>NW_027362076.1:975000-2175000 GCF_039654945.1 Dendrobates tinctorius
TAGAGACTTGTTTGGGCTCATGAGAGGAGTAGAAAAACATCAAAAATTTCAGTCCTGCATGATTCTACCAAGAAATGTGTGTTCATTCAAACCGCTGGTTTTTGATAGTTTGGGCCCTATTGAATAATGAATGTTTTGAATTTTCTCCAAAAGTAAAGTAGTTGCAAACTCATCCTTTTAGAAACTTGTTTGGGCTGTTGAGAGGAGTAAAAAAGCATCAAAAATTTCAATCCTGCATGATTCTACCAAGAAATGTGATTCTTCATTCAAAACGCTGGTTTTTGCTATTGGGCTCTATTGAATAATGAATGTTTTGAATTTTCTCCAAAAGTAAAGTAGTTGCAAACTCATGCTTTTAGAGACTTGTTTGGGCTCATGAGAGGAGTAGAAAAACATCAAAAATTTCAGTCCTGCATGATTCTACCAAGAAATGTGTGTTCATTGAAACCGCTGGTTTTTGATAGTTTGGGCCCTATTGAATAATGAATGTTTTGAATTTTCTCCAAAAGTAAAGTAGTTGCAAACTCATCCTTTTAGAAACTTGTTTGGGATGTTGAGAGGAGTAAAAAACCATCAAAAATTTCAATCCTGCATGATTTTACCAAGAAATGTGATTCTTCATTCAAAACCTGATTTTTGCTATTGGGCTCTATTGAATAGTGAATGTTTTGAATTTTCTCCAAAAGTAAAGTAGTTGCAAACTCATGCTTTTAGAGACTTGTTTGGGCTCATGAGAGGAGTAGAAAAACATCAAAAATTTCAGTCCTGCATGATTCTACCAAGAAATGTGTGTTCATTGAAACCACTGGTTTTTGATAGTTTGGGCCCTATTGAATAATGAATGTTTTGAATTTTCTCCAAAAGTAAAGTAGTTGCAAACTCATCCTTTTAGAAACTTTTTTTGGGCTGTTGAGAGGAGTAAAAAACCATCAAAAATTTCAATCTTGCATGATTCTACCAAGAAATGTGATTCTTCATTCAAAACGCTGGTTTTTGCTATTGGGCTCTATTGAATAATGAATGTTTTGAATTTTCTCCAAAAGTAAAGTAGTTGCAAACTCATGCTTTTAGAGACTTGTTTGGGCTCATGAGAGGAGTAGAAAAACATCAAAAATTTCAGTCCTGCATGATTCTACCAAGAAATGTGTGTTCATTGAAACCGCTGGTTTTTGATAGTTTGGGCCCTATTGAATAATGAATGTTTTGAATTTTCTCCAAAAGTAAAGTAGTTGCAAACTCATCCTTTTAGAAACTTGTTTGGGCTGTTGAGAGGAGTAAAAAACCATCAAAAATTTCAATCCTGCACGATTCTACCAAGAAATGTGATTCTTCATTCAAAACGCTGGTTTTTGCTATTGGGCTCTATTGAATAATGAATGTTTTGAATTTTCTCCAAAAGTAAAGTACTTGCAAACTCATGCTTTTAGAGACTTGTTTGGGCTCATGAGAGGAGTAGAAAAACATCAAATATTTCAGTCCTGCATGATTCTACAAAGAAATGTGTGTTCATTGAAACCGCTGGTTTTTGATAGTTTGGGCCCTATTGAATAATGAATGTTTTGAATTTTCTCCAAAAGTAAAGTAGTTGCAAACTCATCCTTTTAGAAACTTGTTTGGGCTGTTGAGAGGAGTAAAAAACCATCAAAAATTTCAATCCTGCATGATTTTACCAAGAAATGTGATTCTTCATTCAAAACCTGATTTTTGCTATTGGGCTCTATTGAATAGTGAATGTTTTGAATTTTCTCCAAAAGTAAAGTACTTGCAAACTCATGCTTTTACAGACTTGTTTGGGCTCATGAGAGGAGTAGAAAAACATCAAAAATTTCAGTCCTGCATGATTCTACCAAGAAATGTGTGTTCATTGAAACCACTGGTTTTTGATAGTTTGGGCCCTATTGAATAATGAATGTTTTGAATTTTCTCCAAAAGTAAAGTAGTTGCAAACTCATCCTTTTAGAAACTTGTTTGGGCTGTTGAGAGGAGTAAAAAACCATCAAAAATTTCAATCCTGCATGATTTTACCAAGAAATGTGATTCTTCATTCAAAACCTGATTTTTGCTATTGGGCTCTATTGAATAGTGAATGTTTTGAATTTTCTCCAAAAGTAAAGTAGTTGCAAACTCATGCTTTTAGAGACTTGTTTGGGCTCATGAGAGGAGTAGAAAAACATCAAAAATTTCAGTCCTGCATGATTCTACCAAGAAAAGTGTGTTCATTCAAACCGCTGGTTTTTGATAGTTTGGGCCCTATTGAATAATGAATGTTTTGAATTTTCTCCAAAAGTAAAGTAGTTGCAAACTCATCCTTTTAGAAACTTGTTTGGGCTGTTGAGAGGAGTAAAAAACCATCAAAAATTTCAATCCTGCATGATTCTACCAAGAAATGTGATTCTTCATTCAAAACGCTGGTTTTTGCTATTGGGCTCTATTGAATAATGAATGTTTTGAATTTTCTCCAAAAGTAAAGTAGTTGCAAACTCATGCTTTTAGAGACTTGTTTGGGCTCATGAGAGGAGTAGAAAAACATCAAAAATTTCAGTCCTGCATGATTCTACCAAGAAATGTGTGTTCATTGAAACCGCTGGTTTTTGATAGTTTGGGCCCTATTGAATAATGAATGTTTTGAATTTTCTCCAAAAGTAAAGTAGTTGCAAACTCATCCTTTTAGAAACTTGTTTGGGCTGTTGAGAGGAGTAAAAAACCATCAAAAATTTCAATCCTGCATGATTTTACCAAGAAATGTGATTCTTAATTCAAAACCTGATTTTTGCTATTGGGCTCTATTGAATAGTGAATGTTTTGAATTTTCTCCAAAAGTAAAGTACTTGCAAACTCATGCTTTTAGAGACTTGTTTGGGCTCATGAGAGGAGTAGAAAAACATCAAAAATTTCAGTCCTGCATGATTCTACCAAGAAATGTGTGTTCATTCAAACCGCTGGTTTTTGATAGTTTGGGCCCTATTGAATAATGAATGTTTTGAATTTTCTCCAAAAGTAAAGTAGTTGCAAACTCATCCTTTTAGAAACTTGTTTGGGCTGTTGAGAGGAGTAAAAAACCATCAAAAATTTCAATCCTGCATGATTCTACCAAGAAATGTGATTCTTCATTCAAAACGCTGGTTTTTGCTATTGGGCTCTATTGAATAATGAATGTTTTGAATTTTCTCCAAAAGTAAAGTAGTTGCAAACTCATGCTTTTAGAGACTTGTTTGGGCTCATGAGAGGAGTAGAAAAACATCAAAAATTTCAGTCCTGCATGATTCTACCAAGAAATGTGTGTTCATTGAAACCGCTGGTTTTTGATAGTTTGGGCCCTATTGAATAATGAATGTTTTGAATTTTCTCCAAAAGTAAAGTAGTTGCAAACTCATCCTTTTAGAAACTTGTTTGGGCTGTCGAGAGGAGTAAAAAACCATCAAAAATTTCAATCCTGCATGATTTTACCAAGAAATGTGATTCTTCATTCAAAACCTGATTTTTGCTATTGGGCTCTATTGAATAGTGAATGTTTTGAATTTTCTCCAAAAGTAAAGTAGTTGCAAACTCATGCTTTTAGAGACTTGTTTGGGCTCATGAGAGGAGTAGAAAAACATCAAAAATTTCAGTCCTGCATGATTCTACCAAGAAATGTGTGTTCATTGAAACCGCTGGTTTTTGATAGTTTGGGCCCTATTGAATAATGAATGTTTTGAATTTTCTCCAAAAGTAAAGTAGTTGCAAACTCATCCTTTTAGAAACTTGTTTGGGCTGTTGAGAGGAGTAAAAATCCATCAAAAATTTCAATCCTGCATGATTTTACCAAGAAATGTGATTCTTCATTCAAAACCTGATTTTTGCTATTGGGCTCCATTGAATAGTGAATGTTTTGAATTTTCTCCAAAAGTAAAGTACTTGCAAACTCATGCTTTTAGAGACTTGTTTGGGCTCATGAGAGGAGTAGAAAAACATCAAAAATTTCAGTCCTGCATGATTCTACCAAGAAATGTGTGTTCATTGAAACCACTGGTTTTTGATAGTTTGGGCCCTATTGAATAATGAATGTTTTGAATTTTCTCCAAAAGTAAAGTAGTTGCAAACTCATCCTTTTAGAAACTTGTTTGGGCTGTTGAGAGGAGTAAAAAACCATCAAAAATTTCAATCCTGCATGATTTTACCAAGAAATGTGATTCTTCATTCAAAACCTGATTTTTGCTATTGGGCTCTATTGAATAGTGAATGTTTTGAATTTTCTCCAAAAGTAAAGTAGTTGCACACTCATGCTTTTAGAGACTTGTTTGGGCTCATGAGAGGAGTAGAAAAACATCAAAAATTTCAGTCCTGCATGATTCTACCAAGAAATGTGTGTTCATTCAAACCGCTGGTTTTTGATAGTTTGGGCCCTATTGAATAATGAATGTTTTGAATTTTCTCCAAAAGTAAAGTAGTTGCAAACTCATCCTTTTAGAAACTTGTTTGGGCTGTTGAGAGGAGTAAAAAACCATCAAAAATTTCAATCCTGCATGATTCTACCAAGAAATGTGATTCTTCATTCAAAACGCTGGTTTTTGCTATTGGGCTCTATTGAATAATGAATGTTTTGAATTTTCTCCAAAAGTAAAGTAGTTGCAAACTCATGCTTTTAGAGACTTGTTTGGGCTCATGAGAGGAGTAGAAAAACATCAAAAATTTCAGTCCTGCATGATTCTACCAAGAAATGTGTGTTCATTGAAACCGCTGGTTTTTGATAGTTTGGGCCCTATTGAATAATGAATGTTTTGAATTTTCTCCAAAAGTAAAGTAGTTGCAAACTCATCCTTTTAGAAACTTGTTTGGGCTGTTGAGAGGAGTAAAAAACCATCAAAAATTTCAATCCTGCATGATTTTACCAAGAAATGTGATTCTTCATTCAAAACCTGATTTTTGCTATTGGGCTCTATTGAATAGTGAATGTTTTGAATTTTCTCCAAAAGTAAAGTAGTTGCAAACTCATGCTTTTAGAGACTTGTTTGGGCTCAGGAGAGGAGTAGAAAAACATCAAAAATTTCAGTCCTGCATGATTCTACCAAGAAATGTGTGTTCATTCAAACCGCTGGTTTTTGATAGTTTGGGCCCTATTGAATAATGAATGTTTTGAATTTTCTCCAAAAGTAAAGTAGTTGCAAACTCATCCTTTTAGAAACTTGTTTGGGCTGTTGAGAGGAGTAAAAAACCATCAAAAATTTCAATCCTGCATGATTCTACCAAGAAATGTGATTCTTCATTCAAAACGCTGGTTTTTGCTATTGGGCTCTATTGAATAATGAATGTTTTGAATTTTCTCCAAAAGTAAAGTAGTTGCAAACTCATGCTTTTAGAGACTTGTTTGGGCTCATGAGAGGAGTAGAAAAACATCAAAAATTTCAGTCCTGCATGATTCTACCAAGAAATGTGTGTTCATTGAAACCGCTGGTTTTTGATAGTTTGGGCCCTATTGAATAATGAATGTTTTGAATTTTCTCCAAAAGTAAAGTAGTTGCAAACTCATCCTTTTAGAAACTTGTTTGGGCTGTTGAGAGGAGTAAAAAACCATCAAAAATTTCAATCCTGCATGATTTTACCAAGAAATGTGATTCTTCATTCAAAACCTGATTTTTGCTATTGGGCTCTATTGAATAGTGAATGTTTTGAATTTTCTCCAAAAGTAAAGTACTTGCAAACTCATGCCTTTAGAGACTTGTTTGGGCTCATGAGAGGAGTAGAAAAACATCAAAAATTTCAGTCCTGCATGATTCTACCAAGAAATGTGTGTTCATTGAAACCACTGGTTTTTGATAGTTTGGGCCCTATTGAATAATGAATGTTTTGAATTTTCTCCAAAAGTAAAGTAGTTGCAAACTCATCCTTTTAGAAACTTGTTTGGGCTGTTGAGAGGAGTAAAAAACAATCAAAAATTTCAATCCTGCATGATTTTACCAAGAAATGTGATTCTTCATTCAAAACCTGATTTTTGCTATTGGGCTCTATTGAATAGTGAATGTTTTGAATTTTCTCCAAAAGTAAAGTAGTTGCAAACTCATGCTTTTAGAGACTTGTTTGGGCTCATGAGAGGAGTAGAAAAACATCAAAAATTTCAGTCCTGCATGATTCTACCAAGAAATGTGTGTTCATTCAAACCGCTGGTTTTTGATAGTTTGGGCCCTATTGAATAATGAATGTTTTGAATTTTCTCCAAAAGTAAAGTAGTTGCAAACTCATCCTTTTAGAAACTTGTTTGGGCTGTTGAGAGGAGTAAAAAACCATCAAAAATTTCAATCCTGCATGATTCTACCAAGAAATGTAGATTTCAAAACGCTGGTTTTTGCTATTGGGCTCTATTGAATAATGAATGTTTTGAATTTTCTCCAAAAGTAAAGTAGTTGCAAACTCATGCTTTTAGAGACTTGTTTGGGCTCATGAGAGGAGTAGAAAAACATCAAAAATTTCAGTCCTGCATGATTCTACCAAGAAATGTGTGTTCATTGAAACCGCTGGTTTTTGATAGTTTGGGCCCTATTGAATAATGAATGTTTTGAATTTTCTCCAAAAGTAAAGTAGTTGCAAACTCATCCTTTTAGAAACTTTTTTTGGGCTGTTGAGAGGAGTAAAAAACCATCAAAAATTTCAATCTTGCATGATTCTACCAAGAAATGTGATTCTTCATTCAAAACGCTGGTTTTTGCTATTGGGCTCTATTGAATAATGAATGTTTTGAATTTTCTCCAAAAGTAAAGTAGTTGCAAACTCATGCTTTTAGAGACTTGTTTGGGCTCATGAGAGGAGTAGAAAAACATCAAAAATTTCAGTCCTGCATGATTCTACCAAGAAATGTGTGTTCATTGAAACCGCTGGTTTTTGATAGTTTGGGCCCTATTGAATAATGAATGTTTTGAATTTTCTCCAAAAGTAAAGTAGTTGCAAACTCATCCTTTTAGAAACTTGTTTGGGCTGTTGAGAGGAGTAAAAAACAATCAAAAATTTCAATCCTGCATGATTTTACCAAGAAATGTGATTCTTCATTCAAAACCTGATTTTTGCTATTGGGCTCTATTGAATAGTGAATGTTTTGAATTTTCTCCAAAAGTAAAGTAGTTGCAAACTCATGCTTTTAGAGACTTGTTTGGGCTCATGAGAGGAGTAGAAAAACATCAAAAATTTCAGTCCTGCATGATTCTACCAAGAAATGTGTGTTCATTCAAACCGCTGGTTTTTGATAGTTTGGGCCCTATTGAATAATGAATGTTTTGAATTTTCTCCAAAAGTAAAGTAGTTGCAAACTCATCCTTTTAGAAACTTGTTTGGGCTGTTGAGAGGAGTAAAAAACCATCAAAAATTTCAATCCTGCATGATTCTACCAAGAAATGTAGATTTCAAAACGCTGGTTTTTGCTATTGGGCTCTATTGAATAATGAATGTTTTGAATTTTCTCCAAAAGTAAAGTAGTTGCAAACTCATGCTTTTAGAGACTTGTTTGGGCTCATGAGAGGAGTAGAAAAACATCAAAAAATTCAGTCCTGCATGATTCTACCAAGAAATGTGTGTTCATTGAAACCGCTGGTTTTTGATAGATTGGGCCCTATTGAATAATGAATGTTTTGAATTTTCTCCAAAAGTAAAGTAGTTGCAAACTCATCCTTTTAGAAACTTTTTTTGGGCTGTTGAGAGGAGTAAAAAACCATCAAAAATTTCAATCTTGCATGATTCTACCAAGAAATGTGATTCTTCATTCAAAACGCTGGTTTTTGCTATTGGGCTCTATTGAATAATGAATGTTTTGAATTTTCTCCAAAAGTAAAGTAGTTGCAAACTCATGCTTTTAGAGACTTGTTTGGGCTCATGAGAGGAGTAGAAAAACATCAAAAATTTCAGTCCTGCATGATTCCACCAAGAAATGTGTGTTCATTGAAACCGCTGGTTTTTGATAGTTTGGGCCCTATTGAATAATGAATGTTTTGAATTTTCTCCAAAAGTAAAGTAGTTGCAAACTCATCCTTTTAGAAACTTGTTTGGGCTGTTGAGAGGAGTAAAAAACCATCAAAAATTTCAATCCTGCATGATTCTACCAAGAAATGTGATTCTTCATTCAAAACGCTGGTTTTTGCTATTGGGCTCTATTGAATAATGAATGTTTTGAATTTTCTCCAAAAGTAAAGTAGTTGCAAACTCATGCTTTTAGAGACTTGTTTGGGCTCATGAGAGGAGTAGAAAAACATCAAAAATTTCAGTCCTGCATGATTCTACCAAGAAATGTGTGTTCATTGAAACCACTGGTTTTTGATAGTTTGGGCCCTATTGAATAATGAATGTTTTGAATTTTCTCCAAAAGTAAAGTAGTTGCAAACTCATCCTTTTAGAAACTTGTTTGGGCTGTTGAGAGGAGTAAAAAACCATCAAAAATTTCAATCCTGCATGATTTTACCAAGAAATGTGATTCTTCATTCAAAACCTGATTTTTGCTATTGGGCTCTATTGAATAGTGAATGTTTTGAATTTTCTCCAAAAGTAAAGTACTTGCAAACTCATGCTTTTAGAGCCTTGTTTGGGCTCATGAGAGGAGTAGAAAAACATCAAAAATTTCAGTCCTGCATGATTCTACCAAGAAATGTGTGTTCATTGAAACCACTGGTTTTTGATAGTTTGGGCCCTATTGAATAATGAATGTTTTGAATTTTCTCCAAAAGTAAAGTAGTTGCAAACTCATCCTTTTAGAAACTTGTTTGGGCTGTTGAGAGGAGTAAAAAACCATCAAAAATTTCAATCCTGCATGATTCTACCAAGAAATGTGATTCTTCATTCAAAACGCTGGTTTTTGCTATTGGGCTCTATTGAATAATGAATGTTTTGAATTTTCTTTAACAATAATTTTTATTAGGATTTTCAGAATAGTAGTAAAAAAAATATGAATACGTCACAATATGATGACATTTCAATAGTATATCAACATTGAGAATAAATGTAGTAAACATTAAACAAATAGAACCAGAAATAGACAATAAAAAAAGGAAGGTAAATTTAGGCACTTGACTATGTGAAATATTGGCACATCATAAACCATAAGAAATAAAATATGAGTTCAGGATATGAAATCTTTTTCTATTTTAGACTTTAGTTCCATCCATTTATACCATCTGTCATCAAATATTTTAATTAAACCTTTATTAATATAGTAAATTTTCTCGTAGACACAATGTTTGTCTACCAGTAAGATAAGGGTGACAATGTCTGGAGGTTGCTTCCTGTTCCAACCCTTCGCTACAAGGAAGGCTGCAGACATAAGGATATGAGCCGCCAGAAATTTATTTCTTTTAAATCTATGTATGTCTATTAGTAACAAGGCTAGAGCAGGTTGTGGTTGAATACACCAATTGCATATGAGTGAAAGCAAATCGAACACCCTGGACCAGTACAACTTCAGCACAGGGCATCCCAAAAAACATGTAATAAATCTGCCTGAGATCCACAGTTACGCCAACACATTCCAGAACCCCCTCCTCCAAAATGTTTCAATCTATTTGGGGTAAGGTAATATCTATGAATTAATTTGTAATGTGTTTCTAATATATTCATACATCTTGTGGATTTGATTGCAATTTTAAGAGAGGAGATCCACTGGGGACCATATATCTGTCTCTGTAATGTAGTTTCCCATTTTTCAAAGCATCCTTCATTGGTGAAGGTGTCTTTGTTGGTCAGGCTATTATATAAGGGTCTAAGATAACTCTTATGTCTAGATGACATATTAAATAGAAAATTGTTAATAGTAAGGTCAATTGGAACCACTCTAAAAAGGTATTTCTTATATTTGTTGTATTCTTCCTTGAGTAGGAGATATGTCATATACTCCGAATTGGGAACCCCAAATCTGTTCTTTAATAACTCAAAGGGTATGACTCTGTTATTGTCTATCAAGTCATCTACAAAGGTGATCGGAAATTTGGTCCAGTTATCAAATATAGGTCTTAGAGAAGTCCTAACAGGAGACAGATAAGGGAGTCTCAACCTCTCGAGTGAAAAAGAGGAAGAGCTAGTCTTTCTTTTGCATACATACGACCAGCACAACATAGAGGCCTTAAGTATGGGATTATCTATTTTCATAATTTCTCTTCTATGTAGAAGGAAGTAGGTTATAAATAAAACTGGTTCCCTATTGGGCATCATATCTCTTTCAATGTTTGGCCACCCCAGGTCTGTCTGTTCCACAAACCAGCCTTTTGTCAGTTCAGTCATAGTGGCATAATAATATGCCTCAAGATCTGGTATGGCCACCCCCCCTTTCTCCTTGGATTTAAGTAGAGTGCGTTTTTTCACTCTCGGTTTCCCATTGCTCCAAATAAATTTATTCATCTGGTGTGTTAGTTTTTGTATATATTGTGTAGATATAGGCAGAGGGACGTTCCTGTATAAAAATAGGACTTTGGGTAGGCAGAACATCTTGTATAGCACTATTCTGCCCATCCATGTGGCTGGGGTCTTCGACAGTTCCTTCAACTTAATGTCGAGAGACTGTAGAAGATGATCCATGTTTACCTCACTCATATGCATAGGGTTACCTGTGAGCCAAATTCCTAAGTACGGTATCCTGGTACAGTCCCAATTAAAGGGATATTTGTCTCTTAAATGTTGTTTCGTAGAGGCTGAAAGGAAAAGTGATAGAACATTAGTCTTTTTTACATTTAATTTATAGTATGAAACTGAGCCAAATAAATTTATGATATCCCATATCTTTTCCAGGGAATCAATTGGATTTGTGAGTGTGAGTATGATGTCATCTGCATAGAGGTTAATCTTATGCTCTGAATCTTTCAATTGTACACCGTGTACTTCACCAGAATCCCTTATCATTTGAGCCAGGGGTTCCAGGCTCAGGATAAAAATTATTGGGGATAGAGGACATCCCTGTCTTGTCCCATTAGTTATAAAAAATGTATCTGACATCGTGTTGTTGACCAGCACAGAGGCAGATGGCCGAGAGTATAAAGCTCGAATACTTTTCATCATCTCCCCACCAAAACCCATTTTCTCCAAAACTGTAAAGGCATAGGCCCAATTGATCCGGTCAAAGGCCTTTTCAGCGTCAAGAGCCACAAACAAACTGGAAATCCTATTTTTGTGGCATGAATATAAGTGATGCAGGACACTTCTAGAACTGTCTGAAGTTTGTCTAGATTTTACAAAACCGACTTGATCGGGATGTATAAGGAATGGAACAACGTCCTGTAATCTTTCTGCTAATATTTTTGCGTAGATCTTGATATCCACGTTTAGGAGAGAAATAGGCCTATAATTTTCGATTTTGGTCGAATCTTTATCTGGTTTGGGAATCACCACTATTGTGGCTCTCAGCATATCTGTGCTGCACTTTCCTTCTGATTTAATAAAATTCAGGGCATTAGTTAAGTGTGGGATGAGTTCCTTTGTGAATTCTTTATAATACTCTATAGGAAAGCCATCTGGACCTGGAGCTTTGTCATTTTTAAGATTATTCATCGCAAAAGAGACCTCACCCTCAGTAAAGGGTGCGTCAAGTGACTCCTTCTGCTTTAGAGACAAAGATCCCAGCTTTACTTTTTCCAAAAAATTATTTATCATCTCTGGTGAAGGAGAGGGATGAGCTCCATTGTTTCCTATGTTATATAATTTAGAATAGTAGCTCTCAAAGGCTAGGGCTATCTCTTTGGGTTTTTCTATAGTCTTTGAGCTTTGGGTTATTTTTTTGATTGGATGTTTTTTATTTATGGGTTTAAACCTATTCGCCATATTTTTGGAGAACTTATTATTATTAACATAAAACCCTGCCCTATTAAATAAAGTCTTTTTCTCATATAAGTTGATGAGGAGATTCCTAAGTTCCAATCTAAGGGAGTACAATTCATTATATTTGGCAAAATTTTTGTCTGCTTTAGCTTGGGATTCTAATTTTTGGATCTGTTCTAACAACATCCTCTGTTGGCTCTCTCTTGCCCTTTTTTGTCTCGAAGCAACTTGGATCAGATGACCCCTAATGACACATTTGTGTGCTAGCCACAATGTTTCAGGTGTAATTTCTTGGGAACAGTTCTCTTTGAAGTAGTTCATTAAGACATTCTTTGCTAATGATATGTTTTCTGGGGAGTCAACAGTGAATTTACTGTATCTCCAATTGTATTGTTTTGGGATCATGGAGGAAGTATGTAAGGTCAGTAGGATTGGGGCATGGTCTGACCATGTAATAGGACCAGTCTGGAAGTCTATGTATGAGTCTAGTAGCGAGAAGCTAGTGAACACATGATCAATCCTAGTGTAAGACTTGTTGTGTGGACAAAATCTTGTGTATTCTTTTGAGGTAGAATTCAATATCTTACAGCTGTCATGCAAATTGGAATCTCCCAACCATCTTCCCAGATTCACGCTTCTATAATATGGGGCATCAGATGAGCAATCAGTATTTGGGTCAACTATACAATTAAAATCTCCTCCCCAGATTATATGACCTCTACTAAAATTGGACAATTTCTTCTTGACCTTATTTAGGCTAGTTTAACACTTGCTTTTTTTTGCAGCGCGTTTTTCCCGCAAAAAAACGCATTAAAAAAACGCATACAAATGCATACAAACGCTGCGTTTTTTTCCAGCATTTTAATGCGCATGCAGGAAAAAAACGCAGCGTTTTTGCGCGTTTGTATGCGTTTTTTGTGCGTTTGCGTTTTTTTACAGATTTTGGAAAAACCCCACAAAAAAGAAAAAACAACCATTCAACAACACACAAGACCAATGGGACTTCATTGTGGGTGTGGTATGTTAATATATATACACCCTGTCTACAGTATTCTTCACATTTGCTTGATTCTTCTCGTGACCATGGATCTGCGCTGGAAGAGTTTTCACTTCAACTTGGATTTGGACATCGCGATGGCTCAGGCGTATGCAGTTGCTTGCCATGAACAAAGGAAGAGAGAGAGGCAGCGAAGACGGCGGCGTATGTGGATACATCCGATTGTTGAACTCCGTGAGAGCCGTGGGGCATACCACACCCTCTACAGCGAGCTACGTGCAAACCCGGAGAAATTTACTGATTATATCCGGATGTCCCACGAAAGTTTCATGGATTTGCTTGCTCGTGTCCAACAATCCATCCGGAGACAGGACACACAGCTCCGTCGTGCGATTCCTCCTGAGGAACGGCTACTGGTGACATTACGGTATGTTTTAAAAACAAAGGGGTGTGGTCTGATGTTTTTTTTTGTAAATTTAGTATTCAAAACCTTGGGTAATTAGTTTTCGTGAATGTACTAATATTTTTTTTATAGTTTTTAAAAATAATATACATAAATATTAATTTTACTTCTTTGTCTGTTCACAGATTCCTGGCGACTGGAGAAACCCTATCCTCACTACACTTCCAGTACCGTATTGGAATCTCTACCTTGTCTGGAATTGTTGCTGACACCTGCCGGGCTCTCTGGAATGTTCTTTGCCCAGAATTTATGCCCCTGCCCACCGCTGAAAAGTGGATGGAAATTGCTGACAAATTCTGGACAGTATGCAATTTTCCCAACTGTTTGGGAGCTGTTGATGGGAAACACATACGGATCATCAAACCCCAAAGAACGGGATCTGAGTACTATAATTACAAAAAGTACTTTTCAATAGTACTCATTGCAATTGCGGATGCCGGATGTATGTTTGTAGCAGTGGACATTGGAGCATTTGGCCGTGGTAATGACTCGCAGGCTTTTAAAAACTCAGACATGGGCCGGAGGTTGTATGGCAACCAATTTAATTTCCCTATGCCACGGCCTCTTCCTCACACCGAAGCTCCGCCACTGCCCTTTGTAATGGTTGGCGATGAGGCTTTTCAAATGTGCGGAAACTTACTGAAACCCTACTCCAGCCGGGACTTGGACCACACCAAAAAAATTTTTAATTACAGGCTGACCAGGGCCAGAAGAACTGTCGAGTGTGCTTTTGGGATTCTTGTTTCCAGATGGCGAATTCTGGGCACGGCCATTAATCTTAAACTTGAAACAGTCGATGAGGTGGTGAAGGCCTGTGTGGTTCTACATAACTTTGTGATGGCTAAAGAGCACCCGACCTTTGAACTGGACGATGATGCTCCTAACCCATTGCCTGAATTCACTCAGCACACTCTCAGGTCATCCGTTGAAGTTGGCCAAATGAGGGACAAATTTGCGGCCTACTTTATTTCTGATGTAGGACGGGTGCACTGGCAAGATGAAATGGTGTAATGTTGTTGTTTATGGTAATAAAAATCCTTATTTGATACCATTACTGAGTGCACTATATTTTTTAAACTCCGATTAATTAAAAAACTTCCCATGTATAACTGAATTTTGTTATGTTCACACACCTGGGCAGGTAAATACACATACGAGTTAAAATGCAGCATTGCTAGTCTGCGTTAAATATATTGGAATGAGCAAAGCTGCAGGCCATGAATCAGGAAACCATTTTTTTTCAAGATAAAATTGTGCAAATAGTTTAAAACAAAGTATGTGATTTTCTCAAAACACAACACTCAAAACCCAACCCCAATGAAAGTCCATGGGGAATACAAGTCAGCATTGAGTGGATGAATGTAATCTGCTCCATTAAAAGTTATTACACTAGGCCTTTGAATGACTATACTAGGCCGTGGTATTTCAAATATGAGTATACTAGGCCTTGGGGCTAGTAGTATAGTAATATGTGAAATACCACGGCCTAGTATAGTCATACCAAGGCCTACTGTAATAACTCAATTTTTAACAACTAGCATCCTGTTTCACCAAAAACAAACTGGTGAAACTAGAAAGAAACTTATTTTTTAGACAAGTTTCAACAGTTTGTTTTTCATGAAACCAGATTCTAATTTGTAAAACTAGAGTTATTACACTAGGCCTTGGAATGACTATACTAGGCCGTGGTATTTCAAATATGAGTATACTAGGCCTTGGGCCTAGTAGTATATGTGAAATACCACGGCCTAGTATAGTCATACCAAGGCCTACTGTAATAACTCGATTTTTAACAACTAGCATCTTGTTTCACCAAAAACAAACTGGTGAAACTAGAAAGAAACTTATTTTTTAGACAAGTTTCAACAGTTTGTTTTTCATGAAACCAGATTCTATTTTGTAAAACTAGAGTTATTACACTAGGCCTTGGAATGACTATACTAGGCCGTGGTATTTCAAATATGAGTATACTAGGCCTTGGGGCTAGTAGTATATGTGAAATACCACGGCCTAGTATAGTCATACCAAGGCCTACTGTAATAACTCGATTTTTAACAACTAGCATTTTAAACAACTAGCATCTTGTTTCACCAAAAACAAAGTGGTGAAACTAGAAAGAAACTTTATTTTTTAGACAAGTTTCAACAATTTGTTTTTCATGAAACCAGATTCTATTTGGTAAAACTAGAGTTATTACACTAGGCCTTTGAATGACTATACTAGTCCATGTTATTTCACATATGACTATACTAGCCCTTGGGTTGGTTTTTAACATGTATTTACCCATCAGTGTGTGTGAGCGGCGCAAACAACATTAATGAAACTTATTAATGGTGAACCACAAATGTAAATTTATTTTTTATCACAAAAAAAAAAATTAAAAATTATTTTTTACGGCGTTTGGGGGCAGATGGTTTCAATTTGGGGGTGTGCAGGGAATATGCAACACTTGCAGTTGAAGACGGTGTTTGAGGGGAAGGGGCAACAAAACTTGTGGGGGAAGGTAGTCCAGTTAAGGGAATTAAACTTGGAACACTTGTAGGAGAGGAAATCTGTTCAGTTACATTAGTTGTAATGGCATGTCGCCGTAGGCTTGTGTGCCTGGACCGACTTTGGCCCAATGCCCGCCTTGATTGATTTCGCCTTGAAGTAGGGGCAAATATGGAATGTAGGTCCCCCGTCTGCTGGTATGGCTGCTGCTGCTGAGGTGGCGGCTGCTGCTGCAGAGGTTGCGGCTGCTGCTGAGGTGGCGGCTGCTGCTGAGGTGGCAGCTGCTGCTGAGGTGGTTGCTGCTGCTGAGGTGGTTGCTGCTGCTGCTGAGGTGGCGGCTGCTGCTGAGGTGGTTGCTGCTGCTGCTGAGGTGGCGGCTGCTGCTGAGGTGGCTGCTGCTGCTGAGGTGGCGGCTGCTGAGTTGGCTGCTGCTGCTGAGGTGGCTGATGCTGTTCTTCTTGGTCAGTGCTCGTCCTTGCAGGAGGACTGGTGGCGGCAGTGATGGCCCAGGTTTGCAGAGTGGTGGTGGCAGGGCTACTACATGTTGTTGTAGCGGCAGGGCTGTTCCATGTTTGCCTAGTGGTGGCTGAGCTCCACGCATGCATGGGATTGGCGGTGGTGCTCCAGACAGGAGCAGCGCTTGCCATGGTGGTGTCGGTGAAGTGACCAGCTGCACTCAGACTTGTGGTGGTGTAACGGTGGGTGTCCAGCCTTTGAAGAGAGGTGTCCGTGCAGTGGTATGCAGCACAAGTCGGTAGTGAGGTGAAGCGAGTCAATGGTGGCACAGGTGGAAAGGACACCACTGACTGCTGACCGTACCGATTATGCTGCATAGCCTGCAAGAAAGCATTGTTGCAGGCCTGCAGCACATTCAGCTGTTGATCAGGACTAAGGTGTTCCGCCATGCCCTTTTCAATCTTACTAAAAAAATGGTGTGCTGGTCTGTTGAGGTCGGCCTCCAGACGGTCAAGGCGCTGTTCTACAGAATTGAAGCGGTGTTCAAAGTGGTTAAAACCACGTTCCATCAGTGCAAAACCGCTTTCAACTCTGTCGGACAGTGACTTGAGGCTGGAATTAAATGTCTCGCTCAAATGCATAAACTCGGGCAAGACATTCCTGTCCAAGGCCCTCTGCCGCTGGCGGGTAGTGCCCGCATAACCAGTGGCAGAGACCTGGGACAGGGGAACACCTGATGGCCCAGCTTCCTGGTCACCAGCTGTGTGTGTGTGGGACCTGCAAGGTGCTTCCTGGCTGTCGGATGGCTGGGACGGGTCAGAGGACGTCCGAGGAAGGACCGCTCCAGGGCCAGGTTGCAGGGTGCTGCTCCAGGTGCTGTGGAAGAAAGGAAAATCATTACTACCATGCCTTTACAAGAAGCATCAGCTGTGGATTAGAAAAACACAGATTAATAAAAATAAAAACCCAAAATGTATAATACTTACGATCTTGTGGCAAGGACCGGTCTTAGGAACTGCAACGCGTGATAGTGACGGTATCTAGTTCTGGTCCTTGACGCAGATCCACTGCGAACCTGGCCCTCAGCACGAACATCACTGTTGAAGCGGTCCTTGATCGAACGCCAACGTGTTCGGACTTTGTCCACTGTTGATAAAAAAAAACAGTGCCGTCAAGTACAACAGTCACTGCTTCACAATTTAGCAATACAATACTCAAAGCAGTCACTGTACACCCCGATGACACTGTTGGGTTTCCTGCTAGAATACACCTAGCACGAAACCCAACAGTGCCGTCAAGGACAACAGTCACTGCGGCACAATGTAGCAATACAATACTCAAAGCAGTCACTGTACACCCCGATGACACTGTTGGGTTTCCTGCTAGAATACACCTAGCACGAAACCCAACAGTGCCGTCAAGGACAACAGTCACTGCGGCACAATGTAGCAATACAATACTCAAAGCAGTCACTGTAGACCACGATGACACTGTTGGGTTTCCTGCTAGAATACGCCTAGCACGAAACCCAACAGTGCCGTCAAGGACAACAGTCACTGCGGCACAATGTAGCAATACAATACTCAAAGCAGTCACTGTAGACCACGATGACACTGTTGGGTTTCCTGCTAGAATACGCCTAGCACGAAACCCAACAGTGCCGTCAAGGACAACAGTCACTGCGGCACAATGTAGCAATACAATACTCAAAGCAGTCACTGTAGACCACGATGACACTGTTGGGTTTCCTGCTAGAATACGCCTAGCACGAAACCCAACAGTGCCGTCAAGGACAACAGTCACTGCGGCACAATGTAGCAATACAATACTCAAAGCAGTCACTGTAGACCACGATGACACTGTTGGGTTTCCTGCTAGAATACGCCTAGCACGAAACCCAACAGTGCCGTCAAGGACAACAGTCACTGCGGCACAATGTAGCAATACAATACTCAAAGCAGTCACTGTAGACCACGATGACACTGTTGGGTTTCCTGCTAGAATACGCCTAGCACGAAACCCAACAGTGCCGTCAAGGTCAACAGTCACTGCGGCACAATGTAGCAATACAATACTCAAAGCAGTCACTGTAGACCACGATGACACTGTTGGGTTTCCTGCTAGAATACGCCTAGCACGAAACCCAACAGTGCCGTCAAGGACAACAGTCACTGCGGCACAATGTAGCAATACAATACTCAAAGCAGTCACTGTAGACCACGATGACACTGTTGGGTTTCCTGCTAGAATACGCCTAGCACGAAACCCAACAGTGCCGTCAAGGACAACAGTCACTGCGGCACAATACAGAGCAGGGAAATACTCACTAAACGCCTTTTTGGCGGATGCTGTGGCGCTGTCCCAGCCATCCATCAACGCTGCGGCCACCTCATTCCATAGCCGCCGTGTCACCACATTGTCCTTGTACAGCCGGTCACGGCTGTCCCACAACGGCGAACGCTCCTGGACCAGGCTGATGAGCTGCTCATTATCCAGGTAGACGTCTTCATCCCGTTGTGGAACCTAGACAAAACACATTCATTAGAATAATCAAATTTAAATTGACTAAAAAGTTACAAAAAAAGAAACAAAAAAAAGAGTAAAAATAGAAGATAAAAAAAAAAAAAAAACATTACAAATCATTTGATACTTACATTACGTATAACCACCGGGAATTGGCTTCGCTGCTCCTGCTGTTCGCCCTCACTATTCCCGTCCGCAGATGATGATGACGATGTCTGAAAGTTGAAAAAAACGTAAGAGATTTGGAGAAGCAGCAGATATACTTACCAGATGCACGAAAATAATCACCTCACGGTCTGCTTGCGCCAATTCCTGCCGCGATGGGGAATACTCCGATTCTGAAGACATACTGCATGTAAAAATAATAAAAATCATTAGTACATACATAATTTAAAAGGACAGGCATATAATGTAATATACTCACATTCTTCGCTGATATAATGGGTTCTTGGTTGAATGTCTGCTCTTCAATCTGTCTAGTGTAGTAGTGGCAGAGTTTTGGCAGGCACCTCCTTTATATAGCCTTTTTTTTTTGGACTTTAGAAGATTCTAACTAGGATAAAAAGTGGACACCACCCAAAAAACGCTGCGCTAAAAAAGCGCATACCTGCGCATGCCAGTGCGCACGTATGCGCATCCATAGGCTATAATGGCCATTTTTAGCGCAAAACGTGCGCATACGTGCGCATGCGATTTTTTCAAGGGCCAAAAAATGCAACATGCAGCGTCTGGAAAATACCAACGCACACCCCAAAAAAACGCAGCGCATGAAAATCGCATACATGCGCTTACAAGTGCGCAGGTATGCGCACCCATGTTAAATATAGGGGAAAAATCGCATGCGCACGTATGCGTTTTTTTCCAGCGCTAAAAAACGCAAATGTGAAACCAGCCTTAGAAAATTAATTTGCCGGACATTAGGGGTATATACGTTTACCACTGTATATTCCACACCCTCCAAAGTAAAATTAATAGCAAGTTGTCTACCATTGCTGTCCCTATATATGTCTGAGACCACTATTGGCAAATCTTTGTGGAAGGCGATGGCCACCCCAGCTTTTTTCTTTCCCTCAGTATTAGAAAAGAAAATCTGAGGGAAGTCTTTATTTTTGAGTCTTGTGTTATCAATTTCTAGAAGGTGTGTTTCTTGTATCATTGCTATGTTGGCCTTCAATTTTTTAATCTCCTTCCACAAAGCAAATCTCTTGAATGGGCTATTGAGCCCATTTACATTAAATGACAGTACCCTCAATTCCATGATGTGTCAGGAAGGAAAAAAAAAAGCATTAGATGATTCATTAAAACAGAACATTTCACCCGAAAATATATCCAAAAGACAGTGGGTTTCCTTAGTGATTTTTTTGTTAGTGCTTGGTGTGCCTGTAAACAAAAACATGTTACAACCTAGAACAGAACAAAACTTATAAACTAGACAAATTTAGATTTCTCAAAAGAAATGGTACCGAGAGAATGTCTCTCAGTTATCACGTGGGGAGTGAAAAAGAGAAAGTTCAGGCCTAAAGCCAGGGTCAGTACCCACCAAGTCTATTTTCTTTTCTTTTGCGTATTCCAGGACTGGGAAAGGCGTCTTTGCTGCTGCAAGGGGATATTCCTTTCTTGATTGTAGAATGATGATGATGGTGGAGTCTCCAGTGGAGGGATACCTAAATCTTGGAAAAAACTATTACAGTTATCAATATTAGACAAGGCAAAAGTGGTATTCTCTTTCATGACTAGAATTTTTGTAGGGAAACCCCATCTGTATAAAATCTTGTGTTTCCTCAGATGTGCAGTGATTGGAAAGAAGTCTCTCCTTTTCTGTAGGGTAGCTTTTGAGAAGTCTGCAAAAATCTTGATATCCTCGTATGGCCTTGGTAATATAGGTGATTGCTTACTTCTCCTCAGAATGTCCTCCTTTGTCAGGAAATAATGAAAATATGCAATGACATCTCTTGGGGCTCTGTCTGGGGCATATTTGGACTTGGGGAGTCTGTGTATACGTTCCATCAATAGGTCCCCTTTAGAGGCCCCTGGAAGTATTGTATGGAGCATCTTTTGCACATATGCATTAAGGTCTCTGTCTTTGACATTTTCAGGTATTCCCCTGAATTTAAGGTTATTCCTTCTACTTCTATCTTCTTGCTCTATCAACCTTGATTTTAAGAAGACAACCTCTTTTTCTAGGGCATAGTGTTCATCTATCAAATTATTATGGGATTTAACCAATTCTTCCATTTTAGATTCAAGATGGTCCACTCTCTGGCCCAGACCGTCTATGTTATTTTGGAGATTTGTATTATAGCCCTCCAGTTGTTTCTGAAATGTCTTTGCTAGAAGGCATAGCATGTTTTTAATAAATATTTCTGAGGCTGTATTACTGGTAGCCTCCACCTCTGTTAAAACGTGTAAGATGTTCTCCGGTATGGGATTATCAGAAGGACAGGAGTCCTCAGATTGTAATTCCTGTTGCATCTCAGCTGAGCTGCTGCTAAATCTGCGTTTAGTCACTGAGGAAGGAGACATTTCCCTCTGTAATGGTGTTAGAGGAGTATCTGACACATTGGAGATGTCAGGACAGGATGAGGAACCCCTTAATACATTTGTCTCCTCCATATCAGCGGTCAGCGGTGCTGCTGCACCATAATTCACATGCTGCGCTGACTTGAATGCTGCATGCTTCAGCCGCTGTGGTGTCCTTTGCCGCTGTGTACTGCTCAGGCTGGGGCTGCAGGCTGTGGCTGCTGCTGTGAGGCGGGCGCCATCTTGGCTCCTCAGCATGAGGGGAGAGCGCTCTGTTTTCTTTCCTTTTTCTGCTTTGTTACTAAGCAGATCCATAGTGTGGGGGCACCGCTGGTGTCTATGGAGGTTCCCACAAGTTTTCAGCCAGTCCTGGCTTGTAAATCGCTTGTTAATAGCGCTTGGTAGGCTGCCCAGTGGAGGAGCTCAGAGCTCAGGCTTCCATTCAGCTCAGACGCTGGCCACGCCCCCAATGTTTTGAATTTTCTCCAAAAGTAAAGTAGTTGCAAACTCATGCTTTTAGAGACTTGTTTGGGCTCATGAGAGGAGTAGAAAAACATCAAAAATTTCAGTCCTGCATGATTCTACCAAGAAATGTGTGTTCATTGAAACCGCTGGTTTTTGATAGTTTGGGCCCTATTGAATAATGAATGTTTTGAATTTTCTCCAAAATTAAAGTAGTTGCAAACTCATCCTTTTAGAAACTTGTTTGGGCTGTTGAGAGGAGTAAAAAACCATCAAAAATTTCAATCCTGCATGATTCTACCAAGAAATGTGATTCTTCATTCAAAACGCTGGTTTTTGCTATTGGGCTCTATTGAATAATGAATGTTTTGAATTTTCTCCAAAAGTAAAGTAGTTGCAAACTCATGCTTTTAGAGACTTGTTTGGGCTCATGAGAGGAGTAGAAAAACATCAAAAATTTCAGTCCTGCATGATTCTACCAAGAAATGTGTGTTCATTGAAACCACTGGTTTTTGACAGTTTGGGCCCTATTGAATAATGAATGTTTTGAATTTTCTCCAAAAGTAAAGTAGTTGCAAACTCATCCTTTTAGAAACTTGTTTGGGCTGTTGAGAGGAGTAAAAAACCAACAAAAATTTCAATCCTGCATGATTTTACCAAGAAATGTGATTCTTCATTCAAAACCTGATTTTTGCTATTGGGCTCTATTGAATAGTGAATGTTTTGAATTTTCTCCAAAAGTAAAGTAGTTGCAAACTCATGCTTTTAGAGACTTGTTTGGGCTCATGAGAGGAGTAGAAAAACATCAAAAATTTCAGTCCTGCATGATTCTACCAAGAAATGTGTGTTCATTCAAACCGCTGGTTTTTGATAGTTTGGGCCCTATTGAATAATGAATGTTTTGAATTTTCTCCAAAAGTAAAGTAGTTGCAAACTCATCCTTTTAGAAACTTGTTTGGGCTGTTGAGAGGAGTAAAAAACCATCAAAAATTTCAATCCTGCATGATTTTACCAAGAAATGTGATTCTTCATTCAAAACCTGATTTTTGCTATTGGGCTCTATTGAATAGTGAATGTTTTGAATTTTCTCCAAAAGTAAAGTACTTGCAAACTCATGCTTTTAGAGACTTGTTTGGGCTCATGAGAGGAGTAGAAAAACATCAAAAATTTCAGTCCTGCATGATTCTACCAAGAAATGTGTGTTCATTGAAACCACTGGTTTTTGACAGTTTGGGCCCTATTGAATAATGAATGTTTTGAATTTTCTCCAAAAGTAAAGTAGTTGCAAACTCATCCTTTTAGAAACTTGTTTGGGCTGTTGAGAGGAGTAAAAAACCATCAAAAATTTCAATCCTGCATGATTTTACCAAGAAATGTGATTCTTCATTCAAAACCTGATTTTTGCTATTGGGCTCTATTGAATAGTGAATGTTTTGAATTTTCTCCAAAAGTAAAGTACTTGCAAACTCATGCTTTTAGAGACTTGTTTGGGCTCATGAGAGGAGTAGAAAAACATCAAAAATTTCAGTCCTGCATGATTCTACCAAGAAATGTGTGTTCATTGAAACCACTGGTTTTTGACAGTTTGGGCCCTATTGAATAATGAATGTTTTGAATTTTCTCCAAAAGTAAAGTAGTTGCAAACTCATCCTTTTAGAAACTTGTTTGG
Source organism: Dendrobates tinctorius (assembly GCF_039654945.1). NCBI lineage: Eukaryota > Metazoa > Chordata > Amphibia > Anura > Dendrobatidae > Dendrobates > Dendrobates tinctorius. Next base: position 998,332 of record NW_027362076.1, read on the forward strand.
GCTGTTGAGAGGAGTAAAAAAGCATCAAAAATTTCAATCCTGCATGATTCTACCAAGAAATGTGATTCTTCATTCAAAACGCTGGTTTTTGCTATTGGGCTCTATTGAATAATGAATGTTTTGAATTTTCTCCAAAAGTAAAGTAGTTGCAAACTCATGCTTTTAGAGACTTGTTTGGGCTCATGAGAGGAGTAGAAAAACATCAAAAATTTCAGTCCTGCATGATTCTACCAAGAAATGTGTGTTCATTGAAACCGCTGGTTTTTGATAGTTTGGGCCCTATTGAATAATGAATGTTTTGAATTTTCTCCAAAAGTAAAGTAGTTGCAAACTCATCCTTTTAGAAACTTGTTTGGGCTGTTGAGAGGAGTAAAAAACCATCAAAAATTTCAATCCTGCATGATTTTACCAAGAAATGTGATTCTTCATTCAAAACCTGATTTTTGCTATTGGGCTCTATTGAATAGTGAATGTTTTGAATTTTCTCCAAAAGTAAAGTAGTTGCAAACTCATGCTTTTAGAGACTTGTTTGGGCTCAGGAGAGGAGTAGAAAAACATCAAAAATTTCAGTCCTGCATGATTCTACCAAGAAATGTGTGTTCATTCAAACCGCTGGTTTTTGATAGTTTGGGCCCTATTGAATAATGAATGTTTTGAATTTTCTCCAAAAGTAAAGTAGTTGCAAACTCATCCTTTTAGAAACTTGTTTGGGCTGTTGAGAGGAGTAAAAAACCATCAAAAATTTCAATCCTGCATGATTCTACCAAGAAATGTGATTCTTCATTCAAAACGCTGGTTTTTGCTATTGGGCTCTATTGAATAATGAATGTTTTGAATTTTCTCCAAAAGTAAAGTAGTTGCAAACTCATACTTTTAGAGACTTGTTTGGGCTCATGAGAGGAGTAGAAAAACATCAAAAATTTCAGTCCTGCATGATTCTACCAAGAAATGTGTGTTCATTCAAACCGCTGGTTTTTGATAGTTTGGGCCCTATTGAATAATGAATGTTTTGAATTTTCTCCAAAAGTAAAGTAGTTGCAAACTCATCCTTTTAGAAACTTGTTTGGGCTGTTGAGAGGAGTAAAAAACCATCAAAAATTTCAATCCTGCATGATTTTACCAAGAAATGTGATTCTTCATTCAAAACCTGATTTTTGCTATTGGGCTCTATTGAATAGTGAATGTTTTGAATTTTCTCCAAAAGTAAAGTACTTGCAAACTCATGCCTTTAGAGACTTGTTTGGGCTCATGAGAGGAGTAGAAAAACATCAAAAATTTCAGTCCTGCATGATTCTACCAAGAAATGTGTGTTCATTGAAACCACTGGTTTTTGATAGTTTGGGCCCTATTGAATAATGAATGTTTTGAATTTTCTCCAAAAGTAAAGTAGTTGCAAACTCATCCTTTTAGAAACTTGTTTGGGCTGTTGAGAGGAGTAAAAAACAATCAAAAATTTCAATCCTGCATGATTTTACCAAGAAATGTGATTCTTCATTCAAAACCTGATTTTTGCTATTGGGCTCTATTGAATAGTGAATGTTTTGAATTTTCTCCAAAAGTAAAGTAGTTGCAAACTCATGCTTTTAGAGACTTGTTTGGGCTCATGAGAGGAGTAGAAAAACATAAAAAATTTCAGTCCTGCATGATTCTACCAAGAAATGTGTGTTCATTCAAACCGCTGGTTTTTGATAGTTTGGGCCCTATTGAATAATGAATGTTTTGAATTTTCTCCAAAAGTAAAGTAGTTGCAAACTCATCCTTTTAGAAACTTGTTTGGGCTGTTGAGAGGAGTAAAAAACCATCAAAAATTTCAATCCTGCATGATTCTACCAAGAAATGTAGATTTCAAAACGCTGGTTTTTGCTATTGGGCTCTATTGAATAATGAATGTTTTGAATTTTCTCCAAAAGTAAAGTAGTTGCAAACTCATGCTTTTAGAGACTTGTTTGGGCTCATGAGAGGAGTAGAAAAACATCAAAAATTTCAGTCCTGCATGATTCTACCAAGAAATGTGTGTTCATTGAAACCGCTGGTTTTTGATAGTTTGGGCCCTATTGAATAATGAATGTTTTGAATTTTCTCCAAAAGTAAAGTAGTTGCAAACTCATCCTTTTAGAAACTTGTTTGGGCTGTTGAGAGGAGTAAAAAACCATCAAAAATTTCAATCCTGCATGATTCTACCAAGAAATGTGATTCTTCATTCAAAACGCTGGTTTTTGCTATTGGGCTCTATTGAATAATGAATGTTTTGAATTTTCTCCAAAAGTAAAGTAGTTGCAAACTCATGCTTTTAGAGACTTGTTTGGGCTCATGAGAGGAGTAGAAAAACATCAAAAATTTCAGTCCTGCATGATTCTACCAAGAAATGTGTGTTCATTGAAACCGCTGGTTTTTGATAGTTTGGGCCCTATTGAATAATGAATGTTTTGAATTTTCTCCAAAAGTAAAGTAGTTGCAAACTCATCCTTTTAGAAACTTGTTTGGGCTGTTGAGAGGAGTAAAAAACCAACAAAAATTTCAATCCTGCATGATTTTACCAAGAAATGTGATTCTTCATTCAAAACCTGATTTTTGCTATTGGGCTCTATTGAATAGTGAATGTTTTGAATTTTCTCCAAAAGTAAAGTAGTTGCAAACTCATGCTTTTAGAGACTTGTTTGGGCTCATGAGAGGAGTAGAAAAACATCAAAAATTTCAGTCCTGCATGATTCTACCAAGAAATGTGTGTTCATTCAAACCGCTGGTTTTTGATAGTTTGGGCCCTATTGAATAATGAATGTTTTGAATTTTCTCCAAAAGTAAAGTAGTTGCAAACTCATCCTTTTAGAAACTTGTTTGGGCTGTTGAGAGGAGTAAAAAAGCATCAAAAATTTCAATCCTGCATGATTCTACCAAGAAATGTGATTCTTCATTCAAAACGCTGGTTTTTGCTATTGGTCTCTATTGAATAATGAATGTTTTGAATTTTCTCCAAAAGTAAAGTAGTTGCAAACTCATGCTTTTAGAGACTTGTTTGGGCTCATGAGAGGAGTAGAAAAACATCAAAAATTTCAGTCCTGCATGATTCTACCAAGAAATGTGTGTTCATTGAAACCGCTGGTTTTTGATAGTTTGGGCCCTATTGAATAATGAATGTTTTGAATTTTCTCCAAAAGTAAAGTAGTTGCAAACTCATCCTTTTAGAAACTTGTTTGGGCTGTTGAGAGGAGTAAAAAACCATCAAAAATTTCAATCCTGCATGATTTTACCAAGAAATGTGATTCTTCATTCAAAACCTGATTTTTGCTATTGGGCTCTATTGAATAGTGAATGTTTTGAATTTTCTCCAAAAGTAAAGTACTTGCAAACTCATGCTTTTAGAGACTTGTTTGGGCTCATGAGAGGAGTAGAAAAACATCAAAAATTTCAGTCCTGCATGATTCTACCAAGAAATGTGTGTTCATTGAAACCACTGGTTTTTGATAGTTTGGGCCCTATTGAATAATGAATGTTTTGAATTTTCTCCAAAAGTAAAGTAGTTGCAAACTCATCCTTTTAGAAACTTTTTTTGGGGTGTTGAGAGGAGTAAAAAACCATCAAAAATTTCAATCTTGCATGATTCTACCAAGAAATGTGATTCTTCATTCAAAACGCTGGTTTTTGCTATTGGGCTCTATTGAATAGTGAATGTTTTGAATTTTCTCCAAAAGTAAAGTAGTTGCAAACTCATGCTTTTAGAGACTTGTTTGGGCTCATGAGAGGAGTAGAAAAACATCAAAAATTTCAGTCCTGCATGATTCTACCAAGAAATGTGTGTTCATTGAAACCGCTGGTTTTTGATAGTTTGGGCCCTATTGAATTATGAATGTTTTGAATTTTTTCCAAAAGTAAAGTAGTTGCAAACTCATCCTTTTAGAAACTTGTTTGGGCTGTTGAGAGGAGTAAAAAACCATCAAAAATTTCAATCCTGCATGATTCTACCAAGAAATGTGATTCTTCATTCAAAACGCTGGTTTTTGCTATTGGGCTCTATTGAATAATGAATGTTTTGAATTTTCTCCAAAAGTAAAGTAGTTGCAAACTCATGCTTTTAGAGACTTGTTTGGGCTCATGAGAGGAGTAGAAAAACATCAAAAATTTCAGTCCTGCATGATTCTACCAAGAAATGTGTGTTCATTCAAACCGCTGGTTTTTGATAGTTTGGGCCCTATTGAATAATGAATGTTTTGAATTTTCTCCAAAAGTAAAGTAGTTGCAAACTCATCCTTTTAGAAACTTGTTTGGGCTGTTGAGAGGAGTAAAAAACCATCAAAAATTTCAATCCTGCATGATTTTACCAAGAAATGTGATTCTTCATTCAAAACCTGATTTTTGCTATTGGGCTCTATTGAATAGTGAATGTTTTGAATTTTCTCCAAAAGTAAAGTAGTTGCAAACTCATCCTTTTAGAAACTTGTTTGGGCTGTTGAGAGGAGTAAAAAACCATCAAAAATTTCAATCCTGCATGATTCTACCAAGAAATGTAGATTTCAAAACGCTGGTTTTTGCTATTGGGCTCTATTGAATAATGAATGTTTTGAATTTTCTCCAAAAGTAAAGTAGTTGCAAACTCATGCTTTTAGAGACTTGTTTGGGCTCATGAGAGGAGTAGAAAAACATCAAAAATTTCAGTCCTGCATGATTCTACCAAGAAATGTGTGTTCATTGAAACCGCTGGTTTTTGATAGTTTGGGCCCTATTGAATAATGAATGTTTTGAATTTTCTCCAAAAGTAAAGTAGTTGCAAACTCATCCTTTTAGAAACTTTTTTTGGGCTGTTGAGAGGAGTAAAAAACCATCAAAAATTTCAATCTTGCATGATTCTACCAAGAAATGTGATTCTTCATTCAAAACGCTGGTTTTTGCTATTGGGCTCTATTGAATAGTGAATGTTTTGAATTTTCTCCAAAAGTAAAGTACTTGCAAACTCAGGCTTTTACAGACTTGTTTGGGCTCATGAGAGGAGTAGAAAAACATCAAAAATTTCAGTCCTGCATGATTCTACCAAGAAATGTGTGTTCATTGAAACCACTGGTTTTTGATAGTTTGGGCCCTATTGAATAATGAATGTTTTGAATTTTCTCCAAAAGTAAAGTAGTTGCAAACTCATCCTTTTAGAAACTTGTTTGGGCTGTTGAGAGGAGTAAAAAAACATCAAAAATTTCAATCCTGCATGATTTTACCAAGAAATGTGATTCTTCATTCAAAACCTGATTTTTGCTATTGGGCTCTATTGAATAGTGAATGTTTTGAATTTTCTCCAAAAGTAAAGTAGTTGCAAACTCATGCTTTTAGAGACTTGTTTGGGCTCATGAGAGGAGTAGAAAAACATCAAAAATTTCAGTCCTGCATGATTCTACCAAGAAATGTGTGTTCATTCAAACCGCTGGTTTTTGATAGTTTGGGCCCTATTGAATAATGAATGTTTTGAATTTTCTCCAAAAGTAAAGTAGTTGCAAACTCATCCTTTTAGAAACTTGTTTGGGCTGTTGAGAGGAGTAAAAAACCATCAAAAATTTCAATCCTGCATGATTCTACCAAGAAATGTGATTCTTCATTCAAAACGCTGGTTTTTGCTATTGGGCTCTATTGAATAATGAATGTTTTGAATTTTCTCCAAAAGTAAAGTAGTTGCAAACTCATGCTTTTAGAGACTTGTTTGGGCTCATGAGAGGAGTAGAAAAACATCAAAAATTTCAGTCCTGCATGATTCTACCAAGAAATGTGTGTTCATTGAAACCGCTGGTTTTTGATAGTTTGGGCCCTATTGAATAATGAATGTTTTGAATTTTCTCCAAAAGTAAAGTAGTTGCAAACTCATCCTTTTAGAAACTTGTTTGGGCTGTTGAGAGGAGTAAAAAACCATCAAAAATTTCAATCCTGCATGATGTTACCAAGAAATGTGATTCTTCATTCAAAACCTGATTTTTGCTATTGGGCTCTATTGAATAGTGAATGTTTTGAATTTTCTCCAAAAGTAAAGTAGTTGCAAACTCATGCTTTTAGAGACTTGTTTGGGCTCATGAGAGGAGTAGAAAAACATCAAAAATTTCAGTCCTGCATGATTCTACCAAGAAATGTGTGTTCATTCAAACCGCTGGTTTTTGATAGTTTGGGCCCTATTGAATAATGAATGTTTTGAATTTTCTCCAAAAGTAAAGTAGTTGCAAACTCATCCTTTTAGAAACTTGTTTGGGCTGTTGAGAGGAGTAAAAAACCATCAAAAATTTCAATCCTGCATGATTCTACCAAGAAATGTGATTCTTCATTCAAAACGCTGGTTTTTGCTATTGGGCTCTATTGAATAATGAATGTTTTGAATTTTCTCCAAAAGTAAAGTAGTTGCAAACTCATGCTTTTAGAGACTTGTTTGGGCTCATGAGAGGAGTAGAAAAACATCAAAAATTTCAGTCCTGCATGATTCTACCAAGAAATGTGTGTTCATTGAAACCGCTGGTTTTTGATAGTTTGGGCCCTATTGAATAATGAATGTTTTGAATTTTCTCCAAAAGTAAAGTAGTTGCAAACTCATCCTTTTAGAAAATTGTTTGGGCTGTTGAGAGGAGTAAAAAACCATCAAAAATTTCAATCCTGCATGATTTTACCAAGAAATGTGATTCTTCATTCAAAACCTGATTTTTGCTATTGGGCTCTATTGAATAGTGAATGTTTTGAATTTTCTCCAAAAGTAAAGTACTTGCAAACTCATGCTTTTAGAGACTTGTTTGGGCTCATGAGAGGAGTAGAAAAACATCAAAAATTTCAGTCCTGCATGATTCTACAAAGAAATGTGTGTTCATTGAAACCACTGGTTTTTGATAGTTTGGGCCCTATTGAATAATGAATGTTTTGAATTTTCTCCAAAAGTAAAGTAGTTGCAAACTCATCCTTTTAGAAACTTGTTTGGGCTGTCGAGAGGAGTAAAAAACCATCAAAAATTTCAATCCTGCATGATTTTACCAAGAAATGTGATTCTTCATTCAAAACCTGATTTTTGCTATTGGGCTCTATTGAATAGTGAATGTTTTGAATTTTCTCCAAAAGTAAAGTAGTTGCAAACTCATGCTTTTAGAGACTTGTTTGGGCTCATGAGAGGAGTAGAAAAACATCAAAAATTTCAGTCCTGCATGATTCTACCAAGAAATGTGTGTTCATTGAAACCGCTGGTTTTTGATAGTTTGGGCCCTATTGAATAATGAATGTTTTGAATTTTCTCCAAAAGTAAAGTAGTTGCAAACTCATCCTTTTAGAAACTTGTTTGGGCTGTTGAGAGGAGTAAAAAACCATCAAAAATTTCAATCCTGCATGATTTTACCAAGAAATGTGATTCTTCATTCAAAACCTGATTTTTGCTATTGGGCTCTATTGAATAGTGAATGTTTTGAATTTTCTCCAAAAGTAAAGTAGTTGCAAACTCATGCTTTTAGAGACTTGTTTGGGCTCATGAGAGGAGTAGAAAAACATCAAAAATTTCAGTCCTGCATGATTCTACCAAGAAATGTGTGTTCATTCAAACCGCTGGTTTTTGATAGTTTGGGCCCTATTGAATAATGAATGTTTTGAATTTTCTCCAAAAGTAAAGTAGTTGCAAACTCATCCTTTTAGAAACTTGTTTGGGCTGTTGAGAGGAGTAAAAAACCATCAAAAATTTCAATCCTGCATGATTCTACCAAGAAATGTGATTCTTCATTCAAAACGCTGGTTTTTGCTATTGGGCTCTATTGAATAATGAATGTTTTGAATTTTCTCCAAAAGTAAAGTAGTTGCAAACTCATGCTTTTAGAGACTTGTTTGGGCTCATGAGAGGAGTAGAAAAACATCAAAAATTTCAGTCCTGCATGATTCTACCAAGAAATGTGTGTTCATTCAAACCGCTGGTTTTTGATAGTTTGGGCCCTATTGAATAATGAATGTTTTGAATTTTCTCCAAAAGTAAAGTAGTTGCAAACTCATCCTTTTAGAAACTTTTTTTGGGCTGTTGAGAGGAGTAAAAAACCATCAAAAATTTCAATCTTGCATGATTCTACCAAGAAATGTGATTCTTCATTCAAAACGCTGGTTTTTGCTATTGGGCTCTATTGAATAGTGAATGTTTTGAATTTTCTCCAAAAGTAAAGTACTTGCAAACTCATGCTTTTACAGACTTGTTTGGGCTCATGAGAGGAGTAGAAAAACATCAAAAATTTCAGTCCTGCATGATTCTACCAAGAAATGTGTGTTCATTGAAACCACTGGTTTTTGATAGTTTGGGCCCTATTGAATAATGAATGTTTTGAATTTTCTCCAAAAGTAAAGTAGTTGCAAACTCATCCTTTTAGAAACTTGTTTGGGCTGTTGAGAGGAGTAAAAAAACATCAAAAATTTCAATCCTGCATGATTTTACCAAGAAATGTGATTCTTCATTCAAAACCTGATTTTTGCTATTGGGCTCTATTGAATAGTGAATGTTTTGAATTTTCTCCAAAAGTAAAGTAGTTGCAAACTCATGCTTTTAGAGACTTGTTTGGGCTCATGAGAGGAGTAGAAAAACATCAAAAATTTCAGTCCTGCATGATTCTACCAAGAAATGTGTGTTCATTCAAACCGCTGGTTTTTGATAGTTTGGGCCCTATTGAATAATGAATGTTTTGAATTTTCTCCAAAAGTAAAGTAGTTGCAAACTCATCCTTTTAGAAACTTGTTTGGGCTGTTGAGAGGAGTAAAAAACCATCAAAAATTTCAATCCTGCATGATTCTACCAAGAAATGTGATTCTTCATTCAAAACGCTGGTTTTTGCTATTGGGCTCTATTGAATAATGAATGTTTTGAATTTTCTCCAAAAGTAAAGTAGTTGCAAACTCATGCTTTTAGAGACTTGTTTGGGCTCATGAGAGGAGTAGAAAAACATCAAAAATTTCAGTCCTGCATGATTCTACCAAGAAATGTGTGTTCATTGAAACCGCTGGTTTTTGATAGTTTGGGCCCTATTGAATAATGAATGTTTTGAATTTTCTCCAAAAGTAAAGTAGTTGCAAACTCATCCTTTTAGAAACTTGTTTGGGCTGTTGAGAGGAGTAAAAAACCATCAAAAATTTCAATCCTGCATGATTTTACCAAGAAATGTGATTCTTCATTCAAAACCTGATTTTTGCTATTGGGCTCTATTGAATAGTGAATGTTTTGAATTTTCTCCAAAAGTAAAGTAGTTGCAAACTCATGCTTTTAGAGACTTGTTTGGGCTCATGAGAGGAGTAGAAAAACATCAAAAATTTCAGTCCTGCATGATTCTACCAAGAAATGTGTGTTCATTCAAACCGCTGGTTTTTGATAGTTTGGGCCCTATTGAATAATGAATGTTTTGAATTTTCTCCAAAAGTAAAGTAGTTGCAAACTCATCCTTTTAGAAACTTGTTTGGGCTGTTGAGAGGAGTAAAAAACCATCAAAAATTTCAATCCTGCATGATTCTACCAAGAAATGTGATTCTTCATTCAAAACGCTGGTTTTTGCTATTGGGCTCTATTGAATAATGAATGTTTTGAATTTTCTCCAAAAGTAAAGTAGTTGCAAACTCATGCTTTTAGAGACTTGTTTGGGCTCATGAGAGGAGTAGAAAAACATCAAAAATTTCAGTCCTGCATGATTCTACCAAGAAATGTGTGTTCATTGAAACCGCTGGTTTTTGATAGTTTGGGCCCTATTGAATAATGAATGTTTTGAATTTTCTCCAAAAGTAAAGTAGTTGCAAACTCATCCTTTTAGAAACTTGTTTGGGCTGTTGAGAGGAGTAAAAAACCATCAAAAATTTCAATCCTGCATGATTTTACCAAGAAATGTGATTCTTCATTCAAAACCTGATTTTTGCTATTGGGCTCTATTGAATAGTGAATGTTTTGAATTTTCTCCAAAAGTAAAGTACTTGCAAACTCATGCTTTTAGAGACTTGTTTGGGCTCATGAGAGGAGTAGAAAAACATCAAAAATTTCAGTCCTGCATGATTCTACCAAGAAATGTGTGTTCATTGAAACCACTGGTTTTTGATAGTTTGGGCCCTATTGAATAATGAATGTTTTGAATTTTCTCCAAAAGTAAAGTAGTTGCAAACTCATCCTTTTAGAAACTTGTTTGGGCTGTCGAGAGGAGTAAAAAACCATCAAAAATTTCAATCCTGCATGATTTTACCAAGAAATGTGATTCTTCATTCAAAACCTGATTTTTGCTATTGGGCTCTATTGAATAGTGAATGTTTTGAATTTTCTCCAAAAGTAAAGTAGTTGCAAACTCATGCTTTTAGAGACTTGTTTGGGCTCATGAGAGGAGTAGAAAAACATCAAAAATTTCAGTCCTGCATGATTCTACCAAGAAATGTGTGTTCATTGAAACCGCTGGTTTTTGATAGTTTGGGCCCTATTGAATAATGAATGTTTTGAATTTTCTCCAAAAGTAAAGTAGTTGCAAACTCATCCTTTTAGAAACTTGTTTGGGCTGTTGAGAGGAGTAAAAAACCATCAAAAATTTCAATCCTGCATGATTTTACCAAGAAATGTGATTCTTCATTCAAAACCTGATTTTTGCTATTGGGCTCTATTGAATAGTGAATGTTTTGAATTTTCTCCAAAAGTAAAGTAGTTGCAAACTCATGCTTTTAGAGACTTGTTTGGGCTCATGAGAGGAGTAGAAAAACATCAAAAATTTCAGTCCTGCATGATTCTACCAAGAAATGTGTGTTCATTCAAACCGCTGGTTTTTGATAGTTTGGGCCCTATTGAATAATGAATGTTTTGAATTTTCTCCAAAAGTAAAGTAGTTGCAAACTCATCCTTTTAGAAACTTGTTTGGGCTGTTGAGAGGAGTAAAAAACCATCAAAAATTTCAATCCTGCATGATTCTACCAAGAAATGTGATTCTTCATTCAAAACGCTGGTTTTTGCTATTGGGCTCTATTGAATAATGAATGTTTTGAATTTTCTCCAAAAGTAAAGTAGTTGCAAACTCATGCTTTTAGAGACTTGTTTGGGCTCATGAGAGGAGTAGAAAAACATCAAAAATTTCAGTCCTGCATGATTCTACCAAGAAATGTGTGTTCATTGAAACCGCTGGTTTTTGATAGTTTGGGCCCTATTGAATAATGAATGTTTTGAATTTTCTCCAAAAGTAAAGTAGTTGCAAACTCATCCTTTTAGAAACTTGTTTGGGCTGTTGAGAGGAGTAAAAAACCATCAAAAATTTCAATCCTGCATGATTTTACCAAGAAATGTGATTCTTCATTCAAAACCTGATTTTTGCTATTGGGCTCTATTGAATAGTGAATGTTTTGAATTTTCTCCAAAAGTAAAGTAGTTGCACACTCATGCTTTTAGAGACTTGTTTGGGCTCATGAGAGGAGTAGAAAAACATCAAAAATTTCAGTCCTGCATGATTCTACCAAGAAATGTGTGTTCATTCAAACCGCTGGTTTTTGATAGTTTGGGCCCTATTGAATAATGAATGTTTTGAATTTTATCCAAAAGTAAAGTAGTTGCAAACTCATCCTTTTAGAAACTTGTTTGGGCTGTTGAGAGGAGTAAAAAACCATCAAAAATTTCAATCCTGCATGATTCTACCAAGAAATGTGATTCTTCATTCAAAACGCTGGTTTTTGCTATTGGGCTCTATTGAATAATGAATGTTTTGAATTTTCTCCAAAAGTAAAGTAGTTGCAAACTCATGCTTTTACAGACTTGTTTGGGCTCATGAGAGGAGTAGAAAAACATCAAAAATTTCAGTCCTGCATGATTCTACCAAGAAATGTGTGTTCATTGAAACCGCTGGTTTTTGATAGTTTGGGCCCTATTGAATAATGAATGTTTTGAATTTTCTCCAAAAGTAAAGTAGTTGCAAACTCATCCTTTTAGAAACTTGTTTGGGCTGTTGAGAGGAGTAAAAAACCATCAAAAATTTCAATCCTGCATGATTTTACCAAGAAATGTGATTCTTCATTCAAAACCTGATTTTTGCTATTGGGCTCTATTGAATAGTGAATGTTTTGAATTTTCTCCAAAAGTAAAGTAGTTGCAAACTCATGCTTTTAGAGACTTGTTTGGGCTCAGGAGAGTAGAAAAACATCAAAAATTTCAGTCCTGCATGATTCTACCAAGAAATGTGTGTTCATTCAAACCGCTGGTTTTTGATAGTTTGGGCCCTATTGAATAATGAATGTTTTGAATTTTCTCCAAAAGTAAAGTAGTTGCAAACTCATCCTTTTAGAAACTTGTTTGGGCTGTTGAGAGGAGTAAAAAACCATCAAAAATTTCAATCCTGCATGATTCTACCAAGAAATGTGATTCTTCATTCAAAACGCTGGTTTTTGCTATTGGGCTCTATTGAATAATGAATGTTTTGAATTTTCTCCAAAAGTAAAGTAGTTGCAAACTCATACTTTTAGAGACTTGTTTGGGCTCATGAGAGGAGTAGAAAAACATCAAAAATTTCAGTCCTGCATGATTCTACCAAGAAATGTGTGTTCATTCAAACCGCTGGTTTTTGATAGTTTGGGCTCTATTGAATAATGAATGTTTTGAATTTTCTCCAAAAGTAAAGTAGTTGCAAACTCATCCTTTTAGAAACTTGTTTGGGCTGTTGAGAGGAGTAAAAAACCATCAAAAATTTCAATCCTGCATGATTTTACCAAGAAATGTGATTCTTCATTCAAAACCTGATTTTTGCTATTGGGCTCTATTGAATAGTGAATGTTTTGAATTTTCTCCAAAAGTAAAGTACTTGCAAACTCATGCCTTTAGAGACTTGTTTGGGCTCATGAGAGGAGTAGAAAAACATCAAAAATTTCAGTCCTGCATGATTCTACCAAGAAATGTGTGTTCATTGAAACCACTGGTTTTTGATAGTTTGGGCCCTATTGAATAATGAATGTTTTGAATTTTCTCCAAAAGTAAAGTAGTTGCAAACTCATCCTTTTAGAAACTTGTTTGGGCTGTTGAGAGGAGTAAAAAACAATCAAAAATTTCAATCCTGCATGATTTTACCAAGAAATGTGATTCTTCATTCAAAACCTGATTTTTGCTATTGGGCTCTATTGAATAGTGAATGTTTTGAATTTTCTCCAAAAGTAAAGTAGTTGCAAACTCATGCTTTTAGAGACTTGTTTGGGCTCATGAGAGGAGTAGAAAAACATCAAAAATTTCAGTCCTGCATGATTCTACCAAGAAATGTGTGTTCATTCAAACCGCTGGTTTTTGATAGTTTGGGCCCTATTGAATAATGAATGTTTTGAATTTTCTCCAAAAGTAAAGTAGTTGCAAACTCATCCTTTTAGAAACTTGTTTGGGCTGTTGAGAGGAGTAAAAAGCCATCAAAAATTTCAATCCTGCATGATTCTACCAAGAAATGTAGATTTCAAAACGCTGGTTTTTGCTATTGGGCTCTATTGAATAATGAATGTTTTGAATTTTCTCCAAAAGTAAAGTAGTTGCAAACTCATGCTTTTAGAGACTTGTTTGGGCTCATGAGAGGAGTAGAAAAACATCAAAAATTTCAGTCCTGCATGATTCTACCAAGAAATGTGTGTTCATTGAAACCGCTGGTTTTTGATAGTTTGGGCCCTATTGAATAATGAATGTTTTGAATTTTCTCCAAAAGTAAAGTAGTTGCAAACTCATCCTTTTAGAAACTTTTTTTGGGCTGTTGAGAGGAGTAAAAAACCATCAAAAATTTCAATCTTGCATGATTCTACCAAGAAATGTGATTCTTCATTCAAAACGCTGGTTTTTGCTATTGGGCTCTATTGAATAATGAATGTTTTGAATTTTCTCCAAAAGTAAAGTAGTTGCAAACTCATGCTTTTAGAGACTTGTTTGGGCTCATGAGAGGAGTAGAAAAACATCAAAAATTTCAGTCCTGCATGATTCTACCAAGAAATGTGTGTTCATTGAAACCGCTGGTTTTTGATAGTTTGGGCCCTATTGAATAATGAATGTTTTGAATTTTCTCCAAAAGTAAAGTAGTTGCAAACTCATCCTTTTAGAAACTTGTTTGGGCTGTTGAGAGGAGTAAAAAACCATCAAAAATTTCAATCCTGCATGATTTTACCAAGAAATGTGATTCTTCATTCAAAACCTGATTTTTGCTATTGGGCTCTATTGAATAGTGAATGTTTTGAATTTTCTCCAAAAGTAAAGTACTTGCAAACTCATGCTTTTAGAGCCTTGTTTGGGCTCATGAGAGGAGTAGAAAAACATCAAAAATTTCAGTCCTGCATGATTCTACCAAGAAATGTGTGTTCATTGAAACCACTGGTTTTTGATAGTTTGGGCCCTATTGAATAATGAATGTTTTGAATTTTCTCCAAAAGTAAAGTAGTTGCAAACTCATCCTTTTAGAAACTTGTTTGGGCTGTTGAGAGGAGTAAAAAACCATTAAAAATTTCAATCCTGCATGATTCTACCAAGAAATGTGATTCTTCATTCAAAACGCTGGTTTTTGCTATTGGGCTCTATTGAATAATGAATGTTTTGAATTTTCTCCAAAAGTAAAGTAGTTGCAAACTCATGCTTTTACAGACTTGTTTGGGCTCATGAGAGGAGTAGAAAAACATCAAAAATTTCAGTCCTGCATGATTCTACCAAGAAATGTGTGTTCATTGAAACCGCTGGTTTTTGATAGTTTGGGCCCTATTGAATAATGAATGTTTTGAATTTTCTCCAAAAGTAAAGTAGTTGCAAACTCATCCTTTTAGAAACTTGTTTGGGCTGTTGAGAGGAGTAAAAAACCATCAAAAATTTCAATCCTGCATGATTTTACCAAGAAATGTGATTCTTCATTCAAAACCTGATTTTTGCTATTGGGCTCTATTGAATAGTGAATGTTTTGAATTTTCTCCAAAAGTAAAGTAGTTGCAAACTCATGCTTTTAGAGACTTGTTTGGGCTCAGGAGAGGAGTAGAAAAACATCAAAAATTTCAGTCCTGCATGATTCTACCAAGAAATGTGTGTTCATTCAAACCGCTGGTTTTTGATAGTTTGGGCCCTATTGAATAATGAATGTTTTGAATTTTCTCCAAAAGTAAAGTAGTTGCAAACTCATCCTTTTAGAAACTTGTTTGGGCTGTTGAGAGGAGTAAAAAACCATCAAAAATTTCAATCCTGCATGATTCTACCAAGAAATGTGATTCTTCATTCAAAACGCTGGTTTTTGCTATTGGGCTCTATTGAATAATGAATGTTTTGAATTTTCTCCAAAAGTAAAGTAGTTGCAAACTCATGCTTTTAGAGACTTGTTTGGGCTCAGGAGAGGAGTAGAAAAACATCAAAAATTTCAGTCCTGCATGATTCTACCAAGAAATGTGTGTTCATTGAAACCACTGGTTTTTGATAGTTTGGGCCCTATTGAATAATGAATGTTTTGAATTTTCTCCAAAAGTAAAGTAGTTGCAAACTCATCCTTTTAGAAACTTTTTTTGGGCTGTTGAGAGGAGTAAAAAACCATCAAAAATTTCAATCTTGCATGATTCTACCAAGAAATGTGATTCTTCATTCAAAACGCTGGTTTTTGCTATTGGGCTCTATTGAATAGTGAATGTTTTGAATTTTCTCCAAAAGTAAAGTAGTTGCAAACTCATGCTTTTAGAGACTTGTTTGGGCTCATGAGAGGAGTAGAAAAACATCAAAAATTTCAGTCCTGCATGATTCTACCAAGAAATGTGTGTTCATTGAAACCGCTGGTTTTTGATAGTTTGGGCCCTATTGAATAATGAATGTTTTGAATTTTCTCCAAAAGTAAAGTAGTTGCAAACTCATCCTTTTAGAAACTTGTTTGGGCTGTTGAGAGGAGTAAAAAACCATCAAAAATTTCAATCCTGCATGATTCTACCAAGAAATGTGATTCTTCATTCAAAACGCTGGTTTTTGCTATTGGGCTCTATTGAATAATGAATGTTTTGAATTTTCTCCAAAAGTAAAGTAGTTGCAAACTCATGCTTTTAGAGACTTGTTTGGGCTCATGAGAGGAGTAGAAAAACATCAAAAATTTCAGTCCTGCATGATTCTACCAAGAAATGTGTGTTCATTCAAACCGCTGGTTTTTGATAGTTTGGGCCCTATTGAATAATGAATGTTTTGAATTTTCTCCAAAAGTAAAGTAGTTGCAAACTCATCCTTTTAGAAACTTGTTTGGGCTGTTGAGAGGAGTAAAAAACCATCAAAAATTTCAATCCTGCATGATTTTACCAAGAAATGTGATTCTTCATTCAAAACCTGATTTTTGCTATTGGGCTCTATTGAATAGTGAATGTTTTGAATTTTCTCCAAAAGTAAAGTAGTTGCAAACTCATCCTTTTAGAAACTTGTTTGGGCTGTTGAGAGGAGTAAAAAACCATCAAAAATTTCAATCCTGCATGATTCTACCAAGAAATGTAGATTTCAAAACGCTGGTTTTTGCTATTGGGCTCTATTGAATAATGAATGTTTTGAATTTTCTCCAAAAGTAAAGTAGTTGCAAACTCATGCTTTTAGAGACTTGTTTGGGCTCATGAGAGGAGTAGAAAAACATCAAAAATTTCAGTCCTGCATGATTCTACCAAGAAATGTGTGTTCATTGAAACCGCTGGTTTTTGATAGTTTGGGCCCTATTGAATAATGAATGTTTTGAATTTTCTCCAAAAGTAAAGTAGTTGCAAACTCATCCTTTTAGAAACTTTTTTTGGGCTGTTGAGAGGAGTAAAAAACCATCAAAAATTTCAATCTTGCATGATTCTACCAAGAAATGTGATTCTTCATTCAAAACGCTGGTTTTTGCTATTGGGCTCTATTGAATAGTGAATGTTTTGAATTTTCTCCAAAAGTAAAGTACTTGCAAACTCATGCTTTTACAGACTTGTTTGGGCTCATGAGAGGAGTAGAAAAACATCAAAAATTTCAGTCCTGCATGATTCTACCAAGAAATGTGTGTTCATTGAAACCACTGGTTTTTGATAGTTTGGGCCCTATTGAATAATGAATGTTTTGAATTTTCTCCAAAAGTAAAGTAGTTGCAAACTCATCCTTTTAGAAACTTGTTTGGGCTGTTGAGAGGAGTAAAAAAACATCAAAAATTTCAATCCTGCATGATTTTACCAAGAAATGTGATTCTTCATTCAAAACCTGATTTTTGCTATTGGGCTCTATTGAATAGTGAATGTTTTGAATTTTCTCCAAAAGTAAAGTAGTTGCAAACTCATGCTTTTAGAGACTTGTTTGGGCTCATGAGAGGAGTAGAAAAACATCAAAAATTTCAGTCCTGCATGATTCTACCAAGAAATGTGTGTTCATTCAAACCGCTGGTTTTTGATAGTTTGGGCCCTATTGAATAATGAATGTTTTGAATTTTCTCCAAAAGTAAAGTAGTTGCAAACTCATCCTTTTAGAAACTTGTTTGGGCTGTTGAGAGGAGTAAAAAACCATCAAAAATTTCAATCCTGCATGATTCTACCAAGAAATGTGATTCTTCATTCAAAACGCTGGTTTTTGCTATTGGGCTCTATTGAATAATGAATGTTTTGAATTTTCTCCAAAAGTAAAGTAGTTGCAAACTCATGCTTTTAGAGACTTGTTTGGGCTCATGAGAGGAGTAGAAAAACATCAAAAATTTCAGTCCTGCATGATTCTACCAAGAAATGTGTGTTCATTGAAACCGCTGGTTTTTGATAGTTTGGGCCCTATTGAATAATGAATGTTTTGAATTTTCTCCAAAAGTAAAGTAGTTGCAAACTCATCCTTTTAGAAACTTGTTTGGGCTGTTGAGAGGAGTAAAAAACCATCAAAAATTTCAATCCTGCATGATTTTACCAAGAAATGTGATTCTTCATTCAAAACCTGATTTTTGCTATTGGGCTCTATTGAATAGTGAATGTTTTGAATTTTCTCCAAAAGTAAAGTAGTTGCAAACTCATGCTTTTAGAGACTTGTTTGGGCTCATGAGAGGAGTAGAAAAACATCAAAAATTTCAGTCCTGCATGATTCTACCAAGAAATGTGTGTTCATTCAAACCGCTGGTTTTTGATAGTTTGGGCCCTATTGAATAATGAATGTTTTGAATTTTCTCCAAAAGTAAAGTAGTTGCAAACTCATCCTTTTAGAAACTTGTTTGGGCTGTTGAGAGGAGTAAAAAACCATCAAAAATTTCAATCCTGCATGATTCTACCAAGAAATGTGATTCTTCATTCAAAACGCTGGTTTTTGCTATTGGGCTCTATTGAATAATGAATGTTTTGAATTTTCTCCAAAAGTAAAGTAGTTGCAAACTCATGCTTTTAGAGACTTGTTTGGGCTCATGAGAGGAGTAGAAAAACATCAAAAATTTCAGTCCTGCATGATTCTACCAAGAAATGTGTGTTCATTGAAACCGCTGGTTTTTGATAGTTTGGGCCCTATTGAATAATGAATGTTTTGAATTTTCTCCAAAAGTAAAGTAGTTGCAAACTCATCCTTTTAGAAAATTGTTTGGGCTGTTGAGAGGAGTAAAAAACCATCAAAAATTTCAATCCTGCATGATTTTACCAAGAAATGTGATTCTTCATTCAAAACCTGATTTTTGCTATTGGGCTCTATTGAATAGTGAATGTTTTGAATTTTCTCCAAAAGTAAAGTACTTGCAAACTCATGCTTTTAGAGACTTGTTTGGGCTCACGAGAGGAGTAGAAAAACATCAAAAATTTCAGTCCTGCATGATTCTACCAAGAAATGTGTGTTCATTGAAACCACTGGTTTTTGATAGTTTGGGCCCTATTGAATAATGAATGTTTTGAATTTTCTCCAAAAGTAAAGTAGTTGCAAACTCATCCTTTTAGAAACTTGTTTGGGCTGTCGAGAGGAGTAAAAAACCATCAAAAATTTCAATCCTGCATGATTTTACCAAGAAATGTGATTCTTCATTCAAAACCTGATTTTTGCTATTGGGCTCTATTGAATAGTGAATGTTTTGAATTTTCTCCAAAAGTAAAGTAGTTGCAAACTCATGCTTTTAGAGACTTGTTTGGGCTCATGAGAGGAGTAGAAAAACATCAAAAATTTCAGTCCTGCATGATTCTACCAAGAAATGTGTGTTCATTGAAACCGCTGGTTTTTGATAGTTTGGGCCCTATTGAATAATGAATGTTTTGAATTTTCTCCAAAAGTAAAGTAGTTGCAAACTCATCCTTTTAGAAACTTGTTTGGGCTGTTGAGAGGAGTAAAAAACCATCAAAAATTTCAATCCTGCATGATTTTACCAAGAAATGTGATTCTTCATTCAAAACCTGATTTTTGCTATTGGGCTCTATTGAATAGTGAATGTTTTGAATTTTCTCCAAAAGTAAAGTAGTTGCAAACTCATGCTTTTAGAGACTTGTTTGGGCTCATGAGAGGAGTAGAAAAACATCAAAAATTTCAGTCCTGCATGATTCTACCAAGAAATGTGTGTTCATTCAAACCGCTGGTTTTTGATAGTTTGGGCCCTATTGAATAATGAATGTTTTGAATTTTCTCCAAAAGTAAAGTAGTTGCAAACTCATCCTTTTAGAAACTTGTTTGGGCTGTTGAGAGGAGTAAAAAACCATCAAAAATTTCAATCCTGCATGATTCTACCAAGAAATGTGATTCTTCATTCAAAACGCTGGTTTTTGCTATTGGGCTCTATTGAATAATGAATGTTTTGAATTTTCTCCAAAAGTAAAGTAGTTGCAAACTCATGCTTTTAGAGACTTGTTTGGGCTCATGAGAGGAGTAGAAAAACATCAAAAATTTCAGTCCTGCATGATTCTACCAAGAAATGTGTGTTCATTCAAACCGCTGGTTTTTGATAGTTTGGGCCCTATTGAATAATGAATGTTTTGAATTTTCTCCAAAAGTAAAGTAGTTGCAAACTCATCCTTTTAGAAACTTTTTTTGGGCTGTTGAGAGGAGTAAAAAACCATCAAAAATTTCAATCTTGCATGATTCTACCAAGAAATGTGATTCTTCATTCAAAACGCTGGTTTTTGCTATTGGGCTCTATTGAATAGTGAATGTTTTGAATTTTCTCCAAAAGTAAAGTACTTGCAAACTCATGCTTTTACAGACTTGTTTGGGCTCATGAGAGGAGTAGAAAAACATCAAAAATTTCAGTCCTGCATGATTCTACCAAGAAATGTGTGTTCATTGAAACCACTGGTTTTTGATAGTTTGGGCCCTATTGAATAATGAATGTTTTGAATTTTCTCCAAAAGTAAAGTAGTTGCAAACTCATCCTTTTAGAAACTTGTTTGGGCTGTTGAGAGGAGTAAAAAACCATCAAAAATTTCAATCCTGCATGATTTTACCAAGAAATGTGATTCTTCATTCAAAACCTGATTTTTGCTATTGGGCTCTATTGAATAGTGAATGTTTTGAATTTTCTCCAAAAGTAAAGTAGTTGCAAACTCATGCTTTTAGAGACTTGTTTGGGCTCATGAGAGGAGTAGAAAAACATCAAAAATTTCAGTCCTGCATGATTCTACCAAGAAATGTGTGTTCATTCAAACCGCTGGTTTTTGATAGTTTGGGCCCTATTGAATAATGAATGTTTTGAATTTTCTCCAAAAGTAAAGTAGTTGCAAACTCATCCTTTTAGAAACTTGTTTGGGCTGTTGAGAGGAGTAAAAAACCATCAAAAATTTCAATCCTGCATGATTCTACCAAGAAATGTGATTCTTCATTCAAAACGCTGGTTTTTGCTATTGGGCTCTATTGAATAATGAATGTTTTGAATTTTCTCCAAAAGTAAAGTAGTTGCAAACTCATGCTTTTAGAGACTTGTTTGGGCTCATGAGAGGAGTAGAAAAACATCAAAAATTTCAGTCCTGCATGATTCTACCAAGAAATGTGTGTTCATTGAAACCGCTGGTTTTTGATAGTTTGGGCCCTATTGAATAATGAATGTTTTGAATTTTCTCCAAAAGTAAAGTAGTTGCAAACTCATCCTTTTAGAAACTTGTTTGGGCTGTTGAGAGGAGTAAAAAACCATCAAAAATTTCAATCCTGCATGATTTTACCAAGAAATGTGATTCTTCATTCAAAACCTGATTTTTGCTATTGGGCTCTATTGAATAGTGAATGTTTTGAATTTTCTCCAAAAGTAAAGTAGTTGCAAACTCATGCTTTTAGAGACTTGTTTGGGCTCATGAGAGGAGTAGAAAAACATCAAAAATTTCAGTCCTGCATGATTCTACCAAGAAATGTGTGTTCATTCAAACCGCTGGTTTTTGATAGTTTGGGCCCTATTGAATAATGAATGTTTTGAATTTTCTCCAAAAGTAAAGTAGTTGCAAACTCATCCTTTTAGAAACTTGTTTGGGCTGTTGAGAGGAGTAAAAAACCATCAAAAATTTCAATCCTGCATGATTCTACCAAGAAATGTGATTCTTCATTCAAAACGCTGGTTTTTGCTATTGGGCTCTATTGAATAATGAATGTTTTGAATTTTCTCCAAAAGTAAAGTAGTTTCAAACTCATGCTTTTAGAGACTTGTTTGGGCTCATGAGAGGAGTAGAAAAACATCAAAAATTTCAGTCCTGCATGATTCTACCAAGAAATGTGTGTTCATTGAAACCGCTGGTTTTTGATAGTTTGGGCCCTATTGAATAATGAATGTTTTGAATTTTCTCCAAAAGTAAAGTAGTTGCAAACTCATCCTTTTAGAAACTTGTTTGGGCTGTTGAGAGGAGTAAAAAACCATCAAAAATTTCAATCCTGCATGATTTTACCAAGAAATGTGATTCTTCATTCAAAACCTGATTTTTGCTATTGGGCTCTATTGAATAGTGAATGTTTTGAATTTTCTCCAAAAGTAAAGTACTTGCAAACTCATGCTTTTAGAGACTTGTTTGGGCTCATGAGAGGAGTAGAAAAACATCAAAAATTTCAGTCCTGCATGATTCTACCAAGAAATGTGTGTTCATTGAAACCACTGGTTTTTGATAGTTTGGGCCCTATTGAATAATGAATGTTTTGAATTTTCTCCAAAAGTAAAGTAGTTGCAAACTCATCCTTTTAGAAACTTGTTTGGGCTGTCGAGAGGAGTAAAAAACCATCAAAAATTTCAATCCTGCATGATTTTACCAAGAAATGTGATTCTTCATTCAAAACCTGATTTTTGCTATTGGGCTCTATTGAATAGTGAATGTTTTGAATTTTCTCCAAAAGTAAAGTAGTTGCAAACTCATGCTTTTAGAGACTTGTTTGGGCTCATGAGAGGAGTAGAAAAACATCAAAAATTTCAGTCCTGCATGATTCTACCAAGAAATGTGTGTTCATTGAAACCGCTGGTTTTTGATAGTTTGGGCCCTATTGAATAATGAATGTTTTGAATTTTCTCCAAAAGTAAAGTAGTTGCAAACTCATCCTTTTAGAAACTTGTTTGGGCTGTTGAGAGGAGTAAAAAACCATCAAAAATTTCAATCCTGCATGATTTTACCAAGAAATGTGATTCTTCATTCAAAACCTGATTTTTGCTATTGGGCTCTATTGAATAGTGAATGTTTTGAATTTTCTCCAAAAGTAAAGTAGTTGCAAACTCATGCTTTTAGAGACTTGTTTGGGCTCATGAGAGGAGTAGAAAAACATCAAAAATTTCAGTCCTGCATGATTCTACCAAGAAATGTGTGTTCATTCAAACCGCTGGTTTTTGATAGTTTGGGCCCTATTGAATAATGAATGTTTTGAATTTTCTCCAAAAGTAAAGTAGTTGCAAACTCATCCTTTTAGAAACTTGTTTGGGCTGTTGAGAGGAGTAAAAAACCATCAAAAATTTCAATCCTGCATGATTCTACCAAGAAATGTGATTCTTCATTCAAAACGCTGGTTTTTGCTATTGGGCTCTATTGAATAATGAATGTTTTGAATTTTCTCCAAAAGTAAAGTAGTTGCAAACTCATGCTTTTAGAGACTTGTTTGGGCTCATGAGAGGAGTAGAAAAACATCAAAAATTTCAGTCCTGCATGATTCTACCAAGAAATGTGTGTTCATTGAAACCGCTGGTTTTTGATAGTTTGGGCCCTATTGAATAATGAATGTTTTGAATTTTCTCCAAAAGTAAAGTAGTTGCAAACTCATCCTTTTAGAAACTTGTTTGGGCTGTTGAGAGGAGTAAAAAACCATCAAAAATTTCAATCCTGCATGATTTTACCAAGAAATGTGATTCTTCATTCAAAACCTGATTTTTGCTATTGGGCTCTATTGAATAGTGAATGTTTTGAATTTTCTCCAAAAGTAAAGTACTTGCAAACTCATGCTTTTAGAGACTTGTTTGGGCTCATGAGAGGAGTAGAAAAACATCAAAAATTTCAGTCCTGCATGATTCTACCAAGAAATGTGTGTTCATTGAAACCACTGGTTTTTGACAGTTTGGGCCCTATTGAATAATGAATGTTTTGAATTTTCTCCAAAAGTAAAGTAGTTGCAAACTCATCCTTTTAGAAACTTGTTTGGGCTGTTGAGAGGAGTAAAAAAGCATCAAAAATTTCAATCCTGCATGATTCTACCAAGAAATGTGATTCTTCATTCAAAACGCTGGTTTTTGCTATTGGGCTCTATTGAATAATGAATGTTTTGAATTTTCTCCAAAAGTAAAGTAGTTGCAAACTCATGCTTTTAGAGACTTGTTTGGGCTCATGAGAGGAGTAGAAAAACATCAAAAATTTCAGTCCTGCATGATTCTACCAAGAAATGTGTGTTCATTGAAACCGCTGGTTTTTGATAGTTTGGGCCCTATTGAATAATGAATGTTTTGAATTTTCTCCAAAAGTAAAGTAGTTGCAAACTCATCCTTTTAGAAACTTGTTTGGGCTGTTGAGAGGAGTAAAAAACCATCAAAAATTTCAATCCTGCATGATTTTACCAAGAAATGTGATTCTTCATTCAAAACCTGATTTTTGCTATTGGGCTCTATTGAATAGTGAATGTTTTGAATTTTCTCCAAAAGTAAAGTAGTTGCACACTCATGCTTTTAGAGACTTGTTTGGGCTCATGAGAGGAGTAGAAAAACATCAAAAATTTCAGTCCTGCATGATTCTACCAAGAAATGTGTGTTCATTCAAACCGCTGGTTTTTGATAGTTTGGGCCCTATTGAATAATGAATGTTTTGAATTTTCTCCAAAAGTAAAGTAGTTGCAAACTCATCCTTTTAGAAACTTGTTTGGGCTGTTGAGAGGAGTAAAAAACCATCAAAAATTTCAATCCTGCATGATTGTACCAAGAAATGTGATTCTTCATTCAAAACGCTGGTTTTTGCTATTGGGCTCTATTGAATAATGAATGTTTTGAATTTTCTCCAAAAGTAAAGTAGTTGCAAACTCATGCTTTTACAGACTTGTTTGGGCTCATGAGAGGAGTAGAAAAACATCAAAAATTTCAGTCCTGCATGATTCTACCAAGAAATGTGTGTTCATTGAAACCGCTGGTTTTTGATAGTTTGGGCCCTATTGAATAATGAATGTTTTGAATTTTCTCCAAAAGTAAAGTAGTTGCAAACTCATCCTTTTAGAAACTTGTTTGGGCTGTTGAGAGGAGTAAAAAACCATCAAAAATTTCAATCCTGCATGATTTTACCAAGAAATGTGATTCTTCATTCAAAACCTGATTTTTGCTATTGGGCTCTATTGAATAGTGAATGTTTTGAATTTTCTCCAAAAGTAAAGTAGTTGCAAACTCATGCTTTTAGAGACTTGTTTGGGCTCAGGAGAGTAGAAAAACATCAAAAATTTCAGTCCTGCATGATTCTACCAAGAAATGTGTGTTCATTCAAACCGCTGGTTTTTGATAGTTTGGGCCCTATTGAATAATGAATGTTTTGAATTTTCTCCAAAAGTAAAGTAGTTGCAAACTCATCCTTTTAGAAACTTGTTTGGGCTGTTGAGAGGAGTAAAAAACCATCAAAAATTTCAATCCTGCATGATTCTACCAAGAAATGTGATTCTTCATTCAAAACGCTGGTTTTTGCTATTGGGCTCTATTGAATAATGAATGTTTTGAATTTTCTCCAAAAGTAAAGTAGTTGCAAACTCATACTTTTAGAGACTTGTTTGGGCTCATGAGAGGAGTAGAAAAACATCAAAAATTTCAGTCCTGCATGATTCTACCAAGAAATGTGTGTTCATTCAAACCGCTGGTTTTTGATAGTTTGGGCTCTATTGAATAATGAATGTTTTGAATTTTCTCCAAAAGTAAAGTAGTTGCAAACTCATCCTTTTAGAAACTTGTTTGGGCTGTTGAGAGGAGTAAAAAACCATCAAAAATTTCAATCCTGCATGATTTTACCAAGAAATGTGATTCTTCATTCAAAACCTGATTTTTGCTATTGGGCTCTATTGAATAGTGAATGTTTTGAATTTTCTCCAAAAGTAAAGTACTTGCAAACTCATGCCTTTAGAGACTTGTTTGGGCTCATGAGAGGAGTAGAAAAACATCAAAAATTTCAGTCCTGCATGATTCTACCAAGAAATGTGTGTTCATTGAAACCACTGGTTTTTGATAGTTTGGGCCCTATTGAATAATGAATGTTTTGAATTTTCTCCAAAAGTAAAGTAGTTGCAAACTCATCCTTTTAGAAACTTGTTTGGGCTGTTGAGAGGAGTAAAAAACAATCAAAAATTTCAATCCTGCATGATTTTACCAAGAAATGTGATTCTTCATTCAAAACCTGATTTTTGCTATTGGGCTCTATTGAATAGTGAATGTTTTGAATTTTCTCCAAAAGTAAAGTAGTTGCAAACTCATGCTTTTAGAGACTTGTTTGGGCTCATGAGAGGAGTAGAAAAACATCAAAAATTTCAGTCCTGCATGATTCTACCAAGAAATGTGTGTTCATTCAAACCGCTGGTTTTTGATAGTTTGGGCCCTATTGAATAATGAATGTTTTGAATTTTCTCCAAAAGTAAAGTAGTTGCAAACTCATCCTTTTAGAAACTTGTTTGGGCTGTTGAGAGGAGTAAAAAACCATCAAAAATTTCAATCCTGCATGATTCTACCAAGAAATGTAGATTTCAAAACGCTGGTTTTTGCTATTGGGCTCTATTGAATAATGAATGTTTTGAATTTTCTCCAAAAGTAAAGTAGTTGCAAACTCATGCTTTTAGAGACTTGTTTGGGCTCATGAGAGGAGTAGAAAAACATCAAAAATTTCAGTCCTGCATGATTCTACCAAGAAATGTGTGTTCATTGAAACCGCTGGTTTTTGATAGTTTGGGCCCTATTGAATAATGAATGTTTTGAATTTTCTCCAAAAGTAAAGTAGTTGCAAACTCATCCTTTTAGAAACTTTTTTTGGGCTGTTGAGAGGAGTAAAAAACCATCAAAAATTTCAATCTTGCATGATTCTACCAAGAAATGTGATTCTTCATTCAAAACGCTGGTTTTTGCTATTGGGCTCTATTGAATAATGAATGTTTTGAATTTTCTCCAAAAGTAAAGTAGTTGCAAACTCATGCTTTTAGAGACTTGTTTGGGCTCATGAGAGGAGTAGAAAAACATCAAAAATTTCAGTCCTGCATGATTCTACCAAGAAATGTGTGTTCATTGAAACCGCTGGTTTTTGATAGTTTGGGCCCTATTGAATAATGAATGTTTTGAATTTTCTCCAAAAGTAAAGTAGTTGCAAACTCATCCTTTTAGAAACTTGTTTGGGCTGTTGAGAGGAGTAAAAAACCATCAAAAATTTCAATCCTGCATGATTTTACCAAGAAATGTGATTCTTCATTCAAAACCTGATTTTTGCTATTGGGCTCTATTGAATAGTGAATGTTTTGAATTTTCTCCAAAAGTAAAGTACTTGCAAACTCATGCTTTTAGAGCCTTGTTTGGGCTCATGAGAGGAGTAGAAAAACATCAAAAATTTCAGTCCTGCATGATTCTACCAAGAAATGTGTGTTCATTGAAACCACTGGTTTTTGATAGTTTGGGCCCTATTGAATAATGAATGTTTTGAATTTTCTCCAAAAGTAAAGTAGTTGCAAACTCATCCTTTTAGAAACTTGTTTGGGCTGTTGAGAGGAGTAAAAAACCATTAAAAATTTCAATCCTGCATGATTCTACCAAGAAATGTGATTCTTCATTCAAAACGCTGGTTTTTGCTATTGGGCTCTATTGAATAATGAATGTTTTGAATTTTCTCCAAAAGTAAAGTAGTTGCAAACTCATGCTTTTACAGACTTGTTTGGGCTCATGAGAGGAGTAGAAAAACATCAAAAATTTCAGTCCTGCATGATTCTACCAAGAAATGTGTGTTCATTGAAACCGCTGGTTTTTGATAGTTTGGGCCCTATTGAATAATGAATGTTTTGAATTTTCTCCAAAAGTAAAGTAGTTGCAAACTCATCCTTTTAGAAACTTGTTTGGGCTGTTGAGAGGAGTAAAAAACCATCAAAAATTTCAATCCTGCATGATTTTACCAAGAAATGTGATTCTTCATTCAAAACCTGATTTTTGCTATTGGGCTCTATTGAATAGTGAATGTTTTGAATTTTCTCCAAAAGTAAAGTAGTTGCAAACTCATGCTTTTAGAGACTTGTTTGGGCTCAGGAGAGGAGTAGAAAAACATCAAAAATTTCAGTCCTGCATGATTCTACCAAGAAATGTGTGTTCATTCAAACCGCTGGTTTTTGATAGTTTGGGCCCTATTGAATAATGAATGTTTTGAATTTTCTCCAAAAGTAAAGTAGTTGCAAACTCATCCTTTTAGAAACTTGTTTGGGCTGTTGAGAGGAGTAAAAAACCATCAAAAATTTCAATCCTGCATGATTCTACCAAGAAATGTGATTCTTCATTCAAAACGCTGGTTTTTGCTATTGGGCACTATTGAATAATGAATGTTTTGAATTTTCTCCAAAAGTAAAGTAGTTGCAAACTCATGCTTTTAGAGACTTGTTTGGGCTCATGAGAGGAGTAGAAAAACATCAAAAATTTCAGTCCTGCATGATTCTACCAAGAAATGTGTGTTCATTCAAACCGCTGGTTTTTGATAGTTTGGGCCCTATTGAATAATGAATGTTTTGAATTTTCTCCAAAAGTAAAGTAGTTGCAAACTCATCCTTTTAGAAACTTGTTTGGGCTGTTGAGAGGAGTAAAAAACCATCAAAAATTTCAATCCTGCATGATTTTACCAAGAAATGTGATTCTTCATTCAAAACCTGATTTTTGCTATTGGGCTCTATTGAATAGTGAATGTTTTGAATTTTCTCCAAAAGTAAAGTACTTGCAAACTCATGCCTTTAGAGACTTGTTTGGGCTCATGAGAGGAGTAGAAAAACATCAAAAATTTCAGTCCTGCATGATTCTACCAAGAAATGTGTGTTCATTGAAACCACTGGTTTTTGATAGTTTGGGCCCTATTGAATAATGAATGTTTTGAATTTTCTCCAAAAGTAAAGTAGTTGCAAACTCATCCTTTTAGAAACTTGTTTGGGCTGTTGAGAGGAGTAAAAAACAATCAAAAATTTCAATCCTGCATGATTTTACCAAGAAATGTGATTCTTCATTCAAAACCTGATTTTTGCTATTGGGCTCTATTGAATAGTGAATGTTTTGAATTTTCTCCAAAAGTAAAGTAGTTGCAAACTCATGCTTTTAGAGACTTGTTTGGGCTCATGAGAGGAGTAGAAAAACATCAAAAATTTCAGTCCTGCATGATTCTACCAAGAAATGTGTGTTCATTCAAACCGCTGGTTTTTGATAGTTTGGGCCCTATTGAATAATGAATGTTTTGAATTTTCTCCAAAAGTAAAGTAGTTGCAAACTCATCCTTTTAGAAACTTGTTTGGGCTGTTGAGAGGAGTAAAAAACCATCAAAAATTTCAATCCTGCATGATTCTACCAAGAAATGTAGATTTCAAAACGCTGGTTTTTGCTATTGGGCTCTATTGAATAATGAATGTTTTGAATTTTCTCCAAAAGTAAAGTAGTTGCAAACTCATGCTTTTAGAGACTTGTTTGGGCTCATGAGAGGAGTAGAAAAACATCAAAAATTTCAGTCCTGCATGATTCTACCAAGAAATGTGTGTTCATTGAAACCGCTGGTTTTTGATAGTTTGGGCCCTATTGAATAATGAATGTTTTGAATTTTCTCCAAAAGTAAAGTAGTTGCAAACTCATCCTTTTAGAAACTTGTTTGGGCTGTTGAGAGGAGTAAAAAACCATCAAAAATTTCAATCCTGCATGATTCTACCAAGAAATGTGATTCTTCATTCAAAACGCTGGTTTTTGCTATTGGGCTCTATTGAATAATGAATGTTTTGAATTTTCTCCAAAAGTAAAGTAGTTGCAAACTCATGCTTTTAGAGACTTGTTTGGGCTCATGAGAGGAGTAGAAAAACATCAAAAATTTCAGTCCTGCATGATTCTACCAAGAAATGTGTGTTCATTGAAACCGCTGGTTTTTGATAGTTTGGGCCCTATTGAATAATGAATGTTTTGAATTTTCTCCAAAAGTAAAGTAGTTGCAAACTCATCCTTTTAGAAACTTGTTTGGGCTGTTGAGAGAAGTAAAAAACCATCAAAAATTTCAATCCTGCATGATTTTACCAAGAAATGTGATTCTTCATTCAAAACCTGATTTTTGCTATTGGGCTCTATTGAATAGTGAATGTTTTGAATTTTCTCCAAAAGTAAAGTACTTGCAAACTCATGCTTTTAGAGCCTTGTTTGGGCTCATGAGAGGAGTAGAAAAACATCAAAAATTTCAGTCCTGCATGATTCTACCAAGAAATGTGTGTTCATTGAAACCACTGGTTTTTGATAGTTTGGGCCCTATTGAATAATGAATGTTTTGAATTTTCTCCAAAAGTAAAGTAGTTGCAAACTCATCCTTTTAGAAACTTGTTTGGGCTGTTGAGAGGAGTAAAAAACCATCAAAAATTTCAATCCTGCATGATTCTACCAAGAAATGTGATTCTTCATTCAAAACGCTGGTTTTTGCTATTGGGCTCTATTGAATAATGAATGTTTTGAATTTTCTCCAAAAGTAAAGTAGTTGCAAACTCATGCTTTTAGAGACTTGTTTGGGCTCATGAGAGGAGTAGAAAAACATCAAAAATTTCAGTCCTGCATGATTCTACCAAGAAATGTGTGTTCATTGAAACCGCTGGTTTTTGATAGTTTGGGCCCTATTGAATAATGAATGTTTTGAATTTTCTCCAAAAGTAAAGTAGTTGCAAACTCATCCTTTTAGAAACTTGTTTGGGCTGTTGAGAGGAGTAAAAAACCATCAAAAATTTCAATCCTGCATGATTCTACCAAGAAATGTGATTCTTCATTCAAAACGCTGGTTTTTGCTATTGGGCTCTATTGAATAATGAATGTTTTGAATTTTCTCCAAAAGTAAAGTAGTTGCAAACTCATGCTTTTAGAGACTTGTTTGGGCTCATGAGAGGAGTAGAAAAACATCAAAAATTTCAGTCCTGCATGATTCTACCAAGAAATGTGTGTTCATTGAAACCACTGGTTTTTGACAGTTTGGGCCCTATTGAATAATGAATGTTTTGAATTTTCTCCAAAAGTAAAGTAGTTGCAAACTCATCCTTTTAGAAACTTGTTTGGGCTGTTGAGAGGAGTAAAAAACCAACAAAAATTTCAATCCTGCATGATTTTACCAAGAAATGTGATTCTTCATTCAAAACCTGATTTTTGCTATTGGGCTCTATTGAATAGTGAATGTTTTGAATTTTCTCCAAAAGTAAAGTAGTTGCAAACTCATGCTTTTAGAGACTTGTTTGGGCTCATGAGAGGAGTAGAAAAACATCAAAAATTTCAGTCCTGCATGATTCTACCAAGAAATGTGTGTTCATTCAAACCGCTGGTTTTTGATAGTTTGGGCCCTATTGAATAATGAATGTTTTGAATTTTCTCCAAAAGTAAAGTAGTTGCAAACTCATCCTTTTAGAAACTTGTTTGGGCTGTTGAGAGGAGTAAAAAAGCATCAAAAATTTCAATCCTGCATGATTCTACCAAGAAATGTGATTCTTCATTCAAAACGCTGGTTTTTGCTATTGGTCTCTATTGAATAATGAATGTTTTGAATTTTCTCCAAAAGTAAAGTAGTTGCAAACTCATGCTTTTAGAGACTTGTTTGGGCTCATGAGAGGAGTAGAAAAACATCAAAAATTTCAGTCCTGCATGATTCTACCAAGAAATGTGTGTTCATTGAAACCGCTGGTTTTTGATAGTTTGGGCCCTATTGAATAATGAATGTTTTGAATTTTCTCCAAAAGTAAAGTAGTTGCAAACTCATCCTTTTAGAAACTTGTTTGGGCTGTTGAGAGGAGTAAAAAACCATCAAAAATTTCAATCCTGCATGATTTTACCAAGAAATGTGATTCTTCATTCAAAACCTGATTTTTGCTATTGGGCTCTATTGAATAGTGAATGTTTTGAATTTTCTCCAAAAGTAAAGTACTTGCAAACTCATGCTTTTAGAGACTTGTTTGGGCTCATGAGAGGAGTAGAAAAACATCAAAAATTTCAGTCCTGCATGATTCTACCAAGAAATGTGTGTTCATTGAAACCACTGGTTTTTGATAGTTTGGGCCCTATTGAATAATGAATGTTTTGAATTTTCTCCAAAAGTAAAGTAGTTGCAAACTCATCCTTTTAGAAACTTTTTTTGGGCTGTTGAGAGGAGTAAAAAACCATCAAAAATTTCAATCTTGCATGATTCTACCAAGAAATGTGATTCTTCATTCAAAACGCTGGTTTTTGCTATTGGGCTCTATTGAATAGTGAATGTTTTGAATTTTCTCCAAAAGTAAAGTAGTTGCAAACTCATGCTTTTAGAGACTTGTTTGGGCTCATGAGAGGAGTAGAAAAACATCAAAAATTTCAGTCCTGCATGATTCTACCAAGAAATGTGTGTTCATTGAAACCGCTGGTTTTTGATAGTTTGGGCCCTATTGAATAATGAATGTTTTGAATTTTCTCCAAAAGTAAAGTAGTTGCAAACTCATCCTTTTAGAAACTTGTTTGGGCTGTTGAGAGGAGTAAAAAACCATCAAAAATTTCAATCCTGCATGATTCTACCAAGAAATGTGATTCTTCATTCAAAACGCTGGTTTTTGCTATTGGGCTATATTGAATAATGAATGTTTTGAATTTTCTCCAAAAGTAAAGTAGTTGCAAACTCATGCTTTTAGAGACTTGTTTGGGCTCATGAGAGGAGTAGAAAAACATCAAAAATTTCAGTCCTGCATGATTCTACCAAGAAATGTGTGTTCATTCAAACCGCTGGTTTTTGATAGTTTGGGCCCTATTGAATAATGAATGTTTTGAATTTTCTCCAAAAGTAATGTAGTTGCAAACTCATCCTTTTAGAAACTTGTTTGGGCTGTTGAGAGGAGTAAAAAACCATCAAAAATTTCAATCCTGCATGATTTTACCAAGAAATGTGATTCTTCATTCAAAACCTGATTTTTGCTATTGGGCTCTATTGAATAGTGAATGTTTTGAATTTTCTCCAAAAGTAAAGTAGTTGCAAACTCATCCTTTTAGAAACTTGTTTGGGCTGTTGAGAGGAGTAAAAAACCATCAAAAATTTCAATCCTGCATGATTCTACCAAGAAATGTAGATTTCAAAACGCTGGTTTTTGCTATTGGGCTCTATTGAATAATGAATGTTTTGAATTTTCTCCAAAAGTAAAGTAGTTGCAAACTCATGCTTTTAGAGACTTGTTTGGGCTCATGAGAGGAGTAGAAAAACATCAAAAATTTCAGTCCTGCATGATTCTACCAAGAAATGTGTGTTCATTGAAACCGCTGGTTTTTGATAGTTTGGGCCCTATTGAATAATGAATGTTTTGAATTTTCTCCAAAAGTAAAGTAGTTGCAAACTCATCCTTTTAGAAACTTTTTTTGGGCTGTTGAGAGGAGTAAAAAACCATCAAAAATTTCAATCTTGCATGATTCTACCAAGAAATGTGATTCTTCATTCAAAACGCTGGTTTTTGCTATTGGGCTCTATTGAATAGTGAATGTTTTGAATTTTCTCCAAAAGTAAAGTACTTGCAAACTCATGCTTTTACAGACTTGTTTGGGCTCATGAGAGGAGTAGAAAAACATCAAAAATTTCAGTCCTGCATGATTCTACCAAGAAATGTGTGTTCATTGAAACCACTGGTTTTTGATAGTTTGGGCCCTATTGAATAATGAATGTTTTGAATTTTCTCCAAAAGTAAAGTAGTTGCAAACTCATCCTTTTAGAAACTTGTTTGGGCTGTTGAGAGGAGTAAAAAAACATCAAAAATTTCAATCCTGCATGATTTTACCAAGAAATGTGATTCTTCATTCAAAACCTGATTTTTGCTATTGGGCTCTATTGAATAGTGAATGTTTTGAATTTTCTCCAAAAGTAAAGTAGTTGCAAACTCATGCTTTTAGAGACTTGTTTGGGCTCATGAGAGGAGTAGAAAAACATCAAAAATTTCAGTCCTGCATGATTCTACCAAGAAATGTGTGTTCATTCAAACCGCTGGTTTTTGATAGTTTGGGCCCTATTGAATAATGAATGTTTTGAATTTTCTCCAAAAGTAAAGTAGTTGCAAACTCATCCTTTTAGAAACTTGTTTGGGCTGTTGAGAGGAGTAAAAAACCATCAAAAATTTCAATCCTGCATGATTCTACCAAGAAATGTGATTCTTCATTCAAAACGCTGGTTTTTGCTATTGGGCTCTATTGAATAATGAATGTTTTGAATTTTCTCCAAAAGTAAAGTAGTTGCAAACTCATGCTTTTAGAGACTTGTTTGGGCTCATGAGAGGAGTAGAAAAACATCAAAAATTTCAGTCCTGCATGATTCTACCAAGAAATGTGTGTTCATTGAAACCGCTGGTTTTTGATAGTTTGGGCCCTATTGAATAATGAATGTTTTGAATTTTCTCCAAAAGTAAAGTAGTTGCAAACTCATCCTTTTAGAAACTTGTTTGGGCTGTTGAGAGGAGTAAAAAACCATCAAAAATTTCAATCCTGCATGATTTTACCAAGAAATGTGATTCTTCATTCAAAACCTGATTTTTGCTATTGGGCTCTATTGAATAGTGAATGTTTTGAATTTTCTCCAAAAGTAAAGTAGTTGCAAACTCATGCTTTTAGAGACTTGTTTGGGCTCATGAGAGGAGTAGAAAAACATCAAAAATTTCAGTCCTGCATGATTCTACCAAGAAATGTGTGTTCATTCAAACCGCTGGTTTTTGATAGTTTGGGCCCTATTGAATAATGAATGTTTTGAATTTTCTCCAAAAGTAAAGTAGTTGCAAACTCATCCTTTTAGAAACTTGTTTGGGCTGTTGAGAGGAGTAAAAAACCATCAAAAATTTCAATCCTGCATGATTCTACCAAGAAATGTGATTCTTCATTCAAAACGCTGGTTTTTGCTATTGGGCTCTATTGAATAATGAATGTTTTGAATTTTCTCCAAAAGTAAAGTAGTTGCAAACTCATGCTTTTAGAGACTTGTTTGGGCTCATGAGAGGAGTAGAAAAACATCAAAAATTTCAGTCCTGCATGATTCTACCAAGAAATGTGTGTTCATTGAAACCGCTGGTTTTTGATAGTTTGGGCCCTATTGAATAATGAATGTTTTGAATTTTCTCCAAAAGTAAAGTAGTTGCAAACTCATCCTTTTAGAAACTTGTTTGGGCTGTTGAGAGGAGTAAAAAACCATCAAAAATTTCAATCCTGCATGATTTTACCAAGAAATGTGATTCTTCATTCAAAACCTGATTTTTGCTATTGGGCTCTATTGAATAGTGAATGTTTTGAATTTTCTCCAAAAGTAAAGTACTTGCAAACTCATGCTTTTAGAGACTTGTTTGGGCTCATGAGAGGAGTAGAAAAACATCAAAAATTTCAGTCCTGCATGATTCTACCAAGAAATGTGTGTTCATTGAAACCACTGGTTTTTGATAGTTTGGGCCCTATTGAATAATGAATGTTTTGAATTTTCTCCAAAAGTAAAGTAGTTGCAAACTCATCCTTTTAGAAACTTGTTTGGGCTGTCGAGAGGAGTAAAAAACCATCAAAAATTTCAATCCTGCATGATTTTACCAAGAAATGTGATTCTTCATTCAAAACCTGATTTTTGCTATTGGGCTCTATTGAATAGTGAATGTTTTGAATTTTCTCCAAAAGTAAAGTAGTTGCAAACTCATGCTTTTAGAGACTTGTTTGGGCTCATGAGAGGAGTAGAAAAACATCAAAAATTTCAGTCCTGCATGATTCTACCAAGAAATGTGTGTTCATTGAAACCGCTGGTTTTTGATAGTTTGGGCCCTATTGAATAATGAATGTTTTGAATTTTCTCCAAAAGTAAAGTAGTTGCAAACTCATCCTTTTAGAAACTTGTTTGGGCTGTTGAGAGGAGTAAAAAACCATCAAAAATTTCAATCCTGCATGATTTTACCAAGAAATGTGATTCTTCATTCAAAACCTGATTTTTGCTATTGGGCTCTATTGAATAGTGAATGTTTTGAATTTTCTCCAAAAGTAAAGTAGTTGCAAACTCATGCTTTTAGAGACTTGTTTGGGCTCATGAGAGGAGTAGAAAAACATCAAAAATTTCAGTCCTGCATGATTCTACCAAGAAATGTGTGTTCATTCAAACCGCTGGTTTTTGATAGTTTGGGCCCTATTGAATAATGAATGTTTTGAATTTTCTCCAAAAGTAAAGTAGTTGCAAACTCATCCTTTTAGAAACTTGTTTGGGCTGTTGAGAGGAGTAAAAAACCATCAAAAATTTCAATCCTGCATGATTCTACCAAGAAATGTGATTCTTCATTCAAAACGCTGGTTTTTGCTATTGGGCTCTATTGAATAATGAATGTTTTGAATTTTCTCCAAAAGTAAAGTAGTTGCAAACTCATGCTTTTAGAGACTTGTTTGGGCTCATGAGAGGAGTAGAAAAACATCAAAAATTTCAGTCCTGCATGATTCTACCAAGAAATGTGTGTTCATTGAAACCGCTGGTTTTTGATAGTTTGGGCCCTATTGAATAATGAATGTTTTGAATTTTCTCCAAAAGTAAAGTAGTTGCAAACTCATCCTTTTAGAAACTTTTTTTGGGCTGTTGAGAGGAGTAAAAAACCATCAAAAATTTCAATCTTGCATGATTCTACCAAGAAATGTGATTCTTCATTCAAAACGCTGGTTTTTGCTATTGGGCTCTATTGAATAGTGAATGTTTTGAATTTTCTCCAAAAGTAAAGTACTTGCAAACTCATGCTTTTACAGACTTGTTTGGGCTCATGAGAGGAGTAGAAAAACATCAAAAATTTCAGTCCTGCATGATTCTACCAAGAAATGTGTGTTCATTGAAACCACTGGTTTTTGATAGTTTGGGCCCTATTGAATAATGAATGTTTTGAATTTTCTCCAAAAGTAAAGTAGTTGCAAACTCATCCTTTTAGAAACTTGTTTGGGCTGTTGAGAGGAGTAAAAAAACATCAAAAATTTCAATCCTGCATGATTTTACCAAGAAATGTGATTCTTCATTCAAAACCTGATTTTTGCTATTGGGCTCTATTGAATAGTGAATGTTTTGAATTTTCTCCAAAAGTAAAGTAGTTGCAAACTCATGCTTTTAGAGACTTGTTTGGGCTCATGAGAGGAGTAGAAAAACATCAAAAATTTCAGTCCTGCATGATTCTACCAAGAAATGTGTGTTCATTCAAACCGCTGGTTTTTGATAGTTTGGGCCCTATTGAATAATGAATGTTTTGAATTTTCTCCAAAAGTAAAGTAGTTGCAAACTCATCCTTTTAGAAACTTGTTTGGGCTGTTGAGAGGAGTAAAAAACCATCAAAAATTTCAATCCTGCATGATTCTACCAAGAAATGTGATTCTTCATTCAAAACGCTGGTTTTTGCTATTGGGCTCTATTGAATAATGAATGTTTTGAATTTTCTCCAAAAGTAAAGTAGTTGCAAACTCATGCTTTTAGAGACTTGTTTGGGCTCATGAGAGGAGTAGAAAAACATCAAAAATTTCAGTCCTGCATGATTCTACCAAGAAATGTGTGTTCATTGAAACCGCTGGTTTTTGATAGTTTGGGCCCTATTGAATAATGAATGTTTTGAATTTTCTCCAAAAGTAAAGTAGTTG
The DNA here is from genome assembly GCF_039654945.1 of Dendrobates tinctorius. Lineage (NCBI taxonomy): Eukaryota > Metazoa > Chordata > Amphibia > Anura > Dendrobatidae > Dendrobates > Dendrobates tinctorius. Next base: position 1,035,423 of record NW_027362076.1, read on the forward strand.
CAAACTCATCCTTTTAGAAACTTGTTTGGGCTGTTGAGAGGAGTAAAAAACCATCAAAAATTTCAATCCTGCATGATTTTACCAAGAAATGTGATTCTTCATTCAAAACCTGATTTTTGCTATTGGGCTCTATTGAATAGTGAATGTTTTGAATTTTCTCCAAAAGTAAAGTAGTTGCAAACTCATGCTTTTAGAGACTTGTTTGGGCTCATGAGAGGAGTAGAAAAACATCAAAAATTTCAGTCCTGCATGATTCTACCAAGAAATGTGTGTTCATTCAAACCGCTGGTTTTTGATAGTTTGGGCCCTATTGAATAATGAATGTTTTGAATTTTCTCCAAAAGTAAAGTAGTTGCAAACTCATCCTTTTAGAAACTTGTTTGGGCTGTTGAGAGGAGTAAAAAACCATCAAAAATTTCAATCCTGCATGATTCTACCAAGAAATGTGATTCTTCATTCAAAACGCTGGTTTTTGCTATTGGGCTCTATTGAATAATGAATGTTTTGAATTTTCTCCAAAAGTAAAGTAGTTGCAAACTCATGCTTTTAGAGACTTGTTTGGGCTCATGAGAGGAGTAGAAAAACATCAAAAATTTCAGTCCTGCATGATTCTACCAAGAAATGTGTGTTCATTGAAACCGCTGGTTTTTGATAGTTTGGGCCCTATTGAATAATGAATGTTTTGAATTTTCTCCAAAAGTAAAGTAGTTGCAAACTCATCCTTTTAGAAACTTGTTTGGGCTGTTGAGAGGAGTAAAAAACCATCAAAAATTTCAATCCTGCATGATTTTACCAAGAAATGTGATTATTCATTCAAAACCTGATTTTTGCTATTGGGCTCTATTGAATAGTGAATGTTTTGAATTTTCTCCAAAAGTAAAGTACTTGCAAACTCATGCTTTTAGAGACTTGTTTGGGCTCATGAGAGGAGTAGAAAAACATCAAAAATTTCAGTCCTGCATGATTCTACCAAGAAATGTGTGTTCATTGAAACCACTGGTTTTTGATAGTTTGGGCCCTATTGAATAATGAATGTTTTGAATTTTCTCCAAAAGTAAAGTAGTTGCAAACTCATCCTTTTAGAAACTTGTTTGGGCTGTCGAGAGGAGTAAAAAACCATCAAAAATTTCAATCCTGCATGATTTTACCAAGAAATGTGATTCTTCATTCAAAACCTGATTTTTGCTATTGGGCTCTATTGAATAGTGAATGTTTTGAATTTTCTCCAAAAGTAAAGTAGTTGCAAACTCATGCTTTTAGAGACTTGTTTGGGCTCATGAGAGGAGTAGAAAAACATCAAAAATTTCAGTCCTGCATGATTCTACCAAGAAATGTGTGTTCATTGAAACCGCTGGTTTTTGATAGTTTGGGCCCTATTGAATAATGAATGTTTTGAATTTTCTCCAAAAGTAAAGTAGTTGCAAACTCATCCTTTTAGAAACTTGTTTGGGCTGTTGAGAGGAGTAAAAAACCATCAAAAATTTCAATCCTGCATGATTTTACCAAGAAATGTGATTCTTCATTCAAAACCTGATTTTTGCTATTGGGCTCTATTGAATAGTGAATGTTTTGAATTTTCTCCAAAAGTAAAGTAGTTGCAAACTCATGCTTTTAGAGACTTGTTTGGGCTCATGAGAGGAGTAGAAAAACATCAAAAATTTCAGTCCTGCATGATTCTACCAAGAAATGTGTGTTCATTCAAACCGCTGGTTTTTGATAGTTTGGGCCCTATTGAATAATGAATGTTTTGAATTTTCTCCAAAAGTAAAGTAGTTGCAAACTCATCCTTTTAGAAACTTGTTTGGGCTGTTGAGAGGAGTAAAAAACCATCAAAAATTTCAATCCTGCATGATTCTACCAAGAAATGTGATTCTTCATTCAAAACGCTGGTTTTTGCTATTGGGCTCTATTGAATAATGAATGTTTTGAATTTTCTCCAAAAGTAAAGTAGTTGCAAACTCATGCTTTTAGAGACTTGTTTGGGCTCATGAGAGGAGTAGAAAAACATCAAAAATTTCAGTCCTGCATGATTCTACCAAGAAATGTGTGTTCATTGAAACCGCTGGTTTTTGATAGTTTGGGCCCTATTGAATAATGAATGTTTTGAATTTTCTCCAAAAGTAAAGTAGTTGCAAACTCATCCTTTTAGAAACTTGTTTGGGCTGTTGAGAGGAGTAAAAAACCATCAAAAATTTCAATCCTGCATGATTTTACCAAGAAATGTGATTCTTCATTCAAAACCTGATTTTTGCTATTGGGCTCTATTGAATAGTGAATGTTTTGAATTTTCTCCAAAAGTAAAGTACTTGCAAACTCATGCTTTTAGAGACTTGTTTGGGCTCATGAGAGGAGTAGAAAAACATCAAAAATTTCAGTCCTGCATGATTCTACCAAGAAATGTGTGTTCATTGAAACCACTGGTTTTTGACAGTTTGGGCCCTATTGAATAATGAATGTTTTGAATTTTCTCCAAAAGTAAAGTAGTTGCAAACTCATCCTTTTAGAAACTTGTTTGGGCTGTTGAGAGGAGTAAAAAAGCATCAAAAATTTCAATCCTGCATGATTCTACCAAGAAATGTGATTCTTCATTCAAAACGCTGGTTTTTGCTATTGGGCTCTATTGAATAATGAATGTTTTGAATTTTCTCCAAAAGTAAAGTAGTTGCAAACTCATGCTTTTAGAGACTTGTTTGGGCTCATGAGAGGAGTAGAAAAACATCAAAAATTTCAGTCCTGCATGATTCTACCAAGAAATGTGTGTTCATTGAAACCGCTGGTTTTTGATAGTTTGGGCCCTATTGAATAATGAATGTTTTGAATTTTCTCCAAAAGTAAAGTAGTTGCAAACTCATCCTTTTAGAAACTTGTTTGGGCTGTTGAGAGGAGTAAAAAAGCATCAAAAATTTCAATCCTGCATGATTTTACCAAGAAATGTGATTCTTCATTCAAAACCTGATTTTTGCTATTGGGCTCTATTGAATAGTGAATGTTTTGAATTTTCTCCAAAAGTAAAGTAGTTGCAAACTCATGCTTTTAGAGACTTGTTTGGGCTCAGGAGAGGAGTAGAAAAACATCAAAAATTTCAGTCCTGCATGATTCTACCAAGAAATGTGTGTTCATTGAAACCGCTGGTTTTTGATAGTTTGGGCCCTATTGAATAATGAATGTTTTGAATTTTCTCCAAAAGTAAAGTAGTTGCAAACTCATCCTTTTAGAAACTTGTTTGGGCTGTTGAGAGGAGTAAAAAACCATCAAAAATTTCAATCCTGCATGATTCTACCAAGAAATGTGATTCTTCATTCAAAACGCTGGTTTTTGCTATTGGGCTCTATTGAATAATGAATGTTTTGAATTTTCTCCAAAAGTAAAGTAGTTGCAAACTCATACTTTTAGAGACTTGTTTGGGCTCATGAGAGGAGTAGAAAAACATCAAAAATTTCAGTCCTGCATGATTCTACCAAGAAATGTGTGTTCATTCAAACCGCTGGTTTTTGATAGTTTGGGCCCTATTGAATAATGAATGTTTTGAATTTTCTCCAAAAGTAAAGTAGTTGCAAACTCATCCTTTTAGAAACTTGTTTGGGCTGTTGAGAGGAGTAAAAAACCATCAAAAATTTCAATCCTGCATGATTTTACCAAGAAATGTGATTCTTCATTCAAAACCTGATTTTTGCTATTGGGCTCTATTGAATAGTGAATGTTTTGAATTTTCTCCAAAAGTAAAGTAGTTGCACACTCATGCTTTTAGAGACTTGTTTGGGCTCATGAGAGGAGTAGAAAAACATCAAAAATTTCAGTCCTGCATGAATCTACCAAGAAATGTGTGTTCATTCAAACCGCTGGTTTTTGATAGTTTGGGCCCTATTGAATAATGAATGTTTTGAATTTTCTCCAAAAGTAAAGTAGTTGCAAACTCATCCTTTTAGAAACTTGTTTGGGCTGTTGAGAGGAGTAAAAAACCATCAAAAATTTCAATCCTGCATGATTCTACCAAGAAATGTGATTCTTCATTCAAAACGCTGGTTTTTGCTATTGGGCTCTATTGAATAATGAATGTTTTGAATTTTCTCCAAAAGTAATGTAGTTGCAAACTCATGCTTTTACAGACTTGTTTGGGCTCATGAGAGGAGTAGAAAAACATCAAAAATTTCAGTCCTGCATGATTCTACCAAGAAATGTGTGTTCATTGAAACCGCTGGTTTTTGATAGTTTGGGCCCTATTGAATAATGAATGTTTTGAATTTTCTCCAAAAGTAAAGTAGTTGCAAACTCATCCTTTTAGAAACTTGTTTGGGCTGTTGAGAGGAGTAAAAAACCATCAAAAATTTCAATCCTGCATGATTTTACCAAGAAATGTGATTCTTCATTCAAAACCTGATTTTTGCTATTGGGCTCTATTGAATAGTGAATGTTTTGAATTTTCTCCAAAAGTAAAGTAGTTGCAAACTCATGCTTTTAGAGACTTGTTTGGGCTCAGGAGAGGAGTAGAAAAACATCAAAAATTTCAGTCCTGCATGATTCTACCAAGAAATGTGTGTTCATTCAAACCGCTGGTTTTTGATAGTTTGGGCCCTATTGAATAATGAATGTTTTGAATTTTCTCCAAAAGTAAAGTAGTTGCAAACTCATCCTTTTAGAAACTTGTTTGGGCTGTTGAGAGGAGTAAAAAACCATCAAAAATTTCAATCCTGCATGATTCTACCAAGAAATGTGATTCTTCATTCAAAACGCTGGTTTTTGCTATTGGGCTCTATTGAATAATGAATGTTTTGAATTTTCTCCAAAAGTAAAGTAGTTGCAAACTCATACTTTTAGAGACTTGTTTGGGCTCATGAGAGGAGTAGAAAAACATCAAAAATTTCAGTCCTGCATGATTCTACCAAGAAATGTGTGTTCATTCAAACCGCTGGTTTTTGATAGTTTGGGCTCTATTGAATAATGAATGTTTTGAATTTTCTCCAAAAGTAAAGTAGTTGCAAACTCATCCTTTTAGAAACTTGTTTGGGCTGTTGAGAGGAGTAAAAAACCATCAAAAATTTCAATCCTGCATGATTTTACCAAGAAATGTGATTCTTCATTCAAAACCTGATTTTTGCTATTGGGCTCTATTGAATAGTGAATGTTTTGAATTTTCTCCAAAAGTAAAGTACTTGCAAACTCATGCCTTTAGAGACTTGTTTGGGCTCATGAGAGGAGTAGAAAAACATCAAAAATTTCAGTCCTGCATGATTCTACCAAGAAATGTGTGTTCATTGAAACCACTGGTTTTTGATAGTTTGGGCCCTATTGAATAATGAATGTTTTGAATTTTCTCCAAAAGTAAAGTAGTTGCAAACTCATCCTTTTAGAAACTTGTTTGGGCTGTTGAGAGGAGTAAAAAACAATCAAAAATTTCAATCCTGCATGATTTTACCAAGAAATGTGATTCTTCATTCAAAACCTGATTTTTGCTATTGGGCTCTATTGAATAGTGAATGTTTTGAATTTTCTCCAAAAGTAAAGTAGTTGCAAACTCATGCTTTTAGAGACTTGTTTGGGCTCATGAGAGGAGTAGAAAAACATCAAAAATTTCAGTCCTGCATGATTCTACCAAGAAATGTGTGTTCATTCAAACCGCTGGTTTTTGATAGTTTGGGCCCTATTGAATAATGAATGTTTTGAATTTTCTCCAAAAGTAAAGTAGTTGCAAACTCATCCTTTTAGAAACTTGTTTGGGCTGTTGAGAGGAGTAAAAAACCATCAAAAATTTCAATCCTGCATGATTCTACCAAGAAATGTAGATTTCAAAACGCTGGTTTTTGCTATTGGGCTCTATTGAATAATGAATGTTTTGAATTTTCTCCAAAAGTAAAGTAGTTGCAAACTCATGCTTTTAGAGACTTGTTTGGGCTCATGAGAGGAGTAGAAAAACATCAAAAATTTCAGTCCTGCATGATTCTACCAAGAAATGTGTGTTCATTGAAACCGCTGGTTTTTGATAGTTTGGGCCCTATTGAATAATGAATGTTTTGAATTTTCTCCAAAAGTAAAGTAGTTGCAAACTCATCCTTTTAGAAACTTTTTTTGGGCTGTTGAGAGGAGTAAAAAACCATCAAAAATTTCAATCTTGCATGATTCTACCAAGAAATGTGATTCTTCATTCAAAACGCTGGTTTTTGCTATTGGGCTCTATTGAATAATGAATGTTTTGAATTTTCTCCAAAAGTAAAGTAGTTGCAAACTCATGCTTTTAGAGACTTGTTTGGGCTCATGAGAGGAGTAGAAAAACATCAAAAATTTCAGTCCTGCATGATTCTACCAAGAAATGTGTGTTCATTGAAACCGCTGGTTTTTGATAGTTTGGGCCCTATTGAATAATGAATGTTTTGAATTTTCTCCAAAAGTAAAGTAGTTGCAAACTCATCCTTTTAGAAACTTGTTTGGGCTGTTGAGAGGAGTAAAAAACCATCAAAAATTTCAATCCTGCATGATTTTACCAAGAAATGTGATTCTTCATTCAAAACCTGATTTTTGCTATTGGGCTCTATTGAATAGTGAATGTTTTGAATTTTCTCCAAAAGTAAAGTACTTGCAAACTCATGCTTTTAGAGCCTTGTTTGGGCTCATGAGAGGAGTAGAAAAACATCAAAAATTTCAGTCCTGCATGATTCTACCAAGAAATGTGTGTTCATTGAAACCACTGGTTTTTGATAGTTTGGGCCCTATTGAATAATGAATGTTTTGAATTTTCTCCAAAAGTAAAGTAGTTGCAAACTCATCCTTTTAGAAACTTGTTTGGGCTGTTGAGAGGAGTAAAAAACCATTAAAAATTTCAATCCTGCATGATTCTACCAAGAAATGTGATTCTTCATTCAAAACGCTGGTTTTTGCTATTGGGCTCTATTGAATAATGAATGTTTTGAATTTTCTCCAAAAGTAAAGTAGTTGCAAACTCATGCTTTTACAGACTTGTTTGGGCTCATGAGAGGAGTAGAAAAACATCAAAAATTTCAGTCCTGCATGATTCTACCAAGAAATGTGTGTTCATTGAAACCGCTGGTTTTTGATAGTTTGGGCCCTATTGAATAATGAATGTTTTGAATTTTCTCCAAAAGTAAAGTAGTTGCAAACTCATCCTTTTAGAAACTTGTTTGGGCTGTTGAGAGGAGTAAAAAACCATCAAAAATTTCAATCCTGCATGATTTTACCAAGAAATGTGATTCTTCATTCAAAACCTGATTTTTGCTATTGGGCTCTATTGAATAGTGAATGTTTTGAATTTTCTCCAAAAGTAAAGTAGTTGCAAACTCATGCTTTTAGAGACTTGTTTGGGCTCAGGAGAGGAGTAGAAAAACATCAAAAATTTCAGTCCTGCATGATTCTACCAAGAAATGTGTGTTCATTCAAACCGCTGGTTTTTGATAGTTTGGGCCCTATTGAATAATGAATGTTTTGAATTTTCTCCAAAAGTAAAGTAGTTGCAAACTCATCCTTTTAGAAACTTGTTTGGGCTGTTGAGAGGAGTAAAAAACCATCAAAAATTTCAATCCTGCATGATTCTACCAAGAAATGTGATTCTTCATTCAAAACGCTGGTTTTTGCTATTGGGCTCTATTGAATAATGAATGTTTTGAATTTTCTCCAAAAGTAAAGTAGTTGCAAACTCATACTTTTAGAGACTTGTTTGGGCTCATGAGAGGAGTAGAAAAACATCAAAAATTTCAGTCCTGCATGATTCTACCAAGAAATGTGTGTTCATTCAAACCGCTGGTTTTTGATAGTTTGGGCCCTATTGAATAATGAATGTTTTGAATTTTCTCCAAAAGTAAAGTAGTTGCAAACTCATCCTTTTAGAAACTTGTTTGGGCTGTTGAGAGGAGTAAAAAACCATCAAAAATTTCAATCCTGCATGATTTTACCAAGAAATGTGATTCTTCATTCAAAACCTGATTTTTGCTATTGGGCTCTATTGAATAGTGAATGTTTTGAATTTTCTCCAAAAGTAAAGTACTTGCAAACTCATGCCTTTAGAGACTTGTTTGGGCTCATGAGAGGAGTAGAAAAACATCAAAAATTTCAGTCCTGCATGATTCTACCAAGAAATGTGTGTTCATTGAAACCACTGGTTTTTGATAGTTTGGGCCCTATTGAATAATGAATGTTTTGAATTTTCTCCAAAAGTAAAGTAGTTGCAAACTCATCCTTTTAGAAACTTGTTTGGGCTGTTGAGAGGAGTAAAAAACAATCAAAAATTTCAATCCTGCATGATTTTACCAAGAAATGTGATTCTTCATTCAAAACCTGATTTTTGCTATTGGGCTCTATTGAATAGTGAATGTTTTGAATTTTCTCCAAAAGTAAAGTAGTTGCAAACTCATGCTTTTAGAGACTTGTTTGGGCTCATGAGAGGAGTAGAAAAACATCAAAAATTTCAGTCCTGCATGATTCTACCAAGAAATGTGTGTTCATTCAAACCGCTGGTTTTTGATAGTTTGGGCCCTATTGAATAATGAATGTTTTGAATTTTCTCCAAAAGTAAAGTAGTTGCAAACTCATCCTTTTAGAAACTTGTTTGGGCTGTTGAGAGGAGTAAAAAACCATCAAAAATTTCAATCCTGCATGATTCTACCAAGAAATGTAGATTTCAAAACGCTGGTTTTTGCTATTGGGCTCTATTGAATAATGAATGTTTTGAATTTTCTCCAAAAGTAAAGTAGTTGCAAACTCATGCTTTTAGAGACTTGTTTGGGCTCATGAGAGGAGTAGAAAAACATCAAAAATTTCAGTCCTGCATGATTCTACCAAGAAATGTGTGTTCATTGAAACCGCTGGTTTTTGATAGTTTGGGCCCTATTGAATAATGAATGTTTTGAATTTTCTCCAAAAGTAAAGTAGTTGCAAACTCATCCTTTTAGAAACTTTTTTTGGGCTGTTGAGAGGAGTAAAAAACCATCAAAAATTTCAATCTTGCATGATTCTACCAAGAAATGTGATTCTTCATTCAAAACGCTGGTTTTTGCTATTGGGCTCTATTGAATAATGAATGTTTTGAATTTTCTCCAAAAGTAAAGTAGTTGCAAACTCATGCTTTTAGAGACTTGTTTGGGCTCATGAGAGGAGTAGAAAAACATCAAAAATTTCAGTCCTGCATGATTCTACCAAGAAATGTGTGTTCATTGAAACCGCTGGTTTTTGATAGTTTGGGCCCTATTGAATAATGAATGTTTTGAATTTTCTCCAAAAGTAAAGTAGTTGCAAACTCATCCTTTTAGAAACTTGTTTGGGCTGTTGAGAGGAGTAAAAAACCATCAAAAATTTCAATCCTGCATGATTTTACCAAGAAATGTGATTCTTCATTCAAAACCTGATTTTTGCTATTGGGCTCTATTGAATAGTGAATGTTTTGAATTTTCTCCAAAAGTAAAGTACTTGCAAACTCATGCTTTTAGAGCCTTGTTTGGGCTCATGAGAGGAGTAGAAAAACATCAAAAATTTCAGTCCTGCATGATTCTACCAAGAAATGTGTGTTCATTGAAACCACTGGTTTTTGATAGTTTGGGCCCTATTGAATAATGAATGTTTTGAATTTTCTCCAAAAGTAAAGTAGTTGCAAACTCATCCTTTTAGAAACTTGTTTGGGCTGTTGAGAGGAGTAAAAAACCATCAAAAATTTCAATCCTGCATGATTCTACCAAGAAATGTGATTCTTCATTCAAAACGCTGGTTTTTGCTATTGGGCTCTATTGAATAATGAATGTTTTGAATTTTCTCCAAAAGTAAAGTAGTTGCAAACTCATGCTTTTAGAGACTTGTTTGGGCTCATGAGAGGAGTAGAAAAACATCAAAAATTTCAGTCCTGCATGATTCTACCAAGAAATGTGTGTTCATTGAAACCGCTGGTTTTTGATAGTTTGGGCCCTATTGAATAATGAATGTTTTGAATTTTCTCCAAAAGTAAAGTAGTTGCAAACTCATCCTTTTAGAAACTTGTTTGGGCTGTTGAGAGGAGTAAAAAACCATCAAAAATTTCAATCCTGCATGATTCTACCAAGAAATGTGATTCTTCATTCAAAACGCTGGTTTTTGCTATTGGGCTCTATTGAATAATGAATGTTTTGAATTTTCTCCAAAAGTAAAGTAGTTGCAAACTCATGCTTTTAGAGACTTGTTTGGGCTCATGAGAGGAGTAGAAAAACATCAAAAATTTCAGTCCTGCATGATTCTACCAAGAAATGTGTGTTCATTGAAACCACTGGTTTTTGACAGTTTGGGCCCTATTGAATAATGAATGTTTTGAATTTTCTCCAAAAGTAAAGTAGTTGCAAACTCATCCTTTTAGAAACTTGTTTGGGCTGTTGAGAGGAGTAAAAAACCAACAAAAATTTCAATCCTGCATGATTTTACCAAGAAATGTGATTCTTCATTCAAAACCTGATTTTTGCTATTGGGCTCTATTGAATAGTGAATGTTTTGAATTTTCTCCAAAAGTAAAGTAGATGCAAACTCATGCTTTTAGAGACTTGTTTGGGCTCATGAGAGGAGTAGAAAAACATCAAAAATTTCAGTCCTGCATGATTCTACCAAGAAATGTGTGTTCATTGAAACCGCTGGTTTTTGATAGTTTGGGCCCTATTGAATAATGAATGTTTTGAATTTTCTCCAAAAGTAAAGTAGTTGCAAACTCATCCTTTTAGAAACTTTTTTTGGGCTGTTGAGAGGAGTAAAAAACCATCAAAAATTTCAATCTTGCATGATTCTACCAAGAAATGTGATTCTTCATTCAAAACGCTGGTTTTTGCTATTGGGCTCTATTGAATAGTGAATGTTTTGAATTTTCTCCAAAAGTAAAGTACTTGCAAACTCATGCTTTTACAGACTTGTTTGGGCTCATGAGAGGAGTAGAAAAACATCAAAAATTTCAGTCCTGCATGATTCTACCAAGAAATGTGTGTTCATTCAAACCGCTGGTTTTTGATAGTTTGGGCCCTATTGAATAATGAATGTTTTGAATTTTCTCCAAAAGTAAAGTAGTTGCAAACTCATCCTTTTAGAAACTTGTTTGGGCTGTTGAGAGGAGTAAAAAACCATCAAAAATTTCAATCCTGCATGATTCTACCAAGAAATGTGATTCTTCATTCAAAACGCTGGTTTTTGCTATTGGGCTCTATTGAATAATGAATGTTTTGAATTTTCTCCAAAAGTAAAGTAGTTGCAAACTCATGCTTTTAGAGACTTGTTTGGGCTCATGAGAGGAGTAGAAAAACATCAAAAATTTCAGTCCTGCATGATTCTACCAAGAAATGTGTGTTCATTCAAACCGCTGGTTTTTGATAGTTTGGGCCCTATTGAATAATGAATGTTTTGAATTTTCTCCAAAAGTAAAGTAGTTGTAAACTCATCCTTTTAGAAACTTGTTTGGGCTGTTGAGAGGAGTAAAAAACCATCAAAAATTTCAATCCTGCATGATTTTACCAAGAAATGTGATTCTTCATTCAAAACCTGATTTTTGCTATTGGGCTCTATTGAATAGTGAATGTTTTGAATTTTCTCCAAAAGTAAAGTAGTTGCAAACTCATGCTTTTAGAGACTTGTTTGGGCTCATGAGAGGAGTAGAAAAACATCAAAAATTTCAGTCCTGCATGATTCTACCAAGAAATGTGTGTTCATTCAAACCGCTGGTTTTTGATAGTTTGGGCCCTATTGAATAATGAATGTTTTGAATTTTCTCCAAAAGTAAAGTAGTTGCAAACTCATCCTTTTAGAAACTTGTTTGGGCTGTTGAGAGGAGTAAAAAACCATCAAAAATTTCAATCCTGCATGATTCTACCAAGAAATGTGATTCTTCATTCAAAACGCTGGTTTTTGCTATTGGGCTCTATTGAATAATGAATGTTTTGAATTTTCTCCAAAAGTAAAGTAGTTGCAAACTCATGCTTTTAGAGACTTGTTTGGGCTCATGAGAGGAGTAGAAAAACATCAAAAATTTCAGTCCTGCATGATTCTACCAAGAAATGTGTGTTCATTGAAACCGCTGGTTTTTGATAGTTTGGGCCCTATTGAATAATGAATGTTTTGAATTTTCTCCAAAAGTAAAGTAGTTGCAAACTCATCCTTTTAGAAACTTGTTTGGGCTGTTGAGAGGAGTAAAAAACCATCAAAAATTTCAATCCTGCATGATTTTACCAAGAAATGTGATTCTTCATTCAAAACCTGATTTTTGCTATTGGGCTCTATTGAATAGTGAATGTTTTGAATTTTCTCCAAAAGTAAAGTACTTGCAAACTCATGCTTTTAGAGACTTGTTTGGGCTCATGAGAGGAGTAGAAAAACATCAAAAATTTCAGTCCTGCATGATTCTACCAAGAAATGTGTGTTCATTGAAACCACTGGTTTTTGATAGTTTGGGCCCTATTGAATAATGAATGTTTTGAATTTTCTCCAAAAGTAAAGTAGTTGCAAACTCATCCTTTTAGAAACTTGTTTGGGCTGTCGAGAGGAGTAAAAAACCATCAAAAATTTCAATCCTGCATGATTTTACCAAGAAATGTGATTCTTCATTCAAAACCTGATTTTTGCTATTGGGCTCTATTGAATAGTGAATGTTTTGAATTTTCTCCAAAAGTAAAGTAGTTGCAAACTCATGCTTTTAGAGACTTGTTTGGGCTCATGAGAGGAGTAGAAAAACATCAAAAATTTCAGTCCTGCATGATTCTACCAAGAAATGTGTGTTCATTCAAACCGCTGGTTTTTGATAGTTTGGGCCCTATTGAATAATGAATGTTTTGAATTTTCTCCAAAAGTAAAGTAGTTGCAAACTCATCCTTTTAGAAACTTGTTTGGGCTGTTGAGAGGAGTAAAAAACCATCAAAAATTTCAATCCTGCATGATTCTACCAAGAAATGTGATTCTTCATTCAAAACGCTGGTTTTTGCTATTGGGCTCTATTGAATAATGAATGTTTTGAATTTTCTCCAAAAGTAAAGTAGTTGCAAACTCATGCTTTTAGAGACTTGTTTGGGCTCATGAGAGGAGTAGAAAAACATCAAAAATTTCAGTCCTGCATGATTCTACCAAGAAATGTGTGTTCATTGAAACCGCTGGTTTTTGATAGTTTGGGCCCTATTGAATAATGAATGTTTTGAATTTTCTCCAAAAGTAAAGTAGTTGCAAACTCATCCTTTTAGAAACTTGTTTGGGCTGTTGAGAGGAGTAAAAAACCATCAAAAATTTCAATCCTGCATGATTTTACCAAGAAATGTGATTCTTCATTCAAAACCTGATTTTTGCTATTGGGCTCTATTGAATAGTGAATGTTTTGAATTTTCTCCAAAAGTAAAGTACTTGCAAACTCATGCTTTTAGAGACTTGTTTGGGCTCATGAGAGGAGTAGAAAAACATCAAAAATTTCAGTCCTGCATGATTCTACCAAGAAATGTGTGTTCATTGAAACCACTGGTTTTTGATAGTTTGGGCCCTATTGAATAATGAATGTTTTGAATTTTCTCCAAAAGTAAAGTAGTTGCAAACTCATCCTTTTAGAAACTTGTTTGGGCTGTCGAGAGGAGTAAAAAACCATCAAAAATTTCAATCCTGCATGATTTTACCAAGAAATGTGATTCTTCATTCAAAACCTGATTTTTGCTATTGGGCTCTATTGAATAGTGAATGTTTTGAATTTTCTCCAAAAGTAAAGTAGTTGCAAACTCATGCTTTTAGAGACTTGTTTGGGCTCATGAGAGGAGTAGAAAAACATCAAAAATTTCAGTCCTGCATGATTCTACCAAGAAATGTGTGTTCATTGAAACCGCTGGTTTTTGATAGTTTGGGCCCTATTGAATAATGAATGTTTTGAATTTTCTCCAAAAGTAAAGTAGTTGCAAACTCATCCTTTTAGAAACTTGTTTGGGCTGTTGAGAGGAGTAAAAAACCATCAAAAATTTCAATCCTGCATGATTTTACCAAGAAATGTGATTCTTCATTCAAAACCTGATTTTTGCTATTGGGCTCTATTGAATAGTGAATGTTTTGAATTTTCTCCAAAAGTAAAGTAGTTGCAAACTCATGCTTTTAGAGACTTGTTTGGGCTCATGAGAGGAGTAGAAAAACATCAAAAATTTCAGTCCTGCATGATTCTACCAAGAAATGTGTGTTCATTCAAACCGCTGGTTTTTGATAGTTTGGGCCCTATTGAATAATGAATGTTTTGAATTTTCTCCAAAAGTAAAGTAGTTGCAAACTCATCCTTTTAGAAACTTGTTTGGGCTGTTGAGAGGAGTAAAAAACCATCAAAAATTTCAATCCTGCATGATTCTACCAAGAAATGTGATTCTTCATTCAAAACGCTGGTTTTTGCTATTGGGCTCTATTGAATAATGAATGTTTTGAATTTTCTCCAAAAGTAAAGTAGTTGCAAACTCATGCTTTTAGAGACTTGTTTGGGCTCATGAGAGGAGTAGAAAAACATCAAAAATTTCAGTCCTGCATGATTCTACCAAGAAATGTGTGTTCATTGAAACCGCTGGTTTTTGATAGTTTGGGCCCTATTGAATAATGAATGTTTTGAATTTTCTCCAAAAGTAAAGTAGTTGCAAACTCATCCTTTTAGAAACTTGTTTGGGCTGTTGAGAGGAGTAAAAAACCATCAAAAATTTCAATCCTGCATGATTTTACCAAGAAATGTGATTCTTCATTCAAAACCTGATTTTTGCTATTGGGCTCTATTGAACAGTGAATGTTTTGAATTTTCTCCAAAAGTAAAGTACTTGCAAACTCATGCTTTTAGAGACTTGTTTGGGCTCATGAGAGGAGTAGAAAAACATCAAAAATTTCAGTCCTGCATGATTCTACCAAGAAATGTGTGTTCATTGAAACCACTGGTTTTTGATAGTTTGGGCCCTATTGAATAATGAATGTTTTGAATTTTCTCCAAAAGTAAAGTAGTTGCAAACTCATCCTTTTAGAAACTTGTTTGGGCTGTCGAGAGGAGTAAAAAACCATCAAAAATTTCAATCCTGCATGATTTTACCAAGAAATGTGATTCTTCATTCAAAACCTGATTTTTGCTATTGGGCTCTATTGAATAGTGAATGTTTTGAATTTTCTCCAAAAGTAAAGTAGTTGCAAACTCATGCTTTTAGAGACTTGTTTGGGCTCATGAGAGGAGTAGAAAAACATCAAAAATTTCAGTCCTGCATGATTCTACCAAGAAATGTGTGTTCATTCAAACCGCTGGTTTTTGATAGTTTGGGCCCTATTGAATAATGAATGTTTTGAATTTTCTCCAAAAGTAAAGTAGTTGCAAACTCATCCTTTTAGAAACTTGTTTGGGCTGTTGAGAGGAGTAAAAAACCATCAAAAATTTCAATCCTGCATGATTTTAACAAGAAATGTGATTCTTCATTCAAAACCTGATTTTTGCTATTGGGCTCTATTGAATAGTGAATGTTTTGAATTTTCTCCAAAAGAAAAGTAGTTGCAAACTCATGCTTTAAGAGACTTGTTTGGGCTCATGAGAGGAGTAGAAAAACATCAAAAATTTCAGTCCTGCATGATTCTACCAAGAAATGTGTGTTCATTCAAACCTCTGGTTTTTGATAGTTTGGGCCCTATTGAATAATGAATGTTTTGAATTTTCTCCAAAAGTAAAGTAGTTGCAAACTCATCCTTTTAGAAACTTGTTTGGGCTTTTGAGAGGAGTAAAAAACCATCAAAAATTTCAATCCTGCATGATTCTACCAAGAAATGTGATTCTTCATTCAAAACGCTGGTTTTTGCTATTGGGCTCTATTGAATAATGAATGTTTTGAATTTTCTCCAAAAGTAAAGTAGTTGCAAACTCATCCTTTTAGAGACTTGTTTGGGCTCATGAGAGGAGTAGAAAAATATAAAAAATTTCAGTCCTGCGCGATTCTACCAAGAAATGTGTGTTCATTCAAACCGCTGGTTTTTGATATTTTGGGCCCTATTGAATAATGAATGTTTTGAATTTTCTCCAAAAGTAAAGTAGTTGCAAACTCATCCTTTTAGAAACTTGTTTGGGCTGTTGAGAGGAGTAAAAAACCATCAAAAATTTCAATCCTGCATGATTCTACCAAGAAATGTGATTCTTCAATGAAAACCTGATTTTTGCTATTGGGCTCTATTGAATAATGAATGTTTTGAATTTTCTCCAAAAGTAAAGTAGTTGCAAACTCATGCTTTTAGAGACTTGTTTGGGCTCATGAGAGGAGTAGAAAAACATCAAAAATTTCAGTCCTGCATGATTCTACAAAGAAATGTGTGTTCATTGAAACCGCTGGTTTTTGATAGTTTGGGCCCTATTGAATAATAAATGTTTTGAATTTTCTCCAAAAGTAAAGTAGTTGCAAACTCATCCTTTTAGAAACTTGTTTGGGCTGTTGAGAGGAGTAAAAAACCATCAAAAATTTCAATCCTGCATGATTTTACCAAGAAATGTGATTCTTCATTCAAAACCTGATTTTTGCTATTGGGCTCTATTGAATAGTGAATGTTTTGAATTTTCTCCAAAAGTAAAGTAGTTGCAAACTCATGCTTTTAGACACTTGTTTGGGCTCATGAGAGGAGTAGAAAAACATCAAAAATTTTAGTCCTGCATGATTCTACCAAGAAATGTGTGTTCATTGAAACCGCTGGTTTTTGATAGTTTGGGCCCTATTGAATAATGAATGTTTTGAATTTTCTCCAAAAGTAAAGTAGTTGCAAACTCATCCTTTTAGAAACTTTTTTTGGGCTGTTGAGAGGAGTAAAAAACCATCAAAAATTTCAATCTTGCATGATTCTACCAAGAAATGTGATTCTTCATTCAAAACGCTGGTTTTTGCTATTGGGCTCTATTGAATAATGAATGTTTTGAATTTTCTCCAAAAGTAAAGTAGTTGCAAACTCATGCTTTTAGAGACTTGTTTGGGCTCATGAGAGGAGTAGAAAAACATCAAAAATTTCAGTCCTGCATGATTCTACCAAGAAATGTGTGTTCATTGAAACCGCTGGTTTTTGATAGTTTGGGCCCTATTGAATAATGAATGTTTTGAATTTTCTCCAAAAGTAAAGTAGTTGCAAACTCATCCTTTTAGAAACTTGTTTGGGCTGTTGAGAGGAGTAAAAAACCATCAAAAATTTCAATCCTGCATGATTTTACCAAGAAATGTGATTCTTCATTCAAAACCTGATTTTTGCTATTGGGCTCTATTGAATAGTGAATGTTTTGAATTTTCTCCAAAAGTAAAGTACTTGCAAACTCATGCTTTTAGAGCCTTGTTTGGGCTCATGAGAGGAGTAGAAAAACATCAAAAATTTCAGTCCTGCATGATTCTACCAAGAAATGTGTGTTCATTGAAACCACTGGTTTTTGATAGTTTGGGCCCTATTGAATAATGAATGTTTTGAATTTTCTCCAAAAGTAAAGTAGTTGCAAACTCATCCTTTTAGAAACTTGTTTGGGCTGTTGAGAGGAGTAAAAAACCATCAAAAATTTCAATCCTGCATGATTCTACCAAGAAATGTGATTCTTCATTCAAAACGCTGGTTTTTGCTATTGGGCTCTATTGAATAATGAATGTTTTGAATTTTCTCCAAAAGTAAAGTACTTGCAAACTCATGCTTTTAGAGACTTGTTTGGGCTCATGAGAGGAGTAGAAAAACATCAAAAATTTCAGTCCTGCATGATTCTACCAAGAAATGTGTGTTCATTGAAACCGCTGGTTTTTGATAGTTTGGGCCCTATTGAATAATGAATGTTTTGAATTTTCTCCAAAAGTAAAGTAGTTGCAAACTCATCCTTTTAGAAACTTGTTTGGGCTGTTGAGAGGAGTAAAAAACCATCAAAAATTTCAATCCTGCATGATTCTACCAAGAAATGTGATTCTTCATTCAAAACGCTGGTTTTTGCTATTGGGCTCTATTGAATAATGAATGTTTTGAATTTTCTCCAAAAGTAAAGTAGTTGCAAACTCATGCTTTTAGAGACTTGTTTGGGCTCATGAGAGGAGTAGAAAAACATCAAAAATTTCAGTCCTGCATGATTCTACCAAGAAATGTGTGTTCATTGAAACCACTGGTTTTTGACAGTTTGGGCCCTATTGAATAATGAATGTTTTGAATTTTCTCCAAAAGTAAAGTAGTTGCAAACTCATCCTTTTAGAAACTTGTTTGGGCTGTTGAGAGGAGTAAAAAACCAACAAAAATTTCAATCCTGCATGATTTTACCAAGAAATGTGATTCTTCATTCAAAACCTGATTTTTGCTATTGGGCTCTATTGAATAGTGAATGTTTTGAATTTTCTCCAAAAGTAAAGTAGATGCAAACTCATGCTTTTAGAGACTTGTTTGGGCTCATGAGAGGAGTAGAAAAACATCAAAAATTTCAGTCCTGCATGATTCTACCAAGAAATGTGTGTTCATTGAAACCGCTGGTTTTTGATAGTTTGGGCCCTATTGAATAATGAATGTTTTGAATTTTCTCCAAAAGTAAAGTAGTTGCAAACTCATCCTTTTAGAAACTTTTTTGGGCTGTTGAGAGGAGTAAAAAACCATCAAAAATTTCAATCTTGCATGATTCTACCAAGAAATGTGATTCTTCATTCAAAACGCTGGTTTTTGCTATTGGGCTCTATTGAATAGTGAATGTTTTGAATTTTCTCCAAAAGTAAAGTACTTGCAAACTCATGCTTTTACAGACTTGTTTGGGCTCATGAGAGGAGTAGAAAAACATCAAAAATTTCAGTCCTGCATGATTCTACCAAGAAATGTGTGTTCATTCAAACCGCTGGTTTTTGATAGTTTGGGCCCTATTGAATAATGAATGTTTTGAATTTTCTCCAAAAGTAAAGTAGTTGCAAACTCATCCTTTTAGAAACTTGTTTGGGCTGTTGAGAGGAGTAAAAAACCATCAAAAATTTCAATCCTGCATGATTCTACCAAGAAATGTGATTCTTCATTCAAAACGCTGGTTTTTGCTATTGGGCTCTATTGAATAATGAATGTTTTGAATTTTCTCCAAAAGTAAAGTAGTTGCAAACTCATGCTTTTAGAGACTTGTTTGGGCTCATGAGAGGAGTAGAAAAACATCAAAAATTTCAGTCCTGCATGATTCTACCAAGAAATGTGTGTTCATTCAAACCGCTGGTTTTTGATAGTTTGGGCCCTATTGAATAATGAATGTTTTGAATTTTCTCCAAAAGTAAAGTAGTTGTAAACTCATCCTTTTAGAAACTTGTTTGGGCTGTTGAGAGGAGTAAAAAACCATCAAAAATTTCAATCCTGCATGATTTTACCAAGAAATGTGATTCTTCATTCAAAACCTGATTTTTGCTATTGGGCTCTATTGAATAGTGAATGTTTTGAATTTTCTCCAAAAGTAAAGTAGTTGCAAACTCATGCTTTTAGAGACTTGTTTGGGCTCATGAGAGGAGTAGAAAAACATCAAAAATTTCAGTCCTGCATGATTCTACCAAGAAATGTGTGTTCATTCAAACCGCTGGTTTTTGATAGTTTGGGCCCTATTGAATAATGAATGTTTTGAATTTTCTCCAAAAGTAAAGTAGTTGCAAACTCATCCTTTTAGAAACTTGTTTGGGCTGTTGAGAGGAGTAAAAAACCATCAAAAATTTCAATCCTGCATGATTCTACCAAGAAATGTGATTCTTCATTCAAAACGCTGGTTTTTGCTATTGGGCTCTATTGAATAATGAATGTTTTGAATTTTCTCCAAAAGTAAAGTAGTTGCAAACTCATGCTTTTAGAGACTTGTTTGGGCTCATGAGAGGAGTAGAAAAACATCAAAAATTTCAGTCCTGCATGATTCTACCAAGAAATGTGTGTTCATTGAAACCGCTGGTTTTTGATAGTTTGGGCCCTATTGAATAATGAATGTTTTGAATTTTCTCCAAAAGTAAAGTAGTTGCAAACTCATCCTTTTAGAAACTTGTTTGGGCTGTTGAGAGGAGTAAAAAACCATCAAAAATTTCAATCCTGCATGATTTTACCAAGAAATGTGATTCTTCATTCAAAACCTGATTTTTGCTATTGGGCTCTATTGAATAGTGAATGTTTTGAATTTTCTCCAAAAGTAAAGTACTTGCAAACTCATGCTTTTAGAGACTTGTTTGGGCTCATGAGAGGAGTAGAAAAACATCAAAAATTTCAGTCCTGCATGATTCTACCAAGAAATGTGTGTTCATTGAAACCACTGGTTTTTGATAGTTTGGGCCCTATTGAATAATGAATGTTTTGAATTTTCTCCAAAAGTAAAGTAGTTGCAAACTCATCCTTTTAGAAACTTGTTTGGGCTGTCGAGAGGAGTAAAAAACCATCAAAAATTTCAATCCTGCATGATTTTACCAAGAAATGTGATTCTTCATTCAAAACCTGATTTTTGCTATTGGGCTCTATTGAATAGTGAATGTTTTGAATTTTCTCCAAAAGTAAAGTAGTTGCAAACTCATGCTTTTAGAGACTTGTTTGGGCTCATGAGAGGAGTAGAAAAACATCAAAAATTTCAGTCCTGCATGATTCTACCAAGAAATGTGTGTTCATTCAAACCGCTGGTTTTTGATAGTTTGGGCCCTATTGAATAATGAATGTTTTGAATTTTCTCCAAAAGTAAAGTAGTTGCAAACTCATCCTTTTAGAAACTTGTTTGGGCTGTTGAGAGGAGTAAAAAACCATCAAAAATTTCAATCCTGCATGATTCTACCAAGAAATGTGATTCTTCATTCAAAACGCTGGTTTTTGCTATTGGGCTCTATTGAATAATGAATGTTTTGAATTTTCTCCAAAAGTAAAGTAGTTGCAAACTCATGCTTTTAGAGACTTGTTTGGGCTCATGAGAGGAGTAGAAAAACATCAAAAATTTCAGTCCTGCATGATTCTACCAAGAAATGTGTGTTCATTGAAACCGCTGGTTTTTGATAGTTTGGGCCCTATTGAATAATGAATGTTTTGAATTTTCTCCAAAAGTAAAGTAGTTGCAAACTCATCCTTTTAGAAACTTGTTTGGGCTGTTGAGAGGAGTAAAAAACCATCAAAAATTTCAATCCTGCATGATTTTACCAAGAAATGTGATTCTTCATTCAAAACCTGATTTTTGCTATTGGGCTCTATTGAATAGTGAATGTTTTGAATTTTCTCCAAAAGTAAAGTACTTGCAAACTCATGCTTTTAGAGACTTGTTTGGGCTCATGAGAGGAGTAGAAAAACATCAAAAATTTCAGTCCTGCATGATTCTACCAAGAAATGTGTGTTCATTGAAACCACTGGTTTTTGATAGTTTGGGCCCTATTGAATAATGAATGTTTTGAATTTTCTCCAAAAGTAAAGTAGTTGCAAACTCATCCTTTTAGAAACTTGTTTGGGCTGTCGAGAGGAGTAAAAAACCATCAAAAATTTCAATCCTGCATGATTTTACCAAGAAATGTGATTCTTCATTCAAAACCTGATTTTTGCTATTGGGCTCTATTGAATAGTGAATGTTTTGAATTTTCTCCAAAAGTAAAGTAGTTGCAAACTCATGCTTTTAGAGACTTGTTTGGGCTCATGAGAGGAGTAGAAAAACATCAAAAATTTCAGTCCTGCATGATTCTACCAAGAAATGTGTGTTCATTGAAACCGCTGGTTTTTGATAGTTTGGGCCCTATTGAATAATGAATGTTTTGAATTTTCTCCAAAAGTAAAGTAGTTGCAAACTCATCCTTTTAGAAACTTGTTTGGGCTGTTGAGAGGAGTAAAAAACCATCAAAAATTTCAATCCTGCATGATTTTACCAAGAAATGTGATTCTTCATTCAAAACCTGATTTTTGCTATTGGGCTCTATTGAATAGTGAATGTTTTGAATTTTCTCCAAAAGTAAAGTAGTTGCAAACTCATGCTTTTAGAGACTTGTTTGGGCTCATGAGAGGAGTAGAAAAACATCAAAAATTTCAGTCCTGCATGATTCTACCAAGAAATGTGTGTTCATTCAAACCGCTGGTTTTTGATAGTTTGGGCCCTATTGAATAATGAATGTTTTGAATTTTCTCCAAAAGTAAAGTAGTTGCAAACTCATCCTTTTAGAAACTTGTTTGGGCTGTTGAGAGGAGTAAAAAACCATCAAAAATTTCAATCCTGCATGATTCTACCAAGAAATGTGATTCTTCATTCAAAACGCTGGTTTTTGCTATTGGGCTCTATTGAATAATGAATGTTTTGAATTTTCTCCAAAAGTAAAGTAGTTGCAAACTCATGCTTTTAGAGACTTGTTTGGGCTCATGAGAGGAGTAGAAAAACATCAAAAATTTCAGTCCTGCATGATTCTACCAAGAAATGTGTGTTCATTGAAACCGCTGGTTTTTGATAGTTTGGGCCCTATTGAATAATGAATGTTTTGAATTTTCTCCAAAAGTAAAGTAGTTGCAAACTCATCCTTTTAGAAACTTGTTTGGGCTGTTGAGAGGAGTAAAAAACCATCAAAAATTTCAATCCTGCATGATTTTACCAAGAAATGTGATTCTTCATTCAAAACCTGATTTTTGCTATTGGGCTCTATTGAACAGTGAATGTTTTGAATTTTCTCCAAAAGTAAAGTACTTGCAAACTCATGCTTTTAGAGACTTGTTTGGGCTCATGAGAGGAGTAGAAAAACATCAAAAATTTCAGTCCTGCATGATTCTACCAAGAAATGTGTGTTCATTGAAACCACTGGTTTTTGATAGTTTGGGCCCTATTGAATAATGAATGTTTTGAATTTTCTCCAAAAGTAAAGTAGTTGCAAACTCATCCTTTTAGAAACTTGTTTGGGCTGTCGAGAGGAGTAAAAAACCATCAAAAATTTCAATCCTGCATGATTTTACCAAGAAATGTGATTCTTCATTCAAAACCTGATTTTTGCTATTGGGCTCTATTGAATAGTGAATGTTTTGAATTTTCTCCAAAAGTAAAGTAGTTGCAAACTCATGCTTTTAGAGACTTGTTTGGGCTCATGAGAGGAGTAGAAAAACATCAAAAATTTCAGTCCTGCATGATTCTACCAAGAAATGTGTGTTCATTCAAACCGCTGGTTTTTGATAGTTTGGGCCCTATTGAATAATGAATGTTTTGAATTTTCTCCAAAAGTAAAGTAGTTGCAAACTCATCCTTTTAGAAACTTGTTTGGGCTGTTGAGAGGAGTAAAAAACCATCAAAAATTTCAATCCTGCATGATTTTAACAAGAAATGTGATTCTTCATTCAAAACCTGATTTTTGCTATTGGGCTCTATTGAATAGTGAATGTTTTGAATTTTCTCCAAAAGAAAAGTAGTTGCAAACTCATGCTTTAAGAGACTTGTTTGGGCTCATGAGAGGAGTAGAAAAACATCAAAAATTTCAGTCCTGCATGATTCTACCAAGAAATGTGTGTTCATTCAAACCTCTGGTTTTTGATAGTTTGGGCCCTATTGAATAATGAATGTTTTGAATTTTCTCCAAAAGTAAAGTAGTTGCAAACTCATCCTTTTAGAAACTTGTTTGGGCTTTTGAGAGGAGTAAAAAACCATCAAAAATTTCAATCCTGCATGATTCTACCAAGAAATGTGATTCTTCATTCAAAACGCTGGTTTTTGCTATTGGGCTCTATTGAATAATGAATGTTTTGAATTTTCTCCAAAAGTAAAGTAGTTGCAAACTCATCCTTTTAGAGACTTGTTTGGGCTCATGAGAGGAGTAGAAAAATATAAAAAATTTCAGTCCTGCGCGATTCTACCAAGAAATGTGTGTTCATTCAAACCGCTGGTTTTTGATATTTTTTGGCCCTATTGAATAATGAATGTTTTGAATTTTCTCCAAAAGTAAAGTAGTTGCAAACTCATCCTTTTAGAAACTTGTTTGGGCTGTTGAGAGGAGTAAAAAACCATCAAAAATTTCAATCCTGCATGATTCTACCAAGAAATGTGATTCTTCAATGAAAACCTGATTTTTGCTATTGGGCTCTATTGAATAATGAATGTTTTGAATTTTCTCCAAAAGTAAAGTAGTTGCAAACTCATGCTTTTAGAGACTTGTTTGGGCTCATGAGAGGAGTAGAAAAACATCAAAAATTTCAGTCCTGCATGATTCTACAAAGAAATGTGTGTTCATTGAAACCGCTGGTTTTTGATAGTTTGGGCCCTATTGAATAATAAATGTTTTGAATTTTCTCCAAAAGTAAAGTAGTTGCAAACTCATCCTTTTAGAAACTTGTTTGGGCTGTTGAGAGGAGTAAAAAACCATCAAAAATTTCAATCCTGCATGATTTTACCAAGAAATGTGATTCTTCATTCAAAACCTGATTTTTGCTATTGGGCTCTATTGAATAGTGAATGTTTTGAATTTTCTCCAAAAGTAAAGTAGTTGCAAACTCATGCTTTTAGACACTTGTTTGGGCTCATGAGAGGAGTAGAAAAACATCAAAAATTTTAGTCCTGCATGATTCTACCAAGAAATGTGTGTTCATTCAAACCGCTGGTTTTTGATAGTTTGGGCCCTATTGAATAATGAATGTTTTGAATTTTCTCCAAAAGTAAAGTAGTTGCAAACTCATCCTTTTAGAAACTTGTTTGGGCTGTTGAGAGGAGTAAAAAACCATCAAAAATTTCAATCCTGCATGATTCTACCAAGAAATGTGATTCTTCATTGAAAACCTGATTTTTGCTATTGGGCTCTATTGAATAATGAATGTTTTGAATTTTCTCCAAAAGTAAAGTAGTTGCAAACTCATGCTTTTAGAGACTTGTTTGGGCTCATGAGAGGAGTAGAAAAACATCAAAAATTTCAGTCCTGCATGATTCTACCAAGAAATGTGTGTTCATTGAAACCGCTGGTTTTTGATAGTTTGGGCCCTATTGAATAATGAATGTTTTGAATTTTCTCCAAAAGTAAAGTAGTTGCAAACTCATCCTTTTAGAAACTTGTTTGGGCTGTTGAGAGGAGTAAAAAACCATCAAAAATTTCAATCCTGCATGATTTTACCAAGAAATGTGATTCTTCATTCAAAACCTGATTTTTGCTATTGGGCTCTATTGAATAGTGAATGTTTTGAATTTTCTCCAAAAGTAAAGTAGTTGCAAACTCATGCTTTTAGAGACTTGTTTGGGCTCATGAGAGGAGTAGAAAAACATCAAAAATTTCAGTCCTGCATGATTCTACCAAGAAATGTGTGTTCATTCAAACCGCTGGTTTTTGATAGTTTGGGCCCTATTGAATAATGAATGTTTTGAATTTTCTCCAAAAGTAAAGTAGTTGCAAACTCATCCTTTTAGAAACTTGTTTGGGCTGTTGAGAGGAGTAAAAAACCATCAAAAATTTCAATCCTGCATGATTCTACCAAGAAATGTGATTCTTCATTCAAAACGCTGGTTTTTGCTATTGGGCTCTATTGAATAATGAATGTTTTGAATTTTCTCCAAAAGTAAAGTAGTTGCAAACTCATGCTTTTAGAGACTTGTTTGGGCTCATGAGAGGAGTAGAAAAACATCAAAAATTTCAGTCCTGCATGATTCTACCAAGAAATGTGTGTTCATTGAAACCGCTGGTTTTTGATAGTTTGGGCCCTATTGAATAATGAATGTTTTGAATTTTCTCCAAAAGTAAAGTAGTTGCAAACTCATCCTTTTAGAAACTTGTTTGGGCTGTTGAGAGGAGTAAAAAACCATCAACAATTTCAATCCTGCATGATTTTACCAAGAAATGTGATTCTTCATTCAAAACCTGATTTTTGCTATTGGGCTCTATTGAATAGTGAATGTTTTGAATTTTCACCAAAAGTAAAGTACTTGCAAACTCATGCTTTTAGAGACTTGTTTGGGCTCATGAGAGGAGTAGAAAAACATCAAAAATTTCAGTCCTGCATGATTCTACCAAGAAATGTGTGTTCATTGAAACCACTGGTTTTTGATAGTTTGGGCCCTATTGAATAATGAATGTTTTGAATTTTCTCCAAAAGTAAAGTAGTTGCAAACTCATCCTTTTAGAAACTTGTTTGGGCTGTCGAGAGGAGTAAAAAACCATCAAAAATTTCAATCCTGCATGATTTTACCAAGAAATGTGATTCTTCATTCAAAACCTGATTTTTGCTATTGGGCTCTATTGAATAGTGAATGTTTTGAATTTTCTTTAACAATAATTTTTATTAGAATTTTCAGAATAGTAGTAAAAAAAATATGAATACGTCACAATATGATGACATTTCAATAGTATATCAACATTGAGAATAAATGTAGTAAACATTAAACAAATAGTACCAGAAAGAGACAATAAAAAGAAAGGTAAATTTAGGCACTTGACTATGTGAAATATTGGCAACATCATAAACCATAAGAAATAAAATATGAGTTCAGGATATGAAATCTTTTTCTATTTTAGACTTTAGTTCCATCCATTTATACCATCTGTCATCAAATATTTTAATTAAGCCTTTATTAATATAGTGAATTTTCTCGTAGACACAATGTTTGTCTACCAGTAAGATAAGGGTGACAATGTCTGGAGGTTGCTTCCTGTTCCAACCCTTCGCTACAAGGAAGGCTGCAGACATAAGGATATGAGCCGCCAGAAATTTATTTCTTTTAAATCTATGTATGTCTATTAGTAACAAGGCTAGAGCAGGTTGTGGTTGAATACACCAATTGCATATGAGTGAAAGCAAATCGAACACCCTGGACCAGTACAACTTCAGCACAGGGCATCCCCAAAAAACATGTAATAAATCTGCCTGAGATCCACAGTTACGCCAGCACATTCCAGATCCCCCCCCTCCAAAATGTTTCAATCTATTTGGGGTAAGGTAATATCTATGAAATAATTTGTAATGTGTTTCTAATATATTCATGCATCTTGTGGATTTGATTGCAATTTTAAGAGAGGAGATCCACTGGGGACCATATATCTGTCTCTGTAATGTAGTTTCCCATTTTTCAAAGCATCCTTCATTGGTGAAGGTGTCTTTGTTGGTCAGGCTATTATATAAGGGTCTAAGATAACTCTTATGTCTAGATGACATATTAAATAGAAAATTGTTAATAGTAAGGTCAATTGGAACCACTCTAAAAAGGTATTTCTTATATTTGTTGTATTCTTCCTTGAGTAGGAGATATGTCATATACTCCGAATTGGGAACCCCAAATCTGTTCTTTAATAACTCAAAGGGTATGACTCTGTTATTGTCTATCAAGTCATCTACAAAGGTGATCGGAAATTTGGTCCAGTTGTCAAATATAGGTCTTAGAGAAGTCCTAACAGGAGACAGATAAGGGAGTCTCAACCTCTCGAGTGAAAAAGAGGAAGAGCTAGTCTTTCTTTTGCATACATACGACCAGCACAACATAGAGGCCTTAAGTATGGGATTATCTATTTTCATAATTTCCCTTCTATGTAGAAGGAAGTAGGTTATAAATAAAACTGGTTCCCTATTGGGCATCATATCTCTTTCAATATTTGGCCACCCCAGGTCTGTCTGTTCCACAAACCAGCCTTTTGTCAGTTCAGTCATAGTGGCATAATAATATGCCTCAAGATCTGGTATGGCCACCCCCCCTTTCTCCTTGGATTTAAGTAGAGTGCGTTTTTTCACTCTCGGTTTCCCATTGCTCCAAATAAATTTATTCATCTGGTGTGTTAGTTTTTGTATATACTGTGCAGATATAGGCAGAGGGACGTTCCTGTATAAAAATAGGACTTTGGGTAGGCAGAACATCTTGTATAGCACTATTCTGCCCATCCATGTGGCTGGGGTCTTCGACAGTTCCTTCAACTTAATGTCGAGAGACTGTAGAAGATGATCCATGTTTACCTCACTCATATGCATGGGGTTACCTGTGAGCCAAATTCCTAAGTACGGTATCCTGGTACAGTCCCAATTAAAGGGATACTTGTCTCTTAGATGTTGTTTCGTAGAGGCTGAAAGGAAAAGTGATAGAACATTAGTCTTTTTTACATTTAATTTATAGTATGAAACTGAGCCAAATAAATTTATGATATCCCATATCTTTTCCAGGGAATCAATTGGATTTGTGAGTGTGAGTATAATGTCATCTGCATAGAGGTTAATCTTATGCTCTGAATCTTTCAATTGTACACCGTGTACTTCACCAGAATCCCTTATCATTTGAGCCAGGGGTTCCAGGCTCAGGATAAAAATTAAGGCTCAGGATAAAAATTATTGGGGATAGAGGACATCCCTGTCTTGTCCCATTAGTTATAAAAAATGTATCTGACATCGTGTTGTTGACCAGCACAGAGGCAGATGGCCGAGAGTATAAAGCTCGAATACTTTTCATCATCTCCCCACCAAAACCCATTTTCTCCAAAACTGTAAAGGCATAGGCCCAATTGATCCGGTCAAAGGCCTTTTCAGCGTCAAGAGCCACAAACAAACTGGAAGTCCTATTTTTGTAGCATGAATATAAGTGATGCAGGACACTTCTAGAACTGTCTGAAGTTTGTCTAGATTTTACAAAACCGACTTGATCGGGATGTATAAGGAATGGAACAACGTCCTGTAATCTTTCTGCTAATATTTTTGCGTAGATCTTGATATCCACATTTAGGAGAGAAATAGGCCTATAATTTTCGATTTTGGTCGAATCTTTATCTGGTTTGGGAATCACCACTATTGTGGCTCTCAGCATATCTGTGCTGCACTTTCCTTCTGATTTAATAAAATTCAGGGCATTAGTTAAGTGTGGGATGAGTTCCTTTGTAAATTCTTTATAATACTCTATAGGAAAGCCATCTGGACCTGGAGCTTTGTCATTTTTAAGATTATTCATCGCAAAAGAGACCTCACCCTCAGTAAAGGGTGCGTCAAGTGACTCCTTCTGCTTTAGAGACAAAGATCCCAGCTTTACTTTTTCCAAAAAATTATTTATCATCTCTGGTGAAGGAGAGGGATGAGCTCCATTGTTTCCTATGTTTATATAATTTAGAATAGTAGCTCTCAAAGGCTAGGGCTATCTCTTTGGGTTTTTCTATAGTCTTTGAGCTTTGGGTTATTTTTTTGATTGGATGTTTTTTATTTATGGGTTTAAACCTATTCGCCATATTTTTGGAGAACTTATTATTATTAACATAAAACCCTGCCCTATTAAATAAAGTCTTTTTCTCATATAAGTTGATGAGGAGATTCCTAAGTTCCAATCTGAGGGAGTACAATTCATTATATTTGGCAAAATTTTTGTCTGCTTTAGCTTGGGATTCTAATTTTTGGATCTGTTCTAACAACATCCTCTGTTGGCTCTCTCTTGCCCTTTTTTGTCTCGAAGCAACTTGGATCAGATGACCCCTAATGACACATTTGTGTGCTAGCCACAATGTTTCAGGTGTAATTTCTTGGGAACAGTTCTCTTTGAAGTAGTTCATTAAGACATTCTTTGCTAATGATATGTTTTCTGGGGAGTCAACAGTGAATTTACTGTATCTCCAATTGTATTGTTTTGGGATCATGGAGGAAGTATGTAAGGTCAGTAGGATTGGGGCATGGTCTGACCATGTAATAGGACCAGTCTGGAAGTCTATGTATGAGTCTAGTAGCGAGAAGCTAGTGAACACATGATCAATCCTAGTGTAAGACTTGTTATGTGGACAAAATCTTGTGTATTCTTTTGAGGTAGAATTCAATATCTTACAGCTGTCATGCAAATTGGAATCTCCCAACCATCTTCCCAGATTCACGCTTCTATAATATGGGGCATCAGATGAGCAATCAGTATTTGGGTCAACTATACAATTAAAATCTCCTCCCCAGATTATGTGACCTCTACTAAAATTGGACAATTTCTTCTTGACCTTATTTAGAAAATTAATTTGCCGGACATTAGGGGTATATACGTTTACCACTGTATATTCCACACCCTCCAAAGTAAAATTAATAGCAAGTTGTCTACCATTGCTGTCCCTATATATGTCTGAGACCACTATTGGCAAATCTTTGTGGAAGGCGATGGCCACCCCAGCTTTTTTCTTTCCCTCAGTATTAGAAAAGAAAATCTGAGGGAAGTCTTTATTTTTGAGTCTTGTGTTATCAATTTCTAGAAGGTGTGTTTCTTGTATCATTGCTATGTTGGCCTTCAATTTTTTAATCTCCTTCCACAAAGCAAATCTCTTGAATGGGCTATTGAGCCCATTTACATTAAATGACAGTACCCTCAATTCCATGATGTGTCAGGAAGGAAAAAAAGCATTAGATGATTCATTAAAACAGAACATTTCACCCGAAAATATATCCAAAAGACAGTGGGTTTCCTTAGTGATTTTTTGTTAGTGCCTGGTGTGCCTGTAAACAAAAACATGTTACAACCTAGAACAGAACAAAACTTATAAACTAGACAAATTTAGATTTCTCAAAAGAAATGGTACCGAGAGAATGTCTCTCAGTTATCACGTGGGGAGTGAAAAAGAGAAAGTTCAGGCCTAAAGCCAGGGTCAGTACCCACCAAGTCTATTTTCTTTTCTTTTGCATATTCCAGGACTGGGAAAGGCGTCTTTGCTGCTGCAAGGGGATATTCCTTTCTTGATTGTAGAATGATGATGATGGTGGAGTCTCCAGTGGAGGGATACCTAAATCTTGGAAAAAACTATTACAGTTATCAATATTAGACAAGGCAAAAGTGGTATTCTCTTTCATGACTAGAATTTTTGTAGGGAAACCCCATCTGTATAAAATCTTGTGTTTCCTCAGATGTGCAGTGATTGGAAAGAAGTCTCTCCTTTTCTGTAGGGTAGCTTTTGAGAAGTCTGCAAAAATCTTGATATCCTCGTATGGCCTTGGTAATATAGGTGATTGCTTACTTCTCCTCAGAATGTCCTCCTTTGTCAGGAAATAATGAAAATATGCAATGACATCTCTTGGGGCTCTGTCTGGGGCATATTTGGACTTGGGGAGTCTGTGTATACGTTCCATCAATAGGTCCCCTTTAGAGGCCCCTGGAAGTATTGTATGGAGCATCTTTTGCACATATGCATTAAGGTCTCTGTCTTTGACATTTTCAGGTATTCCCCTGAATTTAAGGTTGTTCCTTCTACTTCTGTCTTCTTGCTCTATCAACCTTGATTTTAAGAAGACAACCTCTTTTTCTAGGGCATAGTGTTCATCTATCAAATTATTATGGGATTTAACCAATTCTTCCATTTTAGATTCAAGATGGTCCACTCTCTGGCCCAGACCGTCTATGTTATTTTGGAGATTTGTATTATAGCCCTCCAGTTGTTTCTGAAATGTCTTTGCTAGAAGGCATAGCATGTTTTTAATAAATATTTCTGAGGCTGTATTACTGGTAGCCTCCACCTCTGTTAAAACGTGTAAGATGTTCTCCGGTATGGGATTATCAGAAGGACAGGAGTCCTCAATTTGTAATTCCTGTTGCATCTCAGCTGAGCTGCTGCTAAATCTGCGGCTAGTCACTGAGGAAGGAGACATTTCCCTCTGTAATGGTGTTAGAGGAGTATCTGACACATTGGAGATGTCAGGACAGGATGAGGAACCCCTTAATACATTTGTCTCCTCCATATCAGCGGTCAGCGGTGCTGCTGCACCATAATTCACAAGCTGCGCTGTATTTTTGCTTAAGTTACGCAAATCGCGTATCTGTTGCGTAGTCTCGCTTGTCCCCCGGTCACTCTCGCGAGATCTCGCTCCTTTCACCTCAGCGCTACTTTTAATGTGTAAATTAGCGCTTTTATTAGCCTGCAGAGCGGCGGTTTTAGCTGGGGCAGGGGTAGACTTACCCCCTGACTTGAATGCTGCATGCTTCAGCCGCTGTGGCGTCCTTTGCCGCTGTGTACCGCTCAGGCTGGGGCTGCAGGCTGTGGCTGCTGCTGTGAGGCGGGCGCCATCTTGGCTCCTCAGCATGAGGGGAGAGCGCTCTGTTTTCTTTCCTTTTTCTGCTTTGTTACTAAGCAGATCCATAGTGTGGGGGCACCGCTGGTGTCTATGGAGGTTCCCACAAGTTTTCAGCCAGTCCTGGCTTGTAAATCGCTTGTTAATAGCGCTTGGTAGGCTGCCCTGTGGAGGAGCTCAGAGCTCAGGCTTCCATTCAGCTCAGACGATTCTTCATTCATTCATGTGATTCTTCATTCAAAACGCTGGTTTTTGCTATTGGGCTCTATTGAATAATGAATGTTTTGAATTTTCTCCAAAAGTAAAGTAGTTGCAAACTCATGCTTTTAGAGACTTGTTTGGGCTCATGAGAGGAGTAGAAAAACATCAAAAATTTCAGTCCTGCATGATTCTACCAAGAAATGTGTGTTCATTCAAACCGCTGGTTTTTGATAGTTTGGGCCCTATTGAATAATGAATGTTTTGAATTTTCTCCAAAAGTAAAGTAGTTGCAAACTCATCCTTTTAGAAACTTGTTTGGGCTGTTGAGAGGAGTAAAAAACCATCAAAAATTTCAATCCTGCATGATTCTACCAAGAAATGTGATTCTTCATTCAAAACGCTGGTTTTTGCTATTGGGCTCTATTGAATAATGAATGTTTTGAATTTTCTCCAAAAGTAAAGTAGTTGCAAACTCATGCTTTTAGAGACTTGTTTGGGCTCATGAGAGGAGTAGAAAAACATCAAAAATTTCAGTCCTGCATGATTCTACCAAGAAATGTGTGTTCATTCAAACCGATGGTTTTTGATAGTTTGGGCCCTATTGAATAATGAATGTTTTGAATTTTCTCCAAAAGTAAAGTAGTTGCAAACTCATCCTTTTAGAAACTAGTTTGGGCTGTTGAGAGGAGTAAAAAACCATCAAAAATTTCAATCCTGCATGATTTTACCAAGAAATGTGATTCTTCATTCAAAACCTGATTTTTGCTATTGGGCTCTATTGAATAGTGAATGTTTTGAATTTTCTCCAAAAGTAAAGTAGTTGCAAACTCATGCTTTTAGAGACTTGTTTGGGCTCATGAGAGGAGTAGAAAAACATCAAAAATTTCAGTCCTGCATGATTCTACCAAGAAATGTGTGCTCATTCAAACCGCTGGTTTTTGATAGTTTGGGCCCTATTGAATAATGAATGTTTTGAATTTTCTCCAAAAGTAAAGTAGTTGCAAACTCATCCTTTTAGAAACTTGTTTGGGCTTTTGAGAGGAGTAAAAAACCATCAAAAATTTCAATCCTGCATGATTCTACCAAAAAATGTGATTCTTCATTCAAAACGCTGGTTTTTGCTATTGGGCTCTATTGAATAATGAATGTTTTGAATTTTCTCCAAAAGTAAAGTAGTTGCAAACTCATGCTTTTAGAGACTTGTTTGGGCTCATGAGAGGAGTAGAAAAACATCAAAAATTTCAGTCCTGCATGATTCTACCAAGAAATGTGTGTTCATTCAAACCGCTGGTTTTTGATAGTTTGGGCCCTATTGAATAATGAATGTTTTGAATTTTCTCCAAAAGTAAAGTAGTTGCAAACTCATCCTTTTAGAAACTTGTTTGGGCTGTTGAGAGGAGTAAAAAACCATCAAAAATTTCAATCCTGCATGATTCTACCAAGAAATGTGATTCTTCATTCAAAACCTGATTTTTGCTATTGGGCTCTATTGAAAAGTGAATGTTTTGAATTTTCTCCAAAAGTAAAGTAGTTGCAAACTCATGCTTTTAGAGACTTGTTTGGGCTCATGAGAGGAGTAGAAAAACATCAAAAATTTCAGTCCTGCATGATTCTACCAAGAAATGTGTGTTCATTGAAACCGCTGGTTTTTGATAGTTTGGGCCCTATTGAATAATGAATGTTTTGAATTTTCTCCAAAAGTAAAGTAGTTGCAAACTCATCCTTTTAGAAACTTGTTTGGGCTGTTGAGAGGAGTAAAAAACCATCAAAAATTTCAATCCTGCATGATTCTACCAAGAAATGTGATTCTTCATTCAAAACGCTGGTTTTTGCTATTGGGCTCTATTGAATAATGAATGTTTTGAATTTTCTCCAAAAGTAAAGTAGTTGCAAACTCATGCTTTTAGAGACTTGTTTGGGCTCATGAGAGGAGTAGAAAAACATCAAAAATTTCAGTCCTGCATGATTCTACCAAGAAATGTGTGTTCATTGAAACCGCTGGTTTTTGATAGTTTGGGCCCTATTGAATAATGAATGTTTTGAATTTTCTCCAAAAGTAAAGTAGTTGCAAACTCATCCTTTTAGAAACTAGTTTGGGCTGTTGAGAGGAGTAAAAAACCATCAAAAATTTCAATCCTGCATGATTTTACCAAGAAATGTGATTCTTCATTCAAAACCTGATTTTTGCTATTGGGCTCTATTGAATAGTGAATGTTTTGAATTTTCTCCAAAAGTAAAGTAGTTGCAAACTCATGCTTTTAGAGACTTGTTTGGGCTCATGAGAGGAGTAGAAAAACATCAAAAATTTCAGTCCTGCATGATTCTACCAAGAAATGTGTGCTCATTCAAACCGCTGGTTTTTGATAGTTTGGGCCCTATTGAATAATGAATGTTTTGAATTTTCTCCAAAAGTAAAGTAGTTGCAAACTCATCCTTTTAGAAACTTGTTTGGGCTTTTGAGAGGAGTAAAAAACCATCAAAAATTTCAATCCTGCATGATTCTACCAAAAAATGTGATTCTTCATTCAAAACGCTGGTTTTTGCTATTGGGCTCTATTGAATAATGAATGTTTTGAATTTTCTCCAAAAGTAAAGTAGTTGCAAACTCATGCTTTTAGAGACTTGTTTGGGCTCATGAGAGGAGTAGAAAAACATCAAAAATTTCAGTCCTGCATGATTCTACCAAGAAATGTGTGTTCATTCAAACCGCTGGTTTTTGATAGTTTGGGCCCTATTGAATAATGAATGTTTTGAATTTTCTCCAAAAGTAAAGTAGTTGCAAACTCATCCTTTTAGAAACTTGTTTGGGCTGTTGAGAGGAGTAAAAAACCATCAAAAATTTCAATCCTGCATGATTCTACCAAGAAATGTGATTCTTCATTCAAAACGCTGGTTTTTGCTATTGGGCTCTATTGAATAATGAATGTTTTGAATTTTCTCCAAAAGTAAAGTAGTTGCAAACTCATGCTTTTAGAGACTTGTTTGGGCTCATGAGAGGAGTAGAAAAACATCAAAAATTTCAGTCCTGCATGATTCTACCAAGAAATGTGTGTTCATTGAAACCGCTGGTTTTTGATAGTTTGGGCCCTATTGAATAATGAATGTTTTGAATTTTCTCCAAAAGTAAAGTAGTTGCAAACTCATCCTTTTAGAAACTTGTTTGGGCTGTTGAGAGGAGTAAAAAACCATCAAAAATTTCAATCCTGCATGATTTTACCAAGAAATGTGATTCTTCATTCAAAAACTGATTTTTGCTATTGGGCTCTATTGAATAGTGAATGTTTTGAATTTTCTCCAAAAGTAAAGTAGTTGCAAACTCATGCTTTTAGAGACTTGTTTGGGCTCATGAGAGGAGTAGAAAAACATCAAAAATTTCAGTCCTGCATGATTCTACCAAGAAATGTGTGTTCATTCAAACGGCTGGTTTTTGATAGTTTGGGCCCTATTGAATAATGAATGTTTTGAATTTTCTCCAAAAGTAAAGTAGTTGCAAACTCATCCTTTTAGAAACTTGTTTGGGCTGTTGAGAGGAGTAAAAAACCATCAAAAATTTCAATCCTGCATGATTCTACCAAGAAATGTGATTCTTCATTCAAAACGCTGGTTTTTGCTATTGGGCTCTATTGAATAATGAATGTTTTGAATTTTCTCCAAAAGTAAAGTAGTTGCAAACTCATGCTTTTAGAGACTTGTTTGGGCTCATGAGAGGAGTAGAAAAACATCAAAAATTTCAGTCCTGCATGATTCTACCAAGAAATGTGTGTTCATTGAAACCGCTGGTTTTTGATAGTTTGGGCCCTATTGAATAATGAATGTTTTGAATTTTCTCCAAAAGTAAAGTAGTTGCAAACTCATCCTTTTAGAAACTTGTTTGGGCTGTTGAGAGGAGTAAAAAACCATCAAAAATTTCAATCCTGCATGATTTTACCAAGAAATGTGATTCTTCATTCAAAACCTGATTTTTGCTATTGGGCTCTATTGAATAGTGAATGTTTTGAATTTTCTCCAAAAGTAAAGTACTTGCAAACTCATGCTTTTAGAGACTTGTTTGGGCTCATGAGAGGAGTAGAAAAACATCAAAAATTTCAGTCCTGCATGATTCTACCAAGAAATGTGTGTTCATTGAAACCACTGGTTTTTGATAGTTTGGGCCCTATTGAATAATGAATGTTTTGAATTTTCTCCAAAAGTAAAGTAGTTGCAAACTCATCCTTTTAGAAACTAGTTTGGGCTGTTGAGAGGAGTAAAAAACCATCAAAAATTTCAATCCTGCATGATTTTACCAAGAAATGTGATTCTTCATTCAAAACCTGATTTTTGCTATTGGGCTCTATTGAATAGTGAATGTTTTGAATTTTCTCCAAAAGTAAAGTAGTTGCAAACTCATGCTTTTAGAGACTTGTTTGGGCTCATGAGAGGAGTAGAAAAACATCAAAAATTTCAGTCCTGCATGATTCTACCAAGAAATGTGTGCTCATTCAAACCTCTGGTTTTTGATAGTTTGGGCCCTATTGAATAATGAATGTTTTGAATTTTCTCCAAAAGTAAAGTAGTTGCAAACTCATCCTTTTAGAAACTTGTTTGGGCTTTTGAGCGGAGTAAAAAACCATCAAAAATTTCAATCCTGCATGATTCTACCAAAAAATGTGATTCTTCATTCAAAACGCTGGTTTTTGCTATTGGGCTCTATTGAATAATGAATGTTTTGAATTTTCTCCAAAAGTAAAGTAGTTGCAAACTCATCCTTTTAGAGACTTGTTTGGGCTCATGAGAGGAGTAGAAAAACATCAAAAATTTCAGTCCTGCACGATTCTACCAAGAAATGTGTGTTCATTCAAACCGCTGGTTTTTGATATTTTGGGCCCTATTGAATAATGAATGTTTTGAATTTTCTCCAAAAGTAAAGTAGTTGCAAACTCATCCTTTTAGAAACTTGTTTGGGCTGTTGAGAGGAGTAAAAAACCATCAAAAATTTCAATCCTGCATGATTCTACCAAGAAATGTGATTCTTCATTGAAAACCTGATTTTTGCTATTGGGCTCTATTGAACAATGAATGTTTTGAATTTTCTCCAAAAGTAAAGTAGTTGAAAACTCATGCTTTTAGAGACTTGTTTGGGCTCATGAGAGGAGTAGAAAAACATCAAAAATTTCAGTCCTGCATGATTCTACCAAGAAATGTGTGTTCATTCAAACCGCTGGTTTTTGATAGTTTGGGCCCTATTGAATAATGAATGTTTTGAATTTTCTCCAAAAGTAAAGTAGTTGCAAACTCATCCTTTTAGAAACTTGTTTGGGCTGTTGAGAGGAGTAAAAAACCATCAAAAATTTCAATCCTGCATGATTCTACCAAGAAATGTGATTCTTCATTCAAAACGCTGGTTTTTGCTATTGGGCTCTATTGAATAATGAATGTTTTGAATTTTCTCCAAAAGTAAAGTAGTTGCAAACTCATGCTTTTAGAGACTTGTTTGGGCTCATGAGAGGAGTAGAAAAACATCAAAAATTTCAGTCCTGCATGATTCTACCAAGAAATGTGTGTTCATTGAAACCGCTGGTTTTTGATAGTTTGGGCCCTATTGAATAATGAATGTTTTGAATTTTCTCCAAAAGTAAAGTAGTTGCAAACTCATCCTTTTAGAAACTAGTTTGGGCTGTTGAGAGGAGTAAAAAACCATCAAAAATTTCAATCCTGCATGATTTTACCAAGAAATGTGATTCTTCATTCAAAACCTGATTTTTGCTATTGGGCTCTATTGAATAGTGAATGTTTTGAATTTTCTCCAAAAGTAAAGTAGTTGCAAACTCATGCTTTTAGAGACTTGTTTGGGCTCATGAGAGGAGTAGAAAAACATCAAAAATTTCAGTCCTGCATGATTCTACCAAGAAATGTGTGCTCATTCAAACCGCTGGTTTTTGATAGTTTGGGCCCTATTGAATAATGAATGTTTTGAATTTTCTCCAAAAGTAAAGTAGTTGCAAACTCATCCTTTTAGAAACTTGTTTGGGCTTTTGAGAGGAGTAAAAAACCATCAAAAATTTCAATCCTGCATGATTCTACCAAAAAATGTGATTCTTCATTCAAAACGCTGGTTTTTGCTATTGGGCTCTATTGAATAATGAATGTTTTGAATTTTCTCCAAAAGTAAAGTAGTTGCAAACTCATGCTTTTAGAGACTTGTTTGGGCTCATGAGAGGAGTAGAAAAACATCAAAAATTTCAGTCCTGCATGATTCTACCAAGAAATGTGTGTTCATTCAAACCGCTGGTTTTTGATAGTTTGGGCCCTATTGAATAATGAATGTTTTGAATTTTCTCCAAAAGTAAAGTAGTTGCAAACTCATCCTTTTAGAAACTTGTTTGGGCTGTTGAGAGGAGTAAAAAACCATCAAAAATTTCAATCCTGCATGATTCTACCAAGAAATGTGATTCTTCATTCAAAACGCTGGTTTTTGCTATTGGGCTCTATTGAATAATGAATGTTTTGAATTTTCTCCAAAAGTAAAGTAGTTGCAAACTCATGCTTTTAGAGACTTGTTTGGGCTCATGAGAGGAGTAGAAAAACATCAAAAATTTCAGTCCTGCATGATTCTACCAAGAAATGTGTGTTCATTGAAACCGCTGGTTTTTGATAGTTTGGGCCCTATTGAATAATGAATGTTTTGAATTTTCTCCAAAAGTAAAGTAGTTGCAAACTCATCCTTTTAGAAACTAGTTTGGGCTGTTGAGAGGAGTAAAAAACCATCAAAAATTTCAATCCTGCATGATTTTACCAAGAAATGTGATTCTTCATTCAAAACCTGATTTTTGCTATTGGGCTCTATTGAATAGTGAATGTTTTGAATTTTCTCCAAAAGTAAAGTAGTTGCAAACTCATGCTTTTAGAGACTTGTTTGGGCTCATGAGCGGAGTAGAAAAACATCAAAAATTTCAGTCCTGCATGATTCTACCAAGAAATGTGTGCTCATTCAAACCGCTGGTTTTTGATAGTTTGGGCCCTATTGAATAATGAATGTTTTGAATTTTCTCCAAAAGTAAAGTAGTTGCAAACTCATCCTTTTAGAAACTTGTTTGGGCTTTTGAGAGGAGTAAAAAACCATCAAAAATTTCAATCCTGCATGATTCTACCAAAAAATGTGATTCTTCATTCAAAACGCTGGTTTTTGCTATTGGGCTCTATTGAATAATGAATGTTTTGAATTTTCTCCAAAAGTAAAGTAGTTGCAAACTCATGCTTTTAGAGACTTGTTTGGGCTCATGAGAGGAGTAGAAAAACATCAAAAATTTCAGTCCTGCATGATTCTACCAAGAAATGTGTGTTCATTCAAACCGCTGGTTTTTGATAGTTTGGGCCCTATTGAATAATGAATGTTTTGAATTTTCTCCAAAAGTAAAGTAGTTGCAAACTCATCCTTTTAGAAACTTGTTTGCGCTGTTGAGAGGAGTAAAAAACCATCAAAAATTTCAATCCTGCATGATTCTACCAAGAAATGTGATTCTTCATTCAAAACGCTGGTTTTTGCTATTGGGCTCTATTGAATAATGAATGTTTTGAATTTTCTCCAAAAGTAAAGTAGTTGCAAACTCATGCTTTTAGAGACTTGTTTGGGCTCATGAGAGGAGTAGAAAAACATCAAAAATTTCAGTCCTGCATGATTCTACCAAGAAATGTGTGTTCATTGAAACCGCTGGTTTTTGATAGTTTGGGCCCTATTGAATAATGAATGTTTTGAATTTTCTCCAAAAGTAAAGTAGTTGCAAACTCATCCTTTTAGAAACTAGTTTGGGCTGTTGAGAGGAGTAAAAAACCATCAAAAATTTCAATCCTGCATGATTTTACCAAGAAATGTGATTCTTCATTCAAAACCTGATTTTTGCTATTGGGCTCTATTGAATAGTGAATGTTTTGAATTTTCTCCAAAAGTAAAGTAGTTGCAAACTCATGCTTTTAGAGACTTGTTTGGGCTCATGAGCGGAGTAGAAAAACATCAAAAATTTCAGTCCTGCATGATTCTACCAAGAAATGTGTGCTCATTCAAACCGCTGGTTTTTGATAGTTTGGGCCCTATTGAATAATGAATGTTTTGAATTTTCTCCAAAAGTAAAGTAGTTGCAAACTCATCCTTTTAGAAACTTGTTTGGGCTTTTGAGAGGAGTAAAAAACCATCAAAAATTTCAATCCTGCATGATTCTACCAAAAAATGTGATTCTTCATTCAAAACGCTGGTTTTTGCTATTGGGCTCTATTGAATAATGAATGTTTTGAATTTTCTCCAAAAGTAAAGTAGTTGCAAACTCATGCTTTTAGAGACTTGTTTGGGCTCATGAGAGGAGTAGAAAAACATCAAAAATTTCAGTCCTGCATGATTCTACCAAGAAATGTGTGTTCATTCAAACCGCTGGTTTTTGATAGTTTGGGCCCTATTGAATAATGAATGTTTTGAATTTTCTCCAAAAGTAAAGTAGTTGCAAACTCATCCTTTTAGAAACTTGTTTGGGCTGTTGAGAGGAGTAAAAAACCATCAAAAATTTCAATCCTGCATGATTCTACCAAGAAATGTGATTCTTCATTCAAAACGCTGGTTTTTGCTATTGGGCTCTATTGAATAATGAATGTTTTGAATTTTCTCCAAAAGTAAAGTAGTTGCAAACTCATGCTTTTAGAGACTTGTTTGGGCTCATGAGAGGAGTAGAAAAACATCAAAAATTTCAGTCCTGCATGATTCTACCAAGAAATGTGTGTTCATTGAAACGGCTGGTTTTTGATAGTTTGGGCCCTATTGAATAATGAATGTTTTGAATTTTCTCCAAAAGTAAAGTAGTTGCAAACTCATCCTTTTAGAAACTTGTTTGGGCTGTTGAGAGGAGTAAAAAACCATCAAAAATTTCAATCCTGCATGATTCTACCAAGAAATGTGATTCTTCATTCAAAACCTGGTTTTTGCTATTGGGCTCTATTGAATAATGAATGTTTTGAATTTTCTCCAAAAGTAAAGTAGTTGCAAACTCATGCTTTTAGAGACTTGTTTGGGCTCATGAGAGGAGTAGAAAAACATCAAAAATTTCAGTCCTGCATGATTCTACCAAGAAATGTGTGTTCATTGAAACCGCTGGTTTTTGATAGTTTGGGCCCTATTGAATAATGAATGTTTTGAATTTTCTCCAAAAGTAAAGTAGTTGCAAACTCATCCTTTTAGAAACTTGTTTGGGCTGTTGAGAGGAGTAAAAAACCATCAAAAATTTCAATCCTGCATGATTTTACCAAGAAATGTGATTCTTCATTCAAAACCTGATTTTTGCTATTGGGCTCTATTGAATAGTGAATGTTTTGAATTTTCTCCAAAAGTAAAGTACTTGCAAACTCATGCTTTTAGAGACTTGTTTGGGCTCATGAGAGGAGTAGAAAAACATCAAAAATTTCAGTCCTGCATGATTCTACCAAGAAATGTGTGTTCATTGAAACCACTGGTTTTTGATAGTTTGGGCCCTATTGAATAATGAATGTTTTGAATTTTCTCCAAAAGTAAAGTAGTTGCAAACTCATCCTTTTAGAAACTAGTTTGGGCTGTTGAGAGGAGTAAAAAACCATCAAAAATTTCAATCCTGCATGATTTTACCAAGAAATGTGATTCTTCATTCAAAACCTGATTTTTGCTATTGGGCTCTATTGAATAGTGAATGTTTTGAATTTTCTCCAAAAGTAAAGTAGTTGCAAACTCATGCTTTTAGAGACTTGTTTGGGCTCATGAGAGGAGTAGAAAAACATCAAAAATTTCAGTCCTGCATGATTCTACCAAGAAATGTGTGCTCATTCAAACCTCTGGTTTTTGATAGTTTGGGCCCTATTGAATAATGAATGTTTTGAATTTTCTCCAAAAGTAAAGTAGTTGCAAACTCATCCTTTTAGAAACTTGTTTGGGCTTTTGAGCGGAGTAAAAAACCATCAAAAATTTCAATCCTGCATGATTCTACCAAAAAATGTGATTCTTCATTCAAAACGCTGGTTTTTGCTATTGGGCTCTATTGAATAATGAATGTTTTGAATTTTCTCCAAAAGTAAAGTAGTTGCAAACTCATCCTTTTAGAGACTTGTTTGGGCTCATGAGAGGAGTAGAAAAACATCAAAAATTTCAGTCCTGCACGATTCTACCAAGAAATGTGTGTTCATTCAAACCGCTGGTTTTTGATATTTTGGGCCCTATTGAATAATGAATGTTTTGAATTTTCTCCAAAAGTAAAGTAGTTGCAAACTCATCCTTTTAGAAACTTGTTTGGGCTGTTGAGAGGAGTAAAAAACCATCAAAAATTTCAATCCTGCATGATTTTACCAAGAAATGTGATTCTTCATTCAAAACCTGATTTTTGCTATTGGGCTCTATTGAATAATGAATGTTTTGAATTTTCTCCAAAAGTAAAGTAGTTGCAAACTCATGCTTTTAGAGACTTGTTTGGGCTCATGAGAGGAGTAGAAAAACATCAAAAATTTCAGTCCTGCATGATTCTACCAAGAAATGTGTGTTCATTCAAACCTCTGGTTTTTGATAGTTTGGGCCCTATTGAATAATGAATGTTTTGAATTTTCTCCAAAAGTAAAGTAGTTGCAAACTCATCCTTTTAGAAACTTGTTTGGGCTTTTGAGAGGAGTAAAAAACCATCAAAAATTTCAATCCTGCATGATTCTACCAAGAAATGTGATGCTTCATTCAAAACGCTGGTTTTTGCTATTGGGCTCTATTGAATAATG
This sequence comes from Dendrobates tinctorius, assembly GCF_039654945.1. Taxonomy (NCBI): domain Eukaryota; kingdom Metazoa; phylum Chordata; class Amphibia; order Anura; family Dendrobatidae; genus Dendrobates; species Dendrobates tinctorius. Next base: position 1,078,185 of record NW_027362076.1, read on the forward strand.
AATGTTTTGAATTTTCTCCAAAAGTAAAGTAGTTGCAAACTCATCCTTTTAGAGACTTGTTTGGGCTCATGAGAGGAGTAGAAAAATATAAAAAATTTCAGTCCTGCACGATTCTACCAAGAAATGTGTGTTCATTCAAACCGCTGGTTTTTGATATTTTGGGCCCTATTGAATAATGAATGTTTTGAATTTTCTCCAAAAGTAAAGTAGTTGCAAACTCATCCTTTTAGAAACTTGTTTGGGCTGTTGAGAGGAGTAAAAAACCATCAAAAATTTCAATCCTGCATGATTCTACCAAGAAATGTGATTCTTCATTGAAAACCTGATTTTTGCTATTGGGCTCTATTGAATAATGAATGTTTTGAATTTTCTCCAAAAGTAAAGTAGTTGCAAACTCATGCTTTTAGAGACTTGTTTGGGCTCATGAGAGGAGTAGAAAAACATCAAAAATTTCAGTCCTGCATGATTCTACAAAGAAATGTGTGTTCATTGAAACCGCTGGTTTTTGATAGTTTGGGCCCTATTGAATAATAGATGTTTTGAATTTTCTCCAAAAGTAAAGTAGTTGCAAACTCATCCTTTTAGAAACTTGTTTGGGCTGTTGAGAGCAGTAAAAAACCATCAAAAATTTCAATCCTGCATGATTTTACCAAGAAATGTGATTCTTCATTCAAAACCTGATTTTTGCTATTGGGCTCTATTGAATAGTGAATGTTTTGAATTTTCTCCAAAAGTAAAGTAGTTGCAAACTCATGCTTTTAGAGACTTGTTTGGGCTCATGAGAGGAGTAGAAAAACATCAAAAATTTTAGTCCTGCATGATTCTACCAAGAAATGTGTGTTCATTCAAACCGCTGGTTTTTGATAGTTTGGGCCCTATTGAATAATGAATGTTTTGAATTTTCTCCAAAAGTAAAGTAGTTGCAAACTCATCCTTTTAGAAACTTGTTTGGGCTGTTGAGAGGAGTAAAAAACCATCAAAAATTTCAATCCTGCATGATTCTACCAAGAAATGTGATTCTTCATTGAAAACCTGATTTTTGCTATTGGGCTCTATTGAATAATGAATGTTTTGAATTTTCTCCAAAAGTAAAGTAGTTGCAAACTCATGCTTTTAGAGACTTGTTTGGGCTCATGAGAGGAGTAGAAAAACATCAAAAATTTCAGTCCTGCATGATTCTACCAAGAAATGTGTGTTCATTGAAACCGCTGGTTTTTGATAGTTTGGGCCCTATTGAAAAATAAATGTTTTGAATTTTCTCCAAAAGTAAAGTAGTTGCAAACTCATCCTTTTAGAAACTTGTTTGGGCTGTTGAGAGGAGTAAAAAACCATCAAAAATTTCAATCCTGCATGATTTTACCAAGAAATGTGATTCTTCATTCAAAACCTGATATTTGCTATTGGGCTCTATTGAATAGTGAATGTTTTGAATTTTCTCCAAAAGTAAAGTAGTTGCAAACTCATGCTTTTAGAGACTTGTTTGGGCTCATGAGAGGAGTAGAAAAACATCAAAAATTTCAGTCCTGCATGATTCTACCAAGAAATGTGTGTTCATTGAAACCGCTGGTTTTTGATAGTTTGGGCCCTATTGAATAATGAATGTTTTGAATTTTCTCCAAAAGTAAAGTAGTTGCAAACTCATCCTTTTAGAAACTTGTTTGGGCTGTTGAGAGGAGTAAAAAACCATCAAAAAATTCAATCCTGCATGATTTTACCAAGAAATGTGATTCTTCATTCAAAACCTGATTTTTGCTATTGGGCTCTATTGAATAGTGAATGTTTTGAATTTTCTCCAAAAGTAAAGTAGTTGCAAACTCATGCTTTTAGAGACTTGTTTGGGCTCATGAGAGGAGTAGAAAAACATCAAAAATTTCAGTCCTGCATGATTCTACCAAGAAATGTGTGTTCATTCAAACCGCTGGTTTTTGATAGTTTGGGCCCTATTGAATAATGAATGTTTTGAATTTTCTCCAAAAGTAAAGTAGTTGCAAACTCATCCTTTTAGAAACTTGTTTGGGCTGTTGAGAGGAGTAAAAAACCATCAAAAATTTCAATCCTGCATGATTTTACCAAGAAATGTGATTCTTCATTCAAAACCTGATTTTTGCTATTGGGCTCTATTGAATAATGAATGTTTTGAATTTTCTACAAAAGTAAAGTAGTTGCAAACTCATGCTTTTAGAGACTTGTTTGGGCTCATGAGAGGAGTAGAAAAACATCAAAAATTTCAGTCCTGCATGATTCTACCAAGAAATGTATGTTCATTCAAACCGCTGGTTTTTGATAGTTTGGGCACTATTGAATAATGAATGTTTTGAATTTTCTCCAAAAGTAAAGTAGTTGCAAACTCATGCTTTTAGAGACTTGTTTGGGCTCATGAGACGAGTAGAAAAACATCAAAAATTTCAGTCCTGCATGATTCTACCAAGAAATGTGTGTTCATTCAAACCGCTGGTTTTTGATAGTTTGGGCCCTATTGAATAATGAATGTTTTGAATTTTCTCCAAAAGTAAAGTAGTTGCAAACTCATCCTTTTAGAAACTTGTTTGGGCTGTTGAGAGGAGTAAAAAACCATCAAAAATTTCAATCCTGCATGATTCTACCAAGAAATGTGATTCTTCATTGAAAACCTGATTTTTGCTATTGGGCTCTATTGAATAATGAATGTTTTGAATTTTCTCCAAAAGTAAAGTAGTTGCAAACTCATGCTTTTAGAGACTTGTTTGGGCTCATGAGAGTAGAAAAACATCAAAAATTTCAGTCCTGCATGATTCTACCAAGAAATGTGTGTTCATTGAAACCGCTGGTTTTTGATAGTTTGGGCCCTATTGAAAAATAAATGTTTTGAATTTTCTCCAAAAGTAAAGTAGTTGCAAACTCATCCTTTTAGAAACTTGTTTGGGCTGTTGAGAGGAGTAAAAAACCATCAAAAATTTCAATCCTGCATGATTTTACCAAGAAATGTGATTCTTCATTCAAAACCTGATTTTTGCTATTGGGCTCTATTGAATAGTGAATGTTTTGAATTTTCTCCAAAAGTAAAGTAGTTGCAAACTCATGCTTTTAGAGACTTGTTTGGGCTCATGAGAGGAGTAGAAAAATATCAAAAATTTCAGTCCTGCATGATTCTACCAAGAAATGTGTGTTCATTGAAACCGCTGGTTTTTGATAGTTTGGGCCCTATTGAATAATGAATGTTTTGAATTTTCTCCAAAAGTAAAGTAGTTGCAAACTCATCCTTTTAGAAACTTGTTTGGGCTGTTGAGAGGAGTAAAAAACCATCAAAAATTTCAATCCTGCATGATTTTACCAAGAAATGTGATTCTTCATTCAAAACCTGATTTTTGCTATTGGGCTCTATTGAATAGTGAATGTTTTGAATTTTCTCCAAAAGTAAAGTAGTTGCAAACTCATGCTTTTAGAGACTTGTTTGGGCTCATGAGAGGAGTAGAAAAACATCAAAAATTTCAGTCCTGCATGATTCTACCAAGAAATGTGTGTTCATTCAAACCGCTGGTTTTTGATAGTTTGGGCCCTATTGAATAATGAATGTTTTGAATTTTCTCCAAAAGTAAAGTAGTTGCAAACTCATCCTTTTAGAAACTTGTTTGGGCTGTTGAGAGGAGTAAAAAACCATCAAAAATTTCAATCCTGCATGATTCTACCAAGAAATGTGATTCTTCATTCAAAACGCTGGTTTTTGCTATTGGGCTCTATTGAATAATGAATGTTTTGAATTTTCTCCAAAAGTAAAGTAGTTGCAAACTCATGCTTTTAGAGACTTGTTTGGGCTCATGAGAGGAGTAGAAAAACATCAAAAATTTCAGTCCTGCATGATTCTACCAAGAAATGTGTGTTCATTGAAACGGCTGGTTTTTGATAGTTTGGGCCCTATTGAATAATGAATGTTTTGAATTTTCTCCAAAAGTAAAGTAGTTGCAAACTCATCCTTTTAGAAACTTGTTTGGGCTGTTGAGAGGAGTAAAAAACCATCAAAAATTTCAATCCTGCATGATTCTACCAAGAAATGTGATTCTTCATTCAAAACCTGGTTTTTGCTATTGGGCTCTATTGAATAATGAATGTTTTGAATTTTCTCCAAAAGTAAAGTAGTTGCAAACTCATGCTTTTAGAGACTTGTTTGGGCTCATGAGAGGAGTAGAAAAACATCAAAAATTTCAGTCCTGCATGATTCTACCAAGAAATGTGTGTTCATTGAAACCGCTGGTTTTTGATAGTTTGGGCCCTATTGAATAATGAATGTTTTGAATTTTCTCCAAAAGTAAAGTAGTTGCAAACTCATCCTTTTAGAAACTAGTTTGGGCTGTTGAGAGGAGTAAAAAACCATCAAAAATTTCAATCCTGCATGATTTTACCAAGAAATGTGATTCTTCATTCAAAACCTGATTTTTGCTATTGGGCTCTATTGAATAGTGAATGTTTTGAATTTTCTCCAAAAGTAAAGTAGTTGCAAACTCATGCTTTTAGAGACTTGTTTGGGCTCATGAGAGGAGTAGAAAAACATCAAAAATTTCAGTCCTGCATGATTCTACCAAGAAATGTGTGCTCATTCAAACCGCTGGTTTTTGATAGTTTGGGCCCTATTGAATAATGAATGTTTTGAATTTTCTCCAAAAGTAAAGTAGTTGCAAACTCATCCTTTTAGAAACTTGTTTGGGCTTTTGAGAGGAGTAAAAAACCATCAAAAATTTCAATCCTGCATGATTCTACCAAAAAATGTGATTCTTCATTCAAAACGCTGGTTTTTGCTATTGGGCTCTATTGAATAATGAATGTTTTGAATTTTCTCCAAAAGTAAAGTAGTTGCAAACTCATGCTTTTAGAGACTTGTTTGGGCTCATGAGAGGAGTAGAAAAACATCAAAAATTTCAGTCCTGCATGATTCTACCAAGAAATGTGTGTTCATTCAAACCGCTGGTTTTTGATAGTTTGGGCCCTATTGAATAATGAATGTTTTGAATTTTCTCCAAAAGTAAAGTAGTTGCAAACTCATCCTTTTAGAAACTTGTTTGGGCTGTTGAGAGGAGTAAAAAACCATCAAAAATTTCAATCCTGCATGATTCTACCAAGAAATGTGATTCTTCATTCAAAACGCTGGTTTTTGCTATTGGGCTCTATTGAATAATGAATGTTTTGAATTTTCTCCAAAAGTAAAGTAGTTGCAAACTCATGCTTTTAGAGACTTGTTTGGGCTCATGAGAGGAGTAGAAAAACATCAAAAATTTCAGTCCTGCATGATTCTACCAAGAAATGTGTGTTCATTGAAACCGCTGGTTTTTGATAGTTTGGGCCCTATTGAATAATGAATGTTTTGAATTTTCTCCAAAAGTAAAGTAGTTGCAAACTCATCCTTTTAGAAACTAGTTTGGGCTGTTGAGAGGAGTAAAAAACCATCAAAAATTTCAATCCTGCATGATTTTACCAAGAAATGTGATTCTTCATTCAAAACCTGATTTTTGCTATTGGGCTCTATTGAATAGTGAATGTTTTGAATTTTCTCCAAAAGTAAAGTAGTTGCAAACTCATGCTTTTAGAGACTTGTTTGGGCTCATGAGCGGAGTAGAAAAACATCAAAAATTTCAGTCCTGCATGATTCTACCAAGAAATGTGTGCTCATTCAAACCGCTGGTTTTTGATAGTTTGGGCCCTATTGAATAATGAATGTTTTGAATTTTCTCCAAAAGTAAAGTAGTTGCAAACTCATCCTTTTAGAAACTTGTTTGGGCTTTTGAGAGGAGTAAAAAACCATCAAAAATTTCAATCCTGCATGATTCTACCAAAAAATGTGATTCTTCATTCAAAACGCTGGTTTTTGCTATTGGGCTCTATTGAATAATGAATGTTTTGAATTTTCTCCAAAAGTAAAGTAGTTGCAAACTCATGCTTTTAGAGACTTGTTTGGGCTCATGAGAGGAGTAGAAAAACATCAAAAATTTCAGTCCTGCATGATTCTACCAAGAAATGTGTGTTCATTCAAACCGCTGGTTTTTGATAGTTTGGGCCCTATTGAATAATGAATGTTTTGAATTTTCTCCAAAAGTAAAGTAGTTGCAAACTCATCCTTTTAGAAACTTGTTTGCGCTGTTGAGAGGAGTAAAAAACCATCAAAAATTTCAATCCTGCATGATTCTACCAAGAAATGTGATTCTTCATTCAAAACGCTGGTTTTTGCTATTGGGCTCTATTGAATAATGAATGTTTTGAATTTTCTCCAAAAGTAAAGTAGTTGCAAACTCATGCTTTTAGAGACTTGTTTGGGCTCATGAGAGGAGTAGAAAAACATCAAAAATTTCAGTCCTGCATGATTCTACCAAGAAATGTGTGTTCATTGAAACCGCTGGTTTTTGATAGTTTGGGCCCTATTGAATAATGAATGTTTTGAATTTTCTCCAAAAGTAAAGTAGTTGCAAACTCATCCTTTTAGAAACTAGTTTGGGCTGTTGAGAGGAGTAAAAAACCATCAAAAATTTCAATCCTGCATGATTTTACCAAGAAATGTGATTCTTCATTCAAAACCTGATTTTTGCTATTGGGCTCTATTGAATAGTGAATGTTTTGAATTTTCTCCAAAAGTAAAGTAGTTGCAAACTCATGCTTTTAGAGACTTGTTTGGGCTCATGAGCGGAGTAGAAAAACATCAAAAATTTCAGTCCTGCATGATTCTACCAAGAAATGTGTGCTCATTCAAACCGCTGGTTTTTGATAGTTTGGGCCCTATTGAATAATGAATGTTTTGAATTTTCTCCAAAAGTAAAGTAGTTGCAAACTCATCCTTTTAGAAACTTGTTTGGGCTTTTGAGAGGAGTAAAAAACCATCAAAAATTTCAATCCTGCATGATTCTACCAAAAAATGTGATTCTTCATTCAAAACGCTGGTTTTTGCTATTGGGCTCTATTGAATAATGAATGTTTTGAATTTTCTCCAAAAGTAAAGTAGTTGCAAACTCATGCTTTTAGAGACTTGTTTGGGCTCATGAGAGGAGTAGAAAAACATCAAAAATTTCAGTCCTGCATGATTCTACCAAGAAATGTGTGTTCATTCAAACCGCTGGTTTTTGATAGTTTGGGCCCTATTGAATAATGAATGTTTTGAATTTTCTCCAAAAGTAAAGTAGTTGCAAACTCATCCTTTTAGAAACTTGTTTGGGCTGTTGAGAGGAGTAAAAAACCATCAAAAATTTCAATCCTGCATGATTCTACCAAGAAATGTGATTCTTCATTCAAAACGCTGGTTTTTGCTATTGGGCTCTATTGAATAATGAATGTTTTGAATTTTCTCCAAAAGTAAAGTAGTTGCAAACTCATGCTTTTAGAGACTTGTTTGGGCTCATGAGAGGAGTAGAAAAACATCAAAAATTTCAGTCCTGCATGATTCTACCAAGAAATGTGTGTTCATTGAAACGGCTGGTTTTTGATAGTTTGGGCCCTATTGAATAATGAATGTTTTGAATTTTCTCCAAAAGTAAAGTAGTTGCAAACTCATCCTTTTAGAAACTTGTTTGGGCTGTTGAGAGGAGTAAAAAACCATCAAAAATTTCAATCCTGCATGATTCTACCAAGAAATGTGATTCTTCATTCAAAACCTGGTTTTTGCTATTGGGCTCTATTGAATAATGAATGTTTTGAATTTTCTCCAAAAGTAAAGTAGTTGCAAACTCATGCTTTTAGAGACTTGTTTGGGCTCATGAGAGGAGTAGAAAAACATCAAAAATTTCAGTCCTGCATGATTCTACCAAGAAATGTGTGTTCATTGAAACCGCTGGTTTTTGATAGTTTGGGCCCTATTGAATAATGAATGTTTTGAATTTTCTCCAAAAGTAAAGTAGTTGCAAACTCATCCTTTTAGAAACTTGTTTGGGCTGTTGAGAGGAGTAAAAAACCATCAAAAATTTCAATCCTGCATGATTTTACCAAGAAATGTGATTCTTCATTCAAAACCTGATTTTTGCTATTGGGCTCTATTGAATAGTGAATGTTTTGAATTTTCTCCAAAAGTAAAGTACTTGCAAACTCATGCTTTTAGAGACTTGTTTGGGCTCATGAGAGGAGTAGAAAAACATCAAAAATTTCAGTCCTGCATGATTCTACCAAGAAATGTGTGTTCATTGAAACCACTGGTTTTTGATAGTTTGGGCCCTATTGAATAATGAATGTTTTGAATTTTCTCCAAAAGTAAAGTAGTTGCAAACTCATCCTTTTAGAAACTAGTTTGGGCTGTTGAGAGGAGTAAAAAACCATCAAAAATTTCAATCCTGCATGATTTTACCAAGAAATGTGATTCTTCATTCAAAACCTGATTTTTGCTATTGGGCTCTATTGAATAGTGAATGTTTTGAATTTTCTCCAAAAGTAAAGTAGTTGCAAACTCATGCTTTTAGAGACTTGTTTGGGCTCATGAGAGGAGTAGAAAAACATCAAAAATTTCAGTCCTGCATGATTCTACCAAGAAATGTGTGCTCATTCAAACCTCTGGTTTTTGATAGTTTGGGCCCTATTGAATAATGAATGTTTTGAATTTTCTCCAAAAGTAAAGTAGTTGCAAACTCATCCTTTTAGAAACTTGTTTGGGCTTTTGAGCGGAGTAAAAAACCATCAAAAATTTCAATCCTGCATGATTCTACCAAAAAATGTGATTCTTCATTCAAAACGCTGGTTTTTGCTATTGGGCTCTATTGAATAATGAATGTTTTGAATTTTCTCCAAAAGTAAAGTAGTTGCAAACTCATCCTTTTAGAGACTTGTTTGGGCTCATGAGAGGAGTAGAAAAACATCAAAAATTTCAGTCCTGCACGATTCTACCAAGAAATGTGTGTTCATTCAAACCGCTGGTTTTTGATATTTTGGGCCCTATTGAATAATGAATGTTTTGAATTTTCTCCAAAAGTAAAGTAGTTGCAAACTCATCCTTTTAGAAACTTGTTTGGGCTGTTGAGAGGAGTAAAAAACCATCAAAAATTTCAATCCTGCATGATTCTACCAAGAAATGTGATTCTTCATTGAAAACCTGATTTTTGCTATTGGGCTCTATTGAATAATGAATGTTTTGAATTTTCTCCAAAAGTAAAGTAGTTGCAAACTCATGCTTTTAGAGACTTGTTTGGGCTCATGAGAGGAGTAGAAAAACATCAAAAATTTCAGTCCTGCATGATTCTACCAAGAAATGTGTGTTCATTCAAACCTCTGGTTTTTGATAGTTTGGGCCCTATTGAATAATGAATGTTTTGAATTTTCTCCAAAAGTAAAGTAGTTGCAAACTCATCCTTTTAGAAACTTGTTTGGGCTTTTGAGAGGAGTAAAAAACCATCAAAAATTTCAATCCTGCATGATTCTACCAAGAAATGTGATGCTTCATTCAAAACGCTGGTTTTTGCTATTGGGCTCTATTGAATAATGAATGTTTTGAATTTTCTCCAAAAGTAAAGTAGTTGCAAACTCATCCTTTTAGAGACTTGTTTGGGCTCATGAGAGGAGTAGAAAAATATAAAAAATTTCAGTCCTGCACGATTCTACCAAGAAATGTGTGTTCATTCAAACCGCTGGTTTTTGATATTTTGGGCCCTATTGAATAATGAATGTTTTGAATTTTCTCCAAAAGTAAAGTAGTTGCAAACTCATCCTTTTAGAAACTTGTTTGGGCTGTTGAGAGGAGTAAAAAACCATCAAAAATTTCAATCCTGCATGATTCTACCAAGAAATGTGATTCTTCATTGAAAACCTGATTTTTGCTATTGGGCTCTATTGAATAATGAATGTTTTGAATTTTCTCCAAAAGTAAAGTAGTTGCAAACTCATGCTTTTAGAGACTTGTTTGGGCTCATGAGAGGAGTAGAAAAACATCAAAAATTTCAGTCCTGCATGATTCTACAAAGAAATGTGTGTTCATTGAAACCGCTGGTTTTTGATAGTTTGGGCCCTATTGAATAATAGATGTTTTGAATTTTCTCCAAAAGTAAAGTAGTTGCAAACTCATCCTTTTAGAAACTTGTTTGGGCTGTTGAGAGCAGTAAAAAACCATCAAAAATTTCAATCCTGCATGATTTTACCAAGAAATGTGATTCTTCATTCAAAACCTGATTTTTGCTATTGGGCTCTATTGAATAGTGAATGTTTTGAATTTTCTCCAAAAGTAAAGTAGTTGCAAACTCATGCTTTTAGAGACTTGTTTGGGCTCATGAGAGGAGTAGAAAAACATCAAAAATTTTAGTCCTGCATGATTCTACCAAGAAATGTGTGTTCATTCAAACCGCTGGTTTTTGATAGTTTGGGCCCTATTGAATAATGAATGTTTTGAATTTTCTCCAAAAGTAAAGTAGTTGCAAACTCATCCTTTTAGAAACTTGTTTGGGCTGTTGAGAGGAGTAAAAAACCATCAAAAATTTCAATCCTGCATGATTCTACCAAGAAATGTGATTCTTCATTGAAAACCTGATTTTTGCTATTGGGCTCTATTGAATAATGAATGTTTTGAATTTTCTCCAAAAGTAAAGTAGTTGCAAACTCATGCTTTTAGAGACTTGTTTGGGCTCATGAGAGGAGTAGAAAAACATCAAAAATTTCAGTCCTGCATGATTCTACCAAGAAATGTGTGTTCATTGAAACCGCTGGTTTTTGATAGTTTGGGCCCTATTGAAAAATAAATGTTTTGAATTTTCTCCAAAAGTAAAGTAGTTGCAAACTCATCCTTTTAGAAACTTGTTTGGGCTGTTGAGAGGAGTAAAAAACCATCAAAAATTTCAATCCTGCATGATTTTACCAAGAAATGTGATTCTTCATTCAAAACCTGATATTTGCTATTGGGCTCTATTGAATAGTGAATGTTTTGAATTTTCTCCAAAAGTAAAGTAGTTGCAAACTCATGCTTTTAGAGACTTGTTTGGGCTCATGAGAGGAGTAGAAAAACATCAAAAATTTCAGTCCTGCATGATTCTACCAAGAAATGTGTGTTCATTGAAACCGCTGGTTTTTGATAGTTTGGGCCCTATTGAATAATGAATGTTTTGAATTTTCTCCAAAAGTAAAGTAGTTGCAAACTCATCCTTTTAGAAACTTGTTTGGGCTGTTGAGAGGAGTAAAAAACCATCAAAAAATTCAATCCTGCATGATTTTACCAAGAAATGTGATTCTTCATTCAAAACCTGATTTTTGCTATTGGGCTCTATTGAATAGTGAATGTTTTGAATTTTCTCCAAAAGTAAAGTAGTTGCAAACTCATGCTTTTAGAGACTTGTTTGGGCTCATGAGAGGAGTAGAAAAACATCAAAAATTTCAGTCCTGCATGATTCTACCAAGAAATGTGTGTTCATTCAAACCGCTGGTTTTTGATAGTTTGGGCCCTATTGAATAATGAATGTTTTGAATTTTCTCCAAAAGTAAAGTAGTTGCAAACTCATCCTTTTAGAAACTTGTTTGGGCTGTTGAGAGGAGTAAAAAACCATCAAAAATTTCAATCCTGCATGATTTTACCAAGAAATGTGATTCTTCATTCAAAACCTGATTTTTGCTATTGGGCTCTATTGAATAATGAATGTTTTGAATTTTCTACAAAAGTAAAGTAGTTGCAAACTCATGCTTTTAGAGACTTGTTTGGGCTCATGAGAGGAGTAGAAAAACATCAAAAATTTCAGTCCTGCATGATTCTACCAAGAAATGTATGTTCATTCAAACCGCTGGTTTTTGATAGTTTGGGCACTATTGAATAATGAATGTTTTGAATTTTCTCCAAAAGTAAAGTAGTTGCAAACTCATGCTTTTAGAGACTTGTTTGGGCTCATGAGACGAGTAGAAAAACATCAAAAATTTCAGTCCTGCATGATTCTACCAAGAAATGTGTGTTCATTCAAACCGCTGGTTTTTGATAGTTTGGGCCCTATTGAATAATGAATGTTTTGAATTTTCTCCAAAAGTAAAGTAGTTGCAAACTCATCCTTTTAGAAACTTGTTTGGGCTGTTGAGAGGAGTAAAAAACCATCAAAAATTTCAATCCTGCATGATTCTACCAAGAAATGTGATTCTTCATTGAAAACCTGATTTTTGCTATTGGGCTCTATTGAATAATGAATGTTTTGAATTTTCTCCAAAAGTAAAGTAGTTGCAAACTCATGCTTTTAGAGACTTGTTTGGGCTCATGAGAGTAGAAAAACATCAAAAATTTCAGTCCTGCATGATTCTACCAAGAAATGTGTGTTCATTGAAACCGCTGGTTTTTGATAGTTTGGGCCCTATTGAAAAATAAATGTTTTGAATTTTCTCCAAAAGTAAAGTAGTTGCAAACTCATCCTTTTAGAAACTTGTTTGGGCTGTTGAGAGGAGTAAAAAACCATCAAAAATTTCAATCCTGCATGATTTTACCAAGAAATGTGATTCTTCATTCAAAACCTGATTTTTGCTATTGGGCTCTATTGAATAGTGAATGTTTTGAATTTTCTCCAAAAGTAAAGTAGTTGCAAACTCATGCTTTTAGAGACTTGTTTGGGCTCATGAGAGGAGTAGAAAAATATCAAAAATTTCAGTCCTGCATGATTCTACCAAGAAATGTGTGTTCATTGAAACCGCTGGTTTTTGATAGTTTGGGCCCTATTGAATAATGAATGTTTTGAATTTTCTCCAAAAGTAAAGTAGTTGCAAACTCATCCTTTTAGAAACTTGTTTGGGCTGTTGAGAGGAGTAAAAAACCATCAAAAATTTCAATCCTGCATGATTTTACCAAGAAATGTGATTCTTCATTCAAAACCTGATTTTTGCTATTGGGCTCTATTGAATAGTGAATGTTTTGAATTTTCTCCAAAAGTAAAGTAGTTGCAAACTCATGCTTTTAGAGACTTGTTTGGGCTCATGAGAGGAGTAGAAAAACATCAAAAATTTCAGTCCTGCATGATTCTACCAAGAAATGTGTGTTCATTCAAACCGCTGGTTTTTGATAGTTTGGGCCCTATTGAATAATGAATGTTTTGAATTTTCTCCAAAAGTAAAGTAGTTGCAAACTCATCCTTTTAGAAACTTGTTTGGGCTGTTGAGAGGAGTAAAAAACCATCAAAAATTTCAATCCTGCATGATTCTACCAAGAAATGTGATTCTTCATTCAAAACGCTGGTTTTTGCTATTGGGCTCTATTGAATAATGAATGTTTTGAATTTTCTCCAAAAGTAAAGTAGTTGCAAACTCATGCTTTTAGAGACTTGTTTGGGCTCATGAGAGGAGTAGAAAAACATCAAAAATTTCAGTCCTGCATGATTCTACCAAGAAATGTGTGTTCATTGAAACGGCTGTTTTTTGATAGTTTGGGCCCTATTGAATAATGAATGTTTTGAATTTTCTCCAAAAGTAAAGTAGTTGCAAACTCATCCTTTTAGAAACTTGTTTGGGCTGTTGAGAGGAGTAAAAAACCATCAAAAATTTCAATCCTGCATGATTCTACCAAGAAATGTGATTCTTCATTCAAAACCTGGTTTTTGCTATTGGGCTCTATTGAATAATGAATGTTTTGAATTTTCTCCAAAAGTAAAGTAGTTGCAAACTCATGCTTTTAGAGACTTGTTTGGGCTCATGAGAGGAGTAGAAAAACATCAAAAATTTCAGTCCTGCATGATTCTACCAAGAAATGTGTGTTCATTGAAACCGCTGGTTTTTGATAGTTTGGGCCCTATTGAATAATGAATGTTTTGAATTTTCTCCAAAAGTAAAGTAGTTGCAAACTCATCCTTTTAGAAACTTGTTTGGGCTGTTGAGAGGAGTAAAAAACCATCAAAAATTTCAATCCTGCATGATTTTACCAAGAAATGTGATTCTTCATTCAAAACCTGATTTTTGCTATTGGGCTCTATTGAATAGTGAATGTTTTGAATTTTCTCCAAAAGTAAAGTACTTGCAAACTCATGCTTTTAGAGACTTGTTTGGGCTCATGAGAGGAGTAGAAAAACATCAAAAATTTCAGTCCTGCATGATTCTACCAAGAAATGTGTGTTCATTGAAACCACTGGTTTTTGATAGTTTGGGCCCTATTGAATAATGAATGTTTTGAATTTTCTCCAAAAGTAAAGTAGTTGCAAACTCATCCTTTTAGAAACTAGTTTGGGCTGTTGAGAGGAGTAAAAAACCATCAAAAATTTCAATCCTGCATGATTTTACCAAGAAATGTGATTCTTCATTCAAAACCTGATTTTTGCTATTGGGCTCTATTGAATAGTGAATGTTTTGAATTTTCTCCAAAAGTAAAGTAGTTGCAAACTCATGCTTTTAGAGACTTGTTTGGGCTCATGAGAGGAGTAGAAAAACATCAAAAATTTCAGTCCTGCATGATTCTACCAAGAAATGTGTGCTCATTCAAACCTCTGGTTTTTGATAGTTTGGGCCCTATTGAATAATGAATGTTTTGAATTTTCTCCAAAAGTAAAGTAGTTGCAAACTCATCCTTTTAGAAACTTGTTTGGGCTTTTGAGCGGAGTAAAAAACCATCAAAAATTTCAATCCTGCATGATTCTACCAAAAAATGTGATTCTTCATTCAAAACGCTGGTTTTTGCTATTGGGCTCTATTGAATAATGAATGTTTTGAATTTTCTCCAAAAGTAAAGTAGTTGCAAACTCATCCTTTTAGAGACTTGTTTGGGCTCATGAGAGGAGTAGAAAAACATCAAAAATTTCAGTCCTGCACGATTCTACCAAGAAATGTGTGTTCATTCAAACCGCTGGTTTTTGATATTTTGGGCCCTATTGAATAATGAATGTTTTGAATTTTCTCCAAAAGTAAAGTAGTTGCAAACTCATCCTTTTAGAAACTTGTTTGGGCTGTTGAGAGGAGTAAAAAACCATCAAAAATTTCAATCCTGCATGATTCTACCAAGAAATGTGATTCTTCATTGAAAACCTGATTTTTGCTATTGGGCTCTATTGAATAATGAATGTTTTGAATTTTCTCCAAAAGTAAAGTAGTTGCAAACTCATGCTTTTAGAGACTTGTTTGGGCTCATGAGAGGAGTAGAAAAACATCAAAAATTTCAGTCCTGCATGATTCTACCAAGAAATGTGTGTTCATTCAAACCTCTGGTTTTTGATAGTTTGGGCCCTATTGAATAATGAATGTTTTGAATTTTCTCCAAAAGTAAAGTAGTTGCAAACTCATCCTTTTAGAAACTTGTTTGGGCTTTTGAGAGGAGTAAAAAACCATCAAAAATTTCAATCCTGCATGATTCTACCAAGAAATGTGATGCTTCATTCAAAACGCTGGTTTTTGCTATTGGGCTCTATTGAATAATGAATGTTTTGAATTTTCTCCAAAAGTAAAGTAGTTGCAAACTCATCCTTTTAGAGACTTGTTTGGGCTCATGAGAGGAGTAGAAAAATATAAAAAATTTCAGTCCTGCACGATTCTACCAAGAAATGTGTGTTCATTCAAACCGCTGGTTTTTGATATTTTGGGCCCTATTGAATAATGAATGTTTTGAATTTTCTCCAAAAGTAAAGTAGTTGCAAACTCATCCTTTTAGAAACTTGTTTGGGCTGTTGAGAGGAGTAAAAAACCATCAAAAATTTCAATCCTGCATGATTCTACCAAGAAATGTGATTCTTCATTGAAAACCTGATTTTTGCTATTGGGCTCTATTGAATAATGAATGTTTTGAATTTTCTCCAAAAGTAAAGTAGTTGCAAACTCATGCTTTTAGAGACTTGTTTGGGCTCATGAGAGGAGTAGAAAAACATCAAAAATTTCAGTCCTGCATGATTCTACAAAGAAATGTGTGTTCATTGAAACCGCTGGTTTTTGATAGTTTGGGCCCTATTGAATAATAGATGTTTTGAATTTTCTCCAAAAGTAAAGTAGTTGCAAACTCATCCTTTTAGAAACTTGTTTGGGCTGTTGAGAGCAGTAAAAAACCATCAAAAATTTCAATCCTGCATGATTTTACCAAGAAATGTGATTCTTCATTCAAAACCTGATTTTTGCTATTGGGCTCTATTGAATAGTGAATGTTTTGAATTTTCTCCAAAAGTAAAGTAGTTGCAAACTCATGCTTTTAGAGACTTGTTTGGGCTCATGAGAGGAGTAGAAAAACATCAAAAATTTTAGTCCTGCATGATTCTACCAAGAAATGTGTGTTCATTCAAACCGCTGGTTTTTGATAGTTTGGGCCCTATTGAATAATGAATGTTTTGAATTTTCTCCAAAAGTAAAGTAGTTGCAAACTCATCCTTTTAGAAACTTGTTTGGGCTGTTGAGAGGAGTAAAAAACCATCAAAAATTTCAATCCTGCATGATTCTACCAAGAAATGTGATTCTTCATTGAAAACCTGATTTTTGCTATTGGGCTCTATTGAATAATGAATGTTTTGAATTTTCTCCAAAAGTAAAGTAGTTGCAAACTCATGCTTTTAGAGACTTGTTTGGGCTCATGAGAGGAGTAGAAAAACATCAAAAATTTCAGTCCTGCATGATTCTACCAAGAAATGTGTGTTCATTGAAACCGCTGGTTTTTGATAGTTTGGGCCCTATTGAAAAATAAATGTTTTGAATTTTCTCCAAAAGTAAAGTAGTTGCAAACTCATCCTTTTAGAAACTTGTTTGGGCTGTTGAGAGGAGTAAAAAACCATCAAAAATTTCAATCCTGCATGATTTTACCAAGAAATGTGATTCTTCATTCAAAACCTGATATTTGCTATTGGGCTCTATTGAATAGTGAATGTTTTGAATTTTCTCCAAAAGTAAAGTAGTTGCAAACTCATGCTTTTAGAGACTTGTTTGGGCTCATGAGAGGAGTAGAAAAACATCAAAAATTTCAGTCCTGCATGATTCTACCAAGAAATGTGTGTTCATTGAAACCGCTGGTTTTTGATAGTTTGGGCCCTATTGAATAATGAATGTTTTGAATTTTCTCCAAAAGTAAAGTAGTTGCAAACTCATCCTTTTAGAAACTTGTTTGGGCTGTTGAGAGGAGTAAAAAACCATCAAAAAATTCAATCCTGCATGATTTTACCAAGAAATGTGATTCTTCATTCAAAACCTGATTTTTGCTATTGGGCTCTATTGAATAGTGAATGTTTTGAATTTTCTCCAAAAGTAAAGTAGTTGCAAACTCATGCTTTTAGAGACTTGTTTGGGCTCATGAGAGGAGTAGAAAAACATCAAAAATTTCAGTCCTGCATGATTCTACCAAGAAATGTGTGTTCATTCAAACCGCTGGTTTTTGATAGTTTGGGCCCTATTGAATAATGAATGTTTTGAATTTTCTCCAAAAGTAAAGTAGTTGCAAACTCATCCTTTTAGAAACTTGTTTGGGCTGTTGAGAGGAGTAAAAAACCATCAAAAATTTCAATCCTGCATGATTTTACCAAGAAATGTGATTCTTCATTCAAAACCTGATTTTTGCTATTGGGCTCTATTGAATAATGAATGTTTTGAATTTTCTACAAAAGTAAAGTAGTTGCAAACTCATGCTTTTAGAGACTTGTTTGGGCTCATGAGAGGAGTAGAAAAACATCAAAAATTTCAGTCCTGCATGATTCTACCAAGAAATGTATGTTCATTCAAACCGCTGGTTTTTGATAGTTTGGGCACTATTGAATAATGAATGTTTTGAATTTTCTCCAAAAGTAAAGTAGTTGCAAACTCATGCTTTTAGAGACTTGTTTGGGCTCATGAGACGAGTAGAAAAACATCAAAAATTTCAGTCCTGCATGATTCTACCAAGAAATGTGTGTTCATTCAAACCGCTGGTTTTTGATAGTTTGGGCCCTATTGAATAATGAATGTTTTGAATTTTCTCCAAAAGTAAAGTAGTTGCAAACTCATCCTTTTAGAAACTTGTTTGGGCTGTTGAGAGGAGTAAAAAACCATCAAAAATTTCAATCCTGCATGATTCTACCAAGAAATGTGATTCTTCATTGAAAACCTGATTTTTGCTATTGGGCTCTATTGAATAATGAATGTTTTGAATTTTCTCCAAAAGTAAAGTAGTTGCAAACTCATGCTTTTAGAGACTTGTTTGGGCTCATGAGAGTAGAAAAACATCAAAAATTTCAGTCCTGCATGATTCTACCAAGAAATGTGTGTTCATTGAAACCGCTGGTTTTTGATAGTTTGGGCCCTATTGAAAAATAAATGTTTTGAATTTTCTCCAAA
The DNA here is from genome assembly GCF_039654945.1 of Dendrobates tinctorius. Taxonomy (NCBI): domain Eukaryota; kingdom Metazoa; phylum Chordata; class Amphibia; order Anura; family Dendrobatidae; genus Dendrobates; species Dendrobates tinctorius. The sequence goes on from NW_027362076.1 coordinate 1,096,317, forward strand.
AGTAAAGTAGTTGCAAACTCATCCTTTTAGAAACTTGTTTGGGCTGTTGAGAGGAGTAAAAAACCATCAAAAATTTCAATCCTGCATGATTTTACCAAGAAATGTGATTCTTCATTCAAAACCTGATTTTTGCTATTGGGCTCTATTGAATAGTGAATGTTTTGAATTTTCTCCAAAAGTAAAGTAGTTGCAAACTCATGCTTTTAGAGACTTGTTTGGGCTCATGAGAGGAGTAGAAAAATATCAAAAATTTCAGTCCTGCATGATTCTACCAAGAAATGTGTGTTCATTGAAACCGCTGGTTTTTGATAGTTTGGGCCCTATTGAATAATGAATGTTTTGAATTTTCTCCAAAAGTAAAGTAGTTGCAAACTCATCCTTTTAGAAACTTGTTTGGGCTGTTGAGAGGAGTAAAAAACCATCAAAAATTTCAATCCTGCATGATTTTACCAAGAAATGTGATTCTTCATTCAAAACCTGATTTTTGCTATTGGGCTCTATTGAATAGTGAATGTTTTGAATTTTCTCCAAAAGTAAAGTAGTTGCAAACTCATGCTTTTAGAGACTTGTTTGGGCTCATGAGAGGAGTAGAAAAACATCAAAAATTTCAGTCCTGCATGATTCTACCAAGAAATGTGTGTTCATTCAAACCGCTGGTTTTTGATAGTTTGGGCCCTATTGAATAATGAATGTTTTGAATTTTCTCCAAAAGTAAAGTAGTTGCAAACTCATCCTTTTAGAAACTTGTTTGGGCTGTTGAGAGGAGTAAAAAACCATCAAAAATTTCAATCCTGCATGATTTTACCAAGAAATGTGATTCTTCATTGAAAACCTGATTTTTGCTATTGGGCTCTATTGAATAATGAATGTTTTGAATTTTCTACAAAAGTAAAGTAGTTGCAAACTCATGCTTTTAGAGACTTGTTTGGGCTCATGAGAGGAGTAGAAAAACATCAAAAATTTCAGTCCTGCATGATTCTACCAAGAAATGTATGTTCATTCAAACCGCTGGTTTTTGATAGTTTGGGCCCTATTGAATAATGAATGTTTTGAATTTTCTCCAAAAGTAAAGTAGTTGCAAACTCATGCTTTTAGAGACTTGTTTGGGCTCATGAGAGGAGTAGAAAAACATCAAAAATTTCAGTCCTGCATGATTCTACCAAGAAATGTATGTTCATTCAAACCGCTGGTTTTTGATAGTTTGGGCACTATTGAATAATGAATGTTTTGAATTTTCTCCAAAAGTAAAGTAGTTGCAAACTCATCCTTTTAGAAACTTGTTTGGGCTGTTGAAAGGAGGCAAAAACCATCAAAAATTTCAATCCTGCATGATTTTACCAAGAAATGTGATTCTTCATTCAAAACCTGATTTTTGCTATTGGGCTCTATTGAATAGTGAATGTTTTGAATTTTCTCCAAAAGAAAAGTAGTTGCAAACTCATGCTTTTAGAGACTTGTTTGGGCTCATGAGAGGAGTAGAAAAACATCAAAAATTTCAGTCCTGCATGATTCTACCAAGAAATGTGTGTTCATTCAAACCTCTGGTTTTTGATAGCCTTTGGTTTTGATGGTTTTTGGGCCCTATTGAATAATGAATGTTTTGAATTTTCTCCAAAAGTAAAGTAGTTGCAAACTCATCCTTTTAGAAACTTGTTTGGGCTGTTGAGAGGAGTAAAAAACCATCAAAAATTTCAATCCTGCATGATTCTACCAAGAAATGTGATTCTTCATTGAAAACCTGATTTTTGCTATTGGGCTCTATTGAATAATGAATGTTTTGAATTTTCTCCAAAAGTAAAGTAGTTGCAAACTCATGCTTTTAGAGACTTGTTTGGGCTCATGAGAGGAGTAGAAAAACATCAAAAATTTCAGTCCTGCATGATTCTACCAAGAAATGTGTGTTCATTGAAACCGCTGGTTTTTGATAGTTTGGGCCCTATTGAATAATGAATGTTTTGAATTTTCTCCAAAAGTAAAGTAGTTGCAAACTCATCCTTTTAGAAACTTGTTTGGGCTGTTGAGAGGAGTAAAAAACCATCAAAAATTTCAATCCTGCATGATTTTACCAAGAAATGTGATTCTTCATTCAAAACCTGATTTTTGCTATTGGGCTCTATTGAATAGTGAATGTTTTGAATTTTCTCCAAAAGTAAAGTAGTTGCAAACTCATCCTTTTAGAAACTTGTTTGGGCTGTTGAGAGGAGTAAAAAACCATCAAAAATTTCAATCCTGCATGATTTTACCAAGAAATGTGATTCTTCATTCAAAACCTGATTTTTGCTATTGGGCTCTATTGAATAATGAATGTTTTGAATTTTCTACAAAAGTAAAGTAGTTGCAAACTCATGCTTTTAGAGACTTGTTTGGGCTCATGAGAGGAGTAGAAAAACATCAAAAATTTCAGTCCTGCATGATTCTACCAAGAAATGTATGTTCATTCAAACCGCTGGTTTTTGATAGTTTGGGCCCTATTGAATAATGAATGTTTTGAATTTTCTCCAAAAGTAAAGTAGTTGCAAACTCATGCTTTTAGAGACTTGTTTGGGCTCATGAGAGGAGTAGAAAAACATCAAAAATTTCAGTCCTGCATGATTCTACCAAGAAATGTATGTTCATTCAAACCGCTGGTTTTTGATAGTTTGGGCACTATTGAATAATGAATGTTTTGAATTTTCTCCAAAAGTAAAGTAGTTGCAAACTCATCCTTTTAGAAACTTGTTTGGGCTGTTGAGAGGAGGCAAAAACCATCAAAAATTTCAATCCTGCATGATTTTACCAAGAAATGTGATTCTTCATTCAAAACCTGATTTTTGCTATTGGGCTCTATTGAATAGTGAATGTTTTGAATTTTCTCCAAAAGAAAAGTAGTTGCAAACTCATGCTTTTAGAGACTTGTTTGGGCTCATGAGAGGAGTAGAAAAACATCAAAAATTTCAGTCCTGCATGATTCTACCAAGAAATGTGTGTTCATTCAAACCTCTGGTTTTTGATAGCCTTTGGTTTTGATGGTTTTTGGGCCCTATTGAATAATGAATGTTTTGAATTTTCTCCAAAAGTAAAGTAGTTGCAAACTCATCCTTTTAGAAACTTGTTTGGGCTGTTGAGAGGAGTAAAAAACCATCAAAAATTTCAATCCTGCATGATTCTACCAAGAAATGTGATTCTTCATTGAAAACCTGATTTTTGCTATTGGGCTCTATTGAATAATGAATGTTTTGAATTTTCTCCAAAAGTAAAGTAGTTGCAAACTCATGCTTTTAGAGACTTGTTTGGGCTCATGAGAGGAGTAGAAAAACATCAAAAATTTCAGTCCTGCATGATTCTACCAAGAAATGTGTGTTCATTGAAACCGCTGGTTTTTGATAGTTTGGGCCCTATTGAATAATGAATGTTTTGAATTTTCTCCAAAAGTAAAGTAGTTGCAAACTCATCCTTTTAGAAACTTGTTTGGGCTGTTGAGAGGAGTAAAAAACCATCAAAAATTTCAATCCTGCATGATTTTACCAAGAAATGTGATTCTTCATTCAAAACCTGATTTTTGCTATTGGGCTCTATTGAATAGTGAATGTTTTGAATTTTCTCCAAAAGTAAAGTAGTTGCAAACTCATGCTTTTAGACACTTGTTTGGGCTCATGAGAGGAGTAGAAAAACATCAAAAATTTTAGTCCTGCATGATTCTACCAAGAAATGTGTGTTCATTCAAACCGCTGGTTTTTGATAGTTTGGGCCCTATTGAATAATGAATGTTTTGAATTTTCTCCAAAAGTAAAGTAGTTGCAAACTCATCCTTTTAGAAACTTGTTTGGGCTGTTGAGAGGAGTAAAAAACCATCAAAAATTTCAATCCTGCATGATTCTACCAAGAAATGTGATTCTTCATTGAAAACCTGATTTTTGCTATTGGGCTCTATTGAATAATGAATGTTTTGAATTTTCTCCAAAAGTAAAGTAGTTGCAAACTCATGCTTTTAGAGACTTGTTTGGGCTCATGAGAGGAGTAGAAAAACATCAAAAATTTCAGTCCTGCATGATTCTACCAAGAAATGTGTGTTCATTGAAACCGCTGGTTTTTGATAGTTTGGGCCCTATTGAAAAATAAATGTTTTGAATTTTCTCCAAAAGTAAAGTAGTTGCAAACTCATCCTTTTAGAAACTTGTTTGGGCTGTTGAGAGGAGTAAAAAACCATCAAAAATTTCAATCCTGCATGATTTTACCAAGAAATGTGATTCTTCATTCAAAACCTGATTTTTGCTATTGGGCTCTATTGAATAGTGAATGTTTTGAATTTTCTCCAAAAGTAAAGTAGTTGCAAACTCATGCTTTTAGAGACTTGTTTGGGCTCATGAGAGGAGTAGAAAAACATCAAAAATTTCAGTCCTGCATGATTCTACCAAGAAATGTGTGTTCATTGAAACCGCTGGTTTTTGATAGTTTGGGCCCTATTGAATAATGAATGTTTTGAATTTTCTCCAAAAGTAAAGTAGTTGCAAACTCATCCTTTTAGAAACTTGTTTGGGCTGTTGAGAGGAGTAAAAAACCATCAAAAATTTCAATCCTGCATGATTTTACCAAGAAATGTGATTCTTCATTCAAAACCTGATTTTTGCTATTGGGCTCTATTGAATAGTGAATGTTTTGAATTTTCTCCAAAAGTAAAGTAGTTGCAAACTCATGCTTTTAGAGACTTGTTTGGGCTCATGAGAGGAGTAGAAAAACATCAAAAATTTCAGTCCTGCATGATTCTACCAAGAAATGTGTGTTCATTCAAACGGCTGGTTTTTGATAGTTTGGGCCCTATTGAATAATGAATGTTTTGAATTTTCTCCAAAAGTAAAGTAGTTGCAAACTCATCCTTTTAGAAAGTTGTTTGGGCTGTTGAGAGGAGTAAAAAACCATCAAAAATTTCAATCCTGCATGATTTTACCAAGAAATGTGATTCTTCATTCAAAACCTGATTTTTGCTATTGGGCTCTATTGAATAGTGAATGTTTTGAATTTTCTCCAAAAGTAAAGTAGTTGCAAACTCATGCTTTTAGAGACTTGTTTGGGCTCATGAGAGGAGTAGAAAAACATCAAAAATTTCAGTCCTGCATGATTCTACCAAGAAATGTGTGTTCATTCAAACCGCTGGTTTTTGATAGTTTGGGCCCTATTGAATAATGAATGTTTTGAATTTTCTCCAAAAGTAAAGTAGTTGCAAACTCATCCTTTTAGAAACTTGTTTGGGCTGTTGAGAGGAGTAAAAAACCATCAAAAATTTCAATCCTGCATGATTTTACCAAGAAATGTGATTCTTCATTCAAAACCTGATTTTTGCTATTGGGCTCTATTGAATAGTGAATGTTTTGAATTTTCTACAAAAGTAAAGTACTTGCAAACTCATGCTTTTACAGACTTGTTTGGGCTCATGAGAGGAGTAGAAAAACATCAAAAATTTCAGTCCTGCATGATTCTACCAAGAAATGTGTGTTCATTGAAACCACTGGTTTTTGATAGTTTGGGCCCTATTGAATAATGAATGTTTTGAATTTTCTCCAAAAGTAAAGTAGTTGCAAACTCATCCTTTTAGAAACTTGTTTGGGCTGTTGAGAGGAGTAAAAAACCATCAAAAATTTCAATCCTGTATGATTTTACCAAGAAATGTGATTCTTCATTCAAAACCTGATTTTTGCTATTGGGCTCTATTGAATAGTGAATGTTTTGAATTTTCTCCAAAAGTAAAGTAGTTGCAAACTCATGCTTTTAGAGACTTGTTTGGGCTCATGAGAGGAGTAGAAAACATCAAAAATTTCAGTCCTGCATGATTCTACCAAGAAATGTGTGTTCATTCAAACCGCTGGTTTTTGATAGTTTGGGCCCTATTGAATAATGAATGTTTTGAATTTTCTCCAAAAGTAAAGTAGTTGCAAACTCATCCTTTTAGAAACTTGTTTGGGCTGTTGAGAGGAGTAAAAAACCATCAAAAATTTCAATCCTGCATGATTCTACCAAGAAATGTGATTCTTCATTGAAAACCTGATTTTTGCTATTGGGCTCTATTGAATAATGAATGTTTTGAATTTTCTCCAAAAGTAAAGTAGTTGCAAACTCATGCTTTTAGAGACTTGTTTGGGCTCATGAGAGGAGTAGAAAAACATCAAAAATTTCAGTCCTGCATGATTCTACCAAGAAATGTGTGTTCATTGAAACCGCTGGTTTTTGATAGTTTGGGCCCTATTGAAAAATAAATGTTTTGAATTTTCTCCAAAAGTAAAGTAGTTGCAAACTCATCCTTTTAGAAACTTGTTTGGGCTGTTGAGAGGAGTAAAAAACCATCAAAAATTTCAATCCTGCATGATTTTACCAAGAAATGTGATTCTTCATTCAAAACCTGATTTTTGCTATTGGGCTCTATTGAATAGTGAATGTTTTGAATTTTCTCCAAAAGTAAAGTAGTTGCAAACTCATGCTTTTAGAGACTTGTTTGGGCTCATGAGAGGAGTAGAAAAACATCAAAAATTTCAGTCCTGCATGATTCTACCAAGAAATGTGTGTTCATTGAAACCGCTGGTTTTTGATAGTTTGGGCCCTATTGAATAATGAATGTTTTGAATTTTCTCCAAAAGTAAAGTAGTTGCAAACTCATCCTTTTAGAAACTTGTTTGGGCTGTTGAGAGGAGTAAAAAACCATCAAAAATTTCAATCCTGCATGATTTTACCAAGAAATGTGATTCTTCATTCAAAACCTGATTTTTGCTATTGGGCTCTATTGAATAGTGAATGTTTTGAATTTTCTCCAAAAGTAAAGTAGTTGCAAACTCATGCTTTTAGAGACTTGTTTGGGCTCATGAGAGGAGTAGAAAAACATCAAAAATTTCAGTCCTGCATGATTCTACCAAGAAATGTGTGTTCATTCAAACCGCTGGTTTTTGATAGTTTGGGCCCTATTGAATAATGAATGTTTTGAATTTTCTCCAAAAGTAAAGTAGTTGCAAACTCATCCTTTTAGAAAGTTGTTTGGGCTGTTGAGAGGAGTAAAAAACCATCAAAAATTTCAATCCTGCATGATTTTACCAAGAAATGTGATTCTTCATTCAAAACCTGATTTTTGCTATTGGGCTCTATTGAATAGTGAATGTTTTGAATTTTCTCCAAAAGTAAAGTAGTTGCAAACTCATGCTTTTAGAGACTTGTTTGGGCTCATGAGAGGAGTAGAAAAACATCAAAAATTTCAGTCCTGCATGATTCTACCAAGAAATGTGTGTTTATTCAAACCGCTGGTTTTTGATAGTTTGGGCCCTATTGAATAATGAATGTTTTGAATTTTCTCCAAAAGTAAAGTAGTTGCAAACTCATCCTTTTAGAAACTTGTTTGGGCTGTTGAGAGGAGTAAAAAACCATCAAAAATTTCAATCCTGCATGATTTTACCAAGAAATGTGATTCTTCATTCAAAACCTGATTTTTGCTATTGGGCTCTATTGAATAGTGAATGTTTTGAATTTTCTCCAAAAGTAAAGTACTTGCAAACTCATGCTTTTACAGACTTGTTTGGGCTCATGAGAGGAGTAGAAAAACATCAAAAATTTCAGTCCTGCATGATTCTACCAAGAAATGTGTGTTCATTGAAACCACTGGTTTTTGATAGTTTGGGCCCTATTGAATAATGAATGTTTTGAATTTTCTCCAAAAGTAAAGTAGTTGCAAACTCATCCTTTTAGAAACTTGTTTGGGCTGTTGAGAGGAGTAAAAAACCATCAAAAATTTCAATCCTGCATGATTTTACCAAGAAATGTGATTCTTCATTCAAAACCTGATTTTTGCTATTGGGCTCTATTGAATAGTGAATGTTTTGAATTTTCTCCAAAAGTAAAGTAGTTGCAAACTCATGCTTTTAGAGACTTGTTTGGGCTCATGAGAGGAGTAGAAAACATCAAAAATTTCAGTCCTGCATGATTCTACCAAGAAATGTGTGTTCATTCAAACCGCTGGTTTTTGATAGTTTGGGCCCTATTGAATAATGAATGTTTTGAATTTTCTCCAAAAGTAAAGTAGTTGCAAACTCATCCTTTTAGAAACTTGTTTGGGCTGTTGAGAGGAGTAAAAAACCATCAAAAATTTCAATCCTGCATGATTCTACCAAGAAATGTGATTCTTCATTGAAAACCTGATTTTTGCTATTGGGCTCTATTGAATAATGAATGTTTTGAATTTTCTCCAAAAGTAAAGTAGTTGCAAACTCATGCTTTTAGACACTTGTTTGGGCTCATGAGAGGAGTAGAAAAACATCAAAAATTTCAGTCCTGCATGATTCTACCAAGAAATGTGTGTTCATTGAAACCGCTGGTTTTTGATAGTTTGGGCCCTATTGAAAAATAAATGTTTTGAATTTTCTCCAAAAGTAAAGTAGTTGCAAACTCATCCTTTTAGAAACTTGTTTGGGCTGTTGAGAGGAGTAAAAAACCATCAAAAATTTCAATCCTGCATGATTTTACCAAGAAATGTGATTCTTCATTCAAAACCTGATTTTTGCTATTGGGCTCTATTGAATAGTGAATGTTTTGAATTTTCTCCAAAAGTAAAGTAGTTGCAAACTCATGCTTTTAGAGACTTGTTTGGGCTCATGAGAGGAGTAGAAAAATATCAAAAATTTCAGTCCTGCATAATTCTACCAAGAAATGTGTGTTCATTGAAACCGCTGGTTTTTGATAGTTTGGGCCCTATTGAATAATGAATGTTTTGAATTTTCTCCAAAAGTAAAGTAGTTGCAAACTCATCCTTTTAGAAACTTGTTTGGGCTGTTGAGAGGAGTAAAAAACCATCAAAAATTTCAATCCTGCATGATTTTACCAAGAAATGTGATTCTTCATTCAAAACCTGATTTTTGCTATTGGGCTCTATTGAATAGTGAATGTTTTGAATTTTCTCCAAAAGTAAAGTAGTTGCAAACTCATGCTTTTAGAGACTTGTTTGGGCTCATGAGAGGAGTAGAAAAACATCAAAAATTTCAGTCCTGCATGATTCTACCAAGAAATGTGTGTTCATTCAAACCGCTGGTTTTTGATAGTTTGGGCCCTATTGAATAATGAATGTTTTGAATTTTCTCCAAAAGTAAAGTAGTTGCAAACTCATCCTTTTAGAAACTTGTTTGGGCTGTTGAGAGGAGTAAAAAACCATCAAAAATTTCAATCCTGCATGATTCTACCAAGAAATGTGATTCTTCATTGAAAACCTGATTTTTGCTATTGGGCTCTATTGAATAATGAATGTTTTGAATTTTCTCCAAAAGTAAAGTAGTTGCAAACTCATGCTTTTAGAGACTTGTTTGGGCTCATGAGAGGAGTAGAAAAACATCAAAAATTTCAGTCCTGCATGATTCTACCAAGAAATGTGTGTTCATTGAAACCGCTGGTTTTTGATAGTTTGGGCCCTATTGAAAAATAAATGTTTTGAATTTTCTCCAAAAGTAAAGTAGTTGCAAACTCATCCTTTTAGAAACTTGTTTGGGCTGTTGAGAGGAGTAAAAAACCATCAAAAATTTCAATCCTGCATGATTTTACCAAGAAATGTGATTCTTCATTCAAAACCTGATTTTTGCTATTGGGCTCTATTGAATAGTGAATGTTTTGAATTTTCTCCAAAAGTAAAGTAGTTGCAAACTCATGCTTTTAGAGACTTGTTTGGGCTCATGAGAGGAGTAGAAAAACATCAAAAATTTCAGTCCTGCATGATTCTACCAAGAAATGTGTGTTCATTGAAACCGCTGGTTTTTGATAGTTTGGGCCCTATTGAATAATGAATGTTTTGAATTTTCTCCAAAAGTAAAGTAGTTGCAAACTCATCCTTTTAGAAACTTGTTTGGGCTGTTGAGAGGAGTAAAAAACCATCAAAAATTTCAATCCTGCATGATTTTACCAAGAAATGTGATTCTTCATTCAAAACCTGATTTTTGCTATTGGGCTCTATTGAATAGTGAATGTTTTGAATTTTCTCCAAAAGTAAAGTAGTTGCAAACTCATGCTTTTAGAGACTTGTTTGGGCTCATGAGAGGAGTAGAAAAACATCAAAAATTTCAGTCCTGCATGATTCTACCAAGAAATGTATGTTCATTCAAACCGCTGGTTTTTGATAGTTTGGGCACTATTGAATAATGAATGTTTTGAATTTTCTCCAAAAGTAAAGTAGTTGCAAACTCATGCTTTTAGAGACTTGTTTGGGCTCATGAGACGAGTAGAAAAACATCAAAAATTTCAGTCCTGCATGATTCTACCAAGAAATGTGTGTTCATTCAAACCGCTGGTTTTTGATAGTTTGGGCCCTATTGAATAATGAATGTTTTGAATTTTCTCCAAAAGTAAAGTAGTTGCAAACTCATCCTTTTAGAAACTTGTTTGGGCTGTTGAGAGGAGTAAAAAACCATCAAAAATTTCAATCCTGCATGATTTTACCAAGAAATGTGATTCTTCATTCAAAACCTGATTTTTGCTATTGGGCTCTATTGAATAATGAATGTTTTGAATTTTCTACAAAAGTAAAGTAGTTGCAAACTCATGCTTTTAGAGACTTGTTTGGGCTCATGAGAGGAGTAGAAAAACATCAAAAATTTCAGTCCTGCATGATTCTACCAAGAAATGTATGTTCATTCAAACCGCTGGTTTTTGATAGTTTGGGCACTATTGAATAATGAATGTTTTGAATTTTCTCCAAAAGTAAAGTAGTTGCAAACTCATGCTTTTAGAGACTTGTTTGGGCTCATGAGACGAGTAGAAAAACATCAAAAATTTCAGTCCTGCATGATTCTACCAAGAAATGTGTGTTCATTCAAACCGCTGGTTTTTGATAGTTTGGGCCCTATTGAATAATGAATGTTTTGAATTTTCTCCAAAAGTAAAGTAGTTGCAAACTCATCCTTTTAGAAACTTGTTTGGGCTGTTGAGAGGAGTAAAAAACCATCAAAAATTTCAATCCTGCATGATTCTACCAAGAAATGTGATTCTTCATTGAAAACCTGATTTTTGCTATTGGGCTCTATTGAATAGTGAATGTTTTGAATTTTCTCCAAAAGTAAAGTAGTTGCAAACTCATGCTTTTAGAGACTTGTTTGGGCTCATGAGAGGAGTAGAAAAATATCAAAAATTTCAGTCCTGCATGATTCTACCAAGAAATGTGTGTTCATTGAAACCGCTGGTTTTTGATAGTTTGGGCCCTATTGAATAATGAATGTTTTGAATTTTCTCCAAAAGTAAAGTAGTTGCAAACTCATCCTTTTAGAAACTTGTTTGGGCTGTTGAGAGGAGTAAAAAACCATCAAAAATTTCAATCCTGCATGATTTTACCAAGAAATGTGATTCTTCATTCAAAACCTGATTTTTGCTATTGGGCTCTATTGAATAGTGAATGTTTTGAATTTTCTCCAAAAGTAAAGTAGTTGCAAACTCATGCTTTTAGAGACTTGTTTGGGCTCATGAGAGGAGTAGAAAAACATCAAAAATTTCAGTCCTGCATGATTCTACCAAGAAATGTGTGTTCATTGAAACCGCTGGTTTTTGATAGTTTGGGCCCTATTGAATAATGAATGTTTTGAATTTTCTCCAAAAGTAAAGTAGTTGCAAACTCATCCTTTTAGAAACTTGTTTGGGCTGTTGAGAGGAGTTAAAAACCATCAAAAATTTCAATCCTGCATGATTTTACCAAGAAATGTGATTCTTCATTCAAAACCTGATTTTTGCTATTGGGCTCTATTGAATAATGAATGTTTTGAATTTTCTACAAAAGTAAAGTAGTTGCAAACTCATGCTTTTAGAGACTTGTTTGGGCTCATGAGAGGAGTAGAAAAACATCAAAAATTTCAGTCCTGCATGATTCTACCAAGAAATGTATGTTCATTCAAACCGCTGGTTTTTGATAGTTTGGGCCCTATTGAATAATGAATGTTTTGAATTTTCTCCAAAAGTAAAGTAGTTGCAAACTCATGCTTTTAGAGACTTGTTTGGGCTCATGAGAGGAGTAGAAAAACATCAAAAATTTCAGTCCTGCATGATTCTACAAAGAAATGTGTGTTCATTCAAACCGCTGGTTTTTGATAGTTTGGGCCCTATTGAATAATGAATGTTTTGAATTTTCTCCAAAAGTAAAGTAGTTGCAAACTCATCCTTTTAGAAACTTGTTTGGGCTGTTGAGAGGAGTAAAAAACCATCAAAAATTTCAATCCTGCATGATTTTACCAAGAAATGTGATTCTTCATTCAAAACCTGATTTTTGCTATTGGGCTCTATTGAATAGTGAATGTTTTGAATTTTCTCCAAAAGTAAAGTAGTTGCAAACTCATGCTTTTAGAGACTTGTTTGGGCTCATGAGAGGAGTAGAAAAACATCAAAAATTTCAGTCCTGCATGATTCTACCAAGAAATGTGTGTTCATTCAAACCGCTGGTTTTTGATAGTTTGGGCCCTATTGAATAATGAATGTTTTGAATTTTCTCCAAAAGTAAAGTAGTTGCAAACTCATCCTTTTAGAAACTTGTTTGGGCTGTTGAGAGGAGTAAAAAACCATCAAAAATTTCAATCCTGCATGATTTTACCAAGAAATGTGATTCTTCATTCAAAACCTGATTTTTGCTATTGGGCTCTATTGAATAGTGAATGTTTTGAATTTTCTCCAAAAGTAAAGTACTTGCAAACTCATGCTTTTACAGACTTGTTTGGGCTCATGAGAGGAGTAGAAAAACATCAAAAATTTCAGTCCTGCATGATTCTACCAAGAAATGTGTGTTCATTGAAACCACTGGTTTTTGATAGTTTGGGCCCTATTGAATAATGAATGTTTTGAATTTTCTCCAAAAGTAAAGTAGTTGCAAACTCATCCTTTTAGAAACTTGTTTGGGCTGTTGAGAGGAGTAAAAAACCATCAAAAATTTCAATCCTGCATGATTTTACCAAGAAATGTGATTCTTCATTCAAAACCTGATTTTTGCTATTGGGCTCTATTGATTAGTGAATGTTTTGAATTTTCTCCAAAAGTAAAGTAGTTGCAAACTCATGCTTTTAGACACTTGTTTGGGCTCATGAGAGGAGTAGAAAAACATCAAAAATTTCAGTCCTGCATGATTCTACCAAGAAATGTGTGTTCATTGAAACCGCTGGTTTTTGATAGTTTGGGCCCTATTGAAAAATAAATGTTTTGAATTTTCTCCAAAAGTAAAGTAGTTGCAAACTCATCCTTTTAGAAACTTGTTTGGGCTGTTGAGAGGAGTAAAAAACCATCAAAAATTTCAATCCTGCATGATTTTACCAAGAAATGTGATTCTTCATTCAAAACCTGATTTTTGCTATTGGGCTCTATTGAATAGTGAATGTTTTGAATTTTCTCCAAAAGTAAAGTAGTTGCAAACTCATGCTTTTAGAGACTTGTTTGGGCTCATGAGAGGAGTAGAAAAATATCAAAAATTTCAGTCCTGCATGATTCTACCAAGAAATGTGTGTTCATTGAAACCGCTGGTTTTTGATAGTTTGGGCCCTATTGAATAATGAATGTTTTGAATTTTCTCCAAAAGTAAAGTAGTTGCAAACTCATCCTTTTAGAAACTTGTTTGGGCTGTTGAGAGGAGTAAAAAACCATCAAAAATTTCAATCCTGCATGATTTTACCAAGAAATGTGATTCTTCATTCAAAACCTGATTTTTGCTATTGGGCTCTATTGAATAGTGAATGTTTTGAATTTTCTCCAAAAGTAAAGTAGTTGCAAACTCATGCTTTTAGAGACTTGTTTGGGCTCATGAAAGGAGTAGAAAAACATCAAAAATTTCAGTCCTGCATGATTCTACCAAGAAATGTGTGTTCATTCAAACCGCTGGTTTTTGATAGTTTGGGCCCTATTGAATAATGAATGTTTTGAATTTTCTCCAAAAGTAAAGTAGTTGCAAACTCATCCTTTTAGAAACTTGTTTGGGCTTTTGAGAGGAGTAAAAAACCATCAAAAATTTCAATCCTGCATGATTCTACCAAAAAATGTGATTCTTCATTCAAAACGCTGGTTTTTGCTATTGGGCTCTATTGAATAATGAATGTTTTGAATTTTCTCCAAAAGTAAAGTAGTTGCAAACTCATGCTTTTAGAGACTTGTTTGGGCTCATGAGAGGAGTAGAAAAACATCAAAAATTTCAGTCCTGCATGATTCTACCAAGAAATGTGTGTTCATTCAAACCGCTGGTTTTTGATAGTTTGGGCCCTATTGAATAATGAATGTTTTGAATTTTCTCCAAAAGTAAAGTAGTTGCAAACTCATCCTTTTAGAAACTTGTTTGGGCTGTTGAGAGGAGTAAAAAACCATCAAAAATTTCAATCCTGCATGATTCTACCAAGAAATGTGATTCTTCATTCAAAACGCTGGTTTTTGCTATTGGGCTCTATTGAATAATGAATGTTTTGAATTTTCTCCAAAAGTAAAGTAGTTGCAAACTCATGCTTTTAGAGACTTGTTTGGGCTCATGAGAGGAGTAGAAAAACATCAAAAATTTCAGTCCTGCATGATTCTACCAAGAAATGTGTGTTCATTGAAACCGCTGGTTTTTGATAGTTTGGGCCCTATTGAATAATGAATGTTTTGAATTTTCTCCAAAAGTAAAGTAGTTGCAAACTCATCCTTTTAGAAACTAGTTTGGGCTGTTGAGAGGAGTAAAAAACCATCAAAAATTTCAATCCTGCATGATTTTACCAAGAAATGTGATTCTTCATTCAAAACCTGATTTTTGCTATTGGGCTCTATTGAATAGTGAATGTTTTGAATTTTCTCCAAAAGTAAAGTAGTTGCAAACTCATGCTTTTAGAGACTTGTTTGGGCTCATGAGCGGAGTAGAAAAACATCAAAAATTTCAGTCCTGCATGATTCTACCAAGAAATGTGTGCTCATTCAAACCGCTGGTTTTTGATAGTTTGGGCCCTATTGAATAATGAATGTTTTGAATTTTCTCCAAAAGTAAAGTAGTTGCAAACTCATCCTTTTAGAAACTTGTTTGGGCTTTTGAGAGGAGTAAAAAACCATCAAAAATTTCAATCCTGCATGATTCTACCAAAAAATGTGATTCTTCATTCAAAACGCTGGTTTTTGCTATTGGGCTCTATTGAATAATGAATGTTTTGAATTTTCTCCAAAAGTAAAGTTGTTGCAAACTCATGCTTTTAGAGACTTGTTTGGGCTCATGAGAGGAGTAGAAAAACATCAAAAATTTCAGTCCTGCATGATTCTACCAAGAAATGTGTGTTCATTCAAACCGCTGGTTTTTGATAGTTTGGGCCCTATTGAATAATGAATGTTTTGAATTTTCTCCAAAAGTAAAGTAGTTGCAAACTCATCCTTTTAGAAACTTGTTTGGGCTGTTGAGAGGAGTAAAAAACCATCAAAAATTTCAATCCTGCATGATTCTACCAAGAAATGTGATTCTTCATTCAAAACGCTGGTTTTTGCTATTGGGCTCTATTGAATAATGAATGTTTTGAATTTTCTCCAAAAGTAAAGTAGTTGCAAACTCATGCTTTTAGAGACTTGTTTGGGCTCATGAGAGGAGTAGAAAAACATCAAAAATTTCAGTCCTGCATGATTCTACCAAGAAATGTGTGTTCATTGAAACCGCTGGTTTTTGATAGTTTGGGCCCTATTGAATAATGAATGTTTTGAATTTTCTCCAAAAGTAAAGTAGTTGCAAACTCATCCTTTTAGAAACTTGTTTGGGCTGTTGAGAGGAGTAAAAAACCATCAAAAATTTCAATCCTGCATGATTTTACCAAGAAATGTGATTCTTCATTCAAAACCTGATTTTTGCTATTGGGCTCTATTGAATAGTGAATGTTTTGAATTTTCTCCAAAAGTAAAGTAGTTGCAAACTCATGCTTTTAGAGACTTGTTTGGGCTCATGAGAGGAGTAGAAAAACATCAAAAATTTCAGTCCTGCATGATTCTACCAAGAAATGTGTGTTCATTCAAACGGCTGGTTTTTGATAGTTTGGGCCCTATTGAATAATGAATGTTTTGAATTTTCTCCAAAAGTAAAGTAGTTGCAAACTCATCCTTTTAGAAACTTGTTTGGGCTGTTGAGAGGAGTAAAAAACCATCAAAAATTTCAATCCTGCATGATTCTACCAAGAAATGTGATTCTTCATTCAAAACGCTGGTTTTTGCTATTGGGCTCTATTGAATAATGAATGTTTTGAATTTTCTCCAAAAGTAAAGTAGTTGCAAACTCATGCTTTTAGAGACTTGTTTGGGCTCATGAGAGGAGTAGAAAAACATCAAAAATTTCAGTCCTGCATGATTCTACCAAGAAATGTGTGTTCATTGAAACCGCTGGTTTTTGATAGTTTGGGCCCTATTGAATAATGAATGTTTTGAATTTTCTCCAAAAGTAAAGTAGTTGCAAACTCATCCTTTTAGAAACTTGTTTGGGCTGTTGAGAGGAGTAAAAAACCATCAAAAATTTCAATCCTGCATGATTTTACCAAGAAATGTGATTCTTCATTCAAAACCTGATTTTTGCTATTGGGCTCTATTGAATAGTGAATGTTTTGAATTTTCTCCAAAAGTAAAGTACTTGCAAACTCATGCTTTTAGAGACTTGTTTGGGCTCATGAGAGGAGTAGAAAAACATCAAAAATTTCAGTCCTGCATGATTCTACCAAGAAATGTGTGTTCATTGAAACCACTGGTTTTTGATAGTTTGGGCCCTATTGAATAATGAATGTTTTGAATTTTCTCCAAAAGTAAAGTAGTTGCAAACTCATCCTTTTAGAGACTTGTTTGGGCTCATGAGAGGAGTAGAAAAACATCAAAAATTTCAGTCCTGCACGATTCTACCAAGAAATGTGTGTTCATTCAAACCGCTGGTTTTTGATATTTTGGGCCCTATTGAATAATGAATGTTTTGAATTTTCTCCAAAAGTAAAGTAGTTGCAAACTCATCCTTTTAGAAACTTGTTTGGGCTGTTGAGAGGAGTAAAAAACCATCAAAAATTTCAATCCTGCATGATTCTACCAAGAAATGTGATTCTTCATTGAAAACCTGATTTTTGCTATTGGGCTCTATTGAATAATGAATGTTTTGAATTTTCTCCAAAAGTAAAGTAGTTGCAAACTCATGCTTTTAGAGACTTGTTTGGGCTCATGAGAGGAGTAGAAAAACATCAAAAATTTCAGTCCTGCATGATTCTACCAAGAAATGTGTGTTCATTCAAACCTCTGGTTTTTGATAGTTTGGGCCCTATTGAATAATGAATGTTTTGAATTTTCTCCAAAAGTAAAGTAGTTGCAAACTCATCCTTTTAGAAACTTGTTTGGGCTTTTGAGAGGAGTAAAAAACCATCAAAAATTTCAATCCTGCATGATTCTACCAAGAAATGTGATGCTTCATTCAAAACGCTGGTTTTTGCTATTGGGCTCTATTGAATAATGAATGTTTTGAATTTTCTCCAAAAGTAAAGTAGTTGCAAACTCATCCTTTTAGAGACTTGTTTGGGCTCATGAGAGGAGTAGAAAAATATAAAAAATTTCAGTCCTGCATGATTCTACCAAGAAATGTGTGTTCATTCAAACCGCTGGTTTTTGATATTTTGGGCCCTATTGAATAATGAATGTTTTGAATTTTCTCCAAAAGTAAAGTAGTTGCAAACTCATCCTTTTAGAAACTTGTTTGGGCTGTTGAGAGGAGTAAAAAACCATCAAAAATTTCAATCCTGCATGATTTTACCAAGAAATGTGATTCTTCATTCAAAACCTGATTTTTGCTATTGGGCTCTATTGAATAGTGAATGTTTTGAATTTTCTCCAAAAGTAAAGTAGTTGCAAACTCATGCTTTTAGAGACTTGTTTGGGCTCATGAGAGGAGTAGAAAAACATCAAAAATTTCAGTCCTGCATGATTCTACCAAGAAATGTGTGTTCATTGAAACCGCTGGTTTTTGATAGTTTGGGCCCTATTGAATAATGAATGTTTTGAATTTTCTCCAAAAGTAAAGTAGTTGCAAACTCATCCTTTTAGAAACTTGTTTGGGCTGTTGAGAGGAGTAAAAAACCATCAAAAATTTCAATCCTGCATGATTTTACCAAGAAATGTGATTCTTCATTCAAAACCTGATTTTTGCTATTGGGCTCTATTGAATAGTGAATGTTTTGAATTTTCTCCAAAAGTAAAGTAGTTGCAAACTCATGCTTTTAGAGACTTGTTTGGGCTCATGAGAGGAGTAGAAAAACATCAAAAATTTCAGTCCTGCATGATTCTACCAAGAAATGTATGTTCATTCAAACCGCTGGTTTTTGATAGTTTGGGCACTATTGAATAATGAATGTTTTGAATTTTCTCCAAAAGTAAAGTAGTTGCAAACTCATGCTTTTAGAGACTTGTTTGGGCTCATGAGACGAGTAGAAAAACATCAAAAATTTCAGTCCTGCATGATTCTACCAAGAAATGTGTGTTCATTCAAACCGCTGGTTTTTGATAGTTTGGGCCCTATTGAATAATGAATGTTTTGAATTTTCTCCAAAAGTAAAGTAGTTGCAAACTCATCCTTTTAGAAACTTGTTTGGGCTGTTGAGAGGAGTAAAAAACCATCAAAAATTTCAATCCTGCATGATTTTACCAAGAAATGTGATTCTTCATTCAAAACCTGATTTTTGCTATTGGGCTCTATTGAATAATGAATGTTTTGAATTTTCTACAAAAGTAAAGTAGTTGCAAACTCATGCTTTTAGAGACTTGTTTGGGCTCATGAGAGGAGTAGAAAAACATCAAAAATTTCAGTCCTGCATGATTCTACCAAGAAATGTATGTTCATTCAAACCGCTGGTTTTTGATAGTTTGGGCACTATTGAATAATGAATGTTTTGAATTTTCTCCAAAAGTAAAGTAGTTGCAAACTCATGCTTTTAGAGACTTGTTTGGGCTCATGAGACGAGTAGAAAAACATCAAAAATTTCAGTCCTGCATGATTCTACCAAGAAATGTGTGTTCATTCAAACCGCTGGTTTTTGATAGTTTGGGCCCTATTGAATAATGAATGTTTTGAATTTTCTCCAAAAGTAAAGTAGTTGCAAACTCATCCTTTTAGAAACTTGTTTGGGCTGTTGAGAGGAGTAAAAAACCATCAAAAATTTCAATCCTGCATGATTCTACCAAGAAATGTGATTCTTCATTGAAAACCTGATTTTTGCTATTGGGCTCTATTGAATAGTGAATGTTTTGAATTTTCTCCAAAAGTAAAGTAGTTGCAAACTCATGCTTTTAGAGACTTGTTTGGGCTCATGAGAGGAGTAGAAAAATATCAAAAATTTCAGTCCTGCATGATTCTACCAAGAAATGTGTGTTCATTGAAACCGCTGGTTTTTGATAGTTTGGGCCCTATTGAATAATGAATGTTTTGAATTTTCTCCAAAAGTAAAGTAGTTGCAAACTCATCCTTTTAGAAACTTGTTTGGGCTGTTGAGAGGAGTAAAAAACCATCAAAAATTTCAATCCTGCATGATTTTACCAAGAAATGTGATTCTTCATTCAAAACCTGATTTTTGCTATTGGGCTCTATTGAATAGTGAATGTTTTGAATTTTCTCCAAAAGTAAAGTAGTTGCAAACTCATGCTTTTAGAGACTTGTTTGGGCTCATGAGAGGAGTAGAAAAACATCAAAAATTTCAGTCCTGCATGATTCTACCAAGAAATGTGTGTTCATTGAAACCGCTGGTTTTTGATAGTTTGGGCCCTATTGAATAATGAATGTTTTGAATTTTCTCCAAAAGTAAAGTAGTTGCAAACTCATCCTTTTAGAAACTTGTTTGGGCTGTTGAGAGGAGTTAAAAACCATCAAAAATTTCAATCCTGCATGATTTTACCAAGAAATGTGATTCTTCATTCAAAACCTGATTTTTGCTATTGGGCTCTATTGAATAATGAATGTTTTGAATTTTCTACAAAAGTAAAGTAGTTGCAAACTCATGCTTTTAGAGACTTGTTTGGGCTCATGAGAGGAGTAGAAAAACATCAAAAATTTCAGTCCTGCATGATTCTACCAAGAAATGTATGTTCATTCAAACCGCTGGTTTTTGATAGTTTGGGCCCTATTGAATAATGAATGTTTTGAATTTTCTCCAAAAGTAAAGTAGTTGCAAACTCATGCTTTTAGAGACTTGTTTGGGCTCATGAGAGGAGTAGAAAAACATCAAAAATTTCAGTCCTGCATGATTCTACCAAGAAATGTGTGTTCATTCAAACCGCTGGTTTTTGATAGTTTGGGCCCTATTGAATAATGAATGTTTTGAATTTTCTCCAAAAGTAAAGTAGTTGCAAACTCATCCTTTTAGAAACTTGTTTGGGCTGTTGAGAGGAGTAAAAAACCATCAAAAATTTCAATCCTGCATGATTTTACCAAGAAATGTGATTCTTCATTCAAAACCTGATTTTTGCTATTGGGCTCTATTGAATAGTGAATGTTTTGAATTTTCTCCAAAAGTAAAGTAGTTGCAAACTCATGCTTTTAGAGACTTGTTTGGGCTCATGAGAGGAGTAGAAAAACATCAAAAATTTCAGTCCTGCATGATTCTACCAAGAAATGTGTGTTCATTCAAACCGCTGGTTTTTGATAGTTTGGGCCCTATTGAATAATGAATGTTTTGAATTTTCTCCAAAAGTAAAGTAGTTGCAAACTCATCCTTTTAGAAACTTGTTTGGGCTGTTGAGAGGAGTAAAAAACCATCAAAAATTTCAATCCTGCATGATTTTACCAAGAAATGTGATTCTTCATTCAAAACCTGATTTTTGCTATTGGGCTCTATTGAATAGTGAATGTTTTGAATTTTCTCCAAAAGTAAAGTACTTGCAAACTCATGCTTTTACAGACTTGTTTGGGCTCATGAGAGGAGTAGAAAAACATCAAAAATTTCAGTCCTGCATGATTCTACCAAGAAATGTGTGTTCATTGAAACCACTGGTTTTTGATAGTTTGGGCCCTATTGAATAATGAATGTTTTGAATTTTCTCCAAAAGTAAAGTAGTTGCAAACTCATCCTTTTAGAAACTTGTTTGGGCTGTTGAGAGGAGTAAAAAACCATCAAAAATTTCAATCCTGCATGATTTTACCAAGAAATGTGATTCTTCATTCAAAACCTGATTTTTGCTATTGGGCTCTATTGATTAGTGAATGTTTTGAATTTTCTCCAAAAGTAAAGTAGTTGCAAACTCATGCTTTTAGACACTTGTTTGGGCTCATGAGAGGAGTAGAAAAACATCAAAAATTTCAGTCCTGCATGATTCTACCAAGAAATGTGTGTTCATTGAAACCGCTGGTTTTTGATAGTTTGGGCCCTATTGAAAAATAAATGTTTTGAATTTTCTCCAAAAGTAAAGTAGTTGCAAACTCATCCTTTTAGAAACTTGTTTGGGCTGTTGAGAGGAGTAAAAAACCATCAAAAATTTCAATCCTGCATGATTTTACCAAGAAATGTGATTCTTCATTCAAAACCTGATTTTTGCTATTGGGCTCTATTGAATAGTGAATGTTTTGAATTTTCTCCAAAAGTAAAGTAGTTGCAAACTCATGCTTTTAGAGACTTGTTTGGGCTCATGAGAGGAGTAGAAAAATATCAAAAATTTCAGTCCTGCATGATTCTACCAAGAAATGTGTGTTCATTGAAACCGCTGGTTTTTGATAGTTTGGGCCCTATTGAATAATGAATGTTTTGAATTTTCTCCAAAAGTAAAGTAGTTGCAAACTCATCCTTTTAGAAACTTGTTTGGGCTGTTGAGAGGAGTAAAAAACCATCAAAAATTTCAATCCTGCATGATTTTACCAAGAAATGTGATTCTTCATTCAAAACCTGATTTTTGCTATTGGGCTCTATTGAATAGTGAATGTTTTGAATTTTCTCCAAAAGTAAAGTAGTTGCAAACTCATGCTTTTAGAGACTTGTTTGGGCTCATGAAAGGAGTAGAAAAACATCAAAAATTTCAGTCCTGCATGATTCTACCAAGAAATGTGTGTTCATTCAAACCGCTGGTTTTTGATAGTTTTGGCCCTATTGAATAATGAATGTTTTGAATTTTCTCCAAAAGTAAAGTAGTTGCAAACTCATCCTTTTAGAAACTTGTTTGGGCTGTTGAGAGGAGTAAAAAACCATCAAAAATTTCAATCCTGCATGATTTTACCAAGAAATGTGATTCTTCATTCAAAACCTGATTTTTGCTATTGGGCTCTATTGAATAATGAATGTTTTGAATTTTCTACAAAAGTAAAGTAGTTGCAAACTCATGCTTTTAGAGACTTGTTTGGGCTCATGAGCGGAGTAGAAAAACATCAAAAATTTCAGTCCTGCATGATTCTACCAAGAAATGTGTGCTCATTCAAACCGCTGGTTTTTGATAGTTTGGGCCCTATTGAATAATGAATGTTTTGAATTTTCTCCAAAAGTAAAGTAGTTGCAAACTCATCCTTTTAGAAACTTGTTTGGGCTTTTGAGAGGAGTAAAAAACCATCAAAAATTTCAATCCTGCATGATTCTACCAAAAAATGTGATTCTTCATTCAAAACGCTGGTTTTTGCTATTGGGCTCTATTGAATAATGAATGTTTTGAATTTTCTCCAAAAGTAAAGTAGTTGCAAACTCATGCTTTTAGAGACTTGTTTGGGCTCATGAGAGGAGTAGAAAAACATCAAAAATTTCAGTCCTGCATGATTCTACCAAGAAATGTGTGTTCATTCAAACCGCTGGTTTTTGATAGTTTGGGCCCTATTGAATAATGAATGTTTTGAATTTTCTCCAAAAGTAAAGTAGTTGCAAACTCATCCTTTTAGAAACTTGTTTGGGCTGTTGAGAGGAGTAAAAAACCATCAAAAATTTCAATCCTGCATGATTCTACCAAGAAATGTGATTCTTCATTCAAAACGCTGGTTTTTGCTATTGGGCTCTATTGAATAATGAATGTTTTGAATTTTCTCCAAAAGTAAAGTAGTTGCAAACTCATGCTTTTAGAGACTTGTTTGGGCTCATGAGAGGAGTAGAAAAACATCAAAAATTTCAGTCCTGCATGATTCTACCAAGAAATGTGTGTTCATTGAAACCGCTGGTTTTTGATAGTTTGGGCCCTATTGAATAATGAATGTTTTGAATTTTCTCCAAAAGTAAAGTAGTTGCAAACTCATCCTTTTAGAAACTAGTTTGGGCTGTTGAGAGGAGTAAAAAACCATCAAAAATTTCAATCCTGCATGATTTTACCAAGAAATGTGATTCTTCATTCAAAACCTGATTTTTGCTATTGGGCTCTATTGAATAGTGAATGTTTTGAATTTTCTCCAAAAGTAAAGTAGTTGCAAACTCATGCTTTTAGAGACTTGTTTGGGCTCATGAGCGGAGTAGAAAAACATCAAAAATTTCAGTCCTGCATGATTCTACCAAGAAATGTGTGCTCATTCAAACCGCTGGTTTTTGATAGTTTGGGCCCTATTGAATAATGAATGTTTTGAATTTTCTCCAAAAGTAAAGTAGTTGCAAACTCATCCTTTTAGAAACTTGTTTGGGCTTTTGAGAGGAGTAAAAAACCATCAAAAATTTCAATCCTGCATGATTCTACCAAAAAAATGTGATTCTTCATTCAAAACGCTGGTTTTTGCTATTGGGCTCTATTGAATAATGAATGTTTTGAATTTTCTCCAAAAGTAAAGTTGTTGCAAACTCATGCTTTTAGAGACTTGTTTGGGCTCATGAGAGGAGTAGAAAAACATCAAAAATTTCAGTCCTGCATGATTCTACCAAGAAATGTGTGTTCATTCAAACCGCTGGTTTTTGATAGTTTGGGCCCTATTGAATAATGAATGTTTTGAATTTTCTCCAAAAGTAAAGTAGTTGCAAACTCATCCTTTTAGAAACTTGTTTGGGCTGTTGAGAGGAGTAAAAAACCATCAAAAATTTCAATCCTGCATGATTCTACCAAGAAATGTGATTCTTCATTCAAAACGCTGGTTTTTGCTATTGGGCTCTATTGAATAATGAATGTTTTGAATTTTCTCCAAAAGTAAAGTAGTTGCAAACTCATGCTTTTAGAGACTTGTTTGGGCTCATGAGAGGAGTAGAAAAACATCAAAAATTTCAGTCCTGCATGATTCTACCAAGAAATGTGTGTTCATTGAAACCGCTGGTTTTTGATAGTTTGGGCCCTATTGAATAATGAATGTTTTGAATTTTCTCCAAAAGTAAAGTAGTTGCAAACTCATCCTTTTAGAAACTTGTTTGGGCTGTTGAGAGGAGTAAAAAACCATCAAAAATTTCAATCCTGCATGATTTTACCAAGAAATGTGATTCTTCATTCAAAACCTGATTTTTGCTATTGGGCTCTATTGAATAGTGAATGTTTTGAATTTTCTCCAAAAGTAAAGTAGTTGCAAACTCATGCTTTTAGAGACTTGTTTGGGCTCATGAGAGGAGTAGAAAAACATCAAAAATTTCAGTCCTGCATGATTCTACCAAGAAATGTGTGTTCATTCAAACGGCTAGTTTTTGATAGTTTGGGCCCTATTGAATAATGAATGTTTTGAATTTTCTCCAAAAGTAAAGTAGTTGCAAACTCATCCTTTTAGAAACTTGTTTGGGCTGTTGAGAGGAGTAAAAAACCATCAAAAATTTCAATCCTGCATGATTCTACCAAGAAATGTGATTCTTCATTCAAAACGCTGGTTTTTGCTATTGGGCTCTATTGAATAATGAATGTTTTGAATTTTCTCCAAAAGTAAAGTAGTTGCAAACTCATGCTTTTAGAGACTTGTTTGGGCTCATGAGAGGAGTAGAAAAACATCAAAAATTTCAGTCCTGCATGATTCTACCAAGAAATGTGTGTTCATTGAAACCGCTGGTTTTTGATAGTTTGGGCCCTATTGAATAATGAATGTTTTGAATTTTCTCCAAAAGTAAAGTAGTTGCAAACTCATCCTTTTAGAAACTTGTTTGGGCTGTTGAGAGGAGTAAAAAACCATCAAAAATTTCAATCCTGCATGATTTTACCAAGAAATGTGATTCTTCATTCAAAACCTGATTTTTGCTATTGGGCTCTATTGAATAGTGAATGTTTTGAATTTTCTCCAAAAGTAAAGTACTTGCAAACTCATGCTTTTAGAGACTTGTTTGGGCTCATGAGAGGAGTAGAAAAACATCAAAAATTTCAGTCCTGCATGATTCTACCAAGAAATGTGTGTTCATTGAAACCACTGGTTTTTGATAGTTTGGGCCCTATTGAATAATGAATGTTTTGAATTTTCTCCAAAAGTAAAGTAGTTGCAAACTCATCCTTTTAGAGACTTGTTTGGGCTCATGAGAGGAGTAGAAAAACATCAAAAATTTCAGTCCTGCACGATTCTACCAAGAAATGTGTGTTCATTCAAACCGCTGGTTTTTGATATTTTGGGCCCTATTGAATAATGAATGTTTTGAATTTTCTCCAAAAGTAAAGTAGTTGCAAACTCATCCTTTTAGAAACTTGTTTGGGCTGTTGAGAGGAGTAAAAAACCATCAAAAATTTCAATCCTGCATGATTCTACCAAGAAATGTGATTCTTCATTGAAAACCTGATTTTTGCTATTGGGCTCTATTGAATAATGAATGTTTTGAATTTTCTCCAAAAGTAAAGTAGTTGCAAACTCATGCTTTTAGAGACTTGTTTGGGCTCATGAGAGGAGTAGAAAAACATCAAAAATTTCAGTCCTGCATGATTCTACCAAGAAATGTGTGTTCATTCAAACCTCTGGTTTTTGATAGTTTGGGCCCTATTGAATAATGAATGTTTTGAATTTTCTCCAAAAGTAAAGTAGTTGCAAACTCATCCTTTTAGAAACTTGTTTGGGCTTTTGAGAGGAGTAAAAAACCATCAAAAATTTCAATCCTGCATGATTCTACCAAGAAATGTGATGCTTCATTCAAAACGCTGGTTTTTGCTATTGGGCTCTATTGAATAATGAATGTTTTGAATTTTCTCCAAAAGTAAAGTAGTTGCAAACTCATCCTTTTAGAGACTTGTTTGGGCTCATGAGAGGAGTAGAAAAATATAAAAAATTTCAGTCCTGCATGATTCTACCAAGAAATGTGTGTTCATTCAAACCGCTGGTTTTTGATATTTTGGGCCCTATTGAATAATGAATGTTTTGAATTTTCTCCAAAAGTAAAGTAGTTGCAAACTCATCCTTTTAGAAACTTGTTTGGGCTGTTGAGAGGAGTAAAAAACCATCAAAAATTTCAATCCTGCATGATTCTACCAAGAAATGTGATTCTTCATTGAAAACCTGATTTTTGCTATTGGGCTCTATTGAATAATGAATGTTTTGAATTTTCTCCAAAAGTAAAGTAGTTGCAAACTCATGCTTTTAGAGACTTGTTTGGGCTCATGAGAGGAGTAGAAAAACATCAAAAATTTCAGTCCTGCATGATTCTACAAAGAAATGTGTGTTCATTGAAACCGCTGGTTTTTGATAGTTTGGGCCCTATTGAATAATAGATGTTTTGAATTTTCTCCAAAAGTAAAGTAGTTGCAAACTCATCCTTTTAGAAACTTGTTTGGGCTGTTGAGAGCAGTAAAAAACCATCAAAAATTTCAATCCTGCATGATTTTACCAAGAAATGTGATTCTTCATTCAAAACCTGATTTTTGCTATTGGGCTCTATTGAATAGTGAATGTTTTGAATTTTCTCCAAAAGTAAAGTAGTTGCAAACTCATGCTTTTAGAGACTTGTTTGGGCTCATGAGAGGAGTAGAAAAACATCAAAAATTTTAGTCCTGCATGATTCTACCAAGAAATGTGTGTTCATTCAAACCGCTGGTTTTTGATAGTTTGGGCCCTATTGAATAATGAATGTTTTGAATTTTCTCCAAAAGTAAAGTAGTTGCAAACTCATCCTTTTAGAAACTTGTTTGGGCTGTTGAGAGGAGTAAAAAACCATCAAAAACTTCAATCCTGCATGATTCTACCAAGAAATGTGATTCTTCATTGAAAACCTGATTTTTGCTATTGGGCTCTATTGAATAATGAATGTTTTGAATTTTCTCCAAAAGTAAAGTAGTTGCAAACTCATGCTTTTAGAGACTTGTTTGGGCTCATGAGAGGAGTAGAAAAACATCAAAAATTTCAGTCCTGCATGATTCTACCAAGAAATGTGTGTTCATTGAAACCGCTGGTTTTTGATAGTTTGGGCCCTATTGAAAAATAAATGTTTTGAATTTTCTCCAAAAGTAAAGTAGTTGCAAACTCATCCTTTTAGAAACTTGTTTGGGCTGTTGAGAGGAGTAAAAAACCATCAAAAATTTCAATCCTGCATGATTTTACCAAGAAATGTGATTCTTCATTCAAAACCTGATTTTTGCTATTGGGCTCTATTGAATAGTGAATGTTTTGAATTTTCTCCAAAAGTAAAGTAGTTGCAAACTCATGCTTTTAGAGACTTGTTTGGGCTCATGAGAGGAGTAGAAAAACATCAAAAATTTCAGTCCTGCATGATTCTACCAAGAAATGTGTGTTCATTGAAACCGCTGGTTTTTGATAGTTTGGGCCCTATTGAATAATGAATGTTTTGAATTTTCTCCAAAAGTAAAGTAGTTGCAAACTCATCCTTTTAGAAACTTGTTTGGGCTGTTGAGAGGAGTAAAAAACCATCAAAAAATTCAATCCTGCATGATTTTACCAAGAAATGTGATTCTTCATTCAAAACCTGATTTTTGCTATTGGGCTCTATTGAATAGTGAATGTTTTGAATTTTCTCCAAAAGTAAAGTAGTTGCAAACTCATGCTTTTAGAGACTTGTTTGGGCTCATGAGAGGAGTAGAAAAACATCAAAAATTTCAGTCCTGCATGATTCTACCAAGAAATGTATGTTCATTCAAACCGCTGGTTTTTGATAGTTTGGGCACTATTGAATAATGAATGTTTTGAATTTTCTCCAAAAGTAAAGTAGTTGCAAACTCATGCTTTTAGAGACTTGTTTGGGCTCATGAGACGAGTAGAAAAACATCAAAAATTTCAGTCCTGCATGATTCTACCAAGAAATGTGTGTTCATTCAAACCGCTGGTTTTTGATAGTTTGGGCCCTATTGAATAATGAATGTTTTGAATTTTCTCCAAAAGTAAAGTAGTTGCAAACTCATCCTTTTAGAAACTTGTTTGGGCTGTTGAGAGGAGTAAAAAACCATCAAAAATTTCAATCCTGCATGATTCTACCAAGAAATGTGATTCTTCATTGAAAACCTGATTTTTGCTATTGGGCTCTATTGAATAATGAATGTTTTGAATTTTCTCCAAAAGTAAAGTAGTTGCAAACTCATGCTTTTAGAGACTTGTTTGGGCTCATGAGAGGAGTAGAAAAACATCAAAAATTTCAGTCCTGCATGATTCTACCAAGAAATGTGTGTTCATTGAAACCGCTGGTTTTTGATAGTTTGGGCCCTATTGAAAAATAAATGTTTTGAATTTTCTCCAAAAGTAAAGTAGTTGCAAACTCATCCTTTTAGAAACTTGTTTGGGCTGTTGAGAGGAGTAAAAAACCATCAAAAATTTCAATCCTGCATGATTTTACCAAGAAATGTGATTCTTCATTCAAAACCTGATTTTTGCTATTGGGCTCTATTGAATAGTGAATGTTTTGAATTTTCTCCAAAAGTAAAGTAGTTGCAAACTCATGCTTTTAGAGACTTGTTTGGGCTCATGAGAGGAGTAGAAAAATATCAAAAATTTCAGTCCTGCATGATTCTACCAAGAAATGTGTGTTCATTGAAACCGCTGGTTTTTGATAGTTTGGGCCCTATTGAATAATGAATGTTTTGAATTTTCTCCAAAAGTAAAGTAGTTGCAAACTCATCCTTTTAGAAACTTGTTTGGGCTGTTGAGAGGAGTAAAAAACCATCAAAAATTTCAATCCTGCATGATTTTACCAAGAAATGTGATTCTTCATTCAAAACCTGATTTTTGCTATTGGGCTCTATTGAATAGTAAATGTTTTGAATTTTCTCCAAAAGTAAAGTAGTTGCAAACTCATGCTTTTAGAGACTTGTTTGGGCTCATGAGAGGAGTAGAAAAACATCAAAAATTTCAGTCCTGCATGATTCTACCAAGAAATGTGTGTTCATTCAAACCGCTGGTTTTTGATAGTTTGGGCCCTATTGAATAATGAATGTTTTGAATTTTCTCCAAAAGTAAAGTAGTTGCAAACTCATCCTTTTAGAAACTTGTTTGGGCTGTTGAGAGGAGTAAAAAACCATCAAAAATTTCAATCCTGCATGATTTTACCAAGAAATGTGATTCTTCATTCAAAACCTGATTTTTGCTATTGGGCTCTATTGAATAATGAATGTTTTGAATTTTCTACAAAAGTAAAGTAGTTGCAAACTCATGCTTTTAGAGACTTGTTTGGGCTCATGAGAGGAGTAGAAAAACATCAAAAATTTCAGTCCTGCATGATTCTACCAAGAAATGTATGTTCATTCAAACCGCTGGTTTTTGATAGTTTGGGCCCTATTGAATAATGAATGTTTTGAATTTTCTCCAAAAGTAAAGTAGTTGCAAACTCATGCTTTTAGAGACTTGTTTGGGCTCATGAGAGGAGTAGAAAAACATCAAAAATTTCAGTCCTGCATGATTCTACCAAGAAATGTATGTTCATTCAAACCGCTGGTTTTTGATAGTTTGGGCACTATTGAATAATGAATGTTTTGAATTTTCTCCAAAAGTAAAGTAGTTGCAAACTCATCCTTTTAGAAACTTGTTTGGGCTGTTGAAAGGAGGCAAAAACCATCAAAAATTTCAATCCTGCATGATTTTACCAAGAAATGTGATTCTTCATTCAAAACCTGATTTTTGCTATTGGGCTCTATTGAATAGTGAATGTTTTGAATTTTCTCCAAAAGAAAAGTAGTTGCAAACTCATGCTTTTAGAGACTTGTTTGGGCTCATGAGAGGAGTAGAAAAACATCAAAAATTTCAGTCCTGCATGATTCTACCAAGAAATGTGTGTTCATTCAAACCTCTGGTTTTTGATAGCCATTGGTTTTGATGGTTTTTGGGCCCTATTGAATAATGAATGTTTTGAATTTTCTCCAAAAGTAAAGTAGTTGCAAACTCATCCTTTTAGAAACTTGTTTGGGCTGTTGAGAGGAGTAAAAAACCATCAAAAATTTCAATCCTGCATGATTCTACCAAGAAATGTGATTCTTCATTGAAAACCTGATTTTTGCTATTGGGCTCTATTGAATAATGAATGTTTTGAATTTTCTCCAAAAGTAAAGTAGTTGCAAACTCATGCTTTTAGAGACTTGTTTGGGCTCATAAGAGGAGTAGAAAAACATCAAAAATTTCAGTCCTGCATGATTCTACCAAGAAATGTGTGTTCATTGAAACCGCTGGTTTTTGATAGTTTGGGCCCTATTGAATAATGAATGTTTTGAATTTTCTCCAAAAGTAAAGTAGTTGCAAACTCATCCTTTTAGAAACTTGTTTGGGCTGTTGAGAGGAGTAAAAAACAATCAAAAATTTCAATCCTGCATGATTTTACGAAGAAATGTGATTCTTCATTCAAAACCTGATTTTTGCTATTGGGCTCTATTGAATAGTGAATGTTTTGAATTTTCTCCAAAAGTAAAGTAGTTGCAAACTCATCCTTTTAGAAACTTGTTTGGGCTGTTGAGAGGAGTAAAAAACCATCAAAAATTTCAACCCTGCATGATTTTACCAAGAAATGTGATTCTTCATTCAAAACCTGATTTTTGCTATTGGGCTCTATTGAATAATGAATGTTTTGAATTTTCTACAAAAGTAAAGTAGTTGCAAACTCATGCTTTTAGAGACTTGTTTGGGCTCATGAGAGGAGTAGAAAAACATCAAAAATTTCAGTCCTGCATGATTCTACCAAGAAATGTATGTTCATTCAAACCGCTGGTTTTTGATAGTTTGGGCCCTATTGAATAATGAATGTTTTGAATTTTCTCCAAAAGTAAAGTAGTTGCAAACTCATGCTTTTAGAGACTTGTTTGGGCTCATGAGAGGAGTAGAAAAACATCAAAAATTTCAGTCCTGCATGATTCTACCAAGAAATGTATGTTCATTCAAACCGCTGGTTTTTGATAGTTTGGGCACTATTGAATAATGAATGTTTTGAATTTTCTCCAAAAGTAAAGTAGTTGCAAACTCATCCTTTTAGAAACTTGTTTGGGCTGTTGAGAGGAGGCAAAAACCATCAAAAATTTCAATCCTGCATGATTTTACCAAGAAATGTGATTCTTCATTCAAAACCTGATTTTTGCTATTGGGCTCTATTGAATAGTGAATGTTTTGAATTTTCTCCAAAAGAAAAGTAGTTGCAAACTCATGCTTTTAGAGACTTGTTTGGGCTCATGAGAGGAGTAGAAAAACATCAAAAATTTCAGTCCTGCATGATTCTACCAAGAAATGTGTGTTCATTCAAACCTCTGGTTTTTGATAGCCTTTGGTTTTGATGGTTTTTGGGCCCTATTGAATAATGAATGTTTTGAATTTTCTCCAAAAGTAAAGTAGTTGCAAACTCATCCTTTTAGAAACTTGTTTGGGCTGTTGAGAGGAGTAAAAAACCATCAAAAATTTCAATCCTGCATGATTCTACCAAGAAATGTGATTCTTCATTGAAAACCTGATTTTTGCTATTGGGCTCTATTGAATAATGAATGTTTTGAATTTTCTCCAAAAGTAAAGTAGTTGCAAACTCATGCTTTTAGAGACTTGTTTGGGCTCATGAGAGGAGTAGAAAAACATCAAAAATTTCAGTCCTGCATGATTCTACCAAGAAATGTGTGTTCATTGAAACCGCTGGTTTTTGATAGTTTGGGCCCTATTGAATAATGAATGTTTTGAATTTTCTCCAAAAGTAAAGTAGTTGCAAACTCATCCTTTTAGAAACTTGTTTGGGCTGTTGAGAGGAGTAAAAAACCATCAAAAATTTCAATCCTGCATGATTTTACCAAGAAATGTGATTCTTCATTCAAAACCTGATTTTTGCTATTGGGCTCTATTGAATAGTGAATGTTTTGAATTTTCTCCAAAAGTAAAGTAGTTGCAAACTCATGCTTTTAGACACTTGTTTGGGCTCATGAGAGGAGTAGAAAAACATCAAAAATTTTAGTCCTGCATGATTCTACCAAGAAATGTGTGTTCATTCAAACCGCTGGTTTTTGATAGTTTGGGCCCTATTGAATAATGAATGTTTTGAATTTTCTCCAAAAGTAAAGTAGTTGCAAACTCATCCTTTTAGAAACTTGTTTGGGCTGTTGAGAGGAGTAAAAAACCATCAAAAATTTCAATCCTGCATGATTCTACCAAGAAATGTGATTCTTCATTGAAAACCTGAGTTTTGCTATTGGGCTCTATTGAATAATGAATGTTTTGAATTTTCTCCAAAAGTAAAGTAGTTGCAAACTCATGCTTTTAGAGACTTGTTTGGGCTCATGAGAGGAGTAGAAAAACATCAAAAATTTCAGTCCTGCATGATTCTACCAAGAAATGTGTGTTCATTGAAACCGCTGGTTTTTGATAGTTTGGGCCCTATTGAAAAATAAATGTTTTGAATTTTCTCCAAAAGTAAAGTAGTTGCAAACTCATCCTTTTAGAAACTTGTTTGGGCTGTTGAGAGGAGTAAAAAACCATCAAAAATTTCAATCCTGCATGATTTTACCAAGAAATGTGATTCTTCATTCAAAACCTGATTTTTGCTATTGGGCTCTATTGAATAGTGAATGTTTTGAATTTTCTCCAAAAGTAAAGTAGTTGCAAACTCATGCTTTTAGAGACTTGTTTGGGCTCATGAGAGGAGTAGAAAAACATCAAAAATTTCAGTCCTGCATGATTCTACCAAGAAATGTGTGTTCATTGAAACCGCTGGTTTTTGATAGTTTGGGCCCTATTGAATAATGAATGTTTTGAATTTTCTCCAAAAGTAAAGTAGTTGCAAACTCATCCTTTTAGAAACTGTTTGGGCTGTTGAGAGGAGTAAAAAACCATCAAAAATTTCAATCCTGCATGATTTTACCAAGAAATGTGATTCTTCATTCAAAACCTGATTTTTGCTATTGGGCTCTATTGAATAGTGAATGTTTTGAATTTTCTCCAAAAGTAAAGTAGTTGCAAACTCATGCTTTTAGAGACTTGTTTGGGCTCATGAGAGGAGTAGAAAAACATCAAAAATTTCAGTCCTGCATGATTCTACCAAGAAATGTGTGTTCATTCAAACCGCTGGTTTTTGATAGTTTGGGCCCTATTGAATAATGAATGTTTTGAATTTTCTCCAAAAGTAAAGTAGTTGCAAACTCATCCTTTTAGAAAGTTGTTTGGGCTGTTGAGAGGAGTAAAAAACCATCAAAAATTTCAATCCTGCATGATTTTACCAAGAAATGTGATTCTTCATTCAAAACCTGATTTTTGCTATTGGGCTCTATTGAATAGTGAATGTTTTGAATTTTCTCCAAAAGTAAAGTAGTTGCAAACTCATGCTTTTAGAGACTTGTTTGGGCTCATGAGAGGAGTAGAAAAACATCAAAAATTTCAGTCCTGCATGATTCTACCAAGAAATGTGTGTTCATTCAAACCGCTGGTTTTTGATAGTTTGGGCCCTATTGAATAATGAATGTTTTGAATTTTCTCCAAAAGTAAAGTAGTTGCAAACTCATCCTTTTAGAAACTTGTTTGGGCTGTTGAGAGGAGTAAAAAACCATCAAAAATTTCAATCCTGCATGATTTTACCAAGAAATGTGATTCTTCATTCAAAACCTGATTTTTGCTATTGGGCTCTATTGAATAGTGAATGTTTTGAATTTTCTCCAAAAGTAAAGTAGTTGCAAACTCATGCTTTTAGAGACTTGTTTGGGCTCATGAGAGGAGTAGAAAACATCAAAAATTTCAGTCCTGCATGATTCTACCAAGAAATGTGTGTTCATTCAAACCGCTGGTTTTTGATAGTTTGGGCCCTATTGAATAATGAATGTTTTGAATTTTCTCCAAAAGTAAAGTAGTTGCAAACTCATCCTTTTAGAAACTTGTTTGGGCTGTTGAGAGGAGTAAAAAACCATCAAAAATTTCAATCCTGCATGATTCTACCAAGAAATGTGATTCTTCATTGAAAACCTGATTTTTGCTATTGGGCTCTATTGAATAATGAATGTTTTGAATTTTCTCCAAAAGTAAAGTAGTTGCAAACTCATGCTTTTAGACACTTGTTTGGGCTCATGAGAGGAGTAGAAAAACATCAAAAATTTCAGTCCTGCATGATTCTACCAAGAAATGTGTGTTCATTGAAACCGCTGGTTTTTGATAGTTTGGGCCCTATTGAAAAATAAATGTTTTGAATTTTCTCCAAAAGTAAAGTAGTTGCAAACTCATCCTTTTAGAAACTTGTTTGGGCTGTTGAGAGGAGTAAAAAACCATCAAAAATTTCAATCCTGCATGATTTTACCAAGAAATGTGATTCTTCATTCAAAACCTGATTTTTGCTATTGGGCTCTATTGAATAGTGAATGTTTTGAATTTTCTCCAAAAGTAAAGTAGTTGCAAACTCATGCTTTTAGAGACTTGTTTGGGCTCATGAGAGGAGTAGAAAAATATCAAAAATTTCAGTCCTGCATGATTCTACCAAGAAATGTGTGTTCATTGAAACCGCTGGTTTTTGATAGTTTGGGCCCTATTGAATAATGAATGTTTTGAATTTTCTCCAAAAGTAAAGTAGTTGCAAACTCATCCTTTTAGAAACTTGTTTGGGCTGTTGAGAGGAGTAAAAAACCATCAAAAAATTCAATCCTGCATGATTTTACCAAGAAATGTGATTCTTCATTCAAAACCTGATTTTTGCTATTGGGCTCTATTGAATAGTGAATGTTTTGAATTTTCTCCAAAAGTAAAGTAGTTGCAAACTCATGCTTTTAGAGACTTGTTTGGGCTCATGAGAGGAGTAGAAAAACATCAAAAATTTCAGTCCTGCATGATTCTACCAAGAAATGTGTGTTCATTCAAACCGCTGGTTTTTGATAGTTTGGGCCCTATTGAATAATGAATGTTTTGAATTTTCTCCAAAAGTAAAGTAGTTGCAAACTCATCCTTTTAGAAACTTGTTTGGGCTGTTGAGAGGAGTAAAAAACCATCAAAAATTTCAATCCTGCATGATTCTACCAAGAAATGTGATTCTTCATTGAAAACCTGATTTTTGCTATTGGGCTCTATTGAATAATGAATGTTTTGAATTTTCTCCAAAAGTAAAGTAGTTGCAAACTCATGCTTTTAGAGACTTGTTTGGGCTCATGAGAGGAGTAGAAAAACATCAAAAATTTCAGTCCTGCATGATTCTACCAAGAAATGTGTGTTCATTGAAACCGCTGGTTTTTGATAGTTTGGGCCCTATTGAAAAATAAATGTTTTGAATTTTCTCCAAAAGTAAAGTAGTTGCAAACTCATCCTTTTAGAAACTTGTTTGGGCTGTTGAGAGGAGTAAAAAACCATCAAAAATTTCAATCCTGCATGATTTTACCAAGAAATGTGATTCTTCATTCAAAACCTGATTTTTGCTATTGGGCTCTATTGAATAGTGAATGTTTTGAATTTTCTCCAAAAGTAAAGTAGTTGCAAACTCATGCTTTTAGAGACTTGTTTGGGCTCATGAGAGGAGTAGAAAAACATCAAAAATTTCAGTCCTGCATGATTCTACCAAGAAATGTGTGTTCATTGAAACCGCTGGTTTTTGATAGTTTGGGCCCTATTGAATAATGAATGTTTTGAATTTTCTCCAAAAGTAAAGTAGTTGCAAACTCATCCTTTTAGAAACTGTTTGGGCTGTTGAGAGGAGTAAAAAACCATCAAAAATTTCAATCCTGCATGATTTTACCAAGAAATGTGATTCTTCATTCAAAACCTGATTTTTGCTATTGGGCTCTATTGAATAGTGAATGTTTTGAATTTTCTCCAAAAGTAAAGTAGTTGCAAACTCATGCTTTTAGAGACTTGTTTGGGCTCATGAGAGGAGTAGAAAAACATCAAAAATTTCAGTCCTGCATGATTCTACCAAGAAATGTGTGTTCATTCAAACCGCTGGTTTTTGATAGTTTGGGCCCTATTGAATAATGAATGTTTTGAATTTTCTCCAAAAGTAAAGTAGTTGCAAACTCATCCTTTTAGAAAGTTGTTTGGGCTGTTG
Organism: Dendrobates tinctorius; assembly: GCF_039654945.1. Lineage (NCBI taxonomy): Eukaryota > Metazoa > Chordata > Amphibia > Anura > Dendrobatidae > Dendrobates > Dendrobates tinctorius. Next base: position 1,132,484 of record NW_027362076.1, read on the forward strand.
AGAGGAGTAAAAAACCATCAAAAATTTCAATCCTGCATGATTTTACCAAGAAATGTGATTCTTCATTCAAAACCTGATTTTTGCTATTGGGCTCTATTGAATAGTGAATGTTTTGAATTTTCTCCAAAAGTAAAGTAGTTGCAAACTCATGCTTTTAGAGACTTGTTTGGGCTCATGAGAGGAGTAGAAAAACATCAAAAATTTCAGTCCTGCATGATTCTACCAAGAAATGTGTGTTCATTCAAACCGCTGGTTTTTGATAGTTTGGGCCCTATTGAATAATGAATGTTTTGAATTTTCTCCAAAAGTAAAGTAGTTGCAAACTCATCCTTTTAGAAACTTGTTTGGGCTGTTGAGAGGAGTAAAAAACCATCAAAAATTTCAATCCTGCATGATTTTACCAAGAAATGTGATTCTTCATTCAAAACCTGATTTTTGCTATTGGGCTCTATTGAATAGTGAATGTTTTGAATTTTCTCCAAAAGTAAAGTAGTTGCAAACTCATGCTTTTAGAGACTTGTTTGGGCTCATGAGAGGAGTAGAAAACATCAAAAATTTCAGTCCTGCATGATTCTACCAAGAAATGTGTGTTCATTCAAACCGCTGGTTTTTGATAGTTTGGGCCCTATTGAATAATGAATGTTTTGAATTTTCTCCAAAAGTAAAGTAGTTGCAAACTCATCCTTTTAGAAACTTGTTTGGGCTGTTGAGAGGAGTAAAAAACCATCAAAAATTTCAATCCTGCATGATTCTACCAAGAAATGTGATTCTTCATTGAAAACCTGATTTTTGCTATTGGGCTCTATTGAATAATGAATGTTTTGAATTTTCTCCAAAAGTAAAGTAGTTGCAAACTCATGCTTTTAGACACTTGTTTGGGCTCATGAGAGGAGTAGAAAAACATCAAAAATTTCAGTCCTGCATGATTCTACCAAGAAATGTGTGTTCATTGAAACCGCTGGTTTTTGATAGTTTGGGCCCTATTGAAAAATAAATGTTTTGAATTTTCTCCAAAAGTAAAGTAGTTGCAAACTCATCCTTTTAGAAACTTGTTTGGGCTGTTGAGAGGAGTAAAAAACCATCAAAAATTTCAATCCTGCATGATTTTACCAAGAAATGTGATTCTTCATTCAAAACCTGATTTTTGCTATTGGGCTCTATTGAATAGTGAATGTTTTGAATTTTCTCCAAAAGTAAAGTAGTTGCAAACTCATGCTTTTAGAGACTTGTTTGGGCTCATGAGAGGAGTAGAAAAATATCAAAAATTTCAGTCCTGCATGATTCTACCAAGAAATGTGTGTTCATTGAAACCGCTGGTTTTTGATAGTTTGGGCCCTATTGAATAATGAATGTTTTGAATTTTCTCCAAAAGTAAAGTAGTTGCAAACTCATCCTTTTAGAAACTTGTTTGGGCTGTTGAGAGGAGTAAAAAACCATCAAAAATTTCAATCCTGCATGATTTTACCAAGAAATGTGATTCTTCATTCAAAACCTGATTTTTGCTATTGGGCTCTATTGAATAGTGAATGTTTTGAATTTTCTCCAAAAGTAAAGTAGTTGCAAACTCATGCTTTTAGAGACTTGTTTGGGCTCATGAGAGGAGTAGAAAAACATCAAAAATTTCAGTCCTGCATGATTCTACCAAGAAATGTGTGTTCATTCAAACCGCTGGTTTTTGATAGTTTGGGCCCTATTGAATAATGAATGTTTTGAATTTTCTCCAAAAGTAAAGTAGTTGCAAACTCATCCTTTTAGAAACTTGTTTGGGCTGTTGAGAGGAGTAAAAAACCATCAAAAATTTCAATCCTGCATGATTCTACCAAGAAATGTGATTCTTCATTGAAAACCTGATTTTTGCTATTGGGCTCTATTGAATAATGAATGTTTTGAATTTTCTCCAAAAGTAAAGTAGTTGCAAACTCATGCTTTTAGAGACTTGTTTGGGCTCATGAGAGGAGTAGAAAAACATCAAAAATTTCAGTCCTGCATGATTCTACCAAGAAATGTGTGTTCATTGAAACCGCTGGTTTTTGATAGTTTGGGCCCTATTGAAAAATAAATGTTTTGAATTTTCTCCAAAAGTAAAGTAGTTGCAAACTCATCCTTTTAGAAACTTGTTTGGGCTGTTGAGAGGAGTAAAAAACCATCAAAAATTTCAATCCTGCATGATTTTACCAAGAAATGTGATTCTTCATTCAAAACCTGATTTTTGCTATTGGGCTCTATTGAATAGTGAATGTTTTGAATTTTCTCCAAAAGTAAAGTAGTTGCAAACTCATGCTTTTAGAGACTTGTTTGGGCTCATGAGAGGAGTAGAAAAACATCAAAAATTTCAGTCCTGCATGATTCTACCAAGAAATGTGTGTTCATTGAAACCGCTGGTTTTTGATAGTTTGGGCCCTATTGAATAATGAATGTTTTGAATTTTCTCCAAAAGTAAAGTAGTTGCAAACTCATCCTTTTAGAAACTTGTTTGGGCTGTTGAGAGGAGTAAAAAACCATCAAAAATTTCAATCCTGCATGATTTTACCAAGAAATGTGATTCTTCATTCAAAACCTGATTTTTGCTATTGGGCTCTATTGAATAGTGAATGTTTTGAATTTTCTCCAAAAGTAAAGTAGTTGCAAACTCATGCTTTTAGAGACTTGTTTGGGCTCATGAGAGGAGTAGAAAAACATCAAAAATTTCAGTCCTGCATGATTCTACCAAGAAATGTGTGTTCATTCAAACCGCTGGTTTTTGATAGTTTGGGCCCTATTGAATAATGAATGTTTTGAATTTTCTCCAAAAGTAAAGTAGTTGCAAACTCATCCTTTTAGAAACTTGTTTTGGCTGTTGAGAGGAGTAAAAAACCATCAAAAATTTCAATCCTGCATGATTTTACCAAGAAATGTGATTCTTCATTCAAAACCTGATTTTTGCTATTGGGCTCTATTGAATAATGAATGTTTTGAATTTTCTACAAAAGTAAAGTAGTTGCAAACTCATGCTTTTAGAGACTTGTTTGGGCTCATGAGAGGAGTAGAAAAACATCAAAAATTTCAGTCCTGCATGATTCTACCAAGAAATGTATGTTCATTCAAACCGCTGGTTTTTGATAGTTTGGGCACTATTGAATAATGAATGTTTTGAATTTTCTCCAAAAGTAAAGTAGTTGCAAACTCATGCTTTTAGAGACTTGTTTGGGCTCATGAGACGAGTAGAAAAACATCAAAAATTTCAGTCCTGCATGATTCTACCAAGAAATGTGTGTTCATTCAAACCGCTGGTTTTTGATAGTTTGGGCCCTATTGAATAATGAATGTTTTGAATTTTCTCCAAAAGTAAAGTAGTTGCAAACTCATCCTTTTAGAAACTTGTTTGGGCTGTTGAGAGGAGTAAAAAACCATCAAAAATTTCAATCCTGCATGATTCTACCAAGAAATGTGATTCTTCATTGAAAACCTGATTTTTGCTATTGGGCTCTATTGAATAATGAATGTTTTGAATTTTCTCCAAAAGTAAAGTAGTTGCAAACTCATGCTTTTAGAGACTTGTTTGGGCTCATGAGAGGAGTAGAAAAACATCAAAAATTTCAGTCCTGCATGATTCTACCAAGAAATGTGTGTTCATTGAAACCGCTGGTTTTTGATAGTTTGGGCCCTATTGAAAAATAAATGTTTTGAATTTTCTCCAAAAGTAAAGTAGTTGCAAACTCATCCTTTTAGAAACTTGTTTGGGCTGTTGAGAGGAGTAAAAAACCATCAAAAATTTCAATCCTGCATGATTTTACCAAGAAATGTGATTCTTCATTCAAAACCTGATTTTTGCTATTGGGCTCTATTGAATAGTGAATGTTTTGAATTTTCTCCAAAAGTAAAGTAGTTGCAAACTCATGCTTTTAGAGACTTGTTTGGGCTCATGAGAGGAGTAGAAAAACATCAAAAATTTCAGTCCTGCATGATTCTACCAAGAAATGTGTGTTCATTGAAACCGCTGGTTTTTGATAGTTTGGGCCCTATTGAATAATGAATGTTTTGAATTTTCTCCAAAAGTAAAGTAGTTGCAAACTCATCCTTTTAGAAACTTGTTTGGGCTGTTGAGAGGAGTAAAAAACCATCAAAAATTTCAATCCTGCATGATTTTACCAAGAAATGTGATTCTTCATTCAAAACCTGATTTTTGCTATTGGGCTCTATTGAATAATGAATGTTTTGAATTTTCTACAAAAGTAAAGTAGTTGCAAACTCATGCTTTTAGAGACTTGTTTGGGCTAATGAGAGGAGTAGAAAAACATCAAAAATTTCAGTCCTGCATGATTCTACCAAGAAATGTATGTTCATTCAAACCGCTGGTTTTTGATAGTTTGGGCACTATTGAATAATGAATGTTTTGAATTTTCTCCAAAAGTAAAGTAGTTGCAAACTCATGCTTTTAGAGACTTGTTTGGGCTCATGAGTCGAGTAGAAAAACATCAAAAATTTCAGTCCTGCATGATTCTACCAAGAAATGTGTGTTCATTCAAACCGCTGGTTTTTGATAGTTTGGGCCCTATTGAATAATGAATGTTTTGAATTTTCTCCAAAAGTAAAGTAGTTGCAAACTCATCCTTTTAGAAACTTGTTTGGGCTGTTGAGAGGAGTAAAAAACCATCAAAAATTTCAATCCTGCATGATTCTACCAAGAAATGTGATTCTTCATTGAAAACCTGATTTTTGCTATTGGGCTCTATTGAATAATGAATGTTTTGAATTTTCTCCAAAAGTAAAGTAGTTGCAAACTCATGCTTTTAGAGACTTGTTTGGGCTCATGAGAGGAGTAGAAAAACATCAAAAATTTCAGTCCTGCATGATTCTACCAAGAAATGTGTGTTCATTGAAACCGCTGGTTTTTGATAGTTTGGGCCCTATTGAAAAATAAATGTTTTGAATTTTCTCCAAAAGTAAAGTAGTTGCAAACTCATCCTTTTAGAAACTTGTTTGGGCTGTTGAGAGGAGTAAAAAACCATCAAAAATTTCAATCCTGCATGATTTTACCAAGAAATGTGATTCTTCATTCAAAACCTGATTTTTGCTATTGGGCTCTATTGAATAGTGAATGTTTTGAATTTTCTCCAAAAGTAAAGTAGTTGCAAACTCATGCTTTTAGAGACTTGTTTGGGCTCATGAGAGGAGTAGAAAAATATCAAAAATTTCAGTCCTGCATGATTCTACCAAGAAATGTGTGTTCATTGAAACCGCTGGTTTTTGATAGTTTGGGCCCTATTGAATAATGAATGTTTTGAATTTTCTCCAAAAGTAAAGTAGTTGCAAACTCATCCTTTTAGAAACTTGTTTGGGCTGTTGAGAGGAGTAAAAAACCATCAAAAATTTCAATCCTGCATGATTTTACCAAGAAATGTGATTCTTCATTCAAAACCTGATTTTTGCTATTGGGCTCTATTGAATAGTGAATGTTTTGAATTTTCTCCAAAAGTAAAGTAGTTGCAAACTCATGCTTTTAGAGACTTGTTTGGGCTCATGAGAGGAGTAGAAAAACATCAAAAATTTCAGTCCTGCATGATTCTACCAAGAAATGTGTGTTCATTGAAACCGCTGGTTTTTGATAGTTTGGGCCCTATTGAATAATGAATGTTTTGAATTTTCTCCAAAAGTAAAGTAGTTGCAAACTCATCCTTTTAGAAACTTGTTTGGGCTGTTGAGAGGAGTTAAAAACCATCAAAAATTTCAATCCTGCATGATTTTACCATGAAATGTGATTCTTCATTCAAAACCTGATTTTTGCTATTGGGCTCTATTGAATAATGAATGTTTTGAATTTTCTACAAAAGTAAAGTAGTTGCAAACTCATGCTTTTAGAGACTTGTTTGGGCTCATGAGAGGAGTAGAAAAACATCAAAAATTTCAGTCCTGCATGATTCTACCAAGAAATGTATGTTCATTCAAACCGCTGGTTTTTGATAGTTTGGGCACTATTGAATAATGAATGTTTTGAATTTTCTCCAAAAGTAAAGTAGTTGCAAACTCATCCTTTTAGAAAGTTGTTTGGGCTGTTGAGAGGAGTAAAAAACCATCAAAAATTTCAATCCTGCATGATTTTACCAAGAAATGTGATTCTTCATTCAAAACCTGATTTTTGCTATTGGGCTCTATTGAATAGTGAATGTTTTGAATTTTCTCCAAAAGTAAAGTAGTTGCAAACTCATGCTTTTAGAGACTTGTTTGGGCTCATGAGAGGAGTAGAAAAACATCAAAAATTTCAGTCCTGCATGATTCTACCAAGAAATGTGTGTTCATTGAAACCACTGGTTTTTGATAGTTTGGGCCCTATTGAATAATGAATGTTTTGAATTTTCTCCAAAAGTAAAGTAGTTGCAAACTCATCCTTTTAGAAACTTGTTTGGGCTGTTGAGAGGAGTAAAAAACCATCAAAAATTTCAATCCTGCATGATTCTACCAAGAAATGTGATTCTTCATTGAAAACCTGATTTTTGCTATTGGGCTCTATTGAATAATGAATGTTTTGAATTTTCTCCAAAAGTAAAGTAGTTGCAAACTCATGCTTTTAGACACTTGTTTGGGCTCATGAGAGGAGTAGAAAAACATCAAAAATTTCAGTCCTGCATGATTCTACCAAGAAATGTGTGTTCATTGAAACCGCTGGTTTTTGATAGTTTGGGCCCTATTGAAAAATAAATGTTTTGAATTTTCTCCAAAAGTAAAGTAGTTGCAAACTCATCCTTTTAGAAACTTGTTTGGGCTGTTGAGAGGAGTAAAAAACCATCAAAAATTTCAATCCTGCATGATTTTACCAAGAAATGTGATTCTTCATTCAAAACCTGATTTTTGCTATTGGGCTCTATTGAATAGTGAATGTTTTGAATTTTCTCCAAAAGTAAAGTAGTTGCAAACTCATGCTTTTAGAGACTTGTTTGGGCTCATGAGAGGAGTAGAAAAACATCAAAAATTTCAGTCCTGCATGATTCTACCAAGAAATGTGTGTTCATTCAAACCGCTGGTTTTTGATAGTTTGGGCCCTATTGAATAATGAATGTTTTGAATTTTCTCCAAAAGTAAAGTAGTTGCAAACTCATCCTTTTAGAAACTTGTTTGGGCTGTTGAGAGGAGTAAAAAACCATCAAAAATTTCAATCCTGCATGATTCTACCAAGAAATGTGATTCTTCATTGAAAACCTGATTTTTGCTATTGGGCTCTATTGAATAATGAATGTTTTGAATTTTCTCCAAAAGTAAAGTAGTTGCAAACTCATGCTTTTAGAGACTTGTTTGGGCTCATGAGAGGAGTAGAAAAACATCAAAAATTTCAGTCCTGCATGATTCTACCAAGAAATGTGTGTTGATTGAAACCGCTGGTTTTTGATAGTTTGGGCCCTATTGAAAAATAAATGTTTTGAATTTTCTCCAAAAGTAAAGTAGTTGCAAACTCATCCTTTTAGAAACTTGTTTGGGCTGTTGAGAGGAGTAAAAAACCATCAAAAATTTCAATCCTGCATGATTTTACCAAGAAATGTGATTCTTCATTCAAAACCTGATTTTTGCTATTGGGCTCTATTGAATAGTGAATGTTTTGAATTTTCTCCAAAAGTAAAGTAGTTGCAAACTCATGCTTTTAGAGACTTGTTTGGGCTCATGAGAGGAGTAGAAAAACATCAAAAATTTCAGTCCTGCATGATTCTACCAAGAAATGTGTGTTCATTGAAACCGCTGGTTTTTGATAGTTTGGGCCCTATTGAATAATGAATGTTTTGAATTTTCTCCAAAAGTAAAGTAGTTGCAAACTCATCCTTTTAGAAACTTGTTTGGGCTGTTGAGAGGAGTAAAAAACCATCAAAAATTTCAATCCTGCATGATTTTACCAAGAAATGTGATTCTTCATTCAAAACCTGATTTTTGCTATTGGGCTCTATTGAATAGTGAATGTTTTGAATTTTCTCCAAAAGTAAAGTAGTTGCAAACTCATGCTTTTAGAGACTTGTTTGGGCTCATGAGAGGAGTAGAAAAACATCAAAAATTTCAGTCCTGCATGATTCTACCAAGAAATGTGTGTTCATTCAAACCGCTGGTTTTTGATAGTTTGGGCCCTATTGAATAATGAATGTTTTGAATTTTCTCCAAAAGTAAAGTAGTTGCAAACTCATCCTTTTAGAAACTTGTTTGGGCTGTTGAGAGGAGTAAAAAACCATCAAAAATTTCAATCCTGCATGATTTTACCAAGAAATGTGATTCTTCATTCAAAACCTGATTTTTGCTATTGGGCTCTATTGAATAATGAATGTTTTGAATATTCTACAAAAGTAAAGTAGTTGCAAACTCATGCTTTTAGAGACTTGTTTGGGCTCATGAGAGGAGTAGAAAAACATCAAAAATTTCAGTCCTGCATGATTCTACCAAGAAATGTATGTTCATTCAAACCGCTGGTTTTTGATAGTTTGGGCACTATTGAATAATGAATGTTTTGAATTTTCTCCAAAAGTAAAGTAGTTGCAAACTCATGCTTTTAGAGACTTGTTTGGGCTCATGAGACGAGTAGAAAAACATCAAAAATTTCAGTCCTGCATGATTCTACCAAGAAATGTGTGTTCATTCAAACCGCTGGTTTTTGATAGTTTGGGCCCTATTGAATAATGAATGTTTTGAATTTTCTCCAAAAGTAAAGTAGTTGCAAACTCATCCTTTTAGAAACTTGTTTGGGCTGTTGAGAGGAGTAAAAAACCATCAAAAATTTCAATCCTGCATGATTCTACCAAGAAATGTGATTCTTCATTGAAAACCTGATTTTTGCTATTGGGCTCTATTGAATAATGAATGTTTTGAATTTTCTCCAAAAGTAAAGTAGTTGCAAACTCATGCTTTTAGAGACTTGTTTGGGCTCATGAGAGGAGTAGAAAAACATCAAAAATTTCAGTCCTGCATGATTCTACCAAGAAATGTGTGTTCATTGAAACCGCTGGTTTTTGATAGTTTGGGCCCTATTGAAAAATAAATGTTTTGAATTTTCTCCAAAAGTAAAGTAGTTGCAAACTCATCCTTTTAGAAACTTGTTTGGGCTGTTGAGAGGAGTAAAAAACCATCAAAAATTTCAATCCTGCATGATTTTACCAAGAAATGTGATTCTTCATTCAAAACCTGATTTTTGCTATTGGGCTCTATTGAATAGTGAATGTTTTGAATTTTCTCCAAAAGTAAAGTAGTTGCAAACTCATGCTTTTAGAGACTTGTTTGGGCTCATGAGAGGAGTAGAAAAACATCAAAAATTTCAGTCCTGCATGATTCTACCAAGAAATGTGTGTTCATTGAAACCGCTGGTTTTTGATAGTTTGGGCCCTATTGAATAATGAATGTTTTGAATTTTCTCCAAAAGTAAAGTAGTTGCAAACTCATCCTTTTAGAAACTTGTTTGGGCTGTTGAGAGGAGTAAAAAACCATCAAAAATTTCAATCCTGCATGATTTTACCAAGAAATGTGATTCTTCATTCAAAACCTGATTTTTGCTATTGGGCTCTATTGAATAATGAATGTTTTGAATTTTCTACAAAAGTAAAGTAGTTGCAAACTCATGCTTTTAGAGACTTGTTTGGGCTCATGAGAGGAGTAGAAAAACATCAAAAATTTCAGTCCTGCATGATTCTACCAAGAAATGTATGTTCATTCAAACCGCTGGTTTTTGATAGTTTGGGCACTATTGAATAATGAATGTTTTGAATTTTCTCCAAAAGTAAAGTAGTTGCAAACTCATGCTTTTAGAGACTTGTTTGGGCTCATGAGACGAGTAGAAAAACATCAAAAATTTCAGTCCTGCATGATTCTACCAAGAAATGTGTGTTCATTCAAACCGCTGGTTTTTGATAGTTTGGGCCCTATTGAATAATGAATGTTTTGAATTTTCTCCAAAAGTAAAGTAGTTGCAAACTCATCCTTTTAGAAACTTGTTTGGGCTGTTGAGAGGAGTAAAAAACCATCAAAAATTTCAATCCTGCATGATTCTACCAAGAAATGTGATTCTTCATTGAAAACCTGATTTTTGCTATTGGGCTCTATTGAATAATGAATGTTTTGAATTTTCTCCAAAAGTAAAGTAGTTGCAAACTCATGCTTTTAGAGACTTGTTTGGGCTCATGAGAGGAGTAGAAAAACATCAAAAATTTCAGTCCTGCATGATTCTACCAAGAAATGTGTGTTCATTGAAACCGCTGGTTTTTGATAGTTTGGGCCCTATTGAAAAATAAATGTTTTGAATTTTCTCCAAAAGTAAAGTAGTTGCAAACTCATCCTTTTAGAAACTTGTTTGGGCTGTTGAGAGGAGTAAAAAACCATCAAAAATTTCAATCCTGCATGATTTTACCAAGAAATGTGATTCTTCATTCAAAACCTGATTTTTGCTATTGGGCTCTATTGAATAGTGAATGTTTTGAATTTTCTCCAAAAGTAAAGTAGTTGCAAACTCATGCTTTTAGAGACTTGTTTGGGCTCATGAGAGGAGTAGAAAAATATCAAAAATTTCAGTCCTGCATGATTCTACCAAGAAATGTGTGTTCATTGAAACCGCTGGTTTTTGATAGTTTGGGCCCTATTGAATAATGAATGTTTTGAATTTTCTCCAAAAGTAAAGTAGTTGCAAACTCATCCTTTTAGAAACTTGTTTGGGCTGTTGAGAGGAGTAAAAAACCATCAAAAATTTCAATCCTGCATGATTTTACCAAGAAATGTGATTCTTCATTCAAAACCTGATTTTTGCTATTGGGCTCTATTGAATAGTGAATGTTTTGAATTTTCTCCAAAAGTAAAGTAGTTGCAAACTCATGCTTTTAGAGACTTGTTTGGGCTCATGAGAGGAGTAGAAAAACATCAAAAATTTCAGTCCTGCATGATTCTACCAAGAAATGTGTGTTCATTGAAACCGCTGGTTTTTGATAGTTTGGGCCCTATTGAATAATGAATGTTTTGAATTTTCTCCAAAAGTAAAGTAGTTGCAAACTCATCCTTTTAGAAACTTGTTTGGGCTGTTGAGAGGAGTTAAAAACCATCAAAAATTTCAATCCTGCATGATTTTACCAAGAAATGTGATTCTTCATTCAAAACCTGATTTTTGCTATTGGGCTCTATTGAATAATGAATGTTTTGAATTTTCTACAAAAGTAAAGTAGTTGCAAACTCATGCTTTTAGAGACTTGTTTGGGCTCATGAGAGGAGTAGAAAAACATCAAAAATTTCAGTCCTGCATGATTCTACCAAGAAATGTATGTTCATTCAAACCGCTGGTTTTTGATAGTTTGGGCCCTATTGAATAATGAATGTTTTGAATTTTCTCCAAAAGTAAAGTAGTTGCAAACTCATGCTTTTAGAGACTTGTTTGGGCTCATGAGAGGAGTAGAAAAACATCAAAAATTTCAGTCCTGCATGATTCTACCAAGAAATGTATGTTCATTCAAACCGCTGGTTTTTGATAGTTTGGGCACTATTGAATAATGAATGTTTTGAATTTTCTCCAAAAGTAAAGTAGTTGCAAACTCATCCTTTTAGAAACTTGTTTGGGCTGTTGAAAGGAGGCAAAAACCATCAAAAATTTCAATCCTGCATGATTTTACCAAGAAATGTGATTCTTCATTCAAAACCTGATTTTTGCTATTGGGCTCTATTGAATAGTGAATGTTTTGAATTTTCTCCAAAAGAAAAGTAGTTGCAAACTCATGCTTTTAGAGACTTGTTTGGGCTCATGAGAGTAGTAGAAAAACATCAAAAATTTCAGTCCTGCATGATTCTACCAAGAAATGTGTGTTCATTCAAACCTCTGGTTTTTGATAGCCTTTGGTTTTGATGGTTTTTGGGCCCTATTGAATAATGAATGTTTTGAATTTTCTCCAAAAGTAAAGTAGTTGCAAACTCATCCTTTTAGAAACTTGTTTGGGCTGTTGAGAGGAGTAAAAAACCATCAAAAATTTCAATCCTGCATGATTCTACCAAGAAATGTGATTCTTCATTGAAAACCTGATTTTTGCTATTGGGCTCTATTGAATAATGAATGTTTTGAATTTTCTCCAAAAGTAAAGTAGTTGCAAACTCATGCTTTTAGAGACTTGTTTGGGCTCATGAGAGGAGTAGAAAAACATCAAAAATTTCAGTCCTGCATGATTCTACCAAGAAATATGTGTTCATTGAAACCGCTGGTTTTTGATAGTTTGGGCCCTATTGAATAATGAATGTTTTGAATTTTCTCCAAAAGTAAAGTAGTTGCAAACTCATCCTTTTAGAAACTTGTTTGGGCTGTTGAGAGGAGTAAAAAACCATCAAAAATTTCAATCCTGCATGATTTTACCAAGAAATGTGATTCTTCATTCAAAACCTGATTTTTGCTATTGGGCTCTATTGAATAGTGAATGTTTTGAATTTTCTCCAAAAGTAAAGTAGTTGCAAACTCATCCTTTTAGAAACTTGTTTGGGCTGTTGAGAGGAGTAAAAAACCATCAAAAATTTCAATCCTGCATGATTTTACCAAGAAATGTGATTCTTCATTCAAAACCTGATTTTTGCTATTGGGCTCTATTGAATAATGAATGTTTTGAATTTTCTACAAAAGTAAAGTAGTTGCAAACTCATGCTTTTAGAGACTTGTTTGGGCTCATGAGAGGAGTAGAAAAACATCAAAAATTTCAGTCCTGCATGATTCTACCAAGAAATGTATGTTCATTCAAACCGCTGGTTTTTGATAGTTTGGGCCCTATTGAATAATGAATGTTTTGAATTTTCTCCAAAAGTAAAGTAGTTGCAAACTCATGCTTTTAGAGACTTGTTTGGGCTCATGAGAGGAGTAGAAAAACATCAAAAATTTCAGTCCTGCATGATTCTACCAAGAAATGTATGTTCATTCAAACCGCTGGTTTTTGATAGTTTGGGCACTATTGAATAATGAATGTTTTGAATTTTCTCCAAAAGTAAAGTAGTTGCAAACTCATCCTTTTAGAAACTTGTTTGGGCTGTTGAGAGGAGGCAAAAACCATCAAAAATTTCAATCCTGCATGATTTTACCAAGAAATGTGATTCTTCATTCAAAACCTGTTTTTTGCTATTGGGCTCTATTGAATAGTGAATGTTTTGAATTTTCTCCAAAAGAAAAGTAGTTGCAAACTCATGCTTTTAGAGACTTGTTTGGGCTCATGAGAGGAGTAGAAAAACATCAAAAATTTCAGTCCTGCATGATTCTACCAAGAAATGTGTGTTCATTCAAACCTCTGGTTTTTGATAGCCTTTGGTTTTGATGGTTTTTGGGCCCTATTGAATAATGAATGTTTTGAATTTTCTCCAAAAGTAAAGTAGTTGCAAACTCATCCTTTTAGAAACTTGTTTGGGCTGTTGAGAGGAGTAAAAAACCATCAAAAATTTCAATCCTGCATGATTCTACCAAGAAATGTGATTCTTCATTGAAAACCTGATTTTTGCTATTGGGCTCTATTGAATAATGAATGTTTTGAATTTTCTCCAAAAGTAAAGTAGTTGCAAACTCATGCTTTTAGAGACTTGTTTGGGCTCATGAGAGGAGTAGAAAAACATCAAAAATTTCAGTCCTGCATGATTCTACCAAGAAATGTGTGTTCATTGAAACCGCTGGTTTTTGATAGTTTGGGCCCTATTGAATAATGAATGTTTTGAATTTTCTCCAAAAGTAAAGTAGTTGCAAACTCATCCTTTTAGAAACTTGTTTGGGCTGTTGAGAGGAGTAAAAAACCATCAAAAATTTCAATCCTGCATGATTTTACCAAGAAATGTGATTCTTCATTCAAAACCTGATTTTTGCTATTGGGCTCTATTGAATAGTGAATGTTTTGAATTTTCTCCAAAAGTAAAGTAGTTGCAAACTCATGCTTTTAGACACTTGTTTGGGCTCATGAGAGGAGTAGAAAAACATCAAAAATTTTAGTCCTGCATGATTCTACCAAGAAATGTGTGTTCATTGAAACCGCTGGTTTTTGATAGTTTGGGCCCTATTGAATAATGAATGTTTTGAATTTTCTCCAAAAGTAAAGTAGTTGCAAACTCATCCTTTTAGAAACTTGTTTGGGCTGTTGAGAGGAGTAAAAAACCATCAAAAATTTCAATCCTGCATGATTCTACCAAGAAATGTGATTCTTCATTGAAAACCTGATTTTTGCTATTGGGCTCTATTGAATAATGAATGTTTTGAATTTTCTCCAAAAGTAAAGTAGTTGCAAACTCATGCTTTTAGAGACTTGTTTGGGCTCATGAGAGGAGTAGAAAAACATCAAAAATTTCAGTCCTGCATGATTCTACCAAGAAATGTGTGTTCATTGAAACCGCTGGTTTTTGATAGTTTGGGCACTATTGAAAAATAAATGTTTTGAATTTTCTCCAAAAGTAAAGTAGTTGCAAACTCATCCTTTTAGAAACTTGTTTGGGCTGTTGAGAGGAGTAAAAAACCATCAAAAATTTCAATCCTGCATGATTTTACCAAGAAATGTGATTCTTCATTCAAAACCTGATTTTTGCTATTGGGCTCTATTGAATAGTGAATGTTTTGAATTTTCTCCAAAAGTAAAGTAGTTGCAAACTCATGCTTTTAGAGACTTGTTTGGGCTCATGAGAGGAGTAGAAAAACATCAAAAATTTCAGTCCTGCATGATTCTACCAAGAAATGTGTGTTCATTGAAACCGCTGGTTTTTGATAGTTTGGGCCCTATTGAATAATGAATGTTTTGAATTTTCTCCAAAAGTAAAGTAGTTGCAAACTCATCCTTTTAGAAACTTGTTTGGGCTGTTGAGAGGAGTAAAAAACCATCAAAAATTTCAATCCTGCATGATTTTACCAAGAAATGTGATTCTTCATTCAAAACCTGATTTTTGCTATTGGGCTCTATTGAATAGTGAATGTTTTGAATTTTCTCCAAAAGTAAAGTAGTTGCAAACTCATGCTTTTAGAGACTTGTTTGGGCTCATGAGAGGAGTAGAAAAACATCAAAAATTTCAGTCCTGCATGATTCTACCAAGAAATGTGTGTTCATTCAAACCGCTGGTTTTTGATAGTTTGGGCCCTATTGAATAATGAATGTTTTGAATTTTCTCCAAAAGTAAAGTAGTTGCAAACTCATCCTTTTAGAAACTTGTTTGGGCTGTTGAGAGGAGTAAAAAACCATCAAAAATTTCAATCCTGCATGATTTTACCAAGAAATGTGATTCTTCATTCAAAACCTGATTTTTGCTATTGGGCTCTATTGAATAGTGAATGTTTTGAATTTTCTCCAAAAGTAAAGTAGTTGCAAACTCATGCTTTTAGAGACTTGTTTGGGCTCATGAGAGGAGTAGAAAAACATCAAAAATTTCAGTCCTGCATGATTCTACCAAGAAATGTGTGTTCATTGAAACCGCTGGTTTTTGATAGTTTGGGCCCTATTGAATAATGAATGTTTTGAATTTTCTCCAAAAGTAAAGTAGTTGCAAACTCATCCTTTTAGAAACTTGTTTGGGCTGTTGAGAGGAGTAAAAAACCATCAAAAATTTCAATCCTGCATGATTTTACCAAGAAATGTGATTCTTCATTCAAAACCTGATTTTTGCTATTGGGCTCTATTGAATAGTGAATGTTTTGAATTTTCTCTAAAAGTAAAGTAGTTGCAAACTCATGCTTTTAGAGACTTGTTTGGGCTCATGAGAGGAGTAGAAAAACATCAAAAATTTCAGTCCTGCATGATTCTACCAAGAAATGTATGTTCATTCAAACCGCTGGTTTTTGATAGTTTGGGCCCTATTGAATAATGAATGTTTTGAATTTTCTCCAAAAGTAAAGTAGTTGCAAACTCATCCTTTTAGAAACTTGTTTGGGCTGTTGAGAGGAGTAAAAAACCATCAAAAATTTCAATCCTGCATGATTTTACCAAGAAATGTGATTCTTCATTCAAAACCTGATTTTTGCTATTGGGCTCTATTGAATAGTGAATGTTTTGAATTTTCTCCAAAAGTAAAGTAGTTGCAAACTCATGCTTTTAGAGACTTGTTTGGGCTCATGAGAGGAGTAGAAAAACATCAAAAATTTCAGTCCTGCATGATTCTACCAAGAAATGTGTGTTCATTCAAACCGCTGGTTTTTGATAGTTTGGGCCCTATTGAATAATGAATGTTTTGAATTTTCTCCAAAAGTAAAGTAGTTGCAAACTCATCCTTTTAGAAACTTGTTTGGGCTGTTGAGAGGAGTAAAAAACCATCAAAAATTTCAATCCTGCATGATTTTACCAAGAAATGTGATTCTTCATTCAAAACCTGATTTTTGCTATTGGGCTCTATTGAATAGTGAATGTTTTGAATTTTCTCCAAAAGTAAAGTACTTGCAAACTCATGCTTTTACAGACTTGTTTGGGCTCATGAGAGGAGTAGAAAAACATCAAAAATTTCAGTCCTGCATGATTCTACCAAGAAATGTGTGTTCATTGAAACCACTGGTTTTTGATAGTTTGGGCCCTATTGAATAATGAATGTTTTGAATTTTCTCCAAAAGTAAAGTAGTTGCAAACTCATCCTTTTAGAAACTTGTTTGGGCTGTTGAGAGGAGTAAAAAACCATCAAAAATTTCAATCCTGCATGATTTTACCAAGAAATGTGATTCTTCATTCAAAACCTGATTTTTGCTATTGGGCTCTATTGAATAGTGAATGTTTTGAATTTTCTCCAAAAGTAAAGTAGTTGCAAACTCATGCTTTTAGAGACTTGTTTGGGCTCATGAGAGGAGTAGAAAAACATCAAAAATTTCAGTCCTGCATGATTCTACCAAGAAATGTGTGTTCATTCAAACCGCTGGTTTTTGATAGTTTGGGCCCTATTGAATAATGAATGTTTTGAATTTTCTCCAAAAGTAAAGTAGTTGCAAACTCATCCTTTTAGAAACTTGTTTGGGCTGTTGAGAGGAGTAAAAAACCATCAAAAATTTCAATCCTGCATGATTTTACCAAGAAATGTGATTCTTCATTCAAAACCTGATTTTTGCTATTGGGCTCTATTGAATAATGAATGTTTTGAATATTCTACAAAAGTAAAGTAGTTGCAAACTCATGCTTTTAGAGACTTGTTTGGGCTCATGAGAGGAGTAGAAAAACATCAAAAATTTCAGTCCTGCATGATTCTACCAAGAAATGTATGTTCATTCAAACCGCTGGTTTTTGATAGTTTGGGCACTATTGAATAATGAATGTTTTGAATTTTCTCCAAAAGTAAAGTAGTTGCAAACTCATGCTTTTAGAGACTTGTTTGGGCTCATGAGACGAGTAGAAAAACATCAAAAATTTCAGTCCTGCATGATTCTACCAAGAAATGTGTGTTCATTCAAACCGCTGGTTTTTGATAGTTTGGGCCCTATTGAATAATGAATGTTTTGAATTTTCTCCAAAAGTAAAGTAGTTGCAAACTCATCCTTTTAGAAACTTGTTTGGGCTGTTGAGAGGAGTAAAAAACCATCAAAAATTTCAATCCTGCATGATTCTACCAAGAAATGTGATTCTTCATTGAAAACCTGATTTTTGCTATTGGGCTCTATTGAATAATGAATGTTTTGAATTTTCTCCAAAAGTAAAGTAGTTGCAAACTCATGCTTTTAGAGACTTGTTTGGGCTCATGAGAGGAGTAGAAAAACATCAAAAATTTCAGTCCTGCACGATTCTACCAAGAAATGTGTGTTCATTGAAACCGCTGGTTTTTGATAGTTTGGGCCCTATTGAAAAATAAATGTTTTGAATTTTCTCCAAAAGTAAAGTAGTTGCAAACTCATCCTTTTAGAAACTTGTTTGGGCTGTTGAGAGGAGTAAAAAACCATCAAAAATTTCAATCCTGCATGATTTTACCAAGAAATGTGATTCTTCATTCAAAACCTGATTTTTGCTATTGGGCTCTATTGAATAGTGAATGTTTTGAATTTTCTCCAAAAGTAAAGTAGTTGCAAACTCATGCTTTTAGAGACTTGTTTGGGCTCATGAGAGGAGTAGAAAAACATCAAAAATTTCAGTCCTGCATGATTCTACCAAGAAATGTGTGTTCATTGAAACCGCTGGTTTTTGATAGTTTGGGCCCTATTGAATAATGAATGTTTTGAATTTTCTCCAAAAGTAAAGTAGTTGCAAACTCATCCTTTTAGAAACTTGTTTGGGCTGTTGAGAGGAGTAAAAAACCATCAAAAATTTCAATCCTGCATGATTTTACCAAGAAATGTGATTCTTCATTCAAAACCTGATTTTTGCTATTGGGCTCTATTGAATAATGAATGTTTTGAATTTTCTACAAAAGTAAAGTAGTTGCAAACTCATGCTTTTAGAGACTTGTTTGGGCTCATGAGAGGAGTAGAAAAACATCAAAAATTTCAGTCCTGCATGATTCTACCAAGAAATGTATGTTCATTCAAACCGCTGGTTTTTGATAGTTTGGGCACTATTGAATAATGAATGTTTTGAATTTTCTCCAAAAGTAAAGTAGTTGCAAACTCATGCTTTTAGAGACTTGTTTGGGCTCATGAGACGAGTAGAAAAACATCAAAAATTTCAGTCCTGCATGATTCTACCAAGAAATGTGTGTTCATTCAAACCGCTGGTTTTTGATAGTTTGGGCCCTATTGAATAATGAATGTTTTGAATTTTCTCCAAAAGTAAAGTAGTTGCAAACTCATCCTTTTAGAAACTTGTTTGGGCTGTTGAGAGGAGTAAAAAACCATCAAAAATTTCAATCCTGCATGATTCTACCAAGAAATGTGATTCTTCATTGAAAACCTGATTTTTGCTATTGGGCTCTATTGAATAATGAATGTTTTGAATTTTCTCCAAAAGTAAAGTAGTTGCAAACTCATGCTTTTAGAGACTTGTTTGGGCTCATGAGAGGAGTAGAAAAACATCAAAAATTTCAGTCCTGCATGATTCTACCAAGAAATGTGTGTTCATTGAAACCGCTGGTTTTTGATAGTTTGGGCCCTATTGAAAAATAAATGTTTTGAATTTTCTCCAAAAGTAAAGTAGTTGCAAACTCATCCTTTTAGAAACTTGTTTGGGCTGTTGAGAGGAGTAAAAAACCATCAAAAATTTCAATCCTGCATGATTTTACCAAGAAATGTGATTCTTCATTCAAAACCTGATTTTTGCTATTGGGCTCTATTGAATAGTGAATGTTTTGAATTTTCTCCAAAAGTAAAGTAGTTGCAAACTCATGCTTTTAGAGACTTGTTTGGGCTCATGAGAGGAGTAGAAAAATATCAAAAATTTCAGTCCTGCATGATTCTACCAAGAAATGTGTGTTCATTGAAACCGCTGGTTTTTGATAGTTTGGGCCCTATTGAATAATGAATGTTTTGAATTTTCTCCAAAAGTAAAGTAGTTGCAAACTCATCCTTTTAGAAACTTGTTTGGGCTGTTGAGAGGAGTAAAAAACCATCAAAAATTTCAATCCTGCATGATTTTACCAAGAAATGTGATTCTTCATTCAAAACCTGATTTTTGCTATTGGGCTCTATTGAATAGTGAATGTTTTGAATTTTCTCCAAAAGTAAAGTAGTTGCAAACTCATGCTTTTAGAGACTTGTTTGGGCTCATGAGAGGAGTAGAAAAACATCAAAAATTTCAGTCCTGCATGATTCTACCAAGAAATGTGTGTTCATTGAAACCGCTGGTTTTTGATAGTTTGGGCCCTATTGAATAATGAATGTTTTGAATTTTCTCCAAAAGTAAAGTAGTTGCAAACTCATCCTTTTAGAAACTTGTTTGGGCTGTTGAGAGGAGTAAAAAACCATCAAAAATTTCAATCCTGCATGATTTTACCAAGAAATGTGATTCTTCATTCAAAACCTGATTTTTGCTATTGGGCTCTATTGAATAATGAATGTTTTGAATTTTCTACAAAAGTAAAGTAGTTGCAAACTCATGCTTTTAGAGACTTGTTTGGGCTCATGAGAGGAGTAGAAAAACATCAAAAATTTCAGTCCTGCATGATTCTACCAAGAAATGTATGTTCATTCAAACCGCTGGTTTTTGATAGTTTGGGCCCTATTGAATAATGAATGTTTTGAATTTTCTCCAAAAGTAAAGTAGTTGCAAACTCATGCTTTTAGAGACTTGTTTGGGCTCATGAGAGGAGTAGAAAAACATCAAAAATTTCAGTCCTGCATGATTCTACCAAGAAATGTATGTTCATTCAAACCGCTGGTTTTTGATAGTTTGGGCACTATTGAATAATGAATGTTTTGAATTTTCTCCAAAAGTAAAGTAGTTGCAAACTCATCCTTTTAGAAACTTGTTTGGGCTGTTGAAAGGAGGCAAAAACCATCAAAAATTTCAATCCTGCATGATTTTACCAAGAAATGTGATTCTTCATTCAAAACCTGATTTTTGCTATTGGGCTCTATTGAATAGTGAATGTTTTGAATTTTCTCCAAAAGAAAAGTAGTTGCAAACTCATGCTTTTAGAGACTTGTTTGGGCTCATGAGAGTAGTAGAAAAACATCAAAAATTTCAGTCCTGCATGATTCTACCAAGAAATGTGTGTTCATTCAAACCTCTGGTTTTTGATAGCCTTTGGTTTTGATGGTTTTTGGGCCCTATTGAATAATGAATGTTTTGAATTTTCTCCAAAAGTAAAGTAGTTGCAAACTCATCCTTTTAGAAACTTGTTTGGGCTGTTGAGAGGAGTAAAAAACCATCAAAAATTTCAATCCTGCATGATTCTACCAAGAAATGTGATTCTTCATTGAAAACCTGATTTTTGCTATTGGGCTCTATTGAATAATGAATGTTTTGAATTTTCTCCAAAAGTAAAGTAGTTGCAAACTCATGCTTTTAGAGACTTGTTTGGGCTCATGAGAGGAGTAGAAAAACATCAAAAATTTCAGTCCTGCATGATTCTACCAAGAAATGTGTGTTCATTGAAACCGCTGGTTTTTGATAGTTTGGGCCCTATTGAATAATGAATGTTTTGAATTTTCTCCAAAAGTAAAGTAGTTGCAAACTCATCCATTTAGAAACTTGTTTGGGCTGTTGAGAGGAGTAAAAAACCATCAAAAATTTCAATCCTGCATGATTTTACCAAGAAATGTGATTCTTCATTCAAAACCTGATTTTTGCTATTGGGCTCTATTGAATAGTGAATGTTTTGAATTTTCTCCAAAAGTAAAGTAGTTGCAAACTCATCCTTTTAGAAACTTGTTTGGGCTGTTGAGAGGAGTAAAAAACCATCAAAAATTTCAATCCTGCATGATTTTACCAAGAAATGTGATTCTTCATTCAAAACCTGATTTTTGCTATTGGGCTCTATTGAATAATGAATGTTTTGAATATTCTACAAAAGTAAAGTAGTTGCAAACTCATGCTTTTAGAGACTTGTTTGGGCTCATGAGAGGAGTAGAAAAACATCAAAAATTTCAGTCCTGCATGATTCTACCAAGAAATGTATGTTCATTCAAACCGCTGGTTTTTGATAGTTTGGGCACTATTGAATAATGAATGTTTTGAATTTTCTCCAAAAGTAAAGTAGTTGCAAACTCATGCTTTTAGAGACTTGTTTGGGCTCATGAGACGAGTAGAAAAACATCAAAAATTTCAGTCCTGCATGATTCTACCAAGAAATGTGTGTTCATTCAAACCGCTGGTTTTTGATAGTTTGGGCCCTATTGAATAATGAATGTTTTGAATTTTCTCCAAAAGTAAAGTAGTTGCAAACTCATCCTTTTAGAAACTTGTTTGGGCTGTTGAGAGGAGTAAAAAACCATCAAAAATTTCAATCCTGCATGATTCTACCAAGAAATGTGATTCTTCATTGAAAACCTGATTTTTGCTATTGGGCTCTATTGAATAATGAATGTTTTGAATTTTCTCCAAAAGTAAAGTAGTTGCAAACTCATGCTTTTAGAGACTTGTTTGGGCTCATGAGAGGAGTAGAAAAACATCAAAAATTTCAGTCCTGCACGATTCTACCAAGAAATGTGTGTTCATTGAAACCGCTGGTTTTTGATAGTTTGGGCCCTATTGAAAAATAAATATTTTGAATTTTCTCCAAAAGTAAAGTAGTTGCAAACTCATCCTTTTAGAAACTTGTTTGGGCTGTTGAGAGGAGTAAAAAACCATCAAAAATTTCAATCCTGCATGATTTTACCAAGAAATGTGATTCTTCATTCAAAACCTGATTTTTGCTATTGGGCTCTATTGAATAGTGAATGTTTTGAATTTTCTCCAAAAGTAAAGTAGTTGCAAACTCATGCTTTTAGAGACTTGTTTGGGCTCATGAGAGGAGTAGAAAAACATCAAAAATTTCAGTCCTGCATGATTCTACCAAGAAATGTGTGTTCATTGAAACCGCTGGTTTTTGATAGTTTGGGCCCTATTGAATAATGAATGTTTTGAATTTTCTCCAAAAGTAAAGTAGTTGCAAACTCATCCTTTTAGAAACTTGTTTGGGCTGTTGAGAGGAGTAAAAAACCATCAAAAATTTCAATCCTGCATGATTTTACCAAGAAATGTGATTCTTCATTCAAAACCTGATTTTTGCTATTGGGCTCTATTGAATAATGAATGTTTTGAATTTTCTACAAAAGTAAAGTAGTTGCAAACTCATGCTTTTAGAGACTTGTTTGGGCTCATGAGAGGAGTAGAAAAACATCAAAAATTTCAGTCCTGCATGATTCTACCAAGAAATGTATGTTCATTCAAACCGCTGGTTTTTGATAGTTTGGGCACTATTGAATAATGAATGTTTTGAATTTTCTCCAAAAGTAAAGTAGTTGCAAACTCATGCTTTTAGAGACTTGTTTGGGCTCATGAGACGAGTAGAAAAACATCAAAAATTTCAGTCCTGCATGATTCTACCAAGAAATGTGTGTTCATTCAAACCGCTGGTTTTTGATAGTTTGGGCCCTATTGAATAATGAATGTTTTGAATTTTCTCCAAAAGTAAAGTAGTTGCAAACTCATCCTTTTAGAAACTTGTTTGGGCTGTTGAGAGGAGTAAAAAACCATCAAAAATTTCAATCCTGCATGATTCTACCAAGAAATGTGATTCTTCATTGAAAACCTGATTTTTGCTATTGGGCTCTATTGAATAATGAATGTTTTGAATTTTCTCCAAAAGTAAAGTAGTTGCAAACTCATGCTTTTAGAGACTTGTTTGGGCTCATGAGAGGAGTAGAAAAACATCAAAAATTTCAGTCCTGCATGATTCTACCAAGAAATGTGTGTTCATTGAAACCGCTGGTTTTTGATAGTTTGGGCCCTATTGAAAAATAAATGTTTTGAATTTTCTCCAAAAGTAAAGTAGTTGCAAACTCATCCTTTTAGAAACTTGTTTGGGCTGTTGAGAGGAGTAAAAAACCATCAAAAATTTCAATCCTGCATGATTTTACCAAGAAATGTGATTCTTCATTCAAAACCTGATTTTTGCTATTGGGCTCTATTGAATAGTGAATGTTTTGAATTTTCTCCAAAAGTAAAGTAGTTGCAAACTCATGCTTTTAGAGACTTGTTTGGGCTCATGAGAGGAGTAGAAAAATATCAAAAATTTCAGTCCTGCATGATTCTACCAAGAAATGTGTGTTCATTGAAACCGCTGGTTTTTGATAGTTTGGGCCCTATTGAATAATGAATGTTTTGAATTTTCTCCAAAAGTAAAGTAGTTGCAAACTCATCCTTTTAGAAACTTGTTTGGGCTGTTGAGAGGAGTAAAAAACCATCAAAAATTTCAATCCTGCATGATTTTACCAAGAAATGTGATTCTTCATTCAAAACCTGATTTTTGCTATTGGGCTCTATTGAATAGTGAATGTTTTGAATTTTCTCCAAAAGTAAAGTAGTTGCAAACTCATGCTTTTAGAGACTTGTTTGGGCTCATGAGAGGAGTAGAAAAACATCAAAAATTTCAGTCCTGCATGATTCTACCAAGAAATGTGTGTTCATTGAAACCGCTGGTTTTTGATAGTTTGGGCCCTATTGAATAATGAATGTTTTGAATTTTCTCCAAAAGTAAAGTAGTTGCAAACTCATCCTTTTAGAAACTTGTTTGGGCTGTTGAGAGGAGTTAAAAACCATCAAAAATTTCAATCCTGCATGATTTTACCAAGAAATGTGATTCTTCATTCAAAACCTGATTTTTGCTATTGGGCTCTATTGAATAATGAATGTTTTGAATTTTCTACAAAAGTAAAGTAGTTGCAAACTCATGCTTTTAGAGACTTGTTTGGGCTCATGAGAGGAGTAGAAAAACATCAAAAATTTCAGTCCTGCATGATTCTACCAAGAAATGTATGTTCATTCAAACCGCTGGTTTTTGATAGTTTGGGCCCTATTGAATAATGAATGTTTTGAATTTTCTCCAAAAGTAAAGTAGTTGCAAACTCATGCTTTTAGAGACTTGTTTGGGCTCATGAGAGGAGTAGAAAAACATCAAAAATTTCAGTCCTGCATGATTCTACCAAGAAATGTATGTTCATTCAAACCGCTGGTTTTTGATAGTTTGGGCACTATTGAATAATGAATGTTTTGAATTTTCTCCAAAAGTAAAGTAGTTGCAAACTCATCCTTTTAGAAACTTGTTTGGGCTGTTGAAAGGAGGCAAAAACCATCAAAAATTTCAATCCTGCATGATTTTACCAAGAAATGTGATTCTTCATTCAAAACCTGATTTTTGCTATTGGGCTCTATTGAATAGTGAATGTTTTGAATTTTCTCCAAAAGAAAAGTAGTTGCAAACTCATGCTTTTAGAGACTTGTTTGGGCTCATGAGAGTAGTAGAAAAACATCAAAAATTTCAGTCCTGCATGATTCTACCAAGAAATGTGTGTTCATTCAAACCTCTGGTTTTTGATAGCCTTTGGTTTTGATGGTTTTTGGGCCCTATTGAATAATGAATGTTTTGAATTTTCTCCAAAAGTAAAGTAGTTGCAAACTCATCCTTTTAGAAACTTGTTTGGGCTGTTGAGAGGAGTAAAAAACCATCAAAAATTTCAATCCTGCATGATTCTACCAAGAAATGTGATTCTTCATTGAAAACCTGATTTTTGCTATTGGGCTCTATTGAATAATGAATGTTTTGAATTTTCTCCAAAAGTAAAGTAGTTGCAAACTCATGCTTTTAGAGACTTGTTTGGGCTCATGAGAGGAGTAGAAAAACATCAAAAATTTCAGTCCTGCATGATTCTACCAAGAAATGTGTGTTCATTGAAACCGCTGGTTTTTGATAGTTTGGGCCCTATTGAATAATGAATGTTTTGAATTTTCTCCAAAAGTAAAGTAGTTGCAAACTCATCCTTTTAGAAACTTGTTTGGGCTGTTGAGAGGAGTAAAAAACCATCAAAAATTTCAATCCTGCATGATTTTACCAAGAAATGTGATTCTTCATTCAAAACCTGATTTTTGCTATTGGGCTCTATTGAATAGTGAATGTTTTGAATTTTCTCCAAAAGTAAAGTAGTTGCAAACTCATCCTTTTAGAAACTTGTTTGGGCTGTTGAGAGGAGTAAAAAACCATCAAAAATTTCAATCCTGCATGATTTTACCAAGAAATGTGATTCTTCATTCAAAACCTGATTTTTGCTATTGGGCTCTATTGAATAATGAATGTTTTGAATTTTCTACAAAAGTAAAGTAGTTGCAAACTCATGCTTTTAGAGACTTGTTTGGGCTCATGAGAGGAGTAGAAAAACATCAAAAATTTCAGTCCTGCATGATTCTACCAAGAAATGTATGTTCATTCAAACCGCTGGTTTTTGATAGTTTGGGCCCTATTGAATAATGAATGTTTTGAATTTTCTCCAAAAGTAAAGTAGTTGCAAACTCATGCTTTTAGAGACTTGTTTGGGCTCATGAGAGGAGTAGAAAAACATCAAAAATTTCAGTCCTGCATGATTCTACCAAGAAATGTATGTTCATTCAAACCGCTGGTTTTTGATAGTTTGGGCACTATTGAATAATGAATGTTTTGAATTTTCTCCAAAAGTAAAGTAGTTGCAAACTCATCCTTTTAGAAACTTGTTTGGGCTGTTGAGAGGAGGCAAAAACCATCAAAAATTTCAATCCTGCATGATTTTACCAAGAAATGTCATTCTTCATTCAAAACCTGATTTTTGCTATTGGGCTCTATTGAATAGTGAATGTTTTGAATTTTCTCCAAAAGAAAAGTAGTTGCAAACTCATGCTTTTAGAGACTTGTTTGGGCTCATGAGAGGAGTAGAAAAACATCAAAAATTTCAGTCCTGCATGATTCTACCAAGAAATGTGTGTTCATTCAAACCTCTGGTTTTTGATAGCCTTTGGTTTTGATGGTTTTTGGGCCCTATTGAATAATGAATGTTTTGAATTTTCTCCAAAAGTAAAGTAGTTGCAAACTCATCCTTTTAGAAACTTGTTTGGGCTGTTGAGAGGAGTAAAAAACCATCAAAAATTTCAATCCTGCATGATTCTACCAAGAAATGTGATTCTTCATTGAAAACCTGATTTTTGCTATTGGGCTCTATTGAATAATGAATGTTTTGAATTTTCTCCAAAAGTAAAGTAGTTGCAAACTCATGCTTTTAGAGACTTGTTTGGGCTCATGAGAGGAGTAGAAAAACATCAAAAATTTCAGTCCTGCATGATTCTACCAAGAAATGTGTGTTCATTGAAACCGCTGGTTTTTGATAGTTTGGGCCCTATTGAATAATGAATGTTTTGAATTTTCTCCAAAAGTAAAGTAGTTGCAAACTCATCCTTTTAGAAACTTGTTTGGGCTGTTGAGAGGAGTAAAAAACCATCAAAAATTTCAATCCTGCATGATTTTACCAAGAAATGTGATTCTTCATTCAAAACCTGATTTTTGCTATTGGGCTCTATTGAATAGTGAATGTTTTGAATTTTCTCCAAAAGTAAAGTAGTTGCAAACTCATGCTTTTAGACACTTGTTTGGGCTCATGAGAGGAGTAGAAAAACATCAAAAATTTTAGTCCTGCATGATTCTACCAAGAAATGTGTGTTCATTCAAACCGCTGGTTTTTGATAGTTTGGGCCCTATTGAATAATGAATGTTTTGAATTTTCTCCAAAAGTAAAGTAGTTGCAAACTCATCCTTTTAGAAACTTGTTTGGGCTGTTGAGAGGAGTAAAAAACCATCAAAAATTTCAATCCTGCATGATTCTACCAAGAAATGTGATTCTTCATTGAAAACCTGATTTTTGCTATTGGGCTCTATTGAATAATGAATGTTTTGAATTTTCTCCAAAAGTAAAGTAGTTGCAAACTCATGCTTTTAGAGACTTGTTTGGGCTCATGAGAGGAGTAGAAAAACATCAAAAATTTCAGTCCTGCATGATTCTACCAAGAAATGTGTGTTCATTGAAACCGCTGGTTTTTGATAGTTTGGGCCCTATTGAAAAATAAATGTTTTGAATTTTCTCCAAAAGTAAAGTAGTTGCAAACTCATCCTTTTAGAAACTTGTTTGGGCTGTTGAGAGGAGTAAAAAACCATCAAAAATTTCAATCCTGCATGATTTTACCAAGAAATGTGATTCTTCATTCAAAACCTGATTTTTGCTATTGGGCTCTATTGAATAGTGAATGTTTTGAATTTTCTCCAAAAGTAAAGTAGTTGCAAACTCATGCTTTTAGAGACTTGTTTGGGCTCATGAGAGGAGTAGAAAAACATCAAAAATTTCAGTCCTGCATGATTCTACCAAGAAATGTGTGTTCATTGAAACCGCTGGTTTTTGATAGTTTGGGCCCTATTGAATAATGAATGTTTTGAATTTTCTCCAAAAGTAAAGTAGTTGCAAACTCATCCTTTTAGAAACTTGTTTGGGCTGTTGAGAGGAGTAAAAAACCATCAAAAATTTCAATCCTGCATGATTTTACCAAGAAATGTGATTCTTCATTCAAAACCTGATTTTTGCTATTGGGCTCTATTGAATAGTGAATGTTTTGAATTTTCTCCAAAAGTAAAGTAGTTGCAAACTCATGCTTTTAGAGACTTGTTTGGGCTCATGAGAGGAGTAGAAAAACATCAAAAATTTCAGTCCTGCATGATTCTACCAAGAAATGTGTGTTCATTCAAACCGCTGGTTTTTGATAGTTTGGGCCCTATTGAATAATGAATGTTTTGAATTTTCTCCAAAAGTAAAGTAGTTGCAAACTCATCCTTTTAGAAACTTGTTTGGGGTGTTGAGAGGAGTAAAAAACCATCAAAAATTTCAATCCTGCATGATTTTACCAAGAAATGTGATTCTTCATTCAAAACCTGATTTTTGCTATTGGGCTCTATTGAATAGTGAATGTTTTGAATTTTCTCCAAAAGTAAAGTAGTTGCAAACTCATGCTTTTAGAGACTTGTTTGGGCTCATGAGAGGAGTAGAAAAACATCAAAAATTTCAGTCCTGCATGATTCTACCAAGAAATGTGTGTTCATTCAAACCGCTGGTTTTTGATAGTTTGGGCCCTATTGAATAATGAATGTTTTGAATTTTCTCCAAAAGTAAAGTAGTTGCAAACTCATCCTTTTAGAAACTTGTTTGGGCTGTTGAGAGGAGTAAAAAACCATCAAAAATTTCAATCCTGCATGATTTTACCAAGAAATGTGATTCTTCATTCAAAACCTGATTTTTGCTATTGGGCTCTATTGAATAGTGAATGTTTTGAATTTTCTCCAAAAGTAAAGTACTTGCAAACTCATGCTTTTAGAGACTTGTTTGGGCTCATGAGAGGAGTAGAAAAACATCAAAAATTTCAGTCCTGCATGATTCTACCAAGAAATGTGTGTTCATTGAAACCACTGGTTTTTGATAGTTTGGGCCCTATTGAATAATGAATGTTTTGAATTTTCTCCAAAAGTAAAGTAGTTGCAAACTCATCCTTTTAGAAACTTGTTTGGGCTGTTGAGAGGAGTAAAAAACCATCAAAAATTTCAATCCTGCATGATTTTACCAAGAAATGTGATTCTTCATTCAAAACCTGATTTTTGCTATTGGGCTCTATTGAATAGTGAATGTTTTGAATTTTCTCCAAAAGTAAAGTAGTTGCAAACTCATGCTTTTAGAGACTTGTTTGGGCTCATGATAGGAGTAGAAAAACATCAAAAATTTCAGTCCTGCATGATTCTACCAAGAAATGTGTGTTCATTCAAACCGCTGGTTTTTGATAGTTTGGGCCCTATTGAATAATGAATGTTTTGAATTTTCTCCAAAAGTAAAGTAGTTGCAAACTCATCCTTTTAGAAACTTGTTTGGGCTGTTGAGAGGAGTAAAAAACCATCAAAAATTTCAATCCTGCATGATTCTACCAAGAAATGTGATTCTTCATTGAAAACCTGATTTTTGCTATTGGGCTCTATTGAATAATGAATGTTTTGAATTTTCTCCAAAAGTAAAGTAGTTGCAAACTCATGCTTTTAGACACTTGTTTGGGCTCATGAGAGGAGTAGAAAAACAT
Source organism: Dendrobates tinctorius (assembly GCF_039654945.1). Classification (NCBI taxonomy): domain Eukaryota; kingdom Metazoa; phylum Chordata; class Amphibia; order Anura; family Dendrobatidae; genus Dendrobates; species Dendrobates tinctorius. The sequence goes on from NW_027362076.1 coordinate 1,161,883, forward strand.
CAAAAATTTCAGTCCTGCATGATTCTACCAAGAAATGTGTGTTCATTGAAACCGCTGGTTTTTGATAGTTTGGGCCCTATTGAAAAATAAATGTTTTGAATTTTCTCCAAAAGTAAAGTAGTTGCAAACTCATCCTTTTAGAAACTTGTTTGGGCTGTTGAGAGGAGTAAAAAACCATCAAAAATTTCAATCCTGCATGATTTTACCAAGAAATGTGATTCTTCATTCAAAACCTGATTTTTGCTATTGGGCTCTATTGAATAGTGAATGTTTTGAATTTTCTCCAAAAGTAAAGTAGTTGCAAACTCATGCTTTTAGAGACTTGTTTGGGCTCATGAGAGGAGTAGAAAAATATCAAAAATTTCAGTCCTGCATGATTCTACCAAGAAATGTGTGTTCATTGAAACCGCTGGTTTTTGATAGTTTGGGCCCTATTGAATAATGAATGTTTTGAATTTTCTCCAAAAGTAAAGTAGTTGCAAACTCATCCTTTTAGAAACTTGTTTGGGCTGTTGAGAGGAGTAAAAAACCATCAAAAATTTCAATCCTGCATGATTTTACCAAGAAATGTGATTCTTCATTCAAAACCTGATTTTTGCTATTGGGCTCTATTGAATAGTGAATGTTTTGAATTTTCTCCAAAAGTAAAGTAGTTGCAAACTCATGCTTTTAGAGACTTGTTTGGGCTCATGAAAGGAGTAGAAAAATATCAAAAATTTCAGTCCTGCATGATTCTACCAAGAAATGTGTGTTCATTCAAACCGCTGGTTTTTGATAGTTTTGGCCCTATTGAATAATGAATGTTTTGAATTTTCTCCAAAAGTAAAGTAGTTGCAAACTCATCCTTTTAGAAACTTGTTTGGGCTGTTGAGAGGAGTAAAAAACCATCAAAAATTTCAATCCTGCATGATTTTACCAAGAAATGTGATTCTTCATTCAAAACCTGATTTTTGCTATTGGGCTCTATTGAATAATGAATGTTTTGAATTTTCTACAAAAGTAAAGTAGTTGCAAACTCATGCTTTTAGAGACTTGTTTGGGCTCATGAGAGGAGTAGAAAAACATCAAAAATTTCAGTCCTGCATGATTCTACCAAGAAATGTATGTTCATTCAAACCGCTGGTTTTTGATAGTTTGGGCCCTATTGAATAATGAATGTTTTGAATTTTCTCCAAAAGTAAAGTAGTTGCAAACTCATGCTTTTAGAGACTTGTTTGGGCTCATGAGAGGAGTAGAAAAACATCAAAAATTTCAGTCCTGCATGATTCTACCAAGAAATGTATGTTCATTCAAACCGCTGGTTTTTGATAGTTTGGGCACTATTGAATAATGAATGTTTTGAATTTTCTCCAAAAGTAAAGTAGTTGCAAACTCATCCTTTTAGAAACTTGTTTGGGCTGTTGAGAGGAGGCAAAAACCATCAAAAATTTCAATCCTGCATGATTTTACCAAGAAATGTGATTCTTCATTCAAAACCTGATTTTTGCTATTGGGCTCTATTGAATAGTGAATGTTTTGAATTTTCTCCAAAAGAAAAGTAGTTGCAAACTCATGCTTTTAGAGACTTGTTTGGGCTCATGAGAGGAGTAGAAAAACATCAAAAATTTCAGTCCTGCATGATTCTACCAAGAAATGTGTGTTCATTCAAACCTCTGGTTTTTGATAGCCTTTGGTTTTGATGGTTTTTGGGCCCTATTGAATAATGAATGTTTTGAATTTTCTCCAAAAGTAAAGTAGTTGCAAACTCATCCTTTTAGAAACTTGTTTGGGCTGTTGAGAGGAGTAAAAAACCATCAAAAATTTCAATCCTGCATGATTCTACCAAGAAATGTGATTCTTCATTGAAAACCTGATTTTTGCTATTGGGCTCAATTGAATAATGAATGTTTTGAATTTTCTCCAAAAGTAAAGTAGTTGCAAACTCATGCTTTTAGAGACTTGTTTGGGCTCATGAGAGGAGTAGAAAAACATCAAAAATTTCAGTCCTGCATGATTCTACCAAGAAATGTGTGTTCATTGAAACCGCTGGTTTTTGATAGTTTGGGCCCTATTGAATAATGAATGTTTTGAATTTTCTCCAAAAGTAAAGTAGTTGCAAACTCATCCTTTTAGAAACTTGTTTGGGCTGTTGAGAGGAGTAAAAAACCATCAAAAATTTCAATCCTGCATGATTTTACCAAGAAATGTGATTCTTCATTCAAAACCTGATTTTTGCTATTGGGCTCTATTGAATAGTGAATGTTTTGAATTTTCTTAAACAATATTTTTATTGAGTTTTCAAAATAATAGGAATGTATAAACATACCTCATATATATCATGTTCGAATAGAGTCAAGATAATGTACATCAGGACATCATCATATGGTATCTGAACATCATATCATCATTTAAAGTATGTACAATTATCATTAATTGAAATAGATTTGAAAAACAATTACAACAGTACAGGCAAACACCAAATACATGTGAAATTTTGGCACACAAAAAGAGCAAAAATCAAGATATCAAGATATAAATTCTTCTTCTATCTTAGATTTGAGTTTCAACCATCTATGCCATCTGTCGTCAAATAACTTTATTGACATATTGTTAATATAATGAATTTTTTCATAAACACAATGTTTGTCCACCAACATGATCAATGTGGCAATGTTCGGAGGTTGCTTGTTGTTCCAACCTTTCGCTATAAGGTATATTGCAGACATGAGTATGTGGGCAACCAAATACTTTGTTGTTTTGAATCTGCAAATATCTATGAGTAGTAAGGCCAAGGCAGGGTGCAACTGAACACGCCAGTTGCATATGATCGAAATCAAATTGGAGACCTTAAGCCAGTATGGTTTCAGTACCGGGCATCCCCAGAAAATATGGAGTAAGTCAGCCTGAGACCCGCATCCCCGCCAACACAGATCAGATCCCCCTTCCCCAAAATGTTTAATCCTGTTTGGGGTCAAGTAATATCTGTGGACTAGTTTGTAATGTGTTTCCAAAATGTTCATGCAATTTGTAGACCTCACTGCAGTCTTAAAAGACAATGTCCACTGTGGGGCACAAATCTGCTTCTGCAGAGTAGTCTCCCATTTTTCAAAGCATCCACCCTTAGAAAAGGTGTATTTGCCGGTCAGGAAGTTATACAGGGGTTTAAGAGAGCTCTTGTGCCTGGGGGTTGTGCTGGTTAGGAAATTATAAATGGTATGGTTGACCAAAACTATCTTGCAGAAATATCTCTTAAATTTGTTATATTCCTCTTTGAGTATGAGGTATTTCATATATTCCGTATTAGGGATTTTAAATTTAGCCTTGACCAACTCAAAAGGCATGACTTTATTATTGTCCAATAAATCATCCACATAAGCAATGGGGAATGTTTTCCAGTTATCAAACATGGGTCTCAAAGAAACCTTGACAGGTGCCAAAAAGTGAAGTCTCAGTCTTTTGGTTGAAACAGGGGAGACATTAAACCTTCTCCTGCACATATGTGACCAGCTCTGCACAGAGGCTCTGAGTATTGGGTTTTCTATGTCTCCAATCTCTCCTCTGTGCAGAAGAAAATAGGAAACATAAAGTGTCGGTTCTTTATTAGGCATTAAATCTCTTTCAATTTTTGGCCATCCCAATTCTGTCTGTTCTGTGAGCCACATTTTTGTCAATTCAGTTGTGGTGGCAAAGTAATACGCCTCCAAGTCTGGAAGGGCTATCCCCCCATTTTCTCTAGATTTAAGTAGTGTGTGTTTCTTTACCCTAGGCTTTTTATTATTCCAAATAAATCTGTTCATTTGATGAGTTAATTTTTGTATGTGTTGCATTGATAAAGGCAGAGGGACATTCCTGTACAAAAACAACACCTTTGGGAGGCAGAACATCTTATATAGTACTATTCTTCCCAACCAAGTGGCTGGGGTTTTTGACAATTCTCCCAACTTAGTGTCAAGGGATTTCAAAAGGCTATCTATGTTTACCTCACTTGTGTGTGTGAGGTCGCTTGTGAGCCAAATTCCTAGATATGGGATTTTAGTGCAGTCCCAAGTAAAAGGGTACTTATCTTGTAATTGCTGTTTTATAGGGGCTGAAATAAATAGTGACAAAACGTTAGTCTTTTTTACATTGAGTTTATAATATGATATTGAACCAAACAACTCTATGATGTCCCAAGTCGCCTTCAACGACTCAACAGGATCTGTCAGTGTGAGTATGATATCGTCTGCATATAAATTTATTTTATGCTCTACATCTCCCAACCGTACTCCCCTCACCTCACTCGAGTCCCTTATCCTTTGAGCCAGTGGTTCCAGACTCAGGATAAAAATAATTGGGGACAGAGGGCATCCCTGTCTTGTTCCGTTTGTTATGTCAAATTTCCCTGACATCGTGCTATTGACCAGCACAGAGGCAGACGGTTGGGAGTACAGAGCCTGAACACTTTTCAACATCTCCTCACCAAAACCCATCTTCTTTAATACTGCGAATGCATATGTCCAATTGATGCGGTCAAAAGCTTTCTCCGCATCAAGGGCCACAAACAGACTGGGAATTTTTTTCTTGTTACAAAAGTGTATATGGTGCAAGACACTTCTTGAACTGTCAGAAGTCTGTCTAAATTTTACAAAACCCACTTGATCGGGATGTATGAGATATTGGATAACATCCTGCACCCTTTCTGCCAGTATTTTTGCATAGACCTTGATGTCTGCATTCAGGAGGGATATGGGTCTATAGTTTTCTATCTTGGTGGGATCTTTGTCCGGTTTGGGGATTACCACTATGGTGGCTCTCAGCATATCTGCACTACATGTTCCTTTTGATTTTATAAAATTTAGGGTGTTTGTTAAATAGGGGACCAGATTTTCCTGAAATGTTTTATAATATTCCACAGGGAATCCGTCTGGACCAGGAGCCTTATTACATTTGAGATTTTTTATTGCCAGAGAGACCTCTCCCTCAGAGAAGGGTGCATCAAGCATTTCCCTTTGCTCAGAAGACAGAGATCTCAACTCTACTCCTCCCAGGAAATTATCTATCATCTCCTCTGTAGGAGGGGGATAAGTCCCATTTTTCCCTATATTGTAAAGGTTTGAGTAGTATTTTTCAAAAGCCAAAGCTATGTCCCTTGGCTTTTCTATATTCACTGAGTTCTGGGAAAGTTTTTTAATTAAATGCTTTTTATTTATGGGTTTGAATCTATTTGCCATAGTTTTTGAGTTTTTGTTGTTATTTATGTAGAACCCTGCCCTGTTAAACAGAGTCTTTTTTTCGTAAATATTTATGAGAAGATTTCTAAATTCCAATCTAAGGGAGTATAACTCCTTGTATTTAGTAAAAGATTTTTCCACTTTGGCCTGGTCTTCAAGTTTTTTGATTTGTTCTAGTAACAGCCTCTGTTTGCTCTCTCTTTCCCTCTTTTGTCTTGAGGCCATCTGAATTAAGTGGCCTCTAATGACACATTTATGTGCTAACCATAAGGTTTCAGGGGAGATTTCCTGGGAGTCATTTTCTTTAAAATAATTCATTATAGTGTTTTTTATTGTTGCTATATTATCTGGGGAGTCTACTACAAATTTGCTATATCTCCAATTGTAGTGTCTTTGAGTCGAAGAGGAAACCTGTAATGTTAATAGAATTGGAGCATGGTCCGACCATGTGATGGGGCCAGTTTGGAAATCTATATACGAATCTAGTAAGGAAAAACTGGTAAATATATGATCTATTTTGGTATAAGATCTGTTGTGTGGGCAGAATCTGGTGTATTCTCTAGAATTAGGGTTCAATATTTTACAACTGTCGTGCAGGTTAGCATTGCTCAGCCACTTCCCCAAATTCACACTTCTGTAGTATGGAGCAGAGGATGAGCAATCAGTGCTTGGGTCAACAATACAATTAAAGTCTCCCCCCCATATGATTTGTCCCTTGCTAAATTTGGATAATTTTCTTTTGACTTTATTGAGAAAGCTAATTTGTCTCACATTAGGGGCGTATACATTAACCACAGTGTATTCCATTCCCTCCAAGGTAAAATTGATGATTAAATATCTGCCTTTATTGTCTTTATAAACATCTGAAATAACCACTGGTAGGTCTCTGTGGAAGGCAATGGCCACCCCAGCTTTTTTCCCTCCCTCGTTGTTGGAGAAGAAAATCTGAGGATAATCTTTGTTTTTAAATCTGTTATTATCAGTTTCCAGGAGGTGGGTTTCCTGTATCATAGCAACATTTGCTTTCAATCTTTTGATCTCCTTCCACAGAGCATACCTTTTAAAGGGACTATTAAGCCCATTTACATTAAATGATAGGATTTTCAACTCCATAATATATCAAAAAGAAAGAAATGTGTTAAATAACTCAATAAGATAGAATAGTCCATCTGGACATATATCCAAGAAGAGTGGTATTTCTCTAGAAATTTGTTGTCAGTGCCTGGTGTGCCTGTGAATAGAAACATGTTATAACCTGGAATAACCTAGAACAAAACAAACTTGTTAACAAGGAAGGTGAATTTCTCAAAAGAAATGATACCAAGAGAAATCTCTCGGTTAGTGTTTGGGGATGAAAGTTCAGGCCAAGAGCCAGGGTCAACACCTACCAAGTCCATTATCTTTTCTTTTGTGTGGTCCAGGACTGTGACAAACGTCTTGGCTGTCGTGAAGAGTTGCTCCTCTCTTGATTGTAGGATAAAGATGAGTTCTTCATTGGAGGAATACCAAGGTCCTGAAAGAATCTATCACAGTTATCAATGTTAGATAAGGCAAAAGTAGTGTTTTCCTTCATGACCAATATTTTTGTAGGAAAGCCCCATCTGTATAGCACCCTGTGCTCCCGTAGGTGTGCAGTGATAGGGAAAAAGTCTCTCCTTTTTTGCAACGTGGCTTTTGAAAAGTCTGCAAAGATCTTAATACCCTCATATGGTCTTGGTAAGATGGGTGACTGCTTGCTCTTCCTCAAAATGTCCTCCTTTGTCAGAAAATAGTGAAAGAATGCAATAACATCCCGCGGAGCTCTTTCAGGGGCATATTTGGACTTAGGTAGTCTGTGTATGCGTTCTATTAAGAGGTCTCCTTTGGAAGCACCTGGGAGCATAGCATGGAGCATTTTTTGCACATATGAATCAAGATCTCTGTCCTTGACATTCTCAGGTATTCCTCTGAATTTAAGGTTGTTTCTCCTACTCCTGTCCTCTTGTTCTATCAGTCTTGACTTTAGGAAGGTAACTTCTTTCTCTAAGGCATAATGTTCGTCTATCAAATTGTTGTGAGACTGGACTATCTCCTCCATTTTCGACTCCAAGTGATTCACCCTCTGACCCAGACTGTCTATATTGTTTTGGAGGTTTGTATTATATCCCTCTAGTTGTTTTTGGAATGTCTTTGCAAGAAGGCACACCATATTTTTTATGAACATTTCTGAAGCTGCTTTGTTGGTAGCCTCTACCTCAGTCAAAACATGTAAAAAGTTTTCAGGCATGGGGTTATCTGGAGTGCAGAAGTCCTCCATCTGCGTCTCACTTTGCAGCTCAGCCGAGCTACTGCTTAATCTGCAGCTATTTTGTGAGGCAGGGGACAGTTCCCTCTGTGGTGGCGTTAGAGGGGTGTCTGAAATTGTGGAGATATCTGGACAAGATGAGGAGGCCCTTATTGTATTTGTGGCCTCCATAGCGGCTGTGAGCGTTGCTGCTGTGCAAGATTTCACAGGCTGCGCAAGATTTTTGCTTAAGGTACGCAATTTGCGTACTTGCTGCGCAATCCCGTCTGTTTCCCGGTTAATCTCGCGATATTTTGCCTCCTTCTTCTCAGCGCTACTTTTAACACTGAATTTAGCGCTTTCTTTAATATATGGAGCGGCGGTTTTTGCAGGGATGGGGGCAGACTTACCCCCTGACTTGAATACTGCGTGTTTCAGTCTCTGTGGCGTTCTCTCCCGCTGTGCGCCGCTCAGGCTGGGGCTGCAGGCTGTGGCTGCTGTGTGGCGGGCGCCATCTTGGCTCCTCAGCATGAGGGGAGAGCGCTCCAGATTTTTTGATTTTCCTGCTTTTCTATTAAGCGGATCCATTATGTGGGGGCACCGCTGGTGCCTATGGAGGTTCCCACAAGTTTTCAGCCAGTCCTGGCTTGTAAGTCGCTTGTTAATAGCGCTTGGTAGGCTGCCCTGTGGAGGAGCTCAGAGCTCAGGCTTCCATTCAGCTCAGACGCTGGCCACGCCCCCCCGAATGTTTTGAATTTTCTCCAAAAGTAAAGTAGTTGCAAACTCATGCTTTTAGACACTTGTTTGGGCTCATGAGAGGAGTAGAAAAACATCAAAAATTTTAGTCCTGCATGATTCTACCAAGAAATGTGTGTTCATTCAAACCGCTGGTTTTTTTTAGTTTGGGCCCTATTGAATAATGAATGTTTTGAATTTTCTCCAAAAGTAAAGTAGTTGCAAACTCATCCTTTTAGAAACTTGTTTGGGCTGTTGAGAGGAGTAAAAAACCATCAAAAATTTCAATCCTGCATGATTCTACCAAGAAATGTGATTCTTCATTGAAAACCTGATTTTTGCTATTGGGCTCTATTGAATAATGAATGTTTTGAATTTTCTCCAAAAGTAAAGTAGTTGCAAACTCATGCTTTTAGAGACTTGTTTGGGCTCATGAGAGGAGTAGAAAAACATCAAAAATTTCAGTCCTGCATGATTCTACCAAGAAATGTGTGTTCATTGAAACCGCTGGTTTTTGATAGTTTGGGCCCTATTGAAAAATAAATGTTTTGAATTTTCTCCAAAAGTAAAGTAGTTGCAAACTCATCCTTTTAGAAACTTGTTTGGGCTGTTGAGAGGAGTAAAAAACCATCAAAAATTTCAATCCTGCATGATTTTACCAAGAAATGTGATTCTTCATTCAAAACCTGATTTTTGCTATTGGGCTCTATTGAATAGTGAATGTTTTGAATTTTCTCCAAAAGTAAAGTAGTTGCAAACTCATGCTTTTAGAGACTTGTTTGGGCTCATGAGAGGAGTAGAAAAACATCAAAAATTTCAGTCCTGCATGATTCTACCAAGAAATGTGTGTTCATTGAAACCGCTGGTTTTTGATAGTTTGGGCCCTATTGAATAATGAATGTTTTGAATTTTCTCCAAAAGTAAAGTAGTTGCAAACTCATCCTTTTAGAAACTTGTTTGGGCTGTTGAGAGGAGTAAAAAACCATCAAAAATTTCAATCCTGCATGATTTTACCAAGAAATGTGATTCTTCATTCAAAACCTGATTTTTGCTATTGGGCTCTATTGAATAGTGAATGTTTTGAATTTTCTCCAAAAGTAAAGTAGTTGCAAACTCATGCTTTTAGAGACTTGTTTGGGCTCATGAGAGGAGTAGAAAAACATCAAAAATTTCAGTCCTGCATGATTCTACCAAGAAATGTGTGTTCATTCAAACCGCTGGTTTTTGATAGTTTGGGCCCTATTGAATAATGAATGTTTTGAATTTTCTCCAAAAGTAAAGTAGTTGCAAACTCATCCTTTTAGAAACTTGTTTGGGCTGTTGAGAGGAGTAAAAAACCATCAAAAATTTCAATCCTGCATGATTTTACCAAGAAATGTGATTCTTCATTCAAAACCTGATTTTTGCTATTGGGCTCTATTGAATAGTGAATGTTTTGAATTTTCTCCAAAAGTAAAGTAGTTGCAAACTCATGCTTTTAGAGACTTGTTTGGGCTCATGAGAGGAGTAGAAAAACATCAAAAATTTCAGTCCTGCATGATTCTACCAAGAAATGTGTGTTCATTCAAACCGCTGGTTTTTGATAGTTTGGGCCCTATTGAATAATGAATGTTTTGAATTTTCTCCAAAAGTAAAGTAGTTGCAAACTCATCCTTTTAGAAACTTGTTTGGGCTGTTGAGAGGAGTAAAAAACCATCAAAAATTTCAATCCTGCATGATTTTACCAAGAAATGTGATTCTTCATTAAAAACCTGATTTTTGCTATTGGGCTCTATTGAATAGTGAATGTTTTGAATTTTCTCCAAAAGTAAAGTACTTGCAAACTCATGCTTTTACAGACTTGTTTGGGCTCATGAGAGGAGTAGAAAAACATCAAAAATTTCAGTCCTGCATGATTCTACCAAGAAATGTGTGTTCATTGAAACCACTGGTTTTTGATAGTTTGGGCCCTATTGAATAATGAATGTTTTGAATTTTCTCCAAAAGTAAAGTAGTTGCAAACTCATCCTTTTAGAAACTTGTTTGGGCTGTTGAGAGGAGTAAAAAACCATCAAAAATTTCAATCCTGCATGATTTTACCAAGAAATGTGATTCTTCATTCAAAACCTGATTTTTGCTATTGGGCTCTATTGAATAGTGAATGTTTTGAATTTTCTCCAAAAGTAAAGTAGTTGCAAACTCATGCTTTTAGAGACTTGTTTGGGCTCATGAGAGGAGTAGAAAAACATCAAAAATTTCAGTCCTGCATGATTCTACCAAGAAATGTGTGTTCATTCAAACCGCTGGTTTTTGATAGTTTGGGCCCTATTGAATAATGAATGTTTTGAATTTTCTCCAAAAGTAAAGTAGTTGCAAACTCATCCTTTTAGAAACTTGTTTGGGCTGTTGAGAGGAGTAAAAAACCATCAAAAATTTCAATCCTGCATGATTCTACCAAGAAATGTGATTCTTCATTCAAAACGCTGGTTTTTGCTATTGGGCTCTATTGAATAATGAATGTTTTGAATTTTCTCCAAAAGTAAAGTAGTTGCAAACTCATGCTTTTAGAGACTTGTTTGGGCTCATGAGAGGAGTAGAAAAACATCAAAAATTTCAGTCCTGCATGATTCTACCAAAAAATGTGTGTTCATTGAAACCGCTGGTTTTTGATAGTTTGGGCCCTATTGAATAATGAATGTTTTGAATTTTCTCCAAAAGTAAAGTAGTTGCAAACTCATCCTTTTAGAAACTTGTTTGGGCTGTTGAGAGGAGTAAAAAACCATCAAAAATTTCAATCCTGCATGATTTTACCAAGAAATGTGATTCTTCATTCAAAACCTGATTTTTGCTATTGGGCTCTATTGAATAGTGAATGTTTTGAATTTTCTCCAAAAGTAAAGTACTTGCAAACTCATGCTTTTAGAGACTTGTTTGGGCTCATGAGAGGAGTAGAAAAACATCAAAAATTTCAGTCCTGCATGATTCTACCAAGAAATGTGTGTTCATTGAAACCACTGGTTTTTGATAGTTTGGGCCCTATTGAATAATGAATGTTTTGAATTTTCTCCAAAAGTAAAGTAGTTGCAAACTCATCCTTTTAGAAACTTGTTTGGGCTGTCGAGAGGAGTAAAAAACCATCAAAAATTTCAATCCTGCATGATTTTACCAAGAAATGTGATTCTTCATTCAAAACCTGATTTTTGCTATTGGGCTCTATTGAATAGTGAATGTTTTGAATTTTCTCCAAAAGTAAAGTAGTTGCAAACTCATGCTTTTAGAGACTTGTTTGGGCTCATGAGAGGAGTAGAAAAACATCAAAAATTTCAGTCCTGCATGATTCTACCAAGAAATGTGTGTTCATTGAAACCGCTGGTTTTTGATAGTTTGGGCCCTATTGAATAATGAATGTTTTGAATTTTCTCCAAAAGTAAAGTAGTTGCAAACTCATCCTTTTAGAAACTTGTTTGGGCTGTTGAGAGGAGTAAAAAACCATCAAAAATTTCAATCCTGCATGATTTTACCAAGAAATGTGATTCTTCATTCAAAACCTGATTTTTGCTATTGGGCTCCATTGAATAGTGAATGTTTTGAATTTTCTCCAAAAGTAAAGTACTTGCAAACTCATGCTTTTAGAGACTTGTTTGGGCTCATGAGAGGAGTAGAAAAACATCAAAAATTTCAGTCCTGCATGATTCTACCAAGAAATGTGTGTTCATTGAAACCACTGGTTTTTGATAGTTTGGGCCCTATTGAATAATGAATGTTTTGAATTTTCTCCAAAAGTAAAGTAGTTGCAAACTCATCCTTTTAGAAACTTGTTTGGGCTGTTTAGAGGAGTAAAAAACCATCAAAAATTTCAATCCTGCATGATTTTACCAAGAAATGTGATTCTTCATTCAAAACCTGATTTTTGCTATTGGGCTCTATTGAATAGTGAATGTTTTGAATTTTCTCCAAAAGTAAAGTAGTTGCACACTCATGCTTTTAGAGACTTGTTTGGGCTCATGAGAGGAGTAGAAAAACATCAAAAATTTCAGTCCTGCATGATTCTACCAAGAAATGTGTGTTCATTCAAACCGCTGGTTTTTGATAGTTTGGGCCCTATTGAATAATGAATGTTTTGAATTTTCTCCAAAAGTAAAGTAGTTGCAAACTCATCCTTTTAGAAACTTGTTTGGGCTGTTGAGAGGAGTAAAAAACCATCAAAAATTTCAATCCTGCATGATTCTACCAAGAAATGTGATTCTTCATTCAAAACGCTGGTTTTTGCTATTGGGCTCTATTGAATAATGAATGTTTTGAATTTTCTCCAAAAGTAAAGTAGTTGCAAACTCATGCTTTTAGAGACTTGTTTGGGCTCATGAGAGGAGTAGAAAAACATCAAAAATTTCAGTCCTGCATGATTCTACCAAGAAATGTGTGTTCATTGAAACCGCTGGTTTTTGATAGTTTGGGCCCTATTGAATAATGAATGTTTTGAATTTTCTCCAAAAGTAAAGTAGTTGCAAACTCATCCTTTTAGAAACTTGTTTGGGCTGTTGAGAGGAGTAAAAAACCATCAAAAATTTCAATCCTGCATGATTTTACCAAGAAATGTGATTCTTCATTCAAAACCTGATTTTTGCTATTGGGCTCTATTGAATAGTGAATGTTTTGAATTTTCTCCAAAAGTAAAGTAGTTGCAAACTCATGCTTTTAGAGACTTGTTTGGGCTCAGGAGAGGAGTAGAAAAACGTCAAAAATTTCAGTCCTGCATGATTCTACCAAGAAATGTGTGTTCATTCAAACCGCTGGTTTTTGATAGTTTGGGCCCTATTGAATAATGAATGTTTTGAATTTTCTCCAAAAGTAAAGTAGTTGCAAACTCATCCTTTTAGAAACTTGTTTGGGCTGTTGAGAGGAGTAAAAAACCATCAAAAATTTCAATCCTGCATGATTCTACCAAGAAATGTGATTCTTCATTCAAAACGCTGGTTTTTGCTATTGGGCTCTATTGAATAATGAATGTTTTGAATTTTCTCCAAAAGTAAAGTAGTTGCAAACTCATGCTTTTAGAGACTTGTTTGGGCTCATGAGAGGAGTAGAAAAACATCAAAAATTTCAGTCCTGCATGATTCTACCAAGAAATGTGTGTTCATTCAAACCGCTGGTTTTTGATAGTTTGGGCCCTATTGAATAATGAATGTTTTGAATTTTCTCCAAAAGTAAAGTAGTTGCAAACTCATCTTTTTAGAAACTTGTTTGGGCTGTTGAGAGGAGTAAAAAACCATCAAAAATTTCAATCCTGCATGATTTTACCAATAAATGTGATTCTTCATTCAAAACCTGATTTTTGCTATTGGGCTCTATTGAATAGTGAATGTTTTGAATTTTCTCCAAAAGTAAAGTACTTGCAAACTCATGCTTTTAGAGACTTGTTTGGGCTCATGAGAGGAGTAGAAAAACATCAAAAATTTCAGTCCTGCATGATTCTACCAAGAAATGTGTGTTCATTCAAACCGCTGGTTTTTGATAGTTTGGGCCCTATTGAATAATGAATGTTTTGAATTTTCTCCAAAAGTAAAGTAGTTGCAAACTCATCCTTTTAGAAACTTGTTTGGGCTGTTGAGAGGAGTAAAAAACAATCAAAAATTTCAATCCTGCATGATTTTACCAAGAAATGTGATTCTTCATTCAAAACCTGATTTTTGCTATTGGGCTCTATTGAATAGTGAATGTTTTGAATTTTCTCCAAAAGTAAAGTAGTTGCAAACTCATGCTTTTAGAGACTTGTTTGGGCTCATGAGAGGAGTAGAAAAACATCAAAAATTTCAGTCCTGCATGATTCTACCAAGAAATGTGTGTTCATTCAAACCGCTGGTTTTTGATAGTTTGGGCCCTATTGAATAATGAATGTTTTGAATTTTCTCCAAAAGTAAAGTAGTTGCAAACTAATCCTTTTAGAAACTTGTTTGGGCTGTTGAGAGGAGTAAAAAACCATCAAAAATTTCAATCCTGCATGATTCTACCAAGAAATGTAGATTTCAAAACGCTGGTTTTTGCTATTGGGCTCTATTGAATAATGAATGTTTTGAATTTTCTCCAAAAGTAAAGTAGTTGCAAACTCATGCTTTTAGAGACTTGTTTGGGCTCATGAGAGGAGTAGAAAAACATCAAAAATTTCAGTCCTGCATGATTCTACCAAGAAATGTGTGTTCATTGAAACCGCTGGTTTTTGATAGTTTGGGCCCTATTGAATAATGAATGTTTTGAATTTTCTCCAAAAGTAAAGTAGTTGCAAACTCATCCTTTTAGAAACTTTTTTTGGGCTGTTGAGAGGAGTAAAAAACCATCAAAAATTTCAATCTTGCATGATTCTCCCAAGAAATGTGATTCTTCATTCAAAACGCTGGTTTTTGCTATTGGGCTCTATTGAATAATGAATGTTTTGAATTTTCTCCAAAAGTAAAGTAGTTGCAAACTCATGCTTTTAGAGACTTGTTTGGGCTCATGAGAGGAGTAGAAAAACATCAAAAATTTCAGTCCTGCATGATTCTACCAAGAAATGTGTGTTCATTGAAACCGCTGGTTTTTGATAGTTTGGGCCCTATTGAATAATGAATGTTTTGAATTTTCTCCAAAAGTAAAGTAGTTGCAAACTCATCCTTTTAGAAACTTGTTTGGGCTGTTGAGAGGAGTAAAAAACCATCAAAAATTTCAATCCTGCATGATTCTACCAAGAAATGTGATTCTTCATTCAAAACGCTGGTTTTTGCTATTGGGCTCTATTGAATAGTGAATGTTTTGAATTTTCTCCAAAAGAAAAGTAGTTGCAAACTCATGCTTTTAGAGACTTGCTTGGGCTCATGAGAGGAGTAGAAAAACATCAAAAATTTCAGTCCTGCATGATTCTACCAAGAAATGTGTGTTCATTCAAACCTCTGGTTTTTGATAGCCTTTGGTTTTGATGGTTTTTGGGCCCTATTGAATAATGAATGTTTTGAATTTTCTCCAAAAGTAAAGTAGTTGCAAACTCATCCTTTTAGAAACTTGTTTGGGCTGTTGATAGGAGTAAAAAACCATCAAAAATTTCAATCCTGCATGATTCTACCAAGAAATGTGATTCTTCATTGAAAACCTGATTTTTGCTATTGGGCTCTATTGAATAATGAATGTTTTGAATTTTCTCCAAAAGTAAAGTAGTTGCAAACTCATGCTTTTAGAGACTTGTTTGGGCTCATGAGAGGAGTAGAAAAACATCAAAAATTTCAGTCCTGCATGATTCTACCAAGAAATGTGTGTTCATTGAAACCGCTGGTTTTTGATAGTTTGGGCCCTATTGAATAATGAATGTTTTGAATTTTCTCCAAAAGTAAAGTAGTTGCAAACTCATCCTTTTAGAAACTTGTTTGGGCTGTTGAGAGGAGTAAAAAACCATCAAAAATTTCAATCCTGCATGATTTTACCAAGAAATGTGATTCATCATTCAAAACCTGATTTTTGCTATTGGGCTCTATTGAATAGTGAATGTTTTGAATTTTCTCCAAAAGTAAAGTAGTTGCAAACTCATGCTTTTAGACACTTGTTTGGGCTCATGAGAGGAGTAGAAAAACATCAAAAATTTTAGTCCTGCATGATTCTACCAAGAAATGTGTGTTCATTCAAACCGCTGGTTTTTGATAGTTTGGGCCCTATTGAATAATGAATGTTTTGAATTTTCTCCAAAAGTAAAGTAGTTGCAAACTCATCCTTTTAGAAACTTGTTTGGGCTGTTGAGAGGAGTAAAAAACCATCAAAAATTTCAATCCTGCATGATTCTACCAAGAAATGTGATTCTTCATTGAAAACCTGATTTTTGCTATTGGGCTCTATTGAATAATGAATGTTTTGAATTTTCTCCAAAAGTAAAGTAGTTGCAAACTCATGCTTTTAGAGACTTGTTTGGGCTCATGAGAGGAGTAGAAAAACATCAAAAATTTCAGTCCTGCATGATTCTACCAAGAAATGTGTGTTCATTGAAACCGCTGGTTTTTGATAGTTTGGGCCCTATTGAAAAATAAATGTTTTGAATTTTCTCCAAAAGTAAAGTAGTTGCAAACTCATCCTTTTAGAAACTTGTTTGGGCTGTTGAGAGGAGTAAAAAACCATCAAAAATTTCAATCCTGCATGATTTTACCAAGAAATGTGATTCTTCATTCAAAACCTGATTTTTGCTATTGGGCTCTATTGAATAGTGAATGTTTTGAATTTTCTCCAAAAGTAAAGTAGTTGCAAACTCATGCTTTTAGAGACTTGTTTGGGCTCATGAGAGGAGTAGAAAAACATCAAAAATTTCAGTCCTGCATGATTCTACCAAGAAATGTGTGTTCATTGAAACCGCTGGTTTTTGATAGTTTGGGCCCTATTGAATAATGAATGTTTTGAATTTTCTCCAAAAGTAAAGTAGTTGCAAACTCATCCTTTTAGAAACTTGTTTGGGCTGTTGAGAGGAGTAAAAAACCATCAAAAATTTCAATCCTGCATGATTTTACCAAGAAATGTGATTCTTCATTCAAAACCTGATTTTTGCTATTGGGCTCTATTGAATAGTGAATGTTTTGAATTTTCTCCAAAAGTAAAGTAGTTGCAAACTCATGCTTTTAGAGACTTGTTTGGGCTCATGAGAGGAGTAGAAAAACATCAAAAATTTCAGTCCTGCATGATTCTACCAAGAAATGTGTGTTCATTCAAACCGCTGGTTTTTGATAGTTTGGGCCCTATTGAATAATGAATGTTTTGAATTTTCTCCAAAAGTAAAGTAGTTGCAAACTCATCCTTTTAGAAACTTGTTTGGGCTGTTGAGAGGAGTAAAAAACCATCAAAAATTTCAATCCTGCATGATTTTACCAAGAAATGTGATTCTTCATTCAAAACCTGATTTTTGCTATTGGGCTCTATTGAATAGTGAATGTTTTGAATTTTCTCCAAAAGTAAAGTAGTTGCAAACTCATGCTTTTAGAGACTTGTTTGGGCTCATGAGAGGAGTAGAAAAACATCAAAAATTTCAGTCCTGCATGATTCTACCAAGAAATGTGTGTTCATTCAAACCGCTGGTTTTTGATAGTTTGGGCCCTATTGAATAATGAATGTTTTGAATTTTCTCCAAAAGTAAAGTAGTTGCAAACTCATCCTTTTAGAAACTTGTTTGGGCTGTTGAGAGGAGTAAAAAACCATCAAAAATTTCAATCCTGCATGATTTTACCAAGAAATGTGATTCTTCATTCAAAACCTGATTTTTGCTATTGGGCTCTATTGAATAGTGAATGTTTTGAATTTTCTCCAAAAGTAAAGTAGTTGCAAACTCATGCTTTTAGAGACTTGTTTGGGCTCATGAGAGGAGTAGAAAAACATCAAAAATTTCAGTCCTGCATGATTCTACCAAGAAATGTGTGTTCATTCAAACCGCTGGTTTTTGATAGTTTGGGCCCTATTGAATAATGAATGTTTTGAATTTTCTCCAAAAGTAAAGTAGTTGCAAACTCATCCTTTTAGAAACTTGTTTGGGCTGTTGAGAGGAGTAAAAAACCATCAAAAATTTCAATCCTGCATGATTCTACCAAGAAATGTGATTCTTCATTCAAAACGCTGGTTTTTGCTATTGGGCTCTATTGAATAATGAATGTTTTGAATTTTCTCCAAAAGTAAAGTAGTTGCAAACTCATGCTTTTAGAGACTTGTTTGGGCTCATGAGAGGAGTAGAAAAACATCAAAAATTTCAGTCCTGCATGATTCTACCAAGAAATGTGTGTTCATTGAAACCGCTGGTTTTTGATAGTTTGGGCCCTATTGAATAATGAATGTTTTGAATTTTCTCCAAAAGTAAAGTAGTTGCAAACTCATCCTTTTAGAAACTTGTTTGGGCTGTTGAGAGGAGTAAAAAACCATCAAAAATTTCAATCCTGCATGATTTTACCAAGAAATGTGATTCTTCATTCAAAACCTGATTTTTGCTATTGGGCTCTATTGAATAGTGAATGTTTTGAATTTTCTCCAAAAGTAAAGTAGTTGCAAACTCATGCTTTTAGAGACTTGTTTGGGCTCATGAGAGGAGTAGAAAAACATCAAAAATTTCAGTCCTGCATGATTCTACCAAGAAATGTGTGTTCATTCAAACCGCTGGTTTTTGATAGTTTGGGCCCTATTGAATAATGAATGTTTTGAATTTTCTCCAAAAGTAAAGTAGTTGCAAACTCATCCTTTTAGAAACTTGTTTGGGCTGTTGAGAGGAGTAAAAAACCATCAAAAATTTCAATCCTGCATGATTCTACCAAGAAATGTGATTCTTCATTCAAAACG
Organism: Dendrobates tinctorius; assembly: GCF_039654945.1. Taxonomy (NCBI): domain Eukaryota; kingdom Metazoa; phylum Chordata; class Amphibia; order Anura; family Dendrobatidae; genus Dendrobates; species Dendrobates tinctorius. Next base: position 1,180,363 of record NW_027362076.1, read on the forward strand.
CTGGTTTTTGCTATTGGGCTCTATTGAATAATGAATGTTTTGAATTTTCTCCAAAAGTAAAGTAGTTGCAAACTCATGCTTTTAGAGACTTGTTTGGGCTCATGAGAGGAGTAGAAAAACATCAAAAATTTCAGTCCTGCATGATTCTACCAAGAAATGTGTGTTCATTGAAACCGCTGGTTTTTGATAGTTTGGGCTCTATTGAATAATGAATGTTTTGAATTTTCTCCAAAAGTAAAGAAGTTGCAAACTCATCCTTTTAGAAACTTGTTTGGGCTGTTGAGAGGAGTAAAAAACCATCAAAAATTTCAATCCTGCATGATTTTACCAAGAAATGTGATTCTTCATTCAAAACCTGATTTTTGCTATTGGGCTCTATTGAATAGTGAATGTTTTGAATTTTCTCCAAAAGTAAAGTAGTTGCAAACTCATGCTTTTAGAGACTTGTTTGGGCTCATGAGAGGAGTAGAAAAACATCAAAAATTTCAGTCCTGCATGATTCTACCAAGAAATGTGTGTTCATTCAAACCGCTGGTTTTTGATAGTTTGGGCCCTATTGAATAATGAATGTTTTGAATTTTCTCCAAAAGTAAAGTAGTTGCAAACTCATCCTTTTAGAAACTTGTTTGGGCTGTTGAGAGGAGTAAAAAACCATCAAAAATTTCAATCCTGCATGATTTTACCAAGAAATGTGATTCTTCATTCAAAACCTGATTTTTGCTATTGGGCTCTATTGAATAGTGAATGTTTTGAATTTTCTCCAAAAGTAAAGTAGTTGCAAACTCATGCTTTTAGAGACTTGTTTGGGCTCATGAGAGGAGTAGAAAAACATCAAAAATTTCAGTCCTGCATGATTCTACCAAGAAATGTGTGTTCATTCAAACCGCTGGTTTTTGATAGTTTGGGCCCTATTGAATAATGAATGTTTTGAATTTTCTCCAAAAGTAAAGTAGTTGCAAACTCATCCTTTTAGAAACTTGTTTGGGCTGTTGAGAGGAGTAAAAAACCATCAAAAATTTCAATCCTGCATGATTTTACCAAGAAATGTGATTCTTCATTCAAAACCTGATTTTTGCTATTGGGCTCTATTGAATAGTGAATGTTTTGAATTTTCTCCAAAAGTAAAGTACTTGCAAACTCATGCTTTTACAGACTTGTTTGGGCTCATGAGAGGAGTAGAAAAACATCAAAAATTTCAGTCCTGCATGATTCTACCAAGAAATGTGTGTTCATTGAAACCACTGGTTTTTGATAGTTTGGGCCCTATTGAATAATGAATGTTATGAATTTTCTCCAAAAGTAAAGTAGTTGCAAACTCATCCTTTTAGAAACTTGTTTGGGCTGTTGAGAGGAGTAAAAAACCATCAAAAATTTCAATCCTGCATGATTTTACCAAGAAATGTGATTCTTCATTCAAAACCTGATTTTTGCTATTGGGCTCTATTGAATAGTGAATGTTTTGAATTTTCTCCAAAAGTAAAGTAGTTGCAAACTCATGCTTTTAGAGACTTGTTTGGGCTCATGAGAGGAGTAGAAAAACATCAAAAATTTCAGTCCTGCATGATTCTACCAAGAAATGTGTGTTCATTCAAACCGCTGGTTTTTGATAGTTTGGGCCCTATTGAATAATGAATGTTTTGAATTTTCTCCAAAAGTAAAGTAGTTGCAAACTCATCCTTTTAGAAACTTGTTTGGGCTGTTGAGAGGAGTAAAAAAACATCAAAAATTTCAATCCTGCATGATTCTACCAAGAAATGTGATTCTTCATTCAAAACGCTGGTTTTTGCTATTGGGCTCTATTGAATAATGAATGTTTTGAATTTTCTCCAAAAGTAAAGTAGTTGCAAACTCATGCTTTTAGAGACTTGTTTGGGCTCATGAGAGGAGTAGAAAAACATCAAAAATTTCAGTCCTGCATGATTCTACCAAGAAATGTGTGTTCATTGAAACCGCTGGTTTTTGATAGTTTGGGCCCTATTGAATAATGAATGTTTTGAATTTTCTCCAAAAGTAAAGAACTTGCAAACTCATCCTTTTAGAAACTTGTTTGGGCTGTTGAGAGGAGTAAAAAACCATCAAAAATTTCAATCCTGCATGATTTTACCAAGAAATGTGATTCTTCATTCAAAACCTGATTTTTGCTATTGGGCTCTATTGAATAGTGAATGTTTTGAATTTTCTCCAAAAGTAAAGTACTTGCAAACTCATGCTTTTATTTTTCAATAATTTTTATTGGTATTTTAAACATTTTTTAAAGGTTATAGATCAAGGGTGAGGAACAACAGGTAGGGTAGAAAAACTGTTTGGAGGGAAGGTAAAATAAACAATGGAAAAGTGATAGGAAAGAAAATTCCCTGTGAAGACAGGGAATGCCCCCATGAAGTGAGGGAATAGACAGGCAGACATATACATACAAATACTGTTGAAATAAAGCAAATATAGCCTATTAAAGCATCAAGTAAGATGTTGCTTAATAGGAAAAGCAATATTTCAGTAACTTTATAACATAAAATCTATACATGTTGTATGCATCAACTAATACGTCGAAGTTCCACACCTTAAAATAAAAAAACAGTTAGTATTATTATTATTATTATTATATGTGAGCCCATCCCGTCCGGGTGCACTATATGTGACCCTAAGACCGAGTGGAGGTAATGTCCGGTTTCTTTAAATGCAAATCAAATGGAACATATATCCTTTAAGCTTAAGTAATTGGAAAGAGACTGAATGTCTTTATCCACCAGGAAACAATTATATTGCTATTGCGAAGAATCCATAAGATAATTCACTGCTCTGTTTTAAGCCTGTCAATTTGGGAGAAGGTCTGATTTTGATGGCCAGAGTCCGGGAGTAGCCGTTGAAAGTTCTAGTCCAAGTCCAGCAGATCTCAGAAAATCTATTCCTCCCTCCAGAGAGGATATGTTGATTATTTTCGCTGCAAATTTTACTTGTAGATTGGAGTACTGAGACCAATTGTAAGGAATGTCAGCGCGTCGGAGTTCACGAGTAATATGTTGAAAAATTTTCCTTTTATTTAGAGTTTCTTTAGACAGATCTTTGAAAAAAAATAAATGACTGTATGGAGAGGCATGGAAATTAGAATCCTTAGATATATCAAGGAGAACATTCCTTATCCAGTTTGGGTAGAACGTAACAATAACGTCTCTAGCTATATCGGATGGAAGCGAGGGAGGTCTTCGAATTCTATAGACTTTTTCAATCAGATTTGGCTCTTCAGTGATTGGAAGAATATGAAGAATCATCTTGGAAATATAGCTCTTTAATTGAAAAGACGGGACTGACTCCGGAATCCCCCTAATTTTTACATTTCTTCTTCTTTTGAAGTCTTCAAAATTTGCTATATTATTTTTTAAAGAGTCAATATCTTTCTGGATTTTTTCCACAGTGTCAGATAAAGTTGAACAACTCTGAATTTCCTTGTTGTAAGAGTCCTCATGGTTCGTATGTATAATTTCAGTAATTTTTGATTCCTGATGCAGTCTATCAGTAGTTTTAATAGAAATTGGGTGAGACAAGTCAGTTATGGAAGACAATGTATCCTGAAATAGCTTCTTAATAAAAGTCTCAGATGCTTTATTTTTGCTTAAATATGTAGCTTCAGTCATCTTGGATTCAATTTCAAGCACAACTTCTGATTTGTCATTGTTAATGGTGTCTTTCCCCAAATTTTCCAAAGATATTAGGAGGGCTTTACATAAACTGAGCATGAAACCCTCTGTGGGATAGTCATCGGAGGCAGGTATTCCATCTAACAATGTGGTATTAAAAAAACGTTGCTCATCACTCATATCGGAATTGTCGCATCTGTCTTTGTTTTCTGAAGAGGAAGATGAAGTTTCATCTGAATAGTCTGAGAGGTCAGTTTCTCTACGATCAGGGAAGTCTATCCCCTCAATAAACTCTTCTGAGTCGATCCCTTCCAAAGCATCCAATGAATTAAAAGAGTTATCAGAATAGTCCATTAGGTCTGATTCATTATTACTGTCAAGCGCTTTCTGATCGCTTTTAACAGAATGAGGATAGGAGCCAGGATCACCATTATTCTTTACATCTTTTAAAGTAGCATTATGGGATACATAAAGGGTGCCCCCTCCACTTAAATGGCGACTTCGGGATCCTTTATTTTGCTCATTAGACAAACACTTAGCCCCTTTCAACTGTAGCTCACTGTTTGCAGAGTTATAGCTTAATCCCCCATTATTCCCAGAGATCTGGTTCACATCTCCCTCAGACTTTTTATCTGGGGTGTTGAAAGCTATAATCTTCAGGCTTTTATATGGGAGATTAACAGTGGCACCTCTTGTATTAGAGGGTGACTGAATATTAGCATATTTAAATACCTGTGCTTTGTTTGCCCCTTCAGGTGTAGGCCCAGCAGCTCCAATCACAAAGCCTTTTGTCTCCCGTTCTTTAGTTGATTTGCATATGAAAGATTTCCCTCCTGCTTTGTTTACCACTCCAGGTATCAGCCCAGCAGCTCCATTCACAGAGCCTTTTGTGTTCTTCTTTGCCTGTTCTCCCCTCTGCAGATTCACAGCATGGAAGCTCCCCACAGTCTCTCCACGGCTCTTTAAATCCACAGCAGCTGTCATTCCATCTGCAGTGGAAGCAGGAGTCTTCCGACACCTGCCTCCTGTGTGTTGCTTTGCCTGCTCTCTCCTCTGCAGCATCACAGCATCAGGACTCCCCGCAGCCTCCCCTCGGCACTTAGATTGAACAGCAGCTGTCATAGGAGCCATGGTGGAAGCAGGAATCTTTCCATGCCTGCCTCCTGTTTGAAGTCCTGCAGTCGGTGTACCATCTAGCCCATGCCGCTGGAAAGCTGCTGACACATCCTGCTTTCTCCTCTGCAGCATCGCAGCGTGAGAACCCCTATCTGTCTCCCGGTGGCTTTTTGGATCTTCAGCAGCTGTCACTGAAGTCGCAGCAGATGCAGGAAGTGTCTTTGCAGGTCTCTGAAGTGTTGCTTGTGGTCTTCGGATTCCAGACTTCCCTGGTTCTTTGCAGGAGACTGCAGCTTGAAAACAAGGCTTCCTTTCTCCTGAGGAGAGAAGGCCCATGCTGGATTTCTCCTCACTGTCTTTAGGTCCCAATAAAATTTCTCTTCCTGAGGTGGCTCCTTTCTTCTTGATACTTTGTCCAGGCATATTCCAGGTGGATTACAGGATAATTATTCCATCTTTAGTAAGCTAAAGCTGCTTAAAAAGGGGAACAGCAGGAGCTCCTGGTAAACAGGTCTGCTCCCTTCCCCTGCAAACCACGCCCCCGCAAACTCATGCTTTTAGAGACTTGTTTGGGCTCATGAGAGGAGTAGAAAAACATCAAAAATTTCAGTCCTGCATGATTCTACCAAGAAATGTGTGTTCATTGAAACCACTGGTTTTTGATAGTTTGGGCCCTATTGAATAATGAATGTTTTGAATTTTCTCCAAAAGTAAAGTAGTTGCAAACTCATCCTTTTAGAAACTTGTTTGGGCTGTCGAGAGGAGTAAAAAACCATCAAAAATTTCAATCCTGCATGATTTTACCAAGAAATGTGATTCTTCATTCAAAACCTGATTTTTGCTATTGGGCTCTATTGAATAGTGAATGTTTTGAATTTTCTCCAAAAGTAAAGTAGTTGCAAACTCATGCTTTTAGAGACTTGTTTGGGCTCATGAGAGGAGTAGAAAAACATCAAAAATTTCAGTCCTGCATGATTCTACCAAGAAATGTGTGTTCATTGAAACCGCTGGTTTTTGATAGTTTGGGCCCTATTGAATAATGAATGTTTTGAATTTTCTCCAAAAGTAAAGTAGTTGCAAACTCATCCTTTTAGAAACTTGTTTGGGCTGTTGAGAGGAGTAAAAAACCATCAAAAATTTCAATCCTGCATGATTTTACCAAGAAATGTGATTCTTCATTCAAAACCTGATTTTTGCTATTGGGCTCCATTGAATAGTGAATGTTTTGAATTTTCTCCAAAAGTAAAGTACTTGCAAACTCATGCTTTTAGAGACTTGTTTGGGCTCATGAGAGGAGTAGAAAAACATCAAAAATTTCAGTCCTGCATGATTCTACCAAGAAATGTGTGTTCATTGAAACCACTGGTTTTTGATAGTTTGGGCCCTATTGAATAATGAATGTTTTGAATTTTCTCCAAAAGTAAAGTAGTTGCAAACTCATCCTTTTAGAAACTTGTTTGGGCTGTTGAGAGGAGTAAAAAACCATCAAAAATTTCAATCCTGCATGATTTTATCAAGAAATGTGATTCTTCATTCAAAACCTGATTTTTGCTATTGGGCTCTATTGAATAGTGAATGTTTTGAATTTTCTCCAAAAGTAAAGTAGTTGCACACTCATGCTTTTAGAGACTTGTTTGGGCTCATGAGAGGAGTAGAAAAACATCAAAAATTTCAGTCCTGCATGATTCTACCAAGAAATGTGTGTTCATTCAAACCGCTGGTTTTTGATAGTTTGGGCCCTATTGAATAATGAATGTTTTGAATTTTCTCCAAAAGTAAAGTAGTTGCAAACTCATCCTTTTAGAAACTTGTTTGGGCTGTTGAGAGGAGTAAAAAACCATCAAAAATTTCAATCCTGCATGATTCTACCAAGAAATGTGATTCTTCATTCAAAACGCTGGTTTTTGCTATTGGGCTCTATTGAATAATGAATGTTTTGAATTTTCTCCAAAAGTAAAGTAGTTGCAAACTCATGCTTTTAGAGACTTGTTTGGGCTCATGAGAGGAGTAGAAAAACATCAAAAATTTCAGTCCTGCATGATTCTACCAAGAAATGTGTGTTCATTGAAACCGCTGGTTTTTGATAGTTTGGGCCCTATTGAATAATGAATGTTTTGAATTTTCTCCAAAAGTAAAGTAGTTGCAAACTCATCCTTTTAGAAACTTGTTTGGGCTGTTGAGAGGAGTAAAAAAACATCAAAAATTTCAATCCTGCATGATTTTACCAAGAAATGTGATTCTTCATTCAAAACCTGATTTTTGCTATTGGGCTCTATTGAATAGTGAATGTTTTGAATTTTCTCCAAAAGTAAAGTAGTTGCAAACTCATGCTTTTAGAGACTTGTTTGGGCTCAGGAGAGGAGTAGAAAAACATCAAAAATTTCAGTCCTGCATGATTCTACCAAGAAATGTGTGTTCATTCAAACCGCTGGTTTTTGATAGTTTGGGCCCTATTGAATAATGAATGTTTTGAATTTTCTCCAAAAGTAAAGTAGTTGCAAACTCATCCTTTTAGAAACTTGTTTGGGCTGTTGAGAGGAGTAAAAAACCATCAAAAATTTCAATCCTGCATGATTCTACCAAGAAATGTGATTCTTCATTCAAAACGCTGGTTTTTGCTATTGGGCTCTATTGAATAATGAATGTTTTGAATTTTCTCCAAAAGTAAAGTAGTTGCAAACTCATGCTTTTAGAGACTTGTTTGGGCTCATGAGAGGAGTAGAAAAACATCAAAAATTTCAGTCCTGCATGATTCTACCAAGAAATGTGTGTTCATTCAAACCGCTGGTTTTTGATAGTTTGGGCCCTATTGAATAATGAATGTTTTGAATTTTCTCCAAAAGTAAAGTAGTTGCAAACTCATCCTTTTAGAAACTTGTTTGGGCTGTTGAGAGGAGTAAAAAACCATCAAAAATTTCAATCCTGCATGATTTTACCAAGAAATGTGATTCTTCATTCAAAACCTGATTTTTGCTATTGGGCTCTATTGAATAGTGAATGTTTTGAATTTTCTCCAAAAGTAAAGTACTTGCAAACTCATGCCTTTAGAGACTTGTTTGGGCTCATGAGAGGAGTAGAAAAACATCAAAAATTTCAGTCCTGCATGATTCTACCAAGAAATGTGTGTTCATTGAAACCACTGGTTTTTGATAGTTTGGGCCCTATTGAATAATGAATGTTTTGAATTTTCTCCAAAAGTAAAGTAGTTGCAAACTCATCCTTTTAGAAACTTGTTTGGGCTGTTGAGAGGAGTAAAAAACAATCAAAAATTTCAATCCTGCATGATTTTACCAAGAAATGTGATTCTTCATTCAAAACCTGATTTTTGCTATTGGGCTCTATTGAATAGTGAATGTTTTGAATTTTCTCCAAAAGTAAAGTAGTTGCAAACTCATGCTTTTAGAGACTTGTTTGGGCTCATGAGAGGAGTAGAAAAACATCAAAAATTTCAGTCCTGCATGATTCTACCAAGAAATGTGTGTTCATTGAAACCGCTGGTTTTTGATAGTTTGGGCCCTATTGAATAATGAATGTTTTGAATTTTCTCCAAAAGTAAAGTAGTTGCAAACTCATCATTTTAGAAACTTGTTTGGGCTGTTGAGAGGAGTAAAAAACCATCAAAAATTTCAATCCTGCATGATTCTACCAAGAAATGTAGATTTCAAAACGCTGGTTTTTGCTATTGGGCTCTATTGAATAATGAATGTTTTGAATTTTCTCCAAAAGTAAAGTAGTTGCAAACTCATGCTTTTAGAGACTTGTTTGGGCTCATGAGAGGAGTAGAAAAACATCAAAAATTTCAGTCCTGCATGATTCTACCAAGAAATGTGTGTTCATTGAAACCGCTGGTTTTTGATAGTTTGGGCCCTATTGAATAATGAATGTTTTGAATTTTCTCCAAAAGTAAAGTAGTTGCAAACTCATCCTTTTAGAAACTTGTTTGGGCTGTTGAGAGGAGTAAAAAACCAACAAAAATTTCAATCCTGCATGATTTTACCAAGAAATGTGATTCTTCATTCAAAACCTGATTTTTGCTATTGGGCTCTATTGAATAGTGAATGTTTTGAATTTTCTCCAAAAGTAAAGTAGTTGCAAACTCATGCTTTTAGAGACTTGTTTGGGCTCATGAGAGGAGTAGAAAAACATCAAAAATTTCAGTCCTGCATGATTCTACCAAGAAATGTGTGTTCATTCAAACCGCTGGTTTTTGATAGTTTGGGCCCTATTGAATAATGAATGTTTTGAATTTTCTCCAAAAGTAAAGTAGTTGCATACTCATCCTTTTAGAAACTTGTTTGGGCTGTTGAGAGGAGTAAAAAAGCATCAAAAATTTCAATCCTGCATGATTCTACCAAGAAATGTGATTCTTCATTCAAAACGCTGGTTTTTGCTATTGGGCTCTATTGAATAATGAATGTTTTGAATTTTCTCCAAAAGTAAAGTAGTTGCAAACTCATGCTTTTAGAGACTTGTTTGGGCTCATGAGAGGAGTAGAAAAACATCAAAAATTTCAGTCCTGCATGATTCTACCAAGAAATGTGTGTTCATTGAAACCGCTGGTTTTTGATAGTTTGGGCCCTATTGAATAATGAATGTTTTGAATTTTCTCCAAAAGTAAAGTAGTTGCAAACTCATCCTTTTAGAAACTTGTTTGGGCTGTTGAGAGGAGTAAAAAACCATCAAAAATTTCAATCCTGCATGATTTTACCAAGAAATGTGATTCTTCATTCAAAACCTGATTTTTGCTATTGGGCTCTATTGAATAGTGAATGTTTTGAATTTTCTCCAAAAGTAAAGTACTTGCAAACTCATGCTTTTAGAGACTTGTTTGGGCTCATGAGAGGAGTAGAAAATCATCAAAAATTTCAGTCCTGCATGATTCTACCAAGAAATGTGTGTTCATTGAAACCACTGGTTTTTGATAGTTTGGGCCCTATTGAATAATGAATGTTTTGAATTTTCTCCAAAAGTAAAGTAGTTGCAAACTCATCCTTTTAGAAACTTTTTTTGGGCTGTTGAGAGGAGTAAAAAACCATCAAAAATTTCAATCTTGCATGATTCTACCAAGAAATGTGATTCTTCATTCAAAACGCTGGTTTTTGCTATTGGGCTCTATTGAATAGTGAATGTTTTGAATTTTCTCCAAAAGTAAAGTAGTTGCAAACTCATGCTTTTAGAGACTTGTTTGGGCTCATGAGAGGAGTAGAAAAACATCAAAAATTTCAGTCCTGCATGATTCTACCAAGAAATGTGTGTTCATTGAAACCGCTGGTTTTTGATAGTTTGGGCCCTATTGAATAATGAATGTTTTGAATTTTCTCCAAAAGTAAAGTAGTTGCAAACTCATCCTTTTAGAAACTTGTTTGGGGTGTTGAGAGGAGTAAAAAACCATCAAAAATTTCAATCCTGCATGATTCTACCAAGAAATGTGATTCTTCATTCAAAACGCTGGTTTTTGCTATTGGGGTCTATTGAATAATGAATGTTTTGAATTTTCTCCAAAAGTAAAGTAGTTGCAAACTCATGCTTTTAGAGACTTGTTTGGGCTCATGAGAGGAGTAGAAAAACATCAAAAATTTCAGTCCTGCATGATTCTACCAAGAAATGTGTGTTCATTCAAACCGCTGGTTTTTGATAGTTTGGGCCCTATTGAATAATGAATGTTTTGAATTTTCTCCAAAAGTAAAGTAGTTGCAAACTCATCCTTTTAGAAACTTGTTTGGGCTGTTGAGAGGAGTAAAAAACCATCAAAAATTTCAATCCTGCATGATTTTACCAAGAAATGTGATTCTTCATTCAAAACCTGATTTTTGCTATTGGGCTCTATTGAATAGTGAATGTTTTGAATTTTCTCCAAAAGTAAAGTACTTGCAAACTCATGCCTTTAGAGACTTGTTTGGGCTCATGAGAGGAGTAGAAAAACATCAAAAATTTCAGTCCTGCATGATTCTACCAAGAAATGTGTGTTCATTGAAACCACTGGTTTTTGATAGTTTGGGCCCTATTGAATAATGAATGTTTTGAATTTTCTCCAAAAGTAAAGTAGTTGCAAACTCATCCTTTTAGAAACTTGTTTGGGCTGTTGAGAGGAGTAAAAAACAATCAAAAATTTCAATCCTGCATGATTTTACCAAGAAATGTGATTCTTCATTCAAAACCTGATTTTTGCTATTGGGCTCTATTGAATAGTGAATGTTTTGAATTTTCTCCAAAAGTAAAGTAGTTGCAAACTCATGCTTTTAGAGACTTGTTTGGGCTCATGAGAGGAGTAGAAAAACATCAAAAATTTCAGTCCTGCATGATTCTACCAAGAAATGTGTGTTCATTCAAACCGCTGGTTTTTGATAGTTTGGGCCCTATTGAATAATGAATGTTTTGAATTTTCTCCAAAAGTAAAGTAGTTGCAAACTCATCCTTTTAGAAACTTGTTTGGGCTGTTGAGAGGAGTAAAAAACCATCAAAAATTTCAATCCTGCATGATTCTACCAAGAAATGTAGATTTCAAAACGCTGGTTTTTGCTATTGGGCTCTATTGAATAATGAATGTTTTGAATTTTCTCCAAAAGTAAAGTAGTTGCAAACTCATGCTTTTAGAGACTTGTTTGGGCTCATGAGAGGAGTAGAAAAACATCAAAAATTTCAGTCCTGCATGATTCTACCAAGAAATGTGTGTTCATTGAAACCGCTGGTTTTTGATAGTTTGGGCCCTATTGAATAATGAATGTTTTGAATTTTCTCCAAAAGTAAAGTAGTTGCAAACTCATCCTTTTAGAAACTTTTTTTGGGCTGTTGAGAGGAGTAAAAAACCATCAAAAATTTCAATCTTGCATGATTCTACCAAGAAATGTGATTCTTCATTCAAAACGCTGGTTTTTGCTATTGGGCTCTATTGAATAGTGAATGTTTTGAATTTTCTCCAAAAGTAAAGTACTTGCAAACTCATGCTTTTACAGACTTGTTTGGGCTCATGAGAGGAGTAGAAAAACATCAAAAATTTCAGTCCTGCATGATTCTACCAAGAAATGTGTGTTCATTGAAACCACTGGTTTTTGATAGTTTGGGCCCTATTGAATAATGAATGTTTTGAATTTTCTCCAAAAGTAAAGTAGTTGCAAACTCATCCTTTTAAAAACTTGTTTGGGCTGTTGAGAGGAGTAAAAAACCATCAAAAATTTCAATCCTGCATGATTTTACCAAGAAATGTGATTCTTCATTCAAAACCTGATTTTTGCTATTGGGCTCTATTGAATAGTGAATGTTTTGAATTTTCTCCAAAAGTAAAGTAGTTGCAAACTCATGCTTTTAGAGACTTGTTTGGGCTCATGAGAGGAGTAGAAAAACATCAAAAATTTCAGTCCTGCATGATTCTACCAAGAAATGTGTGTTCATTCAAACCGCTGGTTTTTGATAGTTTGGGCCCTATTGAATAATGAATGTTTTGAATTTTCTCCAAAAGTAAAGTAGTTGCAAACTCATCCTTTTAGAAACTTGTTTGGGCTGTTGAGAGGAGTAAAAAACCATCAAAAATTTCAATCCTGCATGATTCTACCAAGAAATGTGATTCTTCATTCAAAACGCTGGTTTTTGCTATTGGGCTCTATTGAATAATGAATGTTTTGAATTTTCTCCAAAAGTAAAGTAGTTGCAAACTCATGCTTTTAGAGACTTGTTTGGGCTCATGAGAGGAGTAGAAAAACATCAAAAATTTCAGTCCTGCATGATTCTACCAAGAAATGTGTGTTCATTGAAACCGCTGGTTTTTGATAGTTTGGGCCCTATTGAATAATGAATGTTTTGAATTTTCTCCAAAAGTAAAGTAGTTGCAAACTCATCCTTTTAGAAACTTGTTTGGGCTGTTGAGAGGAGTAAAAAACCATCAAAAATTTCAATCCTGCATGATTTTACCAAGAAATGTGATTCTTCATTCAAAACCTGATTTTTGCTATTGGGCTCTATTGAATAGTGAATGTTTTGAATTTTCTCCAAAAGTAAAGTAGTTGCAAACTCATGCTTTTAGAGACTTGTTTGGGCTCATGAGAGGAGTAGAAAAACATCAAAAATTTCAGTCCTGCATGATTCTACCAAGAAATGTGTGTTCATTCAAACCGCTGGTTTTTGATAGTTTGGGCCCTATTGAATAATGAATGTTTTGAATTTTCTCCAAAAGTAAAGTAGTTGCAAACTCATCCTTTTAGAAACTTGTTTGGGCTGTTGAGAGGAGTAAAAAACCATCAAAAATTTCAATCCTGCATGATTTTAACAAGAAATGTGATTCTTCATTCAAAACCTGATTTTTGCTATTGGGCTCTATTGAATAGTGAATGTTTTGAATTTTCTCCAAAAGAAAAGTAGCTGCAAACTCATGCTTTTAGAGACTTGTTTGGGCTCATGAGAGGAGTAGAAAAACATCAAAAATTTCAGTCCTGCATGATTCTACCAAGAAATGTGTGTTCATTCAAACCTCTGGTTTTTGATAGTTTGGGCCCTATTGAATAATGAATGTTTTTAATTTTCTCCAAAAGTAAAGTAGTTGCAAACTCATCCTTTTAGAAACTTGTTTGGGCTTTTGAGAGGAGTAAAAAACCATCAAAAATTTCAATCCTGCATGATTCTACCAAGAAATGTGATTCTTCATTCAAAACGCTGGTTTTTGCTATTGGGCTCTATTGAATAATGAATGTTTTGAATTTTCTCCAAAAGTAAAGTAGTTGCAAACTCATCCTTTTAGAGACTTGTTTGGGCTCATGAGAGGAGTAGAAAAATATAAAAAATTTCAGTCCTGCGCGATTCTACCAAGAAATGTGTGTTCATTCAAACCGCTGGTTTTTGATATTTTGGGCCCTATTGAATAATGAATGTTTTGAATTTTCTCCAAAAGTAAAGTAGTTGCAAACTCATCCTTTTAGAAACTTGTTTGGGCTGTTGAGAGGAGTAAAAAACCATCAAAAATTTCAATCCTGCATGATTCTACCAAGAAATGTGATTCTTCAATGAAAACCTGATTTTTGCTATTGGGCTCTATTGAATAATGAATGTTTTGAATTTTCTCCAAAAGTAAAGTAGTTGCAAACTCATGCTTTTAGAGACTTGTTTGGGCTCATGAGAGGAGTAGAAAAACATCAAAAATTTCAGTCCTGCATGATTCTACAAAGAAATGTGTGTTCATTGAAACCGCTGGTTTTTGATAGTTTGGGCCCTATTGAATAATAAATGTTTTGAATTTTCTCCAAAAGTAAAGTAGTTGCAAACTCATCCTTTTAGAAACTTGTTTGGGCTGTTGAGAGGAGTAAAAAACCATCAAAAATTTCAATCCTGCATGATTTTACCAAGAAATGTGATTCTTCATTCAAAACCTGATTTTTGCTATTGGGCTCTATTGAATAGTGAATGTTTTGAATTTTCTCCAAAAGTAAAGTAGTTGCAAACTCATGCTTTTAGACACTTGTTTGGGCTCATGAGAGGAGTAGAAAAACATCAAAAATTTTAGTCCTGCATGATTCTACCAAGAAATGTGTGTTCATTCAAACCGCTGGTTTTTGATAGTTTGGGCCCTATTGAATAATGAATGTTTTGAATTTTCTCCAAAAGTAAAGTAGTTGCAAACTCATCCTTTTAGAAACTTGTTTGGGCTGTTGAGAGGAGTAAAAAACCATCAAAAATTTCAATCCTGCATGATTCTACCAAGAAATGTGATTCTTCATTCAAAACGCTGGTTTTTGCTATTGGGCTCTATTGAATAATGAATGTTTTGAATTTTCTCCAAAAGTAAAGTAGTTGCAAACTCATGCTTTTAGAGACTTGTTTGGGCTCATGAGCGGAGTAGAAAAACATCAAAAATTTCAGTCCTGCATGATTCTACCAAGAAATGTGTGTTCATTGAAACCGCTGGTTTTTGATAGTTTGGGCCCTATTGAATAATGAATGTTTTGAATTTTCTCCAAAAGTAAAGTAGTTGCAAACTCATCCTTTTAGAAACTTGTTTGGGCTGTTGAGAGGAGTAAAAAACCATCAACAATTTCAATCCTGCATGATTTTACCAAGAAATGTGATTCTTCATTCAAAACCTGATTTTTGCTATTGGGCTCTATTGAATAGTGAATGTTTTGAATTTTCTCCAAAAGTAAAGTACTTGCAAACTCATGCTTTTAGAGACTTGTTTGGGCTCATGAGAGGAGTAGAAAAACATCAAAAATTTCAGTCCTGCATGATTCTACCAAGAAATGTGTGCTCATTCAAACCTCTGGTTTTTGATAGTTTGGGCCCTATTGAATAATGAATGTTTTGAATTTTCTCCAAAAGTAAAGTAGTTGCAAACTCATCCTTTTAGAAACTTGTTTGGGCTTTTGAGCGGAGTAAAAAACCATCAAAAATTTCAATCCTGCATGATTCTACCAAAAAATGTGATTCTTCATTCAAAACGCTGGTTTTTGCTATTGGGCTCTATTGAATAATGAATGTTTTGAATTTTCTCCAAAAGTAAAGTAGTTGCAAACTCATCCTTTTAGAGACTTGTTTGGGCTCATGAGAGGAGTAGAAAAACATCAAAAATTTCAGTCCTGCACGATTCTACCAAGAAATGTGTGTTCATTCAAACCGCTGGTTTTTGATATTTTGGGCCCTATTGAATAATGAATGTTTTGAATTTTCTCCAAAAGTAAAGTAGTTGCAAACTCATCCTTTTAGAAACTTGTTTGGGCTGTTGAGAGGAGTAAAAAACCATCAAAAATTTCAATCCTGCATGATTCTACCAAGAAATGTGATTCTTCATTGAAAACCTGATTTTTGCTATTGGGCTCTATTGAATAATGAATGTTTTGAATTTTCTCCAAAAGTAAAGTAGTTGCAAACTCATGCTTTTAGAGACTTGTTTGGGCTCATGAGAGGAGTAGAAAAACATCAAAAATTTCAGTCCTGCATGATTCTACCAAGAAATGTGTGTTCATTCAAACCTCTGGTTTTTGATAGTTTGGGCCCTATTGAATAATGAATGTTTTGAATTTTCTCCAAAAGTAAAGTAGTTGCAAACTCATCCTTTTAGAAACTTGTTTGGGCTTTTGAGAGGAGTAAAAAACCATCAAAAATTTCAATCCTGCATGATTCTACCAAGAAATGTGATGCTTCATTCAAAACGCTGGTTTTTGCTATTGGGCTCTATTGAATAATGAATGTTTTGAATTTTCTCCAAAAGTAAAGTAGTTGCAAACTCATCCTTTTAGAGACTTGTTTGGGCTCATGAGAGGAGTAGAAAAATATAAAAAATTTCAGTCCTGCACGATTCTACCAAGAAATGTGTGTTCATTCAAACCGCTGGTTTTTGATATTTTGGGCCCTATTGAATAATGAATGTTTTGAATTTTCTCCAAAAGTAAAGTAGTTGCAAACTCATCCTTTTAGAAACTTGTTTGGGCTGTTGAGAGGAGTAAAAAACCATCAAAAATTTCAATCCTGCATGATTCTACCAAGAAATGTGATTCTTCATTGAAAACCTGATTTTTGCTATTGGGCTCTATTGAATAATGAATGTTTTGAATTTTCTCCAAAAGTAAAGTAGTTGCAAACTCATGCTTTTAGAGACTTGTTTGGGCTCATGAGAGGAGTAGAAAAACATCAAAAATTTCAGTCCTGCATGATTCTACAAAGAAATGTGTGTTCATTGAAACCGCTGGTTTTTGATAGTTTGGGCCCTATTGAATAATGAATGTTTTGAATTTTCTCCAAAAGTAAAGTAGTTGCAAACTCATCCTTTTAGAAACTTGTTTGGGGTGTTGAGAGGAGTAAAAAACCATCAAAAATTTCAATCCTGCATGATTTTACCAAGAAATGTGATTCTTCATTCAAAACCTGATTTTTGCTATTGGGCTCTATTGAATAGTGAATGTTTTGAATTTTCTCCAAAAGTAAAGTACTTGCAAACTCATGCTTTTAGAGACTTGTTTGGGCTCATGAGAGGAGTAGAAAATCATCAAAAATTTCAGTCCTGCATGATTCTACCAAGAAATGTGTGTTCATTGAAACCACTGGTTTTTGATAGTTTGGGCCCTATTGAATAATGAATGTTTTGAATTTTCTCCAAAAGTAAAGTAGTTGCAAACTCATCCTTTTAGAAACTTTTTTTGGGCTGTTGAGAGGAGTAAAAAACCATCAAAAATTTCAATCTTGCATGATTCTACCAAGAAATGTGATTCTTCATTCAAAACGCTGGTTTTTGCTATTGGGCTCTATTGAATAGTGAATGTTTTGAATTTTCTCCAAAAGTAAAGTAGTTGCAAACTCATGCTTTTAGAGACTTGTTTGGGCTCATGAGAGGAGTAGAAAAACATCAAAAATTTCAGTCCTGCATGATTCTACCAAGAAATGTGTGTTCATTGAAACCGCTGGTTTTTGATAGTTTGGGCCCTATTGAATAATGAATGTTTTGAATTTTCTCCAAAAGTAAAGTAGTTGCAAACTCATCCTTTTAGAAACTTGTTTGGGGTGTTGAGAGGAGTAAAAAACCATCAAAAATTTCAATCCTGCATGATTCTACCAAGAAATGTGATTCTTCATTCAAAACGCTGGTTTTTGCTATTGGGGTCTATTGAATAATGAATGTTTTGAATTTTCTCCAAAAGTAAAGTAGTTGCAAACTCATGCTTTTAGAGACTTGTTTGGGCTCATGAGAGGAGTAGAAAAACATCAAAAATTTCAGTCCTGCATGATTCTACCAAGAAATGTGTGTTCATTCAAACCGCTGGTTTTTGATAGTTTGGGCCCTATTGAATAATGAATGTTTTGAATTTTCTCCAAAAGTAAAGTAGTTGCAAACTCATCCTTTTAGAAACTTGTTTGGGCTGTTGAGAGGAGTAAAAAACCATCAAAAATTTCAATCCTGCATGATTTTACCAAGAAATGTGATTCTTCATTCAAAACCTGATTTTTGCTATTGGGCTCTATTGAATAGTGAATGTTTTGAATTTTCTCCAAAAGTAAAGTACTTGCAAACTCATGCCTTTAGAGACTTGTTTGGGCTCATGAGAGGAGTAGAAAAACATCAAAAATTTCAGTCCTGCATGATTCTACCAAGAAATGTGTGTTCATTGAAACCACTGGTTTTTGATAGTTTGGGCCCTATTGAATAATGAATGTTTTGAATTTTCTCCAAAAGTAAAGTAGTTGCAAACTCATCCTTTTAGAAACTTATTTGGGCTGTTGAGAGGAGTAAAAAACAATCAAAAATTTCAATCCTGCATGATTTTACCAAGAAATGTGATTCTTCATTCAAAACCTGATTTTTGCTATTGGGCTCTATTGAATAGTGAATGTTTTGAATTTTCTCCAAAAGTAAAGTAGTTGCAAACTCATGCTTTTAGAGACTTGTTTGGGCTCATGAGAGGAGTAGAAAAACATCAAAAATTTCAGTCCTGCATGATTCTACCAAGAAATGTGTGTTCATTCAAACCGCTGGTTTTTGATAGTTTGGGCCCTATTGAATAATGAATGTTTTGAATTTTCTCCAAAAGTAAAGTAGTTGCAAACTCATCCTTTTAGAAACTTGTTTGGGCTGTTGAGAGGAGTAAAAAACCATCAAAAATTTCAATCCTGCATGATTCTACCAAGAAATGTAGATTTCAAAACGCTGGTTTTTGCTATTGGGCTCTATTGAATAATGAATGTTTTGAATTTTCTCCAAAAGTAAAGTAGTTGCAAACTCATGCTTTTAGAGACTTGTTTGGGCTCATGAGAGGAGTAGAAAAACATCAAAAATTTCAGTCCTGCATGATTCTACCAAGAAATGTGTGTTCATTGAAACCGCTGGTTTTTGATAGTTTGGGCCCTATTGAATAATGAATGTTTTGAATTTTCTCCAAAAGTAAAGTAGTTGCAAACTCATCCTTTTAGAAACTTTTTTTGGGCTGTTGAGAGGAGTAAAAAACCATCAAAAATTTCAATCTTGCATGATTCTACCAAGAAATGTGATTCTTCATTCAAAACGCTGGTTTTTGCTATTGGGCTCTATTGAATAGTGAATGTTTTGAATTTTCTCCAAAAGTAAAGTACTTGCAAACTCATGCTTTTACAGACTTGTTTGGGCTCATGAGAGGAGTAGAAAAACATCAAAAATTTCAGTCCTGCATGATTCTACCAAGAAATGTGTGTTCATTGAAACCACTGGTTTTTGATAGTTTGGGCCCTATTGAATAATGAATGTTTTGAATTTTCTCCAAAAGTAAAGTAGTTGCAAACTCATCCTTTTAAAAACTTGTTTGGGCTGTTGAGAGGAGTAAAAAACCATCAAAAATTTCAATCCTGCATGATTTTACCAAGAAATGTGATTCTTCATTCAAAACCTGATTTTTGCTATTGGGCTCTATTGAATAGTGAATGTTTTGAATTTTCTCCAAAAGTAAAGTAGTTGCAAACTCATGCTTTTAGAGACTTGTTTGGGCTCATGAGAGGAGTAGAAAAACATCAAAAATTTCAGTCCTGCATGATTCTACCAAGAAATGTGTGTTCATTCAAACCGCTGGTTTTTGATAGTTTGGGCCCTATTGAATAATGAATGTTTTGAATTTTCTCCAAAAGTAAAGTAGTTGCAAACTCATCCTTTTAGAAACTTGTTTGGGCTGTTGAGAGGAGTAAAAAACCATCAAAAATTTCAATCCTGCATGATTCTACCAAGAAATGTGATTCTTCATTCAAAACGCTGGTTTTTGCTATTGGGCTCTATTGAATAATGAATGTTTTGAATTTTCTCCAAAAGTAAAGTAGTTGCAAACTCATGCTTTTAGAGACTTGTTTGGGCTCATGAGAGGAGTAGAAAAACATCAAAAATTTCAGTCCTGCATGATTCTACCAAGAAATGTGTGTTCATTGAAACCGCTGGTTTTTGATAGTTTGGGCCCTATTGAATAATGAATGTTTTGAATTTTCTCCAAAAGTAAAGTAGTTGCAAACTCATCCTTTTAGAAACTTGTTTGGGCTGTTGAGAGGAGTAAAAAACCATCAAAAATTTCAATCCTGCATGATTTTACCAAGAAATGTGATTCTTCATTCAAAACCTGATTTTTGCTATTGGGCTCTATTGAATAGTGAATGTTTTGAATTTTCTCCAAAAGTAAAGTACTTGCAAACTCATGCTTTTAGAGACTTGTTTGGGCTCATGAGAGGAGTAGAAAAACATCAAAAATTTCAGTCCTGCATGATTCTACAAAGAAATGTGTGTTCATTGAAACCACTGGTTTTTGATAGTTTGGGCCCTATTGAATAATGAATGTTTTGAATTTTCTCCAAAAGTAAAGTAGTTGCAAACTCATCGTTTTAGAAACTTGTTTGGGCTGTCGAGAGGAGTAAAAAACCATCAAAAATTTCAATCCTGCATGATTTTACCAAGAAATGTGATTCTTCATTCAAAACCTGATTTTTGCTATTGGGCTCTATTGAATAGTGAATGTTTTGAATTTTCTCCAAAAGTAAAGTAGTTGCAAACTCATGCTTTTAGAGACTTGTTTGGGCTCATGAGAGGAGTAGAAAAACATCAAAAATTTCAGTCCTGCATGATTCTACCAAGAAATGTGTGTTCATTCAAACCGCTGGTTTTTGATAGTTTGGGCCCTATTGAATAATGAATGTTTTGAATTTTCTCCAAAAGTAAAGTAGTTGCAAACTCATCCTTTTAGAAACTTGTTTGGGCTGTTGAGAGGAGTAAAAAACCATCAAAAATTTCAATCCTGCATGATTTTAACAGGAAATGTGATTCTTCATTCAAAACCTGATTTTTGCTATTGGGCTCTATTGAATAGTGAATGTTTTGAATTTTCTCCAAAAGAAAAGTAGCTGCAAACTCATGCTTTTAGAGACTTGTTTGGGCTCATGAGAGGAGTAGAAAAACATCAAAAATTTCAGTCCTGCATGATTCTACCAAGAAATGTGTGTTCATTCAAACCTCTGGTTTTTGATAGTTTGGGCCCTATTGAATAATGAATGTTTTTAATTTTCTCCAAAAGTAAAGTAGTTGCAAACTCATCCTTTTAGAAACTTGTTTGGGCTTTTGAGAGGAGTAAAAAACCATCAAAAATTTCAATCCTGCATGATTCTACCAAGAAATGTGATTCTTCATTCAAAACGCTGGTTTTTGCTATTGGGCTCTATTGAATAATGAATGTTTTGAATTTTCTCCAAAAGTAAAGTAGTTGCAAACTCATCCTTTTAGAGACTTGTTTGGGCTCATGAGAGGAGTAGAAAAATATAAAAAATTTCAGTCCTGCGCGATTCTACCAAGAAATGTGTGTTCATTCAAACCGCTGGTTTTTGATATTTTGGGCCCTATTGAATAATGAATGTTTTGAATTTTCTCCAAAAGTAAAGTAGTTGCAAACTCATCCTTTTAGAAACTTGTTTGGGCTGTTGAGAGGAGTAAAAAACCATCAAAAATTTCAATCCTGCATGATTCTACCAAGAAATGTGATTCTTCAATGAAAACCTGATTTTTGCTATTGGGCTCTATTGAATAATGAATGTTTTGAATTTTCTCCAAAAGTAAAGTAGTTGCAAACTCATGCTTTTAGAGACTTGTTTGGGCTCATGAGAGGAGTAGAAAAACATCAAAAATTTCAGTCCTGCATGATTCTACAAAGAAATGTGTGTTCATTGAAACCGCTGGTTTTTGATAGTTTGGGCCCTATTGAATAATAAATGTTTTGAATTTTCTCCAAAAGTAAAGTAGTTGCAAACTCATCCTTTTAGAAACTTGTTTGGGCTGTTGAGAGGAGTAAAAAACCATCAAAAATTTCAATCCTGCATGATTTTACCAAGAAATGTGATTCTTCATTCAAAACCTGATTTTTGCTATTGGGCTCTATTGAATAGTGAATGTTTTGAATTTTCTCCAAAAGTAAAGTAGTTGCAAACTCATGCTTTTAGACACTTGTTTGGGCTCATGAGAGGAGTAGAAAAACATCAAAAATTTTAGTCCTGCATGATTCTACCAAGAAATGTGTGTTCATTCAAACCGCTGGTTTTTGATAGTTTGGGCCCTATTGAATAATGAATGTTTTGAATTTTCTCCAAAAGTAAAGTAGTTGCAAACTCATCCTTTTAGAAACTTGTTTGGGCTGTTGAGAGGAGTAAAAAACCATCAAAAATTTCAATCCTGCATGATTCTACCAAGAAATGTGATTCTTCATTCAAAACGCTGGTTTTTGCTATTGGGCTCTATTGAATAATGAATGTTTTGAATTTTCTCCAAAAGTAAAGTAGTTGCAAACTCATGCTTTTAGAGACTTGTTTGGGCTCATGAGCGGAGTAGAAAAACATCAAAAATTTCAGTCCTGCATGATTCTACCAAGAAATGTGTGTTCATTGAAACCGCTGGTTTTTGATAGTTTGGGCCCTATTGAATAATGAATGTTTTGAATTTTCTCCAAAAGTAAAGTAGTTGCAAACTCATCCTTTTAGAAACTTGTTTGGGCTGTTGAGAGGAGTAAAAAACCATCAACAATTTCAATCCTGCATGATTTTACCAAGAAATGTGATTCTTCATTCAAAACCTGATTTTTGCTATTGGGCTCTATTGAATAGTGAATGTTTTGAATTTTCTCCAAAAGTAAAGTACTTGCAAACTCATGCTTTTAGAGACTTGTTTGGGCTCATGAGAGGAGTAGAAAAACATCAAAAATTTCAGTCCTGCATGATTCTACCAAGAAATGTGTGCTCATTCAAACCTCTGGTTTTTGATAGTTTGGGCCCTATTGAATAATGAATGTTTTGAATTTTCTCCAAAAGTAAAGTAGTTGCAAACTCATCCTTTTAGAAACTTGTTTGGGCTTTTGAGCGGAGTAAAAAACCATCAAAAATTTCAATCCTGCATGATTCTACCAAAAAATGTGATTCTTCATTCAAAACGCTGGTTTTTGCTATTGGGCTCTATTGAATAATGAATGTTTTGAATTTTCTCCAAAAGTAAAGTAGTTGCAAACTCATCCTTTTAGAGACTTGTTTGGGCTCATGAGAGGAGTAGAAAAACATCAAAAATTTCAGTCCTGCACGATTCTACCAAGAAATGTGTGTTCATTCAAACCGCTGGTTTTTGATATTTTGGGCCCTATTGAATAATGAATGTTTTGAATTTTCTCCAAAAGTAAAGTAGTTGCAAACTCATCCTTTTAGAAACTTGTTTGGGCTGTTGAGAGGAGTAAAAAACCATCAAAAATTTCAATCCTGCATGATTCTACCAAGAAATGTGATTCTTCATTGAAAACCTGATTTTTGCTATTGGGCTCTATTGAATAATGAATGTTTTGAATTTTCTCCAAAAGTAAAGTAGTTGCAAACTCATGCTTTTAGAGACTTGTTTGGGCTCATGAGAGGAGTAGAAAAACATCAAAAATTTCAGTCCTGCATGATTCTACCAAGAAATGTGTGTTCATTCAAACCTCTGGTTTTTGATAGTTTGGGCCCTATTGAATAATGAATGTTTTGAATTTTCTCCAAAAGTAAAGTAGTTGCAAACTCATCCTTTTAGAAACTTGTTTGGGCTTTTGAGAGGAGTAAAAAACCATCAAAAATTTCAATCCTGCATGATTCTACCAAGAAATGTGATGCTTCATTCAAAACGCTGGTTTTTGCTATTGGGCTCTATTGAATAATGAATGTTTTGAATTTTCTCCAAAAGTAAAGTAGTTGCAAACTCATCCTTTTAGAGACTTGTTTGGGCTCATGAGAGGAGTAGAAAAATATAAAAAATTTCAGTCCTGCACGATTCTACCAAGAAATGTGTGTTCATTCAAACCGCTGGTTTTTGATATTTTGGGCCCTATTGAATAATGAATGTTTTGAATTTTCTCCAAAAGTAAAGTAGTTGCAAACTCATCCTTTTAGAAACTTGTTTGGGCTGTTGAGAGGAGTAAAAAACCATCAAAAATTTCAATCCTGCATGATTCTACCAAGAAATGTGATTCTTCATTGAAAACCTGATTTTTGCTATTGGGCTCTATTGAATAATGAATGTTTTGAATTTTCTCCAAAAGTAAAGTAGTTGCAAACTCATGCTTTTAGAGACTTGTTTGGGCTCATGAGAGGAGTAGAAAAACATCAAAAATTTCAGTCCTGCATGATTCTACAAAGAAATGTGTGTTCATTGAAACCGCTGGTTTTTGATAGTTTGGGCCCTATTGAATAATAGATGTTTTGAATTTTCTCCAAAAGTAAAGTAGTTGCAAACTCATCCTTTTAGAAACTTGTTTGGGCTGTTGAGAGCAGTAAAAAACCATCAAAAATTTCAATCCTGCATGATTTTACCAAGAAATGTGATTCTTCATTCAAAACCTGATTTTTGCTATTGGGCTCTATTGAATAGTGAATGTTTTGAATTTTCTCCAAAAGTAAAGGAGTTGCAAACTCATGCTTTTAGACACTTGTTTGGGCTCATGAGAGGAGTAGAAAAACATCAAAAATTTTAGTCCTGCATGATTCTACCAAGAAATGTGTGTTCATTCAAACCGCTGGTTTTTGATAGTTTGGGCCCTATTGAATAATGAATGTTTTGAATTTTCTCCAAAAGTAAAGTAGTTGCAAACTCATCCTTTTAGAAACTTGTTTGGGCTGTTGAGAGGAGTAAAAAACCATCAAAAATTTCAATCCTGCATGATTCTACCAAGAAATGTGATTCTTCATTGAAAACCTGATTTTTGCTATTGGGCTCTATTGAATAATGAATGTTTTGAATTTTCTCCAAAAGTAAAGTAGTTGAAAACTCATGCTTTTAGAGACTTGTTTGGGCTCATGAGAGGAGTAGAAAAACATCAAAAATTTCAGTCCTGCATGATTCTACCAAGAAATGTGTGTTCATTGAAACCGCTGGTTTTTGATAGTTTGGGCCCTATTGAAAAATAAATGTTTTGAATTTTCTCCAAAAGTAAAGTAGTTGCAAACTCATCCTTTTAGAAACTTGTTTGGGCTGTTGAGAGGAGTAAAAAACCATCAAAAATTTCAATCCTGCATGATTTTACCAAGAAATGTGATTCTTCATTCAAAACCTGATTTTTGCTATTGGGCTCTATTGAATAGTGAATGTTTTGAATTTTCTCCAAAAGTAAAGTAGTTGCAAACTCATGCTTTTAGAGACTTGTTTGGGCTCATGAGAGGAGTAGAAAAACATCAAAAATTTCAGTCCTGCATGATTCTACCAAGAAATGTGTGTTCATTGAAACCGCTGGTTTTTGATAGTTTGGGCCCTATTGAATAATGAATGTTTTGAATTTTCTCCAAAAGTAAAGTAGTTGCAAACTCATCCTTTTAGAAACTTGTTTGGGCTGTTGAGAGGAGTAAAAAACCATCAAAAATTTCAATCCTGCATGATTTTACCAAGAAATGTGATTCTTCATTCAAAACCTGATTTTTGCTATTGGGCTCTATTGAATAGTGAATGTTTTGAATTTTCTCCAAAAGTAAAGTAGTTGCAAACTCATGCTTTTAGAGACTTGTTTGGGCTCATGAGAGGAGTAGAAAAACATCAAAAATTTCAGTCCTGCATGATTCTACCAAGAAATGTGTGTTCATTCAAACCGCTGGTTTTTGATAGTTTGGGCCCTATTGAATAATGAATGTTTTGAATTTTCTCCAAAAGTAAAGTAGTTGCAAACTCATCCTTTTAGAAACTTGTTTGGGCTGTTGAGAGGAGTAAAAAACCATCAAAAATTTCAATCCTGCATGATTTTACCAAGAAATGTGATTCTTCATTCAAAACCTGATTTTTGCTATTGGGCTCTATTGAATAATGAATGTTTTGAATTTTCTACAAAAGTAAAGTAGTTGCAAACTCATGCTTTTAGAGACTTGTTTGGGCTCATGAGAGGAGTAGAAAAACATCAAAAATTTCAGTCCTGCATGATTCTACCAAGAAATGTATGTTCATTCAAACCGCTGGTTTTTGATAGTTTGGGCCCTATTGAATAATGAATGTTTTGAATTTTCTCCAAAAGTAAAGTAGTTGCAAACTCATGCTTTTAGAAACTTGTTTGGGCTCATGAGAGGAGTAGAAAAACATCAAAAATTTCAGTCCTGCATGATTCTACCAAGAAATGTATGTTCATTCAAACCGCTGGTTTTTGATAGTTTGGGCACTATTGAATAATGAATGTTTTGAATTTTCTCCAAAAGTAAAGTAGTTGCAAACTCATCCTTTTAGAAACTTGTTTGGGCTGTTGAGAGGAGGCAAAAACCATCAAAAATTTCAATCCTGCATGATTTTACCAAGAAATGTGATTCTTCATTCAAAACCTGATTTTTGCTATTGGGCTCTATTGAATAGTGAATGTTTTGAATTTTCTCCAAAAGAAAAGTAGTTGCAAACTCATGCTTTTAGAGACTTGTTTGGGCTCATGAGAGGAGTAGAAAAACATCAAAAATTTCAGTCCTGCATGATTCTACCAAGAAATGTGTGTTCATTCAAACCTCTGGTTTTTGATAGCCTTTGGTTTTGATGGTTTTTGGGCCCTATTGAATAATGAATGTTTTGAATTTTCTCCAAAAGTAAAGTAGTTGCAAACTCATCCTTTTAGAAACTTGTTTGGGCTGTTGAGAGGAGTAAAAAACCATCAAAAATTTCAATCCTGCATGATTCTACCAAGAAATGTGATTCTTCATTGAAAACCTGATTTTTGCTATTGGGCTCTATTCAATAATGAATGTTTTGAATTTTCTCCAAAAGTAAAGTAGTTGCAAACTCATGCTTTTAGAGACTTGTTTGGGCTCATGAGAGGAGTAGAAAAACATCAAAAATTTCAGTCCTGCATGATTCTACCAAGAAATGTGTGTTCATTGAAACCGCTGGTTTTTGATAGTTTGGGCCCTATTGAATAATGAATGTTTTGAATTTTCTCCAAAAGTAAAGTAGTTGCAAACTCATCCTTTTAGAAACTTGTTTGGGCTGTTGAGAGGAGTAAAAAACCATCAAAAATTTCAATCCTGCATGATTTTACCAAGAAATGTGATTCTTCATTCAAAACCTGATTTTTGCTATTGGGCTCTATTGAATAGTGAATGTTTTGAATTTTCTCCAAAAGTAAAGTAGTTGCAAACTCATGCTTTTAGACACTTGTTTGGGCTCATGAGAGGAGTAGAAAAACATCAAAAATTTTAGTCCTGCATGATTCTACCAAGAAATGTGTGTTCATTCAAACCGCTGGTTTTTGATAGTTTGGGCCCTATTGAATAATGAATGTTTTGAATTTTCTCCAAAAGTAAAGTAGTTGCAAACTCATCCTTTTAGAAACTTGTTTGGGCTGTTGAGAGGAGTAAAAAACCATCAAAAATTTCAATCCTGCATGATTCTACCAAGAAATGTGATTCTTCATTGAAAACCTGATTTTTGCTATTGGGCTCTATTGAATAATGAATGTTTTGAATTTTCTCCAAAAGTAAAGTAGTTGCAAACTCATGCTTTTAGAGACTTGTTTGGGCTCATGAGAGGAGTAGAAAAACATCAAAAATTTCAGTCCTGCATGATTCTACCAAGAAATGTGTGTTCATTGAAACCGCTGGTTTTTGATAGTTTGGGCCCTATTGAAAAATAAATGTTTTGAATTTTCTCCAAAAGTAAAGTAGTTGCAAACTCATCCTTTTAGAAACTTGTTTGGGCTGTTGAGAGGAGTAAAAAACCATCAAAAATTTCAATCCTGCATGATTTTACCAAGAAATGTGATTCTTCATTCAAAACCTGATTTTTGCTATTGGGCTCTATTGAATAGTGAATGTTTTGAATTTTCTCCAAAAGTAAAGTAGTTGCAAACTCATGCTTTTAGAGACTTGTTTGGGCTCATGAGAGGAGTAGAAAAACATCAAAAATTTCAGTCCTGCATGATTCTACCAAGAAATGTGTGTTCATTGAAACCGCTGGTTTTTGATAGTTTGGGCCCTATTGAATAATGAATGTTTTGAATTTTCTCCAAAAGTAAAGTAGTTGCAAACTCATCCTTTTAGAAACTTGTTTGGGCTGTTGAGAGGAGTAAAAAACCATCAAAAATTTCAATCCTGCATGATTTTACCAAGAAATGTGATTCTTCATTCAAAACCTGATTTTTGCTATTGGGCTCTATTGAATAGTGAATGTTTTGAATTTTCTCCAAAAGTAAAGTAGTTGCAAACTCATGCTTTTAGAGACTTGTTTGGGCTCATGAGAGGAGTAGAAAAACATCAAAAATTTCAGTCCTGCATGATTCTACCAAGAAATGTGTGTTCATTCAAACCGCTGGTTTTTGATAGTTTGGGCCCTATTGAATAATGAATGTTTTGAATTTTCTCCAAAAGTAAAGTAGTTGCAAACTCATCCTTTTAGAAACTTGTTTGGGCTGTTGAGAGGAGTAAAAAACCATCAAAAATTTCAATCCTGCATGATTTTACCAAGAAATGTGATTCTTCATTCAAAACCTGATTTTTGCTATTGGGCTCTATTGAATAATGAATGTTTTGAATTTTCTACAAAAGTAAAGTAGTTGCAAACTCATGCTTTTAGAGACTTGTTTGGGCTCATGAGAGGAGTAGAAAAACATCAAAAATTTCAGTCCTGCATGATTCTACCAAGAAATGTATGTTCATTCAAACCGCTGGTTTTTGATAGTTTGGGCACTATTGAATAATGAATGTTTTGAATTTTCTCCAAAAGTAAAGTAGTTGCAAACTCATGCTTTTAGAGACTTGTTTGGGCTCATGAGACGAGTAGAAAAACATCAAAAATTTCAGTCCTGCATGATTCTACCAAGAAATGTATGTTCATTGAAACCGCTGGTTTTTGATAGTTTGGGCCCTATTGAATAATGAATGTTTTGAATTTTCTCCAAAAGTAAAGTAGTTGCAAACTCATCCTTTTAGAAACTTGTTTGGGCTGTTGAGAGGAGTAAAAAACCATCAAAAATTTCAATCCTGCATGATTCTACCAAGAAATGTGATTCTTCATTGAAAACCTGATTTTTGCTATTGGGCTCTATTGAATAATGAATGTTTTGAATTTTCTCCAAAAGTAAAGTAGTTGCAAACTCATGCTTTTAGAGACTTGTTTGGGCTCATGAGAGAAGTAGAAAAACATCAAAAATTTCAGTCCTGCATGATTCTACCAAGAAATGTGTGTTCATTGAAACCGCTGGTTTTTGATAGTTTGGGCCCTATTGAAAAATAAATGTTTTGAATTTTCTCCAAAAGTAAAGTAGTTGCAAACTCATCCTTTTAGAAACTTGTTTGGGCTGTTGAGAGGAGTAAAAAACCATCAAAAATTTCAATCCTGCATGATTTTACCAAGAAATGTGATTCTTCATTCAAAACCTGATTTTTGCTATTGGGCTCTATTGAATAGTGAATGTTTTGAATTTTCTCCAAAAGTAAAGTAGTTGCAAACTCATGCTTTTAGAGACTTGTTTGGGCTCATGAGAGGAGTAGAAAAACATCAAAAATTTCAGTCCTGCATGATTCTACCAAGAAATGTGTGTTCATTGAAACCGCTGGTTTTTGATAGTTTGGGCCCTATTGAATAATGAATGTTTTGAATTTTCTCCAAAAGTAAAGTAGTTGCAAACTCATCCTTTTAGAAACTTGTTTGGGCTGTTGAGAGGAGGCAAAAACCATCAAAAATTTCAATCCTGCATGATTTTACCAAGAAATGTGATTCTTCATTCAAAACCTGATTTTTGCTATTGGGCTCTATTGAATAGTGAATGTTTTGAATTTTCTCCAAAAGAAAAGTAGTTGCAAACTCATGCTTTTAGAGACTTGTTTGGGCTCATGAGAGAAGTAGAAAAACATCAAAAATTTCAGTCCTGCATGATTCTACCAAGAAATGTGTGTTCATTCAAACCTCTGGTTTTTGATAGCCTTTGGTTTTGATGGTTTTTGGGCCCTATTGAATAATGAATGTTTTGAATTTTCTCCAAAAGTAAAGTAGTTGCAAACTCATCCTTTTAGAAACTTGTTTGGGCTGTTGAGAGGAGTAAAAAACCATCAAAAATTTCAATCCTGCATGATTCTACCAAGAAATGTGATTCTTCATTGAAAACCTGATTTTTGCTATTGGGCTCTATTCAATAATGAATGTTTTGAATTTTCTCCAAAAGTAAAGTAGTTGCAAACTCATGCTTTTAGAGACTTGTTTGGGCTCATGAGAGGAGTAGAAAAACATCAAAAATTTCAGTCCTGCATGATTCTACCAAGAAATGTGTGTTCATTGAAACCGCTGGTTTTTGATAGTTTGGGCCCTATTGAATAATGAATGTTTTGAATTTTCTCCAAAAGTAAAGTAGTTGCAAACTCATCCTTTTAGAAACTTGTTTGGGCTGTTGAGAGGAGTAAAAAACCATCAAAAATTTCAATCCTGCATGATTTTACCAAGAAATGTGATTCTTCATTCAAAACCTGATTTTTGCTATTGGGCTCTATTGAATAGTGAATGTTTTGAATTTTCTCCAAAAGTAAAGTAGTTGCAAACTCATGCTTTTAGACACTTGTTTGGGCTCATGAGAGGAGTAGAAAAACATCAAAAATTTTAGTCCTGCATGATTCTACCAAGAAATGTGTGTTCATTCAAACCGCTGGTTTTTGATAGTTTGGGCCCTATTGAATAATGAATGTTTTGAATTTTCTCCAAAAGTAAAGTAGTTGCAAACTCATCCTTTTAGAAACTTGTTTGGGCTGTTGAGAGGAGTAAAAAACCATCAAAAATTTCAATCCTGCATGATTCTACCAAGAAATGTGATTCTTCATTGAAAACCTGATTTTTGCTATTGGGCTCTATTGAATAATGAATGTTTTGAATTTTCTCCAAAAGTAAAGTAGTTGCAAACTCATGCTTTTAGAGACTTGTTTGGGCTCATGAGAGGAGTAGAAAAACATCAAAAATTTCAGTCCTGCATGATTCTACCAAGAAATGTGTGTTCATTGAAACCGCTGGTTTTTGATAGTTTGGGCCCTATTGAAAAATAAATGTTTTGAATTTTCTCCAAAAGTAAAGTAGTTGCAAACTCATCCTTTTAGAAACTTGTTTGGGCTGTTGAGAGGAGTAAAAAACCATCAAAAATTTCAATCCTGCATGATTTTACCAAGAAATGTGATTCTTCATTCAAAACCTGATTTTTGCTATTGGGCTCTATTGAATAGTGAATGTTTTGAATTTTCTCCAAAAGTAAAGTAGTTGCAAACTCATGCTTTTAGAGACTTGTTTGGGCTCATGAGAGGAGTAGAAAAACATCAAAAATTTCAGTCCTGCATGATTCTACCAAGAAATGTGTGTTCATTGAAACCGCTGGTTTTTGATAGTTTGGGCCCTATTGAATAATGAATGTTTTGAATTTTCTCCAAAAGTAAAGTAGTTGCAAACTCATCCTTTTAGAAACTTGTTTGGGCTGTTGAGAGGAGTAAAAAACCATCAAAAATTTCAATCCTGCATGATTTTACCAAGAAATGTGATTCTTCATTCAAAACCTGATTTTTGCTATTGGGCTCTATTGAATAGTGAATGTTTTGAATTTTCTCCAAAAGTAAAGTAGTTGCAAACTCATGCTTTTAGAGACTTGTTTGGGCTCATGAGAGGAGTAGAAAAACATCAAAAATTTCAGTCCTGCATGATTCTACCAAGAAATGTGTGTTCATTCAAACCGCTGGTTTTTGATAGTTTGGGCCCTATTGAATAATGAATGTTTTGAATTTTCTCCAAAAGTAAAGTAGTTGCAAACTCATCCTTTTAGAAACTTGTTTGGGCTGTTGAGAGGAGTAAAAAACCATCAAAAATTTCAATCCTGCATGATTTTACCAAGAAATGTGATTCTTCATTCAAAACCTGATTTTTGCTATTGGGCTCTATTGAATAATGAATGTTTTGAATTTTCTACAAAAGTAAAGTAGTTGCAAACTTATGCTTTTAGAGACTTGTTTGGGCTCATGAGAGGAGTAGAAAAACATCAAAAATTTCAGTCCTGCATGATTCTACCAAGAAATGTATGTTCATTCAAACCGCTGGTTTTTGATAGTTTGGGCACTATTGAATAATGAATGTTTTGAATTTTCTCCAAAAGTAAAGTAGTTGCAAACTCATGCTTTTAGAGACTTGTTTGGGCTCATGAGAGGAGTAGAAAAACATCAAAAATTTCAGTCCTGCATGATTCTACCAAGAAATGTATGTTCATTGAAACCGCTGGTTTTTGATAGTTTGGGCCCTATTGAATAATGAATGTTTTGAATTTTCTCCAAAAGTAAAGTAGTTGCAAACTCATCCTTTTAGAAACTTGTTTGGGCTGTTGAGAGGAGTAAAAAACCATCAAAAATTTCAATCCTGCATGATTCTACCAAGAAATGTGATTCTTCATTGAAAACCTGATTTTTGCTATTTGGCTCTATTGAATAATGAATGTTTTGAATTTTCTCCAAAAGTAAAGTAGTTGCAAACTCATGCTTTTAGAGACTTGTTTGGGCTCATGAGAGGAGTAGAAAAACATCAAAAATTTCAGTCCTGCATGATTCTACCAAGAAATGTGTGTTCATTGAAACCGCTGGTTTTTGATAGTTTGGGCCCTATTGAAAAATAAATGTTTTGAATTTTCTCCAAAAGTAAAGTAGTTGCAAACTCATCCTTTTAGAAACTTGTTTGGGCTGTTGAGAGGAGTAAAAAACCATCAAAAATTTCAATCCTGCATGATTTTACCAAGAAATGTGATTCTTCATTCAAAACCTGATTTTTGCTATTGGGCTCTATTGAATAGTGAATGTTTTGAATTTTCTCCAAAAGTAAAGTAGTTGCAAACTCATGCTTTTAGAGACTTGTTTGGGCTCATGAGAGGAGTAGAAAAACATCAAAAATTTCAGTCCTGCATGATTCTACCAAGAAATGTGTGTTCATTGAAACCGCTGGTTTTTGATAGTTTGGGCCCTATTGAATAATGAATGTTTTGAATTTTCTCCAAAAGTAAAGTAGTTGCAAACTCATCCTTTTAGAAACTTGTTTGGGCTGTTGAGAGGAGTAAAAAACCATCAAAAATTTCAATCCTGCATGATTTTACCAAGAAATGTGATTCTTCATTCAAAACCTGATTTTTGCTATTGGGCTCTATTGAATAGTGAATGTTTTGAATTTTCTCCAAAAGTAAAGTAGTTGCAAACTCATGCTTTTAGAGACTTGTTTGGGCTCATGAGAGGAGTAGAAAAACATCAAAAATTTCAGTCCTGCATGATTCTACCAAGAAATGTGTGTTCATTCAAACCGCTGGTTTTTGATAGTTTGGGCCCTATTGAATAATGAATGTTTTGAATTTTCTCCAAAAGTAAAGTAGTTGCAAACTCATCCTTTTAGAAACTTGTTTGGGCTGTTGAGAGGAGTAAAAAACCATCAAAAATTTCAAACCTGCATGATTTTACCAAGAAATGTGATTCTTCATTCAAAACCTGATTTTTGCTATTGGGCTCTATTGAATAATGAATGTTTTGAATTTTCTACAAAAGTAAAGTAGTTGCAAACTCATGCTTTTAGAGACTTGTTTGGGCTCATGAGAGGAGTAGAAAAACATCAAAAATTTCAGTCCTGCATGATTCTACCAAGAAATGTATGTTCATTCAAACCGCTGGTTTTTGATAGTTTGGGCCCTATTGAATAATGAATGTTTTGAATTTTCTCCAAAAGTAAAGTAGTTGCAAACTCATGCTTTTAGAGACTTGTTTGGGCTCATGAGAGGAGTAGAAAAACATCAAAAATTTCAGTCCTGCATGATTCTACCAAGAAATGTATGTTCATTCAAACCGCTGGTTTTTGATAGTTTGGGCACTATTGAATAATGAATGTTTTGAATTTTCTCCAAAAGTAAAGTAGTTGCAAACTCATCCTTTTAGAAACTTGTTTGGGCTGTTGAGAGGAGGCAAAAACCATCAAAAATTTCAATCCTGCATGATTTTACCAAGAAATGTGATTCTTCATTCAAAACCTGATTTTTGCTATTGGGCTCTATTGAATAGTGAATGTTTTGAATTTTCTCCAAAAGAAAAGTAGTTGCAAACTCATGCTTTTAGAGACTTGTTTGGGCTCATGAGAGGAGTAGAAAAACATCAAAAATTTCAGTCCTGCATGATTCTACCAAGAAATGTGTGTTCATTCAAACCTCTGGTTTTTGATAGCCTTTGGTTTTGATGGTTTTTGGGCCCTATTGAATAATGAATGTTTTGAATTTTCTCCAAAAGTAAAGTAGTTGCAAACTCATCCTTTTAGAAACTTGTTTGGGCTGTTGAGAGGAGTAAAAAACCATCAAAAATTTCAATCCTGCATGATTCTACCAAGAAATGTGATTCTTCATTGAAAACCTGATTTTTGCTATTGGGCTCTATTGAATAATGAATGTTTTGAATTTTCTCCAAAAGTAAAGTAGTTGCAAACTCATGCTTTTAGAGACTTGTTTGGGCTCATGAGAGGAGTAGAAAAACATCAAAAATTTCAGTCCTGCATGATTCTACCAAGAAATGTGTGTTCATTGAAACCGCTGGTTTTTGATAGTTTGGGCCCTATTGAAAAATAAATGTTTTGAATTTTCTCCAAAAGTAAAGTAGTTGCAAACTCATCCTTTTAGAAACTTGTTTGGGCTGTTGAGAGGAGTAAAAAACCATCAAAAATTTCAATCCTGCATGATTTTACCAAGAAATGTGATTCTTCATTCAAAACCTGATTTTTGCTATTGGGCTCTATTGAATAGTGAATGTTTTGAATTTTCTCCAAAAGTAAAGTAGTTGCAAACTCATG
The DNA here is from genome assembly GCF_039654945.1 of Dendrobates tinctorius. Taxonomy (NCBI): domain Eukaryota; kingdom Metazoa; phylum Chordata; class Amphibia; order Anura; family Dendrobatidae; genus Dendrobates; species Dendrobates tinctorius. The sequence goes on from NW_027362076.1 coordinate 1,214,842, forward strand.
CTTTTAGAGACTTGTTTGGGCTCATGAGAGGAGTAGAAAAACATCAAAAATTTCAGTCCTGCATGATTCTACCAAGAAATGTGTGTTCATTGAAACCGCTGGTTTTTGATAGTTTGGGCCCTATTGAATAATGAATGTTTTGAATTTTCTCCAAAAGTAAAGTAGTTGCAAACTCATCCTTTTAGAAACTTGTTTGGGCTGTTGAGAGGAGTAAAAAACCATCAAAAATTTCAATCCTGCATGATTTTACCAAGAAATGTGATTCTTCATTCAAAACCTGATTTTTGCTATTGGGCTCTATTGAATAGTGAATGTTTTGAATTTTCTCCAAAAGTAAAGTAGTTGCAAACTCATGCTTTTAGAGACTTGTTTGGGCTCATGAGAGGAGTAGAAAAACATCAAAAATTTCAGTCCTGCATGATTCTACCAAGAAATGTGTGTTCATTCAAACCGCTGGTTTTTGATAGTTTGGGCCCTATTGAATAATGAATGTTTTGAATTTTCTCCAAAAGTAAAGTAGTTGCAAACTCATCCTTTTAGAAACTTGTTTGGGCTGTTGAGAGGAGTAAAAAACCATCAAAAATTTCAATCCTGCATGATTTTACCAAGAAATGTGATTCTTCATTCAAAACCTGATTTTTGCTATTGGGCTCTATTGAATAATGAATGTTTTGAATTTTCTACAAAAGTAAAGTAGTTGCAAACTCATGCTTTTAGAGACTTGTTTGGGCTCATGAGAGGAGTAGAAAAACATCAAAAATTTCAGTCCTGCATGATTCTACCAAGAAATGTATGTTCATTCAAACCGCTGGTTTTTGATAGTTTGGGCACTATTGAATAATGAATGTTTTGAATTTTCTCCAAAAGTAAAGTAGTTGCAAACTCATGCTTTTAGAGACTTGTTTGGGCTCATGAGACGAGTAGAAAAACATCAAAAATTTCAGTCCTGCATGATTCTACCAAGAAATGTATGTTCATTGAAACCGCTGGTTTTTGATAGTTTGGGCCCTATTGAATAATGAATGTTTTGAATTTTCTCCAAAAGTAAAGTAGTTGCAAACTCATCCTTTTAGAAACTTGTTTGGGCTGTTGAGAGGAGTAAAAAACCATCAAAAATTTCAATCCTGCATGATTCTACCAAGAAATGTGATTCTTCATTGAAAACCTGATTTTTGCTATTGGGCTCTATTGAATAATGAATGTTTTGAATTTTCTCCAAAAGTAAAGTAGTTGCAAACTCATGCTTTTAGAGACTTGTTTGGGCTCATGAGAGGAGTAGAAAAACATCAAAAATTTCAGTCCTGCATGATTCTACCAAGAAATGTGTGTTCATTGAAACCGCTGGTTTTTGATAGTTTGGGCCCTATTGAAAAATAAATGTTTTGAATTTTCTCCAAAAGTAAAGTAGTTGCAAACTCATCCTTTTAGAAACTTGTTTGGGCTGTTGAGAGGAGTAAAAAACCATCAAAAATTTCAATCCTGCATGATTTTACCAAGAAATGTGATTCTTCATTCAAAACCTGATTTTTGCTATTGGGCTCTATTGAATAGTGAATGTTTTGAATTTTCTCCAAAAGTAAAGTAGTTGCAAACTCATGCTTTTAGAGACTTGTTTGGGCTCATGAGAGGAGTAGAAAAACATCAAAAATTTCAGTCCTGCATGATTCTACCAAGAAATGTGTGTTCATTGAAACCGCTGGTTTTTGATAGTTTGGGCCCTATTGAATAATGAATGTTTTGAATTTTCTCCAAAAGTAAAGTAGTTGCAAACTCATCCTTTTAGAAACTTGTTTGGGCTGTTGAGAGGAGTAAAAAACCATCAAAAATTTCAATCCTGCATGATTTTACCAAGAAATGTGATTCTTCATTCAAAACCTGATTTTTGCTATTGGGCTCTATTGAATAGTGAATGTTTTGAATTTTCTCCAAAAGTAAAGTAGTTGCAAACTCATGCTTTTAGAGACTTGTTTGGGCTCATGAGAGGAGTAGAAAAACATCAAAAATTTCAGTCCTGCATGATTCTACCAAGAAATGTGTGTTCATTCAAACCGCTGGTTTTTGATAGTTTGGGCCCTATTGAATAATGAATGTTTTGAATTTTCTCCAAAAGTAAAGTAGTTGCAAACTCATCCTTTTAGAAACTTGTTTGGGCTGTTGAGAGGAGTAAAAAACCATCAAAAATTTCAAACCTGCATGATTTTACCAAGAAATGTGATTCTTCATTCAAAACCTGATTTTTGCTATTGGGCTCTATTGAATAATGAATGTTTTGAATTTTCTCCAAAAGTAAAGTAGTTGCAAACTCATGCTTTTAGAGACTTGTTTGGGCTCATGAGAGGAGTAGAAAAACATCAAAAAATTCAGTCCTGCATGATTCTACCAAGAAATGTATGTTCATTCAAACCGCTGGTTTTTGATAGTTTGGGCCCTATTGAATAATGAATGTTTTGAATTTTCTCCAAAAGTAAAGTAGTTGCAAACTCATGCTTTTAGAGACTTGTTTGGGCTCATGAGAGGAGTAGAAAAACATCAAAAATTTCAGTCCTGCATGATTCTACCAAGAAATGTATGTTCATTCAAACCGCTGGTTTTTGATAGTTTGGGCACTATTGAATAATGAATGTTTTGAATTTTCTCCAAAAGTAAAGTAGTTGCAAACTCATCCTTTTAGAAACTTGTTTGGGCTGTTGAGAGGAGGCAAAAACCATCAAAAATTTCAATCCTGCATGATTTTACCAAGAAATGTGATTCTTCATTCAAAACCTGATTTTTGCTATTGGGCTCTATTGAATAGTGAATGTTTTGAATTTTCTCCAAAAGAAAAGTAGTTGCAAACTCATGCTTTTAGAGACTTGTTTGGGCTCATGAGAGGAGTAGAAAAACATCAAAAATTTCAGTCCTGCATGATTCTACCAAGAAATGTGTGTTCATTCAAACCTCTGGTTTTTGATAGCCTTTGGTTTTGATGGTTTTTGGGCCCTATTGAATAATGAATGTTTTGAATTTTCTCCAAAAGTAAAGTAGTTGCAAACTCATCCTTTTAGAAACTTGTTTGGGCTGTTGAGAGGAGTAAAAAACCATCAAAAATTTCAATCCTGCATGATTCTACCAAGAAATGTGATTCTTCATTGAAAACCTGATTTTTGCTATTGGGCTCTATTGAATAATGAATGTTTTGAATTTTCTCCAAAAGTAAAGTAGTTGCAAACTCATGCTTTTAGAGACTTGTTTGGGCTCATGAGAGGAGTAGAAAAACATCAAAAATTTCAGTCCTGCATGATTCTACCAAGAAATGTGTGTTCATTGAAACCGCTGGTTTTTGATAGTTTGGGCCCTATTGAATAATGAATGTTTTGAATTTTCTCCAAAAGTAAAGTAGTTGCAAACTCATCCTTTTAGAAACTTGTTTGGGCTGTTGAGAGGAGTAAAAAACCATCAAAAATTTCAATCCTGCATGATTTTACCAAGAAATGTGATTCTTCATTCAAAACCTGATTTTTGCTATTGGGCTCTATTGAATAGTGAATGTTTTGAATTTTCTCCAAAAGTAAAGTAGTTGCAAACTCATGCTTTTAGAGACTTGTTTGGGCTCATGAGAGGAGTAGAAAAACATCAAAAATTTCAGTCCTGCATGATTCTACCAAGAAATGTGTGTTCATTCAAACCGCTGGTTTTTGATAGTTTGGGCCCTATTGAATAATGAATGTTTTGAATTTTCTCCAAAAGTAAAGTAGTTGCAAACTCATCCTTTTAGAAACTTGTTTGAGCTGTTGAGAGGAGTAAAAAACCATCAAAAATTTCAATCCTGCATGATTCTACCAAGAAATGTGATTCTTCATTCAAAACGCTGGTTTTTGCTATTGGGCTCTATTGAATAATGAATGTTTTGAATTTTCTCCAAAAGTAAAGTAGTTGCAAACTCATGCTTTTAGAGACTTGTTTGGGCTCATGAGAGGAGTAGAAAAACATCAAAAATTTCAGTCCTGCATGATTCTACCAAGAAATGTGTGTTCATTGAAACCGCTGGTTTTTGATAGTTTGGGCCCTATTGAATAATGAATGTTTTGAATTTTCTCCAAAAGTAAAGTAGTTGCAAACTCATCCTTTTAGAAACTTGTTTGGGCTGTTGAGAGGAGTAAAAAACCATCAAAAATTTCAATCCTGCATGATTTTACCAAGAAATGTGATTCTTCATTCAAAACCTGATTTTTGCTATTGGGCTCTATTGAATAGTGAATGTTTTGAATTTTCTCCAAAAGTAAAGTACTTGCAAACTCATGCTTTTAGAGACTTGTTTGGGCTCATGAGAGGAGTAGAAAAACATCAAAAATTTCAGTCCTGCATGATTCTACCAAGAAATGTGTGTTCATTGAAACCACTGGTTTTTGATAGTTTGGGCCCTATTGAATAATGAATGTTTTGAATTTTCTCCAAAAGTAAAGTAGTTGCAAACTCATCCTTTTAGAAACTTGTTTGGGCTGTCGAGAGGAGTAAAAAACCATCAAAAATTTCAATCCTGCATGATTTTACCAAGAAATGTGATTCTTCATTCAAAACCTGATTTTTGCTATTGGGCTCTATTGAATAGTGAATGTTTTGAATTTTCTCCAAAAGTAAAGTAGTTGCAAACTCATGCTTTTAGACTTGTTTGGGCTCATGAGAGGAGTAGAAAAACATCAAAAATTTCAGTCCTGCATGATTCTACCAAGAAATGTGTGTTCATTCAAACCGCTGGTTTTTGATAGTTTGGGCCCTATTGAATAATGAATGTTTTGAATTTTCTCCAAAAGTAAAGTAGTTGCAAACTCATCCTTTTAGAAACTAGTTTGGGCTGTTGAGAGGAGTAAAAAACCATCAAAAATTTCAATCCTGCATGATTTTACCAAGAAATGTGATTCTTCATTCAAAACCTGATTTTTGCTATTGGGCTCTATTGAATAATGAATGTTTTGAATTTTCTCCAAAAGTAAAGTAGTTGCAAACTCATGCTTTTAGAGACTTGTTTGGGCTCATGAGAGGAGTAGAAAAACATCAAAAATTTCAGTCCTGCATGATTCTACCAAGAAATGTGTGTTCATTGAAACCGCTGGTTTTTGATAGTTTGGGCCCTATTGAATAATGAATGTTTTGAATTTTCTCCAAAAGTAAAGTAGTTGCAAACTCATCCTTTTAGAAACTTGTTTGGGCTGTTGAGAGGAGTAAAAAACCATCAAAAATTTCAATCCTGCATGATTTTACCAAGAAATGTGATTCTTCATTCAAAACCTGATTTTTGCTATTGGGCTCTATTGAATAGTGAATGTTTTGAATTTTCTCCAAAAGTAAAGTAGTTGCAAACTCATGCTTTTAGAGACTTGTTTGGGCTCATGAGAGGAGTAGAAAAACATCAAAAATTTCAGTCCTGCATGATTCTACCAAGAAATGTGTGTTCATTCAAACCGCTGGTTTTTGATAGTTTGGGCCCTATTGAATAATGAATGTTTTGAATTTTCTCCAAAAGTAAAGTAGTTGCAAACTCATCCTTTTAGAAACTTGTTTGGGCTGTTGAGAGGAGTAAAAAACCATCAAAAATTTCAATCCTGCATGATTCTACCAAGAAATGTGATTCTTCATTCAAAACGCTGGTTTTTGCTATTGGGCTCTATTGAATAATGAATGTTTTGAATTTTCTCCAAAAGTAAAGTAGTTGCAAACTCATGCTTTTAGAGACTTGTTTGGGCTCATGAGAGGAGTAGAAAAACATCAAAAATTTCAGTCCTGCATGATTCTACCAAGAAATGTGTGTTCATTGAAACCGCTGGTTTTTGATAGTTTGGGCCTTATTGAATAATGAATGTTTTGAATTTTCTCCAAAAGTAAAGTAGTTGCAAACTCATCCTTTTAGAAACTTGTTTGGGCTGTTGAGAGGAGTAAAAAACCATCAAAAATTTCAATCCTGCATGATTTTACCAAGAAATGTGATTCTTCATTCAAAACCTGATTTTTGCTATTGGGCTCTATTGAATAGTGAATGTTTTGAATTTTCTCCAAAAGTAAAGTACTTGCAAACTCATGCTTTTAGAGACTTGTTTGGGCTCATGAGAGGAGTAGAAAAACATCAAAAATTTCAGTCCTGCATGATTCTACCAAGAAATGTGTGTTCATTGAAACCACTGGTTTTTGATAGTTTGGGCCCTATTGAATAATGAATGTTTTGAATTTTCTCCAAAAGTAAAGTAGTTGCAAACTCATCCTTTTAGAAACTTGTTTGGGCTGTCGAGAGGAGTAAAAAACCATCAAAAATTTCAATCCTGCATGATTTTACCAAGAAATGTGATTCTTCATTCAAAACCTGATTTTTGCTATTGGGCTCTATTGAATAGTGAATGTTTTGAATTTTCTCCAAAAGTAAAGTAGTTGCAAACTCATGCTTTTAGAGACTTGTTTGGGCTCATGAGAGGAGTAGAAAAACATCAAAAATTTCAGTCCTGCATGATTCTACCAAGAAATGTGTGTTCATTCAAACCGCTGGTTTTTGATAGTTTGGGCCCTATTGAATAATGAATGTTTTGAATTTTCTCCAAAAGTAAAGTAGTTGCAAACTCATCCTTTTAGAAACTTGTTTGGGCTGTTGAGAGGAGTAAAAAACCATCAAAAATTTCAATCCTGCATGATTCTACCAAGAAATGTGATTCTTCATTGAAAACCTGATTTTTGCTATTGGGCTCTATTGAATAATGAATGTTTTGAATTTTCTCCAAAAGTAAAGTAGTTGCAAACTCATGCTTTTAGAGACTTGTTTGGGCTCATGAGAGGAGTAGAAAAACATCAAAAATTTCAGTCCTGCATGATTCTACCAAGAAATGTGTGTTCATTGAAACCGCTGGTTTTTGATAGTTTGGGCCCTATTGAAAAATAAATGTTTTGAATTTTCTCCAAAAGTAAAGTAGTTGCAAACTCATCCTTTTAGAAACTTGTTTGGGCTGTTGAGAGGAGTAAAAAACCATCAAAAATTTCAATCCTGCATGATTTTACCAAGAAATGTGATTCTTCATTCAAAACCTGATTTTTGCTATTGGGCTCTATTGAATAGTGAATGTTTTGAATTTTCTCCAAAAGTAAAGTAGTTGCAAACTCATGCTTTTAGAGACTTGTTTGGGCTCATGAGAGGAGTAGAAAAACATCAAAAATTTCAGTCCTGCATGATTCTACCAAGAAATGTGTGTTCATTGAAACCGCTGGTTTTTGATAGTTTGGGCCCTATTGAATAATGAATGTTTTGAATTTTCTCCAAAAGTAAAGTAGTTGCAAACTCATCCTTTTAGAAACTTGTTTGGGCTGTTGAGAGGAGTAAAAAACCATCAAAAATTTCAATCCTGCATGATTTTACCAAGAAATGTGATTCTTCATTCAAAACCTGATTTTTGCTATTGGGCTCTATTAAATAGTGAATGTTTTGAATTTTCTCCAAAAGTAAAGTAGTTGCAAACTCATGCTTTTAGAGACTTGTTTGGGCTCATGAGAGGAGTAGAAAAACATCAAAAATTTCAGTCCTGCATGATTCTACCAAGAAATTTGTCTTCATTCAAACCGCTGGTTTTTGATAGTTTGGGCCCTATTGAATAATGAATGTTTTGAATTTTCTCCAAAAGTAAAGTAGTTGCAAACTCATCCTTTTAGAAACTTGTTTGGGCTGTTGAGAGGAGTAAAAAACCATCAAAAATTTCAATCCTGCATGATTTTACCAAGAAATGTGATTCTTCATTCAAAACCTGATTTTTGCTATTGGGCTCTATTGAATAATGAATGTTTTGAATTTTCTACAAAAGTAAAGTAGTTGCAAACTCATGCTTTTAGAGACTTGTTTGGGCTCATGAGAGGAGTAGAAAAACATCAAAAATTTCAGTCCTGCATGATTCTACCAAGAAATGTATGTTCATTCAAACCGCTGGTTTTTGATAGTTTGGGCCCTATTGAATAATGAATGTTTTGAATTTTCTCCAAAAGTAAAGTAGTTGCAAACTCATGCTTTTAGAGACTTGTTTGGGCTCATGAGAGGAGTAGAAAAACATCAAAAATTTCAGTCCTGCATGATTCTACCAAGAAATGTATGTTCATTCAAACCGCTGGTTTTTGATAGTTTGGGCACTATTGAATAATGAATGTTTTGAATTTTCTCCAAAAGTAAAGTAGTTGCAAACTCATCCTTTTAGAAACTTGTTTGGGCTGTTGAGAGGAGGCAAAAACCATCAAAAATTTCAATCCTGCATGATTTTACCAAGAAATGTGATTCTTCATTCAAAACCTGATTTTTGCTATTGGGCTCTATTGAATAGTGAATGTTTTGAATTTTCTCCAAAAGAAAAGTAGTTGCAAACTCATGCTTTTAGAGACTTGTTTGGGCTCATGAGAGGAGTAGAAAAACATCAAAAATTTCAGTCCTGCATGATTCTACCAAGAAATGTGTGTTCATTCAAACCTCTGGTTTTTGATAGCCTTTGGTTTTGATGGTTTTTGGGCCCTATTGAATAATGAATGTTTTGAATTTTCTCCAAAAGTAAAGTAGTTGCAAACTCATCCTTTTAGAAACTTGTTTGGGCTGTTGAGAGGAGTAAAAAACCATCAAAAATTTCAATCCTGCATGATTTTACCAAGAAATGTGATTCTTCATTCAAAACCTGATTTTTGCTATTGGGCTCTATTGAATAGTGAATGTTTTGAATTTTCTCCAAAAGTAAAGTACTTGCAAACTCATGCTTTTAGAGACTTGTTTGGGCTCATGAGAGGAGTAGAAAAACATCAAAAATTTCAGTCCTGCATGATTCTACCAAGAAATGTGTGTTCATTGAAACCACTGGTTTTTGATAGTTTGGGCCCTATTGAATAATGAATGTTTTGAATTTTCTCCAAAAGTAAAGTAGTTGCAAACTCATCCTTTTAGAAACTTGTTTGGGCTGTCGAGAGGAGTAAAAAACCATCAAAAATTTCAATCCTGCATGATTTTACCAAGAAATGTGATTCTTCATTCAAAACCTGATTTTTGCTATTGGGCTCTATTGAATAGTGAATGTTTTGAATTTTCTCCAAAAGTAAAGTAGTTGCAAACTCATGCTTTTAGACTTGTTTGGGCTCATGAGAGGAGTAGAAAAACATCAAAAATTTCAGTCCTGCATGATTCTACCAAGAAATGTGTGTTCATTCAAACCGCTGGTTTTTGATAGTTTGGGCCCTATTGAATAATGAATGTTTTGAATTTTCTCCAAAAGTAAAGTAGTTGCAAACTCATCCTTTTAGAAACTAGTTTGGGCTGTTGAGAGGAGTAAAAAACCATCAAAAATTTCAATCCTGCATGATTTTACCAAGAAATGTGATTCTTCATTCAAAACCTAATTTTTGCTATTGGGCTCTATTGAATAATGAATGTTTTGAATTTTCTCCAAAAGTAAAGTAGTTGCAAACTCATGCTTTTAGAGACTTGTTTGGGCTCATGAGAGGAGTAGAAAAACATCAAAAATTTCAGTCCTGCATGATTCTACCAAGAAATGTGTGTTCATTGAAACCGCTGGTTTTTGATAGTTTGGGCCCTATTGAATAATGAATGTTTTGAATTTTCTCCAAAAGTAAAGTAGTTGCAAACTCATCCTTTTAGAAACTTGTTTGGGCTGTTGAGAGGAGTAAAAAACCATCAAAAATTTCAATCCTGCATGATTTTACCAAGAAATGTGATTCTTCATTCAAAACCTGATTTTTGCTATTGGGCTCTATTGAATAGTGAATGTTTTGAATTTTCTCCAAAAGTAAAGTAGTTGCAAACTCATGCTTTTAGAGACTTGTTTGGGCTCATGAGAGGAGTAGAAAAACATCAAAAATTTCAGTCCTGCATGATTCTACCAAGAAATGTGTGTTCATTCAAACCGCTGGTTTTTGATAGTTTGGGCCCTATTGAATAATGAATGTTTTGAATTTTCTCCAAAAGTAAAGTAGTTGCAAACTCATCCTTTTAGAAACTTGTTTGGGCTGTTGAGAGGAGTAAAAAACCATCAAAAATTTCAATCCTGCATGATTCTACCAAGAAATGTGATTCTTCATTCAAAACGCTGGTTTTTGCTATTGGGCTCTATTGAATAATGAATGTTTTGAATTTTCTCCAAAAGTAAAGTAGTTGCAAACTCATGCTTTTAGAGACTTGTTTGGGCTCATGAGAGGAGTAGAAAAACATCAAAAATTTCAGTCCTGCATGATTCTACCAAGAAATGTGTGTTCATTGAAACCGCTGGTTTTTGATAGTTTGGGCCCTATTGAATAAGGAATGTTTTGAATTTTCTCCAAAAGTAAAGTAGTTGCAAACTCATCCTTTTAGAAACTTGTTTGGGCTGTTGAGAGGAGTAAAAAACCATCAAAAATTTCAATCCTGCATGATTTTACCAAGAAATGTGATTCTTCATTCAAAACCTGATTTTTGCTATTGGGCTCTATTGAATAGTGAATGTTTTGAATTTTCTCCAAAAGTAAAGTACTTGCAAACTCATGCTTTTAGAGACTTGTTTGGGCTCATGAGAGGAGTAGAAAAACATCAAAAATTTCAGTCCTGCATGATTCTACCAAGAAATGTGTGTTCATTGAAACCACTGGTTTTTGATAGTTTGGGCCCTATTGAATAATGAATGTTTTGAATTTTCTCCAAAAGTAAAGTAGTTGCAAACTCATCCTTTTAGAAACTTGTTTGGGCTGTCGAGAGGAGTAAAAAACCATCAAAAATTTCAATCCTGCATGATTTTACCAAGAAATGTGATTCTTCATTCAAAACCTGATTTTTGCTATTGGGCTCTATTGAATAGTGAATGTTTTGAATTTTCTCCAAAAGTAAAGTAGTTGCAAACTCATGCTTTTAGAGACTTGTTTGGGCTCATGAGAGGAGTAGAAAAACATCAAAAATTTCAGTCCTGCATGATTCTACCAAGAAATGTGTGTTCATTCAAACCGCTGGTTTTTGATAGTTTGGGCCCTATTGAATAATGAATGTTTTGAATTTTCTCCAAAAGTAAAGTAGTTGCAAACTCATCCTTTTAGAAACTTGTTTGGGCTGTTGAGAGGAGTAAAAAACCATCAAAAATTTCAATCCTGCATGATTCTACCAAGAAATGTGATTCTTCATTGAAAACCTGATTTTTGCTATTGGGCTCTATTGAATAATGAATGTTTTGAATTTTCTCCAAAAGTAAAGTAGTTGCAAACTCATGCTTTTAGAGACTTGTTTGGGCTCATGAGAGGAGTAGAAAAACATCAAAAATTTCAGTCCTGCATGATTCTACCAAGAAATGTGTGTTCATTGAAACCGCTGGTTTTTGATAGTTTGGGCCCTATTGAAAAATAAATGTTTTGAATTTTCTCCAAAAGTAAAGTAGTTGCAAACTCATCCTTTTAGAAACTTGTTTGGGCTGTTGAGAGGAGTAAAAAACCATCAAAAATTTCAATCCTGCATGATTTTACCAAGAAATGTGATTCTTCATTCAAAACCTGATTTTTGCTATTGGGCTCTATTGAATAGTGAATGTTTTGAATTTTCTCCAAAAGTAAAGTAGTTGCAAACTCATGCTTTTAGAGACTTGTTTGGGCTCATGAGAGGAGTAGAAAAACATCAAAAATTTCAGTCCTGCATGATTCTACCAAGAAATGTGTGTTCATTGAAACCGCTGGTTTTTGATAGTTTGGGCCCTATTGAATAATGAATGTTTTGAATTTTCTCCAAAAGTAAAGTAGTTGCAAACTCATCCTTTTAGAAACTTGTTTGGGCTGTTGAGAGGAGTAAAAAACCATCAAAAATTTCAATCCTGCATGATTTTACCAAGAAATGTGATTCTTCATTCAAAACCTGATTTTTGCTATTGGGCTCTATTGAATAGTGAATGTTTTGAATTTTCTCCAAAAGTAAAGTAGTTGCAAACTCATGCTTTTAGAGACTTGTTTGGGCTCATGAGAGGAGTAGAAAAACATCAAAAATTTCAGTCCTGCATGATTCTACCAAGAAATGTGTGTTCATTCAAACCGCTGGTTTTTGATAGTTTGGGCCCTATTGAATAATGAATGTTTTGAATTTTCTCCAAAAGTAAAGTAGTTGCAAACTCATCCTTTTAGAAACTTGTTTGGGCTGTTGAGAGGAGTAAAAAACCATCAAAAATTTCAATCCTGCATGATTTTACCAAGAAATGTGATTCTTCATTCAAAACCTGATTTTTGCTATTGGGCTCTATTGAATAATGAATGTTTTGAATTTTCTACAAAAGTAAGGTAGTTGCAAACTCATGCTTTTAGAGACTTGTTTGGGCTCATGAGAGGAGTAGAAAAACATCAAAAATTTCAGTCCTGCATGATTCTACCAAGAAATGTATGTTCATTCAAACCGCTGGTTTTTGATAGTTTGGGCCCTATTGAATAATGAATGTTTTGAATTTTCTCCAAAAGTAAAGTAGTTGCAAACTCATGCTTTTAGAGACTTGTTTGGGCTCATGAGAGGAGTAGAAAAACATCAAAAATTTCAGTCCTGCATGATTCTACCAAGAAATGTATGTTCATTCAAACCGCTGGTTTTTGATAGTTTGGGCACTATTGAATAATGAATGTTTTGAATTTTCTCCAAAAGTAAAGTAGTTGCAAACTCATCCTTTTAGAAACTTGTTTGGGCTGTTGAGAGGAGGCAAAAACCATCAAAAATTTCAATCCTGCATGATTTTACCAAGAAATGTGATTCTTCATTCAAAACCTGATTTTTGCTATTGGGCTCTATTGAATAGTGAATGTTTTGAATTTTCTCCAAAAGAAAAGTTGCAAACTCATGCTTTTAGAGACTTGTTTGGGCTCATGAGAGGAGTAGAAAAACATCAAAAATTTCAGTCCTGCATGATTCTACCAAGAAATGTGTGTTCATTCAAACCTCTGGTTTTTGATAGCCTTTGGTTTTGATGGTTTTTGGGCCCTATTGAATAATGAATGTTTTGAATTTTCTCCAAAAGTAAAGTAGTTGCAAACTCATCCTTTTAGAAACTTGTTTGGGCTGTTGAGAGGAGTAAAAAACCATCAAAAATTTCAATCCTGCATGATTCTACCAAGAAATGTGATTCTTCATTGAAAACCTGATTTTTGCTATTGGGCTCTATTGAATAATGAATGTTTTGAATTTTCTCCAAAAGTAAAGTAGTTGCAAACTCATGCTTTTAGAGACTTGTTTGGGCTCATGAGAGGAGTAGAAAAACATCAAAAATTTCAGTCCTGCATGATTCTACCAAGAAATGTGTGTTCATTGAAACCGCTGGTTTTTGATAGTTTGGGCCCTATTGAATAATGAATGTTTTGAATTTTCTCCAAAAGTAAAGTAGTTGCAAACTCATCCTTTTAGAAACTTGTTTGGGCTGTTGAGAGGAGTAAAAAACCATCAAAAATTTCAATCCTGCATGATTTTACCAAGAAATGTGATTCTTCATTCAAAACCTGATTTTTGCTATTGGGCTCTATTGAATAGTGAATGTTTTGAATTTTCTCCAAAAGTAAAGTAGTTGCAAACTCATGCTTTTAGAGACTTGTTTGGGCTCATGAGAGGAGTAGAAAAACATCAAAAATTTCAGTCCTGCATGATTCTACCAAGAAATGTGTGTTCATTCAAACCGCTGGTTTTTGATAGTTTGGGCCCTATTGAATAATGAATGTTTTGAATTTTCTCCAAAAGTAAAGTAGTTGCAAACTCATCCTTTTAGAAACTTGTTTGAGCTGTTGAGAGGAGTAAAAAACCATCAAAAATTTCAATCCTGCATGATTCTACCAAGAAATGTGATTCTTCATTCAAAACGCTGGTTTTTGCTATTGGGCTCTATTGAATAATGAATGTTTTGAATTTTCTCCAAAAGTAAAGTAGTTGCAAACTCATGCTTTTAGAGACTTGTTTGGGCTCATGAGAGGAGTAGAAAAACATCAAAAATTTCAGTCCTGCATGATTCTACCAAGAAATGTGTGTTCATTGAAACCGCTGGTTTTTGATAGTTTGGGCCCTATTGAATAATGAATGTTTTGAATTTTCTCCAAAAGTAAAGTAGTTGCAAACTCATCCTTTTAGAAACTTGTTTGGGCTGTTGAGAGGAGTAAAAAACCATCAAAAATTTCAATCCTGCATGATTTTACCAAGAAATGTGATTCTTCATTCAAAACCTGATTTTTGCTATTGGGCTCTATTGAATAGTGAATGTTTTGAATTTTCTCCAAAAGTAAAGTACTTGCAAACTCATGCTTTTAGAGACTTGTTTGGGCTCATGAGAGGAGTAGAAAAACATCAAAAATTTCAGTCCTGCATGATTCTACCAAGAAATGTGTGTTCATTGAAACCACTGGTTTTTGATAGTTTGGGCCCTATTGAATAATGAATGTTTTGAATTTTCTCCAAAAGTAAAGTAGTTGCAAACTCATCCTTTTAGAAACTTGTTTGGGCTGTCGAGAGGAGTAAAAAACCATCAAAAATTTCAATCCTGCATGATTTTACCAAGAAATGTGATTCTTCATTCAAAACCTGATTTTTGCTATTGGGCTCTATTGAATAGTGAATGTTTTGAATTTTCTCCAAAAGTAAAGTAGTTGCAAACTCATGCTTTTAGAGACTTGTTTGGGCTCATGAGAGGAGTAGAAAAACATCAAAAATTTCAGTCCTGCATGATTCTACCAAGAAATGTGTGTTCATTCAAACCGCTGGTTTTTGATAGTTTGGGCCCTATTGAATAATGAATGTTTTGAATTTTCTCCAAAAGTAAAGTAGTTGCAAACTCATCCTTTTAGAAACTAGTTTGGGCTGTTGAGAGGGGTAAAAAACCATCAAAAATTTCAATCCTGCATGATTTTACCAAGAAATGTGATTCTTCATTCAAAACCTGATTTTTGCTATTGGGCTCTATTGAATAATGAATGTTTTGAATTTTCTCCAAAAGTAAAGTAGTTGCAAACTCATGCTTTTAGAGACTTGTTTGGGCTCATGAGAGGAGTAGAAAAACATCAAAAATTTCAGTCCTGCATGATTCTACCAAGAAATGTGTGTTCATTGAAACCGCTGGTTTTTGATAGTTTGGGCCCTATTGAATAATGAATGTTTTGAATTTTCTCCAAAAGTAAAGTAGTTGCAAACTCATCCTTTTAGAAACTTGTTTGGGCTGTTGAGAGGAGTAAAAAACCATCAAAAATTTCAATCCTGCATGATTTTACCAAGAAATGTGATTCTTCATTCAAAACCTGATTTTTGCTATTGGGCTCTATTGAATAGTGAATGTTTTGAATTTTCTCCAAAAGTAAAGTAGTTGCAAACTCATGCTTTTAGAGACTTGTTTGGGCTCATGAGAGGAGTAGAAAAACATCAAAAATTTCAGTCCTGCATGATTCTACCAAGAAATGTGTGTTCATTCAAACCGCTGGTTTTTGATAGTTTGGGCCCTATTGAATAATGAATGTTTTGAATTTTCTCCAAAAGTAAAGTAGTTGCAAACTCATCCTTTTAGAAACTTGTTTGGGCTGTTGAGAGGAGTAAAAAACCATCAAAAATTTCAATCCTGCATGATTCTACCAAGAAATGTGATTCTTCATTCAAAACGCTGGTTTTTGCTATTGGGCTCTATTGAATAATGAATGTTTTGAATTTTCTCCAAAAGTAAAGTAGTTGCAAACTCATGCTTTTAGAGACTTGTTTGGGCTCATGAGAGGAGTAGAAAAACATCAAAAATTTCAGTCCTGCATGATTCTACCAAGAAATGTGTGTTCATTGAAACCGCTGGTTTTTGATAGTTTGGGCCCTATTGAATAATGAATGTTTTGAATTTTCTCCAAAAGTAAAGTAGTTGCAAACTCATCCTTTTAGAAACTTGTTTGGGCTGTTGAGAGGAGTAAAAAACCATCAAAAATTTCAATCCTGCATGATTTTACCAAGAAATGTGATTCTTCATTCAAAACCTGATTTTTGCTATTGGGCTCTATTGAATAGTGAATGTTTTGAATTTTCTCCAAAAGTAAAGTAGTTGCAAACTCATGCTTTTAGAGACTTGTTTGGGCTCATGAGAGGAGTAGAAAAACATCAAAAATTTCAGTCCTGCATGATTCTACCAAGAAATGTGTGTTCATTGAAACCACTGGTTTTTGATAGTTTGGGCCCTATTGAATAATGAATGTTTTGAATTTTCTCCAAAAGTAAAGTAGTTGCAAACTCATCCTTTTAGAAACTTGTTTGGGCTGTCGAGAGGAGTAAAAAACCATCAAAAATTTCAATCCTGCATGATTTTACCAAGAAATGTGATTCTTCATTCAAAACCTGATTTTTGCTATTGGGCTCTATTGAATAGTGAATGTTTTGAATTTTCTCCAAAAGTAAAGTAGTTGCAAACTCATGCTTTTAGAGACTTGTTTGGGCTCATGAGAGGAGTAGAAAAACATCAAAAATTTCAGTCCTGCATGATTCTACCAAGAAATGTGTGTTCATTCAAACCGCTGGTTTTTGATAGTTTGGGCCCTATTGAATAATGAATGTTTTGAATTTTCTCCAAAAGTAAAGTAGTTGCAAACTCATCCTTTTAGAAACTTGTTTGGGCTGTTGAGAGGAGTAAAAAACCATCAAAAATTTCAATCCTGCATGATTCTACCAAGAAATGTGATTCTTCATTGAAAACCTGATTTTTGCTATTGGGCTCTATTGAATAATGAATGTTTTGAATTTTCTCCAAAAGTAAAGTAGTTGCAAACTCATGCTTTTAGAGACTTGTTTGGGCTCATGAGAGGAGTAGAAAAACATCAAAAATTTCAGTCCTGCATGATTCTACCAAGAAATGTGTGTTCATTGAAACCGCTGGTTTTTGATAGTTTGGGCCCTATTGAAAAATAAATGTTTTGAATTTTCTCCAAAAGTAAAGTAGTTGCAAACTCATCCTTTTAGAAACTTGTTTGGGCTGTTGAGAGGAGTAAAAAACCATCAAAAATTTCAATCCTGCATGATTTTACCAAGAAATGTGATTCTTCATTCAAAACCTGATTTTTGCTATTGGGCTCTATTGAATAGTGAATGTTTTGAATTTTCTCCAAAAGTAAAGTAGTTGCAAACTCATGCTTTTAGAGACTTGTTTGGGCTCATGAGAGGAGTAGAAAAACATCAAAAATTTCAGTCCTGCATGATTCTACCAAGAAATGTGTGTTCATTGAAACCGCTGGTTTTTGATAGTTTGGGCCCTATTGAATAATGAATGTTTTGAATTTTCTCCAAAAGTAAAGTAGTTGCAAACTCATCCTTTTAGAAACTTGTTTGGGCTGTTGAGAGGAGTAAAAAACCATCAAAAATTTCAATCCTGCATGATTTTACCAAGAAATGTGATTCTTCATTCAAAACCTGATTTTTGCTATTGGGCTCTATTGAATAGTGAATGTTTTGAATTTTCTCCAAAAGTAAAGTAGTTGCAAACTCATGCTTTTAGAGACTTGTTTGGGCTCATGAGAGGAGTAGAAAAACATCAAAAATTTCAGTCCTGCATGATTCTACCAAGAAATGTGTGTTCATTCAAACCGCTGGTTTTTGATAGTTTGGGCCCTATTGAATAATGAATGTTTTGAATTTTCTCCAAAAGTAAAGTAGTTGCAAACTCATCCTTTTAGAAACTTGTTTGGGCTGTTGAGAGGAGTAAAAAACCATCAAAAATTTCAATCCTGCATGATTTTACCAAGAAATGTGATTCTTCATTCAAAACCTGATTTTTGCTATTGGGCTCTATTGAATAATGAATGTTTTGAATTTTCTACAAAAGTAAGGTAGTTGCAAACTCATGCTTTTAGAGACTTGTTTGGGCTCATGAGAGGAGTAGAAAAACATCAAAAATTTCAGTCCTGCATGATTCTACCAAGAAATGTATGTTCATTCAAACCGCTGGTTTTTGATAGTTTGGGCCCTATTGAATAATGAATGTTTTGAATTTTCTCCAAAAGTAAAGTAGTTGCAAACTCATGCTTTTAGAGACTTGTTTGGGCTCATGAGAGGAGTAGAAAAACATCAAAAATTTCAGTCCTGCATGATTCTACCAAGAAATGTATGTTCATTCAAACCGCTGGTTTTTGATAGTTTGGGCACTATTGAATAATGAATGTTTTGAATTTTCTCCAAAAGTAAAGTAGTTGCAAACTCATCCTTTTAGAAACTTGTTTGGGCTGTTGAGAGGAGGCAAAAACCATCAAAAATTTCAATCCTGCATGATTTTACCAAGAAATGTGATTCTTCATTCAAAACCTGATTTTTGCTATTGGGCTCTATTGAATAGTGAATGTTTTGAATTTTCTCCAAAAGAAAAGTTGCAAACTCATGCTTTTAGAGACTTGTTTGGGCTCATGAGAGGAGTAGAAAAACATCAAAAATTTCAGTCCTGCATGATTCTACCAAGAAATGTGTGTTCATTCAAACCTCTGGTTTTTGATAGCCTTTGGTTTTGATGGTTTTTGGGCCCTATTGAATAATGAATGTTTTGAATTTTCTCCAAAAGTAAAGTAGTTGCAAACTCATCCTTTTAGAAACTTGTTTGGGCTGTTGAGAGGAGTAAAAAACCATCAAAAATTTCAATCCTGCATGATTCTACCAAGAAATGTGATTCTTCATTGAAAACCTG
The DNA here is from genome assembly GCF_039654945.1 of Dendrobates tinctorius. Classification (NCBI taxonomy): domain Eukaryota; kingdom Metazoa; phylum Chordata; class Amphibia; order Anura; family Dendrobatidae; genus Dendrobates; species Dendrobates tinctorius. Next base: position 1,233,474 of record NW_027362076.1, read on the forward strand.
ATTTTTGCTATTGGGCTCTATTGAATAATGAATGTTTTGAATTTTCTCCAAAAGTAAAGTAGTTGCAAACTCATGCTTTTAGAGACTTGTTTGGGCTCATGAGAGGAGTAGAAAAACATCAAAAATTTCAGTCCTGCATGATTCTACCAAGAAATGTGTGTTCATTGAAACCGCTGGTTTTTGATAGTTTGGGCCCTATTGAATAATGAATGTTTTGAATTTTCTCCAAAAGTAAAGTAGTTGCAAACTCATCCTTTTAGAAACTTGTTTGGGCTGTTGAGAGGAGTAAAAAACCATCAAAAATTTCAATCCTGCATGATTTTACCAAGAAATGTGATTCTTCATTCAAAACCTGATTTTTGCTATTGGGCTCTATTGAATAGTGAATGTTTTGAATTTTCTCCAAAAGTAAAGTAGTTGCAAACTCATGCTTTTAGAGACTTGTTTGGGCTCATGAGAGGAGTAGAAAAACATCAAAAATTTCAGTCCTGCATGATTCTACCAAGAAATGTGTGTTCATTCAAACCGCTGGTTTTTGATAGTTTGGGCCCTATTGAATAATGAATGTTTTGAATTTTCTCCAAAAGTAAAGTAGTTGCAAACTCATCCTTTTAGAAACTTGTTTGAGCTGTTGAGAGGAGTAAAAAACCATCAAAAATTTCAATCCTGCATGATTCTACCAAGAAATGTGATTCTTCATTCAAAACGCTGGTTTTTGCTATTGGGCTCTATTGAATAATGAATGTTTTGAATTTTCTCCAAAAGTAAAGTAGTTGCAAACTCATGCTTTTAGAGACTTGTTTGGGCTCATGAGAGGAGTAGAAAAACATCAAAAATTTCAGTCCTGCATGATTCTACCAAGAAATGTGTGTTCATTGAAACCGCTGGTTTTTGATAGTTTGGGCCCTATTGAATAATGAATGTTTTGAATTTTCTCCAAAAGTAAAGTAGTTGCAAACTCATCCTTTTAGAAACTTGTTTGGGCTGTTGAGAGGAGTAAAAAACCATCAAAAATTTCAATCCTGCATGATTTTACCAAGAAATGTGATTCTTCATTCAAAACCTGATTTTTGCTATTGGGCTCTATTGAATAGTGAATGTTTTGAATTTTCTCCAAAAGTAAAGTACTTGCAAACTCATGCTTTTAGAGACTTGTTTGGGCTCATGAGAGGAGTAGAAAAACATCAAAAATTTCAGTCCTGCATGATTCTACCAAGAAATGTGTGTTCATTGAAACCACTGGTTTTTGATAGTTTGGGCCCTATTGAATAATGAATGTTTTGAATTTTCTCCAAAAGTAAAGTAGTTGCAAACTCATCCTTTTAGAAACTTGTTTGGGCTGTCGAGAGGAGTAAAAAACCATCAAAAATTTCAATCCTGCATGATTTTACCAAGAAATGTGATTCTTCATTCAAAACCTGATTTTTGCTATTGGGCTCTATTGAATAGTGAATGTTTTGAATTTTCTCCAAAAGTAAAGTAGTTGCAAACTCATGCTTTTAGAGACTTGTTTGGGCTCATGAGAGGAGTAGAAAAACATCAAAAATTTCAGTCCTGCATGATTCTACCAAGAAATGTGTGTTCATTCAAACCGCTGGTTTTTGATAGTTTGGGCCCTATTGAATAATGAATGTTTTGAATTTTCTCCAAAAGTAAAGTAGTTGCAAACTCATCCTTTTAGAAACTAGTTTGGGCTGTTGAGAGGGGTAAAAAACCATCAAAAATTTCAATCCTGCATGATTTTACCAAGAAATGTGATTCTTCATTCAAAACCTGATTTTTGCTATTGGGCTCTATTGAATAATGAATGTTTTGAATTTTCTCCAAAAGTAAAGTAGTTGCAAACTCATGCTTTTAGAGACTTGTTTGGGCTCATGAGAGGAGTAGAAAAACATCAAAAATTTCAGTCCTGCATGATTCTACCAAGAAATGTGTGTTCATTGAAACCGCTGGTTTTTGATAGTTTGGGCCCTATTGAATAATGAATGTTTTGAATTTTCTCCAAAAGTAAAGTAGTTGCAAACTCATCCTTTTAGAAACTTGTTTGGGCTGTTGAGAGGAGTAAAAAACCATCAAAAATTTCAATCCTGCATGATTTTACCAAGAAATGTGATTCTTCATTCAAAACCTGATTTTTGCTATTGGGCTCTATTGAATAGTGAATGTTTTGAATTTTCTCCAAAAGTAAAGTAGTTGCAAACTCATGCTTTTAGAGACTTGTTTGGGCTCATGAGAGGAGTAGAAAAACATCAAAAATTTCAGTCCTGCATGATTCTACCAAGAAATGTGTGTTCATTCAAACCGCTGGTTTTTGATAGTTTGGGCCCTATTGAATAATGAATGTTTTGAATTTTCTCCAAAAGTAAAGTAGTTGCAAACTCATCCTTTTAGAAACTTGTTTGGGCTGTTGAGAGGAGTAAAAAACCATCAAAAATTTCAATCCTGCATGATTCTACCAAGAAATGTGATTCTTCATTCAAAACGCTGGTTTTTGCTATTGGGCTCTATTGAATAATGAATGTTTTGAATTTTCTCCAAAAGTAAAGTAGTTGCAAACTCATGCTTTTAGAGACTTGTTTGGGCTCATGAGAGGAGTAGAAAAACATCAAAAATTTCAGTCCTGCATGATTCTACCAAGAAATGTGTGTTCATTGAAACCGCTGGTTTTTGATAGTTTGGGCCCTATTGAATAATGAATGTTTTGAATTTTCTCCAAAAGTAAAGTAGTTGCAAACTCATCCTTTTAGAAACTTGTTTGGGCTGTTGAGAGGAGTAAAAAACCATCAAAAATTTCAATCCTGCATGATTTTACCAAGAAATGTGATTCTTCATTCAAAACCTGATTTTTGCTATTGGGCTCTATTGAATAGTGAATGTTTTGAATTTTCTCCAAAAGTAAAGTAGTTGCAAACTCATGCTTTTAGAGACTTGTTTGGGCTCATGAGAGGAGTAGAAAAACATCAAAAATTTCAGTCCTGCATGATTCTACCAAGAAATGTGTGTTCATTGAAACCACTGGTTTTTGATAGTTTGGGCCCTATTGAATAATGAATGTTTTGAATTTTCTCCAAAAGTAAAGTAGTTGCAAACTCATCCTTTTAGAAACTTGTTTGGGCTGTCGAGAGGAGTAAAAAACCATCAAAAATTTCAATCCTGCATGATTTTACCAAGAAATGTGATTCTTCATTCAAAACCTGATTTTTGCTATTGGGCTCTATTGAATAGTGAATGTTTTGAATTTTCTCCAAAAGTAAAGTAGTTGCAAACTCATGCTTTTAGACACTTGTTTGGGCTCATGAGAGGAGTAGAAAAACATCAAAAATTTCAGTCCTGCATGATTCTACCAAGAAATGTGTGTTCATTGAAACCGCTGGTTTTTGATAGTTTGGGCCCTATTGAATAATGAATGTTTTGAATTTTCTCCAAAAGTAAAGTAGTTGCAAACTCATCCTTTTAGAAACTTGTTTGGGCTGTTGAGAGGAGTAAAAAACCATCAAAAATTTCAATCCTGCATGATTCTACCAAGAAATGTGATTCTTCATTCAAAACGCTGGTTTTTGCTATTGGGCTCTATTGAATAATGAATGTTTTGAATTTTCTCCAAAAGTAAAGTAGTTGCAAACTCATGCTTTTAGAGACTTGTTTGGGCTCATGAGAGAAGTAGAAAAACATCAAAAATTTCAGTCCTGCATGATTCTACCAAGAAATGTGTGTTCATTGAAACCGCTGGTTTTTGATAGTTTGGGCCCTATTGAATAATGAATGTTTTGAATTTTCTCCAAAAGTAAAGTAGTTGCAAACTCATCCTTTTAGAAACTAGTTTGGGCTGTTGAGAGGAGTAAAAAACCATCAAAAATTTCAATCCTGCATGATTTTACCAAGAAATGTGATTCTTCATTCAAAACCTGATTTTTGCTATTGGGCTCTATTGAATAGTGAATGTTTTGAATTTTCTCCAAAAGTAAAGTAGTTGCAAACTCATGCTTTTAGAGACTTGTTTGGGCTCATGAGAGGAGTAGAAAAACATCAAAAATTTCAGTCCTGCATGATTCTACCAAGAAATGTGTGCTCATTCAAACCGCTGGTTTTTGATAGTTTGGGCCCTATTGAATAATGAATGTTTTGAATTTTCTCCAAAAGTAAAGTAGTTGCAAACTCATCCTTTTAGAAACTTGTTTGGGCTTTTGAGAGGAGTAAAAAACCATCAAAAATTTCAATCCTGCATGATTCTACCAAAAAATGTGATTCTTCATTCAAAACGCTGGTTTTTGCTATTGGGCTCTATTGAATAATGAATGTTTTGAATTTTCTCCAAAAGTAAAGTAGTTGCAAACTCATGCTTTTAGAGACTTGTTTGGGCTCATGAGAGGAGTAGAAAAACATCAAAAATTTCAGTCCTGCATGATTCTACCAAGAAATGTGTGTTCATTCAAACCGCTGGTTTTTGATAGTTTGGGCCCTATTGAATAATGAATGTTTTGAATTTTCTCCAAAAGTAAAGTAGTTGCAAACTCATCCTTTTAGAAACTTGTTTGGGCTGTTGAGAGGAGTAAAAAACCATCAAAAATTTCAATCCTGCATGATTTTACCAAGAAATGTGATTCTTCATTCAAAACCTGATTTTTGCTATTGGGCTCTATTGAATAATGAATGTTTTGAATTTTCTACAAAAGTAAAGTAGTTGCAAACTCATGCTTTTAGAGACTTGTTTGGGCTCATGAGAGGAGTAGAAAAACATCAAAAATTTCAGTCCTGCATGATTCTACCAAGAAATGTATGTTCATTCAAACCGCTGGTTTTTGATAGTTTGGGCACTATTGAATAATGAATGTTTTGAATTTTCTCCAAAAGTAAAGTAGTTGCAAACTCATGCTTTTAGAGACTTGTTTGGGCTCATGAGACGAGTAGAAAAACATCAAAAATTTCAGTCCTGCATGATTCTACCAAGAAATGTGTGTTCATTGAAACCGCTGGTTTTTGATAGTTTGGGCCCTATTGAATAATGAATGTTTTGAATTTTCTCCAAAAGTAAAGTAGTTGCAAACTCATCCTTTTAGAAACTTGTTTGGGCTGTTGAGAGGAGTAAAAAACCATCAAAAATTTCAATCCTGCATGATTCTACCAAGAAATGTGATTCTTCATTGAAAACCTGATTTTTGCTATTGGGCTCTATTGAATAATGAATGTTTTGAATTTTCTCCAAAAGTAAAGTAGTTGCAAACTCATGCTTTTAGAGACTTGTTTGGGCTCATGAGAGGAGTAGAAAAACATCAAAAATTTCAGTCCTGCATGATTCTACCAAGAAATGTGTGTTCATTGAAACCGCTGGTTTTTGATAGTTTGGGCCCTATTGAAAAATAAATGTTTTGAATTTTCTCCAAAAGTAAAGTAGTTGCAAACTCATCCTTTTAGAAACTTGTTTGGGCTGTTGAGAGGAGTAAAAAACCATCAAAAATTTCAATCCTGCATGATTTTACCAAGAAATGTGATTCTTCATTCAAAACCTGATTTTTGCTATTGGGCTCTATTGAATAGTGAATGTTTTGAATTTTCTCCAAAAGTAAAGTAGTTGCAAACTCATGCTTTTAGAGACTTGTTTGGGCTCATGAGAGGAGTAGAAAAACATCAAAAATTTCAGTCCTGCATGATTCTACCAAGAAATGTGTGTTCATTGAAACCGCTGGTTTTTGATAGTTTGGGCCCTATTGAATAATGAATGTTTTGAATTTTCTCCAAAAGTAAAGTAGTTGCAAACTCATCCTTTTAGAAACTTGTTTGGGCTGTTGAGAGGAGTAAAAAACCATCAAAAATTTCAATCCTGCATGATTTTACCAAGAAATGTGATTCTTCATTCAAAACCTGATTTTTGCTATTGGGCTCTATTGAATAGTGAATGTTTTGAATTTTCTCCAAAAGTAAAGTAGTTGCAAACTCATGCTTTTAGAGACTTGTTTGGGCTCATGAGAGGAGTAGAAAAACATCAAAAATTTCAGTCCTGCATGATTCTACCAAGAAATGTGTGTTCATTCAAACCGCTGGTTTTTGATAGTTTGGGCCCTATTGAATAATGAATGTTTTGAATTTTCTCCAAAAGTAAAGTAGTTGCAAACTCATCCTTTTAGAAACTTGTTTGGGCTGTTGAGAGGAGTAAAAAACCATCAAAAATTTCAATCCTGCATGATTTTACCAAGAAATGTGATTCTTCATTCAAAACCTGATTTTTGCTATTGGGCTCTATTGAATAATGAATGTTTTGAATTTTCTACAAAAGTAAAGTAGTTGCAAACTCATGCTTTTAGAGACTTGTTTGGGCTCATGAGAGGAGTAGAAAAACATCAAAAATTTCAGTCCTGCATGATTCTACCAAGAAATGTATGTTCATTCAAACCGCTGGTTTTTGATAGTTTGGGCCCTATTGAATAATGAATGTTTTGAATTTTCTCCAAAAGTAAAGTAGTTGCAAAATCATGCTTTTAGAGACTTGTTTGGGCTCATGAGAGGAGTAGAAAAACATCAAAAATTTCAGTCCTGCATGATTCTACCAAGAAATGTATGTTCATTCAAACCGCTGGTTTTTGATAGTTTGGGCACTATTGAATAATGAATGTTTTGAATTTTCTCCAAAAGTAAAGTAGTTGCAAACTCATCCTTTTAGAAACTTGTTTGGGCTGTTGAGAGGAGGCAAAATCCATCAAAAATTTCAATCCTGCATGATTTTACCAAGAAATGTGATTCTTCATTCAAAACCTGATTTTTGCTATTGGGCTCTATTGAATAGTGAATGTTTTGAATTTTCTCCAAAAGAAAAGTAGTTGCAAACTCATGCTTTTAGAGACTTGTTTGGGCTCATGAGAGGAGTAGAAAAACATCAAAAATTTCAGTCCTGCATGATTCTACCAAGAAATGTGTGTTCATTCAAACCTCTGGTTTTTGATAGCCTTTGGTTTTGATGGTTTTTGGGCCCTATTGAATAATGAATGTTTTGAATTTTCTACAAAAGTAAAGTAGTTGCAAACTCATCCTTTTAGAAACTTGTTTGGGCTGTTGAGAGGAGTAAAAAACCATCAAAAATTTCAATCCTGCATGATTCTACCAAGAAATGTGATTCTTCATTGAAAACCTGATTTTTGCTATTGGGCTCTATTGAATAATGAATGTTTTGAATTTTCTCCAAAAGTAAAGTAGTTGCAAACTCATGCTTTTAGAGACTTGTTTGGGCTCATGAGAGGAGTAGAAAAACATCAAAAATTTCAGTCCTGCATGATTCTACCAAGAAATGTGTGTTCATTGAAACCGCTGGTTTTTGATAGTTTGGGCCCTATTGAATAATGAATGTTTTGAATTTTCTCCAAAAGTAAAGTAGTTGCAAACTCATCCTTTTAGAAACTTGTTTGGGCTGTTGAGAGGAGTAAAAAACCATCAAAAATTTCAATCCTGCATGATTTTACCAAGAAATGTGATTCTTCATTCAAAACCTGATTTTTGCTATTGGGCTCTATTGAATAGTGAATGTTTTGAATTTTCTCCAAAAGTAAAGTAGTTGCAAACTCATGCTTTTAGAGACTTGTTTGGGCTCATGAGAGGAGTAGAAAAACATCAAAAATTTCAGTCCTGCATGATTCTACCAAGAAATGTGTGTTCATTCAAACCGCTGGTTTTTGATAGTTTGGGCCCTATTGAATAATGAATGTTTTGAATTTTCTCCAAAAGTAAAGTAGTTGCAAACTCATCCTTTTAGAAACTTGTTTGAGCTGTTGAGAGGAGTAAAAAACCATCAAAAATTTCAATCCTGCATGATTCTACCAAGAAATGTGATTCTTCATTCAAAACGCTGGTTTTTGCTATTGGGCTCTATTGAATAATGAATGTTTTGAATTTTCTCCAAAAGTAAAGTAGTTGCAAACTCATGCTTTTAGAGACTTGTTTGGGCTCATGAGAGGAGTAGAAAAACATCAAAAATTTCAGTCCTGCATGATTCTACCAAGAAATGTGTGTTCATTGAAACCGCTGGTTTTTGATAGTTTGGGCCCTATTGAATAATGAATGTTTTGAATTTTCTCCAAAAGTAAAGTAGTTGCAAACTCATCCTTTTAGAAACTTGTTTGGGCTGTTGAGAGGAGTAAAAAACCATCAAAAATTTCAATCCTGCATGATTTTACCAAGAAATGTGATTCTTCATTCAAAACCTGATTTTTGCTATTGGGCTCTATTGAATAGTGAATGTTTTGAATTTTCTCCAAAAGTAAAGTAGTTGCAAACTCATGCTTTTAGAGACTTGTTTGGGCTCATGAGAGGAGTAGAAAAACATCAAAAATTTCAGTCCTGCATGATTCTACCAAGAAATGTGTGTTCATTCAAACCGCTGGTTTTTGATAGTTTGGGCCCTATTGAATAATGAATGTTTTGAATTTTCTCCAAAAGTAAAGTAGTTGCAAACTCATCCTTTTAGAAACTTGTTTGGGCTGTTGAGAGGAGTAAAAAACCATCAAAAATTTCAATCCTGCATGATTCTACCAAGAAATGTGATTCTTCATTCAAAACGCTGGTTTTTGCTATTGGGCTCTATTGAATAATGAATGTTTTGAATTTTCTCCAAAAGTAAAGTAGTTGCAAACTCATGCTTTTAGAGACTTGTTTGGGCTCATGAGAGGAGTAGAAAAACATCAAAAATTTCAGTCCTGCATGATTCTACCAAGAAATGTGTGTTCATTGAAACCGCTGGTTTTTGATAGTTTGGGCCCTATTGAATAATGAATGTTTTGAATTTTCTCCAAAAGTAAAGTAGTTGCAAACTCATCCTTTTAGAAACTTGTTTGGGCTGTTGAGAGGAGTAAAAAACCATCAAAAATTTCAATCCTGCATGATTTTACCAAGAAATGTGATTCTTCATTCAAAACCTGATTTTTGCTATTGGGCTCTATTGAATAGTGAATGTTTTGAATTTTCTCCAAAAGTAAAGTACTTGCAAACTCATGCTTTTAGAGACTTGTTTGGGCTCATGAGAGGAGTAGAAAAACATCAAAAATTTCAGTCCTGCATGATTCTACCAAGAAATGTGTGTTCATTGAAACCACTGGTTTTTGATAGTTTGGGCCCTATTGAATAATGAATGTTTTGAATTTTCTCCAAAAGTAAAGTAGTTGCAAACTCATCCTTTTAGAAACTTGTTTGGGCTGTCGAGAGGAGTAAAAAACCATCAAAAATTTCAATCCTGCATGATTTTACCAAGAAATGTGATTCTTCATTCAAAACCTGATTTTTGCTATTGGGCTCTATTGAATAGTGAATGTTTTGAATTTTCTCCAAAAGTAAAGTAGTTGCAAACTCATGCTTTTAGACACTTGTTTGGGCTCATGAGAGGAGTAGAAAAACATCAAAAATTTCAGTCCTGCATGATTCTACCAAGAAATGTGTGTTCATTGAAACCGCTGGTTTTTGATAGTTTGGGCCCTATTGAATAATGAATGTTTTGAATTTTCTCCAAAAGTAAAGTAGTTGCAAACTCATCCTTTTAGAAACTTGTTTGGGCTGTTGAGAGGAGTAAAAAACCATCAAAAATTTCAATCCTGCATGATTTTACCAAGAAATGTGATTCTTCATTCAAAACCTGATTTTTGCTATTGGGCTCTATTGAATAGTGAATGTTTTGAATTTTCTCCAAAAGTAAAGTACTTGCAAACTCATGCTTTTAGAGACTTGTTTGGGCTCATGAGAGGAGTAGAAAAACATCAAAAATTTCAGTCCTGCATGATTCTACCAAGAAATGTGTGCTCATTCAAACCGCTGGTTTTTGATAGTTTGGGCCCTATTGAATAATGAATGTTTTGAATTTTCTCCAAAAGTAAAGTAGTTGCAAACTCATCCTTTTAGAAACTTGTTTGGGCTTTTGAGAGGAGTAAAAAACCATCAAAAATTTCAATCCTGCATGATTCTACCAAAAAATGTGATTCTTCATTCAAAACGCTGGTTTTTGCTATTGGGCTCTATTGAATAATGAATGTTTTGAATTTTCTCCAAAAGTAAAGTAGTTGCAAACTCATGCTTTTAGAGACTTGTTTGGGCTCATGAGAGGAGTAGAAAAACATCAAAAATTTCAGTCCTGCATGATTCTACCAAGAAATGTGTGTTCATTGAAACCGCTGGTTTTTGATAGTTTGGGCCCTATTGAATAATGAATGTTTTGAATTTTCTCCAAAAGTAAAGTAGTTGCAAACTCATCCTTTTAGAAACTTGTTTGGGCTGTTGAGAGGAGTAAAAAACCATCAAAAATTTCAATCCTGCATGATTTTACCAAGAAATGTGATTCTTCATTCAAAACCTGATTTTTGCTATTGGGCTCTATTGAATAGTGAATGTTTTGAATTTTCTCCAAAAGTAAAGTACTTGCAAACTCATGCTTTTAGAGACTTGTTTGGGCTCATGAGAGGAGTAGAAAAACATCAAAAATTTCAGTCCTGCATGATTCTACCAAGAAATGTGTGTTCATTGAAACCACTGGTTTTTGATAGTTTGGGCCCTATTGAATAATGAATGTTTTGAATTTTCTCCAAAAGTAAAGTAGTTGCAAACTCATCCTTTTAGAAACTTGTTTGGCCTGTCGAGAGGAGTAAAAAACCATCAAAAATTTCAATCCTGCATGATTTTACCAAGAAATGTGATTCTTCATTCAAAACCTGATTTTTGCTATTGGGCTCTATTGAATAGTGAATGTTTTGAATTTTCTCCAAAAGTAAAGTAGTTGCAAACTCATGCTTTTAGAGACTTGTTTGGGCTCATGAGAGGAGTAGAAAAACATCAAAAATTTCAGTCCTGCATGATTCTACCAAGAAATGTGTGTTCATTCAAACCGCTGGTTTTTGATAGTTTGGGCCCTATTGAATAATGAATGTTTTGAATTTTCTCCAAAAGTAAAGTAGTTGCAAACTCATCCTTTTAGAAACTTGTTTGGGCTGTTGAGAGGAGTAAAAAACCATCAAAAATTTCAATCCTGCATGATTCTACCAAGAAATGTGATTCTTCATTCAAAACCTGATTTTTGCTATTGGGCTCTATTGAATAATGAATGTTTTGAATTTTCTACAAAAGTAAAGTAGTTGCAAACTCATGCTTTTAGAGACTTGTTTGGGCTCATGAGAGGAGTAGAAAAACATCAAAAATTTCAGTCCTGCATGATTCTACCAAGAAATGTATGTTCATTCAAACCGCTGGTTTTTGATAGTTTGGGCACTATTGAATAATGAATGTTTTGAATTTTCTCCAAAAGTAAAGTAGTTGCAAACTCATGCTTTTAGAGACTTGTTTGGGCTCATGAGACGAGTAGAAAAACATCAAAAATTTCAGTCCTGCATGATTCTACCAAGAAATGTGTGTTCATTGAAACCGCTGGTTTTTGATAGTTTGGGCCCTATTGAATAATGAATGTTTTGAATTTTCTCCAAAAGTAAAGTAGTTGCAAACTCATCCTTTTAGAAACTTGTTTGGGCTGTTGAGAGGAGTAAAAAACCATCAAAAATTTCAATCCTGCATGATTCTACCAAGAAATGTGATTCTTCATTGAAAACCTGATTTTTGCTATTGGGCTCTATTGAATAATGAATGTTTTGAATTTTCTCCAAAAGTAAAGTAGTTGCAAACTCATGCTTTTAGAGACTTGTTTGGGCTCATGAGAGGAGTAGAAAAACATCAAAAATTTCAGTCCTGCATGATTCTACCAAGAAATGTGTGTTCATTGAAACCGCTGGTTTTTGATAGTTTGGGCCCTATTGAAAAATAAATGTTTTGAATTTTCTCCAAAAGTAAAGTAGTTGCAAACTCATCCTTTTAGAAACTTGTTTGGGCTGTTGAGAGGAGTAAAAAACCATCAAAAATTTCAATCCTGCATGATTTTACCAAGAAATGTGATTCTTCATTCAAAACCTGATTTTTGCTATTGGGCTCTATTGAATAGTGAATGTTTTGAATTTTCTCCAAAAGTAAAGTAGTTGCAAACTCATGCTTTTAGAGACTTGTTTGGGCTCATGAGAGGAGTAGAAAAACATCAAAAATTTCAGTCCTGCATGATTCTACCAAGAAATGTGTGTTCATTGAAACCGCTGGTTTTTGATAGTTTGGGCCCTATTGAATAATGAATGTTTTGAATTTTCTCCAAAAGTAAAGTAGTTGCAAACTCATCCTTTTAGAAACTTGTTTGGGCTGTTGAGAGGAGTAAAAAACCATCAAAAATTTCAATCCTGCATGATTTTACCAAGAAATGTGATTCTTCATTCAAAACCTGATTTTTGCTATTGGGCTCTATTGAATAGTGAATGTTTTGAATTTTCTCCAAAAGTAAAGTAGTTGCAAACTCATGCTTTTAGAGACTTGTTTGGGCTCATGAGAGGAGTAGAAAAACATCAAAAATTTCAGTCCTGCATGATTCTACCAAGAAATGTGTGTTCATTCAAACCGCTGGTTTTTGATAGTTTGGGCCCTATTGAATAATGAATGTTTTGAATTTTCTCCAAAAGTAAAGTAGTTGCAAACTCATCCTTTTAGAAACTTGTTTGGGCTGTTGAGAGGAGTAAAAAACCATCAAAAATTTCAATCCTGCATGATTTTACCAAGAAATGTGATTCTTCATTCAAAACCTGATTTTTGCTATTGGGCTCTATTGAATAATGAATGTTTTGAATTTTCTACAAAAGTAAAGTAGTTGCAAACTCATGCTTTTAGAGACTTGTTTGGGCTCATGAGAGGAGTAGAAAAACATCAAAAATTTCAGTCCTGCATGATTCTACCAAGAAATGTATGTTCATTCAAACCGCTGGTTTTTGATAGTTTGGGCCCTATTGAATAATGAATGTTTTGAATTTTCTCCAAAAGTAAAGTAGTTGCAAAATCATGCTTTTAGAGACTTGTTTGGGCTCATGAGAGGAGTAGAAAAACATCAAAAATTTCAGTCCTGCATGATTCTACCAAGAAATGTATGTTCATTCAAACCGCTGGTTTTTGATAGTTTGGGCCCTATTGAATAATGAATGTTTTGAATTTTCTCCAAAAGTAAAGTAGTTGCAAAATCATGCTTTTAGAGACTTGTTTGGGCTCATGAGAGGAGTAGAAAAACATCAAAAATTTCAGTCCTGCATGATTCTACCAAGAAATGTGTGTTCATTCAAACCTCTGGTTTTTGATAGCCTTTGGTTTTGATGGTTTTTGGGCCCTATTGAATAATGAATGTTTTGAATTTTCTCCAAAAGTAAAGTAGTTGCAAACTCATCCTTTTAGAAACTTGTTTGGGCTGTTGAGAGGAGTAAAAAACCATCAAAAATTTCAATCCTGCATGATTCTACCAAGAAATGTGATTCTTCATTGAAAACCTGATTTTTGCTATTGGGCTCTATTGAATAATGAATGTTTTGAATTTTCTCCAAAAGTAAAGTAGTTGCAAACTCATGCTTTTAGAGACTTGTTTGGGCTCATGAGAGGAGTAGAAAAACATCAAAAATTTCAGTCCTGCATGATTCTACCAAGAAATGTGTGTTCATTGAAACCGCTGGTTTTTGATAGTTTGGGCCCTATTGAATAATGAATGTTTTGAATTTTCTCCAAAAGTAAAGTAGTTGCAAACTCATCCTTTTAGAAACTTGTTTGGGCTGTTGAGAGGAGTAAAAAACCATCAAAAATTTCAATCCTGCATGATTTTACCAAGAAATGTGATTCTTCATTCAAAACCTGATTTTTGCTATTGGGCTCTATTGAATAGTGAATGTTTTGAATTTTCTCCAAAAGTAAAGTAGTTGCAAACTCATGCTTTTAGAGACTTGTTTGGGCTCATGAGAGGAGTAGAAAAACATCAAAAATTTCAGTCCTGCATGATTCTACCAAGAAATGTGTGTTCATTCAAACCGCTGGTTTTTGATAGTTTGGGCCCTATTGAATAATGAATGTTTTGAATTTTCTCCAAAAGTAAAGTAGTTGCAAACTCATCCTTTTAGAAACTTGTTTGAGCTGTTGAGAGGAGTAAAAAACCATCAAAAATTTCAATCCTGCATGATTCTACCAAGAAATGTGATTCTTCATTCAAAACGCTGGTTTTTGCTATTGGGCTCTATTGAATAATGAATGTTTTGAATTTTCTCCAAAAGTAAAGTAGTTGCAAACTCATGCTTTTAGAGACTTGTTTGGGCTCATGAGAGGAGTAGAAAAACATCAAAAATTTCAGTCCTGCATGATTCTACCAAGAAATGTGTGTTCATTGAAACCGCTGGTTTTTGATAGTTTGGGCCCTATTGAATAATGAATGTTTTGTATTTTCTCCAAAAGTAAAGTAGTTGCAAACTCATCCTTTTAGAAACTTGTTTGGGCTGTTGAGAGGAGTAAAAAACCATCAAAAATTTCAATCCTGCATGATTTTACCAAGAAATGTGATTCTTCATTCAAAACCTGATTTTTGCTATTGGGCTCTATTGAATAGTGAATGTTTTGAATTTTCTCCAAAAGTAAAGTACTTGCAAACTCATGCTTTTAGAGACTTGTTTGGGCTCATGAGAGGAGTAGAAAAACATCAAAAATTTCAGTCCTGCATGATTCTACCAAGAAATGTGTGTTCATTGAAACCACTGGTTTTTGATAGTTTGGGCCCTATTGAATAATGAATGTTTTGAATTTTCTCCAAAAGTAAAGTAGTTGCAAACTCATCCTTTTAGAAACTTGTTTGGGCTGTCGAGAGGAGTAAAAAACCATCAAAAATTTCAATCCTGCATGATTTTACCAAGAAATGTGATTCTTCATTCAAAACCTGATTTTTGCTATTGGGCTCTATTGAATAGTGAATGTTTTGAATTTTCTCCAAAAGTAAAGTAGTTGCAAACTCATGCTTTTAGAGACTTGTTTGGGCTCATGAGAGGAGTAGAAAAACATCAAAAATTTCAGTCCTGCATGATTCTACCAAGAAATGTGTGTTCATTGAAACCGCTGGTTTTTGATAGTTTGGGCCCTATTGAATAATGAATGTTTTGAATTTTCTCCAAAAGTAAAGTAGTTGCAAACTCATCCTTTTAGAAACTAGTTTGGGCTGTTGAGAGGGGTAAAAAACCATCAAAAATTTCAATCCTGCATGATTTTACCAAGAAATGTGATTCTTCATTCAAAACCTGATTTTTGCTATTGGGCTCTATTGAATAATGAATGTTTTGAATTTTCTACAAAAGTAAAGTAGTTGCAAACTCATGCTTTTAGAGACTTGTTTGGGCTCATGAGAGGAGTAGAAAAACATCAAAAATTTCAGTCCTGCATGATTCTACCAAGAAATGTGTGTTCATTGAAACCGCTGGTTTTTGATAGTTTGGGCCCTATTGAATAATGAATGTTTTGAATTTTCTCCAAAAGTAAAGTAGTTGCAAACTCATCCTTTTAGAAACTTGTTTGGGCTGTTGAGAGGAGTAAAAAACCATCAAAAATTTCAATCCTGCATGATTTTACCAAGAAATGTGATTCTTCATTCAAAACCTGATTTTTGCTATTGGGCTCTATTGAATAGTGAATGTTTTGAATTTTCTCCAAAAGTAAAGTAGTTGCAAACTCATGCTTTTAGAGACTTGTTTGGGCTCATGAGAGGAGTAGAAAAACATCAAAAATTTCAGTCCTGCATGATTCTACCAAGAAATGTGTGTTCATTCAAACCGCTGGTTTTTGATAGTTTGGGCCCTATTGAATAATGAATGTTTTGAATTTTCTCCAAAAGTAAAGTAGTTGCAAACTCATCCTTTTAGAAACTTGTTTGGGCTGTTGAGAGGAGTAAAAAACCATCAAAAATTTCAATCCTGCATGATTCTACCAAGAAATGTGATTCTTCATTCAAAACGCTGGTTTTTGCTATTGGGCTCTATTGAATAATGAATGTTTTGAATTTTCTCCAAAAGTAAAGTAGTTGCAAACTCATGCTTTTAGAGACTTGTTTGGGCTCATGAGAGGAGTAGAAAAACATCAAAAATTTCAGTCCTGCATGATTCTACCAAGAAATGTGTGTTCATTGAAACCGTTGGTTTTTGATAGTTTGGGCCCTATTGAATAATGAATGTTTTGAATTTTCTCCAAAAGTAAAGTAGTTGCAAACTCATCCTTTTAGAAACTTGTTTGGGCTGTTGAGAGGAGTAAAAAACCATCAAAAATTTCAATCCTGCATGATTTTACCAAGAAATGTGATTCTTCATTCAAAACCTGATTTTTGCTATTGGGCTCTATTGAATAGTGAATGTTTTGAATTTTCTCCAAAAGTAAAGTACTTGCAAACTCATGCTTTTAGAGACTTGTTTGGGCTCATGAGAGGAGTAGAAAAACATCAAAAATTTCAGTCCTGCATGATTCTACCAAGAAATGTGTGTTCATTGAAACCACTGGTTTTTGATAGTTTGGGCCCTATTGAATAATGAATGTTTTGAATTTTCTCCAAAAGTAAAGTAGTTGCAAACTCATCCTTTTAGAAACTTGTTTGGGCTGTCGAGAGGAGTAAAAAACCATCAAAAATTTCAATCCTGCATGATTTTACCAAGAAATGTGATTCTTCATTCAAAACCTGATTTTTGCTATTGGGCTCTATTGAATAGTGAATGTTTTGAATTTTCTCCAAAAGTAAAGTAGTTGCAAACTCATGCTTTTAGACACTTGTTTGGGCTCATGAGAGGAGTAGAAAAACATCAAAAATTTCAGTCCTGCATGATTCTACCAAGAAATGTGTGTTCATTGAAACCGCTGGTTTTTGATAGTTTGGGCCCTATTGAATAATGAATGTTTTGAATTTTCTCCAAAAGTAAAGTAGTTGCAAACTCATCCTTTTAGAAACTTGTTTGGGCTGTTGAGAGTAGTAAAAAACCATCAAAAATTTCAATCCTGCATGATTCTACCAAGAAATGTGATTCTTCATTCAAAACGCTGGTTTTTGCTATTGGGCTCTATTGAATAATGAATGTTTTGAATTTTCTCCAAAAGTAAAGTAGTTGCAAACTCATGCTTTTAGAGACTTGTTTGGGCTCATGAGAGAAGTAGAAAAACATCAAAAATTTCAGTCCTGCATGATTCTACCAAGAAATGTGTGTTCATTGAAACCGCTGGTTTTTGATAGTTTGGGCCCTATTGAATAATGAATGTTTTGAATTTTCTCCAAAAGTAAAGTAGTTGCAAACTCATCCTTTTAGAAACTAGTTTGGGCTGTTGAGAGGAGTAAAAAACCATCAAAAATTTCAATCCTGCATGATTTTACCAAGAAATGTGATTCTTCATTCAAAACCTGATTTTTGCTATTGGGCTCTATTGAATAGTGAATGTTTTGAATTTTCTCCAAAAGTAAAGTAGTTGCAAACTCATGCTTTTAGAGACTTGTTTGGGCTCATGAGAGGAGTAGAAAAACATCAAAAATTTCAGTCCTGCATGATTCTACCAAGAAATGTGTGCTCATTCAAACCGCTGGTTTTTGATAGTTTGGGCCCTATTGAATAATGAATGTTTTGAATTTTCTCCAAAAGTAAAGTAGTTGCAAACTCATCCTTTTAGAAACTTGTTTGGGCTTTTGAGAGGAGTAAAAAACCATCAAAAATTTCAATCCTGCATGATTCTACCAAAAAATGTGATTCTTCATTCAAAACGCTGGTTTTTGCTATTGGGCTCTATTGAATAATGAATGTTTTGAATTTTCTCCAAAAGTAAAGTAGTTGCAAACTCATGCTTTTAGAGACTTGTTTGGGCTCATGAGAGGAGTAGAAAAACATCAAAAATTTCAGTCCTGCATGATTCTACCAAGAAATGTGTGTTCATTGAAACCGCTGGTTTTTGATAGTTTGGGCCCTATTGAATAATGAATGTTTTGAATTTTCTCCAAAAGTAAAGTAGTTGCAAACTCATCCTTTTAGAAACTTGTTTGGGCTGTTGAGAGGAGTAAAAAACCATCAAAAATTTCAATCCTGCATGATTTTACCAAGAAATGTGATTCTTCATTCAAAACCTGATTTTTGCTATTGGGCTCTATTGAATAGTGAATGTTTTGAATTTTCTCCAAAAGTAAAGTACTTGCAAACTCATGCTTTTAGAGACTTGTTTGGGCTCATGAGAGGAGTAGAAAAACATCAAAAATTTCAGTCCTGCATGATTCTACCAAGAAATGTGTGTTCATTGAAACCACTGGTTTTTGATAGTTTGGGCCCTATTGAATAATGAATGTTTTGAATTTTCTCCAAAAGTAAAGTAGTTGCAAACTCATCCTTTTAGAAACTAGTTTGGGCTGTTGAGAGGAGTAAAAAACCATCAAAAATTTCAATCCTGCATGATTTTACCAAGAAATGTGATTCTTCATTCAAAACCTGATTTTTGCTATTGGGCTCTATTGAATAGTGAATGTTTTGAATTTTCTCCAAAAGTAAAGTAGTTGCAAACTCATGCTTTCAGAGACTTGTTTGGGCTCATGAGAGGAGTAGAAAAACATCAAAAATTTCAGTCCTGCATGATTCTACCAAGAAATGTGTGCTCATTCAAACCGCTGGTTTTTGATAGTTTGGGCCCTATTGAATAATGAATGTTTTGAATTTTCTCCAAAAGTAAAGTAGTTGCAAACTCATCCTTTTAGAAACTTGTTTGGGCTTTTGAGAGGAGTAAAAAACCATCAAAAATTTCAATCCTGCATGATTCTACCAAAAAATGTGATTCTTCATTCAAAACGCTGGTTTTTGCTATTGGGCTCTATTGAATAATGAATGTTTTGAATTTTCTCCAAAAGTAAAGTAGTTGCAAACTCATGCTTTTAGAGACTTGTTTGGGCTCATGAGAGGAGTAGAAAAACATCAAAAATTTCAGTCCTGCATGATTCTACCAAGAAATGTGTGTTCATTCAAACCGCTGGTTTTTGATAGTTTGGGCCCTATTGAATAATGAATGTTTTGAATTTTCTCCAAAAGTAAAGTAGTTGCAAACTCATCCTTTTAGAAACTTGTTTGGGCTGTTGAGAGGAGTAAAAAACCATCAAAAATTTCAATCCTGCATGATTCTACCAAGAAATGTGATTCTTCATTCAAAACGCTGGTTTTTGCTATTGGGCTCTATTGAATAATGAATGTTTTGAATTTTCTCCAAAAGTAAAGTAGTTGCAAACTCATGCTTTTAGAGACTTGTTTGGGCTCATGAGAGGAGTAGAAAAACATCAAAAATTTCAGTCCTGCATGATTCTACCAAGAAATGTGTGTTCATTGAAACCGCTGGTTTTTGATAGTTTGGGCCCTATTGAATAATGAATGTTTTGAATTTTCTCCAAAAGTAAAGTAGTTGCAAACTCATCCTTTTAGAAACTAGTTTGGGCTGTTGAGAGGAGTAAAAAACCATCAAAAATTTCAATCCTGCATGATTTTACCAAGAAATGTGACTCTTCATTCAAAACCTGATTTTTGCTATTGGGCTCTATTGAATAGTGAATGTTTTGAATTTTCTCCAAAAGTAAAGTAGTTGCAAACTCATGCTTTTAGAGACTTGTTTGGGCTCATGAGAGGAGTAGAAAAACATCAAAAATTTCAGTCCTGCATGATTCTACCAAGAAATGTGTGCTCATTCAAACCTCTGGTTTTTGATAGTTTGGGCCCTATTGAATAATGAATGTTTTGAATTTTCTCCAAAAGTAAAGTAGTTGCAAACTCATCCTTTTAGAAACTTGTTTGGGCTTTTGAGCGGAGTAAAAAACCATCAAAAATTTCAATCCTGCATGATTCTACCAAGAAATGTGATTCTTCATTGAAAACCTGATTTTTGCTATTGGGCTCTATTGAATAATGAATGTTTTGAATTTTCTCCAAAAGTAAAGTAGTTGCAAACTCATGCTTTTAGAGACTTGTTTGGGCTCATGAGAGGAGTAGAAAAACATCAAAAATTTCAGTCCTGCATGATTCTACCAAGAAATGTGTGTTCATTGAAACCGCTGGTTTTTGATAGTTTGGGCCCTATTGAATAATAAATGTTTTGAATTTTCTCCAAAAGTAAAGTAGTTGCAAACTCATCCTTTTAGAAACTTGTTTGGGCTGTTGAGAGGAGTAAAAAACCATCAAAAATTTCAATCCTGCATGATTCTACCAAGAAATGTGATTCTTCATTGAAAACCTGATTTTTGCTATTGGGCTCTATTGAATAATGAATGTTTTGAATTTTCTCCAAAAGTAAAGTAGTTGCAAACTCATGCTTTTAGAGACTTGTTTGGGCTCATGAGAGGAGTAGAAAAACATCAAAAATTTCAGTCCTGCATGATTCTACCAAGAAATGTATGTTCATTCAAACCGCTGGTTTTTGATAGTTTGGGCCCTATTGAATAATGAATGTTTTGAATTTTCTCCAAAAGTAAAGTAGTTGCAAACTCATCCTTTTAGAAACTTGTTTGGGCTGTTGAGAGGAGTAAAAAACCATCAAAAATTTCAATCCTGCATGATTTTAACAAGAAATGTGATTCTTCATTCAAAACCTGATTTTTGCTATTGGGCTCTATTGAATAGTGAATGTTTTGAATTTTCTCCAAAAGAAAAGTAGTTGCAAACTCATGCTTTTAGAGACTTGTTTGGGCTCATGAGAGGAGTAGAAAAACATCAAAAATTTCAGTCCTGCATGATTCTACCAAGAAATGTGTGTTCATTCAAACCTCTGGTTTTTGATAGTTTGGGCCCTATTGAATAATGAATGTTTTGAATTTTCTCCAAAAGTAAAGTAGTTGCAAACTCATCCTTTTAGAAACTTGTTTGGGCTTTTGAGAGGAGTAAAAAACCATCAAAAATTTCAATCCTGCATGATTCTACCAAAAAATGTGATTCTTCATTCAAAACGCTGGTTTTTGCTATTGGGCTCTATTGAATAATGAATGTTTTGAATTTTCTCCAAAAGTAAAGTAGTTGCAAACTCATGCTTTTAGAGACTTGTTTGGGCTCATGAGAGGAGTAGAAAAACATCAAAAATTTCAGTCCTGCATGATTCTACCAAGAAATGTGTGTTCATTCAAACCGCTGGTTTTTGATAGTTTGGGCCCTATTGAATAATGAATGTTTTGAATTTTCTCCAAAAGTAAAGTAGTTGCAAACTCATCCTTTTAGAAACTTGTTTGGGCTGTTGAGAGGAGTAAAAAACCATCAAAAATTTCAATCCTGCATGATTCTACCAAGAAATGTGATTCTTCATTCAAAACGCTGGTTTTTGCTATTGGGCTCTATTGAATAATGAATGTTTTGAATTTTCTCCAAAAGTAAAGTAGTTGCAAACTCATGCTTTTAGAGACTTGTTTGGGCTCATGAGAGGAGTAGAAAAACATCAAAAATTTCAGTCCTGCATGATTCTACCAAGAAATGTGTGTTCATTGAAACCGCTGGTTTTTGATAGTTTGGGCCCTATTGAATAATGAATGTTTTGAATTTTCTCCAAAAGTAAAGTAGTTGCAAACTCATCCTTTTAGAAACTAGTTTGGGCTGTTGAGAGGAGTAAAAAACCATCAAAAATTTCAATCCTGCATGATTTTACCAAGAAATGTGACTCTTCATTCAAAACCTGATTTTTGCTATTGGGCTCTATTGAATAGTGAATGTTTTGAATTTTCTCCAAAAGTAAAGTAGTTGCAAACTCATGCTTTTAGAGACTTGTTTGGGCTCATGAGAGGAGTAGAAAAACATCAAAAATTTCAGTCCTGCATGATTCTACCAAGAAATGTGTGCTCATTCAAACCTCTGGTTTTTGATAGTTTGGGCCCTATTGAATAATGAATGTTTTGAATTTTCTCCAAAAGTAAAGTAGTTGCAAACTCATCCTTTTAGAAACTTGTTTGGGCTTTTGAGCGGAGTAAAAAACCATCAAAAATTTCAATCCTGCATGATTCTACCAAGAAATGTGATTCTTCATTGAAAACCTGATTTTTGCTATTGGGCTCTATTGAATAATGAATGTTTTGAATTTTCTCCAAAAGTAAAGTAGTTGCAAACTCATGCTTTTAGAGACTTGTTTGGGCTCATGAGAGGAGTAGAAAAACATCAAAAATTTCAGTCCTGCATGATTCTACCAAGAAATGTGTGTTCATTGAAACCGCTGGTTTTTGATAGTTTGGGCCCTATTGAATAATAAATGTTTTGAATTTTCTCCAAAAGTAAAGTAGTTGCAAACTCATCCTTTTAGAAACTTGTTTGGGCTGTTGAGAGGAGTAAAAAACCATCAAAAATTTCAATCCTGCATGATTCTACCAAGAAATGTGATTCTTCATTGAAAACCTGATTTTTGCTATTGGGCTCTATTGAATAATGAATGTTTTGAATTTTCTCCAAAAGTAAAGTAGTTGCAAACTCATGCTTTTAGAGACTTGTTTGGGCTCATGAGAGGAGTAGAAAAACATCAAAAATTTCAGTCCTGCATGATTCTACCAAGAAATGTATGTTCATTCAAACCGCTGGTTTTTGATAGTTTGGGCCCTATTGAATAATGAATGTTTTGAATTTTCTCCAAAAGTAAAGTAGTTGCAAACTCATCCTTTTAGAAACTTGTTTGGGCTGTTGAGAGGAGTAAAAAACCATCAAAAATTTCAATCCTGCATGATTTTAACAAGAAATGTGATTCTTCATTCAAAACCTGATTTTTGCTATTGGGCTCTATTGAATAGTGAATGTTTTGAATTTTCTCCAAAAGAAAAGTAGTTGCAAACTCATGCTTTTAGAGACTTGTTTGGGCTCATGAGAGGAGTAGAAAAACATCAAAAATTTCAGTCCTGCATGATTCTACCAAGAAATGTGTGTTCATTCAAACCTCTGGTTTTTGATAGTTTGGGCCCTATTGAATAATGAATGTTTTGAATTTTCTCCAAAAGTAAAGTAGTTGCAAACTCATCCTTTTAGAAACTTGTTTGGGCTTTTGAGAGGAGTAAAAAACCATCAAAAATTTCAATCCTGCATGATTCTACCAAGAAATGTGATTCTTCATTCAAAACGCTGGTTTTTGCTATTGGGCTCTATTGAATAATGAATGTTTTGAATTTTCTCCAAAAGTAAAGTAGTTGCAAACTCATCCTTTTAGAGACTTGTTTGGGCTCATGAGAGGAGTAGAAAAATATAAAAAATTTCAGTCCTGCACGATTCTACCAAGAAATGTGTGTTCATTCAAACCGCTGGTTTTTGATAGTTTGGGCCCTATTGAATAATGAATGTTTTGAATTTTCTCCAAAAGTAAAGTAGTTGCAAACTCATCCTTTTAGAAACTTGTTTGGGCTGTTGAGAGGAGTAAAAAACCATCAAAAATTTCAATCCTGCATGATTCTACCAAGAAATGTGATTCTTCATTGAAAACCTGATTTTTGCTATTGGGCTCTATTGAATAATGAATGTTTTGAATTTTCTCCAAAAGTAAAGTAGTTGCAAACTCATGCTTTTAGAGACTTGTTTGGGCTCATGAGAGGAGTAAAAAAACATCAAAAATTTCAGTCCTGCATGATTCTACAAAGAAATGTGTGTTCATTGAAACCGCTGGTTTTTGATAGTTTGGGCCCTATTGAATAATAAATGTTTTGAATTTTCTCCAAAAGTAAAGTAGTTGCAAACTCATCCTTTTAGAAACTTGTTTGGGCTGTTGAGAGCAGTAAAAAACCATCAAAAATTTCAATCCTGCATGATTTTACCAAGAAATGTGATTCTTCATTCAAAACCTGATTTTTGCTATTGGGCTCTATTGAATAGTGAATGTTTTGAATTTTCTCCAAAAGTAAAGTAGTTGCAAACTCATGCTTTTAGACACTTGTTTGGGCTCATGAGAGGAGTAGAAAAACATCAAAAATTTTAGTCCTGCATGATTCTACCAAGAAATGTGTGTTCATTCAAACCGCTGGTTTTTGATAGTTTGGGCCCTATTGAATAATGAATGTTTTGAATTTTCTCCAAAAGTAAAGTAGTTGCAAACTCATCCTTTTAGAAACTTGTTTGGGCTGTTGAGAGGAGTAAAAAACCATCAAAAATTTCAATCCTGCATGATTCTACCAAGAAATGTGATTCTTCATTGAAAACCTGATTTTTGCTATTGGGCTCTATTGAATAATGAATGTTTTGAATTTTCTCCAAAAGTAAAGTAGTTGCAAACTCATGCTTTTAGAGACTTGTTTGGGCTCATGAGAGGAGTAGAAAAACATCAAAAATTTCAGTCCTGCATGATTCTACCAAGAAATGTGTGTTCATTGAAACCGCTGGTTTTTGATAGTTTGGGCCCTATTGAAAAATAAATGTTTTGAATTTTCTCCAAAAGTAAAGTAGTTGCAAACTCATCCTTTTAGAAACTTGTTTGGGCTGTTGAGAGGAGTAAAAAACCATCAAAAATTTCAATCCTGCATGATTTTACCAAGAAATGTGATTCTTCATTCAAAACCTGATTTTTGCTATTGGGCTCTATTGAATAGTGAATGTTTTGAATTTTCTCCAAAAGTAAAGTAGTTGCAAACTCATGCTTTTAGAGACTTGTTTGGGCTCATGAGAGGAGTAGAAAAACATCAAAAATTTCAGTCCTGCATGATTCTACCAAGAAATGTGTGTTCATTGAAACCGCTGGTTTTTGATAGTTTGGGCCCTATTGAATAATGAATGTTTTGAATTTTCTCCAAAAGTAAAGTAGTTGCAAACTCATCCTTTTAGAAACTTGTTTGGGCTGTTGAGAGGAGTAAAAAACCATCAAAAATTTCAATCCTGCATGATTTTACCAAGAAATGTGATTCTTCATTCAAAACCTGATTTTTGCTATTGGGCTCTATTGAATAGTGAATGTTTTGAATTTTCTCCAAAAGTAAAGTAGTTGCAAACTCATGCTTTTAGAGACTTGTTTGGGCTCATGAGAGGAGTAGAAAAACATCAAAAATTTCAGTCCTGCATGATTCTACCAAGAAATGTGTGTTCATTGAAACCGCTGGTTTTTGATAGTTTGGGCCCTATTGAATAATGAATGTTTTGAATTTTCTACAAAAGTAAAGTAGTTGCAAACTCATGCTTTTAGAGACTTGTTTGGGCTCATGAGTGGAGTAGAAAAACATCAAAAATTTCAGTCCTGCATGATTCTACCAAGAAATGTATGTTCATTCAAACCGCTGGTTTTTGATAGTTTGGGCCCTATTGAATAATGAATGTTTTGAATTTTCTCCAAAAGTAAAGTAGTTGCAAACTCATGCTTTTAGAGACTTGTTTGGGCTCATGAGACGAGTAGAAAAACATCAAAAATTTCAGTCCTGCATGATTCTACCAAGAAATGTGTGTTCATTGAAACCGCTGGTTTTTGATAGTTTGGGCCCTATTGAATAATGAATGTTTTGAATTTTCTCCAAAAGTAAAGTAGTTGCAAACTCATCCTTTTAGAAACTTGTTTGGGCTGTTGAGAGGAGTAAAAAACCATCAAAAATTTCAATCCTGCATGATTCTACCAAGAAATGTGATTCTTCATTGAAAACCTGATTTTTGCTATTGGGCTCTATTGAATAATGAATGTTTTGAATTTTCTCCAAAAGTAAAGTAGTTGCAAACTCATGCTTTTAGAGACTTGTTTGGGCTCATGAGAGGAGTAGAAAAACATCAAAAATTTCAGTCCTGCATGATTCTACCAAGAAATGTGTGTTCATTGAAACCGCTGGTTTTTGATAGTTTGGGCCCTATTGAAAAATAAATGTTTTGAATTTTCTCCAAAAGTAAAGTAGTTGCAAACTCATCCTTTTAGAAACTTGTTTGGGCTGTTGAGAGGAGTAAAAAGCCATCAAAAATTTCAATCCTGCATGATTTTACCAAGAAATGTGATTCTTCATTCAAAACCTGATTTTTGCTATTGGGCTCTATTGAATAGTGAATGTTTTGAATTTTCTCCAAAAGTAAAGTAGTTGCAAACTCATCCTTTTAGAAACTTGTTTGGGCTGTTGAGAGGAGTAAAAAACCATCAAAAATTTCAATCCTGCATGATTTTACCAAGAAATGTGATTCTTCATTCAAAACCTGATTTTTGCTATTGGGCTCTATTGAATAGTGAATGTTTTGAATTTTCTCCAAAAGTAAAGTACTTGCAAACTCATGCTTTTAGAGACTTGTTTGGGCTCATGAGAGGAGTAGAAAAACATCAAAAATTTCAGTCCTGCATGATTCTACCAAGAAATGTGTGTTCATTCAAACCGCTGGTTTTTGATAGTTTGGGCCCTATTGAATAATGAATGTTTTGAATTTTCTCCAAAAGTAAAGTAGTTGCAAACTCATCCTTTTAGAAACTTGTTTGGGCTGTTGAGAGGAGTAAAAAACCATCAAAAATTTCAATCCTGCATGATTTTACCAAGAAATGTGATTCTTCATTCAAAACCTGATTTTTGCTATTGGGCTCTATTGAATAATGAATGTTTTGAATTTTCTACAAAAGTAAAGTAGTTGCAAACTCATGCTTTTAGAGACTTGTTTGGGCTCATGAGAGGAGTAGAAAAACATCAAAAATTTCAGTCCTGCATGATTCTACCAAGAAATGTATGTTCATTCAAACCGCTGGTTTTTGATAGTTTGGGCCCTATTGAATAATGAATGTTTTGAATTTTCTCCAAAAGTACAGTAGTTGCAAACTCATGCTTTTAGAGACTTGTTTGGGCTCATGAGAGGAGTAGAAAAACATCAAAAATTTCAGTCCTGCATGATTCTACCAAGAAATGTATGTTCATTCAAACCGCTGGTTTTTGATAGTTTGGGCACTATTGAATAATGAATGTTTTGAATTTTCTCCAAAAGTAAAGTAGTTGCAAACTCATCCTTTTAGAAACTTGTTTGGGCTGTTGAGAGGAGGCAAAAACCATCAAAAATTTCAATCCTGCATGATTTTACCAAGAAATGTGATTCTTCATTCAAAACCTGATTTTTGCTATTGGGCTCTATTGAATAGTGAATGTTTTGAATTTTCTCCAAAAGAAAAGTAGTTGCAAACTCATGCTTTTAGAGACTTGTTTGGGCTCATGAGAGGAGTAGAAAAACATCAAAAATTTCAGTCCTGCATGATTCTACCAAGAAATGTGTGTTCATTCAAACCTCTGGTTTTTGATAGCCTTTGGTTTTGATGGTTTTTGGACCCTATTGAATAATGAATGTTTTGAATTTTCTCCAAAAGTAAAGTAGTTGCAAACTCATCCTTTTAGAAACTTGTTTGGGCTGTTGAGAGGAGTAAAAAACCATCAAAAATTTCAATCCTGCATGATTCTACCAAGAAATGTGATTCTTCATTGAAAACCTGATTTTTGCTATTGGGCTCTATTGAATAATGAATGTTTTGAATTTTCTCCAAAAGTAAAGTAGTTGCAAACTCATGCTTTTAGAGACTTGTTTGGGCTCATGAGAGGAGTAGAAAAACATCAAAAATTTCAGTCCTGCATGATTCTACCAAGAAATGTGTGTTCATTCAAACCGCTGGTTTTTGATAGTTTGGGCCCTATTGAATAATGAATGTTTTGAATTTTCTCCAAAAGTAAAGTAGTTGCAAACTCATCCTTTTAGAAACTTGTTTGAGCTGTTGAGAGGAGTAAAAAACCATCAAAAATTTCAATCCTGCATGATTCTACCAAGAAATGTGATTCTTCATTCAAAACGCTGGTTTTTGCTATTGGGCTCTATTGAATAATGAATGTTTTGAATTTTCTCCAAAAGTAAAGTAGTTGCAAACTCATGCTTTTAGAGACTTGTTTGGGCTCATGAGAGGAGTAGAAAAACATCAAAAATTTCAGTCCTGCATGATTCTACCAAGAAATGTGTGTTCATTGAAACCGCTGGTTTTTGATAGTTTGGGCCCTATTGAATAATGAATGTTTTGAATTTTCTCCAAAAGTAAAGTAGTTGCAAACTCATCCTTTTAGAAACTTGTTTGGGCTGTTGAGAGGAGTAAAAAACCATCAAAAATTTCAATCCTGCATGATTTTACCAAGAAATGTGATTCTTCATTCAAAACCTGATTTTTGCTATTGGGCTCTATTGAATAGTGAATGTTTTGAATTTTCTCCAAAAGTAAAGTACTTGCAAACTCATGCTTTTAGAGACTTGTTTGGGCTCATGAGAGGAGTAGAAAAACATCAAAAATTTCAGTCCTGCATGATTCTACCAAGAAATGTGTGTTCATTGAAACCACTGGTTTTTGATAGTTTGGGCCCTATTGAATAATGAATGTTTTGAATTTTCTCCAAAAGTAAAGTAGTTGCAAACTCATCCTTTTAGAAACTTGTTTGGGCTGTCGAGAGGAGTAAAAAACCATCAAAAATTTCAATCCTGCATGATTTTACCAAGAAATGTGATTCTTCATTCAAAACCTGATTTTTGCTATTGGGCTCTATTGAATAGTGAATGTTTTGAATTTTCTCCAAAAGTAAAGTAGTTGCAAACTCATGCTTTTAGAGACTTGTTTGGGCTCATGAGAGGAGTAGAAAAACATCAAAAATTTCAGTCCTGCATGATTCTACCAAGAAATGTGTGTTCATTCAAACCGCTGGTTTTTGATAGTTTGGGCCCTATTGAATAATGGATGTTTTGAATTTTCTCCAAAAGTAAAGTAGTTGCAAACTCATCCTTTTAGAAACTAGTTTGGGCTGTTGAGAGGGGTAAAAAACCATCAAAAATTTCAATCCTGCATGATTTTACCAAGAAATGTGATTCTTCATTCAAAACCTGATTTTTGCTATTGGGCTCTATTGAATAATGAATGTTTTGAATTTTCTCCAAAAGTAAAGTAGTTGCAAACTCATGCTTTTAGAGACTTGTTTGGGCTCATGAGAGGAGTAGAAAAACATCAAAAATTTCAGTCCTGCATGATTCTACCAAGAAATGTGTGTTCATTGAAACCGCTGGTTTTTGATAGTTTGGGCCCTATTGAATAATGAATGTTTTGAATTTTCTCCAAAAGTAAAGTAGTTGCAAACTCATCCTTTTAGAAACTTGTTTGGGCTGTTGAGAGGAGTAAAAAACCATCAAAAATTTCAATCCTGCATGATTTTACCAAGAAATGTGATTCTTCATTCAAAACCTGATTTTTGCTATTGGGCTCTATTGAATAGTGAATGTTTTGAATTTTCTCCAAAAGTAAAGTAGTTGCAAACTCATGCTTTTAGAGACTTGTTTGGGCTCATGAGAGGAGTAGAAAAACATCAAAAATTTCAGTCCTGCATGATTCTACCAAGAAATGTGTGTTCATTCAAACCGCTGGTTTTTGATAGTTTGGGCCCTATTGAATAATGAATGTTTTGAATTTTCTCCAAAAGTAAAGTAGTTGCAAACTCATCCTTTTAGAAACTTGTTTGGGCTGTTGAGAGGAGTAAAAAACCATCAAAAATTTCAATCCTGCATGATTCTACCAAGAAATGTGATTCTTCATTCAAAACGCTGGTTTTTACTATTGGGCTCTATTGAATAATGAATGTTTTGAATTTTCTCCAAAAGTAAAGTAGTTGCAAACTCATGCTTTTAGAGACTTGTTTGGGCTCATGAGAGGAGTAGAAAAACATCAAAAATTTCAGTCCTGCATGATTCTACCAAGAAATGTGTGTTCATTGAAACCGCTGGTTTTTGATAGTTTGGGCCCTATTGAATAATGAATGTTTTGAATTTTCTCCAAAAGTAAAGTAGTTGCAAACTCATCCTTTTAGAAACTTGTTTGGGCTGTTGAGAGGAGTAAAAAACCATCAAAAATTTCAATCCTGCATGATTTTACCAAGAAATGTGATTCTTCATTCAAAACCTGATTTTTGCTATTGGGCTCTATTGAATAGTGAATGTTTTGAATTTTCTCCAAAAGTAAAGTACTTGCAAACTCATGCTTTTAGAGACTTGTTTGGGCTCATGAGAGGAGTAGAAAAACATCAAAAATTTCAGTCCTGCATGATTCTACCAAGAAATGTGTGTTCAT
This sequence comes from Dendrobates tinctorius, assembly GCF_039654945.1. Taxonomy (NCBI): domain Eukaryota; kingdom Metazoa; phylum Chordata; class Amphibia; order Anura; family Dendrobatidae; genus Dendrobates; species Dendrobates tinctorius. The sequence goes on from NW_027362076.1 coordinate 1,263,357, forward strand.
TGAAACCACTGGTTTTTGATAGTTTGGGCCCTTTTGAATAATGAATGTTTTGAATTTTCTCCAAAAGTAAAGTAGTTGCAAACTCATCCTTTTAGAAACTTGTTTGGGCTGTCGAGAGGAGTAAAAAACCATCAAAAATTTCAATCCTGCATGATTTTACCAAGAAATGTGATTCTTCATTCAAAACCTGATTTTTGCTATTGGGCTCTATTGAATAGTGAATGTTTTGAATTTTCTCCAAAAGTAAAGTAGTTGCAAACTCATGCTTTTAGACACTTGTTTGGGCTCATGAGAGGAGTAGAAAAACATCAAAAATTTCAGTCCTGCATGATTCTACCAAGAAATGTGTGTTCATTGAAACCGCTGGTTTTTGATAGTTTGGGCCCTATTGAATAATGAATGTTTTGAATTTTCTCCAAAAGTAAAGTAGTTGCAAACTCATCCTTTTAGAAACTTGTTTGGGCTGTTGAGAGGAGTAAAAAACCATCAAAAATTTCAATCCTGCATGATTCTACCAAGAAATGTGATTCTTCATTCAAAACGCTGGTTTTTGCTATTGGGCTCTATTGAATAATGAATGTTTTGAATTTTCTCCAAAAGTAAAGTAGTTGCAAACTCATGCTTTTAGAGACTTGTTTGGGCTCATGAGAGAAGTAGAAAAACATCAAAAATTTCAGTCCTGCATGATTCTACCAAGAAATGTGTGTTCATTGAAACCGCTGGTTTTTGATAGTTTGGGCCCTATTGAATAATGAATGTTTTGAATTTTCTCCAAAAGTAAAGTAGTTGCAAACTCATCCTTTTAGAAACTAGTTTGGGCTGTTGAGAGGAGTAAAAAACCATCAAAAATTTCAATCCTGCATGATTTTACCAAGAAATGTGATTCTTCATTCAAAACCTGATTTTTGCTATTGGGCTCTATTGAATAGTGAATGTTTTGAATTTTCTCCAAAAGTAAAGTAGTTGCAAACTCATGCTTTTAGAGACTTGTTTGGGCTCATGAGAGGAGTAGAAAAACATCAAAAATTTCAGTCCTGCATGATTCTACCAAGAAATGTGTGCTCATTCAAACCGCTGGTTTTTGATAGTTTGGGCCCTATTGAATAATGAATGTTTTGAATTTTCTCCAAAAGTAAAGTAGTTGCAAACTCATCCTTTTAGAAACTTGTTTGGGCTTTTGAGAGGAGTAAAAAACCATCAAAAATTTCAATCCTGCATGATTCTACCAAAAAATGTGATTCTTCATTCAAAACGCTGGTTTTTGCTATTGGGCTCTATTGAATAATGAATGTTTTGAATTTTCTCCAAAAGTAAAGTAGTTGCAAACTCATGCTTTTAGAGACTTGTTTGGGCTCATGAGAGGAGTAGAAAAACATCAAAAATTTCAGTCCTGCATGATTCTACCAAGAAATGTGTGTTCATTGAAACCGCTGGTTTTTGATAGTTTGGGCCCTATTGAATAATGAATGTTTTGAATTTTCTCCAAAAGTAAAGTAGTTGCAAACTCATCCTTTTAGAAACTTGTTTGGGCTGTTGAGAGGAGTAAAAAACCATCAAAAATTTCAATCCTGCATGATTTTACCAAGAAATGTGATTCTTCATTCAAAACCTGATTTTTGCTATTGGGCTCTATTGAATAGTGAATGTTTTGAATTTTCTCCAAAAGTAAAGTACTTGCAAACTCATGCTTTTAGAGACTTGTTTGGGCTCATGAGAGGAGTAGAAAAACATCAAAAATTTCAGTCCTGCATGATTCTACCAAGAAATGTGTGTTCATTGAAACCACTGGTTTTTGATAGTTTGGGCCCTATTGAATAATGAATGTTTTGAATTTTCTCCAAAAGTAAAGTAGTTGCAAACTCATCCTTTTAGAAACTTGTTTGGGCTGTCGAGAGGAGTAAAAAACCATCAAAAATTTCAATCCTGCATGATTTTACCAAGAAATGTGATTCTTCATTCAAAACCTGATTTTTGCTATTGGGCTCTATTGAATAGTGAATGTTTTGAATTTTCTCCAAAAGTAAAGTAGTTGCAAACTCATGCTTTTAGAGACTTGTTTGGGCTCATGAGAGGAGTAGAAAAACATCAAAAATTTCAGTCCTGCATGATTCTACCAAGAAATGTGTGTTCATTCAAACCGCTGGTTTTTGATAGTTTGGGCCCTATTGAATAATGAATGTTTTGAATTTTCTCCAAATGTAAAGTAGTTGCAAACTCATCCTTTTAGAAACTTGTTTGGGCTGTTGAGAGGAGTAAAAAACCATCAAAAATTTCAATCCTGCATGATTCTACCAAGAAATGTGATTCTTCATTCAAAACGCTGGTTTTTGCTATTGGGCTCTATTGAATAATGAATGTTTTGAATTTTCTCCAAAAGTAAAGTAGTTGCAAACTCATGCTTTTAGAGACTTGTTTGGGCTCATGAGAGGAGTAGAAAAACATCAAAAATTTCAGTCCTGCATGATTCTACCAAGAAATGTGTGTTCATTGAAACCGCTGGTTTTTGATAGTTTGGGCCCTATTGAATAATGAATGTTTTGAATTTTCTCCAAAAGTAAAGTAGTTGCAAACTCATCCTTTTAGAAACTAGTTTGGGCTGTTGAGAGGAGTAAAAAACCATCAAAAATTTCAATCCTGCATGATTTTACCAAGAAATGTGATTCTTCATTCAAAACCTGATTTTTGCTATTGGGCTCTATTGAATAGTGAATGTTTTGAATTTTCTCCAAAAGTAAAGTAGTTGCAAACTCATGCTTTTAGAGACTTGTTTGGGCTCATGAGAGGAGTAGAAAAACATCAAAAATTTCAGTCCTGCATGATTCTACCAAGAAATGTGTGCTCATTCAAACCGCTGGTTTTTGATAGTTTGGGCCCTATTGAATAATGAATGTTTTGAATTTTCTCCAAAAGTAAAGTAGTTGCAAACTCATCCTTTTAGAAACTTGTTTGGGCTTTTGAGAGGAGTAAAAAACCATCAAAAATTTCAATCCTGCATGATTCTACCAAAAAATGTGATTCTTCATTCAAAACGCTGGTTTTTGCTATTGGGCTCTATTGAATAATGAATGTTTTGAATTTTCTCCAAAAGTAAAGTAGTTGCAAACTCATGCTTTTAGAGACTTGTTTGGGCTCATGAGAGGAGTAGAAAAACATCAAAAATTTCAGTCCTGCATGATTCTACCAAGAAATGTGTGTTCATTCAAACCGCTGGTTTTTGATAGTTTGGGCCCTATTGAATAATGAATGTTTTGAATTTTCTCCAAAAGTAAAGTAGTTGCAAACTCATCCTTTTAGAAACTTGTTTGGGCTGTTGAGAGGAGTAAAAAACCATCAAAAATTTCAATCCTGCATGATTCTACCAAGAAATGTGATTCTTCATTGAAAACCTGATTTTTGCTATTGGGCTCTATTGAATAATGAATGTTTTGAATTTTCTCCAAAAGTAAAGTAGTTGCAAACTCATGCTTTTAGAGACTTGTTTGGGCTCATGAGAGGAGTAGAAAAACATCAAAAATTTCAGTCCTGCATGATTCTACCAAGAAATGTGTGTTCATTGAAACCGCTGGTTTTTGATAGTTTGGGCCCTATTGAATAATAAATGTTTTGAATTTTCTCCAAAAGTAAAGTAGTTGCAAACTCATCCTTTTAGAAACTTGTTTGGGCTGTTGAGAGGAGTAAAAAACCATCAAAAATTTCAATCCTGCATGATTCTACCAAGAAATGTGATTCTTCATTGAAAACCTGATTTTTGCTATTGGGCTCTATTGAATAATGAATGTTTTGAATTTTCTCCAAAAGTAAAGTAGTTGCAAACTCATGCTTTTAGAGACTTGTTTGGGCTCATGAGAGGAGTAGAAAAACATCAAAAATTTCAGTCCTGCATGATTCTACCAAGAAATGTATGTTCATTCAAACCGCTGGTTTTTGATAGTTTGGGCCCTATTGAATAATGAATGTTTTGAATTTTCTCCAAAAGTAAAGTAGTTGCAAACTCATCCTTTTAGAAACTTGTTTGGGCTGTTGAGAGGAGTAAAAAACCATCAAAAATTTCAATCCTGCATGATTTTAACAAGAAATGTGATTCTTCATTCAAAACCTGATTTTTGCTATTGGGCTCTATTGAATAGTGAATGTTTTGAATTTTCTTAAACAATATTTTTATTGAGTTTTCAAAATAATAGGAATGTATAAACATACCTCATATATATCATGTTCGAATAGAGTCAAGATAATGTACATCAGGACATCATCATATGGTATCTGAACATCATATCATCATTTAAAGTATGTACAATTAACATTAATTGAAATAGATTTGAAAAACAATTACAACAGTACAGGCAAACACCAAATACATGTGAAATTTTGGCACACAAAAAGAGCAAAAATCAAGATATCAAGATATAAATTCTTCTTCTATCTTAGATTTGAGTTTCAACCATCTATGCCATCTGTCGTCAAATAACTTTATTGACATATTGTTAATATAATGAATTTTTTCATAAACACAATGTTTGTCCACCAACATGATCAATGTGGCAATGTTCGGAGGTTGCTTGTTGTTCCAACCTTTCGCTATAAGGTATATTGCAGACATGAGTATGTGGGCAACCAAATACTTTGTTGTTTTGAATCTGCAAATATCTATGAGTAGTAAGGCCAAGGCAGGGTGCAACTGAACACGCCAGTTGCATATGATCGAAATCAAATTGGAGACCTTAAGCCAGTATGGTTTCAGTACCGGGCATCCCCAGAAAATATGGAGTAAGTCAGCCTGAGACCCGCATCCCCGCCAACACAGATCAGATCCCCCTTCCCCAAAATGTTTAATCCTGTTTGGGGTCAAGTAATATCTGTGGACTAGTTTGTAATGTGTTTCCAAAATGTTCATGCAATTTGTAGACCTCACTGCAGTCTTAAAAGACAATGTCCACTGTGGGGCACAAATCTGCTTCTGCAGAGTAGTCTCCCATTTTTCAAAGCATCCACCCTTAGAAAAGGTGTATTTGCCGGTCAGGAAGTTATACAGGGGTTTAAGAGAGCTCTTGTGCCTGGGGGTTGTGCTGGTTAGGAAATTATAAATGGTATGGTTGACCAAAACTATCTTGCAGAAATATCTCTTAAATTTGTTATATTCCTCTTTGAGTATGAGGTATTTCATATATTCCGTATTAGGGATTTTAAATTTAGCCTTGACCAACTCAAAAGGCATGACTTTATTATTGTCCAATAAATCATCCACATAAGCAATGGGGAATGTTTTCCAGTTATCAAACATGGGTCTCAAAGAAACCTTGACAGGTGCCAAAAAGTGAAGTCTCAGTCTTTTGGTTGAAACAGGGGAGACATTAAACCTTCTCCTGCACATATGTGACCAGCTCTGCACAGAGGCTCTGAGTATTGGGTTTTCTATGTCTCCAATCTCTCCTCTGTGCAGAAGAAAATAGGAAACATAAAGTGTCGGTTCTTTATTAGGCATTAAATCTCTTTCAATTTTTGGCCATCCCAATTCTGTCTGTTCTGTGAGCCACATTTTTGTCAATTCAGTTGTGGTGGCAAAGTAATACGCCTCCAAGTCTGGAAGGGCTATCCCCCCATTTTCTCTAGATTTAAGTAGTGTGTGTTTCTTTACCCTAGGCTTTTTATTATTCCAAATAAATCTGTTCATTTGATGAGTTAATTTTTGTATGTGTTGCATTGATAAAGGCAGAGGGACATTCCTGTACAAAAACAACACCTTTGGGAGGCAGAACATCTTATATAGTACTATTCTTCCCAACCAAGTGGCTGGGGTTTTTGACAATTCTCCCAACTTAGTGTCAAGGGATTTCAAAAGGCTATCTATGTTTACCTCACTTGTGTGTGTGAGGTCGCTTGTGAGCCAAATTCCTAGATATGGGATTTTAGTGCAGTCCCAAGTAAAAGGGTACTTATCTTGTAATTGCTGTTTTATAGGGGCTGAAATAAATAGTGACAAAACGTTAGTCTTTTTTACATTGAGTTTATAATATGATATTGAACCAAACAACTCTATGATGTCCCAAGTCGCCTTCAACGACTCAACAGGATCTGTCAGTGTGAGTATGATATCGTCTGCATATAAATTTATTTTATGCTCTACATCTCCCAACCGTACTCCCCTCACCTCACTCGAGTCCCTTATCCTTTGAGCCAGTGGTTCCAGACTCAGGATAAAAATAATTGGGGACAGAGGGCATCCCTGTCTTGTTCCGTTTGTTATGTCAAATTTCCCTGACATCGTGCTATTGACCAGCACAGAGGCAGACGGTTGGGAGTACAGAGCCTGAACACTTTTCAACATCTCCTCACCAAAACCCATCTTCTTTAATACTGCGAATGCATATGTCCAATTGATGCGGTCAAAAGCTTTCTCCGCATCAAGGGCCACAAACAGACTGGGAATTTTTTTCTTGTTACAAAAGTGTATATGGTGCAAGACACTTCTTGAACTGTCAGAAGTCTGTCTAAATTTTACAAAACCCACTTGATCGGGATGTATGAGATATTGGATAACATCCTGCACCCTTTCTGCCAGTATTTTTGCATAGACCTTGATGTCTGCATTCAGGAGGGATATGGGTCTATAGTTTTCTATCTTGGTGGGATCTTTGTCCGGTTTGGGGATTACCACTATGGTGGCTCTCAGCATATCTGCACTACATGTTCCTTTTGATTTTATAAAATTTAGGGTGTTTGTTAAATAGGGGACCAGATTTTCCTGAAATGTTTTATAATATTCCACAGGGAATCCGTCTGGACCAGGAGCCTTATTACATTTGAGATTTTTTATTGCCAGAGAGACCTCTCCCTCAGAGAAGGGTGCATCAAGCATTTCCCTTTGCTCAGAAGACAGAGATCTCAACTCTACTCCTCCCAGGAAATTATCTATCATCTCCTCTGTAGGAGGGGGATAAGTCCCATTTTTCCCTATATTGTAAAGGTTTGAGTAGTATTTTTCAAAAGCCAAAGCTATGTCCCTTGGCTTTTCTATATTCACTGAGTTCTGGGAAAGTTTTTTAATTAAATGCTTTTTATTTATGGGTTTGAATCTATTTGCCATAGTTTTTGAGTTTTTGTTGTTATTTATGTAGAACCCTGCCCTGTTAAACAGAGTCTTTTTTTCGTAAATATTTATGAGAAGATTTCTAAATTCCAATCTAAGGGAGTATAACTCCTTGTATTTAGTAAAAGATTTTTCCACTTTGGCCTGGTCTTCAAGTTTTTTGATTTGTTCTAGTAACAGCCTCTGTTTGCTCTCTCTTTCCCTCTTTTGTCTTGAGGCCATCTGAATTAAGTGGCCTCTAATGACACATTTATGTGCTAACCATAAGGTTTCAGGGGAGATTTCCTGGGAGTCATTTTCTTTAAAATAATTCATTATAGTGTTTTTTATTGTTGCTATATTATCTGGGGAGTCTACTACAAATTTGCTATATCTCCAATTGTAGTGTCTTTGAGTCGAAGAGGAAACCTGTAATGTTAATAGAATTGGAGCATGGTCCGACCATGTGATGGGGCCAGTTTGGAAATCTATATACGAATCTAGTAAGGAAAAACTGGTAAATATATGATCTATTTTGGTATAAGATCTGTTGTGTGGGCAGAATCTGGTGTATTCTCTAGAATTAGGGTTCAATATTTTACAACTGTCGTGCAGGTTAGCATTGCTCAGCCACTTCCCCAAATTCACACTTCTGTAGTATGGAGCAGAGGATGAGCAATCAGTGCTTGGGTCAACAATACAATTAAAGTCTCCCCCCCATATGATTTGTCCCTTGCTAAATTTGGATAATTTTCTTTTGACTTTATTGAGAAAGCTAATTTGTCTCACATTAGGGGCGTATACATTAACCACAGTGTATTCCATTCCCTCCAAGGTAAAATTGATGATTAAATATCTGCCTTTATTGTCTTTATAAACATCTGAAATAACCACTGGTAGGTCTCTGTGGAAGGCAATGGCCACCCCAGCTTTTTTCCCTCCCTCGTTGTTGGAGAAGAAAATCTGAGGATAATCTTTGTTTTTAAATCTGTTATTATCAGTTTCCAGGAGGTGGGTTTCCTGTATCATAGCAACATTTGCTTTCAATCTTTTGATCTCCTTCCACAGAGCATACCTTTTAAAGGGACTATTAAGCCCATTTACATTAAATGATAGGATTTTCAACTCCATAATATATCAAAAAGAAAGAAATGTGTTAAATAACTCAATAAGATAGAATAGTCCATCTGGACATATATCCAAGAAGAGTGGTATTTCTCTAGAAATTTGTTGTCAGTGCCTGGTGTGCCTGTGAATAGAAACATGTTATAACCTGGAATAACCTAGAACAAAACAAACTTGTTAACAAGGAAGGTGAATTTCTCAAAAGAAATGATACCAAGAGAAATCTCTCGGTTAGTGTTTGGGGATGAAAGTTCAGGCCAAGAGCCAGGGTCAACACCTACCAAGTCCATTATCTTTTCTTTTGTGTGGTCCAGGACTGTGACAAACGTCTTGGCTGTCGTGAAGAGTTGCTCCTCTCTTGATTGTAGGATAAAGATGAGTTCTTCATTGGAGGAATACCAAGGTCCTGAAAGAATCTATCACAGTTATCAATGTTAGATAAGGCAAAAGTAGTGTTTTCCTTCATGACCAATATTTTTGTAGGAAAGCCCCATCTGTATAGCACCCTGTGCTCCCGTAGGTGTGCAGTGATAGGGAAAAAGTCTCTCCTTTTTTGCAACGTGGCTTTTGAAAAGTCTGCAAAGATCTTAATACCCTCATATGGTCTTGGTAAGATGGGTGACTGCTTGCTCTTCCTCAAAATGTCCTCCTTTGTCAGAAAATAGTGAAAGAATGCAATAACATCCCGCGGAGCTCTTTCAGGGGCATATTTGGACTTAGGTAGTCTGTGTATGCGTTCTATTAAGAGGTCTCCTTTGGAAGCACCTGGGAGCATAGCATGGAGCATTTTTTGCACATATGAATCAAGATCTCTGTCCTTGACATTCTCAGGTATTCCTCTGAATTTAAGGTTGTTTCTCCTACTCCTGTCCTCTTGTTCTATCAGTCTTGACTTTAGGAAGGTAACTTCTTTCTCTAAGGCATAATGTTCGTCTATCAAATTGTTGTGAGACTGGACTATCTCCTCCATTTTCGACTCCAAGTGATTCACCCTCTGACCCAGACTGTCTATATTGTTTTGGAGGTTTGTATTATATCCCTCTAGTTGTTTTTGGAATGTCTTTGCAAGAAGGCACACCATATTTTTTATGAACATTTCTGAAGCTGCTTTGTTGGTAGCCTCTACCTCAGTCAAAACATGTAAAAAGTTTTCAGGCATGGGGTTATCTGGAGTGCAGAAGTCCTCCATCTGCGTCTCACTTTGCAGCTCAGCCGAGCTACTGCTTAATCTGCAGCTATTTTGTGAGGCAGGGGACAGTTCCCTCTGTGGTGGCGTTAGAGGGGTGTCTGAAATTGTGGAGATATCTGGACAAGATGAGGAGGCCCTTATTGTATTTGTGGCCTCCATAGCGGCTGTGAGCGTTGCTGCTGTGCAAGATTTCACAGGCTGCGCAAGATTTTTGCTTAAGGTACGCAATTTGCGTACTTGCTGCGCAATCCCGTCTGTTTCCCGGTTAATCTCGCGATATTTTGCCTCCTTCTTCTCAGCGCTACTTTTAACACTGAATTTAGCGCTTTCTTTAATATATGGAGCGGCGGTTTTTGCAGGGATGGGGGCAGACTTACCCCCTGACTTGAATACTGCGTGTTTCAGTCTCTGTGGCGTTCTCTCCCGCTGTGCGCCGCTCAGGCTGGGGCTGCAGGCTGTGGCTGCTGTGTGGCGGGCGCCATCTTGGCTCCTCAGCATGAGGGGAGAGCGCTCCAGATTTTTTGATTTTCCTGCTTTTCTATTAAGCGGATCCATTATGTGGGGGCACCGCTGGTGCCTATGGAGGTTCCCACAAGTTTTCAGCCAGTCCTGGCTTGTAAGTCGCTTGTTAATAGCGCTTGGTAGGCTGCCCTGTGGAGGAGCTCAGAGCTCAGGCTTCCATTCAGCTCAGACGCTGGCCACGCCCCCAATTAATGTTTTGAATTTTCTCCAAAAGAAAAGTAGTTGCAAAGTCATGCTTTTAGAGACTTGTTTGGGCTCATGAGAGGAGTAGAAAAACATCAAAAATTTCAGTCCTGCATGATTCTACCAAGAAATGTGTGTTCATTCAAACCTCTGGTTTTTGATAGTTTGGGCCCTATTGAATAATGAATGTTTTGAATTTTCTCCAAAAGTAAAGTAGTTGCAAACTCATCCTTTTAGAAACTTGTTTGGGCTTTTGAGAGGAGTAAAAAACCATCAAAAATTTCAATCCTGCATGATTCTACCAAGAAATGTGATTCTTCATTCAAAACGCTGGTTTTTGCTATTGGGCTCTATTGAATAATGAATGTTTTGAATTTTCTCCAAAAGTAAAGTAGTTGCAAACTCATCCTTTTAGAGACTTGTTTGGGCTCATGAGAGGAGTAGAAAAATATAAAAAATTTCAGTCCTGCACGATTCTACCAAGAAATGTGTGTTCATTCAAACCGCTGGTTTTTGATAGTTTGGGCCCTATTGAATAATGAATGTTTTGAATTTTCTCCAAAAGTAAAGTAGTTGCAAACTCATCCTTTTAGAAACTTGTTTGGGCTGTTGAGAGGAGTAAAAAACCATCAAAAATTTCAATCCTGCATGATTCTACCAAGAAATGTGATTCTTCATTGAAAACCTGATTTTTGCTATTGGGCTCTATTGAATAATGAATGTTTTGAATTTTCTCCAAAAGTAAAGTAGTTGCAAACTCATGCTTTTAGAGACTTGTTTGGGCTCATGAGAGGAGTAAAAAAACATCAAAAATTTCAGTCCTGCATGATTCTACAAAGAAATGTGTGTTCATTGAAACCGCTGGTTTTTGATAGTTTGGGCCCTATTGAATAATAAATGTTTTGAATTTTCTCCAAAAGTAAAGTAGTTGCAAACTCATCCTTTTAGAAACTTGTTTGGGCTGTTGAGAGCAGTAAAAAACCATCAAAAATTTCAATCCTGCATGATTTTACCAAGAAATGTGATTCTTCATTCAAAACCTGATTTTTGCTATTGGGCTCTATTGAATAGTGAATGTTTTGAATTTTCTCCAAAAGTAAAGTAGTTGCAAACTCATGCTTTTAGACACTTGTTTGGGCTCATGAGAGGAGTAGAAAAACATCAAAAATTTTAGTCCTGCATGATTCTACCAAGAAATGTGTGTTCATTCAAACCGCTGGTTTTTGATAGTTTGGGCCCTATTGAATAATGAATGTTTTGAATTTTCTCCAAAAGTAAAGTAGTTGCAAACTCATCCTTTTAGAAACTTGTTTGGGCTGTTGAGAGGAGTAAAAAACCATCAAAAATTTCAATCCTGCATGATTCTACCAAGAAATGTGATTCTTCATTGAAAACCTGATTTTTGCTATTGGGCTCTATTGAATAATGAATGTTTTGAATTTTCTCCAAAAGTAAAGTAGTTGCAAACTCATGCTTTTAGAGACTTGTTTGGGCTCATGAGAGGAGTAGAAAAACATCAAAAATTTCAGTCCTGCATGATTCTACCAAGAAATGTGTGTTCATTGAAACCGCTGGTTTTTGATAGTTTGAGCCCTATTGAAAAATAAATGTTTTGAATTTTCTCCAAAAGTAAAGTAGTTGCAAACTCATCCTTTTAGAAACTTGTTTGGGCTGTTGAGAGGAGTAAAAAACCATCAAAAATTTCAATCCTGCATGATTTTACCAAGAAATGTGATTCTTCATTCAAAACCTGATTTTTGCTATTGGGCTCTATTGAATAGTGAATGTTTTGAATTTTCTCCAAAAGTAAAGTAGTTGCAAACTCATGCTTTTAGAGACTTGTTTGGGCTCATGAGAGGAGTAGAAAAACATCAAAAATTTCAGTCCTGCATGATTCTACCAAGAAATGTGTGTTCATTGAAACCGCTGGTTTTTGATAGTTTGGGCCCTATTGAATAATGAATGTTTTGAATTTTCTCCAAAAGTAAAGTAGTTGCAAACTCATCCTTTTAGAAACTTGTTTGGGCTGTTGAGAGGAGTAAAAAACCATCAAAAATTTCAATCCTGCATGATTTTACCAAGAAATGTGATTCTTCATTCAAAACCTGATTTTTGCTATTGGGCTCTATTGAATAGTGAATGTTTTGAATTTTCTCCAAAAGTAAAGTAGTTGCAAACTCATGCTTTTAGAGACTTGTTTGGGCTCATGAGAGGAGTAGAAAAACATCAAAAATTTCAGTCCTGCATGATTCTACCAAGAAATGTGTGTTCATTGAAACCGCTGGTTTTTGATAGTTTGGGCCCTATTGAATAATGAATGTTTTGAATTTTCTCCAAAAGTAAAGTAGTTGCAAACTCATCCTTTTAGAAACTTGTTTGGGCTGTTGAGAGGAGTAAAAAACCATCAAAAATTTCAATCCTGCATGATTTTACCAAGAAATGTGATTCTTCATTCAAAACCTGATTTTTGCTATTGGGCTCTATTGAATAATGAATGTTTTGAATTTTCTCCAAAAGTAAAGTAGTTGCAAACTCATGCTTTTAGAGACTTGTTTGGGCTCATGAGACGAGTAGAAAAACATCAAAAATTTCAGTCCTGCATGATTCTACCAAGAAATGTGTGTTCATTCAAACCGCTGGTTTTTGATAGTTTGGGCCCTATTGAATAATGAATGTTTTGAATTTTCTCCAAAAGTAAAGTAGTTGCAAACTCATCCTTTTAGAAACTTGTTTGGGCTGTTGAGAGGAGTAAAAAACCATCAAAAATTTCAATCCTGCATGATTCTACCAAGAAATGTGATTCTTCATTGAAAACCTGATTTTTGCTATTGGGCTCTATTGAATAATGAATGTTTTGAATTTTCTCCAAAAGTAAAGTAGTTGCAAACTCATGCTTTTAGAGACTTGTTTGGGCTCATGAGAGGAGTAGAAAAACATCAAAAATTTCAGTTCTGCATGATTCTACCAAGAAATGTGTGTTCATTGAAACCGCTGGTTTTTGATAGTTTGGGCCCTATTGAAAAATAAATGTTTTGAATTTTCTCCAAAAGTAAAGTAGTTGCAAACTCATCCTTTTAGAAACTTGTTTGGGCTGTTGAGAGGAGTAAAAAACCATCAAAAATTTCAATCCTGCATGATTTTACCAAGAAATGTGATTCTTCATTCAAAACCTGATTTTTGCTATTGGGCTCTATTGAATAGTGAATGTTTTGAATTTTCTCCAAAAGTAAAGTACTTGCAAACTCATGCTTTTAGAGACTTGTTTGGGCTCATGAGAGGAGTAGAAAAACATCAAAAATTTCAGTCCTGCATGATTCTACCAAGAAATGTGTGTTCATTCAAACCGCTGGTTTTTGATAGTTTGGGCCCTATTGAATAATGAATGTTTTGAATTTTCTCCAAAAGTAAAGTAGTTGCAAACTCATCCTTTTAGAAACTTGTTTGGGCTGTTGAGAGGAGTAAAAAACCATCAAAAATTTCAATCCTGCATGATTTTACCAAGAAATGTGATTCTTCATTCAAAACCTGATTTTTGCTATTGGGCTCTATTGAATAATGAATGTTTTGAATTTTCTACAAAAGTAAAGTAGTTGCAAACTCATGCTTTTAGAGACTTGTTTGGGCTCATGAGAGGAGTAGAAAAACATCAAAAATTTCAGTCCTGCATGATTCTACCAAGAAATGTATGTTCATTCAAACCGCTGGTTTTTGATAGTTTGGGCCCTATTGAATAATGAATGTTTTGAATTTTCTCCAAAAGTAAAGTAGTTGCAAACTCATGCTTTTAGAGACTTGTTTGGGCTCATGAGAGGAGTAGAAAAACATCAAAAATTTCAGTCCTGCATGATTCTACCAAGAAATGTATGTTCATTCAAACCGCTGGTTTTTGATAGTTTGGGCACTATTGAATAATGAATGTTTTGAATTTTCTCCAAAAGTAAAGTAGTTGCAAACTCATCCTTTTAGAAACTTGTTTGGGCTGTTGAGAGGAGGCAAAAACCATCAAAAATTTCAATCCTGCATGATTTTACCAAGAAATGTGATTCTTCATTCAAAACCTGATTTTTGCTATTGGGCTCTATTGAATAGTGAATGTTTTGAATTTTCTCCAAAAGAAAAGTAGTTGCAAACTCATGCTTTTAGAGACTTGTTTGGGCTCATGAGAGGAGTAGAAAAACATCAAAAATTTCAGTCCTGCATGATTCTACCAAGAAATGTGTGTTCATTCAAACCTCTGGTTTTTGATAGCCTTTGGTTTTGATGGTTTTTGGGCCCTATTGAATAATGAATGTTTTGAATTTTCTCCAAAAGTAAAGTAGTTGCAAACTCATCCTTTTAGAAACTTGTTTGGGCTTTTGAGAGGAGTAAAAAACCATCAAAAATTTCAATCCTGCATGATTCTACCAAGAAATGTGATTCTTCATTCAAAACGCTGGTTTTTGCTATTGGGCTCTATTGAATAATGAATGTTTTGAATTTTCTCCAAAAGTAAAGTAGTTGCAAACTCATCCGTTTAGAGACTTGTTTGGGCTCATGAGAGGAGTAGAAAAACATCAAAAATTTCAGTCCTGCACGATTCTACCAAGAAATGTGTGTTCATTCAAACCGCTGGTTTTTGATATTTTGGGCCCTATTGAATAATGAATGTTTTGAATTTTCTCCAAAAGTAAAGTAGTTGCAAACTCGTCCTTTTAGAAACTTGTTTGGGCTGTTGAGAGGAGTAAAAAACCATCAAAAATTTCAATCCTGCATGATTCTACCAAGAAATGTGATTCTTCATTGAAAAACTGATTTTTGCTATTGGGCTCTATAGAATAATGAATGTTTTGAATTTTCTCCAAAAGTAAAGTAGTTGCAAACTCATGCTTTTAGAGACTTGTTTGGGCTCATGAGAGGAGTAGAAAAACATCAAAAATTTCAGTCCTGCATGATTCTACCAAGAAATGTGTGTTCATTGAAACCGCTGGTTTTTGATAGTTTGGGCCCTATTGAATAATGAATGTTTTGAATTTTCTCCAAAAGTAAAGTAGTTGCAAACTCATCCTTTTAGAAACTTGTTTGGGCTGTTGAGAGGAGTAAAAAACCATCAAAAATTTCAATCCTGCATGATTTTACCAAGAAATGTGATTCTTCATTCAAAACGCTGGTTTTTGCTATTGGGCTCTATTGAATAATGAATGTTTTGAATTTTCTCCAAAAGTAAAGTAGTTGCAAACTCATCCTTTTAGAAACTTGTTTGGGCTGTTGAGAGGAGTAAAAAACCATCAAAAATTTCAATCCTGCATGATTCTACCAAGAAATGTGATTCTTCATTCAAAACGCTGGTTTTTGCTATTGGGCTCTATTGAATAATGAATGTTTTGAATTTTCTCCAAAAGTAAAGTAGTTGCAAACTCATGCTTTTATAGACTTGTTTGGGCTCATGAGAGGAGTAGAAAAACATCAAAAATTTCAGTCCTGCATGATTCTACCAAGAAATGTGTGTTCATTGAAACCGCTGGTTTTTGATAGTTTGGACCCTATTGAATAATGAATGTTTTGAATTTTCTCCAAAAGTAAAGTAGTTGCAAACTCATCCTTTTAGAAACTTGTTTGGGCTGTTGAGAGGAGTAAAAAACCATCAAAAATTTCAATCCTGCATGATTCTACCAAGAAATGTGATTCTTCATTCAAAATGCTGGTTTTTGCTATTGGGCTCTATAGAATAATGAATGTTTTGAATTTTCTCCAAAAGTAAAGTAGTTGCAAACTCATGCTTTTAGAGACTTGTTTGGGCTCATGAGAGGAGTAGAAAAACATCAAAAATTTCAGTCCTGCATGATTCTACCAAGAAATGTGTGTTCATTGAAACCGCTGGTGTTTGATAGTTTGGGCACTATTGAATAATGAATGTTTTGAATTTTCTCCAAAAGTAAAGTAGTTGCAAACTCATCCTTTTAGAATCTTGTTTGGGATGTTGAGAGGAGTAAAAAACCATCAAAAATTTCAATCCTGCATGATTTTACCAAGAAATGTGATTCTTCATTCAAAACCTGATTTTTGCTATTGGGCTCTATTGAATAATGAATGTTTTGAATTTTCTCCAAAAGTAAAGTAGTTGCAAACTCATCCTTTTAGAAACTTGTTTGGGCTGTTGAGAGGAGTAAAAAACCATCAAAAATTTCAATCCTGCATGATTCTACCAAGAAATGTGATTCTTCATTCAAAACGCTGGTTTTTGCTATTGGGCTCTATTAAATAATGAATGTTTTGAATTTTCTCCAAAAGTAAAGTAGTTGCAAACTCATGCTTTTATAGACTTGTTTGGGCTCATGAGAGGAGTAGAAAAACATCAAAAATTTCAGTCCTGCATGATTCTACCAAGAAATGTGTGTTCATTGAAACCGCTGGTTTTTGATAGTTTGGACCCTATTGAATAATGAATGTTTTGAATTTTCTCCAAAAGTAAAGTAGTTGCAAACTCATCCTTTTAGAAACTTGTTTGGGCTGTTGAGAGGAGTAAAAAACCATCAAAAATTTCAATCCTGCATGATTCTACCAAGAAATGTGATTCTTCATTCAAAATGCTGGTTTTTGCTATTGGGCTCTATAGAATAATGAATGTTTTGAATTTTCTCCAAAAGTAAAGTAGTTGCAAACTCATGCTTTTAGAGACTTGTTTGGGCTCATGAGAGGAGTAGAAAAACATCAAAAATTTCAGTCCTGCATGATTCTACCAAGAAATGTGTGTTCATTGAAACCGCTGGTGTTTGATAGTTTGGGCCCTATTGAATAATGAATGTTTTGAATTTTCTCCAAAAGTAAAGTAGTTGCAAACTCATCCTTTTAGAATCTTGTTTGGGATGTTGAGAGGAGTAAAAAACCATCAAAAATTTCAATCCTGCATGATTTTACCAAGAAATGTGATTCTTCATTCAAAACCTGATTTTTGCTATTGGGCTCTATTGAATAATGAATGTTTTGAATTTTCTCCAAAAGTAAAGTAGTTGCAAACTCATCCTTTTAGAAACTTGTTTGGGCTGTTGAGAGGAGTAAAAAACCATCAAAAATTTCAATCCTGCATGATTCTACCAAGAAATGTGATTCTTCATTCAAAACGCTGGTTTTTGCTATTGGGCTCTATTGAATAATGAATGTTTTGAATTTTCTCCAAAAGTAAAGTAGTTGCAAACTCATGCTTTTAGAGACTTGTTTGGGCTCATGAGAGGAGTAGAAAAACATCAAAAATTTCAGTCCTGCATGATTCTACCAAGAAATGTGTGTTCATTGAAACCGCTGGTTTTTGATAGTTTGGGCCCTATTGAATAATGAATGTTTTGAATTTTCTCCAAAAGTAAAGTAGTTGCAAACTCATCCTTTTAGAAACTTGTTTGGGCTGTTGAGAGGAGTAAAAAACCATCAAAAATTTCAATCCTGCATGATTTTACCAAGAAATGTGATTCTTCATTCAAAACCTGATTTTTGCTATTGGGCTCTATTGAATAGTGAATGTTTTGAATTTTCTCCAAAAGTAAAGTAGTTGCAAACTCATGCTTTTAGAGACTTGTTTGGGCTCATGAGAGGAGTAGAAAAACATCAAAAATTTCAGTCCTGCATGATTCTACCAAGAAATGTGTGTTCATTCAAACCGCTGGTTTTTGATAGTTTGGGCCCTATTGAATAATGAATGTTTTGAATTTTCTCCAAAAGTAAAGTAGTTGCAAACTCATCCTTTTAGAAACTTGTTTGGGCTGTTGAGAGGAGTAAAAAACCATCAAAAATTTCAATCCTGCATGATTCTACCAAGAAATGTGATTCTTCATTCAAAAGGCTGGTTTTTGCTATTGCGCTCTATTGAATAATGAATGTTTTGAATTTTCTCCAAAAGTAAAGTAGTTGCAAACTCATGCTTTTAGAGACTTGTTTGGGCTCATGAGAGGAGTAGAAAAACATCAAAAATTTCAGTCCTGCATGATTCTACCAAGAAATGTGTGTTCATTGAAACCGCTGGTTTTTGATAGTTTGGGCCCTATTGAATAATGAATGTTTTGAATTTTCTCCAAAAGTAAAGTAGTTGCAAACTCATCCTTTTAGAAACTTGTTTGGGCTGTTGAGAGGAGTAAAAAACCATCAAAAATTTCAATCCTGCATGATTCTACCAAGAAATGTGATTCTTCATTCAAAACGCTGGTTTTTGCTATTGGGCTCTATTGAATAATGAATGTTTTGAATTTTCTCCAAAAGTAAAGTAGTTGCAAACTCATGCTTTTAGAGACTTGTTTGGGCTCATGAGAGGAGTAGAAAAACATCAAAAATTTCAGTCCTGCATGATTCTACCAAGAAATGTGTGTTCATTGAAACCGCTGGTGTTTGATTGTTTGGGCCCTATTGAATAATGAATGTTTTGAATTTTCTCCAAAAGTAAAGTAGTTGCAAACTCATCCTTTTAGAATCTTGTTTGGGCTGTTGAGAGGAGTAAAAAACCATCAAAAATTTCAATCCTGCATGATTTTACCAAGAAATGTGATTCTTCATTCAAAACCTGATTTTTGCTATTGGGCTCTATTGAATGGTGAATGTTTTGAATTTTCTCCAAAAGTAAAGTAGTTGCAAACTCATGCTTTTAGAGACTTGTTTGGGCTCATGAGAGGAGTAGAAAAACATCAAAAATTTCAGTCCTGCATGATTCTACCAAGAAATGTGTGTTCATTGAAACCGCTGGTTTTTGATAGTTTGGGCCCTATTGAATAATGAATGTTTTGAATTTTCTCCAAAAGTAAAGTAGTTGCAAACTCATCCTTTTAGAAACTTGTTTGGGCTGTTGAGAGGAGTAAAAAACCATCAAAAATTTCAATCCTGCATGATTCTACCAAGAAATGTGATTCTTCATTCAAAACGCTGGTTTTTGCTATTGGGCTCTATTGAATAATGAATGTTTTGAATTTTCTCCAAAAGTAAAGTAGTTGCAAACTCATGCTTTTAGAGACTTGTTTGGGCTCATGAGAGGAGTAGAAAAACATCAAAAATTTCAGTCCTGCATGATTCTACCAAGAAATGTGTGTTCATTGAAACCGCTGGTGTTTGATTGTTTGGGCCCTATTGAATAATGAATGTTTTGAATTTTCTCCAAAAGTAAAGTAGTTGCAAACTCATCCTTTTAGAATCTTGTTTGGGCTGTTGAGAGGAGTAAAAAACCATCAAAAATTTCAATCCTGCATGATTTTACCAAGAAATGTGATTCTTCATTCAAAACCTGATTTTTGCTATTGGGCTCTATTGAATGGTGAATGTTTTGAATTTTCTGCAAAAGTAAAGTAGTTGCAAACTCATGCTTTTAGAGACTTGTTTGGGCTCATGAGAGGAGTAGAAAAACATCAAAAATTTCAGTCCTGCATGATTCTACCAAGAAATGTGTGTTCATTGAAACCGCTGGTTTTTGATAGTTTGGGCCCTATTGAATAATGAATGTTTTGAATTTTCTCCAAAAGTAAAGTAGTTGCAAACTCATCCTTTTAGAAACTTGTTTGGGCTGTTGAGAGGAGTAAAAAACCATCAAAAATTTCAATCCTGCATGATTTTACCAAGAAATGTGATTCTTCATTCAAAACCTGATTTTTGCTATTGGGCTCTATTGAATAGTGAATGTTTTGAATTTTCTCCAAAAGTAAAGTAGTTGCAAACTCATGCTTTTAGAGACTTGTTTGGGCTCATGAGAGGAGTAGAAAAACATCAAAAATTTCAGTCCTGCATGATTCTACCAAGAAATGTGTGTTCATTGAAACCGCTGGTTTTTGATAGTTTGGGCCCTATTGAATAATGAATGTTTTGAATTTTCTCCAAAAGTAAAGTAGTTGCAAACTCATCCTTTTAGAAACTTGTTTGGGCTGTTGAGAGGAGTAAAAAACCATCAAAAATTTCAATCCTGCATGATTCTACCAAGAAATGTGATTCTTCATTCAAAACGCTGGTTTTTGCTATTGGGCTCTATTGAATAATGAATGTTTTGAATTTTCTCCAAAAGTAAAGTAGTTGCAAACTCATGCTTTTAGAGACTTGTTTGGGCTCATGAGAGGAGTAGAAAAACATCAAAAATTTCAGTCCTGCATGATTCTACCAAGAAATGTGTGTTCATTGAAACCGCTGGTTTTTGATAGTTTGGGCCCTATTGAATAATGAATGTTTTGAATTTTCTCCAAAAGTAAAGTAGTTGCAAACTCATCCTTTTAGAAACTTGTTTGGGCTGTTGAGAGGAGTAAAAAACCATCAAAAATTTCAATCCTGCATGATTTTACCAAGAAATGTGATTCTTCATTCAAAACCTGATTTTTGCTATTGGGCTCTATTGAATAGTGAATGTTTTGAATTTTCTCCAAAAGTAAAGTACTTGCAAACTCATGCTTTTAGAGACTTGTTTGGGCTCATGAGAGGAGTAGAAAAACATCAAAAATTTCAGTCCTGCATGATTCTACCAAGAAATGTGTGTTCATTGAAACCACTGGTCTTTGATAGTTTGGGCCCTATTGAATAATGAATGTTTTGAATTTTCTCCAAAAGTAAAGTAGTTGCAAACTCATCCTTTTAGAAACTTGTTTGGGCTGTTGAGAGGAGTAAAAAACCATCAAAAATTTCAATCCTGCATGATTTTACCAAGAAATGTGATTCTTCATTCAAAACCTGATTTTTGCTATTGGGCTCTATTGAATAGTGAATGTTTTGAATTTTCTCCAAAAGTAAAGTAGTTGCAAACTCATGCTTTTAGAGACTTGTTTGGGCTCATGAGAGGAGTAGAAAAACATCAAAAATTTCAGTCCTGCATGATTCTACCAAGAAATGTGTGTTCATTGAAACCGCTGGTTTTTGATAGTTTGGGCCCTATTGAATAATGAATGTTTTGAATTTTCTCCAAAAGTAAAGTAGTTGCAAACTCATCCTTTTAGAAACTTGTTTGGGCTGTTGAGAGGAGTAAAAAACCATCAAAAATTTCAATCCTGCATGATTCTACCAAGAAATGTGATTCTTCATTCAAAACGCTGGTTTTTGCTATTGGGCTCTATTGAATAATGAATGTTTTGAATTTTCTCCAAAAGTAAAGTAGTTGCAAACGCATGCTTTTAGAGACTTGTTTGGGCTCATGAGAGGAGTAGAAAAACATCAAAAATTTCAGTCCTGCATGATTCTACCAAGAAATGTGTGTTCATTGAAACCGCTGGTTTTTGATAGTTTGGGCCCTATTGAATAATGAATGTTTTGAATTTTCTCCAAAAGTAAAGTAGTTGCAAACTCATCCTTTTAGAAACTTGTTTGGGCTGTTGAGAGGAGTAAAAAACCATCAAAAATTTCAATCCTGCATGATTCTACCAAGAAATGTGATTCTTCATTCAAAACCTGATTTTTGCTATTGGGCTCTATTGAATAGTGAATGTTTTGAATTTTCTCCAAAAGTAAAGTACTTGCAAACTCATGCTTTTAGAGACTTGTTTGGGCTCATGAGAGGAGTAGAAAAACATCAAAAATTTCAGTCCTGCATGATTCTACCAAGAAATGTGTGTTCATTGAAACCACTGGTCTTTGATAGTTTGGGCCCTATTGAATAATGAATGTTTTGAATTTTCTCCAAAAGTAAAGTAGTTGCAAACTCATCCTTTTAGAAACTTGTTTGGGCTGTTGAGAGGAGTAAAAAACCATCAAAAATTTCAATCCTGCATGATTTTACCAAGAAATGTGATTCTTCATTCAAAACCTGATTTTTGCTATTGGGCTCTATTGAATAGTGAATGTTTTGAATTTTCTCCAAAAGTAAAGTAGTTGCAAACTCATGCTTTTAGAGACTTGTTTGGGCTCATGAGAGGAGTAGAAAAACATCAAAAATTTCAGTCCTGCATGATTCTACCAAGAAATGTGTGTTCATTGAAACCGCTGGTTTTTGATAGTTTGGGCCCTATTGAATAATGAATGTTTTGAATTTTCTCCAAAAGTAAAGTAGTTGCAAACTCATCCTTTTAGAAACTTGTTTGGGCTGTTGAGAGGAGTAAAAAACCATCAAAAATTTCAATCCTGCATGATTCTACCAAGAAATGTGATTCTTCATTCAAAACGCTGGTTTTTGCTATTGGGCTCTATTGAATAATGAATGTTTTGAATTTTCTCCAAAAGTAAAGTAGTTGCAAACGCATGCTTTTAGAGACTTGTTTGGGCTCATGAGAGGAGTAGAAAAACATCAAAAATTTCAGTCCTGCATGATTCTACCAAGAAATGTGTGTTCATTGAAACCGCTGGTTTTTGATAGTTTGGGCCCTATTGAATAATGAATGTTTTGAATTTTCTCCAAAAGTAAAGTAGTTGCAAACTCATCCTTTTAGAAACTTGTTTGGGCTGTTGAGAGGAGTAAAAAACCATCAAAAATTTCAATCCTGCATGATTCTACCAAGAAATGTGATTCTTCATTCAAAACCTGATTTTTGCTATTGGGCTCTATTGAATAGTGAATGTTTTGAATTTTCTCCAAAAGTAAAGTAGTTGCAAACTCATGCTTTTAGAGACTTGTTTGGGCTCATGAGAGGAGTAGAAAAACATCAAAAATTTCAGTCCTGCATGATTCTACCAAGAAATGTGTGTTCATTGAAACCGCTGGTTTTTGATAGTTTGGGCCCTATTGAATAATGAATGTTTTGAATTTTCTCCAAAAGTAAAGTAGTTGCAAACTCATCCTTTTAGAAACTTGTTTGGGCTGTTGAGAGGAGTAAAAAACCATCAAAAATTTCAATCCTGCATGATTCTACCAAGAAATGTGATTCTTCATTCAAAACGCTGGTTTTTGCTATTGGGCTCTATTGAATAATGAATGTTTTGAATTTTCTCCAAAAGTAAAGTAGTTGCAAACTCATGCTTTTAGAGACTTGTTTGGGCTCATGAGAGGAGTAGAAAAACATCAAAAATTTCAGTCCTGCATGATTCTACCAAGAAATGTGTGTTCATTGAAACCGCTGGTGTTTGATAGTTTGGGCCCTATTGAATAATGAATGTTTCGAATTTTCTCCAAAAGTAAAGTAGTTGCAAACTCATCCTTTTAGAAACTTGTTTGGGCTGTTGAGAGGAGTAAAAAACCATCAAAAATTTCAATCCTGCATGATTTTACCAAGAAATGTGATTCTTCATTCAAAACCTGATTTTTGCTATTGGGCTCTATTGAATGGTGAATGTTTTGAATTTTCTCCAAAAGTAAAGTAGTTGCAAACTCATGCTTTTAGAGACTTGTTTGGGCTCATGAGAGGAGTAGAAAAACATCAAAAATTTCAGTCCTGCATGATTCTACCAAGAAATGTGTGTTCATTGAAACCGCTGGTTTTTGATAGTTTGGGCCCTATTGAATAATGAATGTTTTGAATTTTCTCCAAAAGTAAAGTAGTTGCAAACTCATCCTTTTAGAAACTTGTTTGGGCTGTTGAGAGGAGTAAAAAACCATCAAAAATTTCAATCCTGCATGATTCTACCAAGAAATGTGATTCTTCATTCAAAACGCTGGTTTTTGCTATTGGGCTCTATTGAATAATGAATGTTTTGAATTTTCTCCAAAAGTAAAGTAGTTGCAAACTCATGCTTTTAGAGACTTGTTTGGGCTCATGAGAGGAGTAGAAAAACATCAAAAATTTCAGTCCTGCATGATTCTACCAAGAAATGTGTGTTCATTGAAACCGCTGGTGTTTGATAGTTTGGGCCCTATTGAATAATGAATGTTTCGAATTTTCTCCAAAAGTAAAGTAGTTGCAAACTCATCCTTTTAGAAACTTGTTTGGGCTGTTGAGAGGAGTAAAAAACCATCAAAAATTTCAATCCTGCATGATTTTACCAAGAAATGTGATTCTTCATTCAAAACCTGATTTTTGCTATTGGGCTCTATTGAATAGTGAATGTTTTGAATTTTCTCCAAAAGTAAAGTAGTTGCAAACTCATGCTTTTAGAGACTTGTTTGGGCTCATGAGAGGAGTAGAAAAACATCAAAAATTTCAGTCCTGCATGATTCTACCAAGAAATGTGTGTTCATTCAAACCGCTGGTTTTTGATAGTTTGGGCCCTATTGAATAATGAATGTTTTGAATTTTCTCCAAAAGTAAAGTAGTTGCAAACTCATCCTTTTAGAAACTTGTTTGGGCTGTTGAGAGGAGTAAAAAACCATCAAAAATTTCAATCCTGCATGATTCTACCAAGAAATGTGATTCTTCATTCAAAACGCTGGTTTTTGCTATTGGGCTCTATTGAATAATGAATGTTTTGAATTTTCTCCAAAAGTAAAGTAGTTGCAAACTCATGCTTTTAGAGACTTGTTTGGGCTCATGAGAGGAGTAGAAAAACATCAAAAATTTCAGTCCTGCATGATTCTACCAAGAAATGTGTGTTCATTGAAACCGCTGGTTTTTGATAGTTTGGGCCCTATTGAATAATGAATGTTTTGAATTTTCTCCAAAAGTAAAGTAGTTGCAAACTCATCCTTTTAGAAACTTGTTTGGGCTGTTGAGAGGAGTAAAAAACCATCAAAAATTTCAATCCTGCATGATTTTACCAAGAAATGTGATTCTTCATTCAAAACCTGATTTTTGCTATTGGGCTCTATTGAATAGTGAATGTTTTGAATTTTCTCCAAAAGTAAAGTACTTGCAAACTCATGCTTTTAGAGACTTGTTTGGGCTCATGAGAGGAGTAGAAAAACATCAAAAATTTCAGTCCTGCATGATTCTACCAAGAAATGTGTGTTCATTGAAACCACTGGTTTTTGATAGTTTGGGCCCTATTGAATAATGAATGTTTTGAATTTTCTCCAAAAGTAAAGTAGTTGCAAACTCATCCTTTTAGAAACTTGTTTGGGCTGTTGAGAGGAGTAAAAAACCATCAAAAATTTCAATCCTGCATGATTTTACCAAGAAATGTGATTCTTCATTCAAAACCTGATTTTTGCTATTGGGCTCTATTGAATAGTGAATGTTTTGAATTTTCTCCAAAAGTAAAGTAGTTGCAAACTCATGCTTTTAGAGACTTGTTTGGGCTCATGAGAGGAGTAGAAAAACATCAAAAATTTCAGTCCTGCATGATTCTACCAAGAAATGTGTGTTCATTGAAACCGCTGGTTTTTGATAGTTTGGGCCCTATTGAATAATGAATGTTTTGAATTTTCTCCAAAAGTAAAGTAGTTGCAAACTCATCCTTTTAGAAACTTGTTTGGGCTGTTGAGAGGAGTAAAAAACCATCAAAAATTTCAATCCTGCATGATTCTACCAAGAAATGTGATTCTTCATTCAAAACGCTGGTTTTTGCTATTGGGCTCTATTGAATAATGAATGTTTTGAATTTTCTCCAAAAGTAAAGTAGTTGCAAACTCATGCTTTTAGAGACTTGTTTGGGCTCATGAGAGGAGTAGAAAAACATCAAAAATTTCAGTCCTGCATGATTCTACCAAGAAATGTGTGTTCATTGAAACCGCTGGTTTTTGATAGTTTGGGCCCTATTGAATAATGAATGTTTTGAATTTTCTCCAAAAGTAAAGTAGTTGCAAACTCATCCTTTTAGAAACTTGTTTGGGCTGTTGAGAGGAGTAAAAAACCATCAAAAATTTCAATCCTGCATGATTCTACCAAGAAATGTGATTCTTCATTCAAAACGCTGGTTTTTGCTATTGGGCTCTATTGAATAATGAATGTTTTGAATTTTCTCCAAAAGTAAAGTAGTTGCAAACTCATGCTTTTAGAGACTTGTTTGGGCTCATGAGAGGAGTAGAAAAACATCAAAAATTTCAGTCCTGCATGATTCTACCAAGAAATGTGTGTTCATTGAAACCGCTGGTGTTTGATAGTTTGGGCCCTATTGAATAATGAATGTTTCGAATT
Source organism: Dendrobates tinctorius (assembly GCF_039654945.1). Classification (NCBI taxonomy): domain Eukaryota; kingdom Metazoa; phylum Chordata; class Amphibia; order Anura; family Dendrobatidae; genus Dendrobates; species Dendrobates tinctorius. The sequence continues at coordinate 1,289,293 of NW_027362076.1, forward strand.
TTCTCCAAAAGTAAAGTAGTTGCAAACTCATCCTTTTAGAAACTTGTTTGGGCTGTTGAGAGGAGTAAAAAACCATCAAAAATTTCAATCCTGCATGATTTTACCAAGAAATGTGATTCTTCATTCAAAACCTGATTTTTGCTATTGGGCTCTATTGAATGGTGAATGTTTTGAATTTTCTCCAAAAGTAAAGTAGTTGCAAACTCATGCTTTTAGAGACTTGTTTGGGCTCATGAGAGGAGTAGAAAAACATCAAAAATTTCAGTCCTGCATGATTCTACCAAGAAATGTGTGTTCATTGAAACCGCTGGTTTTTGATAGTTTGGGCCCTATTGAATAATGAATGTTTTGAATTTTCTCCAAAAGTAAAGTAGTTGCAAACTCATCCTTTTAGAAACTTGTTTGGGCTGTTGAGAGGAGTAAAAAACCATCAAAAATTTCAATCCTGCATGATTTTACCAAGAAATGTGATTCTTCATTCAAAACCTGATTTTTGCTATTGGGCTCTATTGAATAGTGAATGTTTTGAATTTTCTCCAAAAGTAAAGTAGTTGCAAACTCATGCTTTTAGAGACTTGTTTGGGCTCATGAGAGGAGTAGAAAAACATCAAAAATTTCAGTCCTGCATGATTCTACCAAGAAATGTGTGTTCATTGAAACCGCTGGTTTTTGATAGTTTGGGCCCTATTGAATAATGAATGTTTTGAATTTTCTCCAAAAGTAAAGTAGTTGCAAACTCATCCTTTTAGAAACTTGTTTGGGCTGTTGAGAGGAGTAAAAAACCATCAAAAATTTAAATCCTGCATGATTTTACCAAGAAATGTGATTCTTCATTCAAAACCTGATTTTTGCTATTGGGCTCTATTGAATGGTGAATGTTTTGAATTTTCTCCAAAAGTAAAGTAGTTGCAAACTCATCCTTTTAGAAACTTGTTTGGGCTGTTGAGAGGAGTAAAAAACCATCAAAAATTTCAATCCTGCATGATTTTACCAAGAAATGTGATTCTTCATTCAAAACCTGATTTTTGCTACTGGGCTCTATTGAATAGTGAATGTTTTGAATTTTCTCCAAAAGTAAAGTAGTTGCAAACTCATGCTTTTAGAGACTTGTTTGGGCTCATGAGAGGAGTAGAAAAACATCAAAAATTTCAGTCCTGCATGATTCTACCAAGAAATGTGTGTTCATTGAAACCGCTGGTTTTTGATAGTTTGGGCCCTATTGAATAATGAATGTTTTGAATTTTCTCCAAAAGTAAAGTAGTTGCAAACTCATCCTTTTAGAAACTTGTTTGGGCTGTTGAGAGGAGTAAAAAACCATCAAAAATTTCAATCCTGCATGATTTTACCAAGAAATGTGATTCTTCATTCAAAACCTGATTTTTGCTATTGGGCTCTATTGAATGGTGAATGTTTTGAATTTTCTCCAAAAGTAAAGTAGTTGCAAACTCATGCTTTTAGAGACTTGTTTGGGCTCATGAGAGGAGTAGAAAAACATCAAAAATTTCAGTCCTGCATGATTCTACCAAGAAATGTGTGTTCATTGAAACCGCTGGTTTTTGATAGTTTGGGCCCTATTGAATAATGAATGTTTTGAATTTTCTCCAAAAGTAAAGTAGTTGCAAACTCATCCTTTTAGAAACTTGTTTGGGCTGTTGAGAGGAGTAAAAAACCATCAAAAATTTCAATCCTGCATGATTCTACCAAGAAATGTGATTCTTCATTCAAAACGCTGGTTTTTGCTATTGGGCTCTATTGAATAATGAATGTTTTGAATTTTCTCCAAAAGTAAAGTAGTTGCAAACTCATGCTTTTAGAGACTTGTTTGGGCTCATGAGAGGAGTAGAAAAACATCAAAAATTTCAGTCCTGCATGATTCTACCAAGAAATGTGTGTTCATTGAAACCGCTGGTGTTTGATAGTTTGGGCCCTATTGAATAATGAATGTTTCGAATTTTCTCCAAAAGTAAAGTAGTTGCAAACTCATCCTTTTAGAAACTTGTTTGGGCTGTTGAGAGGAGTAAAAAACCATCAAAAATTTCAATCCTGCATGATTTTACCAAGAAATGTGATTCTTCATTCAAAACCTGATTTTTGCTATTGGGCTCTATTGAATAGTGAATGTTTTGAATTTTCTCCAAAAGTAAAGTAGTTGCAAACTCATGCTTTTAGAGACTTGTTTGGGCTCATGAGAGGAGTAGAAAAACATCAAAAATTTCAGTCCTGCATGATTCTACCAAGAAATGTGTGTTCATTCAAACCGCTGGTTTTTGATAGTTTGGGCCCTATTGAATAATGAATGTTTTGAATTTTCTCCAAAAGTAAAGTAGTTGCAAACTCATCCTTTTAGAAACTTGTTTGGGCTGTTGAGAGGAGTAAAAAACCATCAAAAATTTCAATCCTGCATGATTCTACCAAGAAATGTGATTCTTCATTCAAAACGCTGGTTTTTGCTATTGGGCTCTATTGAATAATGAATGTTTTGAATTTTCTCCAAAAGTAAAGTAGTTGCAAACTCATGCTTTTAGAGACTTGTTTGGGCTCATGAGAGGAGTAGAAAAACATCAAAAATTTCAGTCCTGCATGATTCTACCAAGAAATGTGTGTTCATTGAAACCGCTGGTTTTTGATAGTTTGGGCCCTATTGAATAATGAATGTTTTGAATTTTCTCCAAAAGTAAAGTAGTTGCAAACTCATCCTTTTAGAAACTTGTTTGGGCTGTTGAGAGGAGTAAAAAACCATCAAAAATTTCAATCCTGCATGATTTTACCAAGAAATGTGATTCTTCATTCAAAACCTGATTTTTGCTATTGGGCTCTATTGAATAGTGAATGTTTTGAATTTTCTCCATTTTCAATAACTTTATTGAAATTTTACATAAAGTTAACAGTATTGTTTTTACAGCATATTATTGACGGTAGGGTTCAGGATAATATACAAAATAACAGTAATGTATTACATTGAGTAGATCAGTAGGAGTAACAATACACCTAATAATATAAACACTTAACAGTAGTGTGATAAATTGTCAGAGAACCAAGAGATAATCTTATAATAAACTAACGTAATGAGTTACATTGTTTTCTGTTTTAAGAGAGTAAAGCGCGTTTTTACCAGATAAATTCAGAGAGGAGAGATATCAGCAATAAAAATAAAAAAAATCACATAGTGGGAGAGACCAAGAGCAGTTCAATTAGGAGAAATTCTGATCAGAGGTAAATCTTATCCAAGAATTCCACCTTTTGCTATATGTACTGAAGTAGTCATTTGCCAAAGCATGGCTTTTTTCGTATGAGCAATGTAATGACATCTTGTCTACAATATCACTAATTTTGGGAGTAGCCTCTTCGTTCCATAAGGATGCTATGGCATTTTTAGTTATTAGAAAAAGGTGGATAACTGTTGGGATATGAGATGTATGAATCACTTCTAAACCTATGGACAATAATGCCATCTGTGGCGTAAGGGTGATGTTCTGTTTAGTCAGAATATTAATTGTTCTAGAGATTTCTATCCAAATGGGCCTGATTTTAGGACATTCCCAGAATACGTGTAATAGTGTACCTGTGAATCCGCAATCTCTCCAACAATCTGGGGATCTACCTGGGAACATCCTGGCCAGCTTCACAGGAGTATAGTACCATCTAGATGTCAGTTTGTAAAAGGATTCATGTAGAGATGCGCAAATGTTGGATGAATATGTCTGTTTGAGAGCCAGCTCCCATTGTTCCAGAGAGAATAGAGTATCAAAATCGCTCTCCCATTTAATCATATATGAAGTTTTATCTCCAATATCAGAGCCGTTCAAAAAATCATATATATTTCTTGATCTCCAATGGACCTTAACATTAGGATTGCAAAGTAGCAAACTTGTAGATTCTGTAATGTAAGATTTTTTTTTCAAAAATTTTGAAATATTTTTCTTAATCGAGGGAAGGAGTTCCAAATCCTGGCAAGAAAAATTATGTTGAGATATTAAATATTCGTTGCTTATAAATTTCTTACCATCGAACAAATCCCCTATCACCTTAATACCAAATTTTATCCAATCTTTCGGGATTTTTTTATCCATTAGTAAACCAAGAAATTTGATAGGAATATTTTTTAATTGAACGTATCTCTGGCTTCTATTTCTCTTAACCTGCGACTTAGCCAGTTGCTTCCATGCAGAGAGAGTTGCGGAGATTATTGGGGAGTCATAACGTAAAGGAGTAGATGACCCCAAACACTCTAGAATTGCGCTTAAAAGAGTTTTGTTTTTATTAAAATATGTCTCGATTTCTACCCAAGCTGGGACGTTATTTGAATTAACCCAAGAAAAGGATTGTTTTATTAAATTGGCATAGTAATAATTGATTAAATTTGGAAGGGCTAGGCCTCCATTGACTTTGCTTCTGTATAGTATATGGGAAGCCACTCTCGCCCTTTTCTTATTCCAAACAAACTTATTTATAATAGACTGAAGTTTCCTAATAAATTTTAAGGGAACAAGCAAAGGTATTGCTCTAAAGATATATAGTATCTTTGGAAGAGTAAAAAGCTTAAATAGTGTTATCCTTCCCACCCATGAAATTTCGTGAGTCGCAAAATTGTTCAATTCGATCTGAGTCTTTTTTGTAATGTTTTGTATGTTCAACTCAACTGTCTTCCTAAAGTTCCTGGATATACGAATACCCAAGTATGAAACATCCTCTTTCTCCCAATCAAACCGGGAAATTTCCTTAATGCGTGAGATGGTTAGGTCGTCTAGAAAGAAATCCAAGATTTTAGATTTGTTCTCATTGATTTTGTAAAATGAGATTTTAGAGAAATTCTCGATAGTAGATAATACACCCCTAATAGAGTTCAGTGGATCTGATAGACTCAGTATAATGTCATCAGCGAATAGACCAATTTTAAATTGGTGATCTTCAATTTGGATACCATGGATCTCATCATTGGTTCTTATTGCTTCTGCTAAGGGTTCCATAATCAGCGCAAATAACAGGGGGGAGAGTGGGCATCCCTGTCTAGTTCCGTTAGTTATCATGATGCGATCTGAAGTGTGGTTATTTGCATAAACATTAGCGCAAGGGTTTGTGTATAAAGCCATTATAGTTTTTATTATATTATCACTGAAGCCAAATTTATTCAGAGTTGCTTTGAGGAAGTCCCAATTAACCCTGTCGAAGGCTTTCTCTGCGTCTAAAGCCAGGAGGAGAGAGGGGATTTTCTTTCTTTTAATAAAATTTACCAAGTTCAATGTTCTCCTAGTGCCATCAATAGTCTGGCGTCCCTCTATAAACCCGAGTTGATCTTTATGAATAATGTTTGGGAGGATATTTTTTAGTCTATTTGCTATAATTTTTGAATATAGTTTGACATCGGTATTTATTAGAGAGATAGGCCTATAATTTTTGACTGACTCCGGGTCTCCCTTAGGTTTGGGTATTAAAATTATATTAGCCTGTAACATTTCCTGAGGAAATTCTCCAGTCCGGGATGCTTTGTCAAATATGCGGACTAAATGTGGGGTTATAATATTTGCGAATGCTTGGTAATATTCATTCGAGAATCCATCGGGGCCCGGAGTTTTCTTTTTTTTAACTGATTTAATTACTTCCAGGACTTCAGACGCAGAGAAAGGGGCCTCAAGTTTAGACAGTTGTTGGGGGGCAATCTTAGGCAACCCCAGAGGGGCAAGAAAATCATTTATGCCTTGTTCGTCGGGTTGTTGGGTATGTTCATCTAGTTTAAGATTGTAAATAGACGAATAATATTTAGCAAATGCTTCAACGATCTTCTTGGGGTGTTCCAATTTATTGCCCCCATGGTTAATTTTATTGATTTTGCATTTGATCCTAATTGATCTGAATTTTTGTGCCATAAGTCTAGTGGGTTTGTTATATGAAGAATAATAGTTGGATTTCATTAGTTTTGCGAATTTTTCGTATTCACTGAATAACTCCGATCTAAGATCTATTCTTAGTTTAAGAATCTCCGAGTGTATATTTGGTGGAGGAGAGGATGAATTTTGTAATATTGCTTCCAATTTTTGTAACTCTAATTGTATGGTACGGATTTTTTCTTTGGAAAGTTTTTTTTTTTTGTAGGCCAGATATGTCATAACCCCCCTAATTACTGCCTTGTGCGCATTCCAAAGGGTGAATGGGCAAATGTTGTTTATATCATTTTCTATGAAATAATTATTTAAGGCTTTTTCAATTTCTTTTTTAAATTTTGGGTTGAACAACAGGGATGAGTCGCATCTCCATTGGGATCTGAACTCCGCCGACCTACCAAGGAAAATTTCTGCAACAATTGGAGAGTGATCAGAAAATGTTTTGGGGAGAATTTCAATTTTCTTAAATTTCGAAATTGAGAATGTATCTGTCAGAAACAAGTCAATCCTAGCGAAAGACTTGTGTGCCTCTGAGAAATGGGTATATTCCTTAGATGATGTATTTAAACATCTGAATACATCTAGGTATTCATGGTTGCAAAGCCAATTTTTTAATTCAGGAAATGATGAGCGAGTGAGAGAGGTGGAATCCATTGCTCCATCAGGAACAATGTTGAAATCACCCACCAAAACAATAACACCTTTTTTTACTTCCTGGATTTTTCTATCGAGACCATTGAAGAAACGCATTTGACCGTTACATGGAGCATAAACATTCACAAGTGTCGTTAGTTGATTGTCTATCAGACAAGTAAGAATCAAATATCTGCCCTCGTTATCAGAGTATTCGTTAATGATTTCGAATGAAATAGTGTCTTTAATTAGTATGAGGACTCCTGCTCGTTTCTTTTCATTAAGAGATTTGTATATATATGGGAAATTTTTATTCTCTATCTTGGGGTGTCCATCCCTAGCCAATTTCACCTCTTGGAGGCAAATTATATCTGCTCTGCTGCCCCTGATCTCCCTCCACGCGAGATACCTCTTAGCGGGACTATTCAATCCCCTCACATTGAGTGATAATATCTTAACCATATACTAAAGAATACAAAAAACAAGAAACAAAAACGGAAATATAAACTGAACAATAAACAGGAAGAGATTACCACAATCTTAGGTAAACTTCCTAAAATGGGGAAAAGCTCGTGAAACTCCGCAGGAAGCCTCCTGCATACAAATAATGTAAGTGATATAGCAATTAAAGTTTGCATTTTTCACCCTGGAGCCTCATCTCTCTTGTCCAAGGATTTAAGAAAATTTTTCCCCTCTTGTGGAGATAGGATTACTACTACCTTCCCACCATGAATTATCAAAAGCTTAGTAGGGAACCCCCACCTATAAACCACACCCTTTTGTCTCAGAATTGTCGTAACTTCATTAAATCCCTTCCTTGTTTGGATAGTTTCTTTTGAAAGGTCTGCATATGATTTGATGTGATCATAGGGGTGGGGAAGGTGTTTATTGGTCCTAAAATAGTTTAAGAATTTTTCTTTGGTGGAGTAAAAATGGAATCTTAAGATAGTGTCCCTAGGGAGCTCAGCCGAGATAGATGCAGGCCTCGGGAGTCTGTGGATTCTATCTATCATTAGTTCTACCTCAGGGATGGATGGCAGAATCTTGATTAAAATCTCTTTAACATATTTTTGTAAATTGTGCTGGTTAATTTTTTCCGAGATCCCTCTCAATTTAATGTTGTTCCTCCTACTGCGGTCTTCTAGGTCGGCTACTTTATTTCGTAAAAAAAGGATTTCTTTTTGGGCATTAGTTTGTTGTTTTTGAATGGAATCTGAGGTTTTCCCTAGAGCTTCTAATGTCTTTTCATTATTGTCAATCCTAGTGTTAACTGTGTCAAGATTGGATTGTAGACGGTTTACATGTTTATTCAGAGAGGACTCAAAGCTTTTGTTTAATGCTAGAATTAAGTCTTTAATATATTTTTCAGAGACCCCTCTTTCAGAAGCCTGGAAGTTTTCCAGACCCTCATGTCCACTGCTACTAGCCTCCTCCTCCTCCTCTACAAAACTATAGTCTTTTCTGGGTCTACTTTTTTCTCGACTGTGAGATGGAGAGGCTTCGTAGTATTCTTCCTCGTCTGACAACACAGACCTACCCTCCCCTTTAGACTCATCTCTTTTAGATTTTCTATTAACAGAGGTATCCATTATTGATTGGATGTTATCCAACTCTTGTATCATTAAAGTATGGGAGTCACCCTTTTGTCCGATTTCAAATTTAGTAGGTTTTTTGGGGGAGGGAGGGGGGCTAATGCATATAGCTTCATCTAGATTAGTCATATCTTGTTTGCGCGTGGACTTATCTTTCTGCTGTTTCGCTTTATTGTTTTTCTGACTCATTTTTTTTTTTTTTTTTTTTTTATATAATTATAAAGCTTTCACTATCCTTAAGGAACAGCAGAGATATTTCTATTCCACCAACACGCTCAAAGAGAGAGATAAATCACGAAAATGTGTATCTGTAGATCAGAGGTCAAGTATGTATCTTAAACCCAAGCCCTTTAAGGGAGTATTATGATAGCTGTTTATATCAGGTATATAAAACCAAAAACCAGAATATCATATAAAAGTCTAAGCAGATTATCATATGACAGTTGTTGTATGAAAATAAGTAAAATAATAATAAGCAGCTTCCTATATTTAGAGTGACGACTTTAAGTAGCCGTTACATGAGAAACTCACAGAATCACTATAGATGCGATTTAGTGCGCTATTTATATTAAAACAATGACAATAGCGGGAAAATCAAACTCGATGAAATCCAAGATCCCTCTTGTTCTTCTGGGTGAATCCCCAAATATTCTCCAGCAGGCAGGATGAGCGGGGACAAATCAACAAGAATATATGGAAGCTTACCAATTAAAATAACAGCCCCAGTCAATCAAGCGTCGGTTTCTGAAAATCAACGCCGCCGTTGGTCGTAGTGTGCCAGGTGTCTCCCTGCTCAGAAGGTGGACCCCGACTCTGGGGAAAAAAAAAAAAAAACACTCCAATCCGAGGTTCCAAGAACAAGTTATTCCATCAAAACCGCGGCGGGTGTCAGGCTGCGGCAGCCGCTATTACAGATATCCGGCTCCTGCCTTCCCCTGCACCACTCAAAGCCCTGTTTCAGCAAAGCCCGAGTTCTCTTTGGAATTCAATATGGCAGAGCTCAATCTTCTTAGAGGGATCTCCCTGACTCCAGGGAACAAAATTTCCACAGAACCGGACCTCCAGAAGTTCACAATATCACAAAACGCTCGGCGGGTCCGAGCGCGCGGCCGCGGCTGTCACTCAGATCCTTACCCCCGCAGCTTTCTTCCACCGCCAATGATTTTTAGTTAGGAAAAGCCGAATCTTGCCTCAATCCCGGCGTGCCTGGTCTCGTTCTGTTCGGAGAGGTCCCCCGGTTCCAGTGAAACAGGCTCCCGATGTATTTTAAGCTCCAGGAGTGAGCAGTACCCCAAAAACAGCGGCGGTATAGATTTAACGCCGGAGAATCACTCACAGCAAATAGGCCACGTCAGCTCCCAGTCCAGGGTGTTTAAATTTCAAGCTGAGAGGTTCCACAAAGGGTCCTGAAGTCTCAGGTATCAGAGAGGACGCCCGGTCCACAAGTGGGGGGAAAAGCGCGGGAAAATCCTGGCCGGTTCACTCTTCCTGCTACTTTCTTCAGACGTCGCTATACTTGACGGCGTCGGTGTGTAACGCTGCCTCAGCCAGACCCCCGAGACCCGCCGCTTGTCACAACGGGCCCCGGAGTCTCCTCTGTCGGCCTCTTTCAGTTTTTCTGGCAACGTCTCACCTCTTCCCCTCTCGGGCCCGCCGCTGCAGAGAGAAGCAGGCGCGGGAAAAACTTGCTGATTCACCGCTCCTCAGGCATTAGAAGGTCATATCTCGGGGAGTATTCATCATAAAAACTCCAGAAGGGTCTCAAAATGATCCTGGAGAATAAGGCTGTTAAATCCAATAAAACTTTTTGTCCAAATTCTTCTTGTTCGCTTTGTAAGTCGCTTGACAAGGAAGGCTTCCTCAGAGCTCAGAGCTCACACAGCCTGCTGCATTGAGCTCCAGACCACGCCCCTTTGAATTTTCTCCAAAAGTAAAGTACTTGCAAACTCATGCTTTTAGAGACTTGTTTGGGCTCATGAGAGGAGTAGAAAAACATCAAAAATTTCAGTCCTGCATGATTCTACCAAGAAATGTGTGTTCATTGAAACCACTGGTTTTTGATAGTTTGGGCCCTATTGAATAATGAATGTTTTGAATTTTCTCCAAAAGTAAAGTAGTTGCAAACTCATCCTTTTAGAAACTTGTTTGGGCTGTTGAGAGGAGTAAAAAACCATCAAAAATTTCAATCCTGCATGATTTTACCAAGAAATGTGATTCTTCATTCAAAACCTGATTTTTGCTATTGGGCTCTATTGAATAGTGAATGTTTTGAATTTTCTCCAAAAGTAAAGTAGTTGCAAACTCATGCTTTTAGAGACTTGTTTGGGCTCATGAGAGGAGTAGAAAAACATCAAAAATTTCAGTCCTGCATGATTCTACCAAGAAATGTGTGTTCATTGAAACCGCTGGTTTTTGATAGTTTGGGCCCTATTGAATAATGAATGTTTTGAATTTTCTCCAAAAGTAAAGTAGTTGCAAACTCATCCTTTTAGAAACTTGTTTGGGCTGTTGAGAGGAGTAAAAAACCATCAAAAATTTCAATCCTGCATGATTCTACCAAGAAATGTGATTCTTCATTCAAAACGCTGGTTTTTGCTATTGGGCTCTATTGAATAATGAATGTTTTGAATTTTCTCCAAAAGTAAAGTAGTTGCAAACTCATGCTTTTAGAGACTTGTTTGGGCTCATGAGAGGAGTAGAAAAACATCAAAAATTTCAGTCCTGCATGATTCTACCAAGAAATGTGTGTTCATTGAAACCGCTGGTTTTTGATAGTTTGGGCCCTATTGAATAATGAATGTTTTGAATTTTCTCCAAAAGTAAAGTAGTTGCAAACTCATCCTTTTAGAAACTTGTTTGGGCTGTTGAGAGGAGTAAAAAACCATCAAAAATTTCAATCCTGCATGATTCTACCAAGAAATGTGATTCTTCATTCAAAACCTGATTTTTGCTATTGGGCTCTATTGAATAGTGAATGTTTTGAATTTTCTCCAAAAGTAAAGTAGTTGCAAACTCATGCTTTTAGAGACTTGTTTGGGCTCATGAGAGGAGTAGAAAAACATCAAAAATTTCAGTCCTGCATGATTCTACCAAGAAATGTGTGTTCATTGAAACCGCTGGTTTTTGATAGTTTGGGCCCTATTGAATAATGAATGTTTTGAATTTTCTCCAAAAGTAAAGTAGTTGCAAACTCATCCTTTTAGAAACTTGTTTGGGCTGTTGAGAGGAGTAAAAAACCATCAAAAATTTCAATCCTGCATGATTCTACCAAGAAATGTGATTCTTCATTCAAAACGCTGGTTTTTGCTATTGGGCTCTATTGAATAATGAATGTTTTGAATTTTCTCCAAAAGTAAAGTAGTTGCAAACTCATGCTTTTAGAGACTTGTTTGGGCTCATGAGAGGAGTAGAAAAACATCAAAAATTTCAGTCCTGCATGATTCTACCAAGAAATGTGTGTTCATTGAAACCGCTGGTGTTTGATAGTTTGGGCCCTATTGAATAATGAATGTTTCGAATTTTCTCCAAAAGTAAAGTAGTTGCAAACTCATCCTTTTAGAAACTTGTTTGGGCTGTTGAGAGGAGTAAAAAACCATCAAAAATTTCAATCCTGCATGATTTTACCAAGAAATGTGATTCTTCATTCAAAACCTGATTTTTGCTATTGGGCTCTATTGAATGGTGAATGTTTTGAATTTTCTCCAAAAGTAAAGTAGTTGCAAACTCATGCTTTTAGAGACTTGTTTGGGCTCATGAGAGGAGTAGAAAAACATCAAAAATTTCAGTCCTGCATGATTCTACCAAGAAATGTGTGTTCATTGAAACCGCTGGTTTTTGATAGTTTGGGCCCTATTGAATAATGAATGTTTTGAATTTTCTCCAAAAGTAAAGTAGTTGCAAACTCATCCTTTTAGAAACTTGTTTGGGCTGTTGAGAGGAGTAAAAAACCATCAAAAATTTCAATCCTGCATGATTTTACCAAGAAATGTGATTCTTCATTCAAAACCTGATTTTTGCTATTGGGCTCTATTGAATAGTGAATGTTTTGAATTTTCTCCAAAAGTAAAGTAGTTGCAAACTCATGCTTTTAGAGACTTGTTTGGGCTCATGAGAGGAGTAGAAAAACATCAAAAATTTCAGTCCTGCATGATTCTACCAAGAAATGTGTGTTCATTGAAACCGCTGGTTTTTGATAGTTTGGGCCCTATTGAATAATGAATGTTTTGAATTTTCTCCAAAAGTAAAGTAGTTGCAAACTCATCCTTTTAGAAACTTGTTTGGGCTGTTGAGAGGAGTAAAAAACCATCAAAAATTTAAATCCTGCATGATTTTACCAAGAAATGTGATTCTTCATTCAAAACCTGATTTTTGCTATTGGGCTCTATTGAATGGTGAATGTTTTGAATTTTCTCCAAAAGTAAAGTAGTTGCAAACTCATCCTTTTAGAAACTTGTTTGGGCTGTTGAGAGTAGTAAAAAACCATCAAAAATTTCAATCCTGCATGATTCTACCAAGAAATGTGATTCTTCATTCAAAACGCTGGTTTTTGCTATTGGGCTCTATTGAATAATGAATGTTTTGAATTTTCTCCAAAAGTAAAGTAGTTGCAAACTCATGCTTTTAGAGACTTGTTTGGGCTCATGAGAGGAGTAGAAAAACATCAAAAATTTCAGTCCTGCATGATTCTACCAAGAAATGTGTGTTCATTGAAACCGCTGGTTTTTGATAGTTTGGGCCCTATTGAATAATGAATGTTTTGAATTTTCTCCAAAAGTAAAGTAGTTGCAAACTCATCCTTTTAGAAACTTGTTTGGGCTGTTGAGAGGAGTAAAAAACCATCAAAAATTTCAATCCTGCATGATTTTACCAAGAAATGTGATTCTTCATTCAAAACCTGATTTTTGCTATTGGGCTCTATTGAATAGTGAATGTTTTGAATTTTCTCCAAAAGTAAAGTAGTTGCAAACTCATGCTTTTAGAGACTTGTTTGGGCTCATGAGAGGAGTAGAAAAACATCAAAAATTTCAGTCCTGCATGATTCTACCAAGAAATGTGTGTTCATTGAAACCGCTGGTTTTTGATAGTTTGGGCCCTATTGAATAATGAATGTTTTGAATTTTCTCCAAAAGTAAAGTAGTTGCAAACTCATCCTTTTAGAAACTTGTTTGGGCTGTTGAGAGGAGTAAAAAACCATCAAAAATTTCAATCCTGCATGATTCTACCAAGAAATGTGATTCTTCATTCAAAACGCTGGTTTTTGCTATTGGGCTCTATTGAATAATGAATGTTTTGAATTTTCTCCAAAAGTAAAGTAGTTGCAAACTCATGCTTTTAGAGACTTGTTTGGGCTCATGAGAGGAGTAGAAAAACATCAAAAATTTCAGTCCTGCATGATTCTACCAAGAAATGTGTGTTCATTGAAACCGCTGGTGTTTGATAGTTTGGGCCCTATTGAATAATGAATGTTTCGAATTTTCTCCAAAAGTAAAGTAGTTGCAAACTCATCCTTTTAGAAACTTGTTTGGGCTGTTGAGAGGAGTAAAAAACCATCAAAAATTTCAATCCTGCATGATTTTACCAAGAAATGTGATTCTTCATTCAAAACCTGATTTTTGCTATTGGGCTCTATTGAATGGTGAATGTTTTGAATTTTCTCCAAAAGTAAAGTAGTTGCAAACTCATGCTTTTAGAGACTTGTTTGGGCTCATGAGAGGAGTAGAAAAACATCAAAAATTTCAGTCCTGCATGATTCTACCAAGAAATGTGTGTTCATTGAAACCGCTGGTTTTTGATAGTTTGGGCCCTATTGAATAATGAATGTTTTGAATTTTCTCCAAAAGTAAAGTAGTTGCAAACTCATCCTTTTAGAAACTTGTTTGGGCTGTTGAGAGGAGTAAAAAACCATCAAAAATTTCAATCCTGCATGATTCTACCAAGAAATGTGATTCTTCATTCAAAACGCTGGTTTTTGCTATTGGGCTCTATTGAATAATGAATGTTTTAAATTTTCTCCAAAAGTAAAGTAGTTGCAAACTCATGCTTTTAGAGACTTGTTTGGGCTCATGAGAGGAGTAGAAAAACATCAAAAATTTCAGTCCTGCATGATTCTACCAAGAAATGTGTGTTCATTGAAACCGCTGGTGTTTGATAGTTTGGGCCCTATTGAATAATGAATGTTTCGAATTTTCTCCAAAAGTAAAGTAGTTGCAAACTCATCCTTTTAGAAACTTGTTTGGGCTGTTGAGAGGAGTAAAAAACCATCAAAAATTTCAATCCTGCATGATTTTACCAAGAAATGTGATTCTTCATTCAAAACCTGATTTTTGCTATTGGGCTCTATTGAATAGTGAATGTTTTGAATTTTCTCCAAAAGTAAAGTAGTTGCAAACTCATGCTTTTAGAGACTTGTTTGGGCTCATGAGAGGAGTAGAAAAACATCAAAAATTTCAGTCCTGCATGATTCTACCAAGAAATGTGTGTTCATTCAAACCGCTGGTTTTTGATAGTTTGGGCCCTATTGAATAATGAATGTTTTGAATTTTCTCCAAAACTAAAGTAGTTGCAAACTCATCCTTTTAGAAACTTGTTTGGGCTGTTGAGAGGAGTAAAAAACCATCAAAAATTTCAATCCTGCATGATTCTACCAAGAAATGTGATTCTTCATTCAAAACGCTGGTTTTTGCTATTGGGCTCTATTGAATAATGAATGTTTTGAATTTTCTCCAAAAGTAAAGTAGTTGCAAACTCATGCTTTTAGAGACTTGTTTGGGCTCATGAGAGGAGTAGAAAAACATCAAAAATTTCAGTCCTGCATGATTCTACCAAGAAATGTGTGTTCATTGAAACCGCTGGTTTTTGATAGTTTGGGCCCTATTGAATAATGAATGTTTTGAATTTTCTCCAAAAGTAAAGTAGTTGCAAACTCATCCTTTTAGAAACTTGTTTGGGCTGTTGAGAGGAGTAAAAAACCATCAAAAATTTCAATCCTGCATGATTTTACCAAGAAATGTGATTCTTCATTCAAAACCTGATTTTTGCTATTGGGCTCTATTGAATAGTGAATGTTTTGAATTTTCTCCAAAAGTAAAGTACTTGCAAACTCATGCTTTTAGAGACTTGTTTGGGCTCATGAGAGGAGTAGAAAAACATCAAAAATTTCAGTCCTGCATGATTCTACCAAGAAATGTGTGTTCATTGAAACCACTGGTTTTTGATAGTTTGGGCCCTATTGAATAATGAATGTTTTGAATTTTCTCCAAAAGTAAAGTAGTTGCAAACTCATCCTTTTAGAAACTTGTTTGGGCTGTTGAGAGGAGTAAAAAACCATCAAAAATTTCAATCCTGCATGATTTTACCAAGAAATGTGATTCTTCATTCAAAACCTGATTTTTGCTATTGGGCTCTATTGAATAGTGAATGTTTTGAATTTTCTCCAAAAGTAAAGTAGTTGCAAACTCATGCTTTTAGAGACTTGTTTGGGCTCATGAGAGGAGTAGAAAAACATCAAAAATTTCAGTCCTGCATGATTCTACCAAGAAATGTGTGTTCATTGAAACCGCTGGTTTTTGATAGTTTGGGCCCTATTGAATAATGAATGTTTTGAATTTTCTCCAAAAGTAAAGTAGTTGCAAACTCATCCTTTTAGAAACTTGTTTGGGCTGTTGAGAGGAGTAAAAAACCATCAAAAATTTCAATCCTGCATGATTCTACCAAGAAATGTGATTCTTCATTCAAAACGCTGGTTTTTGCTATTGGGCTCTATTGAATAATGAATGTTTTTAATTTTCTCCAAAAGTAAAGTAGTTGCAAACTCATGCTTTTAGAGACTTGTTTGGGCTCATGAGAGGAGTAGAAAAACATCAAAAATTTCAGTCCTGCATGATTCTACCAAGAAATGTGTGTTCATTGAAACCGCTGGTTTTTGATAGTTTGGGCCCTATTGAATAATGAATGTTTTGAATTTTCTCCAAAAGTAAAGTAGTTGCAAACTCATCCTTTTAGAAACTTGTTTGGGCTGTTGAGAGGAGTAAAAAACCATCAAAAATTTCAATCCTGCATGATTCTACCAAGAAATGTGATTCTTCATTCAAAACCTGATTTTTGCTATTGGGCTCTATTGAATAGTGAATGTTTTGAATTTTCTCCAAAAGTAAAGTAGTTGCAAACTCATGCTTTTAGAGACTTGTTTGGGCTCATGAGAGGAGTAGAAAAACATCAAAAATTTCAGTCCTGCATGATTCTACCAAGAAATGTGTGTTCATTGAAACCGCTGGTTTTTGATAGTTTGGGCCCTATTGAATAATGAATGTTTTGAATTTTCTCCAAAAGTAAAGTAGTTGCAAACTCATCCTTTTAGAAACTTGTTTGGGCTGTTGAGAGGAGTAAAAAACCATCAAAAATTTCAATCCTGCATGATTCTACCAAGAAATGTGATTCTTCATTCAAAACGCTGGTTTTTGCTATTGGGCTCTATTGAATAATGAATGTTTTGAATTTTCTCCAAAAGTAAAGTAGTTGCAAACTCATGCTTTTAGAGACTTGTTTGGGCTCATGAGAGGAGTAGAAAAACATCAAAAATTTCAGTCCTGCATGATTCTACCAAGAAATGTGTGTTCATTGAAACCGCTGGTGTTTGATAGTTTGGGCCCTATTGAATAATGAATGTTTCGAATTTTCTCCAAAAGTAAAGTAGTTGCAAACTCATCCTTTTAGAAACTTGTTTGGGCTGTTGAGAGGAGTAAAAAACCATCAAAAATTTCAATCCTGCATGATTTTACCAAGAAATGTGATTCTTCATTCAAAACCTGATTTTTGCTATTGGGCTCTATTGAATGGTGAATGTTTTGAATTTTCTCCAAAAGTAAAGTAGTTGCAAACTCATGCTTTTAGAGACTTGTTTGGGCTCATGAGAGGAGTAGAAAAACATCAAAAATTTCAGTCCTGCATGATTCTACCAAGAAATGTGTGTTCATTGAAACCGCTGGTTTTTGATAGTTTGGGCCCTATTGAATAATGAATGTTTTGAATTTTCTCCAAAAGTAAAGTAGTTGCAAACTCATCCTTTTAGAAACTTGTTTGGGCTGTTGAGAGGAGTAAAAAACCATCAAAAATTTCAATCCTGCATGATTTTACCAAGAAATGTGATTCTTCATTCAAAACCTGATTTTTGCTATTGGGCTCTATTGAATAGTGAATGTTTTGAATTTTCTCCAAAAGTAAAGTAGTTGCAAACTCATGCTTTTAGAGACTTGTTTGGGCTCATGAGAGGAGTAGAAAAACATCAAAAATTTCAGTCCTGCATGATTCTACCAAGAAATGTGTGTTCATTGAAACCGCTGGTTTTTGATAGTTTGGGCCCTATTGAATAATGAATGTTTTGAATTTTCTCCAAAAGTAAAGTAGTTGCAAACTCATCCTTTTAGAAACTTGTTTGGGCTGTTGAGAGGAGTAAAAAACCATCAAAAATTTAAATCCTGCATGATTTTACCAAGAAATGTGATTCTTCATTCAAAACGCTGGTTTTTGCTATTGGGCTCTATTGAATAATGAATGTTTTGAATTTTCTCCAAAAGTAAAGTAGTTGCAAACTCATGCTTTTAGAGACTTGTTTGGGCTCATGAGAGGAGTAGAAAAACATCAAAAATTTCAGTCCTGCATGATTCTACCAAGAAATGTGTGTTCATTGAAACCGCTGGTTTTTGATAGTTTGGGCCCTATTGAATAATGAATGTTTTGAATTTTCTCCAAAAGTAAAGTAGTTGCAAACTCATCCTTTTAGAAACTTGTTTGGGCTGTTGAGAGGAGTAAAAAACCATCAAAAATTTCAATCCTGCATGATTTTACCAAGAAATGTGATTCTTCATTCAAAACCTGATTTTTGCTATTGGGCTCTATTGAATAGTGAATGTTTTGAATTTTCTCCAAAAGTAAAGTACTTGCAAACTCATGCTTTTAGAGACTTGTTTGGGCTCATGAGAGGAGTAGAAAAACATCAAAAATTTCAGTCCTGCATGATTCTACCAAGAAATGTGTGTTCATTGAAACCACTGGTTTTTGATAGTTTGGGCCCTATTGAATAATGAATGTTTTGAATTTTCTCCAAAAGTAAAGTAGTTGCAAACTCATCCTTTTAGAAACTTGTTTGGGCTGTTGAGAGGAGTAAAAAACCATAAAAAATTTCAATCCTGCATGATTTTACCAAGAAATGTGATTCTTCATTCAAAACCTGATTTTTGCTATTGGGCTCTATTGAATGGTGAATGTTTTGAATTTTCTCCAAAAGTAAAGTAGTTGCAAACTCATGCTTTTAGAGACTTGTTTGGGCTCATGAGAGGAGTAGAAAAACATCAAAAATTTCAGTCCTGCATGATTCTACCAAGAAATGTGTGTTCATTGAAACCGCTGGTTTTTGATAGTTTGGGCCCTATTGAATAATGAATGTTTTGAATTTTCTCCAAAAGTAAAGTAGTTGCAAACTCATCCTTTTAGAAACTTGTTTGGGCTGTTGAGAGGAATAAAAAACCATCAAAAATTTCAATCCTGCATGATTTTACCAAGAAATGTGATTCTTCATTCAAAACCTGATTTTTGCTATTGGGCTCTATTGAATAGTGAATGTTTTGAATTTTCTCCAAAAGTAAAGTAGTTGCAAACTCATGCTTTTAGAGACTTGTTTGGGCTCATGAGAGGAGTAGAAAAACATCAAAAATTTCAGTCCTGCATGATTCTACCAAGAAATGTGTGTTCATTGAAACCGCTGGTTTTTGATAGTTTGGGCCCTATTGAATAATGAATGTTTTGAATTTTCTCCAAAAGTAAAGTAGTTGCAAACTCATCCTTTTAGAAACTTGTTTGGGCTGTTGAGAGGAGTAAAAAACCATCAAAAATTTAAATCCTGCATGATTTTACCAAGAAATGTGATTCTTCATTCAAAACCTGATTTTTGCTATTGGGCTCTATTGAATGGTGAATGTTTTGAATTTTCTCCAAAAGTAAAGTAGTTGCAAACTCATCCTTTTAGAAACTTGTTTGGGCTGTTGAGAGGAGTAAAAAACCATCAAAAATTTCAATCCTGCATGATTCTACCAAGAAATGTGATTCTTCATTCAAAACGCTGGTTTTTGCTATTGGGCTCTATTGAATAATGAATGTTTTGAATTTTCTCCAAAAGTAAAGTAGTTGCAAACTCATGCTTTTAGAGACTTGTTTGGGCTCATGAGAGGAGTAGAAAAACATCAAAAATTTCAGTCCTGCATGATTCTACCAAGAAATGTGTGTTCATTGAAACCGCTGGTTTTTGATAGTTTGGGCCCTATTGAATAATGAATGTTTTGAATTTTCTCCAAAAGTAAAGTAGTTGCAAACTCATCCTTTTAGAAACTTGTTTGGGCTGTTGAGAGGAGTAAAAAACCATCAAAAATTTCAATCCTGCATGATTTTACCAAGAAATGTGATTCTTCATTCAAAACCTGATTTTTGCTATTGGGCTCTATTGAATAGTGAATGTTTTGAATTTTCTCCAAAAGTAAAGTACTTGCAAACTCATGCTTTTAGAGACTTGTTTGGGCTCATGAGAGGAGTAGAAAAACATCAAAAATTTCAGTCCTGCATGATTCTACCAAGAAATGTGTGTTCATTGAAACCACTGGTTTTTGATAGTTTGGGCCCTATTGAATAATGAATGTTTTGAATTTTCTCCAAAAGTAAAGTAGTTGCAAACTCATCCTTTTAGAAACTTGTTTGGGCTGTTGAGAGGAGTAAAAAACCATCAAAAATTTCAATCCTGCATGATTTTACCAAGAAATGTGATTCTTCATTCAAAACCTGATTTTTGCTATTGTTCTCTATTGAATAGTGAATGTTTTGAATTTTCTCCAAAAGTAAAGTAGTTGCAAACTCATGCTTTTAGAGACTTGTTTGGGCTCATGAGAGGAGTAGAAAAACATCAAAAATTTCAGTCCTGCATGATTCTACCAAGAAATGTGTGTTCATTGAAACCGCTGGTTTTTGATAGTTTGGGCCCTATTGAATAATGAATGTTTTGAATTTTCTCCAAAAGTAAAGTAGTTGCAAACTCATCCTTTTAGAAACTTGTTTGGGCTGTTGAGAGGAGTAAAAAACCATCAAAAATTTCAATCCTGCATGATTCTACCAAGAAATGTGATTCTTCATTCAAAACGCTGGTTTTTGCTATTGGGCTCTATTGAATAATGAATGTTTTGAATTTTCTCCAAAAGTAAAGTAGTTGCAAACTCATGCTTTTAGAGACTTGTTTGGGCTCATGAGAGGAGTAGAAAAACATCAAAAATTTCAGTCCTGCATGATTCTACCAAGAAATGTGTGTTCATTGAAACCGCTGGTGTTTGATAGTTTGGGCCCTATTGAATAATGAATGTTTTGAATTTTCTCCAAAAGTAAAGTAGTTGCAAACTCATCCTTTTAGAATCTTGTTTGGGCTGTTGAGAGGAGTAAAAAACCATCAAAAATTTCAATCCTGCATGATTTTACCAAGAAATGTGATTCTTCATTCAAAACCTGATTTTTGCTATTGGGCTCTATTGAATGGTGAATGTTTTGAATTTTCTCCAAAAGTAAAGTAGTTGCAAACTCATGCTTTTAGAGACTTGTTTGGGCTCATGAGAGGAGTAGAAAAACATCAAAAATTTCAGTCCTGCATGATTTTACCAAGAAATGTGTGTTCATTGAAACCGCTGGTTTTTGATAGTTTGGGCCCTATTGAATAATGAATGTTTTGAATTTTCTCCAAAAGTAAAGTAGTTGCAAACTCATCCTTTTAGAAACTTGTTTGGGCTGTTGAGAGGAGTAAAAAACCATCAAAAATTTCAATCCTGCATGATTTTACCAAGAAATGTGATTCTTCATTCAAAACCTGATTTTTGCTATTGGGCTCTATTGAATAGTGAATGTTTTGAATTTTCTCCAAAAGTAAAGTACTTGCAAACTCATGCTTTTAGAGACTTGTTTGGGCTCATGAGAGGAGTAGAAAAACATCAAAAATTTCAGTCCTGCATGATTCTACCAAGAAATGTATGTTCATTCAAACCGCTGGTTTTTGATAGTTTGGGCACGATTGAATAATGAATGTTTTGAATTTTCTCCAAAAGTAAAGTAGTTGCAAACTCATCCTTTTAGAAACTTGTTTGGGCTGTTGAGAGGAGGCAAAAACCATCAAAAATTTCAATCCTGCATGATTTTACCAAGAAATGTGATTCTTCATTCAAAACCTGATTTTTGCTATTGGGCTCTATTGAATAGTGAATGTTTTGAATTTTCTCCAAAAGAAAAGTAGTTGCAAACTCATGCTTTTAGAGACTTGTTTGGGCTCATGAGAGGAGTAGAAAAACATCAAAAATTTCAGTCCTGCATGATTCTACCAAGAAATGTGTGTTCATTCAAACCTCTGGTTTTTGATAGCCTTTGGTTTTGATGGTTTTTGGGCCCTATTGAATAGAATCATAGAATCATAGAATCGTAGAGTTGGAAGGGACCTCCTGGGCCATCTGGTCCAACCCCCTGCTCAAAGCAGGATTCGCTAAATCATCCCAGTTAGATGTCTGTCCAGCCTCTGTTTGAAGACTTCCATTGAAGGAGAACTCACCACTTCTCGTGGCAGCCTGTTCCACTCATTGATCACTCTAACTGTCAAAAAGTTTTTTCTAATATCTAATCTGTGTCTCCTCCCATTCAGCTTCATCCCATTGCTTCTAGTCTTTCCTTGTGCAAATGAGAATAAAGTTGATCCTTCTACAATGTGACAGCCCTTTAGATATTTGTAGACAGCTATTAAGTCTCCTCTCAGTCTTCTCTTTTGCAAACTAAACATTCCCAAATCCTGCAACCTTTCCTCATAAGACAGGGTTTGCAGACCGGTCACCATTCTGGTCGCTCTTTTCTGAACTTGCTCCAGTTTGTTGATGTCTTTTTTCAAATGTGGTGCCCAAAATTGGACACAATATTCCAGATGAGGTCTGACCAAAGAGGAGTAGAGGGAAATAATTACTTCACGTGATCTAGACTGTATGCTTCTGTTAATACATCCTAGAATTGCATTTGCCTTTTTTGCTGCTGCATCACACTGTTGACTCATATTCAGTCTGTGATCTATTAGTATACCCAAGTCTTTTTCACATGTGCTGTCACTTAGCCCTATTCCTCCCATTCTATATATGCTTTTTTCATTTTTATTACCCAGATGTTGTACTTTGCATTTCTCCCTGTTAAAAACCATTCTGTTAGTTGCTGCCCACTTCTCCAGTTTATTTAAATCTTTTTGAATCCTCTCTCTCTCTTCTCTAGTATTAGCTATCCCTCCTAGCTTTGTGTCATCAGCAAATTTAATCAGTTTACCCTCAATTCCTTCATCTAAATCGTTGATAAAGATGTTGAACAATACAGGGCCCAGGACAGAGCCCTGTGGTACCCCACTTGAGACATTCTTCCAACTGGATGTGCAGCCATTTACGACCACTCTTTGGGTCCGATCACTAAGCCAGTTATGAATCCACCTAACAGTTGCCTTGTCCATTCCATACTTAGTCATTTTTTCAATAAGGATTGTATGAGAGACTTTGTCAAATGCTTTGCTGAAGTCAAGATATACTATATCTACAGCATTTCCTTGATCCACCCAATCAGTAATACCATCATAGAAGGAAATTAAATTAGTCTGACATGACTTATTAGTTACAAACCCATGCTGACTCTGTTTAATCACTTCATTCTTATCCAGGTATTGACATACATGTTGTTTAATAATTTGTTCAAAGATCTTTCCTGGTATAGAAGTCAGACTCACCGGCCTATAGTTGCCTGGGTCCACCTTCTTCCC
Organism: Dendrobates tinctorius; assembly: GCF_039654945.1. Lineage (NCBI taxonomy): Eukaryota > Metazoa > Chordata > Amphibia > Anura > Dendrobatidae > Dendrobates > Dendrobates tinctorius. Next base: position 1,312,245 of record NW_027362076.1, read on the forward strand.
CTTTTTGAAGATAGGAACAACATTTGCTCTTCTCCAGTCTTCTGGCACTTCTCCTAATAATAATGAATGTTTTGAATTTTCTCCAAAAGTAAAATAGTTGCAAACTCATCCTTTTAGAAACTTGTTTGGGCTTTTGAGAGGAGTAAAAAACCATCAAAAATTTCAATCCTGCATGATTCTACCAAGAAATGTGATTCTTCATTCAAAACGCTGGTTTTTGCTATTGGGCTCTATTGAATAATGAATGTTTTGAATTTTCTCCAAAAGTAAAGTAGTTGCAAACTCATCCGTTTAGAGACTTGTTTGGGCTCATGAGAGGAGTAGAAAAACATCAAAAATTTCAGTCCTGCACGATTCTACCAAGAAATGTGTGTTCATTCAAACCGCTGGTTTTTGATATTTTGGGCCCTATTGAATAATGAATGTTTTGAATTTTCTCCAAAAGTAAAGTAGTTGCAAACTCATCCTTTTAGAAACTTGTTTGGGCTGTTGAGAGGAGTAAAAAACCATCAAAAATTTCAATCCTGCATGATTCTACCAAGAAATGTGATTCTTCATTGAAAAACTGATTTTTGCTATTGGGCTCTATAGAATAATGAATGTTTTGAATTTTCTCCAAAAGTAAAGTAGTTGCAAACTCATGCTTTTAGAGACTTGTTTGGGCTCATGAGAGGAGTAGAAAAACATCAAAAATTTCAGTCCTGCATGATTCTACCAAGAAATGTGTGTTCATTGAAACCGCTGGTTTTTGATAGTTTGGGCCCTATTGAATAATGAATGTTTTGAATTTTCTCCAAAAGTAAAGTAGTTGCAAACTCATCCTTTTAGAAACTTGTTTGGGCTGTTGAGAGGAGTAAAAAACCATCAAAAATTTCAATCCTGCATGATTTTACCAAGAAATGTGATTCTTCATTCAAAACGCTGGTTTTTGCTATTGGGCTCTATTGAATAATGAATGTTTTGAATTTTCTCCAAAAGTAAAGTAGTTGCAAACTCATCCTTTTAGAAACTTGTTTGGGCTGTTGAGAGGAGTAAAAAACCATCAAAAATTTCAATCCTGCATGATTCTACCAAGAAATGTGATTCTTCATTCAAAACGATGGTTTTTGCTATTGGGCTCTATTGAATAATGAATGTTTTGAATTTTCTCCAAAAGTAAAGTAGTTGCAAACTCATGCTTTTATAGACTTGTTTGGGCTCATGAGAGGAGTAGAAAAACATCAAAAATTTCAGTCCTGCATGATTCTACCAAGAAATGTGTGTTCATTGAAACCGCTGGTTTTTAATAGTTTGGACCCTATTGAATAATGAATGTTTTGAATTTTCTCCAAAAGTAAAGTAGTTGCAAACTCATCCTTTTAGAAACTTGTTTGGGCTGTTGAGAGGAGTAAAAAACCATCAAAAATTTCAATCCTGCATGATTCTACCAAGAAATGTGATTCTTCATTCAAAATGCTGGTTTTTGCTATTGGGCTCTATTGAATAATGAATGTTTTGAATTTTCTCCAAAAGTAAAGTAGTTGCAAACTCATGCTTTTAGAGACTTGTTTGGGCTCATGAGAGGAGTAGAAAAACATCAAAAATTTCAGTCCTGCATGATTCTACCAAGAAATGTGTGTTCATTGAAACCGCTGGTGTTTGATAGTTTGGGCCCTATTGAATAATGAATGTTTTGAATTTTCTCCAAAAGTAAAGTAGTTGCAAACTCATCCTTTTAGAATCTTGTTTGGGATGTTGAGAGGAGTAAAAAACCATCAAAAATTTCAATCCTGCATGATTTTACCAAGAAATGTGATTCTTCATTCAAAACCTGATTTTTGCTATTGGGCTCTATTGAATAATGAATGTTTTGAATTTTCTCCAAAAGTAAAGTAGTTGCAAACTCATCCTTTTAGAAACTTGTTTGGGCTGTTGAGAGGAGTAAAAAACCATCAAAAATTTCAATCCTGCATGATTCTACCAAGAAATGTGATTCTTCATTCAAAACGCTGGTTTTTGCTATTGGGCTCTATTAAATAATGAATGTTTTGAATTTTCTCCAAAAGTAAAGTAGTTGCAAACTCATGCTTTTATAGACTTGTTTGGGTTCATGAGAGGAGTAGAAAAACATCAAAAATTTCAGTCCTGCATGATTCTACCAAGAAATGTGTGTTCATTGAAACCGCTGGTTTTTGATAGTTTGGACCCTATTGAATAATGAATGTTTTGAATTTTCTCCAAAAGTAAAGTAGTTGCAAACTCATCCTTTTAGAAACTTGTTTGGGCTGTTGAGAGGAGTAAAAAACCATCAAAAATTTCAATCCTGCATGATTCTACCAAGAAATGTGATTCTTCATTCAAAATGCTGGTTTTTGCTATTGGGCTCTATAGAATAATGAATGTTTTGAATTTTCTCCAAAAGTAAAGTAGTTGCAAACTCATGCTTTTAGAGACTTGTTTGGGCTCATGAGAGGAGTAGAAAAACATCAAAAATTTCAGTCCTGCATGATTCTACCAAGAAATGTGTGTTCATTGAAACCGCTGGTGTTTGATAGTTTGGGCCCTATTGAATAATGAATGTTTTGAATTTTCTCCAAAAGTAAAGTAGTTGCAAACTCATCCTTTTAGAATCTTGTTTGGGATGTTGAGAGGAGTAAAAAACCATCAAAAATTTCAATCCTGCATGATTTTACCAAGAAATGTGATTCTTCATTCAAAACCTGATTTTTGCTATTGGGCTCTATTGAATAATGAATGTTTTGAATTTTCTCCAAAAGTAAAGTAGTTGCAAACTCATCCTTTTAGAAACTTGTTTGGGCTGTTGAGAGGAGTAAAAAACCATCAAAAATTTCAATCCTGCATGATTCTACCAAGAAATGTGATTCTTCATTCAAAACGCTGGTTTTTGCTATTGGGCTCTATTGAATAATGAATGTTTTGAATTTTCTCCAAAAGTAAAGTAGTTGCAAACTCATGCTTTTAGAGACTTGTTTGGGCTCATGAGAGGAGTAGAAAAACATCAAAAATTTCAGTCCTGCATGATTCTACCAAGAAATGTGTGTTCATTGAAACCGCTGGTTTTTGATAGTTTGGGCCCTATTGAATAATGAATGTTTTGAATTTTCTCCAAAAGTAAAGTAGTTGCAAACTCATCCTTTTAGAAACTTGTTTGGGCTGTTGAGAGGAGTAAAAAACCATCAAAAATTTCAATCCTGCATGATTTTACCAAGAAATGTGATTCTTCATTCAAAACCTGATTTTTGCTATTGGGCTCTATTGAATAGTGAATGTTTTGAATTTTCTCCAAAAGTAAAGTAGTTGCAAACTCATGCTTTTAGAGACTTGTTTGGGCTCATGAGAGGAGTAGAAAAACATCAAAAATTTCAGTCCTGCATGATTCTACCAAGAAATGTGTGTTCATTCAAACCGCTGGTTTTTGATAGTTTGGGCCCTATTGAATAATGAATGTTTTGAATTTTCTCCAAAAGTAAAGTAGTTGCAAACTCATCCTTTTAGAAACTTGTTTGGGCTGTTGAGAGGAGTAAAAAACCATCAAAAATTTCAATCCTGCATGATTCTACCAAGAAATGTGATTCTTCATTCAAAAGGCTGGTTTTTGCTATTGCGCTCTATTGAATAATGAATGTTTTGAATTTTCTCCAAAAGTAAAGTAGTTGCAAACTCATGCTTTTAGAGACTTGTTTGGGCTCATGAGAGGAGTAGAAAAACATCAAAAATTTCAGTCCTGCATGATTCTACCAAGAAATGTGTGTTCATTGAAACCGCTGGTTTTTGATAGTTTGGGCCCTATTGAATAATGAATGTTTTGAATTTTCTCCAAAAGTAAAGTAGTTGCAAACTCATCCTTTTAGAAACTTGTTTGGGCTGTTGAGAGGAGTAAAAAACCATCAAAAATTTCAATCCTGCATGATTTTACCAAGAAATGTGATTCTTCATTCAAAACCTGATTTTTGCTATTGGGCTCTATTGAATGGTGAATGTTTTGAATTTTCTCCAAAAGTAAAGTAGTTGCAAACTCATGCTTTTAGAGACTTGTTTGGGCTCATGAGAGGAGTAGAAAAACATCAAAAATTTCAGTCCTGCATGATTCTACCAAGAAATGTGTGTTCATTGAAACCGCTGGTTTTTGATAGTTTGGGCCCTATTGAATAATGAATGTTTTGAATTTTCTCCAAAAGTAAAGTAGTTGCAAACTCATCCTTTTAGAAACTTGTTTGGGCTGTTGAGAGGAGTAAAAAACCATCAAAAATTTCAATCCTGCATGATTCTACCAAGAAATGTGATTCTTCATTCAAAACGCTGGTTTTTGCTATTGGGCTCTATTGAATAATGAATGTTTTGAATTTTCTCCAAAAGTAAAGTAGTTGCAAACTCATGCTTTTAGAGACTTGTTTGGGCTCATGAGAGGAGTAGAAAAACATCAAAAATTTCAGTCCTGCATGATTCTACCAAGAAATGTGTGTTCATTGAAACCGCTGGTGTTTGATTGTTTGGGCCCTATTGAATAATGAATGTTTAGAATTTTCTCCAAAAGTAAAGTAGTTGCAAACTCATCCTTTTAGAATCTTGTTTGGGCTGTTGAGAGGAGTAAAAAACCATCAAAAATTTCAATCCTGCATGATTTTACCAAGAAATGTGATTCTTCATTCAAAACCTGATTTTTGCTATTGGGCTCTATTGAATGGTGAATGTTTTGAATTTTCTCCAAAAGTAAAGTAGTTGCAAACTCATGCTTTTAGAGACTTGTTTGGGCTCATGAGAGGAGTAGAAAAACATCAAAAATTTCAGTCCTGCATGATTCTACCAAGAAATGTGTGTTCATTGAAACCGCTGGTTTTTGATAGTTTGGGCCCTATTGAATAATGAATGTTTTGAATTTTCTCCAAAAGTAAAGTAGTTGCAAACTCATCCTTTTAGAAACTTGTTTGGGCTGTTGAGAGGAGTAAAAAACCATCAAAAATTTCAATCCTGCATGATTTTACCAAGAAATGTGATTCTTCATTCAAAACCTGATTTTTGCTATTGGGCTCTATTGAATAGTGAATGTTTTGAATTTTCTCCAAAAGTAAAGTAGTTGCAAACTCATGCTTTTAGAGACTTGTTTGGGCTCATGAGAGGAGTAGAAAAACATCAAAAATTTCAGTCCTGCATGATTCTACCAAGAAATGTGTGTTCATTCAAACCGCTGGTTTTTGATAGTTTGGGCCCTATTGAATAATGAATGTTTTGAATTTTCTCCAAAAGTAAAGTAGTTGCAAACTCATCCTTTTAGAAACTTGTTTGGGCTGTTGAGAGGAGTAAAAAACCATCAAAAATTTCAATCCTGCATGATTCTACCAAGAAATGTGATTCTTCATTCAAAACGCTGGTTTTTGCTATTGGGCTCTATTGAATAATGAATGTTTTGAATTTTCTCCAAAAGTAAAGTAGTTGCAAACTCATGCTTTTAGAGACTTGTTTGGGCTCATGAGAGGAGTAGAAAAACATCAAAAATTTCAGTCCTGCATGATTCTACCAAGAAATGTGTGTTCATTGAAACCGCTGGTTTTTGATAGTTTGGGCCCTATTGAATAATGAATGTTTTGAATTTTCTCCAAAAGTAAAGTAGTTGCAAACTCATCCTTTTAGAAACTTGTTTGGGCTGTTGAGAGGAGTAAAAAACCATCAAAAATTTCAATCCTGCATGATTTTACCAAGAAATGTGATTCTTCATTCAAAACCTGATTTTTGCTATTGGGCTCTATTGAATAGTGAATGTTTTGAATTTTCTCCAAAAGTAAAGTAGTTGCAAACTCATGCTTTTAGAGACTTGTTTGGGCTCATGAGAGGAGTAGAAAAACATCAAAAATTTCAGTCCTGCATGATTCTACCAAGAAATGTGTGTTCATTGAAACCGCTGGTTTTTGATAGTTTGGGCCCTATTGAATAATGAATGTTTTGAATTTTCTCCAAAAGTAAAGTAGTTGCAAACTCATCCTTTTAGAAACTTGTTTGGGCTGTTGAGAGGAGTAAAAAACCATCAAAAATTTCAATCCTGCATGATTTTACCAAGAAATGTGATTCTTCATTCAAAACCTGATTTTTGCTATTGGGCTCTATTGAATAGTGAATGTTTTGAATTTTCTCCAAAAGTAAAGTAGTTGCAAACTCATGCTTTTAGAGACTTGTTTGGGCTCATGAGAGGAGTAGAAAAACATCAAAAATTTCAGTCCTGCATGATTCTACCAAGAAATGTGTGTTCATTCAAACCGCTGGTTTTTGATTGTTTGGGCCCTATTGAATAATGAATGTTTTGAATTTTCTCCAAAAGTAAAGTAGTTGCAAACTCATCCTTTTAGAAACTTGTTTGGGCTGTTGAGAGGAGTAAAAAACCATCAAAAATTTCAATCCTGCATGATTCTACCAAGAAATGTGATTCTTCATTCAAAACCTGATTTTTGCTATTGGGCTCTATTGAATGGTGAATGTTTTGAATTTTCTCCAAAAGTAAAGTAGTTGCAAACTCATGCTTTTAGAGACTTGTTTGGGCTCATGAGAGGAGTAGAAAAACATCAAAAATTTCAGTCCTGCATGATTCTACCAAGAAATGTGTGTTCATTGAAACCGCTGGTTTTTGATAGTTTGGGCCCTATTGAATAATGAATGTTTTGAATTTTCTCCAAAAGTAAAGTAGTTGCAAACTCATCCTTTTAGAAACTTGTTTGGGCTGTTGAGAGGAGTAAAAAACCATCAAAAATTTCAATCCTGCATGATTTTACCAAGAAATGTGATTCTTCATTCAAAACCTGATTTTTGCTATTGGGCTCTATTGAATAGTGAATGTTTTGAATTTTCTCCAAAAGTAAAGTAGTTGCAAACTCATGCTTTTAGAGACTTGTTTGGGCTCATGAGAGGAGTAGAAAAACATCAAAAATTTCAGTCCTGCATGATTCTACCAAGAAATGTGTGTTCATTGAAACCGCTGGTTTTTGATAGTTTGGGCCCTATTGAATAATGAATGTTTTGAATTTTCTCCAAAAGTAAAGTAGTTGCAAACTCATCCTTTTAGAAACTTGTTTGGGTTGTTGAGAGGAGTAAAAAACCATCAAAAATTTCAATCCTGCATGATTCTACCAAGAAATGTGATTCTTCATTCAAAACGCTGGTTTTTGCTATTGGGCTCTATTGAATAATGAATGTTTTTAATTTTCTCCAAAAGTAAAGTAGTTGCAAACTCATGCTTTTAGAGACTTGTTTGGGCTCATGAGAGGAGTAGAAAAACATCAAAAATTTCAGTCCTGCATGATTCTACCAAGAAATGTGTGTTCATTGAAACCGCTGGTTTTTGATAGTTTGGGCCCTATTGAATAATGAATGTTTTGAATTTTCTCCAAAAGTAAAGTAGTTGCAAACTCAACCTTTTAGAAACTTGTTTGGGCTGTTGAGAGGAGTAAAAAACCATCAAAAATTTCAATCCTGCATGATTCTACCAAGAAATGTGATTCTTCATTCAAAACCTGATTTTTGCTATTGGGCTCTATTGAATAGTGAATGTTTTGAATTTTCTCCAAAAGTAAAGTAGTTGCAAACTCATGCTTTTAGAGACTTGTTTGGGCTCATGAGAGGAGTAGAAAAACATCAAAAATTTCAGTCCTGCATGATTCTACCAAGAAATGTGTGTTCATTGAAACCGCTGGTTTTTGATAGTTTGGGCCCTATTGAATAATGAATGTTTTGAATTTTCTCCAAAAGTAAAGTAGTTGCAAACTCATCCTTTTAGAAACTTGTTTGGGCTGTTGAGAGGAGTAAAAAACCATCAAAAATTTCAATCCTGCATGATTCTACCAAGAAATGTGATTCTTCATTCAAAACGCTGGTTTTTGCTATTGGGATCTATTGAATAATGAATGTTTTGAATTTTCTCCAAAAGTAAAGTAGTTGCAAACTCATGCTTTTAGAGACTTGTTTGGGCTCATGAGAGGAGTAGAAAAACATCAAAAATTTCAGTCCTGCATGATTCTACCAAGAAATGTGTGTTCATTGAAACCGCTGGTGTTTGATAGTTTGGGCCCTATTGAATAATGAATGTTTCGAATTTTCTCCAAAAGTAAAGTAGTTGCAAACTCATCCTTTTAGAAACTTGTTTGGGCTGTTGAGAGGAGTAAAAAACCATCAAAAATTTCAATCCTGCATGATTTTACCAAGAAATGTGATTCTTCATTCAAAACCTGATTTTTGCTATTGGGCTCTATTGAATGGTGAATGTTTTGAATTTTCTCCAAAAGTAAAGTAGTTGCAAACTCATGCTTTTAGAGACTTGTTTGGGCTCATGAGAGGAGTAGAAAAACATCAAAAATTTCAGTCCTGCATGATTCTACCAAGAAATGTGTGTTCATTGAAACCGCTGGTTTTTGATAGTTTGGGCCCTATTGAATAATGAATGTTTTGAATTTTCTCCAAAAGTAAAGTAGTTGCAAACTCATCCTTTTAGAAACTTGTTTGGGCTGTTGAGAGGAGTAAAAAACCATCAAAAATTTCAATCCTGCATGATTTTACCAAGAAATGTGATTCTTCATTCAAAACCTGATTTTTGCTATTGGGCTCTATTGAATAGTGAATGTTTTGAATTTTCTCCAAAAGTAAAGTAGTTGCAAACTCATGCTTTTAGAGACTTGTTTGGGCTCATGAGAGGAGTAGAAAAACATCAAAAATTTCAGTCCTGCATGATTCTACCAAGAAATGTGTGTTCATTGAAACCGCTGGTTTTTGATAGTTTGGGCCCTATTGAATAATGAATGTTTTGAATTTTCTCCAAAAGTAAAGTAGTTGCAAACTCATCCTTTTAGAAACTTGTTTGGGCTGTTGAGAGGAGTAAAAAACCATCAAAAATTTAAATCCTGCATGATTTTACCAAGAAATGTGATTCTTCATTCAAAACCTGATTTTTGCTATTGGGCTCTATTGAATGGTGAATGTTTTGAATTTTCTCCAAAAGTAAAGTAGTTGCAAACTCATCCTTTTAGAAACTTGTTTGGGCTGTTGAGAGGAGTAAAAAACCATCAAAAATTTCAATCCTGCATGATTCTACCAAGAAATGTGATTCTTCATTCAAAACGCTGGTTTTTGCTATTGGGCTCTATTGAATAATGAATGTTTTGAATTTTCTCCAAAAGTAAAGTAGTTGCAAACTCATGCTTTTAGAGACTTGTTTGGGCTCATGAGAGGAGTAGAAAAACATCAAAAATTTCAGTCCTGCATGATTCTACCAAGAAATGTGTGTTCATTGAAACCGCTGGTTTTTGATAGTTTGGGCCCTATTGAATAATGAATGTTTTGAATTTTCTCCAAAAGTAAAGTAGTTGCAAACTCATCCTTTTAGAAACTTGTTTGGGCTGTTGAGAGGAGTAAAAAACCATCAAAAATTTCAATCCTGCATGATTTTACCAAGAAATGTGATTCTTCATTCAAAACCTGATTTTTGCTATTGGGCTCTATTGAATAGTGAATGTTTTGAATTTTCTCCAAAAGTAAAGTACTTGCAAACTCATGCTTTTAGAGACTTGTTTGGGCTCATGAGAGGAGTAGAAAAACATCAAAAATTTCAGTCCTGCATGATTCTACCAAGAAATGTGTGTTCATTGAAACCACTGGTTTTTGATAGTTTGGGCCCTATTGAATAATGAATGTTTTGAATTTTCTCCAAAAGTAAAGTAGTTGCAAACTCATCCTTTTAGAAACTTGTTTGGGCTGTTGAGAGGAGTAAAAAACCATCAAAAATTTCAATCCTGCATGATTTTACCAAGAAATGTGATTCTTCATTCAAAACCTGATTTTTGCTATTGGGCTCTATTGAATAGTGAATGTTTTGAATTTTCTCCAAAAGTAAAGTAGTTGCAAACTCATGCTTTTAGAGACTTGTTTGGGCTCATGAGAGGAGTAGAAAAACATCAAAAATTTCAGTCCTGCATGATTCTACCAAGAAATGTGTGTTCATTGAAACCGCTGGTTTTTGATAGTTTGGGCCCTATTGAATAATGAATGTTTTGAATTTTCTCCAAAAGTAAAGTAGTTGCAAACTCATCCTTTTAGAAACTTGTTTGGGCTGTTGAGAGGAGTAAAAAAACCATCAAAAATTTCAATCCTGCATGATTCTACCAAGAAATGTGATTCTTCATTCAAAACGCTGGTTTTTGCTATTGGGCTCTATTGAATAATGAATGTTTTGAATTTTCTCCAAAAGTAAAGTAGTTGCAAACTCATGCTTTTAGAGACTTGTTTGGGCTCATGAGAGGAGTAGAAAAACATCAAAAATTTCAGTCCTGCATGATTCTACCAAGAAATGTGTGTTCATTGAAACCGCTGGTGTTTGATAGTTTGGGCCCTATTGAATAATGAATGTTTTGAATTTTCTCCAAAAGTAAAGTAGTTGCAAACTCATCCTTTTAGAATCTTGTTTGGGCTGTTGAGAGGAGTAAAAAACCATCAAAAATTTCAATCCTGCATGATTTTACCAAGAAATGTGATTCTTCATTCAAAACCTGATTTTTGCTATTGGGCTCTATTGAATGGTGAATGTTTTGAATTTTCTCCAAAAGTAAAGTAGTTGCAAACTCATGCTTTTAGAGACTTGTTTGGGCTCATGAGAGGAGTAGAAAAACATCAAAAATTTCAGTCCTGCATGATTTTACCAAGAAATGTGTGTTCATTGAAACCGCTGGTTTTTGATAGTTTGGGCCCTATTGAATAATGAATGTTTTGAATTTTCTCCAAAAGTAAAGTAGTTGCAAACTCATCCTTTTAGAAACTTGTTTGGGCTGTTGAGAGGAGTAAAAAACCATCAAAAATTTCAATCCTGCATGATTTTACCAAGAAATGTGATTCTTCATTCAAAACCTGATTTTTGCTATTGGGCTCTATTGAATAGTGAATGTTTTGAATTTTCTCCAAAAGTAAAGTAGTTGCAAACTCATGCTTTTAGAGACTTGTTTGGGCTCATGAGAGGAGTAGAAAAACATCAAAAATTTCAGTCCTGCATGATTCTACCAAGAAATGTGTGTTCATTCAAACCGCTGGTTTTTGATAGTTTGGGCCCTATTGAATAATGAATGTTTTGAATTTTCTCCAAAAGTAAAGTAGTTGCAAACTCATCCTTTTAGAAACTTGTTTGGGCTGTTGAGAGGAGTAAAAAACCATCAAAAATTTCAATCCTGCATGATTTTACCAAGAAATGTGATTCTTCATTCAAAACCTGATTTTTGCTATTGGGCTCTATTGAATGGTGAATGTTTTGAATTTTCTCCAAAAGTAAAGTAGTTGCAAACTCATGCTTTTAGAGACTTGTTTGGGCTCATGAGAGGAGTAGAAAAACATCAAAAATTTCAGTCCTGCATGATTCTACCAAGAAATGTGTGTTCATTGAAACCGCTGGTTTTTGATAGTTTGGGCCCTATTGAATAATGAATGTTTTGAATTTTCTCCAAAAGTAAAGTAGTTGCAAACTCATCCTTTTAGAAACTTGTTTGGGCTGTTGAGAGGAGTAAAAAACCATCAAAAATTTCAATCCTGCATGATTTTACCAAGAAATGTGATTCTTCATTCAAAACCTGATTTTTGCTATTGGGCTCTATTGAATAGTGAATGTTTTGAATTTTCTCCAAAAGTAAAGTAGTTGCAAACTCATGCTTTTAGAGACTTGTTTGGGCTCATGAGAGGAGTAGAAAAACATCAAAAATTTCAGTCCTGCATGATTCTACCAAGAAATGTGTGTTCATTCAAACCGCTGGTTTTTGATAGTTTGGGCCCTATTGAATAATGAATGTTTTGAATTTTCTCCAAAAGTAAAGTAGTTGCAAACTCATTCTTTTAGAAACTTGTTTGGGCTGTTGAGAGGAGTAAAAAACCATCAAAAATTTCAATCCTGCATGATTCTACCAAGAAATGTGATTCTTCATTCAAAACGCTGGTTTTTGCTATTGGGCTCTATTGAATAATGAATGTTTTGAATTTTCTCCAAAAGTAAAGTAGTTGCAAACTCAGGCTTTTAGAGACTTGTTTGGGCTCATGAGAGGAGTAGAAAAACATCAAAAATTTCAGTCCTGCATGATTCTACCAAGAAATGTGTGTTCATTGAAACCGCTGGTTTTTGATAGTTTGGGCCCTATTGAATAATGAATGTTTTGAATTTTCTCCAAAAGTAAAGTAGTTGCAAACTCATCCTTTTAGAAACTTGTTTGGGCTGTTGAGAGGAGTAAAAAACCATCAAAAATTTCAATCCTGCATGATTTTACCAAGAAATGTGATTCTTCATTCAAAACCTGATTTTTGCTATTGGGCTCTATTGAATAGTGAATGTTTTGAATTTTCTCCAAAAGTAAAGTACTTGCAAACTCATGCTTTTAGAGACTTGTTTGGGCTCATGAGAGGAGTAGAAAAACATCAAAAATTTCAGTCCTGCATGATTCTACCAAGAAATGTGTGTTCATTGAAACCACTGGTTTTTGATAGTTTGGGCCCTATTGAATAATGAATGTTTTGAATTTTCTCCAAAAGTAAAGTAGTTGCAAACTCATCCTTTTAGAAACTTGTTTGGGCTGTTGAGAGGAGTAAAAAACCATCAAAAATTTCAATCCTGCATGATTTTACCAAGAAATGTGATTCTTCATTCAAAACCTGATTTTTGCTATTGGGCTCTATTGAATAGTGAATGTTTTGAATTTTCTCCAAAAGTAAAGTACTTGCAAACTCATGCTTTTAGAGACTTGTTTGGGCTCATGAGAGGAGTAGAAAAACATCAAAAATTTCAGTCCTGCATGATTCTACCAAGAAATGTGTGTTCATTGAAACCACTGGTTTTTGATAGTTTGGGCCCTATTGAATAATGAATGTTTTGAATTTTCTCCAAAAGTAAAGTAGTTGCAAACTCATCCTTTTAGAAACTTGTTTGGGCTGTTGAGAGGAGTAAAAAACCATCAAAAATTTCAATCCTGCATGATTTTACCAAGAAATGTGATTCTTCATTCAAAACCTGATTTTTGCTATTGGGCTCTATTGAATAGTGAATGTTTTGAATTTTCTCCAAAAGTAAAGTAGTTGCAAACTCATGCTTTTAGAGACTTGTTTGGGCTCATGAGAGGAGTAGAAAAACATCAAAAATTTCAGTCCTGCATGATTCTACCAAGAAATGTGTGTTCATTGAAACCGCTGGTTTTTGATAGTTTGGGCCCTATTGAATAATGAATGTTTTGAATTTTCTCCAAAAGTAAAGTAGTTGCAAACTCATCCTTTTAGAAACTTGTTTGGGCTGTTGAGAGGAGTAAAAAACCATCAAAAATTTCAATCCTGCATGATTCTACCAAGAAATGTGATTCTTCATTCAAAACGCTGGTTTTTGCTATTGGGCTCTATTGAATAATGAATGTTGTGAATTTTCTCCAAAAGTAAAGTAGTTGCAAACTCATGCTTTTAGAGACTTGTTTGGGCTCATGAGAGGAGTAGAAAAACATCAAAAATTTCAGTCCTGCATGATTCTACCAAGAAATGTGTGTTCATTGAAACCGCTGGTGTTTGATAGTTTGGGCCCTATTGAATAATGAATGTTTTGAATTTTCTCCAAAAGTAAAGTAGTTGCAAACTCATCCTTTTAGAATCTTGTTTGGGCTGTTGAGAGGAGTAAAAAACCATCAAAAATTTCAATCCTGCATGATTTTACCAAGAAATGTGATTCTTCATTCAAAACCTGATTTTTGCTATTGGGCTCTATTGAATGGTGAATGTTTTGAATTTTCTCCAAAAGTAAAGTAGTTGCAAACTCATGCTTTTAGAGACTTGTTTGGGCTCATGAGAGGAGTAGAAAAACATCAAAAATTTCAGTCCTGCATGATTTTACCAAGAAATGTGTGTTCATTGAAACCGCTGGTTTTTGATAGTTTGGGCCCTATTGAATAATGAATGTTTTGAATTTTCTCCAAAAGTAAAGTAGTTGCAAACTCATCCTTTTAGAAACTTGTTTGGGCTGTTGAGAGGAGTAAAAAACCATCAAAAATTTCAATCCTGCATGATTTTACCAAGAAATGTGATTCTTCATTCAAAACCTGATTTTTGCTATTGGGCTCTATTGAATAGTGAATGTTTTGAATTTTCTCCAAAAGTAAAGTACTTGCAAACTCATGCTTTTAGAGACTTGTTTGGGCTCATGAGAGGAGTAGAAAAACATCAAAAATTTCAGTCCTGCATGATTCTACCAAGAAATGTATGTTCATTCAAACCGCTGGTTTTTGATAGTTTGGGCACGATTGAATAATGAATGTTTTGAATTTTCTCCAAAAGTAAAGTAGTTGCAAACTCATCCTTTTAGAAACTTGTTTGGGCTGTTGAGAGGAGGCAAAAACCATCAAAAATTTCAATCCTGCATGATTTTACCAAGAAATGTGATTCTTCATTCAAAACCTGATTTTTGCTATTGGGCTCTATTGAATAGTGAATGTTTTGAATTTTCTCCAAAAGAAAAGTAGTTGCAAACTCATGCTTTTAGAGACTTGTTTGGGCTCATGAGAGGAGTAGAAAAACATCAAAAATTTCAGTCCTGCATGATTCTACCAAGAAATGTGTGTTCATTCAAACCTCTGGTTTTTGATAGCCTTTGGTTTTGATGGTTTTTGGGCCCTATTGAATAATGAATGTTTTGAATTTTCTCCAAAAGTAAAGTAGTTGCAAACTCATCCTTTTAGAAACTTGTTTGGGCTTTTGAGAGGAGTAAAAAACCATCAAAAATTTCAATCCTGCATGATTCTACCAAGAAATGTGATTCTTCATTCAAAACGCTGGTTTTTGCTATTGGGCTCTATTGAATAATGAATGTTTTGAATTTTCTCCAAAAGTAAAGTAGTTGCAAACTCATCCGTTTAGAGACTTGTTTGGGCTCATGAGAGGAGTAGAAAAACATCAAAAATTTCAGTCCTGCACGATTCTACCAAGAAATGTGTGTTCATTCAAACCGCTGGTTTTTGATATTTTGGGCCCTATTGAATTATGAATGTTTTGAATTTTCTCCAAAAGTAAAGTAGTTGCAAACTCATCCTTTTAGAAACTTGTTTGGGCTGTTGAGAGGAGTAAAAAACCATCAAAAATTTCAATCCTGCATGATTCTACCAAGAAATGTGATTCTTCATTGAAAAACTGATTTTTGCTATTGGGCTCTATAGAATAATGAATGTTTTGAATTTTCTCCAAAAGTAAAGTAGTTGCAAACTCATGCTTTTAGAGACTTGTTTGGGCTCATGAGAGGAGTAGAAAAACATCAAAAATTTCAGTCCTGCATGATTCTACCAAGAAATGTGTGTTCATTGAAACCGCTGGTTTTTGATAGTTTGGGCCCTATTGAATAATGAATGTTTTGAATTTTCTCCAAAAGTAAAGTAGTTGCAAACTCATCCTTTTAGAAACTTGTTTGGGCTGTTGAGAGGAGTAAAAAACCATCAAAAATTTCAATCCTGCATGATTTTACCAAGAAATGTGATTCTTCATTCAAAACGCTGGTTTTTGCTATTGGGCTCTATTGAATAATGAATGTTTTGAATTTTCTCCAAAAGTAAAGTAGTTGCAAACTCATCCTTTTAGAAACTTGTTTGGGCTGTTGAGAGGAGTAAAAAACCATCAAAAATTTCAATCCTGCATGATTCTACCAAGAAATGTGATTCTTCATTCAAAACGATGGTTTTTGCTATTGGGCTCTATTGAATAATGAATGTTTTGAATTTTCTCCAAAAGTAAAGTAGTTGCAAACTCATGCTTTTATAGACTTGTTTGGGCTCATGAGAGGAGTAGAAAAACATCAAAAATTTCAGTCCTGCATGATTCTACCAAGAAATGTGTGTTCATTGAAACCGCTGGTTTTTGATAGTTTGGACCCTATTGAATAATGAATGTTTTGAATTTTCTCCAAAAGTAAAGTAGTTGCAAACTCATCCTTTTAGAAACTTGTTTGGGCTGTTGAGAGGAGTAAAAAACCATCAAAAATTTCAATCCTGCATGATTCTACCAAGAAATGTGATTCTTCATTCAAAATGCTGGTTTTTGCTATTGGGCTCTATTGAATAATGAATGTTTTGAATTTTCTCCAAAAGTAAAGTAGTTGCAAACTCATGCTTTTAGAGACTTGTTTGGGCTCATGAGAGGAGTAGAAAAACATCAAAAATTTCAGTCCTGCATGATTCTACCAAGAAATGTGTGTTCATTGAAACCGCTGGTGTTTGATAGTTTGGGCCCTATTGAATAATGAATGTTTTGAATTTTCTCCAAAAGTAAAGTAGTTGCAAACTCATCCTTTTAGAATCTTGTTTGGGATGTTGAGAGGAGTAAAAAACCATCAAAAATTTCAATCCTGCATGATTCTACCAAGAAATGTGATTCTTCATTCAAAACGCTGGTTTTTGCTATTGGGCTCTATTGAATAATGAATGTTTTGAATTTTCTCCAAAAGTAAAGTAGTTGCAAACTCATGCTTTTAGAGACTTGTTTGGGCTCATGAGAGGAGTAGAAAAACATCAAAAATTTCAGTCCTGCATGATTCTACCAAGAAATGTGTGTTCATTGAAATCGCTGGTTTTTGATAGTTTGGGCCCTATTGAATAATGAATGTTTTGAATTTTCTCCAAAAGTAAAGTAGTTGCAAACTCATCCTTTTAGAAACTTGTTTGGGCTGTTGAGAGGAGTAAAAAACCATCAAAAATTTCAATCCTGCATGATTTTACCAAGAAATGTGATTCTTCATTCAAAACGCTGGTTTTTGCTATTGGGCTCTATTGAATAATGAATGTTTTGAATTTTCTCCAAAAGTAAAGTAGTTGCAAACTCATCCTTTTAGAAACTTGTTTGGGCTGTTGAGAGGAGTAAAAAACCATCAAAAATTTCAATCCTGCATGATTCTACCAAGAAATGTGATTCTTCATTCAAAACGATGGTTTTTGCTATTGGGCTCTATTGAATAATGAATGTTTTGAATTTTCTCCAAAAGTAAAGTAGTTGCAAACTCATGCTTTTATAGACTTGTTTGGGCTCATGAGAGGAGTAGAAAAACATCAAAAATTTCAGTCCTGCATGATTCTACCAAGAAATGTGTGTTCATTGAAACCGCTGGTTTTTGATAGTTTGGACCCTATTGAATAATGAATGTTTTGAATTTTCTCCAAAAGTAAAGTAGTTGCAAACTCATCCTTTTAGAAACTTGTTTGGGCTGTTGAGAGGAGTAAAAAACCATCAAAAATTTCAATCCTGCATGATTCTACCAAGAAATGTGATTCTTCATTCAAAATGCTGGTTTTTGCTATTGGGCTCTATTGAATAATGAATGTTTTGAATTTTCTCCAAAAGTAAAGTAGTTGCAAACTCATGCTTTTAGAGACTTGTTTGGGCTCATGAGAGGAGTAGAAAAACATCAAAAATTTCAGTCCTGCATGATTCTACCAAGAAATGTGTGTTCATTGAAACCGCTGGTGTTTGATAGTTTGGGCCCTATTGAATAATGAATGTTTTGAATTTTCTCCAAAAGTAAAGTAGTTGCAAACTCATCCTTTTAGAATCTTGTTTGGGATGTTGAGAGGAGTAAAAAACCATCAAAAATTTCAATCCTGCATGATTCTACCAAGAAATGTGATTCTTCATTCAAAACGCTGGTTTTTGCTATTGGGCTCTATTGAATAATGAATGTTTTGAATTTTCTCCAAAAGTAAAGTAGTTGCAAACTCATGCTTTTAGAGACTTGTTTGGGCTCATGAGAGGAGTAGAAAAACATCAAAAATTTCAGTCCTGCATGATTCTACCAAGAAATGTGTGTTCATTGAAATCGCTGGTTTTTGATAGTTTGGGCCCTATTGAATAATGAATGTTTTGAATTTTCTCCAAAAGTAAAGTAGTTGCAAACTCATCCTTTTAGAAACTTGTTTGGGCTGTTGAGAGGAGTAAAAAACCATCAAAAATTTCAATCCTGCATGATTTTACCAAGAAATGTGATTCTTCATTCAAAACCTGATTTTTGCTATTGGGCTCTATTGAATAGTGAATGTTTTGAATTTTCTCCAAAAGTAAAGTAGTTGCAAACTCATGCTTTTAGAGACTTGTTTGGGCTCATGAGAGGAGTAGAAAAACATCAAAAATTTCAGTCCTGCATGATTCTACCAAGAAATGTGTGTTCATTCAAACCGCTGGTTTTTGATAGTTTGGGCCCTATTGAATAATGAATGTTTTGAATTTTCTCCAAAAGTAAAGTAGTTGCAAACTCATCCTTTTAGAAACTTGTTTGGGCTGTTGAGAGGAGTAAAAAACCATCAAAAATTTCAATCCTGCATGATTCTACCAAGAAATGTGATTCTTCATTCAAAAGGCTGGTTTTTGCTATTGCGCTCTATTGAATAATGAATGTTTTGAATTTTCTCCAAAAGTAAAGTGGTTGCAAACTCATGCTTTTAGAGACTTGTTTGGGCTCATGAGAGGAGTAGAAAAACATCAAAAATTTCAGTCCTGCATGATTCTACCAAGAAATGTGTGTTCATTGAAACCGCTGGTTTTTGATAGTTTGGGCCCTATTGAATAATGAATGTTTTGAATTTTCTCCAAAAGTAAAGTAGTTGCAAACTCATCCTTTTAGAAACTTGTTTGGGCTGTTGAGAGGAGTAAAAAACCATCAAAAATTTCAATCCTGCATGATTTTACCAAGAAATGTGATTCTTCATTCAAAACCTGATTTTTGCTATTGGGCTCTATTGAATGGTGAATGTTTTGAATTTTCTCCAAAAGTAAAGTAGTTGCAAACTCATGCTTTTAGAGACTTGTTTGGGCTCATGAGAGGAGTAGAAAAACATCAAAAATTTCAGTCCTGCATGATTCTACCAAGAAATGTGTGTTCATTGAAACCGCTGGTTTTTGATAGTTTGGGCCCTATTGAATAATGAATGTTTTGAATTTTCTCCAAAAGTAAAGTAGTTGCAAACTCATCCTTTTAGAAACTTGTTTGGGCTGTTGAGAGGAGTAAAAAACCATCAAAAATTTCAATCCTGCATGATTCTACCAAGAAATGTGATTATTCATTCAAAACGCTGGTTTTTGCTATTGGGCTCTATTGAATAATGAATGTTTTGAATTTTCTCCAAAAGTAAAGTAGTTGCAAACTCATGCTTTTAGAGACTTGTTTGGGCTCATGAGAGGAGTAGAAAAACATCAAAAATTTCAGTCCTGCATGATTCTACCAAGAAATGTGTGTTCATTGAAACCGCTGGTTTTTGATAGTTTGGGCCCTATTGAATAATGAATGTTTTGAATTTTCTCCAAAAGTAAAGTAGTTGCAAACTCATCCTTTTAGAAACTTGTTTGGGCTGTTGAGAGGAGTAAAAAACCATCAAAAATTTCAATCCTGCATGATTTTACCAAGAAATGTGATTCTTCATTCAAAACCTGATTTTTGCTATTGGGCTCTATTGAATGGTGAATGTTTTGAATTTTCTCCAAAAGTAAAGTAGTTGCAAACTCATGCTTTTAGAGACTTGTTTGGGCTCATGAGAGGAGTAGAAAAACATCAAAAATTTCAGTCCTGCATGATTCTACCAAGAAATGTGTGTTCATTGAAACCGCTGGTTTTTGATAGTTTGGGCCCTATTGAATAATGAATGTTTTGAATTTTCTCCAAAAGTAAAGTAGTTGCAAACTCATCCTTTTAGAAACTTGTTTGGGCTGTTGAGAGGAGTAAAAAACCATCAAAAATTTCAATCCTGCATGATTTTACCAAGAAATGTGATTCTTCATTCAAAACCTGATTTTTGCTATTGGGCTCTATTGAATAGTGAATGTTTTGAATTTTCTCCAAAAGTAAAGTAGTTGCAAACTCATGCTTTTAGAGACTTGTTTGGGCTCATGAGAGGAGTAGAAAAACATCAAAAATTTCAGTCCTGCATGATTCTACCAAGAAATGTGTGTTCATTCAAACCGCTGGTTTTTGATAGTTTGGGCCCTATTGAATAATGAATGTTTTGAATTTTCTCCAAAAGTAAAGTAGTTGCAAACTCATCCTTTTAGAAACTTGTTTGGGCTGTTGAGAGGAGTAAAAAACCATCAAAAATTTCAATCCTGCATGATTCTACCAAGAAATGTGATTCTTCATTCAAAACGCTGGTTTTTGCTATTGGGCTCTATTGAATAATGAATGTTTTGAATTTTCTCCAAAAGTAAAGTAGTTGCAAACTCATGCTTTTAGAGACTTGTTTGGGCTCATGAGAGGAGTAGAAAAACATCAAAAATTTCAGTCCTGCATGATTCTACCAAGAAATGTGTGTTCATTGAAACCGCTGGTTTTTGATAGTTTGGGCCCTATTGAATAATGAATGTTTTGAATTTTCTCCAAAAGTAAAGTAGTTGCAAACTCATCCTTTTAGAAACTTGTTTGGGCTGTTGAGAGGAGTAAAAAACCATCAAAAATTTCAATCCTGCATGATTTTACCAAGAAATGTGATTCTTCATTCAAAACCTGATTTTTGCTATTGGGCTCTATTGAATAGTGAATGTTTTGAATTTTCTCCATTTTCAATGAACTTTATTAAATTTTAAAATATAATAACAGTAATGTCTTCCAATGGGATTCCAATGTAGATGTCACATATGTAATAAATAAAGAAAGAGGGGAGGGGGGGGGTTGGGGGAAGGTATGGGAAGGGAAAGAAGTTTGGAATGATTTTTAGTTGTTTTATTGAGACACACAAAGGTCAAACCACGAGGTAAAAGGAAAGAAGGATAAAGGGGGGGAGGGGGAGGGGAAATATAACAGTAATTTTACAATTATGAGATCAGTTGAGATAAACAACTAACAATAACAGTACAATTACCAAAATTGCAGGTACAATAGGAGTAAATTCAAATACAAATTAACCGTTGTTTAATAAAGCAATAATGCGGTTAGGGAGTTGTATATAATAAACAATAACCCTAATAAAATCAAATTGGACTAGGAGTGAATGAGAGAGATCAAAGCTAAGCTAGGAAGTGTTAAAATCTGACCAACATTTCCACCTCTTACAATAAGTCATATAGTAGTTATTAGCGATAGCATGGCTTTTTTCGTATGAATCATGAAGATTCATTTTATCAATGATGTCACTAAGTCTGGGAATTGAGTCTTCTTTCCAAAAGATAGCTATCGCATTTTTGGTTATTAAGAATAAATGGATAACAACGGATCGGTGATGGGGATGAATATCTTCAAGATCCAGGGATAACAAGGCCTTATGTGGAGTTAAAATGATTTTAGTTTTAGTGATCTTGTTAATTAAGTCAGAGATTTCGGACCATAAAGGTCTGATTCTTGAACAATCCCAGAACATGTGGAGTAAACTACCAACTTCACCACAATTCCTCCAGCAATCAGGGGATCTACCAGGAAAGATTTTTGCTAGTTTAAAGGGGGTAAAGTACCATCTAGACAGGATTTTAAAAAATGATTCGTGAAGATTAGCACATATATTAGACGAGTATGTTGATTTTAGTGCTTTAGACCATTGTTGTTGAGTTCTCGAAATGTTGAGGTCCTTTTCCCAGTTGAGCATAAAAGTGGTTTTTTCTGGTGCATTACTAGAATTAAGAAAATCGTAAATATTTCTCGACTTCCAATAGTATTTATTACCGGGATTACATATCAATAAGCTTGTGGAGTCTGTCAGAGAAGTTCTTTTTCTCAAAAGCTTCTTAATAAGTTTCTTTAAGTTAGATAGAAATTGAAAGTCATCAGTAGAAAGATTAAATTTAATTCGGAGTGAATTGTTGCAGAAAAATTGTTTACCATTATGCAAGTCCGCTAGTTTTTTAATACCAACCTTTTCCCAATTTGAAGGAATTTCCTTTTCCAATATTAAACCAAAAGTTTTAAGAGAGATATTTTTAATTTGTTGGTATTTGGAGCCTTTTTTGGTGTGTATTTGAGGTTTGGCTAAGTTTTTCCAAGCTAGTAGTGTGGCTGATGTTGTTGGAGGAAGATGTGATAAGCAATTAAATGATGTCAACCCATCCAAAATCAGTCTTGATAGCGGAGTATTTTTGTTCCAGCATCTTTCTATATCTACCCATATTGGGCAATTATCCTGATTAAACCATGGTAGGGATTGCATTATGAGATTCGAGTAGTAATAATTAACTAAGTTAGGAAGGGCTAAACCTCCTTCAATTTTCCCTCTAGTAAGTGAAAGGAATGCTACTCTAGCTCTTTTTCCATTAGAAACAAATTTGTTTACTAAGGATTGCAATTGTCTGATATATTTAAGGGGAATGGAAAGAGGCAAACACCTGAAAATGTAAAGTATCTTAGGGAGAGTGAGAAGTTTGAAGAGAACTATCCTCCCTACCCACGAAATTTCATGCTTAGAATGAGTATTAAATTCGATTTGAGTACTTTTAATGAGATTCTGCATATTCACTTCAATGGTTTTGGCAAAATTCCTAGTTATGGAGATGCCTAAATACAAAATTGCATCTTTTTCCCATTCGAATTTGGTAATGTTTTTAATACTAGTGATGGTTTCATTGCTAAGGAAAAAATCTAGAATTTTCGATTTCGTGTCATTTATTCTATAAAAGGAGACCCTAGAGAATTTTTCAATAATAGGAAGAACACCTTTAATTGAATCTAGCGGGTTTGAGAGACTTAATATAATATCGTCAGCAAATAATCCTATCTTATATTGTGTCTCACCTATTTGGATGCCCTTGACAAATTGGCTGGATCTAATAGTTTCTGCTAGAGGTTCCATTATTAACGCAAAAAGTAAAGGCGAAAGGGGACATCCTTGTCTAGTACCATTTGTAATCAAAATTTGCTTAGATAGATGGTTATTAGCATATATATTAGCAGAAGGGGACGAATAAAGTGCCATTATTGTATTTATTAGTTTAGAACCGAAACCAAATTTGTTTAGGGTGGCGGTTAAAAATTGCCAATTGACTCTGTCAAAGGCTTTTTCAGCGTCCAGAGCAAGGAGTAATGATGGAATCTTTTTGGTTTTGATATGGTCTATTAAATTAAATATTCTCCTAGTTCCATCGCTAGTTTGTCGACCAGTTATAAAGCCCAATTGATCTCTATGAACTATGTTTGGTAGTATTTTTTTCATTCTTGTAGCGATAATTTTAGAATAAATTTTAACATCGGTATTAATTAGTGATATAGGCCTATAGTTTTTGACAGAATCTAAATCTCCTTTCGGTTTAGGAATTAAGGATATAATGGCCTGCAGCATCTCTTGAGGAAATTTCCCAGTTTCAGAAGCTCTATTAAAAACCCTAGTTAAATACGGAGTCAATAAAGAGGCAAAGGTCAAGTAATAGTCATTTGAAAAACCATCAGGACCCGGTGATTTCTTAGTTTTGAGTGATTTAATGGCCTCAAGTACCTCAAGATCTGAGAAGGGAACCTCAAGAGATGATAATTGTTGATTAGAAAGTTTGGGTAAAGTAAGATGTGTAAGAAACTCATTAATTTTTTGTTTATTTGGTTGTGAAATACTTCGGTCATCTTTAAGATTATATAATGAAGTATAATAGTCAGCAAATTTGTTGACTATATCTGCCGGGTTAACTAGGTGTTCACCGTTATGTTTAATTTTATTGATCCTGTTTTTGATTCTATTCATTTTAAATTTTTGGGCCATAATCTTAGTCGGCTTGTTAAAAGAAGAGTAATAATTCGATTTCATGCTTTTAGCAAATTTTTCATATTCATTAAAAAGGATCGCTCTTAATTTAGTTCTAAGTTTGATAATTTCCAGATGGAGATTTGTGGAGGGATGAGTTAATTTTTTCTGAGTGTCCTCTTTGTGTTTTAATTCTAATTGTATTTTATTTATCTCTGTTTGATTCATTTTTTTATTTTTATAGGAAATATGTATCATCGTACCCCTAACAACTGCCTTATGGGCATTCCAAATTGAAAAAGGGCTCATGCCGTCTGTATCATTTTCTAAAAAAAAATTTGTAATTGACGATTCGATTTCTTTTTTTGAATCAGGCTTGTGTAATAGTGAAGAATTACATCTCCATAATGGGTGATGACTTGTTGCTCTACCTAGTAGAACTTCACATAAAACAGGCGCGTGATCTGAAAAGGTTCTGGGAAGGATCTCGATTTTTTTGAATTTGGAAATGGAAAGGGAATCTGTAATAAAAAGGTCTAATCTAGAAAAGGTTTTATGGACCGATGAATAGTGGGTAAATTCCAGGGAAGAAGTATTAAGACACCTGAAAATGTCTAAATATTCATGATTAATAAGCCAATTACCTAACTCTGGAAAAGCTGATCTGGTGGGAGAAGTGGAATCATAAACACCATTAGGGACAATATTAAAGTCCCCAGCCACAATCAGTGTACCTTTTTTAACCTCCTGTATTTTCTTTTCCAGATTATTAAAGTAGCGCATCTGGCCATCATTAGGCGCATAAACATTAACTAGGGTGGTTAATTGGTTTTCTATCAGACATATTAAAATTAGGTATCTTCCCTCTAAGTCGGAAATCTGTTCAATTATTTCAAAAGAAATTGAATTTTTAATCAAAGTAATCACTCCGGCCTTTTTAGACTCATTTAAAGATTTAAATGAATGTGGGAAATTCTTGTTTTCTAATCCAGGATGCCCTGATTTAGCTAATTTCACTTCCTGGAGACAGATTATGTCTGCTTTGCTTCTTTTGATCTCTCTCCATGTCCAGTACCTTTTAACGGGACTATTTAAACCCCTAACATTGAAAGATAAAATCTTAACCATAAACTAAAAAACAATGAACAAATAAACCGCAACACCAATAGAGGAAGCAACTGCAACTCGCAGATAAGCTTCCAAATGGGGAAAGTTCGTGTATCTCTGTAGGAAGCCTCCCACACGAAAAGAAGAAATTGATATATATATAAATTTTTCTTCAGCCCGGAGTCTCTCCTCTTTTATCGATGGAATCAAGAAACTTCATACCCTCCTGTGGAGACAAAATCGAAATCACCCTACCACCCTGGCTAATGAGGAGTTTAGTAGGGAACCCCCACCTGTACATCACGCCTTTCTTCCTTAATAAAGTAGTTACCTCATTAAAGTTTTTTCTTGACTGAATAGTATCTTTAGAGAGGTCCGCAAACGATTTGATATGGTCATAAGGGTGAGGGAGAAGTTTATTAGTTCTTAGGTAATTTAAGAATTTTTCTTTCGTGGAGAAGAAATGGAATCTAAGTATAGTGTCTCTAGGGACATCGGATGGTAAGGATCCAGGGCGAGGGAGTCTATGTATCCTATCAATCATAAGTTCTGGTTCTGGAATAGTTGGCAAGATTTTAATTAATATTTCTTTAACATAATTCTGTAAGCTATTTTGGTTTATCTTTTCTGAAATACCTCTCAATTTTAAGTTGTTTCTTCTACTACGATCCTCGAGATCAGCTAATTTGTTACGTAGAAAAGTAATCTCTTTTTGAGTATCATATTGTTGTTTTTGAAAGGCCTCAGATTTTTTCTCCAGAACCTCTATCTTGGTGACATTTTTATCAATCCTAGTATTAATTGTATCAATTTTAACTTGTAAGCGGTTAGTGTTTTCATCCAAAGTAGATTTTAAAGATCTATTAAGGGCTTGCATTATATCTTTGATATATTGTTCCGAAGCCCCCTTCTCCGAGGCCTGAATATCATCAAGGCCTGTAAGAGTACTTGAGTCCTCACTGACAGAGCTAAAATCTAATCTAGGCCTACATTTATCTGGGCTTTGTATGGGAGAAGCTTCATAAAATTCTTCTTCGTCTGAAAGAACAGAAGGACTCCCTAATTTAGGCTCGTCTCTCTTAGTCTTTCTCTTTACAGTCGTGTCCATCTCTGTTTGGATGATATCTAATTCCTGCATCATATTAGTGTTCCCTTTCTGCCCAATCGAGAATTTAGTACTTTTAGGAGTGGTAGGGGGGCTAATACAGATAGCTTGATCTAGCTCTGTTGAGTCTGATTTATGAGGCTTTTCCTTTAGTTGTTTAGTTTTACTGTTTCTCTGACTCATTATGCCAATGAAAAGGGTATCCCTGTCTAGTAATTATTAGGCCAAGAGTAAATATCAATACCTGTTACAGTTTAAGTGTATCAGAGCAAGTATAGATTAAATAACAGGAAGGATCGGTTTAGATTATCCCCAGTAAGATATACACAAGCCTATTTATAATACAAGATAAGGAAACTATTATATCAAATCCTCAACTAAGACCAAACAAATCACAATAAGTAGAAAAAGACACCACTGCAAAGAAAGACAATTTTGTAAATAACACTTCAGAGTCAAAATCCCTGTAAACAAATGGTCAGAAAACCTGAAGATCCAAAGCAGAGCACTCCAGTCGGGGCACCAGTATCAATCTGTTCCTTCTAATGTAGCTTCGACACCTTGTAAGTCTATTCTATAATATCGTCGATTTACGTGCTGCTCCTCTGCTTTCAGGTCCCACGATGCTCGTTCCCACGACCAGCAGAAACCTCGGCACTTCCTTCTATAAGGTACAGCACTCAGAACCCACGAGCGCACTGCTCTACTGCTGCTCCCAGTCGTAGATCGTTGCTATGGAACTACCACTGAATCGCTCTATCGAGAACAGACCCGTTCGGGGAATCCCCGTATGGAACTCGAACTGACAAGGAATTGCTGCTAAAAGGTCCTCCGCAATACTACTCCACCACTGCTCCTATTAGTATAACAGCCTCAGAGACGTTCACTCACCCACTGCAGAAGACTTTCCAATGGTTGTCACTCAGTCGTGTAGTTATTAAGTCCTTCAAAATGTCCACCGAGTTCCCCAACAAATACGTCAGCCACCACTTCAGACTTTCCGCCCTGTAGATTTTTTGTTGGCACCAAGTCCTATTTATCCTCCAACTTGTTGCTCAGGATTCTTTGGCTTCGCTCCTGGTCTGGACCCACACACACCGAACTCTGTTTTTGATGTTGGACCTCTGATGACAGTTTCTAACAATAAGTTGTTCTCTATAAAGTATCTAATTTGCACTCCAAGACAGGTAACACTCACTGTTTGAATTCGCGCCTTTTTCTTCAGAGATTCCCCTCCTCTCCGCTTGTGCGCGCCGCTGCTGTGAAGAGCAAGCGCGGGAAAGTTTAAATCAATCCACCGTTAGTAAGATCTGCTTCTCCCGCTCTTTTCTTAATGCGTCGCTGGTCTTTTTCCCCGGTAAACCGATCCTCCTCTTCTTCTCCCTTGTCTTTTTATCTAGCAGCGATCTCCTCACCTTTGTCTGGGCGCTCGATTTTAGTGAAGAGCAGAAGTGAAAGAGTCCTCCACCGTTGATCGATCTCCCGCTCTCCTCCCCAAGCGCCGCTGCACTGTCTTCAGATCTCTTCTTCTCAACTTAATTGCCGGCGCCGCTATTTTCACCAGCACTGCAGCGCCGCTGGTCCTCTGATCTTCCGAGGGCCACCGCTGGTCTCCGCAACAAAGTCCTTCTCTTTCAGCTGACTCCCGGGCCGCGAGCCCCCTCTGTTAGTTTTCCCGCCAATTCCCGCAAGTTCACGCAGCTTCTTCTTCTCCTTTGCCTGGGCTTTTCGTTATAATGGAGAGCAGAAGCAGAGATATTCCCGCCGGGTCACTCCACCACTGGTTAATCCCCCGCTCTCCTCCTTAGACGCCGCTGCACTTTCTTCCTTTCTCTTTCTCTGTATTCAGTTGCCGGCACCGCTGTTTTCCCCAGCACTGCTGTGCTGTGTTGCAGGTCCTCTAATCTTCCGAGGGCCACCGCTGGTACCGGCTGCACTGACCTCTTCTTTATGCAGGCTCCCAAGCCCCTGCTGTTTTTAGTTTTCCCGCCAGTATCTTCAGCGTCTCCTCTCTCCTCTGCTTAGCCGCGCCACTGCAGCTGAAGGCAGGCGCGGGAAAAACCTGCTGAGTCACTACACCTCCAGATTCAAAGGGCTGTATCTTGGGAATAATCCAACTTAGAGACTCCAGGAAGGTCTCAAAATATTCCTGGGAACGAGGTCTCTTAAGTCCAATATATTTTTGTGGCAAAATTCTTCTTGTTTGTTTTCTTCGTCGCTTAACAAGGATGGCTTCCTCAGAGCTCAGAGCTCACACAGCCTGCTCCATCGAGCTCCAAGCCACGCCCCTCTTGAATTTTCTCCAAAAGTAAAGTAGTTGCAAACTCATGCTTTTAGAGACTTGTTTGGGCTCATGAGAGGAGTAGAAAAACATCAAAAATGTCAGTCCTGCATGATTCTACCAAGAAATGTGTGTTCATTGAAACCGCTGGTTTTTGATAGTTTGGGCCCTATTGAATAATGAATGTTTTGAATTTTCTCCAAAAGTAAAGTAGTTGCAAACTCATCCTTTTAGAAACTTGTTTGGGCTGTTGAGAGGAGTAAAAAACCATCAAAAATTTCAATCCTGCATGATTCTACCAAGAAATGTGATTCTTCATTCAAAACCTGATTTTTGCTATTGGGCTCTATTGAATGGTGAATGTTTTGAATTTTCTCCAAAAGTAAAGTAGTTGCAAACTCATGCTTTTAGAGACTTGTTTGGGCTCATGAGAGGAGTAGAAAAACATCAAAAATTTCAGTCCTGCATGATTCTACCATGAAATGTGTGTTCATTGAAACCGCTGGTTTTTGATAGTTTGGGCCCTATTGAATAATGAATGTTTTGAATTTTCTCCAAAAGTAAAGTAGTTGCAAACTCATCCTTTTAGAAACTTGTTTGGGCTGTTGAGAGGAGTAAAAAACCATCAAAAATTTCAATCCTGCATGATTTTACCAAGAAATGTGATTCTTCATTCAAAACCTGATTTTTGCTATTGGGCTCTATTGAATAGTGAATGTTTTGAATTTTCTCCAAAAGTAAAGTAGTTGCAAACTCATGCTTTTAGAGACTTGTTTGGGCTCATGAGAGGAGTAGAAAAACATCAAAAATTTCAGTCCTGCATGATTCTACCAAGAAATGTGTGTTCATTGAAACCGCTGGTTTTTGATAGTTTGGGCCCTATTGAATAATGAATGTTTTGAATTTTCTCCAAAAGTAAAGTAGTTGCAAACTCATCCTTTTAGAAACTTGTTTGGGTTGTTGAGAGGAGTAAAAAACCATCAAAAATTTCAATCCTGCATGATTCTACCAAGAAATGTGATTCTTCATTCAAAACGCTGGTTTTTGCTATTGGGCTCTATTGAATAATGAATGTTTTTAATTTTCTCCAAAAGTAAAGTAGTTGCAAACTCATGCTTTTAGAGACTTGTTTGGGCTCATGAGAGGAGTAGAAAAACATCAAAAATTTCAGTCCTGCATGATTCTACCAAGAAATGTGTGTTCATTGAAACCGCTGGTTTTTGATAGTTTGGGCCCTATTGAATAATGAATGTTTTGAATTTTCTCCAAAAGTAAAGTAGTTGCAAACTCAACCTTTTAGAAACTTGTTTGGGCTGTTGAGAGGAGTAAAAAACCATCAAAAATTTCAATCCTGCATGATTCTACCAAGAAATGTGATTCTTCATTCAAAACCTGATTTTTGCTATTGGGCTCTATTGAATAGTGAATGTTTTGAATTTTCTCCAAAAGTAAAGTAGTTGCAAACTCATGCTTTTAGAGACTTGTTTGGGCTCATGAGAGGAGTAGAAAAACATCAAAAATTTCAGTCCTGCATGATTCTACCAAGAAATGTGTGTTCATTGAAACCGCTGGTTTTTGATAGTTTGGGCCCTATTGAATAATGAATGTTTTGAATTTTCTCCAAAAGTAAAG
The DNA here is from genome assembly GCF_039654945.1 of Dendrobates tinctorius. Lineage (NCBI taxonomy): Eukaryota > Metazoa > Chordata > Amphibia > Anura > Dendrobatidae > Dendrobates > Dendrobates tinctorius. The sequence continues at coordinate 1,342,006 of NW_027362076.1, forward strand.
TAGTTGCAAACTCATCCTTTTAGAAACTTGTTTGGGCTGTTGAGAGGAGTAAAAAACCATCAAAAATTTCAATCCTGCATGATTCTACCAAGAAATGTGATTCTTCATTCAAAACGCTGGTTTTTGCTATTGGGATCTATTGAATAATGAATGTTTTGAATTTTCTCCAAAAGTAAAGTAGTTGCAAACTCATGCTTTTAGAGACTTGTTTGGGCTCATGAGAGGAGTAGAAAAACATCAAAAATTTCAGTCCTGCATGATTCTACCAAGAAATGTGTGTTCATTGAAACCGCTGGTGTTTGATAGTTTGGGCCCTATTGAATAATGAATGTTTCGAATTTTCTCCAAAAGTAAAGTAGTTGCAAACTCATCCTTTTAGAAACTTGTTTGGGCTGTTGAGAGGAGTAAAAAACCATCAAAAATTTCAATCCTGCATGATTTTACCAAGAAATGTGATTCTTCATTCAAAACCTGATTTTTGCTATTGGGCTCTATTGAATGGTGAATGTTTTGAATTTTCTCCAAAAGTAAAGTAGTTGCAAACTCATGCTTTTAGAGACTTGTTTGGGCTCATGAGAGGAGTAGAAAAACATCAAAAATTTCAGTCCTGCATGATTCTACCAAGAAATGTGTGTTCATTGAAACCGCTGGTTTTTGATAGTTTGGGCCCTATTGAATAATGAATGTTTTGAATTTTCTCCAAAAGTAAAGTAGTTGCAAACTCATCCTTTTAGAAACTTGTTTGGGCTGTTGAGAGGAGTAAAAAACCATCAAAAATTTCAATCCTGCATGATTTTACCAAGAAATGTGATTCTTCATTCAAAACCTGATTTTTGCTATTGGGCTCTATTGAATAGTGAATGTTTTGAATTTTCTCCAAAAGTAAAGTAGTTGCAAACTCATGCTTTTAGAGACTTGTTTGGGCTCATGAGAGGAGTAGAAAAACATCAAAAATTTCAGTCCTGCATGATTCTACCAAGAAATGTGTGTTCATTGAAACCGCTGGTTTTTGATAGTTTGGGCCCTATTGAATAATGAATGTTTTGAATTTTCTCCAAAAGTAAAGTAGTTGCAAACTCATCCTTTTAGAAACTTGTTTGGGCTGTTGAGAGGAGTAAAAAACCATCAAAAATTTAAATCCTGCATGATTTTACCAAGAAATGTGATTCTTCATTCAAAACCTGATTTTTGCTATTGGGCTCTATTGAATGGTGAATGTTTTGAATTTTCTCCAAAAGTAAAGTAGTTGCAAACTCATCCTTTTAGAAACTTGTTTGGGCTGTTGAGAGGAGTAAAAAACCATCAAAAATTTCAATCCTGCATGATTCTACCAAGAAATGTGATTCTTCATTCAAAACGCTGGTTTTTGCTATTGGGCTCTATTGAATAATGAATGTTTTGAATTTTCTCCAAAAGTAAAGTAGTTGCAAACTCATGCTTTTAGAGACTTGTTTGGGCTCATGAGAGGAGTAGAAAAACATCAAAAATTTCAGTCCTGCATGATTCTACCAAGAAATGTGTGTTCATTGAAACCGCTGGTTTTTGATAGTTTGGGCCCTATTGAATAATGAATGTTTTGAATTTTCTCCAAAAGTAAAGTAGTTGCAAACTCATCCTTTTAGAAACTTGTTTGGGCTGTTGAGAGGAGTAAAAAACCATCAAAAATTTCAATCCTGCATGATTTTACCAAGAAATGTGATTCTTCATTCAAAACCTGATTTTTGCTATTGGGCTCTATTGAATAGTGAATGTTTTGAATTTTCTCCAAAAGTAAAGTACTTGCAAACTCATGCTTTTAGAGACTTGTTTGGGCTCATGAGAGGAGTAGAAAAACATCAAAAATTTCAGTCCTGCATGATTCTACCAAGAAATGTGTGTTCATTGAAACCACTGGTTTTTGATAGTTTGGGCCCTATTGAATAATGAATGTTTTGAATTTTCTCCAAAAGTAAAGTAGTTGCAAACTCATCCTTTTAGAAACTTGTTTGGGCTGTTGAGAGGAGTAAAAAACCATCAAAAATTTCAATCCTGCATGATTTTACCAAGAAATGTGATTCTTCATTCAAAACCTGATTTTTGCTATTGGGCTCTATTGAATAGTGAATGTTTTGAATTTTCTCCAAAAGTAAAGTAGTTGCAAACTCATGCTTTTAGAGACTTGTTTGGGCTCATGAGAGGAGTAGAAAAACATCAAAAATTTCAGTCCTGCATGATTCTACCAAGAAATGTGTGTTCATTGAAACCGCTGGTTTTTGATAGTTTGGGCCCTATTGAATAATGAATGTTTTGAATTTTCTCCAAAAGTAAAGTAGTTGCAAACTCATCCTTTTAGAAACTTGTTTGGGCTGTTGAGAGGAGTAAAAAAACCATCAAAAATTTCAATCCTGCATGATTCTACCAAGAAATGTGATTCTTCATTCAAAACGCTGGTTTTTGCTATTGGGCTCTATTGAATAATGAATGTTTTGAATTTTCTCCAAAAGTAAAGTAGTTGCAAACTCATGCTTTTAGAGACTTGTTTGGGCTCATGAGAGGAGTAGAAAAACATCAAAAATTTCAGTCCTGCATGATTCTACCAAGAAATGTGTGTTCATTGAAACCGCTGGTGTTTGATAGTTTGGGCCCTATTGAATAATGAATGTTTTGAATTTTCTCCAAAAGTAAAGTAGTTGCAAACTCATCCTTTTAGAATCTTGTTTGGGCTGTTGAGAGGAGTAAAAAACCATCAAAAATTTCAATCCTGCATGATTTTACCAAGAAATGTGATTCTTCATTCAAAACCTGATTTTTGCTATTGGGCTCTATTGAATGGTGAATGTTTTGAATTTTCTCCAAAAGTAAAGTAGTTGCAAACTCATGCTTTTAGAGACTTGTTTGGGCTCATGAGAGGAGTAGAAAAACATCAAAAATTTCAGTCCTGCATGATTTTACCAAGAAATGTGTGTTCATTGAAACCGCTGGTTTTTGATAGTTTGGGCCCTATTGAATAATGAATGTTTTGAATTTTCTCCAAAAGTAAAGTAGTTGCAAACTCATCCTTTTAGAAACTTGTTTGGGCTGTTGAGAGGAGTAAAAAACCATCAAAAATTTCAATCCTGCATGATTTTACCAAGAAATGTGATTCTTCATTCAAAACCTGATTTTTGCTATTGGGCTCTATTGAATAGTGAATGTTTTGAATTTTCTCCAAAAGTAAAGTAGTTGCAAACTCATGCTTTTAGAGACTTGTTTGGGCTCATGAGAGGAGTAGAAAAACATCAAAAATTTCAGTCCTGCATGATTCTACCAAGAAATGTGTGTTCATTCAAACCGCTGGTTTTTGATAGTTTGGGCCCTATTGAATAATGAATGTTTTGAATTTTCTCCAAAAGTAAAGTAGTTGCAAACTCATCCTTTTAGAAACTTGTTTGGGCTGTTGAGAGGAGTAAAAAACCATCAAAAATTTCAATCCTGCATGATTTTACCAAGAAATGTGATTCTTCATTCAAAACCTGATTTTTGCTATTGGGCTCTATTGAATGGTGAATGTTTTGAATTTTCTCCAAAAGTAAAGTAGTTGCAAACTCATGCTTTTAGAGACTTGTTTGGGCTCATGAGAGGAGTAGAAAAACATCAAAAATTTCAGTCCTGCATGATTCTACCAAGAAATGTGTGTTCATTGAAACCGCTGGTTTTTGATAGTTTGGGCCCTATTGAATAATGAATGTTTTGAATTTTCTCCAAAAGTAAAGTAGTTGCAAACTCATCCTTTTAGAAACTTGTTTGGGCTGTTGAGAGGAGTAAAAAACCATCAAAAATTTCAATCCTGCATGATTTTACCAAGAAATGTGATTCTTCATTCAAAACCTGATTTTTGCTATTGGGCTCTATTGAATAGTGAATGTTTTGAATTTTCTCCAAAAGTAAAGTAGTTGCAAACTCATGCTTTTAGAGACTTGTTTGGGCTCATGAGAGGAGTAGAAAAACATCAAAAATTTCAGTCCTGCATGATTCTACCAAGAAATGTGTGTTCATTCAAACCGCTGGTTTTTGATAGTTTGGGCCCTATTGAATAATGAATGTTTTGAATTTTCTCCAAAAGTAAAGTAGTTGCAAACTCATCCTTTTAGAAACTTGTTTGGGCTGTTGAGAGGAGTAAAAAACCATCAAAAATTTCAATCCTGCATGATTCTACCAAGAAATGTGATTCTTCATTCAAAACGCTGGTTTTTGCTATTGGGCTCTATTGAATAATGAATGTTTTGAATTTTCTCCAAAAGTAAAGTAGTTGCAAACTCATGCTTTTAGAGACTTGTTTGGGCTCATGAGAGGAGTAGAAAAACATCAAAAATTTCAGTCCTGCATGATTCTACCAAGAAATGTGTGTTCATTGAAACCGCTGGTTTTTGATAGTTTGGGCCCTATTGAATAATGAATGTTTTGAATTTTCTCCAAAAGTAAAGTAGTTGCAAACTCATCCTTTTAGAAACTTGTTTGGGCTGTTGAGAGGAGTAAAAAACCATCAAAAATTTCAATCCTGCATGATTTTACCAAGAAATGTGATTCTTCATTCAAAACCTGATTTTTGCTATTGGGCTCTATTGAATAGTGAATGTTTTGAATTTTCTCCAAAAGTAAAGTACTTGCAAACTCATGCTTTTAGAGACTTGTTTGGGCTCATGAGAGGAGTAGAAAAACATCAAAAATTTCAGTCCTGCATGATTCTACCAAGAAATGTGTGTTCATTGAAACCACTGGTTTTTGATAGTTTGGGCCCTATTGAATAATGAATGTTTTGAATTTTCTCCAAAAGTAAAGTAGTTGCAAACTCATCCTTTTAGAAACTTGTTTGGGCTGTTGAGAGGAGTAAAAAACCATCAAAAATTTCAATCCTGCATGATTTTACCAAGAAATGTGATTCTTCATTCAAAACCTGATTTTTGCTATTGGGCTCTATTGAATAGTGAATGTTTTGAATTTTCTCCAAAAGTAAAGTACTTGCAAACTCATGCTTTTAGAGACTTGTTTGGGCTCATGAGAGGAGTAGAAAAACATCAAAAATTTCAGTCCTGCATGATTCTACCAAGAAATGTGTGTTCATTGAAACCACTGGTTTTTGATAGTTTGGGCCCTATTGAATAATGAATGTTTTGAATTTTCTCCAAAAGTAAAGTAGTTGCAAACTCATCCTTTTAGAAACTTGTTTGGGCTGTTGAGAGGAGTAAAAAACCATCAAAAATTTCAATCCTGCATGATTTTACCAAGAAATGTGATTCTTCATTCAAAACCTGATTTTTGCTATTGGGCTCTATTGAATAGTGAATGTTTTGAATTTTCTCCAAAAGTAAAGTAGTTGCAAACTCATGCTTTTAGAGACTTGTTTGGGCTCATGAGAGGAGTAGAAAAACATCAAAAATTTCAGTCCTGCATGATTCTACCAAGAAATGTGTGTTCATTGAAACCGCTGGTTTTTGATAGTTTGGGCCCTATTGAATAATGAATGTTTTGAATTTTCTCCAAAAGTAAAGTAGTTGCAAACTCATCCTTTTAGAAACTTGTTTGGGCTGTTGAGAGGAGTAAAAAACCATCAAAAATTTCAATCCTGCATGATTCTACCAAGAAATGTGATTCTTCATTCAAAACGCTGGTTTTTGCTATTGGGCTCTATTGAATAATGAATGTTTTGAATTTTCTCCAAAAGTAAAGTAGTTGCAAACTCATGCTTTTAGAGACTTGTTTGGGCTCATGAGAGGAGTAGAAAAACATCAAAAATTTCAGTCCTGCATGATTCTACCAAGAAATGTGTGTTCATTGAAACCGCTGGTGTTTGATAGTTTGGGCCCTATTGAATAATGAATGTTTTGAATTTTCTCCAAAAGTAAAGTAGTTGCAAACTCATCCTTTTAGAATCTTGTTTGGGCTGTTGAGAGGAGTAAAAAACCATCAAAAATTTCAATCCTGCATGATTTTACCAAGAAATGTGATTCTTCATTCAAAACCTGATTTTTGCTATTGGGCTCTATTGAATGGTGAATGTTTTGAATTTTCTCCAAAAGTAAAGTAGTTGCAAACTCATGCTTTTAGAGACTTGTTTGGGCTCATGAGAGGAGTAGAAAAACATCAAAAATTTCAGTCCTGCATGATTTTACCAAGAAATGTGTGTTCATTGAAACCGCTGGTTTTTGATAGTTTGGGCCCTATTGAATAATGAATGTTTTGAATTTTCTCCAAAAGTAAAGTAGTTGCAAACTCATCCTTTTAGAAACTTGTTTGGGCTGTTGAGAGGAGTAAAAAACCATCAAAAATTTCAATCCTGCATGATTTTACCAAGAAATGTGATTCTTCATTCAAAACCTGATTTTTGCTATTGGGCTCTATTGAATAGTGAATGTTTTGAATTTTCTCCAAAAGTAAAGTACTTGCAAACTCATGCTTTTAGAGACTTGTTTGGGCTCATGAGAGGAGTAGAAAAACATCAAAAATTTCAGTCCTGCATGATTCTACCAAGAAATGTATGTTCATTCAAACCGCTGGTTTTTGATAGTTTGGGCACGATTGAATAATGAATGTTTTGAATTTTCTCCAAAAGTAAAGTAGTTGCAAACTCATCCTTTTAGAAACTTGTTTGGGCTGTTGAGAGGAGGCAAAAACCATCAAAAATTTCAATCCTGCATGATTTTACCAAGAAATGTGATTCTTCATTCAAAACCTGATTTTTGCTATTGGGCTCTATTGAATAGTGAATGTTTTGAATTTTCTCCAAAAGAAAAGTAGTTGCAAACTCATGCTTTTAGAGACTTGTTTGGGCTCATGAGAGGAGTAGAAAAACATCAAAAATTTCAGTCCTGCATGATTCTACCAAGAAATGTGTGTTCATTCAAACCTCTGGTTTTTGATAGCCTTTGGTTTTGATGGTTTTTGGGCCCTATTGAATAATGAATGTTTTGAATTTTCTCCAAAAGTAAAGTAGTTGCAAACTCATCCTTTTAGAAACTTGTTTGGGCTTTTGAGAGGAGTAAAAAACCATCAAAAATTTCAATCCTGCATGATTCTACCAAGAAATGTGATTCTTCATTCAAAACGCTGGTTTTTGCTATTGGGCTCTATTGAATAATGAATGTTTTGAATTTTCTCCAAAAGTAAAGTAGTTGCAAACTCATCCGTTTAGAGACTTGTTTGGGCTCATGAGAGGAGTAGAAAAACATCAAAAATTTCAGTCCTGCACGATTCTACCAAGAAATGTGTGTTCATTCAAACCGCTGGTTTTTGATATTTTGGGCCCTATTGAATAATGAATGTTTTGAATTTTCTCCAAAAGTAAAGTAGTTGCAAACTCATCCTTTTAGAAACTTGTTTGGGCTGTTGAGAGGAGTAAAAAACCATCAAAAATTTCAATCCTGCATGATTCTACCAAGAAATGTGATTCTTCATTGAAAAACTGATTTTTGCTATTGGGCTCTATAGAATAATGAATGTTTTGAATTTTCTCCAAAAGTAAAGTAGTTGCAAACTCATGCTTTTAGAGACTTGTTTGGGCTCATGAGAGGAGTAGAAAAACATCAAAAATTTCAGTCCTGCATGATTCTACCAAGAAATGTGTGTTCATTGAAACCGCTGGTTTTTGATAGTTTGGGCCCTATTGAATAATGAATGTTTTGAATTTTCTCCAAAAGTAAAGTAGTTGCAAACTCATCCTTTTAGAAACTTGTTTGGGCTGTTGAGAGGAGTAAAAAACCATCAAAAATTTCAATCCTGCATGATTTTACCAAGAAATGTGATTCTTCATTCAAAACGCTGGTTTTTGCTATTGGGCTCTATTGAATAATGAATGTTTTGAATTTTCTCCAAAAGTAAAGTAGTTGCAAACTCATCCTTTTAGAAACTTGTTTGGGCTGTTGAGAGGAGTAAAAAACCATCAAAAATTTCAATCCTGCATGATTCTACCAAGAAATGTGATTCTTCATTCAAAACGATGGTTTTTGCTATTGGGCTCTATTGAATAATGAATGTTTTGAATTTTCTCCAAAAGTAAAGTAGTTGCAAACTCATGCTTTTATAGACTTGTTTGGGCTCATGAGAGGAGTAGAAAAACATCAAAAATTTCAGTCCTGCATGATTCTACCAAGAAATGTGTGTTCATTGAAACCGCTGGTTTTTGATAGTTTGGACCCTATTGAATAATGAATGTTTTGAATTTTCTCCAAAAGTAAAGTAGTTGCAAACTCATCCTTTTAGAAACTTGTTTGGGCTGTTGAGAGGAGTAAAAAACCATCAAAAATTTCAATCCTGCATGATTCTACCAAGAAATGTGATTCTTCATTCAAAATGCTGGTTTTTGCTATTGGGCTCTATTGAATAATGAATGTTTTGAATTTTCTCCAAAAGTAAAGTAGTTGCAAACTCATGCTTTTAGAGACTTGTTTGGGCTCATGAGAGGAGTAGAAAAACATCAAAAATTTCAGTCCTGCATGATTCTACCAAGAAATGTGTGTTCATTGAAACCGCTGGTGTTTGATAGTTTGGGCCCTATTGAATAATGAATGTTTTGAATTTTCTCCAAAAGTAAAGTAGTTGCAAACTCATCCTTTTAGAATCTTGTTTGGGATGTTGAGAGGAGTAAAAAACCATCAAAAATTTCAATCCTGCATGATTTTACCAAGAAATGTGATTCTTCATTCAAAACCTGATTTTTGCTATTGGGCTCTATTGAATAATGAATGTTTTGAATTTTCTCCAAAAGTAAAGTAGTTGCAAACTCATCCTTTTAGAAACTTGTTTGGGCTGTTGAGAGGAGTAAAAAACCATCAAAAATTTCAATCCTGCATGATTCTACCAAGAAATGTGATTCTTCATTCAAAACGCTGGTTTTTGCTATTGGGCTCTATTAAATAATGAATGTTTTGAATTTTCTCCAAAAGTAAAGTAGTTGCAAACTCATGCTTTTATAGACTTGTTTGGGTTCATGAGAGGAGTAGAAAAACATCAAAAATTTCAGTCCTGCATGATTCTACCAAGAAATGTGTGTTCATTGAAACCGCTGGTTTTTGATAGTTTGGACCCTATTGAATAATGAATGTTTTGAATTTTCTCCAAAAGTAAAGTAGTTGCAAACTCATCCTTTTAGAAACTTGTTTGGGCTGTTGAGAGGAGTAAAAAACCATCAAAAATTTCAATCCTGCATGATTCTACCAAGAAATGTGATTCTTCATTCAAAATGCTGGTTTTTGCTATTGGGCTCTATAGAATAATGAATGTTTTGAATTTTCTCCAAAAGTAAAGTAGTTGCAAACTCATGCTTTTAGAGACTTGTTTGGGCTCATGAGAGGAGTAGAAAAACATCAAAAATTTCAGTCCTGCATGATTCTACCAAGAAATGTGTGTTCATTGAAACCGCTGGTGTTTGATAGTTTGGGCCCTATTGAATAATGAATGTTTTGAATTTTCTCCAAAAGTAAAGTAGTTGCAAACTCATCCTTTTAGAATCTTGTTTGGGATGTTGAGAGGAGTAAAAAACCATCAAAAATTTCAATCCTGCATGATTTTACCAAGAAATGTGATTCTTCATTCAAAACCTGATTTTTGCTATTGGGCTCTATTGAATAATGAATGTTTTGAATTTTCTCCAAAAGTAAAGTAGTTGCAAACTCATCCTTTTAGAAACTTGTTTGGGCTGTTGAGAGGAGTAAAAAACCATCAAAAATTTCAATCCTGCATGATTCTACCAAGAAATGTGATTCTTCATTCAAAACGCTGGTTTTTGCTATTGGGCTCTATTGAATAATGAATGTTTTGAATTTTCTCCAAAAGTAAAGTAGTTGCAAACTCATGCTTTTAGAGACTTGTTTGGGCTCATGAGAGGAGTAGAAAAACATCAAAAATTTCAGTCCTGCATGATTCTACCAAGAAATGTGTGTTCATTGAAACCGCTGGTTTTTGATAGTTTGGGCCCTATTGAATAATGAATGTTTTGAATTTTCTCCAAAAGTAAAGTAGTTGCAAACTCATCCTTTTAGAAACTTGTTTGGGCTGTTGAGAGGAGTAAAAAACCATCAAAAATTTCAATCCTGCATGATTTTACCAAGAAATGTGATTCTTCATTCAAAACCTGATTTTTGCTATTGGGCTCTATTGAATAGTGAATGTTTTGAATTTTCTCCAAAAGTAAAGTAGTTGCAAACTCATGCTTTTAGAGACTTGTTTGGGCTCATGAGAGGAGTAGAAAAACATCAAAAATTTCAGTCCTGCATGATTCTACCAAGAAATGTGTGTTCATTCAAACCGCTGGTTTTTGATAGTTTGGGCCCTATTGAATAATGAATGTTTTGAATTTTCTCCAAAAGTAAAGTAGTTGCAAACTCATCCTTTTAGAAACTTGTTTGGGCTGTTGAGAGGAGTAAAAAACCATCAAAAATTTCAATCCTGCATGATTCTACCAAGAAATGTGATTCTTCATTCAAAAGGCTGGTTTTTGCTATTGCGCTCTATTGAATAATGAATGTTTTGAATTTTCTCCAAAAGTAAAGTGGTTGCAAACTCATGCTTTTAGAGACTTGTTTGGGCTCATGAGAGGAGTAGAAAAACATCAAAAATTTCAGTCCTGCATGATTCTACCAAGAAATGTGTGTTCATTGAAACCGCTGGTTTTTGATAGTTTGGGCCCTATTGAATAATGAATGTTTTGAATTTTCTCCAAAAGTAAAGTAGTTGCAAACTCATCCTTTTAGAAACTTGTTTGGGCTGTTGAGAGGAGTAAAAAACCATCAAAAATTTCAATCCTGCATGATTTTACCAAGAAATGTGATTCTTCATTCAAAACCTGATTTTTGCTATTGGGCTCTATTGAATGGTGAATGTTTTGAATTTTCTCCAAAAGTAAAGTAGTTGCAAACTCATGCTTTTAGAGACTTGTTTGGGCTCATGAGAGGAGTAGAAAAACATCAAAAATTTCAGTCCTGCATGATTCTACCAAGAAATGTGTGTTCATTGAAACCGCTGGTTTTTGATAGTTTGGGCCCTATTGAATAATGAATGTTTTGAATTTTCTCCAAAAGTAAAGTAGTTGCAAACTCATCCTTTTAGAAACTTGTTTGGGCTGTTGAGAGGAGTAAAAAACCATCAAAAATTTCAATCCTGCATGATTCTACCAAGAAATGTGATTCTTCATTCAAAACGCTGGTTTTTGCTATTGGGCTCTATTGAATAATGAATGTTTTGAATTTTCTCCAAAAGTAAAGTAGTTGCAAACTCATGCTTTTAGAGACTTGTTTGGGCTCATGAGAGGAGTAGAAAAACATCAAAAATTTCAGTCCTGCATGATTCTACCAAGAAATGTGTGTTCATTGAAACCGCTGGTGTTTGATTGTTTGGGCCCTATTGAATAATGAATGTTTTGAATTTTCTCCAAAAGTAAAGTAGTTGCAAACTCATCCTTTTAGAATCTTGTTTGGGCTGTTGAGAGGAGTAAAAAACCATCAAAAATTTCAATCCTGCATGATTTTACCAAGAAATGTGATTCTTCATTCAAAACCTGATTTTTGCTATTGGGCTCTATTGAATGGTGAATGTTTTGAATTTTCTCCAAAAGTAAAGTAGTTGCAAACTCATGCTTTTAGAGACTTGTTTGGGCTCATGAGAGGAGTAGAAAAACATCAAAAATTTCAGTCCTGCATGATTCTACCAAGAAATGTGTGTTCATTGAAACCGCTGGTTTTTGATAGTTTGGGCCCTATTGAATAATGAATGTTTTGAATTTTCTCCAAAAGTAAAGTAGTTGCAAACTCATCCTTTTAGAAACTTGTTTGGGCTGTTGAGAGGAGTAAAAAACCATCAAAAATTTCAATCCTGCATGATTTTACCAAGAAATGTGATTCTTCATTCAAAACCTGATTTTTGCTATTGGGCTCTATTGAATAGTGAATGTTTTGAATTTTCTCCAAAAGTAAAGTAGTTGCAAACTCATGCTTTTAGAGACTTGTTTGGGCTCATGAGAGGAGTAGAAAAACATCAAAAATTTCAGTCCTGCATGATTCTACCAAGAAATGTGTGTTCATTCAAACCGCTGGTTTTTGATAGTTTGGGCCCTATTGAATAATGAATGTTTTGAATTTTCTCCAAAAGTAAAGTAGTTGCAAACTCATCCTTTTAGAAACTTGTTTGGGCTGTTGAGAGGAGTAAAAAACCATCAAAAATTTCAATCCTGCATGATTCTACCAAGAAATGTGATTCTTCATTCAAAACGCTGGTTTTTGCTATTGGGCTCTATTGAATAATGAATGTTTTGAATTTTCTCCAAAAGTAAAGTAGTTGCAAACTCATGCTTTTAGAGACTTGTTTGGGCTCATGAGAGGAGTAGAAAAACATCAAAAATTTCAGTCCTGCATGATTCTACCAAGAAATGTGTGTTCATTGAAACCGCTGGTTTTTGATAGTTTGGGCCCTATTGAATAATGAATGTTTTGAATTTTCTCCAAAAGTAAAGTAGTTGCAAACTCATCCTTTTAGAAACTTGTTTGGGCTGTTGAGAGGAGTAAAAAACCATCAAAAATTTCAATCCTGCATGATTTTACCAAGAAATGTGATTCTTCATTCAAAACCTGATTTTTGCTATTGGGCTCTATTGAATAGTGAATGTTTTGAATTTTCTCCAAAAGTAAAGTAGTTGCAAACTCATGCTTTTAGAGACTTGTTTGGGCTCATGAGAGGAGTAGAAAAACATCAAAAATGTCAGTCCTGCATGATTCTACCAAGAAATGTGTGTTCATTGAAACCGCTGGTTTTTGATAGTTTGGGCCCTATTGAATAATGAATGTTTTGAATTTTCTCCAAAAGTAAAGTAGTTGCAAACTCATCCTTTTAGAAACTTGTTTGGGCTGTTGAGAGGAGTAAAAAACCATCAAAAATTTCAATCCTGCATGATTTTACCAAGAAATGTGATTCTTCATTCAAAACCTGATTTTTGCTATTGGGCTCTATTGAATAGTGAATGTTTTGAATTTTCTCCAAAAGTAAAGTAGTTGCAAACTCATGCTTTTAGAGACTTGTTTGGGCTCATGAGAGGAGTAGAAAAACATCAAAAATTTCAGTCCTGCATGATTCTACCAAGAAATGTGTGTTCATTCAAACCGCTGGTTTTTGATTGTTTGGGCCCTATTGAATAATGAATGTTTTGAATTTTCTCCAAAAGTAAAATAGTTGCAAACTCATCCTTTTAGAAACTTGTTTGGGCTGTTGAGAGGAGTAAAAAACCATCAAAAATTTCAATCCTGCATGATTCTACCAAGAAATGTGATTCTTCATTCAAAACCTGATTTTTGCTATTGGGCTCTATTGAATGGTGAATGTTTTGAATTTTCTCCAAAAGTAAAGTAGTTGCAAACTCATGCTTTTAGAGACTTGTTTGGGCTCATGAGAGGAGTAGAAAAACATCAAAAATTTCAGTCCTGCATGATTCTACCAAGAAATGTGTGTTCATTGAAACCGCTGGTTTTTGATAGTTTGGGCCCTATTGAATAATGAATGTTTTGAATTTTCTCCAAAAGTAAAGTAGTTGCAAACTCATCCTTTTAGAAACTTGTTTGGGCTGTTGAGAGGAGTAAAAAACCATCAAAAATTTCAATCCTGCATGATTTTACCAAGAAATGTGATTCTTCATTCAAAACCTGATTTTTGCTATTGGGCTCTATTGAATAGTGAATGTTTTGAATTTTCTCCAAAAGTAAAGTAGTTGCAAACTCATGCTTTTAGAGACTTGTTTGGGCTCATGAGAGGAGTAGAAAAACATCAAAAATTTCAGTCCTGCATGATTCTACCAAGAAATGTGTGTTCATTGAAACCGCTGGTTTTTGATAGTTTGGGCCCTATTGAATAATGAATGTTTTGAATTTTCTCCAAAAGTAAAGTAGTTGCAAACTCATCCTTTTAGAAACTTGTTTGGGTTGTTGAGAGGAGTAAAAAACCATCAAAAATTTCAATCCTGCATGATTCTACCAAGAAATGTGATTCTTCATTCAAAACGCTGGTTTTTGCTATTGGGCTCTATTGAATAATGAATGTTTTTAATTTTCTCCAAAAGTAAAGTAGTTGCAAACTCATGCTTTTAGAGACTTGTTTGGGCTCATGAGAGGAGTAGAAAAACATCAAAAATTTCAGTCCTGCATGATTCTACCAAGAAATGTGTGTTCATTGAAACCGCTGGTTTTTGATAGTTTGGGCCCTATTGAATAATGAATGTTTTGAATTTTCTCCAAAAGTAAAGTAGTTGCAAACTCAACCTTTTAGAAACTTGTTTGGGCTGTTGAGAGGAGTAAAAAACCATCAAAAATTTCAATCCTGCATGATTCTACCAAGAAATGTGATTCTTCATTCAAAACCTGATTTTTGCTATTGGGCTCTATTGAATAGTGAATGTTTTGAATTTTCTCCAAAAGTAAAGTAGTTGCAAACTCATGCTTTTAGAGACTTGTTTGGGCTCATGAGAGGAGTAGAAAAACATCAAAAATTTCAGTCCTGCATGATTCTACCAAGAAATGTGTGTTCATTGAAACCGCTGGTTTTTGATAGTTTGGGCCCTATTGAATAATGAATGTTTTGAATTTTCTCCAAAAGTAAAGTAGTTGCAAACTCATCCTTTTAGAAACTTGTTTGGGCTGTTGAGAGGAGTAAAAAACCATCAAAAATTTCAATCCTGCATGATTCTACCAAGAAATGTGATTCTTCATTCAAAACGCTGGTTTTTGCTATTGGGCTCTATTGAATAATGAATGTTTTGAATTTTCTCCAAAAGTAAAGTAGTTGCAAACTCATGCTTTTAGAGACTTGTTTGGGCTCATGAGAGGAGTAGAAAAACATCAAAAATTTCAGTCCTGCATGATTCTACCAAGAAATGTGTGTTCATTGAAACCGCTGGTTTTTGATAGTTTGGGCCCTATTGAATAATGAATGTTTTGAATTTTCTCCAAAAGTAAAGTAGTTGCAAACTCATCCTTTTAGAAACTTGTTTGGGCTGTTGAGAGGAGTAAAAAACCATCAAAAATTTCAATCCTGCATGATTTTACCAAGAAATGTGATTCTTCATTCAAAACCTGATTTTTGCTATTGGGCTCTATTGAATAGTGAATGTTTTGAATTTTCTCCAAAAGTAAAGTAGTTGCAAACTCATGCTTTTAGAGACTTGTTTGGGCTCATGAGAGGAGTAGAAAAACATCAAAAATTTCAGTCCTGCATGATTCTACCAAGAAATGTGTGTTCATTGAAACCGCTGGTTTTTGATAGTTTGGGCCCTATTGAATAATGAATGTTTTGAATTTTCTCCAAAAGTAAAGTAGTTGCAAACTCATCCTTTTAGAAACTTGTTTGGGCTGTTGAGAGGAGTAAAAAACCATCAAAAATTTCAATCCTGCATGATTTTACCAAGAAATGTGATTCTTCATTCAAAACCTGATTTTTGCTATTGGGCTCTATTGAATAGTGAATGTTTTGAATTTTCTCCAAAAGTAAAGTACTTGCAAACTCATGCTTTTAGAGACTTGTTTGGGCTCATGAGAGGAGTAGAAAAACATCAAAAATTTCAGTCCTGCATGATTCTACCAAGAAATGTGTGTTCATTGAAACCACTGGTTTTTGATAGTTTGGGCCCTATTGAATAATGAATGTTTTGAATTTTCTCCAAAAGTAAAGTAGTTGCAAACTCATCCTTTTAGAAACTTGTTTGGGCTGTTGAGAGGAGTAAAAAACCATCAAAAATTTCAATCCTGCATGATTTTACCAAGAAATGTGATTCTTCATTCAAAACCTGATTTTTGCTATTGGGCTCTATTGAATAGTGAATGTTTTGAATTTTCTCCAAAAGTAAAGTACTTGCAAACTCATGCTTTTAGAGACTTGTTTGGGCTCATGAGAGGAGTAGAAAAACATCAAAAATTTCAGTCCTGCATGATTCTACCAAGAAATGTGTGTTCATTGAAACCACTGGTTTTTGATAGTTTGGGCCCTATTGAATAATGAATGTTTTGAATTTTCTCCAAAAGTAAAGTAGTTGCAAACTCATCCTTTTAGAAACTTGTTTGGGCTGTTGAGAGGAGTAAAAAACCATCAAAAATTTCAATCCTGCATGATTTTACCAAGAAATGTGATTCTTCATTCAAAACCTGATTTTTGCTATTGGGCTCTATTGAATAGTGAATGTTTTGAATTTTCTCCAAAAGTAAAGTAGTTGCAAACTCATGCTTTTAGAGACTTGTTTGGGCTCATGAGAGGAGTAGAAAAACATCAAAAATTTCAGTCCTGCATGATTCTACCAAGAAATGTGTGTTCATTGAAACCGCTGGTTTTTGATAGTTTGGGCCCTATTGAATAATGAATGTTTTGAATTTTCTCCAAAAGTAAAGTAGTTGCAAACTCATCCTTTTAGAAACTTGTTTGGGCTGTTGAGAGGAGTAAAAAACCATCAAAAATTTCAATCCTGCATGATTCTACCAAGAAATGTGATTCTTCATTCAAAACGCTGGTTTTTGCTATTGGGCTCTATTGAATAATGAATGTTTTGAATTTTCTCCAAAAGTAAAGTAGTTGCAAACTCATGCTTTTAGAGACTTGTTTGGGCTCATGAGAGGAGTAGAAAAACATCAAAAATTTCAGTCCTGCATGATTCTACCAAGAAATGTGTGTTCATTGAAACCGCTGGTGTTTGATAGTTTGGGCCCTATTGAATAATGAATGTTTTGAATTTTCTCCAAAAGTAAAGTAGTTGCAAACTCATCCTTTTAGAATCTTGTTTGGGCTGTTGAGAGGAGTAAAAAACCATCAAAAATTTCAATCCTGCATGATTTTACCAAGAAATGTGATTCTTCATTCAAAACCTGATTTTTGCTATTGGGCTCTATTGAATGGTGAATGTTTTGAATTTTCTCCAAAAGTAAAGTAGTTGCAAACTCATGCTTTTAGAGACTTGTTTGGGCTCATGAGAGGAGTAGAAAAACATCAAAAATTTCAGTCCTGCATGATTTTACCAAGAAATGTGTGTTCATTGAAACCGCTGGTTTTTGATAGTTTGGGCCCTATTGAATAATGAATGTTTTGAATTTTCTCCAAAAGTAAAGTAGTTGCAAACTCATCCTTTTAGAAACTTGTTTGGGCTGTTGAGAGGAGTAAAAAACCATCAAAAATTTCAATCCTGCATGATTTTACCAAGAAATGTGATTCTTCATTCAAAACCTGATTTTTGCTATTGGGCTCTATTGAATAGTGAATGTTTTGAATTTTCTCCAAAAGTAAAGTACTTGCAAACTCATGCTTTTAGAGACTTGTTTGGGCTCATGAGAGGAGTAGAAAAACATCAAAAATTTCAGTCCTGCATGATTCTACCAAGAAATGTATGTTCATTCAAACCGCTGGTTTTTGATAGTTTGGGCACGATTGAATAATGAATGTTTTGAATTTTCTCCAAAAGTAAAGTAGTTGCAAACTCATCCTTTTAGAAACTTGTTTGGGCTGTTGAGAGGAGGCAAAAACCATCAAAAATTTCAATCCTGCATGATTTTACCAAGAAATGTGATTCTTCATTCAAAACCTGATTTTTGCTATTGGGCTCTATTGAATAGTGAATGTTTTGAATTTTCTCCAAAAGAAAAGTAGTTGCAAACTCATGCTTTTAGAGACTTGTTTGGGCTCATGAGAGGAGTAGAAAAACATCAAAAATTTCAGTCCTGCATGATTCTACCAAGAAATGTGTGTTCATTCAAACCTCTGGTTTTTGATAGCCTTTGGTTTTGATGGTTTTTGGGCCCTATTGAATAATGAATGTTTTGAATTTTCTCCAAAAGTAAAGTAGTTGCAAACTCATCCTTTTAGAAACTTGTTTGGGCTTTTGAGAGGAGTAAAAAACCATCAAAAATTTCAATCCTGCATGATTCTACCAAGAAATGTGATTCTTCATTCAAAACGCTGGTTTTTGCTATTGGGCTCTATTGAATAATGAATGTTTTGAATTTTCTCCAAAAGTAAAGTAGTTGCAAACTCATCCGTTTAGAGACTTGTTTGGGCTCATGAGAGGAGTAGAAAAACATCAAAAATTTCAGTCCTGCACGATTCTACCAAGAAATGTGTGTTCATTCAAACCGCTGGTTTTTGATATTTTGGGCCCTATTGAATAATGAATGTTTTGAATTTTCTCCAAAAGTAAAGTAGTTGCAAACTCATCCTTTTAGAAACTTGTTTGGGCTGTTGAGAGGAGTAAAAAACCATCAAAAATTTCAATCCTGCATGATTCTACCAAGAAATGTGATTCTTCATTGAAAAACTGATTTTTGCTATTGGGCTCTATAGAATAATGAATGTTTTGAATTTTCTCCAAAAGTAAAGTAGTTGCAAACTCATGCTTTTAGAGACTTGTTTGGGCTCATGAGAGGAGTAGAAAAACATCAAAAATTTCAGTCCTGCATGATTCTACCAAGAAATGTGTGTTCATTGAAACCGCTGGTTTTTGATAGTTTGGGCCCTATTGAATAATGAATGTTTTGAATTTTCTCCAAAAGTAAAGTAGTTGCAAACTCATCCTTTTAGAAACTTGTTTGGGCTGTTGAGAGGAGTAAAAAACCATCAAAAATTTCAATCCTGCATGATTTTACCAAGAAATGTGATTCTTCATTCAAAACGCTGGTTTTTGCTATTGGGCTCTATTGAATAATGAATGTTTTGAATTTTCTCCAAAAGTAAAGTAGTTGCAAACTCATCCTTTTAGAAACTTGTTTGGGCTGTTGAGAGGAGTAAAAAACCATCAAAAATTTCAATCCTGCATGATTCTACCAAGAAATGTGATTCTTCATTCAAAACGATGGTTTTTGCTATTGGGCTCTATTGAATAATGAATGTTTTGAATTTTCTCCAAAAGTAAAGTAGTTGCAAACTCATGCTTTTATAGACTTGTTTGGGCTCATGAGAGGAGTAGAAAAACATCAAAAATTTCAGTCCTGCATGATTCTACCAAGAAATGTGTGTTCATTGAAACCGCTGGTTTTTGATAGTTTGGACCCTATTGAATAATGAATGTTTTGAATTTTCTCCAAAAGTAAAGTAGTTGCAAACTCATCCTTTTAGAAACTTGTTTGGGCTGTTGAGAGGAGTAAAAAACCATCAAAAATTTCAATCCTGCATGATTCTACCAAGAAATGTGATTCTTCATTCAAAATGCTGGTTTTTGCTATTGGGCTCTATTGAATAATGAATGTTTTGAATTTTCTCCAAAAGTAAAGTAGTTGCAAACTCATGCTTTTAGAGACTTGTTTGGGCTCATGAGAGGAGTAGAAAAACATCAAAAATTTCAGTCCTGCATGATTCTACCAAGAAATGTGTGTTCATTGAAACCGCTGGTGTTTGATAGTTTGGGCCCTATTGAATAATGAATGTTTTGAATTTTCTCCAAAAGTAAAGTAGTTGCAAACTCATCCTTTTAGAATCTTGTTTGGGATGTTGAGAGGAGTAAAAAACCATCAAAAATTTCAATCCTGCATGATTTTACCAAGAAATGTGATTCTTCATTCAAAACCTGATTTTTGCTATTGGGCTCTATTGAATAATGAATGTTTTGAATTTTCTCCAAAAGTAAAGTAGTTGCAAACTCATCCTTTTAGAAACTTGTTTGGGCTGTTGAGAGGAGTAAAAAACCATCAAAAATTTCAATCCTGCATGATTCTACCAAGAAATGTGATTCTTCATTCAAAACGCTGGTTTTTGCTATTGGGCTCTATTAAATAATGAATGTTTTGAATTTTCTCCAAAAGTAAAGTAGTTGCAAACTCATGCTTTTATAGACTTGTTTGGGTTCATGAGAGGAGTAGAAAAACATCAAAAATTTCAGTCCTGCATGATTCTACCAAGAAATGTGTGTTCATTGAAACCGCTGGTTTTTGATAGTTTGGACCCTATTGAATAATGAATGTTTTGAATTTTCTCCAAAAGTAAAGTAGTTGCAAACTCATCCTTTTAGAAACTTGTTTGGGCTGTTGAGAGGAGTAAAAAACCATCAAAAATTTCAATCCTGCATGATTCTACCAAGAAATGTGATTCTTCATTCAAAATGCTGGTTTTTGCTATTGGGCTCTATAGAATAATGAATGTTTTGAATTTTCTCCAAAAGTAAAGTAGTTGCAAACTCATGCTTTTAGAGACTTGTTTGGGCTCATGAGAGGAGTAGAAAAACATCAAAAATTTCAGTCCTGCATGATTCTACCAAGAAATGTGTGTTCATTGAAACCGCTGGTGTTTGATAGTTTGGGCCCTATTGAATAATGAATGTTTTGAATTTTCTCCAAAAGTAAAGTAGTTGCAAACTCATCCTTTTAGAATCTTGTTTGGGATGTTGAGAGGAGTAAAAAACCATCAAAAATTTCAATCCTGCATGATTTTACCAAGAAATGTGATTCTTCATTCAAAACCTGATTTTTGCTATTGGGCTCTATTGAATAATGAATGTTTTGAATTTTCTCCAAAAGTAAAGTAGTTGCAAACTCATCCTTTTAGAAACTTGTTTGGGCTGTTGAGAGGAGTAAAAAACCATCAAAAATTTCAATCCTGCATGATTCTACCAAGAAATGTGATTCTTCATTCAAAACGCTGGTTTTTGCTATTGGGCTCTATTGAATAATGAATGTTTTGAATTTTCTCCAAAAGTAAAGTAGTTGCAAACTCATGCTTTTAGAGACTTGTTTGGGCTCATGAGAGGAGTAGAAAAACATCAAAAATTTCAGTCCTGCATGATTCTACCAAGAAATGTGTGTTCATTGAAACCGCTGGTTTTTGATAGTTTGGGCCCTATTGAATAATGAATGTTTTGAATTTTCTCCAAAAGTAAAGTAGTTGCAAACTCATCCTTTTAGAAACTTGTTTGGGCTGTTGAGAGGAGTAAAAAACCATCAAAAATTTCAATCCTGCATGATTTTACCAAGAAATGTGATTCTTCATTCAAAACCTGATTTTTGCTATTGGGCTCTATTGAATAGTGAATGTTTTGAATTTTCTCCAAAAGTAAAGTAGTTGCAAACTCATGCTTTTAGAGACTTGTTTGGGCTCATGAGAGGAGTAGAAAAACATCAAAAATTTCAGTCCTGCATGATTCTACCAAGAAATGTGTGTTCATTCAAACCGCTGGTTTTTGATAGTTTGGGCCCTATTGAATAATGAATGTTTTGAATTTTCTCCAAAAGTAAAGTAGTTGCAAACTCATCCTTTTAGAAACTTGTTTGGGCTGTTGAGAGGAGTAAAAAACCATCAAAAATTTCAATCCTGCATGATTCTACCAAGAAATGTGATTCTTCATTCAAAAGGCTGGTTTTTGCTATTGCGCTCTATTGAATAATGAATGTTTTGAATTTTCTCCAAAAGTAAAGTGGTTGCAAACTCATGCTTTTAGAGACTTGTTTGGGCTCATGAGAGGAGTAGAAAAACATCAAAAATTTCAGTCCTGCATGATTCTACCAAGAAATGTGTGTTCATTGAAACCGCTGGTTTTTGATAGTTTGGGCCCTATTGAATAATGAATGTTTTGAATTTTCTCCAAAAGTAAAGTAGTTGCAAACTCATCCTTTTAGAAACTTGTTTGGGCTGTTGAGAGGAGTAAAAAACCATCAAAAATTTCAATCCTGCATGATTTTACCAAGAAATGTGATTCTTCATTCAAAACCTGATTTTTGCTATTGGGCTCTATTGAATGGTGAATGTTTTGAATTTTCTCCAAAAGTAAAGTAGTTGCAAACTCATGCTTTTAGAGACTTGTTTGGGCTCATGAGAGGAGTAGAAAAACATCAAAAATTTCAGTCCTGCATGATTCTACCAAGAAATGTGTGTTCATTGAAACCGCTGGTTTTTGATAGTTTGGGCCCTATTGAATAATGAATGTTTTGAATTTTCTCCAAAAGTAAAGTAGTTGCAAACTCATCCTTTTAGAAACTTGTTTGGGCTGTTGAGAGGAGTAAAAAACCATCAAAAATTTCAATCCTGCATGATTCTACCAAGAAATGTGATTCTTCATTCAAAACGCTGGTTTTTGCTATTGGGCTCTATTGAATAATGAATGTTTTGAATTTTCTCCAAAAGTAAAGTAGTTGCAAACTCATGCTTTTAGAGACTTGTTTGGGCTCATGAGAGGAGTAGAAAAACATCAAAAATTTCAGTCCTGCATGATTCTACCAAGAAATGTGTGTTCATTGAAACCGCTGGTTTTTGATAGTTTGGGCCCTATTGAATAATGAATGTTTTGAATTTTCTCCAAAAGTAAAGTAGTTGCAAACTCATCCTTTTAGAAACTTGTTTGGGCTGTTGAGAGGAGTAAAAAACCATCAAAAATTTCAATCCTGCATGATTTTACCAAGAAATGTGATTCTTCATTCAAAACCTGATTTTTGCTATTGGGCTCTATTGAATAGTGAATGTTTTGAATTTTCTCCAAAAGTAAAGTAGTTGCAAACTCATGCTTTTAGAGACTTGTTTGGGCTCATGAGAGGAGTAGAAAAACATCAAAAATGTCAGTCCTGCATGATTCTACCAAGAAATGTGTGTTCATTGAAACCGCTGGTTTTTGATAGTTTGGGCCCTATTGAATAATGAATGTTTTGAATTTTCTCCAAAAGTAAAGTAGTTGCAAACTCATCCTTTTAGAAACTTGTTTGGGCTGTTGAGAGGAGTAAAAAACCATCAAAAATTTCAATCCTGCATGATTTTACCAAGAAATGTGATTCTTCATTCAAAACCTGATTTTTGCTATTGGGCTCTATTGAATAGTGAATGTTTTGAATTTTCTCCAAAAGTAAAGTAGTTGCAAACTCATGCTTTTAGAGACTTGTTTGGGCTCATGAGAGGAGTAGAAAAACATCAAAAATTTCAGTCCTGCATGATTCTACCAAGAAATGTGTGTTCATTGAAACCGCTGGTTTTTGATAGTTTGGGCCCTATTGAATAATGAATGTTTTGAATTTTCTCCAAAAGTAAAGTAGTTGCAAACTCAACCTTTTAGAAACTTGTTTGGGCTGTTGAGAGGAGTAAAAAACCATCAAAAATTTCAATCCTGCATGATTCTACCAAGAAATGTGATTCTTCATTCAAAACCTGATTTTTGCTATTGGGCTCTATTGAATAGTGAATGTTTTGAATTTTCTCCAAAAGTAAAGTAGTTGCAAACTCATGCTTTTAGAGACTTGTTTGGGCTCATGAGAGGAGTAGAAAAACATCAAAAATTTCAGTCCTGCATGATTCTACCAAGAAATGTGTGTTCATTGAAACCGCTGGTTTTTGATAGTTTGGGCCCTATTGAATAATGAATGTTTTGAATTTTCTCCAAAAGTAAAGTAGTTGCAAACTCATCCTTTTAGAAACTTGTTTGGGCTGTTGAGAGGAGTAAAAAACCATCAAAAATTTCAATCCTGCATGATTCTACCAAGAAATGTGATTCTTCATTCAAAACGCTGGTTTTTGCTATTGGGCTCTATTGAATAATGAATGTTTTGAATTTTCTCCAAAAGTAAAGTAGTTGCAAACTCATGCTTTTAGAGACTTGTTTGGGCTCATGAGAGGAGTAGAAAAACATCAAAAATTTCAGTCCTGCATGATTCTACCAAGAAATGTGTGTTCATTGAAACCGCTGGTTTTTGATAGTTTGGGCCCTATTGAATAATGAATGTTTTGAATTTTCTCCAAAAGTAAAGTAGTTGCAAACTCATCCTTTTAGAAACTTGTTTGGGCTGTTGAGAGGAGTAAAAAACCATCAAAAATTTCAATCCTGCATGATTTTACCAAGAAATGTGATTCTTCATTCAAAACCTGATTTTTGCTATTGGGCTCTATTGAATAGTGAATGTTTTGAATTTTCTCCAAAAGTAAAGTAGTTGCAAACTCATGCTTTTAGAGACTTGTTTGGGCTCATGAGAGGAGTAGAAAAACATCAAAAATTTCAGTCCTGCATGATTCTACCAAGAAATGTGTGTTCATTGAAACCGCTGGTTTTTGATAGTTTGGGCCCTATTGAATAATGAATGTTTTGAATTTTCTCCAAAAGTAAAGTAGTTGCAAACTCATCCTTTTAGAAACTTGTTTGGGCTGTTGAGAGGAGTAAAAAACCATCAAAAATTTAAATCCTGCATGATTTTACCAAGAAATGTGATTCTTCATTCAAAACCTGATTTTTGCTATTGGGCTCTATTGAATGGTGAATGTTTTGAATTTTCTCCAAAAGTAAAGTAGTTGCAAACTCATCCTTTTAGAAACTTGTTTGGGCTGTTGAGAGGAGTAAAAAACCATCAAAAATTTCAATCCTGCATGATTCTACCAAGAAATGTGATTCTTCATTCAAAACGCTGGTTTTTGCTATTGGGCTCTATTGAATAATGAATGTTTTGAATTTTCTCCAAAAGTAAAGTAGTTGCGAACTCATGCTTTTAGAGACTTGTTTGGGCTCATGAGAGGAGTAGAAAAACATCAAAAATTTCAGTCCTGCATGATTCTACCAAGAAATGTGTGTTCATTGAAACCGCTGTTTTTTGATAGTTTGGGCCCTATTGAATAATGAATGTTTTGAATTTTCTCCAAAAGTAAAGTAGTTGCAAACTCATCCTTTTAGAAACTTGTTTGGGCTGTTGAGAGGAGTAAAAAACCATCAAAAATTTCAATCCTGCATGATTTTACCAAGAAATGTGATTCTTCATTCAAAACCTGATTTTTGCTATTGGGCTCTATTGAATGGTGAATGTTTTGAATTTTCTCCAAAAGTAAAGTAGTTGCAAACTCATGCTTTTAGAGACTTGTTTGGGCTCATGAGAGGAGTAGAAAAACATCAAAAATTTCAGTCCTGCATGATTTTACCAAGAAATGTGTGTTCATTGAAACCGCTGGTTTTTGATAGTTTGGGCCCTATTGAATAATGAATGTTTTGAATTTTCTCCAAAAGTAAAGTAGTTGCAAACTCATCCTTTTAGAAACTTGTTTGGGCTGTTGAGAGGAGTAAAAAACCATCAAAAATTTCAATCCTGCATGATTTTACCAAGAAATGTGATTCTTCATTCAAAACCTGATTTTTGCTATTGGGCTCTATTGAATAGTGAATGTTTTGAATTTTCTCCAAAAGTAAAGTAGTTGCAAACTCATGCTTTTAGAGACTTGTTTGGGCTCATGAGAGGAGTAGAAAAACATCAAAAATTTCAGTCCTGCATGATTCTACCAAGAAATGTGTGTTCATTCAAACCGCTGGTTTTTGATAGTTTGGGCCCTATTGAATAATGAATGTTTTGAATTTTCTCCAAAAGTAAAGTAGTTGCAAACTCATCCTTTTAGAAACTTGTTTGGGCTGTTGAGAGGAGTAAAAAACCATCAAAAATTTCAATCCTGCATGATTTTACCAAGAAATGTGATTCTTCATTCAAAACCTGATTTTTGCTATTGGGCTCTATTGAATAGTGAATGTTTTGAATTTTCTCCAAAAGTAAAGTAGTTGCAAACTCATGCTTTTAGAGACTTGTTTGGGCTCATGAGAGGAGTAGAAAAACATCAAAAATTTCAGTCCTGCATGATTCTACCAAGAAATGTGTGTTCATTGAAACCGCTGGTTTTTGATAGTTTGGGCCCTATTGAATAATGAATGTTTTGAATTTTCTCCAAAAGTAAAGTAGTTGCAAACTCATCCTTTTAGAAACTTGTTTGGGTTGTTGAGAGGAGTAAAAAACCATCAAAAATTTCAATCCTGCATGATTCTACCAAGAAATGTGATTCTTCATTCAAAACGCTGGTTTTTGCTATTGGGCTCTATTGAATAATGAATGTTTTTAATTTTCTCCAAAAGTAAAGTAGTTGCAAACTCATGCTTTTAGAGACTTGTTTGGGCTCATGAGAGGAGTAGAAAAACATCAAAAATTTCAGTCCTGCATGATTCTACCAAGAAATGTGTGTTCATTGAAACCGCTGGTTTTTGATAGTTTGGGCCCTATTGAATAATGAATGTTTTGAATTTTCTCCAAAAGTAAAGTAGTTGCAAACTCATCCTTTTAGAAACTTGTTTGGGCTGTTGAGAGGAGTAAAAAACCATCAAAAATTTAAATCCTGCATGATTTTACCAAGAAATGTGATTCTTCATTCAAAACCTGATTTTTGCTATTGGGCTCTATTGAATGGTGAATGTTTTGAATTTTCTCCAAAAGTAAAGTAGTTGCAAACTCATCCTTTTAGAAACTTGTTTGGGCTGTTGAGAGGAGTAAAAAACCATCAAAAATTTCAATCCTGCATGATTCTACCAAGAAATGTGATTCTTCATTCAAAACGCTGGTTTTTGCTATTGGGCTCTATTGAATAATGAATGTTTTGAATTTTCTCCAAAAGTAAAGTAGTTGCGAACTCATGCTTTTAGAGACTTGTTTGGGCTCATGAGAGGAGTAGAAAAACATCAAAAATTTCAGTCCTGCATGATTCTACCAAGAAATGTGTGTTCATTGAAACCGCTGTTTTTTGATAGTTTGGGCCCTATTGAATAATGAATGTTTTGAATTTTCTCCAAAAGTAAAGTAGTTGCAAACTCATCCTTTTAGAAACTTGTTTGGGCTGTTGAGAGGAGTAAAAAACCATCAAAAATTTCAATCCTGCATGATTTTACCAAGAAATGTGATTCTTCATTCAAAACCTGATTTTTGCTATTGGGCTCTATTGAATGGTGAATGTTTTGAATTTTCTCCAAAAGTAAAGTAGTTGCAAACTCATGCTTTTAGAGACTTGTTTGGGCTCATGAGAGGAGTAGAAAAACATCAAAAATTTCAGTCCTGCATGATTTTACCAAGAAATGTGTGTTCATTGAAACCGCTGGTTTTTGATAGTTTGGGCCCTATTGAATAATGAATGTTTTGAATTTTCTCCAAAAGTAAAGTAGTTGCAAACTCATCCTTTTAGAAACTTGTTTGGGCTGTTGAGAGGAGTAAAAAACCATCAAAAATTTCAATCCTGCATGATTTTACCAAGAAATGTGATTCTTCATTCAAAACCTGATTTTTGCTATTGGGCTCTATTGAATAGTGAATGTTTTGAATTTTCTCCAAAAGTAAAGTAGTTGCAAACTCATGCTTTTAGAGACTTGTTTGGGCTCATGAGAGGAGTAGAAAAACATCAAAAATTTCAGTCCTGCATGATTCTACCAAGAAATGTGTGTTCATTCAAACCGCTGGTTTTTGATAGTTTGGGCCCTATTGAATAATGAATGTTTTGAATTTTCTCCAAAAGTAAAGTAGTTGCAAACTCATCCTTTTAGAAACTTGTTTGGGCTGTTGAGAGGAGTAAAAAACCATCAAAAATTTCAATCCTGCATGATTTTACCAAGAAATGTGATTCTTCATTCAAAACCTGATTTTTGCTATTGGGCTCTATTGAATGGTGAATGTTTTGAATTTTCTCCAAAAGTAAAGTAGTTGCAAACTCATGCTTTTAGAGACTTGTTTGGGCTCATGAGAGGAGTAGAAAAACATCAAAAATTTCAGTCCTGCATGATTCTACCAAGAAATGTGTGTTCATTGAAACCGCTGGTTTTTGATAGTTTGGGCCCTATTGAATAATGAATGTTTTGAATTTTCTCCAAAAGTAAAGTAGTTGCAAACTCATCCTTTTAGAAACTTGTTTGGGCTGTTGAGAGGAGTAAAAAACCATCAAAAATTTCAATCCTGCATGATTTTACCAAGAAATGTGATTCTTCATTCAAAACCTGATTTTTGCTATTGGGCTCTATTGAATAGTGAATGTTTTGAATTTTCTCCAAAAGTAAAGTAGTTGCAAACTCATGCTTTTAGAGACTTGTTTGGGCTCATGAGAGGAGTAGAAAAACATCAAAAATTTCAGTCCTGCATGATTCTACCAAGAAATGTGTGTTCATTCAAACCGCTGGTTTTTGATAGTTTGGGCCCTATTGAATAATGAATGTTTTGAATTTTCTCCAAAAGTAAAGTAGTTGCAAACTCATCCTTTTAGAAACTTGTTTGGGCTGTTGAGAGGAGTAAAAAACCATCAAAAATTTCAATCCTGCATGATTCTACCAAGAAATGTGATTCTTCATTCAAAACGCTGGTTTTTGCTATTGGGCTCTATTGAATAATGAATGTTTTGAATTTTCTCCAAAAGTAAAGTAGTTGCAAACTCATGCTTTTAGAGACTTGTTTGGGCTCATGAGAGGAGTAGAAAAACATCAAAAATTTCAGTCCTGCATGATTCTACCAAGAAATGTGTGTTCATTGAAACCGCTGGTTTTTGATAGTTTGGGCCCTATTGAATAATGAATGTTTTGAATTTTCTCCAAAAGTAAAGTAGTTGCAAACTCATCCTTTTAGAAACTTGTTTGGGCTGTTGAGAGGAGTAAAAAACCATCAAAAATTTCAATCCTGCATGATTTTACCAAGAAATGTGATTCTTCATTCAAAACCTGATTTTTGCTATTGGGCTCTATTGAATAGTGAATGTTTTGAATTTTCTCCAAAAGTAAAGTACTTGCAAACTCATGCTTTTAGAGACTTGTTTGGGCTCATGAGAGGAGTAGAAAAACATCAAAAATTTCAGTCCTGCATGATTCTACCAAGAAATGTGTGTTCATTGAAACCACTGGTTTTTGATAGTTTGGGCCCTATTGAATAATGAATGTTTTGAATTTTCTCCAAAAGTAAAGTAGTTGCAAACTCATCCTTTTAGAAACTTGTTTGGGCTGTTGAGAGGAGTAAAAAACCATCAAAAATTTCAATCCTGCATGATTTTACCAAGAAATGTGATTCTTCATTCAAAACCTGATTTTTGCTATTGGGCTCTATTGAATAGTGAATGTTTTGAATTTTCTCCAAAAGTAAAGTAGTTGCAAACTCATGCTTTTAGAGACTTGTTTGGGCTCATGAGAGGAGTAGAAAAACATCAAAAATTTCAGTCCTGCATGATTCTACCAAGAAATGTGTGTTCATTGAAACCGCTGGTTTTTGATAGTTTGGGCCCTATTGAATAATGAATGTTTTGAATTTTCTCCAAAAGTAAAGTAGTTGCAAACTCATCCTTTTAGAAACTTGTTTGGGCTGTTGAGAGGAGTAAAAAACCATCAAAAATTTCAATCCTGCATGATTCTACCAAGAAATGTGATTCTTCATTCAAAACGCTGGTTTTTGCTATTGGGCTCTATTGAATAATGAATGTTTTTAATTTTCTCCAAAAGTAAAGTAGTTGCAAACTCATGCTTTTAGAGACTTGTTTGGGCTCATGAGAGGAGTAGAAAAACATCAAAAATTTCAGTCCTGCATGATTCTACCAAGAAATGTGTGTTCATTGAAACCGCTGGTTTTTGATAGTTTGGGCCCTATTGAATAATGAATGTTTTGAATTTTCTCCAAAAGTAAAGTAGTTGCAAACTCATCCTTTTAGAAACTTGTTTGGGCTGTTGAGAGGAGTAAAAAACCATCAAAAATTTCAATCCTGCATGATTCTACCAAGAAATGTGATTCTTCATTCAAAACCTGATTTTTGCTATTGGGCTCTATTGAATAGTGAATGTTTTGAATTTTCTCCAAAAGTAAAGTAGTTGCAAACTCATGCTTTTAGAGACTTGTTTGGGCTCATGAGAGGAGTAGAAAAACATCAAAAATTTCAGTCCTGCATGATTCTACCAAGAAATGTGTGTTCATTGAAACCGCTGGTTTTTGATAGTTTGGGCCCTATTGAATAATGAATGTTTTGAATTTTCTCCAAAAGTAAAGTAGTTGCAAACTCATCCTTTTAGAAACTTGTTTGGGCTGTTGAGAGGAGTAAAAAACCATCAAAAATTTCAATCCTGCATGATTCTACCAAGAAATGTGATTCTTCATTCAAAACGCTGGTTTTTGCTATTGGGCTCTATTGAATAATGAATGTTTTGAATTTTCTCCAAAAGTAAAGTAGTTGCAAACTCATGCTTTTAGAGACTTGTTTGGGCTCATGAGAGGAGTAGAAAAACATCAAAAATTTCAGTCCTGCATGATTCTACCAAGAAATGTGTGTTCATTGAAACCGCTGGTGTTTGATAGTTTGGGCCCTATTGAATAATGAATGTTTCGAATTTTCTCCAAAAGTAAAGTAGTTGCAAACTCATCCTTTTAGAAACTTGTTTGGGCTGTTGAGAGGAGTAAAAAACCATCAAAAATTTCAATCCTGCATGATTTTACCAAGAAATGTGATTCTTCATTCAAAACCTGATTTTTGCTATTGGGCTCTATTGAATGGTGAATGTTTTGAATTTTCTCCAAAAGTAAAGTAGTTGCAAACTCATGCTTTTTTTTTTTTTTTTTTTTTTTAAATATTTTTATTAAGTTTTAAGTTTAACATGAACAGGAAAGGAAAAGTTAAAACATGGACAAATAAAAAAGTAGAGAACTCTACTCTACAGTGTTACATCACACATTAATAAACTGTTTCAAAGTAGTACAGATGAAGACAAATATTATACATTGTTCCTGCAATTCTCTTTAGATAGAGAAAAAGAAAACAAAACAATCATAGTTGTATTAGATATAGCAAACAACAACAGACAGGCAAATGTAACCGATACTAGCAAAACTTTGAATTCCATATGTCCCACTTGGAGTGATATTTATGGAGAGCTTTATTTATAAACGCAAATCTTTTCTCCATAGAGTTATGGGTACGAACTTTGTCAAGTATTTCAGCGAAGGGAGGTGGATCAGATTTAAGCCACCAAAAAGCTATTGTATTTTTGGTCACCAAGAAAATATGTATTATTACATATCTTAGGGAAGGATTAATTTTCTCGGTGCCCAAGGAAAGCAAAGCCATCTGCGGGGTAACATTCACCGCTTTGTCTGAAAGGATGTCTAAATGGTCCGTAAGTTCTCTCCACAAATTCTTCAATTTGGGGCAACTCCAAAACATATGGTATAAGTTGCCTGGCATACCACAGTTCCTCCAACAAAAAGAAGAGTATTTACTATCTATATGGGACATCCTGATCGGGGTATAATGCCATCTGGTCAATGTCTTAAAGAAAGATTCCTGCAGAATCGCCGAAACAGCAGATGCATTTGAAAGTCTTATTGCTTTCTCCCATTGTTCTGCATCTAATTTAATATTTAAGTCTTTTTCCCATCTTTGAATATAAACGTTTTTGGTAAACTCAAAATCTTCGTTATAATGAGAGTAGATATTCTTAAGGCTCCAAGACAACTTATGGTTAACATTTGTAAACATGGAAGCCACAATATCTGAATTCAAAACTCTGCTATTCAAAAACTTCCGCAGGAGATCCTTCAACACAAGATAAGGGGTAAAATACGAAAATGGAATACGGAATTTATTTTTCATCTCGTTAAAAGATAAGGGGTGTTTGCCATCCCATATATCCCCTATTGTATTAATTTTAAATTCTTTCCACTCTTCCGACATAGGGCACTTATATATTTTAAATAGTAGTTTTAAAGGAAATTTTTTCAAAATATTCCGTCTATCAACTTTCTTCTTTAATTGTGTAAAGCTCCTCCACATAACCAGTATAGAATGAAAGACTGGATGATGGTGAACAACATTCAAAGGCGAGAGCAAATGCTTAAAAAACAAATCCGAAATGGAACTGACCCCACATTGCTCTGATTCAAGGTCTAACCAAGCAGAGGGTGTTCCTTCAGAAAACCATTGTTTGCTTTGAAGGATAAGGGATGCTTGAAAATAGGCCAAAATGTTCGGAAGTGCTAGGCCTCCATTAGCCTTCTTTTTATATAAAATTTTGGTAGTGATTCTAGGCCTCCGTCCTTTCCAAACAAAAAGGTTGATTGACTTTTGAACTTTGTACAAAAGAGGAGTAGGAATAATAAGAGGAATATTTCTAAATATAAATAGAATTTTTGGTAAAATGTATGATTTAGTTACTAAAATTCTTCCCATCAATGACAAATCGCAGTTATTATAACTAGAGAAGTCTTTTGAAATCTTTTTAAAAAGATGTTCCATATTCCTAGATGTGATAGATTTCAAGTCCTTAGGGAAGATTATTCCCAGATACTCTAATTCCATTTCTTCCCAAGAAAAACTGGTTAATTTTTTAAGGGCATCAATTTCAGAACAGGTTAAGTTAAAGTGCAGTAATTTAGATTTTTGAGCGTTTATTTTAAAATAGGAAACTCTAGAAAAACCATCCAAAATCTTCATAAGAGCAGTAAGTGAATTAGCAGGGTCAGTAATTGATAACATAAGGTCATCAGCAAATAAAGTTAGTTTATGATGATAAGACTTCGTTTTAAAACCCGAGATGTCAGTGCTTTGTCTTATCACTTCTGCAAGGGGTTCAATTGCAAGGGCAAATAAAAGGGGGGAAAGAGGACATCCCTGTCTTGTTCCATTAGTGATATCAAAATTTCTAGAAAGGTGATTATTTGTATAAGTTTTGGCATTAGTATTTGAGTACAATGCAAAGATAGAAATTATAAAGTTATCATCAAACCCAAATTTCAATAGAGTAGATTTAAGATAGTCCCAATTCACTCTATCAAAAGCTTTTTGGGCATCTAGGGAAATAAATAGTGATGGGAAATTATTAGATTTAGCTATGTTGAAAAGATTCAAAATCCTTCTAGTGCCATCTGTAACTTGTCTGCCACTAACAAAGCCCACCTGATCATTCTTAATAAGACGGGGCAAAAGGTTCTTCAATCGATCCGCTAAAATTTTCGAATATATTTTAATGTCGGTGTTTATTAGAGAGATTGGGCGATAATTTTTAACTTCCTCCAAATTCCCACTATCTTTAGGGATCAGTATAATAGTTGCTTCGGTCATTTCTTTAGGGAACAATCCAGTATTTGAGGCGTGATTAAATAGAGATTTTAAATGTGGAGATATAAGGTTTGAAAATGTTTTAAAATATTCATTAGTAAACCCATCTGGGCCAGGGGATTTATTTAATTTAAGCTTTTCAATCGTTCTGGTAATTTCTTCTACAGTAAAGGGTTGGTTTAAGAGAGTTAAATCCAAAGTGTCTACTTGTGGAAGTGTTAGTTTAGATAAGAAGGAATCAATTTCCCTTTGGTTAGGAGTATGAGTTGAAGAGTCATTCTTTAAATTATAAAGATGTTCAAAGTAATCCGCAAAGACTCCCGTGATATCAGAAGGGTGATGTTTCACTTCTCCCGAAGAGGATGTAATTTTAATAATCCTTCTGTTCACACGGGATTGTTTCAGTTTATTTGTCATGTACTTGGTAGGCTTATTAATAGAGGCATAGAAGTTATATTTTGATGCCCTGACAACAGAGTCATACTCAGAGATAATTTCAGACCTCAAATTTTGTCTTAACTTCAAAATTTCAAGATGGATATTGTGAGATGGGGTAAATAAATTATTTTGCTGCTCTTCTTTTAAAGCAATTTGGGATTGAAGATCAGCAATTTTTTCCCTTTTTTCTTTTTTATATCTCGCAGAGAGTTGAATGAGACACCCTCTCAAAACGGCTTTGTGGGCATTCCAAATGGTAAAAGGACTCATACTATCCACTAAATTTTCTTTAAAGTAATTTTCAATTGTTTCGCTGATGATATCTCTATATCTCTGAGTGTTTAATAAAGTGGGATTAACCTTCCATAGGAAGGTATTTGTTGTGGGAGGGCCCAAATCGAATATTCCTAATACAGGGGCATGATCAGAAAAAGATTTTTCCAGAATTTCAATTTTCTTAAATTTGGCAAGAGAAAAGATATCAGTCAAAAATAAATCTATTCTGGAAGAAGTTTTGTATGTATCTGAGTAGTATGTGAATTCTTTAGATGAGGAATTTAAGCATCTAAAAACATCATACATCTCATTCTGTCTGATCCAGTTGTTCAAAGATCGATTCGATTTAGAAGTAGCAGAAGATGATGAGTCAATATTCCTGTCGGGAACTAGATTGAAATCACCTATTAATAACAGGTCTCCTCTTTTAACATCGTTCACCTTCTTCAGTAATTTGTTAAAGAAAGAGATTTGGCCATTGTTAGGGGCATAGATATTAACGATTGTACAAAGTTTAAAGTTCAATTTACATATGAGAATATGGAATCTTCCATGATTATCAACATGTTCATCAAGTAACTGGAAGGGGATGTTTTTATTAATGATGGTTATTACTCCTGCACTCTTCTTATTATTAAGGGATTTAAAAATGTGGGGGAAGTCTTTATGCTGAAAAGTCGGGTGGGTATCTTTTATTAATTTAACCTCTTGTAAACAAGAGATATCCGCATGAAGCCGTTTTAATTCTCTCCAAGCTATATATCGCTTATGGGGACTATTCAATCCTTTAACATTATGTGAGAGAATTTTGATTTTCATGCTGTTCTATTTATTTGCCTGTTTATTAACTATTATCCAATTTTATCACCAAATTGCCTTCTTTGAAATTGTCCTCACCTATTCCAACTAGGGTTTAAAAAATTAAAATTAAAAATGTAAATCAATAAACCTAAAGAGTCCTCCTGGAGGTTAACCACCAAACGTGGTATCTCTCCTTATTGGGGACTTAAAAAGCCAAAGTGGCAAGATCCCATAAAGCCTAATAAACTATTAACCTAATATTTATCATTCAATACCCTCCATGTTGTTATTTATGTAAGTAGTACAAGGGATCCAACGAGAATTTATCACCTTCAGCCGTTATCTCTGTCAGAGGGGCCTTCCTTTAAAGAGCGGATAAAGTCCAAGGCCTCCCTTGGAGTAAAAAGTGGAACAATCTTGCCCCTATGTGACACAAGTAACTTTGTTGGGAATCCCCACCTATAAGGAATCCCCATTTCCCTAAGGACGTTAGTAGCTTGATTAAATGACTTCCTAGTTTCCATAGTTAATTTTGAAAAATCAGAGAAGAATTTTAAGTGGTCATTGGGGGGAGGGAGAGAGCCTTTCTCTCTAATATATCTTAATATCAATTCTTTAGTTTCAAAAAAATGGAAGTGAAGTATCGTGTCCCTTGGTTTATCCATAGATATGTTCTTTGGACGGGGCAGGCGGTGAATTCTATCAATTATCAATTGTAGATCAGTTAAGGACGGCAAAGCCTTTTTAAGTGTAGCTTTAGTATAATCTGAAAGGTCTTTCTGTATTACACTTTCGGGTATCCCTCTGATCTTGATATTATTTCGCCTACTCCGATCCTCCAAGTCCATTAATTTGGACCTAACGGATAAGAGTTCAGCTTTCAAGTTTGAATTTTGCTGTACTAAATCATCTGTCCTATTTTCAACCTTTGAGAGCCTTTTCTCATTCAATTCAAATCTTTGGGAGAATTTATCACTGATCTCCTGAATATCCCTCCTATGAGAATCAAAACCCGCTTTAATAGACGTATTAATTGCACTGAAAGATTCCTGGAAGGATATAAGGAAACCAGCGAGCGAACCCTCAGTAACCTGTCTATCAGATTTCAACAAAGTTTTAAAATCAAAATTATGGGGATTTGAAGATTCAACAGAGGAAATCTCTGGGCAACCTCTTTTAGAGGGTTGTTTCACTGGGGTGTCATTTGGAGAGAAATCCTCAAATGAAGTGTCAGAATCCAAATATGTTGGATCTGGTCTAACAGATTGACTATCTGGGGCTCTTCTCTTATTGAATTTAGATAAATCCATTTTACTTTCTTCATCCTGTAAAAAGAGTTTTGAAGTCCCTTTATTATCAAGTACCTGGGAAGATGTAAAAGATAAGGGACAAGGATCGGTAGAAGTATCTTTGTGACCTGAATCTCTATGAGTAGCCTTAATAGAAGAGCTGTTAGGCATATTCTTAGTTGAGGTATTTTCTTCCCTCTTTAGGGGGGATCTAGATTTAATTGGACTTAGTAGATTAACAGATTCAGTGTATATTCTTTGACTGGAAGAACCTGTGGATTTCTGGTTTTTACCAGTAGGCATTTTAGATTTTGAATTAGATGCCATGGTTAGAGTATACTAAAGCAAAGGTAAAAAAAGGGTATATTGTGCCCTAAATATTCTCGTATATGCAACGTACTCTTAATTATTATAATAATTAAGTTACTACTGACTGATACAATAACCAGTTACTTCCTAGTGTAGTATTATTTATATATCACAAACTAAGTTAAAGATACAGTCTCAAATAAAGCAGCAATGTAGCTTTTTAATAAAGCAATAGAAATTCTTTGCCCCAAGTGTCGCAAGCTCATAGGGAGACAGCTATATCTCATGCACTCTACCAAGTAATACTTGTATGACCTCAGGTGCAATAAAT
The DNA here is from genome assembly GCF_039654945.1 of Dendrobates tinctorius. NCBI lineage: Eukaryota > Metazoa > Chordata > Amphibia > Anura > Dendrobatidae > Dendrobates > Dendrobates tinctorius. The sequence continues at coordinate 1,378,219 of NW_027362076.1, forward strand.
CATTAATGGGTGATTGTAGATAGGGCAGCCAAGGGCCTTCTCAATCAGTGGGTACAAGCTTTATATCAACAATGCATTAATATATATCTATACAATGCACATAAATTAATTCCAACATGAGAATTCCAATCGAAAAATATTGGATTGTGTGGTAATAATCACTTGGGACGTATAAATCACCAGTTCCTCAAAGCAGATATCACTGATTTGCTATTAAGCTATACAAGAAAGACCTTCAGTAATTAATAAACAATACCTTACTGATGTAAAATTATTCAATCAATCTATATTTTGATTGATCTATCAAATTAACAGGCTCCCTTAAAATACCACCACCTTCCAATACAACAACAGGTTAATAAGTTCAGACACATACAGCCTTCTTCTCACCCAATGACTGTGAAAATCTTCTGAAGCAGGAGACAGCAATATTTTCTTTCCTTCAGATCACCACTGAACTCCGATCAATTTGCCACCAAAACCAAATTCAAATTCAAGTTCCAACTTCCTCTTCCCACTTCTTCTTATAGGGATACAACAGACTCCAGTTTCCCTCACTGCATCGATCTCATAATCTCCAACATGAACCAAGACAGCAATAAGTGGCGAAGCTCTTCCTTTTAGAATCCCCGGCAAAACCGATTGTTTCCCAATCAACCACGCTTCTTGGGTCACCGACCAGAGAGCGGCAAAGATCCTTCAGTCTGCCCAGGAAAATCGTGTGCTGCTCCTGTCCCAGTTGACAACAGCTTCAGCCGCTGGTACTATCTCCTGAACTGCCGCGCAGTTCGTCAGTTTTCCCGCCAATTTGCTTTTAAAATCAGGCACGGGTCTCCTCCACTTCTCCGCACTCACCGATGCGCCGAACAGTAAATGTATGCCTCAGCCGAGGCAGCAAGAAGGACCAGATCCACGTCCACTTTCCCTGATGACAGCCTCTTCCATGCGGCTCCGTGCCCACTAGTTCCCGCCACGTCGCTCTCCGGCGCCGTCAGCTCCTTTACTCTTCTGCAGCTGAGCGGCGGCAAGTTGCGCAGATCCAGGTCTCCAGCAGCCTGACAGCGGACCCTCTAACGATTCAGGAACACCAAGGCTTCTTCAGCCTCAGATCAGGGACCAGCAGCTGCCTCACAGGATCTCCTGCAGTTCTCACCTCGAATGTAAACAATGGCGTTTCACACCTCGGATCTAAACAATGGCGGTTCCTGGGGCCAAGCTCAGGGGAAATCTGCTGAGTCACTGGCGGCTTTCTCCTCACCTCTCACTTCCAAAGGCTGTATTATCTTAAGTATACAATGGATTCCTTCCAGGGAGGTGTCAAAATGTTCACAATAAAGATAAGAATCCAATTCCAAACGTCTTCTGATGAATAAGAGTCTTCTTAAGCAATTATGTCGCTTTGTAGATAGGCTTCATGGGAGCTCTGAGCTCAAGTGTCCTCCTCCATCGAGCTCCAGGCCACGCCCCGCAAACTCATGCTTTTAGAGACTTGTTTGGGCTCATGAGAGGAGTAGAAAAACATCAAAAATTTCAGTCCTGCATGATTCTACCAAGAAATGTGTGTTCATTGAAACCGCTGGTTTTTGATAGTTTGGGCCCTATTGAATAATGAATGTTTTGAATTTTCTCCAAAAGTAAAGTAGTTGCAAACTCATCCTTTTAGAAACTTGTTTGGGCTGTTGAGAGGAGTAAAAAACCATCAAAAATTTCAATCCTGCATGATTTTACCAAGAAATGTGATTCTTCATTCAAAACCTGATTTTTGCTATTGGGCTCTATTGAATAGTGAATGTTTTGAATTTTCTCCAAAAGTAAAGTAGTTGCAAACTCATGCTTTTAGAGACTTGTTTGGGCTCATGAGAGGAGTAGAAAAACATCAAAAATTTCAGTCCTGCATGATTCTACCAAGAAATGTGTGTTCATTGAAACCGCTGGTTTTTGATAGTTTGGGCCCTATTGAATAATGAATGTTTTGAATTTTCTCCAAAAGTAAAGTAGTTGCAAACTCATCCTTTTAGAAACTTGTTTGGGCTGTTGAGAGGAGTAAAAAACCATCAAAAATTTAAATCCTGCATGATTTTACCAAGAAATGTGATTCTTCATTCAAAACCTGATTTTTGCTATTGGGCTCTATTGAATGGTGAATGTTTTGAATTTTCTCCAAAAGTAAAGTAGTTGCAAACTCATCCTTTTAGAAACTTGTTTGGGCTGTTGAGAGTAGTAAAAAACCATCAAAAATTTCAATCCTGCATGATTCTACCAAGAAATGTGATTCTTCATTCAAAACGCTGGTTTTTGCTATTGGGCTCTATTGAATAATGAATGTTTTGAATTTTCTCCAAAAGTAAAGTAGTTGCAAACTCATGCTTTTAGAGACTTGTTTGGGCTCATGAGAGGAGTAGAAAAACATTAAAAATTTCAGTCCTGCATGATTCTACCAAGAAATGTGTGTTCATTGAAACCGCTGGTTTTTGATAGTTTGGGCCCTATTGAATAATGAATGTTTTGAATTTTCTCCAAAAGTAAAGTAGTTGCAAACTCATCCTTTTAGAAACTTGTTTGGGCTGTTGAGAGGAGTAAAAAACCATCAAAAATTTCAATCCTGCATGATTTTACCAAGAAATGTGATTCTTCATTCAAAACCTGATTTTTGCTATTGGGCTCTATTGAATAGTGAATGTTTTGAATTTTCTCCAAAAGTAAAGTACTTGCAAACTCATGCTTTTAGAGACTTGTTTGGGCTCATGAGAGGAGTAGAAAAACATCAAAAATTTCAGTCCTGCATGATTCTACCAAGAAATGTGTGTTCATTGAAACCACTGGTTTTTGATAGTTTGGGCCCTATTGAATAATGAATGTTTTGAATTTTCTCCAAAAGTAAAGTAGTTGCAAACTCATCCTTTTAGAAACTTGTTTGGGCTGTTGAGAGGAGTAAAAAACCATAAAAAATTTCAATCCTGCATGATTTTACCAAGAAATGTGATTCTTCATTCAAAACCTGATTTTTGCTATTGGGCTCTATTGAATGGTGAATGTTTTGAATTTTCTCCAAAAGTAAAGTAGTTGCAAACTCATGCTTTTAGAGACTTGTTTGGGCTCATGAGAGGAGTAGAAAAACATCAAAAATTTCAGTCCTGCATGATTCTACCAAGAAATGTGTGTTCATTGAAACCGCTGGTTTTTGATAGTTTGGGCCCTATTGAATAATGAATGTTTTGAATTTTCTCCAAAAGTAAAGTAGTTGCAAACTCATCCTTTTAGAAACTTGTTTGGGCTGTTGAGAGGAGTAAAAAACCATCAAAAATTTCAATCCTGCATGATTTTACCAAGAAATGTGATTCTTCATTCAAAACCTGATTTTTGCTATTGGGCTCTATTGAATAGTGAATGTTTTGAATTTTCTCCAAAAGTAAAGTAGTTGCAAACTCATGCTTTTAGAGACTTGTTTGGGCTCATGAGAGGAGTAGAAAAACATCAAAAATTTCAGTCCTGCATGATTCTACCAAGAAATGTGTGTTCATTGAAACCGCTGGTTTTTGATAGTTTGGGCCCTATTGAATAATGAATGTTTTGAATTTTCTCCAAAAGTAAAGTAGTTGCAAACTCATCCTTTTAGAAACTTGTTTGGGCTGTTGAGAGGAGTAAAAAACCATCAAAAATTTAAATCCTGCATGATTTTACCAAGAAATGTGATTCTTCATTCAAAACCTGATTTTTGCTATTGGGCTCTATTGAATGGTGAATGTTTTGAATTTTCTCCAAAAGTAAAGTAGTTGCAAACTCATCCTTTTAGAAACTTGTTTGGGCTGTTGAGAGGAGTAAAAAACCATCAAAAATTTCAATCCTGCATGATTCTACCAAGAAATGTGATTCTTCATTCAAAACGCTGGTTTTTGCTATTGGGCTCTATTGAATAATGAATGTTTTGAATTTTCTCCAAAAGTAAAGTAGTTGCAAACTCATGCTTTTAGAGACTTGTTTGGGCTCATGAGAGGAGTAGAAAAACATCAAAAATTTCAGTCCTGCATGATTCTACCAAGAAATGTGTGTTCATTGAAACCGCTGTTTTTTGATAGTTTGGGCCCTATTGAATAATGAATGTTTTGAATTTTCTCCAAAAGTAAAGTAGTTGCAAACTCATCCTTTTAGAAACTTGTTTGGGCTGTTGAGAGGAGTAAAAAACCATCAAAAATTTCAATCCTGCATGATTTTACCAAGAAATGTGATTCTTCATTCAAAACCTGATTTTTGCTATTGGGCTCTATTGAATAGTGAATGTTTTGAATTTTCTCCAAAAGTAAAGTACTTGCAAACTCATGCTTTTAGAGACTTGTTTGGGCTCATGAGAGGAGTAGAAAAACATCAAAAATTTCAGTCCTGCATGATTCTACCAAGAAATGTGTGTTCATTGAAACCACTGGTTTTTGATAGTTTGGGCCCTATTGAATAATGAATGTTTTGAATTTTCTCCAAAAGTAAAGTAGTTGCAAACTCATCCTTTTAGAAACTTGTTTGGGCTGTTGAGAGGAGTAAAAAACCATCAAAAATTTCAATCCTGCATGATTTTACCAAGAAATGTGATTCTTCATTCAAAACCTGATTTTTGCTATTGGGCTCTATTGAATAGTGAATGTTTTGAATTTTCTCCAAAAGTAAAGTAGTTGCAAACTCATGCTTTTAGAGACTTGTTTGGGCTCATGAGAGGAGTAGAAAAACATCAAAAATTTCAGTCCTGCATGATTCTACCAAGAAATGTGTGTTCATTGAAACCGCTGGTTTTTGATAGTTTGGGCCCTATTGAATAATGAATGTTTTGAATTTTCTCCAAAAGTAAAGTAGTTGCAAACTCATCCTTTTAGAAACTTGTTTGGGCTGTTGAGAGGAGTAAAAAACCATCAAAAATTTCAATCCTGCATGATTCTACCAAGAAATGTGATTCTTCATTCAAAACGCTGGTTTTTGCTATTGGGCTCTATTGAATAATGAATGTTTTGAATTTTCTCCAAAAGTAAAGTAGTTGCAAACTCATGCTTTTAGAGACTTGTTTGGGCTCATGAGAGGAGTAGAAAAACATCAAAAATTTCAGTCCTGCATGATTCTACCAAGAAATGTGTGTTCATTGAAACCGCTGGTGTTTGATAGTTTGGGCCCTATTGAATAATGAATGTTTTGAATTTTCTCCAAAAGTAAAGTAGTTGCAAACTCATCCTTTTAGAATCTTGTTTGGGCTGTTGAGAGGAGTAAAAAACCATCAAAAATTTCAATCCTGCATGATTTTACCAAGAAATGTGATTCTTCATTCAAAACCTGATTTTTGCTATTGGGCTCTATTGAATGGTGAATGTTTTGAATTTTCTCCAAAAGTAAAGTAGTTGCAAACTCATGCTTTTAGAGACTTGTTTGGGCTCATGAGAGGAGTAGAAAAACATCAAAAATTTCAGTCCTGCATGATTTTACCAAGAAATGTGTGTTCATTGAAACCGCTGGTTTTTGATAGTTTGGGCCCTATTGAATAATGAATGTTTTGAATTTTCTCCAAAAGTAAAGTAGTTGCAAACTCATCCTTTTAGAAACTTGTTTGGGCTGTTGAGAGGAGTAAAAAACCATCAAAAATTTCAATCCTGCATGATTTTACCAAGAAATGTGATTCTTCATTCAAAACCTGATTTTTGCTATTGGGCTCTATTGAATAGTGAATGTTTTGAATTTTCTCCAAAAGTAAAGTACTTGCAAACTCATGCTTTTAGAGACTTGTTTGGGCTCATGAGAGGAGTAGAAAAACATCAAAAATTTCAGTCCTGCATGATTCTACCAAGAAATGTATGTTCATTCAAACCGCTGGTTTTTGATAGTTTGGGCACGATTGAATAATGAATGTTTTGAATTTTCTCCAAAAGTAAAGTAGTTGCAAACTCATCCTTTTAGAAACTTGTTTGGGCTGTTGAGAGGAGGCAAAAACCATCAAAAATTTCAATCCTGCATGATTTTACCAAGAAATGTGATTCTTCATTCAAAACCTGATTTTTGCTATTGGGCTCTATTGAATAGTGAATGTTTTGAATTTTCTCCAAAAGAAAAGTAGTTGCAAACTCATGCTTTTAGAGACTTGTTTGGGCTCATGAGAGGAGTAGAAAAACATCAAAAATTTCAGTCCTGCATGATTCTACCAAGAAATGTGTGTTCATTCAAACCTCTGGTTTTTGATAGCCTTTGGTTTTGATGGTTTTTGGGCCCTATTGAATAATGAATGTTTTGAATTTTCTCCAAAAGTAAAGTAGTTGCAAACTCATCCTTTTAGAAACTTGTTTGGGCTTTTGAGAGGAGTAAAAAACCATCAAAAATTTCAATCCTGCATGATTCTACCAAGAAATGTGATTCTTCATTCAAAACGCTGGTTTTTGCTATTGGGCTCTATTGAATAATGAATGTTTTGAATTTTCTCCAAAAGTAAAGTAGTTGCAAACTCATGCTTTTAGAGACTTGTTTGGGCTCATGAGAGGAGTAGAAAAACATCAAAAATTTCAGTCCTGCACGATTCTACCAAGAAATGTGTGTTCATTCAAACCGCTGGTTTTTGATATTTTGGGCCCTATTGAATAATGAATGTTTTGAATTTTCTCCAAAAGTAAAGTAGTTGCAAACTCATCCTTTTAGAAACTTGTTTGGGCTGTTGAGAGGAGTAAAAAACCATCAAAAATTTCAATCCTGCATGATTCTACCAAGAAATGTGATTCTTCATTGAAAAACTGATTTTTGCTATTGGGCTCTATAGAATAATGAATGTTTTGAATTTTCTCCAAAAGTAAAGTAGTTGCAAACTCATGCTTTTAGAGACTTGTTTGGGCTCATGAGAGGAGTAGAAAAACATCAAAAATTTCAGTCCTGCATGATTCTACCAAGAAATGTGTGTTCATTGAAACCGCTGGTTTTTGATAGTTTGGGCCCTATTGAATAATGAATGTTTTGAATTTTCTCCAAAAGTAAAGTAGTTGCAAACTCATCCTTTTAGAAACTTGTTTGGGCTGTTGAGAGGAGTAAAAAACCATCAAAAATTTCAATCCTGCATGATTTTACCAAGAAATGTGATTCTTCATTCAAAACGCTGGTTTTTGCTATTGGGCTCTATTGAATAATGAATGTTTTGAATTTTCTCCAAAAGTAAAGTAGTTGCAAACTCATCCTTTTAGAAACTTGTTTGGGCTGTTGAGAGGAGTAAAAAACCATCAAAAATTTCAATCCTGCATGATTCTACCAAGAAATGTGATTCTTCATTCAAAACGATGGTTTTTGCTATTGGGCTCTATTGAATAATGAATGTTTTGAATTTTCTCCAAAAGTAAAGTAGTTGCAAACTCATGCTTTTATAGACTTGTTTGGGCTCATGAGAGGAGTAGAAAAACATCAAAAATTTCAGTCCTGCATGATTCTACCAAGAAATGTGTGTTCATTGAAACCGCTGGTTTTTGATAGTTTGGACCCTATTGAATAATGAATGTTTTGAATTTTCTCCAAAAGTAAAGTAGTTGCAAACTCATCCTTTTAGAAACTTGTTTGGGCTGTTGAGAGGAGTAAAAAACCATCAAAAATTTCAATCCTGCATGATTCTACCAAGAAATGTGATTCTTCATTCAAAATGCTGGTTTTTGCTATTGGGCTCTATTGAATAATGAATGTTTTGAATTTTCTCCAAAAGTAAAGTAGTTGCAAACTCATGCTTTTAGAGACTTGTTTGGGCTCATGAGAGGAGTAGAAAAACATCAAAAATTTCAGTCCTGCATGATTCTACCAAGAAATGTGTGTTCATTGAAACCGCTGGTGTTTGATAGTTTGGGCCCTATTGAATAATGAATGTTTTGAATTTTCTCCAAAAGTAAAGTAGTTGCAAACTCATCCTTTTAGAATCTTGTTTGGGATGTTGAGAGGAGTAAAAAACCATCAAAAATTTCAATCCTGCATGATTTTACCAAGAAATGTGATTCTTCATTCAAAACCTGATTTTTGCTATTGGGCTCTATTGAATAATGAATGTTTTGAATTTTCTCCAAAAGTAAAGTAGTTGCAAACTCATCCTTTTAGAAACTTGTTTGGGCTGTTGAGAGGAGTAAAAAACCATCAAAAATTTCAATCCTGCATGATTCTACCAAGAAATGTGATTCTTCATTCAAAACGCTGGTTTTTGCTATTGGGCTCTATTAAATAATGAATGTTTTGAATTTTCTCCAAAAGTAAAGTAGTTGCAAACTCATGCTTTTATAGACTTGTTTGGGTTCATGAGAGGAGTAGAAAAACATCAAAAATTTCAGTCCTGCATGATTCTACCAAGAAATGTGTGTTCATTGAAACCGCTGGTTTTTGATAGTTTGGACCCTATTGAATAATGAATGTTTTGAATTTTCTCCAAAAGTAAAGTAGTTGCAAACTCATCCTTTTAGAAACTTGTTTGGGCTGTTGAGAGGAGTAAAAAACCATCAAAAATTTCAATCCTGCATGATTCTACCAAGAAATGTGATTCTTCATTCAAAATGCTGGTTTTTGCTATTGGGCTCTATAGAATAATGAATGTTTTGAATTTTCTCCAAAAGTAAAGTAGTTGCAAACTCATGCTTTTAGAGACTTGTTTGGGCTCATGAGAGGAGTAGAAAAACATCAAAAATTTCAGTCCTGCATGATTCTACCAAGAAATGTGTGTTCATTGAAACCGCTGGTGTTTGATAGTTTGGGCCCTATTGAATAATGAATGTTTTGAATTTTCTCCAAAAGTAAAGTAGTTGCAAACTCATCCTTTTAGAATCTTGTTTGGGATGTTGAGAGGAGTAAAAAACCATCAAAAATTTCAATCCTGCATGATTTTACCAAGAAATGTGATTCTTCATTCAAAACCTGATTTTTGCTATTGGGCTCTATTGAATAATGAATGTTTTGAATTTTCTCCAAAAGTAAAGTAGTTGCAAACTCATCCTTTTAGAAACTTGTTTGGGCTGTTGAGAGGAGTAAAAACCATCAAAAATTTCAATCCTGCATGATTCTACCAAGAAATGTGATTCTTCATTCAAAACGCTGGTTTTTGCTATTGGGCTCTATTGAATAATGAATGTTTTGAATTTTCTCCAAAAGTAAAGTAGTTGCAAACTCATGCTTTTAGAGACTTGTTTGGGCTCATGAGAGGAGTAGAAAAACATCAAAAATTTCAGTCCTGCATGATTCTACCAAGAAATGTGTGTTCATTGAAACCGCTGGTTTTTGATAGTTTGGGCCCTATTGAATAATGAATGTTTTGAATTTTCTCCAAAAGTAAAGTAGTTGCAAACTCATCCTTTTAGAAACTTGTTTGGGCTGTTGAGAGGAGTAAAAAACCATCAAAAATTTCAATCCTGCATGATTTTACCAAGAAATGTGATTCTTCATTCAAAACCTGATTTTTGCTATTGGGCTCTATTGAATAGTGAATGTTTTGAATTTTCTCCAAAAGTAAAGTAGTTGCAAACTCATGCTTTTAGAGACTTGTTTGGGCTCATGAGAGGAGTAGAAAAACATCAAAAATTTCAGTCCTGCATGATTCTACCAAGAAATGTGTGTTCATTGAAACCGCTGGTTTTTGATAGTTTGGGCCCTATTGAATAATGAATGTTTTGAATTTTCTCCAAAAGTAAAGTAGTTGCAAACTCATCCTTTTAGAAACTTGTTTGGGCTGTTGAGAGGAGTAAAAAACCATCAAAAATTTCAATCCTGCATGATTTTACCAAGAAATGTGATTCTTCATTCAAAACCTGATTTTTGCTATTGGGCTCTATTGAATAGTGAATGTTTTGAATTTTCTCCAAAAGTAAAGTAGTTGCAAACTCATGCTTTTAGAGACTTGTTTGGGCTCATGAGAGGAGTAGAAAAACATCAAAAATTTCAGTCCTGCATGATTCTACCAAGAAATGTGTGTTCATTGAAACCGCTGGTTTTTGATAGTTTGGGCCCTATTGAATAATGAATGTTTTGAATTTTCTCCAAAAGTAAAGTAGTTGCAAACTCATCCTTTTAGAAACTTGTTTGGGTTGTTGAGAGGAGTAAAAAACCATCAAAAATTTCAATCCTGCATGATTCTACCAAGAAATGTGATTCTTCATTCAAAACGCTGGTTTTTGCTATTGGGCTCTATTGAATAATGAATGTTTTTAATTTTCTCCAAAAGTAAAGTAGTTGCAAACTCATGCTTTTAGAGACTTGTTTGGGCTCATGAGAGGAGTAGAAAAACATCAAAAATTTCAGTCCTGCATGATTCTACCAAGAAATGTGTGTTCATTGAAACCGCTGGTTTTTGATAGTTTGGGCCCTATTGAATAATGAATGTTTTGAATTTTCTCCAAAAGTAAAGTAGTTGCAAACTCATCCTTTTAGAAACTTGTTTGGGCTGTTGAGAGGAGTAAAAAACCATCAAAAATTTCAATCCTGCATGATTTTACCAAGAAATGTGATTCTTCATTCAAAACCTGATTTTTGCTATTGGGCTCTATTGAATAGTGAATGTTTTGAATTTTCTCCAAAAGTAAAGTAGTTGCAAACTCATGCTTTTAGAGACTTGTTTGGGCTCATGAGAGGAGTAGAAAAACATCAAAAATTTCAGTCCTGCATGATTCTACCAAGAAATGTGTGTTCATTGAAACCGCTGGTTTTTGATAGTTTGGGCCCTATTGAATAATGAATGTTTTGAATTTTCTCCAAAAGTAAAGTAGTTGCAAACTCATCCTTTTAGAAACTTGTTTGGGCTGTTGAGAGGAGTAAAAAACCATCAAAAATTTAAATCCTGCATGATTTTACCAAGAAATGTGATTCTTCATTCAAAACCTGATTTTTGCTATTGGGCTCTATTGAATGGTGAATGTTTTGAATTTTCTCCAAAAGTAAAGTAGTTGCAAACTCATCCTTTTAGAAACTTGTTTGGGCTGTTGAGAGGAGTAAAAAACCATCAAAAATTTCAATCCTGCATGATTCTACCAAGAAATGTGATTCTTCATTCAAAACGCTGGTTTTTGCTATTGGGCTCTATTGAATAATGAATGTTTTGAATTTTCTCCAAAAGTAAAGTAGTTGCAAACTCATGCTTTTAGAGACTTGTTTGGGCTCATGAGAGGAGTAGAAAAACATCAAAAATTTCAGTCCTGCATGATTCTACCAAGAAATGTGTGTTCATTGAAACCGCTGGTTTTTGATAGTTTGGGCCCTATTGAATAATGAATGTTTTGAATTTTCTCCAAAAGTAAAGTAGTTGCAAACTCATCCTTTTAGAAACTTGTTTGGGCTGTTGAGAGGAGTAAAAAACCATCAAAAATTTCAATCCTGCATGATTTTACCAAGAAATGTGATTCTTCATTCAAAACCTGATTTTTGCTATTGGGCTCTATTGAATAGTGAATGTTTTGAATTTTCTCCAAAAGTAAAGTACTTGCAAACTCATGCTTTTAGAGACTTGTTTGGGCTCATGAGAGGAGTAGAAAAACATCAAAAATTTCAGTCCTGCATGATTCTACTAAGAAATGTGTGTTCATTGAAACCACTGGTTTTTCATAGTTTGGGCCCTATTGAATAATGAATGTTTTGAATTTTCTCCAAAAGTAAAGTAGTTGCAAACTCATCCTTTTAGAAACTTGTTTGGGCTGTTGAGAGGAGTAAAAAACCATCAAAAATTTCAATCCTGCATGATTTTACCAAGAAATGTGATTCTTCATTCAAAACCTGATTTTTGCTATTGGGCTCTATTGAATAGTGAATGTTTTGAATTTTCTCCAAAAGTAAAGTAGTTGCAAACTCATGCTTTTAGAGACTTGTTTGGGCTCATGAGAGGAGTAGAAAAACATCAAAAATTTCAGTCCTGCATGATTCTACCAAGAAATGTGTGTTCATTGAAACCGCTGGTTTTTGATAGTTTGGGCCCTATTGAATAATGAATGTTTTGAATTTTCTCCAAAAGTAAAGTAGTTGCAAACTCATCCTTTTAGAAACTTGTTTGGGCTGTTGAGAGGAGTAAAAAAACCATCAAAAATTTCAATCCTGCATGATTCTACCAAGAAATGTGATTCTTCATTCAAAACGCTGGTTTTTGCTATTGGGCTCTATTGAAAAATGAATGTTTTGAATTTTCTCCAAAAGTAAAGTAGTTGCAAACTCATGCTTTTAGAGACTTGTTTGGGCTCATGAGAGGAGTAGAAAAACATCAAAAATTTCAGTCCTGCATGATTCTACCAAGAAATGTGTGTTCATTGAAACCGCTGGTGTTTGATAGTTTGGGCCCTATTGAATAATGAATGTTTTGAATTTTCTCCAAAAGTAAAGTAGTTGCAAACTCATCCTTTTAGAATCTTGTTTGGGCTGTTGAGAGGAGTAAAAAACCATCAAAAATTTCAATCCTGCATGATTTTACCAAGAAATGTGATTCTTCATTCAAAACCTGATTTTTGCTATTGGGCTCTATTGAATGGTGAATGTTTTGAATTTTCTCCAAAAGTAAAGTAGTTGCAAACTCATGCTTTTAGAGACTTGTTTGGGCTCATGAGAGGAGTAGAAAAACATCAAAAATTTCAGTCCTGCATGATTCTACCAAGAAATGTGTGTTCATTGAAACCGCTGGTTTTTGATAGTTTGGGCCCTATTGAATAATGAATGTTTTGAATTTTCTCCAAAAGTAAAGTAGTTGCAAACTCATCCTTTTAGAAACTTGTTTGGGCTGTTGAGAGGAGTAAAAAACCATCAAAAATTTCAATCCTGCATGATTTTACCAAGAAATGTGATTCTTCATTCAAAACCTGATTTTTGCTATTGGGCTCTATTGAATAGTGAATGTTTTGAATTTTCTCCAAAAGTAAAGTAGTTGCAAACTCATGCTTTTAGAGACTTGTTTGGGCTCATGAGAGGAGTAGAAAAACATCAAAAATTTCAGTCCTGCATGATTCTACCAAGAAATGTGTGTTCATTGAAACCGCTGGTTTTTGATAGTTTGGGCCCTATTGAATAATGAATGTTTTGAATTTTCTCCAAAAGTAAAGTAGTTGCAAACTCATCCTTTTAGAAACTTGTTTGGGCTGTTGAGAGGAGTAAAAAACCATCAAAAATTTAAATCCTGCATGATTTTACCAAGAAATGTGATTCTTCATTCAAAACCTGATTTTTGCTATTGGGCTCTATTGAATGGTGAATGTTTTGAATTTTCTCCAAAAGTAAAGTAGTTGCAAACTCATCCTTTTAGAAACTTGTTTGGGCTGTTGAGAGGAGTAAAAAACCATCAAAAATTTCAATCCTGCATGATTCTACCAAGAAATGTGATTCTTCATTCAAAACGCTGGTTTTTGCTATTGGGCTCTATTGAATAATGAATGTTTTGAATTTTCTCCAAAAGTAAAGTAGTTGCAAACTCATGCTTTTAGAGACTTGTTTGGGCTCATGAGAGGAGTAGAAAAACATCAAAAATTTCAGTCCTGCATGATTCTACCAAGAAATGTGTGTTCATTGAAACCGCTGGTTTTTGATAGTTTGGGCCCTATTGAATAATGAATGTTTTGAATTTTCTCCAAAAGTAAAGTAGTTGCAAACTCATCCTTTTAGAAACTTGTTTGGGCTGTTGAGAGGAGTAAAAAACCATCAAAAATTTCAATCCTGCATGATTTTACCAAGAAATGTGATTCTTCATTCAAAACCTGATTTTTGCTATTGGGCTCTATTGAATAGTGAATGTTTTGAATTTTCTCCAAAAGTAAAGTACTTGCAAACTCATGCTTTTAGAGACTTGTTTGGGCTCATGAGAGGAGTAGAAAAACATCAAAAATTTCAGTCCTGCATGATTCTACTAAGAAATGTGTGTTCATTGAAACCACTGGTTTTTGATAGTTTGGGCCCTATTGAATAATGAATGTTTTGAATTTTCTCCAAAAGTAAAGTAGTTGCAAACTCATCCTTTTAGAAACTTGTTTGGGCTGTTGAGAGGAGTAAAAAACCATCAAAAATTTCAATCCTGCATGATTTTACCAAGAAATGTGATTCTTCATTCAAAACCTGATTTTTGCTATTGGGCTCTATTGAATAGTGAATGTTTTGAATTTTCTCCAAAAGTAAAGTAGTTGCAAACTCATGCTTTTAGAGACTTGTTTGGGCTCATGAGAGGAGTAGAAAAACATCAAAAATTTCAGTCCTGCATGATTCTACCAAGAAATGTGTGTTCATTGAAACCGCTGGTTTTTGATAGTTTGGGCCCTATTGAATAATGAATGTTTTGAATTTTCTCCAAAAGTAAAGTAGTTGCAAACTCATCCTTTTAGAAACTTGTTTGGGCTGTTGAGAGGAGTAAAAAAACCATCAAAAATTTCAATCCTGCATGATTCTACCAAGAAATGTGATTCTTCATTCAAAACGCTGGTTTTTGCTATTGGGCTCTATTGAATAATGAATGTTTTGAATTTTCTCCAAAAGTAAAGTAGTTGCAAACTCATGCTTTTAGAGACTTGTTTGGGCTCATGAGAGGAGTAGAAAAACATCAAAAATTTCAGTCCTGCATGATTCTACCAAGAAATGTGTGTTCATTGAAACCGCTGGTGTTTGATAGTTTGGGCCCTATTGAATAATGAATGTTTTGAATTTTCTCCAAAAGTAAAGTAGTTGCAAACTCATCCTTTTAGAATCTTGTTTGGGCTGTTGAGAGGAGTAAAAAACCATCAAAAATTTCAATCCTGCATGATTTTACCAAGAAATGTGATTCTTCATTCAAAACCTGATTTTTGCTATTGGGCTCTATTGAATGGTGAATGTTTTGAATTTTCTCCAAAAGTAAAGTAGTTGCAAACTCATGCTTTTAGAGACTTGTTTGGGCTCATGAGAGGAGTAGAAAAACATCAAAAATTTCAGTCCTGCATGATTTTACCAAGAAATGTGTGTTCATTGAAACCGCTGGTTTTTGATAGTTTGGGCCCTATTGAATAATGAATGTTTTGAATTTTCTCCAAAAGTAAAGTAGTTGCAAACTCATCCTTTTAGAAACTTGTTTGGGCTGTTGAGAGGAGTAAAAAACCATCAAAAATTTCAATCCTGCATGATTTTACCAAGAAATGTGATTCTTCATTCAAAACCTGATTTTTGCTATTGGGCTCTATTGAATAGTGAATGTTTTGAATTTTCTCCAAAAGTAAAGTAGTTGCAAACTCATGCTTTTAGAGACTTGTTTGGGCTCATGAGAGGAGTAGAAAAACATCAAAAATTTCAGTCCTGCATGATTCTACCAAGAAATGTGTGTTCATTCAAACCGCTGGTTTTTGATAGTTTGGGCCCTATTGAATAATGAATGTTTTGAATTTTCTCCAAAAGTAAAGTAGTTGCAAACTCATCCTTTTAGAAACTTGTTTGGGCTGTTGAGAGGAGTAAAAAACCATCAAAAATTTCAATCCTGCATGATTTTACCAAGAAATGTGATTCTTCATTCAAAACCTGATTTTTGCTATTGGGCTCTATTGAATGGTGAATGTTTTGAATTTTCTCCAAAAGTAAAGTAGTTGCAAACTCATGCTTTTAGAGACTTGTTTGGGCTCATGAGAGGAGTAGAAAAACATCAAAAATTTCAGTCCTGCATGATTCTACCAAGAAATGTGTGTTCATTGAAACCGCTGGTTTTTGATAGTTTGGGCCCTATTGAATAATGAATGTTTTGAATTTTCTCCAAAAGTAAAGTAGTTGCAAACTCATCCTTTTAGAAACTTGTTTGGGCTGTTGAGAGGAGTAAAAAACCATCAAAAATTTCAATCCTGCATGATTTTACCAAGAAATGTGATTCTTCATTCAAAACCTGATTTTTGCTATTGGGCTCTATTGAATAGTGAATGTTTTGAATTTTCTCCAAAAGTAAAGTAGTTGCAAACTCATGCTTTTAGAGACTTGTTTGGGCTCATGAGAGGAGTAGAAAAACATCAAAAATTTCAGTCCTGCATGATTCTACCAAGAAATGTGTGTTCATTCAAACCGCTGGTTTTTGATAGTTTGGGCCCTATTGAATAATGAATGTTTTGAATTTTCTCCAAAAGTAAAGTAGTTGCAAACTCATCCTTTTAGAAACTTGTTTGGGCTGTTGAGAGGAGTAAAAAACCATCAAAAATTTCAATCCTGCATGATTCTACCAAGAAATGTGATTCTTCATTCAAAACGCTGGTTTTTGCTATTGGGCTCTATTGAATAATGAATGTTTTGAATTTTCTCCAAAAGTAAAGTAGTTGCAAACTCATGCTTTTAGAGACTTGTTTGGGCTCATGAGAGGAGTAGAAAAACATCAAAAATTTCAGTCCTGCATGATTCTACCAAGAAATGTGTGTTCATTGAAACCGCTGGTTTTTGATAGTTTGGGCCCTATTGAATAATGAATGTTTTGAATTTTCTCCAAAAGTAAAGTAGTTGCAAACTCATCCTTTTAGAAACTTGTTTGGGCTGTTGAGAGGAGTAAAAAACCATCAAAAATTTCAATCCTGCATGATTTTACCAAGAAATGTGATTCTTCATTCAAAACCTGATTTTTGCTATTGGGCTCTATTGAATAGTGAATGTTTTGAATTTTCTCCAAAAGTAAAGTAGTTGCAAACTCATGCTTTTAGAGACTTGTTTGGGCTCATGAGAGGAGTAGAAAAACATCAAAAATTTCAGTCCTGCATGTTTCTACCAAGAAATGTGTGTTCATTGAAACCGCTGGTTTTTGATAGTTTGGGCCCTATTGAATAATGAATGTTTTGAATTTTCTCCAAAAGTAAAGTAGTTGCAAACTCATCCTTTTAGAAACTTGTTTGGGCTGTTGAGAGGTGTAAAAAACCATCAAAAATTTCAATCCTGCATGATTTTACCAAGAAATGTGATTCTTCATTCAAAACCTGATTTTTGCTATTGGGCTCTATTGAATAGTGAATGTTTTGAATTTTCTCCAAAAGTAAAGTAGTTGCAAACTCATGCTTTTAGAGACTTGTTTGGGCTCATGAGAGGAGTAGAAAAACATCAAAAATTTCAGTCCTGCATGATTCTACCAAGAAATGTGTGTTCATTCAAACCGCTGGTTTTTGATTGTTTGGGCCCTATTGAATAATGAATGTTTTGAATTTTCTCCAAAAGTAAAGTAGTTGCAAACTCATCCTTTTAGAAACTTGTTTGGGCTGTTGAGAGGAGTAAAAAACCATCAAAAATTTCAATCCTGCATGATTCTACCAAGAAATGTGATTCTTCATTCAAAACCTGATTTTTGCTATTGGGCTCTATTGAATGGTGAATGTTTTGAATTTTCTCCAAAAGTAAAGTAGTTGCAAACTCATGCTTTTAGAGACTTGTTTGGGCTCATGAGAGGAGTAGAAAAACATCAAAAATTTCAGTCCTGCATGATTCTACCAAGAAATGTGTGTTCATTGAAACCGCTGGTTTTTGATAGTTTGGGCCCTATTGAATAATGAATGTTTTGAATTTTCTCCAAAAGTAAAGTAGTTGCAAACTCATCCTTTTAGAAACTTGTTTGGGCTGTTGAGAGGAGTAAAAAACCATCAAAAATTTCAATCCTGCATGATTTTACCAAGAAATGTGATTCTTCATTCAAAACCTGATTTTTGCTATTGGGCTCTATTGAATAGTGAATGTTTTGAATTTTCTCCAAAAGTAAAGTAGTTGCAAACTCATGCTTTTAGAGACTTGTTTGGGCTCATGAGAGGAGTAGAAAAACATCAAAAATTTCAGTCCTGCATGATTCTACCAAGAAATGTGTGTTCATTGAAACCGCTGGTTTTTGATAGTTTGGGCCCTATTGAATAATGAATGTTTTGAATTTTCTCCAAAAGTAAAGTAGTTGCAAACTCATCCTTTTAGAAACTTGTTTGGGTTGTTGAGAGGAGTAAAAAACCATCAAAAATTTCAATCCTGCATGATTCTACCAAGAAATGTGATTCTTCATTCAAAACGCTGGTTTTTGCTATTGGGCTCTATTGAATAATGAATGTTTTTAATTTTCTCCAAAAGTAAAGTAGTTGCAAACTCATGCTTTTAGAGACTTGTTTGGGCTCATGAGAGGAGTAGAAAAACATCAAAAATTTCAGTCCTGCATGATTCTACCAAGAAATGTGTGTTCATTGAAACCGCTGGTTTTTGATAGTTTGGGCCCTATTGAATAATGAATGTTTTGAATTTTCTCCAAAAGTAAAGTAGTTGCAAACTCATCCTTTTAGAAACTTGTTTGGGCTGTTGAGAGGAGTAAAAAACCATCAAAAATTTCAATCCTGCATGATTTTACCAAGAAATGTGATTCTTCATTCAAAACCTGATTTTTGCTATTGGGCTCTATTGAATAGTGAATGTTTTGAATTTTCTCCAAAAGTAAAGTAGTTGCAAACTCATGCTTTTAGAGACTTGTTTGGGCTCATGAGAGGAGTAGAAAAACATCAAAAATTTCAGTCCTGCATGATTCTACCAAGAAATGTGTGTTCATTGAAACCGCTGGTTTTTGATAGTTTGGGCCCTATTGAATAATGAATGTTTTGAATTTTCTCCAAAAGTAAAGTAGTTGCAAACTCATCCTTTTAGAAACTTGTTTGGGCTGTTGAGAGGAGTAAAAAACCATCAAAAATTTAAATCCTGCATGATTTTACCAAGAAATGTGATTCTTCATTCAAAACCTGATTTTTGCTATTGGGCTCTATTGAATGGTGAATGTTTTGAATTTTCTCCAAAAGTAAAGTAGTTGCAAACTCATCCTTTTAGAAACTTGTTTGGGCTGTTGAGAGGAGTAAAAAACCATCAAAAATTTCAATCCTGCATGATTCTACCAAGAAATGTGATTCTTCATTCAAAACGCTGGTTTTTGCTATTGGGCTCTATTGAATAATGAATGTTTTGAATTTTCTCCAAAAGTAAAGTAGTTGCAAACTCATGCTTTTAGAGACTTGTTTGGGCTCATGAGAGGAGTAGAAAAACATCAAAAATTTCAGTCCTGCATGATTCTACCAAGAAATGTGTGTTCATTGAAACCGCTGGTTTTTGATAGTTTGGGCCCTATTGAATAATGAATGTTTTGAATTTTCTCCAAAAGTAAAGTAGTTGCAAACTCATCCTTTTAGAAACTTGTTTGGGCTGTTGAGAGGAGTAAAAAACCATCAAAAATTTCAATCCTGCATGATTTTACCAAGAAATGTGATTCTTCATTCAAAACCTGATTTTTGCTATTGGGCTCTATTGAATAGTGAATGTTTTGAATTTTCTCCAAAAGTAAAGTACTTGCAAACTCATGCTTTTAGAGACTTGTTTGGGCTCATGAGAGGAGTAGAAAAACATCAAAAATTTCAGTCCTGCATGATTCTACTAAGAAATGTGTGTTCATTGAAACCACTGGTTTTTGATAGTTTGGGCCCTATTGAATAATGAATGTTTTGAATTTTCTCCAAAAGTAAAGTAGTTGCAAACTCATCCTTTTAGAAACTTGTTTGGGCTGTTGAGAGGAGTAAAAAACCATCAAAAATTTCAATCCTGCATGATTTTACCAAGAAATGTGATTCTTCATTCAAAACCTGATTTTTGCTATTGGGCTCTATTGAATAGTGAATGTTTTGAATTTTCTCCAAAAGTAAAGTAGTTGCAAACTCATGCTTTTAGAGACTTGTTTGGGCTCATGAGAGGAGTAGAAAAACATCAAAAATTTCAGTCCTGCATGATTCTACCAAGAAATGTGTGTTCATTGAAACCGCTGGTTTTTGATAGTTTGGGCCCTATTGAATAATGAATGTTTTGAATTTTCTCCAAAAGTAAAGTAGTTGCAAACTCATCCTTTTAGAAACTTGTTTGGGCTGTTGAGAGGAGTAAAAAAACCATCAAAAATTTCAATCCTGCATGATTCTACCAAGAAATGTGATTCTTCATTCAAAACGCTGGTTTTTGCTATTGGGCTCTATTGAAAAATGAATGTTTTGAATTTTCTCCAAAAGTAAAGTAGTTGCAAACTCATGCTTTTAGAGACTTGTTTGGGCTCATGAGAGGAGTAGAAAAACATCAAAAATTTCAGTCCTGCATGATTCTACCAAGAAATGTGTGTTCATTGAAACCGCTGGTGTTTGATAGTTTGGGCCCTATTGAATAATGAATGTTTTGAATTTTCTCCAAAAGTAAAGTAGTTGCAAACTCATCCTTTTAGAATCTTGTTTGGGCTGTTGAGAGGAGTAAAAAACCATCAAAAATTTCAATCCTGCATGATTTTACCAAGAAATGTGATTCTTCATTCAAAACCTGATTTTTGCTATTGGGCTCTATTGAATGGTGAATGTTTTGAATTTTCTCCAAAAGTAAAGTAGTTGCAAACTCATGCTTTTAGAGACTTGTTTGGGCTCATGAGAGGAGTAGAAAAACATCAAAAATTTCAGTCCTGCATGATTCTACCAAGAAATGTGTGTTCATTGAAACCGCTGGTTTTTGATAGTTTGGGCCCTATTGAATAATGAATGTTTTGAATTTTCTCCAAAAGTAAAGTAGTTGCAAACTCATCCTTTTAGAAACTTGTTTGGGCTGTTGAGAGGAGTAAAAAACCATCAAAAATTTCAATCCTGCATGATTTTACCAAGAAATGTGATTCTTCATTCAAAACCTGATTTTTGCTATTGGGCTCTATTGAATAGTGAATGTTTTGAATTTTCTCCAAAAGTAAAGTAGTTGCAAACTCATGCTTTTAGAGACTTGTTTGGGCTCATGAGAGGAGTAGAAAAACATCAAAAATTTCAGTCCTGCATGATTCTACCAAGAAATGTGTGTTCATTGAAACCGCTGGTTTTTGATAGTTTGGGCCCTATTGAATAATGAATGTTTTGAATTTTCTCCAAAAGTAAAGTAGTTGCAAACTCATCCTTTTAGAAACTTGTTTGGGCTGTTGAGAGGAGTAAAAAACCATCAAAAATTTAAATCCTGCATGATTTTACCAAGAAATGTGATTCTTCATTCAAAACCTGATTTTTGCTATTGGGCTCTATTGAATGGTGAATGTTTTGAATTTTCTCCAAAAGTAAAGTAGTTGCAAACTCATCCTTTTAGAAACTTGTTTGGGCTGTTGAGAGGAGTAAAAAACCATCAAAAATTTCAATCCTGCATGATTCTACCAAGAAATGTGATTCTTCATTCAAAACGCTGGTTTTTGCTATTGGGCTCTATTGAATAATGAATGTTTTGAATTTTCTCCAAAAGTAAAGTAGTTGCAAACTCATGCTTTTAGAGACTTGTTTGGGCTCATGAGAGGAGTAGAAAAACATCAAAAATTTCAGTCCTGCATGATTCTACCAAGAAATGTGTGTTCATTGAAACCGCTGGTTTTTGATAGTTTGGGCCCTATTGAATAATGAATGTTTTGAATTTTCTCCAAAAGTAAAGTAGTTGCAAACTCATCCTTTTAGAAACTTGTTTGGGCTGTTGAGAGGAGTAAAAAACCATCAAAAATTTCAATCCTGCATGATTTTACCAAGAAATGTGATTCTTCATTCAAAACCTGATTTTTGCTATTGGGCTCTATTGAATAGTGAATGTTTTGAATTTTCTCCAAAAGTAAAGTACTTGCAAACTCATGCTTTTAGAGACTTGTTTGGGCTCATGAGAGGAGTAGAAAAACATCAAAAATTTCAGTCCTGCATGATTCTACTAAGAAATGTGTGTTCATTGAAACCACTGGTTTTTGATAGTTTGGGCCCTATTGAATAATGAATGTTTTGAATTTTCTCCAAAAGTAAAGTAGTTGCAAACTCATCCTTTTAGAAACTTGTTTGGGCTGTTGAGAGGAGTAAAAAACCATCAAAAATTTCAATCCTGCATGATTTTACCAAGAAATGTGATTCTTCATTCAAAACCTGATTTTTGCTATTGGGCTCTATTGAATAGTGAATGTTTTGAATTTTCTCCAAAAGTAAAGTAGTTGCAAACTCATGCTTTTAGAGACTTGTTTGGGCTCATGAGAGGAGTAGAAAAACATCAAAAATTTCAGTCCTGCATGATTCTACCAAGAAATGTGTGTTCATTGAAACCGCTGGTTTTTGATAGTTTGGGCCCTATTGAATAATGAATGTTTTGAATTTTCTCCAAAAGTAAAGTAGTTGCAAACTCATCCTTTTAGAAACTTGTTTGGGCTGTTGAGAGGAGTAAAAAAACCATCAAAAATTTCAATCCTGCATGATTCTACCAAGAAATGTGATTCTTCATTCAAAACGCTGGTTTTTGCTATTGGGCTCTATTGAATAATGAATGTTTTGAATTTTCTCCAAAAGTAAAGTAGTTGCAAACTCATGCTTTTAGAGACTTGTTTGGGCTCATGAGAGGAGTAGAAAAACATCAAAAATTTCAGTCCTGCATGATTCTACCAAGAAATGTGTGTTCATTGAAACCGCTGGTGTTTGATAGTTTGGGCCCTATTGAATAATGAATGTTTTGAATTTTCTCCAAAAGTAAAGTAGTTGCAAACTCATCCTTTTAGAATCTTGTTTGGGCTGTTGAGAGGAGTAAAAAACCATCAAAAATTTCAATCCTGCATGATTTTACCAAGAAATGTGATTCTTCATTCAAAACCTGATTTTTGCTATTGGGCTCTATTGAATGGTGAATGTTTTGAATTTTCTCCAAAAGTAAAGTAGTTGCAAACTCATGCTTTTAGAGACTTGTTTGGGCTCATGAGAGGAGTAGAAAAACATCAAAAATTTCAGTCCTGCATGATTTTACCAAGAAATGTGTGTTCATTGAAACCGCTGGTTTTTGATAGTTTGGGCCCTATTGAATAATGAATGTTTTGAATTTTCTCCAAAAGTAAAGTAGTTGCAAACTCATCCTTTTAGAAACTTGTTTGGGCTGTTGAGAGGAGTAAAAAACCATCAAAAATTTCAATCCTGCATGATTTTACCAAGAAATGTGATTCTTCATTCAAAACCTGATTTTTGCTATTGGGCTCTATTGAATAGTGAATGTTTTGAATTTTCTCCAAAAGTAAAGTAGTTGCAAACTCATGCTTTTAGAGACTTGTTTGGGCTCATGAGAGGAGTAGAAAAACATCAAAAATTTCAGTCCTGCATGATTCTACCAAGAAATGTGTGTTCATTCAAACCGCTGGTTTTTGATAGTTTGGGCCCTATTGAATAATGAATGTTTTGAATTTTCTCCAAAAGTAAAGTAGTTGCAAACTCATCCTTTTAGAAACTTGTTTGGGCTGTTGAGAGGAGTAAAAAACCATCAAAAATTTCAATCCTGCATGATTTTACCAAGAAATGTGATTCTTCATTCAAAACCTGATTTTTGCTATTGGGCTCTATTGAATGGTGAATGTTTTGAATTTTCTCCAAAAGTAAAGTAGTTGCAAACTCATGCTTTTAGAGACTTGTTTGGGCTCATGAGAGGAGTAGAAAAACATCAAAAATTTCAGTCCTGCATGATTCTACCAAGAAATGTGTGTTCATTGAAACCGCTGGTTTTTGATAGTTTGGGCCCTATTGAATAATGAATGTTTTGAATTTTCTCCAAAAGTAAAGTAGTTGCAAACTCATCCTTTTAGAAACTTGTTTGGGCTGTTGAGAGGAGTAAAAAACCATCAAAAATTTCAATCCTGCATGATTTTACCAAGAAATGTGATTCTTCATTCAAAACCTGATTTTTGCTATTGGGCTCTATTGAATAGTGAATGTTTTGAATTTTCTCCAAAAGTAAAGTAGTTGCAAACTCATGCTTTTAGAGACTTGTTTGGGCTCATGAGAGGAGTAGAAAAACATCAAAAATTTCAGTCCTGCATGATTCTACCAAGAAATGTGTGTTCATTCAAACCGCTGGTTTTTGATAGTTTGGGCCCTATTGAATAATGAATGTTTTGAATTTTCTCCAAAAGTAAAGTAGTTGCAAACTCATCCTTTTAGAAACTTGTTTGGGCTGTTGAGAGGAGTAAAAAACCATCAAAAATTTCAATCCTGCATGATTCTACCAAGAAATGTGATTCTTCATTCAAAACGCTGGTTTTTGCTATTGGGCTCTATTGAATAATGAATGTTTTGAATTTTCTCCAAAAGTAAAGTAGTTGCAAACTCATGCTTTTAGAGACTTGTTTGGGCTCATGAGAGGAGTAGAAAAACATCAAAAATTTCAGTCCTGCATGATTCTACCAAGAAATGTGTGTTCATTGAAACCGCTGGTTTTTGATAGTTTGGGCCCTATTGAATAATGAATGTTTTGAATTTTCTCCAAAAGTAAAGTAGTTGCAAACTCATCCTTTTAGAAACTTGTTTGGGCTGTTGAGAGGAGTAAAAAACCATCAAAAATTTCAATCCTGCATGATTTTACCAAGAAATGTGATTCTTCATTCAAAACCTGATTTTTGCTATTGGGCTCTATTGAATAGTGAATGTTTTGAATTTTCTCCAAAAGTAAAGTAGTTGCAAACTCATGCTTTTAGAGACTTGTTTGGGCTCATGAGAGGAGTAGAAAAACATCAAAAATTTCAGTCCTGCATGTTTCTACCAAGAAATGTGTGTTCATTGAAACCGCTGGTTTTTGATAGTTTGGGCCCTATTGAATAATGAATGTTTTGAATTTTCTCCAAAAGTAAAGTAGTTGCAAACTCATCCTTTTAGAAACTTGTTTGGGCTGTTGAGAGGTGTAAAAAACCATCAAAAATTTCAATCCTGCATGATTTTACCAAGAAATGTGATTCTTCATTCAAAACCTGATTTTTGCTATTGGGCTCTATTGAATAGTGAATGTTTTGAATTTTCTCCAAAAGTAAAGTAGTTGCAAACTCATGCTTTTAGAGACTTGTTTGGGCTCATGAGAGGAGTAGAAAAACATCAAAAATTTCAGTCCTGCATGATTCTACCAAGAAATGTGTGTTCATTCAAACCGCTGGTTTTTGATTGTTTGGGCCCTATTGAATAATGAATGTTTTGAATTTTCTCCAAAAGTAAAGTAGTTGCAAACTCATCCTTTTAGAAACTTGTTTGGGCTGTTGAGAGGAGTAAAAAACCATCAAAAATTTCAATCCTGCATGATTCTACCAAGAAATGTGATTCTTCATTCAAAACCTGATTTTTGCTATTGGGCTCTATTGAATGGTGAATGTTTTGAATTTTCTCCAAAAGTAAAGTAGTTGCAAACTCATGCTTTTAGAGACTTGTTTGGGCTCATGAGAGGAGTAGAAAAACATCAAAAATTTCAGTCCTGCATGATTCTACCAAGAAATGTGTGTTCATTGAAACCGCTGGTTTTTGATAGTTTGGGCCCTATTGAATAATGAATGTTTTGAATTTTCTCCAAAAGTAAAGTAGTTGCAAACTCATCCTTTTAGAAACTTGTTTGGGCTGTTGAGAGGAGTAAAAAACCATCAAAAATTTCAATCCTGCATGATTTTACCAAGAAATGTGATTCTTCATTCAAAACCTGATTTTTGCTATTGGGCTCTATTGAATAGTGAATGTTTTGAATTTTCTCCAAAAGTAAAGTAGTTGCAAACTCATGCTTTTAGAGACTTGTTTGGGCTCATGAGAGGAGTAGAAAAACATCAAAAATTTCAGTCCTGCATGATTCTACCAAGAAATGTGTGTTCATTGAAACCGCTGGTTTTTGATAGTTTGGGCCCTATTGAATAATGAATGTTTTGAATTTTCTCCAAAAGTAAAGTAGTTGCAAACTCATCCTTTTAGAAACTTGTTTGGGTTGTTGAGAGGAGTAAAAAACCATCAAAAATTTCAATCCTGCATGATTCTACCAAGAAATGTGATTCTTCATTCAAAACGCTGGTTTTTGCTATTGGGCTCTATTGAATAATGAATGTTTTTAATTTTCTCCAAAAGTAAAGTAGTTGCAAACTCATGCTTTTAGAGACTTGTTTGGGCTCATGAGAGGAGTAGAAAAACATCAAAAATTTCAGTCCTGCATGATTCTACCAAGAAATGTGTGTTCATTGAAACCGCTGGTTTTTGATAGTTTGGGCCCTATTGAATAATGAATGTTTTGAATTTTCTCCAAAAGTAAAGTAGTTGCAAACTCAACCTTTTAGAAACTTGTTTGGGCTGTTGAGAGGAGTAAAAAACCATCAAAAATTTCAATCCTGCATGATTCTACCAAGAAATGTGATTCTTCATTCAAAACCTGATTTTTGCTATTGGGCTCTATTGAATAGTGAATGTTTTGAATTTTCTCCAAAAGTAAAGTAGTTGCAAACTCATGCTTTTAGAGACTTGTTTGGGCTCATGAGAGGAGTAGAAAAACATCAAAAATTTCAGTCCTGCATGATTCTACCAAGAAATGTGTGTTCATTGAAACCGCTGGTTTTTGATAGTTTGGGCCCTATTGAATAATGAATGTTTTGAATTTTCTCCAAAAGTAAAGTAGTTGCAAACTCATCCTTTTAGAAACTTGTTTGGGCTGTTGAGAGGAGTAAAAAACCATCAAAAATTTCAATCCTGCATGATTCTACCAAGAAATGTGATTCTTCATTCAAAACGCTGGTTTTTGCTATTGGGCTCTATTGAATAATGAATGTTTTGAATTTTCTCCAAAAGTAAAGTAGTTGCAAACTCATGCTTTTAGAGACTTGTTTGGGCTCATGAGAGGAGTAGAAAAACATCAAAAATTTCAGTCCTGCATGATTCTACCAAGAAATGTGTGTTCATTGAAACCGCTGGTGTTTGATAGTTTGGGCCCTATTGAATAATGAATGTTTCGAATTTTCTCCAAAAGTAAAGTAGTTGCAAACTCATCCTTTTAGAAACTTGTTTGGGCTGTTGAGAGGAGTAAAAAACCATCAAAAATTTCAATCCTGCATGATTTTACCAAGAAATGTGATTCTTCATTCAAAACCTGATTTTTGCTATTGGGCTCTATTGAATGGTGAATGTTTTGAATTTTCTCCAAAAGTAAAGTAGTTGCAAACTCATGCTTTTAGAGACTTGTTTGGGCTCATGAGAGGAGTAGAAAAACATCAAAAATTTCAGTCCTGCATGATTCTACCAAGAAATGTGTGTTCATTGAAACCGCTGGTTTTTGATAGTTTGGGCCCTATTGAATAATGAATGTTTTGAATTTTCTCCAAAAGTAAAGTAGTTGCAAACTCATCCTTTTAGAAACTTGTTTGGGCTGTTGAGAGGAGTAAAAAACCAACAAAAATTTCAATCCTGCATGATTTTACCAAGAAATGTGATTCTTCATTCAAAACCTGATTTTTGCTATTGGGCTCTATTGAATGGTGAATGTTTTGAATTTTCTCCAAAAGTAAAGTAGTTGCAAACTCATCCTTTTAGAAACTTGTTTGGGCTGTTGAGAGGAGTCAAAAACCATCAAAAATTTCAATCCTGCATGATTCTACCAAGAAATGTGATTCTTCATTCAAAACGCTGGTTTTTGCTATTGGGCTCTATTGAATAATGAATGTTTTGAATTTTCTCCAAAAGTAAAGTAGTTGCAAACTCATGCTTTTAGAGACTTGTTTGGGCTCATGAGAGGAGTAGAAAAACATCAAAAATTTCAGTCCTGCATGATTCTACCAAGAAATGTGTGTTCATTGAAACCGCTGGTTTTTGATAGTTTGGGCCCTATTGAATAATGAATGTTTTGAATTTTCTCCAAAAGTAAAGTAGTTGCAAACTCATCCTTTTAGAAACTTGTTTGGGCTGTTGAGAGGAGTAAAAAACCATCAAAAATTTCAATCCTGCATGATTTTACCAAGAAATGTGATTCTTCATTCAAAACCTGATTTTTGCTATTGGGCTCTATTGAATGGTGAATGTTTTGAATTTTCTCCAAAAGTAAAGTAGTTGCAAACTCATGCTTTTAGAGACTTGTTTGGGCTCATGAGAGGAGTAGAAAAACATCAAAAATTTCAGTCCTGCATGATTCTACCAAGAAATGTGTGTTCATTGAAACCGCTGGTTTTTGATAGTTTGGGCCCTATTGAATAATGAATGTTTTGAATTTTCTCCAAAAGTAAAGTAGTTGCAAACTCATCCTTTTAGAAACTTGTTTGGGCTGTTGAGAGGAGTAAAAAACCATCAAAAATTTCAATCCTGCATGATTTTACCAAGAAATGTGATTCTTCATTCAAAACCTGATTTTTGCTATTGGGCTCTATTGAATAGTGAATGTTTTGAATTTTCTCCAAAAGTAAAGTAGTTGCAAACTCATGCTTTTAGAGACTTGTTTGGGCTCATGAGAGGAGTAGAAAAACATCAAAAATTTCAGTCCTGCATGATTCTACCAAGAAATGTGTGTTCATTCAAACCGCTGGTTTTTGATAGTTTGGGCCCTATTGAATAATGAATGTTTTGAATTTTCTCCAAAAGTAAAGTAGTTGCAAACTCATCCTTTTAGAAACTTGTTTGGGCTGTTGAGAGGAGTAAAAAACCATCAAAAATTTCAATCCTGCATGATTCTACCAAGAAATGTGATTCTTCATTCAAAACGCTGGTTTTTGCTATTGGGCTCTATTGAATAATGAATGTTTTGAATTTTCTCCAAAAGTAAAGTAGTTGCAAACTCATGCTTTTAGAGACTTGTTTGGGCTCATGAGAGGAGTAGAAAAACATCAAAAATTTCAGTCCTGCATGATTCTACCAAGAAATGTGTGTTCATTGAAACCGCTGGTTTTTGATAGTTTGGGCCCTATTGAATAATGAATGTTTTGAATTTTCTCCAAAAGTAAAGTAGTTGCAAACTCATCCTTTTAGAAACTTGTTTGGGCTGTTGAGAGGAGTAAAAAACCATCAAAAATTTCAATCCTGCATGATTTTACCAAGAAATGTGATTCTTCATTCAAAACCTGATTTTTGCTATTGGGCTCTATTGAATAGTGAATGTTTTGAATTTTCTCCAAAAGTAAAGTAGTTGCAAACTCATGCTTTTAGAGACTTGTTTGGGCTCATGAGAGGAGTAGAAAAACATCAAAAATTTCAGTCCTGCATGATTCTACCAAGAAATGTGTGTTCATTGAAACCGCTGGTTTTTGATAGTTTGGGCCCTATTGAATAATGAATGTTTTGAATTTTCTCCAAAAGTAAAGTAGTTGCAAACTCATCCTTTTAGAAACTTGTTTGGGCTGTTGAGAGGTGTAAAAAACCATCAAAAATTTCAATCCTGCATGATTTTACCAAGAAATGTGATTCTTCATTCAAAACCTGATTTTTGCTATTGGGCTCTATTGAATAGTGAATGTTTTGAATTTTCTCCAAAAGTAAAGTAGTTGCAAACTCATGCTTTTAGAGACTTGTTTGGGCTCATGAGAGGAGTAGAAAAACATCAAAAATTTCAGTCCTGCATGATTCTACCAAGAAATGTGTGTTCATTCAAACCGCTGGTTTTTGATTGTTTAGGCCCTATTGAATAATGAATGTTTTGAATTTTCTCCAAAAGTAAAGTAGTTGCAAACTCATCCTTTTAGAAACTTGTTTGGGCTGTTGAGAGGAGTAAAAAACCATCAAAAATTTCAATCCTGCATGATTCTACCAAGAAATGTGATTCTTCATTCAAAACCTGATTTTTGCTATTGGGCTCTATTGAATGGTGAATGTTTTGAATTTTCTCCAAAAGTAAAGTAGTTGCAAACTCATGCTTTTAGAGACTTGTTTGGGCTCATGAGAGGAGTAGAAAAACATCAAAAATTTCAGTCCTGCATGATTCTACCAAGAAATGTGTGTTCATTGAAACCGCTGGTTTTTGATAGTTTGGGCCCTATTGAATAATGAATGTTTTGAATTTTCTCCAAAAGTAAAGTAGTTGCAAACTCATCCTTTTAGAAACTTGTTTGGGCTGTTGAGAGGAGTAAAAAACCATCAAAAATTTCAATCCTGCATGATTTTACCAAGAAATGTGATTCTTCATTCAAAACCTGATTTTTGCTATTGGGCTCTATTGAATAGTGAATGTTTTGAATTTTCTCCAAAAGTAAAGTAGTTGCAAACTCATGCTTTTAGAGACTTGTTTGGGCTCATGAGAGGAGTAGAAAAACATCAAAAATTTCAGTCCTGCATGATTCTACCAAGAAATGTGTGTTCATTGAAACCGCTGGTTTTTGATAGTTTGGGCCCTATTGAATAATGAATGTTTTGAATTTTCTCCAAAAGTAAAGTAGTTGCAAACTCATCCTTTTAGAAACTTGTTTGGGTTGTTGAGAGGAGTAAAAAACCATCAAAAATTTCAATCCTGCATGATTCTACCAAGAAATGTGATTCTTCATTCAAAACGCTGGTTTTTGCTATTGGGCTCTATTGAATAATGAATGTTTTTAATTTTCTCCAAAAGTAAAGTAGTTGCAAACTCATGCTTTTAGAGACTTGTTTGGGCTCATGAGAGGAGTAGAAAAACATCAAAAATTTCAGTCCTGCATGATTCTACCAAGAAATGTGTGTTCATTGAAACCGCTGGTTTTTGATAGTTTGGGCCCTATTGAATAATGAATGTTTTGAATTTTCTCCAAAAGTAAAGTAGTTGCAAACTCAACCTTTTAGAAACTTGTTTGGGCTGTTGAGAGGAGTAAAAAACCATCAAAAATTTCAATCCTGCATGATTCTACCAAGAAATGTGATTCTTCATTCAAAACCTGATTTTTGCTATTGGGCTCTATTGAATAGTGAATGTTTTGAATTTTCTCCAAAAGTAAAGTAGTTGCAAACTCATGCTTTTAGAGACTTGTTTGGGCTCATGAGAGGAGTAGAAAAACATCAAAAATTTCAGTCCTGCATGATTCTACCAAGAAATGTGTGTTCATTGAAACCGCTGGTTTTTGATAGTTTGGGCCCTATTGAATAATGAATGTTTTGAATTTTCTCCAAAAGTAAAGTAGTTGCAAACTCATCCTTTTAGAAACTTGTTTGGGCTGTTGAGAGGAGTAAAAAACCATCAAAAATTTCAATCCTGCATGATTCTACCAAGAAATGTGATTCTTCATTCAAAACGCTGGTTTTTGCTATTGGGCTCTATTGAATAATGAATGTTTTGAATTTTCTCCAAAAGTAAAGTAGTTGCAAACTCATGCTTTTAGAGACTTGTTTGGGCTCATGAGAGGAGTAGAAAAACATCAAAAATTTCAGTCCTGCATGATTCTACCAAGAAATGTGTGTTCATTGAAACCGCTGGTGTTTGATAGTTTGGGCCCTATTGAATAATGAATGTTTCGAATTTTCTCCAAAAGTAAAGTAGTTGCAAACTCATCCTTTTAGAAACTTGTTTGGGCTGTTGAGAGGAGTAAAAAACCATCAAAAATTTCAATCCTGCATGATTTTACCAAGAAATGTGATTCTTCATTCAAAACCTGATTTTTGCTATTGGGCTCTATTGAATGGTGAATGTTTTGAATTTTCTCCAAAAGTAAAGTAGTTGCAAACTCATGCTTTTAGAGACTTGTTTGGGCTCATGAGAGGAGTAGAAAAACATCAAAAATTTCAGTCCTGCATGATTCTACCAAGAAATGTGTGTTCATTGAAACCGCTGGTTTTTGATAGTTTGGGCCCTATTGAATAATGAATGTTTTGAATTTTCTCCAAAAGTAAAGTAGTTGCAAACTCATCCTTTTAGAAACTTGTTTGGGCTGTTGAGAGGAGTAAAAAACCATCAAAAATTTCAATCCTGCATGATTTTACCAAGAAATGTGATTCTTCATTCAAAACCTGATTTTTGCTATTGGGCTCTATTGAATGGTGAATGTTTTGAATTTTCTCCAAAAGTAAAGTAGTTGCAAACTCATCCTTTTAGAAACTTGTTTGGGCTGTTGAGAGGAGTCAAAAACCATCAAAAATTTCAATCCTGCATGATTCTACCAAGAAATGTGATTCTTCATTCAAAACGCTGGTTTTTGCTATTGGGCTCTATTGAATAATGAATGTTTTGAATTTTCTCCAAAAGTAAAGTAGTTGCAAACTCATGCTTTTAGAGACTTGTTTGGGCTCATGAGAGGAGTAGAAAAACATCAAAAATTTCAGTCCTGCATGATTCTACCAAGAAATGTGTGTTCATTGAAACCGCTGGTTTTTGATAGTTTGGGCCCTATTGAATAATGAATGTTTTGAATTTTCTCCAAAAGTAAAGTAGTTGCAAACTCATCCTTTTAGAAACTTGTTTGGGCTGTTGAGAGGAGTAAAAAACCATCAAAAATTTCAATCCTGCATGATTTTACCAAGAAATGTGATTCTTCATTCAAAACCTGATTTTTGCTATTGGGCTCTATTGAATAGTGAATGTTTTGAATTTTCTCCAAAAGTAAAGTACTTGCAAACTCATGCTTTTAGAGACTTGTTTGGGCTCATGAGAGGAGTAGAAAAACATCAAAAATTTCAGTCCTGCATGATTCTACCAAGAAATGTGTGTTCATTGAAACCACTGGTTTTTGATAGTTTGGGCCCTATTGAATAATGAATGTTTTGAATTTTCTCCAAAAGTAAAGTAGTTGCAAACTCATCCTTTTAGAAACTTGTTTGGGCTGTTGAGAGGAGTAAAAAACCATCAAAAATTTCAATCCTGCATGATTTTACCAAGAAATGTGATTCTTCATTC
This sequence comes from Dendrobates tinctorius, assembly GCF_039654945.1. Lineage (NCBI taxonomy): Eukaryota > Metazoa > Chordata > Amphibia > Anura > Dendrobatidae > Dendrobates > Dendrobates tinctorius. The sequence continues at coordinate 1,410,721 of NW_027362076.1, forward strand.
AAAACCTGATTTTTGCTATTGGGCTCTATTGAATAGTGAATGTTTTGAATTTTCTCCAAAAGTAAAGTAGTTGCAAACTCATGCTTTTAGAGACTTGTTTGGGCTCATGAGAGGAGTAGAAAAACATCAAAAATTTCAGTCCTGCATGATTCTACCAAGAAATGTGTGTTCATTGAAACCGCTGGTTTTTGATAGTTTGGGCCCTATTGAATAATGAATGTTTTGAATTTTCTCCAAAAGTAAAGTAGTTGCAAACTCATCCTTTTAGAAACTTGTTTGGGCTGTTGAGAGGAGTAAAAAACCATCAAAAATTTCAATCCTGCATGATTCTACCAAGAAATGTGATTCTTCATTCAAAACGCTGGTTTTTGCTATTGGGCTCTATTGAATAATGAATGTTTTGAATTTTCTCCAAAAGTAAAGTAGTTGCAAACTCATGCTTTTAGAGACTTGTTTGGGCTCATGAGAGGAGTAGAAAAACATCAAAAATTTCAGTCCTGCATGATTCTACCAAGAAATGTGTGTTCATTGAAACCGCTGGTGTTTGATAGTTTGGGCCCTATTGAATAATGAATGTTTTGAATTTTCTCCAAAAGTAAAGTAGTTGCAAACTCATCCTTTTAGAATCTTGTTTGGGCTGTTGAGAGGAGTAAAAAACCATCAAAAATTTCAATCCTGCATGATTTTACCAAGAAATGTGATTCTTCATTCAAAACCTGATTTTTGCTATTGGGCTCTATTGAATGGTGAATGTTTTGAATTTTCTCCAAAAGTAAAGTAGTTGCAAACTCATGCTTTTAGAGACTTGTTTGGGCTCATGAGAGGAGTAGAAAAACATCAAAAATTTCAGTCCTGCATGATTTTACCAAGAAATGTGTGTTCATTGAAACCGCTGGTTTTTGATAGTTTGGGCCCTATTGAATAATGAATGTTTTGAATTTTCTCCAAAAGTAAAGTAGTTGCAAACTCATCCTTTTAGAAACTTGTTTGGGCTGTTGAGAGGAGTAAAAAACCATCAAAAATTTCAATCCTGCATGATTTTACCAAGAAATGTGATTCTTCATTCAAAACCTGATTTTTGCTATTGGGCTCTATTGAATAGTGAATGTTTTGAATTTTCTCCAAAAGTAAAGTAGTTGCAAACTCATGCTTTTAGAGACTTGTTTGGGCTCATGAGAGGAGTAGAAAAACATCAAAAATTTCAGTCCTGCATGATTCTACCAAGAAATGTGTGTTCATTCAAACCGCTGGTTTTTGATAGTTTGGGCCCTATTGAATAATGAATGTTTTGAATTTTCTCCAAAAGTAAAGTAGTTGCAAACTCATCCTTTTAGAAACTTGTTTGGGCTGTTGAGAGGAGTAAAAAACCATCAAAAATTTCAATCCTGCATGATTTTACCAAGAAATGTGATTCTTCATTCAAAACCTGATTTTTGCTATTGGGCTCTATTGAACATTCACCAGAATGTTTTGAATTTTCTCCAAAAGTAAAGTAGTTGCAAACTCATGCTTTTAGAGACTTGTTTGGGCTCATGAGAGGAGTAGAAAAACATCAAAAATTTCAGTCCTGCATGATTCTACCAAGAAATGTGTGTTCATTCAAACCGCTGGTTTTTGATAGTTTGGGCCCTATTGAATAATGAATGTTTTGAATTTTCTCCAAAAGTAAAGTAGTTGCAAACTCATCCTTTTAGAAACTTGTTTGGGCTGTTGAGAGGAGTAAAAAACCATCAAAAATTTCAATCCTGCATGATTTTACCAAGAAATGTGATTCTTCATTCAAAACCTGATTTTTGCTATTGGGCTCTATTGAATAGTGAATGTTTTGAATTTTCTCCAAAAGTAAAGTAGTTGCAAACTCATGCTTTTAGAGACTTGTTTGGGCTCATGAGAGGAGTAGAAAAACATCAAAAATTTCAGTCCTGCATGATTCTACCAAGAAATGTGTGTTCATTCAAACCGCTGGTTTTTGATAGTTTGGGCCCTATTGAATAATGAATGTTTTGAATTTTCTCCAAAAGTAAAGTAGTTGCAAACTCATCCTTTTAGAAACTTGTTTGGGCTGTTGAGAGGAGTAAAAAACCATCAAAAATTTCAATCCTGCATGATTTTACCAAGAAATGTGATTCTTCATTCAAAACCTGATTTTTGCTATTGGGCTCTATTGAATAGTGAATGTTTTGAATTTTCTCCAAAAGTAAAGTAGTTGCAAACTCATGCTTTTAGAGACTTGTTTGGGCTCATGAGAGGAGTAGAAAAACATCAAAAATTTCAGTCCTGCATGATTCTACCAAGAAATGTGTGTTCATTCAAACCGCTGGTTTTTGATAGTTTGGGCCCTATTGAATAATGAATGTTTTGAATTTTCTCCAAAAGTAAAGTAGTTGCAAACTCATGCTTTTAGAAACTTGTTTGGGCTGTTGAGAGGAGTAAAAAACCATCAAAAATTTCAATCCTGCATGATTCTACCAAGAAATGTGATTCTTCATTCAAAATGCTGGTTTTTGCTATTGGGCTCTATAGAATAATGAATGTTTTGAATTTTCTCCAAAAGTAAAGTAGTTGCAAACTCATGCTTTTAGAGACTTGTTTGGGCTCATGAGAGGAGTAGAAAAACATCAAAAATTTCAGTCCTGCATGATTCTTCCAAGAAATGTGTGTTCATTGAAACCGCTGGTATTTGATAGTTTGGGCCCTATTGAATAATGAATGTTTTGAATTTTCTCCAAAAGTAAAGTAGTTGCAAACTCATCCTTTTAGAATCTTGTTTGGGATGTTGAGAGGAGTAAAAAACCATCAAAAATTTCAATCCTGCATGATTTTACCAAGAAATGTGATTCTTCATTCAAAACGCTGGTTTTTGCTATTGGGCTCTATTGAATAATGAATGTTTTGAATTTTCTCCAAAAGTAAAGTAGTTGCAAACTCATGCTTTTAGAGACTTGTTTGGGCTCATGAGAGGAGTAGAAAAACATCAAAAATTTCAGTCCTGCATGATTCTACCAAGAAATGTGTGTTCATTGAAACCGCTGGTGTTTGATTGTTTGGGCCCTATTGAATAATGAATGTTTTGAATTTTCTCCAAAAGTAAAGTAGTTGCAAACTCATCCTTTTAGAATCTTGTTTGGGCTGTTGAGAGGAGTAAAAAACCATCAAAAATTTCAATCCTGCATGATTTTACCAAGAAATGTGATTCTTCATTCAAAACCTGATTTTTGCTATTGGGCTCTATTGAATGGTGAATGTTTTGAATTTTCTCCAAAAGTAAAGTAGTTGCAAACTCATGCTTTTAGAGACTTGTTTGGGCTCATGAGAGGAGTAGAAAAACATCAAAAATTTCAGTCCTGCATGATTCTACCAAGAAATGTGTGTTCATTCAAACCGCTGGTTTTTGATAGTTTGGGCCCTATTGAATAATGAATGTTTTGAATTTTCTCCAAAAGTAAAGTAGTTGCAAACTCATCCTTTTAGAAACTTGTTTGGGCTGTTGAGAGGAGTAAAAAACCATCAAAAATTTCAATCCTGCATGATTCTACCAAGAAATGTGATTCTTCATTCAAAACGCTGGTTTTTGCTATTGGGCTCTATTGAATAATGAATGTTTTGAATTTTCTCCAAAAGTAAAGTAGTTGCAAACTCATGCTTTTAGAGACTTGTTTGGGCTCATGAGAGGAGTAGAAAAACATCAAAAATTTCAGTCCTGCATGATTCTACCAAGAAATGTGTGTTCATTGAAACCGCTGGTTTTTGATAGTTTGGGCCCTATTGAATAATGAATGTTTTGAATTTTCTCCAAAAGTAAAGTAGTTGCAAACTCATCCTTTTAGAAACTTGTTTGGGCTGTTGAGAGGAGTAAAAAACCATCAAAAATTTCAATCCTGCATGATTTTACCAAGAAATGTGATTCTTCATTCAAAACCTGATTTTTGCTATTGGGCTCTATTGAATAGTGAATGTTTTGAATTTTCTCCAAAAGTAAAGTACTTGCAAACTCATGCTTTTAGAGACTTGTTTGGGCTCATGAGAGGAGTAGAAAAACATCAAAAATTTCAGTCCTGCATGATTCTACCAAGAAATGTGTGTTCATTGAAACCACTGGTTTTTGATAGTTTGGGCCCTATTGAATAATGAATGTTTTGAATTTTCTCCAAAAGTAAAGTAGTTGCAAACTCATCCTTTTAGAAACTTGTTTGGGCTGTTGAGAGGAGTAAAAAACCATCAAAAATTTCAATCCTGCATGATTTTACCAAGAAATGTGATTCTTCATTCAAAACCTGATTTTTGCTATTGGGCTCTATTGAATAGTGAATGTTTTGAATTTTCTCCAAAAGTAAAGTAGTTGCAAACTCATGCTTTTAGAGACTTGTTTGGGCTCATGAGAGGAGTAGAAAAACATCAAAAATTTCAGTCCTGCATGATTCTACCAAGAAATGTGTGTTCATTGAAACCGCTGGTTTTTGATAGTTTGGGCCCTATTGAATAATGAATGTTTTGAATTTTCTCCAAAAGTAAAGTAGTTGCAAACTCATCCTTTTAGAAACTTGTTTGGGCTGTTGAGAGGAGTAAAAAACCATCAAAAATTTCAATCCTGCATGATTCTACCAAGAAATGTGATTCTTCATTCAAAACGCTGGTTTTTGCTATTGGGCTCTATTGAATAATGAATGTTTTTAATTTTCTCCAAAAGTAAAGTAGTTGCAAACTCATGCTTTTAGAGACTTGTTTGGGCTCATGAGAGGAGTAGAAAAACATCAAAAATTTCAGTCCTGCATGATTCTACCAAGAAATGTGTGTTCATTGAAACCACTGGTTTTTGATAGTTTGGGCCCTATTGAATAATGAATGTTTTGAATTTTCTCCAAAAGTAAAGTAGTTGCAAACTCATCCTTTTAGAAACTTGTTTGGGCTGTTGAGAGGAGTAAAAAACCATCAAAAATTTCAATCCTGCATGATTTTACCAAGAAATGTGATTCTTCATTCAAAACCTGATTTTTGCTATTGGGCTCTATTGAATGGTGAATGTTTTGAATTTTCTCCAAAAGTAAAGTAGTTGCAAACTCATGCTTTTAGAGACTTGTTTGGGCTCATGAGAGGAGTAGAAAAACATCAAAAATTTCAGTCCTGCATGATTCTACCAAGAAATGTGTGTTCATTGAAACCGCTGGTGTTTGATAGTTTGGGCCCTATTGAATAATGAATGTTTTGAATTTTCTCCAAAAGTAAAGTAGTTGCAAACTCATCCTTTTAGAATCTTGTTTGGGATGTTGAGAGGAGTAAAAAACCATCAAAAATTTCAATCCTGCATGATTTTACCAAGAAATGTGATTCTTCATTCAAAACGCTGGTTTTTGCTATTGGGCTCTATTGAATAATGAATGTTTTGAATTTTCTCCAAAAGTAAAGTAGTTGCAAACTCATGCTTTTAGAGACTTGTTTGGGCTCATGAGAGGAGTAGAAAAACATCAAAAATTTCAGTCCTGCATGATTCTACCAAGAAATGTGTGTTCATTGAAACCGCTGGTTTTTGATCGTTTGGGCCCTATTGAATAATGAATGTTTTGAATTTTCTCCAAAAGTAAAGTAGTTGCAAACTCATCCTTTTAGAAACTTGTTTGGGCTGTTGAGAGGAGTAAAAAACCATCAAAAATTTCAATCCTGCATGATTTTACCAAGAAATGTGATTCTTCATTCAAAACCTGATTTTTGCTATTGGGCTCTATTGAATAGTGAATGTTTTGAATTTTCTCCAAAAGTAAAGTAGTTGCAAACTCATGCTTTTAGAGACTTGTTTGGGCTCATGAGAGGAGTAGAAAAACATCAAAAATTTCAGTCCTGCATGATTCTACCAAGAAATGTGTGTTCATTCAAACCGCTGGTTTTTGATAGTTTGGGCCCTATTGAATAATGAATGTTTTGAATTTTCTCCAAAAGTAAAGTAGTTGCAAACTCATCCTTTTAGAAACTTGTTTGGGCTGTTGAGAGGAGTAAAAAACCATCAAAAATTTAAATCCTGCATGATTTTACCAAGAAATGTGATTCTTCATTCAAAACCTGATTTTTGCTATTGGGCTCTATTGAATGGTGAATGTTTTGAATTTTCTCCAAAAGTAAAGTAGTTGCAAACTCATCCTTTTAGAAACTTGTTTGGGCTGTTGAGAGGAGTAAAAAACCATCAAAAATTTCAATCCTGCATGATTCTACCAAGAAATGTGATTCTTCATTCAAAACGCTGGTTTTCGCTATTGGGCTCTATTGAATAATGAATGTTTTGAATTTTCTCCAAAAGTAAAGTAGTTGCAAACTCATGCTTTTAGAGACTTGTTTGGGCTCATGAGAGGAGTAGAAAAACATCAAAAATTTCAGTCCTGCATGATTCTACCAAGAAATGTGTGTTCATTGAAACCGCTGGTTTTTGATCGTTTGGGCCCTATTGAATAATGAATGTTTTGAATTTTCTCCAAAAGTAAAGTAGTTGCAAACTCATCCTTTTAGAAACTTGTTTGGGCTGTTGAGAGGAGTAAAAAACCATCAAAAATTTCAATCCTGCATGATTTTACCAAGAAATGTGATTCTTCATTCAAAACCTGATTTTTGCTATTGGGCTCTATTGAATAGTGAATGTTTTGAATTTTCTCCAAAAGTAAAGTACTTGCAAACTCATGCTTTTAGAGACTTGTTTGGGCTCATGAGAGGAGTAGAAAAACATCAAAAATTTCAGTCCTGCATGATTCTACCAAGAAATGTGTGTTCATTGAAACCACTGGTTTTTGATAGTTTGGGCCCTATTGAATAATGAATGTTTTGAATTTTCTCCAAAAGTAAAGTAGTTGCAAACTCATCCTTTTAGAAACTTGTTTGGGCTGTTGAGAGGAGTAAAAAACCATCAAAAATTTCAATCCTGCATGATTTTACCAAGAAATGTGATTCTTCATTCAAAACCTGATTTTTGCTATTGGGCTCTATTGAATAGTGAATGTTTTGAATTTTCTCCAAAAGTAAAGTAGTTGCAAACTCATGCTTTTAGAGACTTGTTTGGGCTCATGAGAGGAGTAGAAAAACATCAAAAATTTCAGTCCTGCATGATTCTACCAAGAAATGTGTGTTCATTGAAACCGCTGGTTTTTGATAGTTTGGGCCCTATTGAATAATGAATGTTTTGAATTTTCTCCAAAAGTAAAGTAGTTGCAAACTCATCCTTTTAGAAACTTGTTTGGGCTGTTGAGAGGAGTAAAAAACCATCAAAAATTTCAATCCTGCATGATTCTACCAAGAAATGTGATTCTTCATTGAAAACGCTGGTTTTTGCTATTGGGCTCTATTGAATAATGAATGTTTTGAATTTTCTCCAAAAGTAAAGTAGTTGCAAACTCATGCTTTTAGAGACTTGTTTGGGCTCATGAGAGGAGTAGAAAAACATCAAAAATTTCAGTCCTGCATGATTCTACCAAGAAATGTGTGTTCATTGAAACCGCTGGTGTTTGATAGTTTGGGCCCTATTGAATAATGAATGTTTTGAATTTTCTCCAAAAGTAAAGTAGTTGCAAACTCATCCTTTTAGAATCTTGTTTGGGATGTTGAGAGGAGTAAAAAACCATCAAAAATTTCAATCCTGCATGATTTTACCAAGAAATGTGATTCTTCATTCAAAACGCTGGTTTTTGCTATTGGGCTCTATTGAATAATGAATGTTTTGAATTTTCTCCAAAAGTAAAGTAGTTGCAAACTCATGCTTTTAGAGACTTGTTTGGGCTCATGAGAGGAGTAGAAAAACATCAAAAATTTCAGTCCTGCATGATTCTACCAAGAAATGTGTGTTCATTGAAACCGCTGGTGTTTGATTGTTTGGGCCCTATTGAATAATGAATGTTTTGAATTTTCTCCAAAAGTAAAGTAGTTGCAAACTCATCCTTTTAGAATCTTGTTTGGGCTGTTGAGAGGAGTAAAAAACCATCAAAAATTTCAATCCTGCATGATTTTACCAAGAAATGTGATTCTTCATTCAAAACCTGATTTTTGCTATTGGGCTCTATTGAATGGTGAATGTTTTGAATTTTCTCCAAAAGTAAAGTAGTTGCAAACTCATGCTTTTAGAGACTTGTTTGGGCTCATGAGAGGAGTAGAAAAACATCAAAAATTTCAGTCCTGCATGATTCTACCAAGAAATGTGTGTTCATTGAAACCGCTGGTTTTTGATAGTTTGGGCCCTATTGAATAATGAATGTTTTGAATTTTCTCCAAAAGTAAAGTAGTTGCAAACTCATCCTTTTAGAAACTTGTTTGGGCTGTTGAGAGGAGTAAAAAACCATCAAAAATTTCAATCCTGCATGATTTTACCAAGAAATGTGATTCTTCATTCAAAACCTGATTTTTGCTATTGGGCTCTATTGAATAGTGAATGTTTTGAATTTTCTCCAAAAGTAAAGTAGTTGCAAACTCATGCTTTTAGAGACTTGTTTGGGCTCATGAGAGGAGTAGAAAAACATCAAAAATTTCAGTCCTGCATGATTCTACCAAGAAATGTGTGTTCATTCAAACCGCTGGTTTTTGATAGTTTGGGCCCTGTTGAATAATGAATGTTTTGAATTTTCTCCAAAAGTAAAGTAGTTGCAAACTCATCCTTTTAGAAACTTGTTTGGGCTGTTGAGAGGAGTAAAAAACCATCAAAAATTTCAATCCTGCATGATTCTACCAAGAAATGTGATTCTTCATTCAAAACGCTGGTTTTTGCTATTGGGCTCTATTGAATAATGAATGTTTTGAATTTTCTCCAAAAGTAAAGTAGTTGCAAACTCATGCTTTTAGAGACTTGTTTGGGCTCATGAGAGGAGTAGAAAAACATCAAAAATTTCAGTCCTGCATGATTCTACCAAGAAATGTGTGTTCATTGAAACCGCTGGTGTTTGATTGTTTGGGCCCTATTGAATAATGAATGTTTTGAATTTTCTCCAAAAGTAAAGTAGTTGCAAACTCATCCTTTTAGAATCTTGTTTGGGCTGTTGAGAGGAGTAAAAAACCATCAAAAATTTCAATCCTGCATGATTTTACCAAGAAATGTGATTCTTCATTCAAAACCTGATTTTTGCTATTGGGCTCTATTGAATGGTGAATGTTTTGAATTTTCTCCAAAAGTAAAGTAGTTGCAAACTCATGCTTTTAGAGACTTGTTTGGGCTCATGAGAGGAGTAGAAAAACATCAAAAATTTCAGTCCTGCATGATTCTACCAAGAAATGTGTGTTCATTGAAACCGCTGGTTTTTGATAGTTTGGGCCCTATTGAATAATGAATGTTTTGAATTTTCTCCAAAAGTAAAGTAGTTGCAAACTCATCCTTTTAGAAACTTGTTTGGGCTGTTGAGAGGAGTAAAAAACCATCAAAAATTTCAATCCTGCATGATTTTACCAAGAAATGTGATTCTTCATTCAAAACCTGATTTTTGCTATTGGGCTCTATTGAATAGTGAATGTTTTGAATTTTCTCCATTTTCAAACAACTTTATTAAAATTTTACATAACATTAACAGTAATATTTTTACGTCATACCTATAGCCGTAGGATATACAGAAATAACAGTATTGTAGTAACATGAGTATTCAGTAGGAGTATCTAATAATAACATATAAAATATATATACCTTAACCGTAGTAATATATTTGAAGTACACCAAGATAGTCCTACATAGAATATATATACCTTAACAGTAGTAATATATTTAAGGTACAACGATATAGTCCTACAATAAACTAAAGTAATGTTTATATATCTTTATTTCTGTTTTGAAAGGGAAATGTTCACTTTATAAAGTATAATCAGGGGAAGAGCATTACAGCGTAAATGAATAGCAAATTAACTGAATCACACAGTAGGAGAGATCAGGAGCAAGTGATTTCAGATAAATTTTGATCTGAGGCGAAGCATATCCAGGATTTCCATCTTTTACTGAATGTTGCGAAGTAGTTATTTGCCATAGCATGACTTTTCTCGTATGAACAGTGCAACGACATTCTATCAGTAATATCACTGAGTTTGGGCGTTGCATTTTCATTCCATAGAGATGCTATGGCATTCTTTGTTATAAGAAACAAATGAATGACTGTTGGGATATGGGAAGGATGGATCTCATCAAGATTTAAGGACAATAATGCCATTTGTGGTGTTAGGGTAATTTTTTGTTTTGTCACCTCGTTAATTAACCTAGAGATCTCCAACCACAAAGGCCTAATATTAGGACATTCCCAGAAAACATGCAAAAGCGAACCTATAAACCCACAGTTTCTCCAGCAATCTGAAGATCTACCTGGGAATATTCTGGCTAATTTTACTGGCGTAAAGTACCACCTAGATATCAATTTATAAAAGGACTCATGTAGAGAGGCGCAAATATTAGACGAATATGTCCTTTTAAAAGCCTGTTTCCATTGTTCCATAGAGACTGAAATATTAATATCATTCTCCCAATTTAGCATATATGGGGTCTTCTCTAGATCCTCCGAACCATTTAAGAAATCGTAAATATTTCTCGATCTCCAGTGGAGTTTAACATTAGGATTACAAAGTAGCAGACTAGTAGATTCCGTTATAAATGATTTTTTCCTTATAAATTTTAGTATATATTTTTTGAGCAGAGAAAAGAGATTGAAATCCTGGAAAGAAAAATTCTTTTGAGTCTTTAGTGTTTCGTTGCTTAAGAATTTCCTACCGTCATACAGATCTCCTATTACCCTAATACCTGATTTGTTCCAATCTGCCGGAATTTCTTTTTCCACTATCAGACCGAGAAATTTAATAGGAACATTTTTTAATTGAACATATCTTTGGCTCTGACTCTTTTTAATTTGGGGCCTAGCTAATTGTTTCCATGCTGAAAGGGTTGCAGAAATTGTTGGGGAATCATAATATGAAGGGGTGGATGACATAAGACATTCCAAGATTGCCTTTAGAAGAGTTTTATTTTTGTTGAAGTACATCTCAATTTCTACCCATGCTGGAGCATTGTTTGTATTTACCCAAAAAAAGGATTGCTTGATTAGATTAGCATAGTAATAATTAATTATGTTTGGAAGGGCGAGTCCGCCATTAAGTTTATTTCTAGTTAAAATGTGTGATGCTACTCTTGCTCTTTTCTTATTCCATATGAATTTATTTATATTGGACTGAAGCTTCCTGAGATATTTTAATGGGATAAATAATGGTATTGCTCTGAAGGTATAAAGTATTTTTGGGAGGGTAAAAAGTTTAAATAAAATTATTCTGCCTACCCATGAGATTTCCTGACTCGAGAAACTATTTAATTCGTTCTGGGTTTTTTTTATAATATTCTGCAAATTTATCTCCACTGTTTTCCTAAAATTTCTAGTTAAACTGATACCTAAATATGAAATATCCTCCTTTTCCCAATCGAAGCTGGAGATCCTCTTAATGTTTGAGATAGTAAGATCATTAAGAAAGAAATCTAGTATTTTGGATTTGGTCTCGTTGATTTTGTAAAATGAGATCCCAGAAAAACGTTCGATAGTTGATAGAACCTCTTTGATTGAATTCAGTGGATCTGACAAGCTCAGGATAATGTCATCAGCGAAGAGGCTGATCTTAGATTGGTTGTCTCCTATCTGGATACCGCGAATATCACCATTAGCTCTTATTGCTTCCGCTAGAGGTTCCATTATCAACGCAAATAAGAGGGGGGAAAGTGGGCATCCCTGTCTGGTACCATTAGATATCATAATTTGGTTGGATAGATGACTATTTGCATAGACATTTGCGGAAGGGTTTGAATATAGTGCCATTATTGTTTTTATTATTTTGTTACTAAAGCCGAATTTGTTTAAGGTTGCTTTTAGGAACTCCCAATTAACCCTATCAAAGGCTTTCTCTGCGTCTAAAGCCAAAAGGAGTGAGGGGATTTTTTTCCTCTTGATGAAATTAATCAGATTCAGTGTTCTCCTAGTACCGTCGATTGTCTGGCGTCCCTCAATGAATCCAAGCTGATCTTTATGGATAATGTTTGGAAGGATGTTCTTTAGTCTATTAGCTATGATTTTTGAAAATAATTTGACATCTGTGTTTATTAATGAAATGGGTCTATAGTTTTTAACTGACTCCAGGTCTCCTTTGGGTTTGGGTATTAGAATTATATTGGCCCGTAACATTTCAGAGGGAAAGGCGCCAGACCAAGATGCTTTGTCAAAAACTTGGACCAAATAAGGGGTTAAGATAGATTGGAAGGTTTGGTAATACTCGTTAGAGTATCCATCGGGTCCCGGAGCTTTTTTCTTTTTGAGTGATTTAATGGCTTCTGAAATTTCCGACGCAGAAAAGGGGGCCTCTAGATTTAATAATTGTTGGGTGGTAACCTTAGGTAAATTTAAAGACGTAAGAAAATCATCAATTCTTTGGCTATCAGGTTGCTGTGTTTCCTGATCTGATTTTAAATTGTAAATAGAAGAGTAATATTCTGCAAAGGCATCTACGATCTTCTTGGGATGTTCTAGTATAGAGCCATTATGTTTAATTCTATTGATTCTGCTTTTAATTCTTATTGTTCTAAATTTTTGTGCCATGAGTTTAGTCGGCTTGTTGTATGATGAATAAAAATTAGACCTCATGGATTTAGCATATTTATCATATTCACCAAATAGTTCCGATCTCAGATCTATTCTTAATTTTAGGATTTCTGAATGGATATTGGGTGGTATATGGGATGATTTTTGTATGGTTTCTTCTAAATTTTTTAAGTCTGATTGTATTTTATGTATTTTTTCCTTACTTATCTTTTTTTTGGTGAAGGCTAAATGGGTCATTACACCTCTAATCACTGCTTTGTGAGCATTCCATAGGGTAAATGGGCATATGTTGTTTATGTCATTCTCCATAAAATAATTGTTTAAAGCCAATTCTATTTCCTTTTTTAGGTTTGGGTTGAATAGAAGTGATGAATCACATCTCCACTGAGATTTAAATTTGGCCGACCTACCAAGAGAAATCTCAGCAACAATTGGGGAGTGGTCTGAAAATGTTTTGGGTAGAATTTCTATTTTTTTAAATTTTGAAATTGAGAATGTGTCTGTTAAGAATAAATCAATTCTGGAAAAAGATTTGTGTGCCTCTGAGAAGTGAGTATATTCCAAAGAGGATGTGTTGAGACACCTAAAAACGTCTAAATATTCATGGTTACAAAGCCAGCGTTTGAGTTCAGGGAATAAGGATCTAGTGGGAGAAGTAGAATCCAGTGATCCATCCGGAACAATGTTGAAATCACCTACTAGGACAGTGGTACCTCTTTTTACTTCCTGAATTTTTTTGTCCAGACCATTGAAGAAACTCATTTGTCCATTACAGGGGGCATAAATGTTCACCAGTGTTGTCAATTGATTGTCGATTAAGCAGATAAGAATCAAATATCTGCCTGCACAATCAGAGAATTCACTGATAATTTCGAATGAGATTGTGTTTTTAATTAAGATTAATACACCTGCTCTTTTTTTCTCGTTTAGAGATTTAAATATATGTGGAAAATTTTTATTTTCAAATTTAGGGTGTCCTTCCCTGGCTAGTTTCACCTCTTGAAGGCAGATGATATCTGCTTTGCTGCCCCTAATCTCTCTCCATGTGAGATATCTCTTGACAGGACTATTCAAACCCCTCACATTGAATGACAGTATCTTAACCATAAACTTAACTCTAAAAACAATACAGAAATACAAATAATAACATAAATAGGAAGAAAATACCAAAATCCTGGGTAAACTTCCTAAAAATGGGGAAAAGTTCGTGAAACTCTACAGGAAGCCTCCTGCATAACACAAAATGTAAGTGTTAAAACAATTCGGATTTACATTTTTCACCCTGGAGCTTCATTCCTCTCATCCAAGGATTTAATGAAATGCTTTCCTTCTTGTGGAGACAAAATTGTTGTAAACTTGCCGCCATGGTTTATCAATAGTTTAGTAGGAAACCCCCACCTATAAATCACACCTTTTTTCCTTAGTAATGTTGTGACTTCATTAAAACCTTTCCTTGTTTGAATAGTGTCTTTTGAAAGGTCAGCATATGATTTGATATGATCATAAGGATGGGGAAGAAGTTTGTTGGTTTTAAGGTAGTTTAAGAATTTTTCTTTGGTGGAGTAGAAGTGAAATCTCAGGATAGTGTCTCTAGGAACCTCAGTCGAGATGGATGCTGGGCGAGGGAGTCTATGAATTCTATCTATCATTAGTTCTAACTCAGGGATAGAAGGTAAGATCTTAACTAAAATCTCCTTGACGTATTTTTGTAAACCATTCTGATTAATTTTTTCGGAGATTCCTCTCAGCTTAATGTTATTTCTTCTACTACGGTCTTCCAGATCGGCTACTTTACTGCGTAGAAAAAGGATTTCTTTTTGGGCATTAGCTTGTTGTTTTTGAAGGGAATCAGAGGTCTTCCCAAGAACTTCTATTTTTTTATCATTTTTGTCTATCCTAGTGATAACTGTGTCAAGGTTGGCTTGTAAACGGCTAGTATGCTTGTCTAGGGCTGACTCAAAACTTTTATTTAGTGCCAGAATTAGATCTCTGACATATTTCTCAGAAGCCCCTTTCTCAGACGCTTGAATATCTTCCAGACCCCCATGATTACTGGAATCAGATTCCTCCTCTGCAAAGCTATGGTCTATTCTGGGCCTATTTTTATCTGGACTTTGAGACGGGGACGTTTCATAGAATTCTTCCTCATCTGACAGTACAGCCAGACCTCCCCCCTTGTTCTCATCTCTTTTAGATTTTCTGTTAATAGATGTGTCCATTTCTGATTGAATACTATCCAACTCTTGTAACATTAAAGTATGAGTATCACCTTTTTGACCAATTGAGAATTTGGTGTTTTTTGGTGTAGAAGGAGGGCTAATACATATAGCTTGATCCAGATCAGTCACATCTGGTTTATATAATGGTTTTTCCTTTTGCTGTCTTATTTTATTGCTTTTCTGGCTCATTTTGACAGTAATTAGTATTGTAAGTGAATAAACAAGGTTATACACCAAAATATTGGGACTCAAATCTAGCTCCAATGCTCTAAGTGAATAAGTGCCCTACTATTAAACTTTTTTACTATACAAATCACCGCAATTTCAAGAGTTGTGTTGACAAAAAGGTATAAAGAATTGAGGAATTGAAAGTTGGAGAGTATTACTGTTATATCTCCCAATGAAAACTAGTAAACTGGGATTTAATGTGGAAGAACTTCAAATACAAGTCCTGAGTCAGCTATTATCTTAAATCTACTCTCTCTCTTTTTTTTTTTTTTTTTTTTTTTTATAGAATCAGGACATAACACATACCTCAAATCATATAAATGTAACTGACAAGTAAAGCATTAGTTTTTGTTTTGCTACTTTGTTCTGTAATATATGCTATCCTGAGAAGTGAGGGTCTTCCAGAACCACAACATATAGTAACCAGTGCTATTGATCAAAACTAAACCAAGTTATGATACATATAACAGATCCACCGATAAATGAAGCTCTGTCAGACCCACACCCCCCAGAACCAGATAACAAACACTCCTCAGTCTTCCCTGCTAATTTCACACTCAAAACCCAAAGATATAAACCCCTCAGCTAAATTCCGCCAGGTCTTGACATTAGAAAGTCCACAAAGCCGTTTTATTTGTCGCTGAAGTTCCTTCTCCACGCTGCCGATTCCTCCCGTTGTAAGGCGCTGTAATAGAGGTCAATCACCGCTCCCCTGCAGCCGCTGCATTGACAGCCAAAAAGCGATCCTTCAATTGCTTGATTTAGCGAGGACTCTCTCACTTAGATGCTGCTGTAGCCACTGATGTCTCCCCCGGACTCCCCCCTCCACCTCCACTCCACAGGCACCGCTTCCAAAACAGTTATTAAGTTAAAGGATGTAAGCCATTCCCTCAGCTGTGCTTCTTACCGGCGCCACTTTTAGGTCTCCCGCTGAGTTAATGCCACTGCTCCTGCTTTCAACCTCACTGTCGCTCCTTCAGCTATCAGTTCCTATACTCCCGCTGCAGCTGTCAGCTTCTTCTCATGAGCGTCACCTGCCCCAGCACTCCAACAGAAACAGTCACGTCTCTCCTCTCAATCCAGGGCGTTCTGCTGCACAAATGTCAGAACCACTCACCAGACGCTGCTTCTCCTTCTTCTGACTCCGCTTCCAAGACACCGCTCTCAAGGCTGTGTAAAAGAATGCAAGCCGCTTCTTCTTCTTCTGGCTGTAATTAGCCTGCTTCAGCTCCTCTCTGTCTCCTCAGAGGTGTCGCTCCTGAACCTCCCGTCTGCTCAATGCCGTCGCTCCCGCTCACACCGGTACAGCAGCCTCCTTTGCTAACAGATCCTGCACTCCCGCTGCAGCCGCCAGCTTCCTCCCGGCGAGAGACGCCCGCCGCTGCTGCCGATGTTATGTCCTCTCACCAGACGTTGATCCTCTTCTTCCGACTCCGCTTTCAAGACACCGCTCCCAAGGCACTTGCTTTGCACGTGGTTAGCGCGCTTCAGCTCTTCTCTGTTTCTTCACAGGTGCCGCTCCTGGATCTCCCGCCTGTTCAATGCAACCACTCCCGCTCACACTGGTGCAGCCGCCTCCTTTGTTGACAAATCCTGCACTCCTGCTGCAGCCGCCGGCTTCCTCCCGGCGAGAGACACCCGCCGCTGCCGATGTTAAATCCTCTCACCAGACGTTGATCTTCTTGGCCTTCCGACCTCACTGAAGCTGCCTCCGGATCGCTACTGCTCCTCACCGCACTGATAACAAAGTCGCTTCCCTCTTCTCTTCAGCCAAGGGCACGTTGTTGCAGAGAGAAGCCTCAGCGCGGGAAAAATCTGCTGAGTCACAGCCCCTCAGTCTTCAGGAGATGTTTTCTTCAGAAATAGTCGGCCAAAAGTCTCCAAATTAGGCTCAAAATGATCCTGGGATAAAAGGCTATCAAATCCAAAGAGTTTCCAAGCAGAAATTCTTTTTGTTGGCTTGAAATGTCGCTTAATAAGGAAGGCTTCCTGAGAGCTCAGAGCTCACACAGCCTGCTCCATCGAGCTCCAGACCACGCCCCCCTTGAATTTTCTCCAAAAGTAAAGTAGTTGCAAACTCATGCTTTTATAGACTTGTTTGGGCTCATGAGAGGAGTAGAAAAACATCAAAAATTTCAGTCCTGCATGATTCTACCAAGAAATGTGTGTTCATTCAAACCGCTGGTTTTTGATAGTTTGGGCCCTGTTGAATAATGAATGTTTTGAATTTTCTCCAAAAGTAAAGTAGTTGCAAACTCATCCTTTTAGAAACTTGTTTGGGCTGTTGAGAGGAGTAAAAAACCATCAAAAATTTCAATCCTGCATGATTCTACCAAGAAATGTGATTCTTCATTCAAAACGCTGGTTTTTGCTATTGGGCTCTATTGAATAATGAATGTTTTGAATTTTCTCCAAAAGTAAAGTAGTTGCAAACTCATGCTTTTAGAGACTTGTTTGGGCTCATGAGAGGAGTAGAAAAACATCAAAAATTTCAGTCCTGCATGATTCTACCAAGAAATGTGTGTTCATTCAAACCGCTGGTTTTTGATAGTTTGGGCCCTATTGAATAATGAATGTTTTGAATTTTCTCCAAAAGTAAAGTAGTTGCAAACTCATCCTTTTAGAAACTTGTTTGGGCTGTTGAGAGGAGTAAAAAACCATCAAAAATTTCAATCCTGCATGATTTTACCAAGAAATGTGATTCTTCATTCAAAACATGATTTTTGCTATTGGGCTCTATTGAATAGTGAATGTTTTGAATTTTCTCCAAAAGTAAAGTACTTGCAAACTCATGCTTTTAGAGACTTGTTTGGGCTCATGAGAGGAGTAGAAAAACATCAAAAATTTCAGTCCTGCATGATTCTACCAAGAAATGTGTGTTCATTGAAACCGCTGGTTTTTGATAGTTTGGGCCCTATTGAATAATGAATGTTTTGAATTTTCTCCAAAAGTAAAGTAGTTGCAAACTCATCCTTTTAGAAACTTGTTTGGGCTGTTGAGAGGAGTAAAAAACCATCAAAAATTTCAATCCTGCATGATTTTAACAAGAAATGTGATTCTTCATTCAAAACCTGATTTTTGCTATTGGGCTCTATTGAATAGTGAATGTTTTGAATTTTCTCCAAAAGTAAAGTAGTTGCAAACTCATGCTTTTAGAGACTTGTTTGGGCTCATGAGAGGAGTAGAAAAACATCAAAAATTTCAGTCCTGCATGATTCTACCAAGAAATGTGTGTTCATTGAAACCGCTGGTTTTTGATAGTTTGGGCCCTATTGAATAATGAATGTTTTGAATTTTCTCCAAAAGTAAAGTAGTTGCAAACTCATCCTTTTAGAAACTTGTTTGGGCTGTTGAGAGGAGTAAAAAACCATCAAAAATTTCAATCCTGCATGATTCTACCAAGAAATGTGATTCTTCATTCAAAACACTGGTTTTTGCTATTGGGCTCTATTGAATAATGAATGTTTTGAATTTTCTCCAAAAGTAAAGTAGTTGCAAACTCATGCTTTTAGAGACTTGTTTGGGCTCATGAGAGGAGTAGAAAAACATCAAAAATTTCAGTCCTGCATGATTTTACCAAGAAATGTGTGTTCATTGAAACCGCTGGTTTTTGATAGTTTGGGCCCTATTGAATAATGAATGTTTTGAATTTTCTCCAAAAGTAAAGTAGTTGCAAACTCATCCTTTTAGAAACTTGTTTGGGCTGTTGAGAGGAGTAAAAAACCATCAAAAATTTCAATCCTGCATGATTTTACCAAGAAATGTGATTCTTCATTCAAAACCTGATTTTTGCTATTGGGCTCTATTGAATAGTGAATGTTTTGAATTTTCTCCAAAAGTAAAGTAGTTGCAAACTCATGCTTTTAGAGACTTGTTTGGGCTCATGAGAGGAGTAGAAAAACATCAAAAATTTCAGTCCTGCATGATTCTACCAAGAAATGTGTGTTCATTGAAACCGCTGGTTTTTGATAGTTTGGGCCCTATTGAATAATGAATGTTTTGAATTTTCTCCAAAAGTAAAGTAGTTGCAAACTCATCCTTTTAGAAACTTGTTTGGGCTGTTGAGAGGAGTAAAAAACCATCAAAAATTTCAATCCTGCATGATTCTACCAAGAAATGTGATTCTTCATTCAAAACGCTGGTTTTTGCTATTGGGCTCTATTGAATAATGAATGTTTTGAATTTTCTCCAAAAGTAAAGTAGTTGCAAACTCATGCTTTTAGAGACTTGTTTGGGCTCATGAGAGGAGTAGAAAAACATCAAAAATTTCAGTCCTGCATGATTCTACCAAGAAATGTGTGTTCATTGAAACCGCTGGTGTTTGATAGTTTGGGCCCTATTGAATAATGAATGTTTTGAATTTTCTCCAAAAGTAAAGTAGTTGCAAACTCATCCTTTTAGAATCTTGTTTGGGCTGTTGAGAGGAGTAAAAAACCATCAAAAATTTCAATCCTGCATGATTTTACCAAGAAATGTGATTCTTCATTCAAAACCTGATTTTTGCTATTGGGCTCTATTGAATGGTGAATGTTTTGAATTTTCTCCAAAAGTAAAGTAGTTGCAAACTCATGCTTTTAGAGACTTGTTTGGGCTCATGAGAGGAGTAGAAAAACATCAAAAATTTCAGTCCTGCATGATTCTACCAAGAAATGTGTGTTCATTGAAACCGCTGGTTTTTGATAGTTTGGGCCCTATTGAATAATGAATGTTTTGAATTTTCTCCAAAAGTAAAGTAGTTGCAAACTCATCCTTTTAGAAACTTGTTTGGGCTGTTGAGAGGAGTAAAAAACCATCAAAAATTTCAATCCTGCATGATTTTACCAAGAAATGTGATTCTTCATTCAAAACCTGATTTTTGCTATTGGGCTCTATTGAATAGTGAATGTTTTGAATTTTCTCCAAAAGTAAAGTAGTTGCAAACTCATGCTTTTATAGACTTGTTTGGGCTCATGAGAGGAGTAGAAAAACATCAAAAATTTCAGTCCTGCATGATTCTACCAAGAAATGTGTGTTCATTCAAACCGCTGGTTTTTGATAGTTTGGGCCCTATTGAATAATGAATGTTTTGAATTTTCTCCAAAAGTAAAGTAGTTGCAAACTCATCCTTTTAGAAACTTGTTTGGGCTGTTGAGAGGAGTAAAAAACCATCAAAAATTTCAATCCTATATGATTTTACCAAGAAATGTGATTCTTCATTCAAAACCTGATTTTTGCTATTGGGCTCTATTGAATGGTGAATGTTTTGAATTTTCTCCAAAAGTAAAGTAGTTGCAAACTCATCCTTTTAGAAACTTGTTTGGGCTGTTGAGAGGAGTAAAAAACCATCAAAAATTTCAATCCTGCATGATTCTACCAAGAAATGTGATTCTTCATTCAAAACGCTGGTTTTTGCTATTGGGCTCTATTGAATAATGAATGTTTTGAATTTTCTCCAAAAGTAAAGTAGTTGCAAACTCATGCTTTTAGAGACTTGTTTGGGCTCATGAGAGGAGTAGAAAAACATCAAAAATTTCAGTCTTGCATGATTCTACCAAGAAATGTGTGTTCATTGAAACCGCTGGTTTTTGATAGTTTGGGCCCTATTGAATAATGAATGTTTTGAATTTTCTCCAAAAGTAAAGTAGTTGCAAACTCATCCTTTTAGAAACTTGTTTGGGCTGTTGAGAGGAGTAAAAAACCATCAAAAATTTCAATCCTGCATGATTTTACCAAGAAATGTGATTCTTCATTCAAAACCTGATTTTTGCTATTGGGCTCTATTGAATAGTGAATGTTTTGAATTTTCTCCAAAAGTAAAGTACTTGCAAACTCATGCTTTTAGAGACTTGTTTGGGCTCATGAGAGGAGTAGAAAAACATCAAAAATTTCAGTCCTGCATGATTCTACCAAGAAATGTGTGTTCATTGAAACCACTGGTTTTTGATAGTTTGGGCCCTATTGAATAATGAATGTTTTGAATTTTCTCCAAAAGTAAAGTAGTTGCAAACTCATCCTTTTAGAAACTTGTTTGGGCTGTTGAGAGGAGTAAAAAACCATCAAAAATTTCAATCCTGCATGATTTTACCAAGAAATGTGATTCTTCATTCAAAACCTGATTTTTGCTATTGGGCTCTATTGAATAGTGAATGTTTTGAATTTTCTCCAAAAGTAAAGTAGTTGCAAACTCATGCTTTTAGAGACTTGTTTGGGCTCATGAGAGGAGTAGAAAAACATCAAAAATTTCAGTCCTGCATGATTCTACCAAGAAATGTGTGTTCATTGAAACCGCTGGTTTTTGATAGTTTGGGCCCTATTGAATAATGAATGTTTTGAATTTTCTCCAAAAGTAAAGTAGTTGCAAACTCATCCTTTTAGAAACTTGTTTGGGCTGTTGAGAGGAGTAAAAAACCATCAAAAATTTCAATCCTGCATGATTCTACCAAGAAATGTGATTCTTCATTCAAAACGCTGGTTTTTGCTATTGGGCTCTATTGAATAATGAATGTTTTGAATTTTCTCCAAAAGTAAAGTAGTTGCAAACTCATGCTTTTAGAGACTTGTTTGGGCTCATGAGAGGAGTAGAAAAACATCAAAAATTTCAGTCCTGCATGATTCTACCAAGAAATGTGTGTTCATTGAAACCGCTGGTGTTTGATTGTTTGGGCCCTATTGAATAATGAATGTTTTGAATTTTCTCCAAAAGTAAAGTAGTTGCAAACTCATCCTTTTAGAATCTTGTTTGGGCTGTTGAGAGGAGTAAAAAACCATCAAAAATTTCAATCCTGCATGATTTTACCAAGAAATGTGATTCTTCATTCAAAACCTGATTTTTGCTATTGGGCTCTATTGAATGGTGAATGTTTTGAATTTTCTCCAAAAGTAAAGTAGTTGCAAACTCATGCTTTTAGAGACTTGTTTGGGCTCATGAGAGGAGTAGAAAAACATCAAAAATTTCAGTCCTGCATGATTCTACCAAGAAATGTGTGTTCATTGAAACCGCTGGTTTTTGATAGTTTGGGCCCTATTGAATAATGAATGTTTTGAATTTTCTCCAAAAGTAAAGTAGTTGCAAACTCATCCTTTTAGAAACTTGTTTGGGCTGTTGAGAGGAGTAAAAAACCATCAAAAATTTCAATCCTGCATGATTTTACCAAGAAATGTGATTCTTCATTCAAAACCTGATTTTTGCTATTGGGCTCTATTGAATAGTGAATGTTTTGAATTTTCTCCAAAAGTAAAGTAGTTGCAAACTCATGCTTTTATAGACTTGTTTGGGCTCATGAGAGGAGTAGAAAAACATCAAAAATTTCAGTCCTGCATGATTCTACCAAGAAATGTGTGTTCATTCAAACCGCTGGTTTTTGATAGTTTGGGCCCTGTTGAATAATGAATGTTTTGAATTTTCTCCAAAAGTAAAGTAGTTGCAAACTCATCCTTTTAGAAACTTGTTTGGGCTGTTGAGAGGAGTAAAAAACCATCAAAAATTTCAATCCTGCATGATTCTACCAAGAAATGTGATTCTTCATTCAAAACGCTGGTTTTTGCTATTGGGCTCTATTGAATAATGAATGTTTTGAATTTTCTCCAAAAGTAAAGTAGTTGCAAACTCATGCTTTTAGAGACTTGTTTGGGCTCATGAGAGGAGTAGAAAAACATCAAAAATTTCAGTCCTGCATGATTCTACCAAGAAATGTGTGTTCATTCAAACCGCTGGTTTTTGATAGTTTGGGCCCTATTGAATAATGAATGTTTTGAATTTTCTCCAAAAGTAAAGTAGTTGCAAACTCATCCTTTTAGAAACTTGTTTGGGCTGTTGAGAGGAGTAAAAAACCATCAAAAATTTCAATCCTGCATGATTTTACCAAGAAATGTGATTCTTCATTCAAAACATGATTTTTGCTATTGGGCTCTATTGAATAGTGAATGTTTTGAATTTTCTCCAAAAGTAAAGTACTTGCAAACTCATGCTTTTAGAGACTTGTTTGGGCTCATGAGAGGAGTAGAAAAACATCAAAAATTTCAGTCCTGCATGATTCTACCAAGAAATGTGTGTTCATTGAAACCGCTGGTTTTTGATAGTTTGGGCCCTATTGAATAATGAATGTTTTGAATTTTCTCCAAAAGTAAAGTAGTTGCAAACTCATCCTTTTAGAAACTTGTTTGGGCTGTTGAGAGGAGTAAAAAACCATCAAAAATTTCAATCCTGCATGATTTTAACAAGAAATGTGATTCTTCATTCAAAACCTGATTTTTGCTATTGGGCTCTATTGAATAGTGAATGTTTTGAATTTTCTCCAAAAGTAAAGTAGTTGCAAACTCATGCTTTTAGAGACTTGTTTGGGCTCATGAGAGGAGTAGAAAAACATCAAAAATTTCAGTCCTGCATGATTCTACCAAGAAATGTGTGTTCATTGAAACCGCTGGTTTTTGATAGTTTGGGCCCTATTGAATAATGAATGTTTTGAATTTTCTCCAAAAGTAAAGTAGTTGCAAACTCATCCTTTTAGAAACTTGTTTGGGCTGTTGAGAGGAGTAAAAAACCATCAAAAATTTCAATCCTGCATGATTCTACCAAGAAATGTGATTCTTCATTCAAAACACTGGTTTTTGCTATTGGGCTCTATTGAATAATGAATGTTTTGAATTTTCTCCAAAAGTAAAGTAGTTGCAAACTCATGCTTTTAGAGACTTGTTTGGGCTCATGAGAGGAGTAGAAAAACATCAAAAATTTCAGTCCTGCATGATTTTACCAAGAAATGTGTGTTCATTGAAACCGCTGGTTTTTGATAGTTTGGGCCCTATTGAATAATGAATGTTTTGAATTTTCTCCAAAAGTAAAGTAGTTGCAAACTCATCCTTTTAGAAACTTGTTTGGGCTGTTGAGAGGAGTAAAAAACCATCAAAAATTTCAATCCTGCATGATTTTACCAAGAAATGTGATTCTTCATTCAAAACCTGATTTTTGCTATTGGGCTCTATTGAATAGTGAATGTTTTGAATTTTCTCCAAAAGTAAAGTAGTTGCAAACTCATGCTTTTAGAGACTTGTTTGGGCTCATGAGAGGAGTAGAAAAACATCAAAAATTTCAGTCCTGCATGATTCTACCAAGAAATGTGTGTTCATTGAAACCGCTGGTTTTTGATAGTTTGGGCCCTATTGAATAATGAATGTTTTGAATTTTCTCCAAAAGTAAAGTAGTTGCAAACTCATCCTTTTAGAAACTTGTTTGGGCTGTTGAGAGGAGTAAAAAACCATCAAAAATTTCAATCCTGCATGATTCTACCAAGAAATGTGATTCTTCATTCAAAACGCTGGTTTTTGCTATTGGGCTCTATTGAATAATGAATGTTTTGAATTTTCTCCAAAAGTAAAGTAGTTGCAAACTCATGCTTTTAGAGACTTGTTTGGGCTCATGAGAGGAGTAGAAAAACATCAAAAATTTCAGTCCTGCATGATTCTACCAAGAAATGTGTGTTCATTGAAACCGCTGGTGTTTGATAGTTTGGGCCCTATTGAATAATGAATGTTTTGAATTTTCTCCAAAAGTAAAGTAGTTGCAAACTCATCCTTTTAGAATCTTGTTTGGGCTGTTGAGAGGAGTAAAAAACCATCAAAAATTTCAATCCTGCATGATTTTACCAAGAAATGTGATTCTTCATTCAAAACCTGATTTTTGCTATTGGGCTCTATTGAATGGTGAATGTTTTGAATTTTCTCCAAAAGTAAAGTAGTTGCAAACTCATGCTTTTAGAGACTTGTTTGGGCTCATGAGAGGAGTAGAAAAACATCAAAAATTTCAGTCCTGCATGATTCTACCAAGAAATGTGTGTTCATTGAAACCGCTGGTTTTTGATAGTTTGGGCCCTATTGAATAATGAATGTTTTGAATTTTCTCCAAAAGTAAAGTAGTTGCAAACTCATCCTTTTAGAAACTTGTTTGGGCTGTTGAGAGGAGTAAAAAACCATCAAAAATTTCAATCCTGCATGATTTTACCAAGAAATGTGATTCTTCATTCAAAACCTGATTTTTGCTATTGGGCTCTATTGAATAGTGAATGTTTTGAATTTTCTCCAAAAGTAAAGTAGTTGCAAACTCATGCTTTTATAGACTTGTTTGGGCTCATGAGAGGAGTAGAAAAACATCAAAAATTTCAGTCCTGCATGATTCTACCAAGAAATGTGTGTTCATTCAAACCGCTGGTTTTTGATAGTTTGGGCCCTATTGAATAATGAATGTTTTGAATTTTCTCCAAAAGTAAAGTAGTTGCAAACTCATCCTTTTAGAAACTTGTTTGGGCTGTTGAGAGGAGTAAAAAACCATCAAAAATTTCAATCCTGCATGATTTTACCAAGAAATGTGATTCTTCATTCAAAACCTGATTTTTGCTATTGGGCTCTATTGAATGGTGAATGTTTTGAATTTTCTCCAAAAGTAAAGTAGTTGCAAACTCATCCTTTTAGAAACTTGTTTGGGCTGTTGAGAGGAGTAAAAAACCATCAAAAATTTCAATCCTGCATGATTCTACCAAGAAATGTGATTCTTCATTCAAAACGCTGGTTTTTGCTATTGGGCTCTATTGAATAATGAATGTTTTGAATTTTCTCCAAAAGTAAAGTAGTTGCAAACTCATGCTTTTAGAGACTTGTTTGGGCTCATGAGAGGAGTAGAAAAACATCAAAAATTTCAGTCTTGCATGATTCTACCAAGAAATGTGTGTTCATTGAAACCGCTGGTTTTTGATAGTTTGGGCCCTATTGAATAATGAATGTTTTGAATTTTCTCCAAAAGTAAAGTAGTTGCAAACTCATCCTTTTAGAAACTTGTTTGGGCTGTTGAGAGGAGTAAAAAACCATCAAAAATTTCAATCCTGCATGATTTTACCAAGAAATGTGATTCTTCATTCAAAACCTGATTTTTGCTATTGGGCTCTATTGAATAGTGAATGTTTTGAATTTTCTCCAAAAGTAAAGTACTTGCAAACTCATGCTTTTAGAGACTTGTTTGGGCTCATGAGAGGAGTAGAAAAACATCAAAAATTTCAGTCCTGCATGATTCTACCAAGAAATGTGTGTTCATTCAAACCGCTGGTTTTTGATAGTTTGGGCCCTATTGAATAATGAATGTTTTGAATTTTCTCCAAAAGTAAAGTAGTTGCAAACTCATCCTTTTAGAAACTTGTTTGGGCTGTTGAGAGGAGTAAAAAACCATCAAAAATTTAAATCCTGCATGATTTTACCAAGAAATGTGATTCTTCATTCAAAACCTGATTTTTGCTATTGGGCTCTATTGAATGGTGAATGTTTTGAATTTTCTCCAAAAGTAAAGTAGTTGCAAACTCATCCTTTTAGAAACTTGTTTGGGCTGTTGAGAGGAGTAAAAAACCATCAAAAATTTCAATCCTGCATGATTCTACCAAGAAATGTGATTCTTCATTCAAAACGCTGGTTTTTGCTATTGGGCTCTATTGAATAATGAATGTTTTGAATTTTCTCCAAAAGTAAAGTAGTTGCAAACTCATGCTTTTAGAGACTTGTTTGGGCTCATGAGAGGAGTAGAAAAACATCAAAAATTTCAGTCTTGCATGATTCTACCAAGAAATGTGTGTTCATTGAAACCGCTGGTTTTTGATAGTTTGGGCCCTATTGAATAATGAATGTTTTGAATTTTCTCCAAAAGTAAAGTAGTTGCAAACTCATCCTTTTAGAAACTTGTTTGGGCTGTTGAGAGGAGTAAAAAACCATCAAAAATTTCAATCCTGCATGATTTTACCAAGAAATGTGATTCTTCATTCAAAACCTGATTTTTGCTATTGGGCTCTATTGAATAGTGAATGTTTTGAATTTTCTCCAAAAGTAAAGTACTTGCAAACTCATGCTTTTAGAGACTTGTTTGGGCTCATGAGAGGAGTAGAAAAACATCAAAAATTTCAGTCCTGCATGATTCTACCAAGAAATGTGTGTTCATTGAAACCACTGGTTTTTGATAGTTTGGGCCCTATTGAATAATGAATGTTTTGAATTTTCTCCAAAAGTAAAGTAGTTGCAAACTCATCCTTTTAGAAACTTGTTTGGGCTGTTGAGAGGAGTAAAAAACCATCAAAAATTTCAATCCTGCATGATTTTACCAAGAAATGTGATTCTTCATTCAAAACCTGATTTTTGCTATTGGGCTCTATTGAATAGTGAATGTTTTGAATTTTCTCCAAAAGTAAAGTAGTTGCAAACTCATGCTTTTAGAGACTTGTTTGGGCTCATGAGAGGAGTAGAAAAACATCAAAAATTTCAGTCCTGCATGATTCTACCAAGAAATGTGTGTTCATTGAAACCGCTGGTTTTTGATAGTTTGGGCCCTATTGAATAATGAATGTTTTGAATTTTCTCCAAAAGTAAAGTAGTTGCAAACTCATCCTTTTAGAAACTTGTTTGGGCTGTTGAGAGGAGTAAAAAACCATCAAAAATTTCAATCCTGCATGATTCTACCAAGAAATGTGATTCTTCATTCAAAACGCTGGTTTTTGCTATTGGGCTCTATTGAATAATGAATGTTTTGAATTTTCTCCAAAAGTAAAGTAGTTGCAAACTCATGCTTTTAGAGACTTGTTTGGGCTCATGAGAGGAGTAGAAAAACATCAAAAATTTCAGTCCTGCATGATTCTACCAAGAAATGTGTGTTCATTGAAACCGCTGGTTTTTGATAGTTTGGGCCCTATTGAATAATGAATGTTTTGAATTTTCTCCAAAAGTAAAGTAGTTGCAAACTCATCCTTTTAGAAACTTGTTTGGGCTGTTGAGAGGAGTAAAAAACCATCAAAAATTTCAATCCTGCATGATTTTACCAAGAAATGTGATTCTTCATTCAAAACCTGATTTTTGCTATTGGGCTCTATTGAATAGTGAATGTTTTGAATTTTCTCCAAAAGTAAAGTACTTGCAAACTCATGCTTTTATAGACTTGTTTGGGCTCATGAGAGGAGTAGAAAAACATCAAAAAATTCAGTCCTGCATGATTCTACCAAGAAATGTGTGTTCATTGAAACCACTGGTTTTTGATAGTTTGGGCCCTATTGAATAATGAATGTTTTGAATTTTCTCCAAAAGTAAAGTAGTTGCAAACTCATCCTTTTAGAAACTTGTTTGGGCTGTTGAGAGGAGTAAAAAACCATCAAAAATTTCAATCCTGCATGATTTTACCAAGAAATGTGATTCTTCATTCAAAACCTGATTTTTGCTATTGGGCTCTATTGAATAGTGAATGTTTTGAATTTTCTCCAAAAGTAAAGTAGTTGCAAACTCATGCTTTTAGAGACTTGTTTGGGCTCATGAGAGGAGTAGAAAAACATCAAAAATTTCAGTCCTGCATGATTCTACCAAGAAATGTGTGTTCATTGAAACCGCTGGTTTTTGATAGTTTGGGCCCTATTGAATAATGAATGTTTTGAATTTTCTCCAAAAGTAAAGTAGTTGCAAACTCATCCTTTTAGAAACTTGTTTGGGCTGTTGAGAGGAGTAAAAAACCATCAAAAATTTCAATCCTGCATGATTCTACCAAGAAATGTGATTCTTCATTCAAAACGCTGGTTTTTGCTATTGGGCTCTATTGAATAATGAATGTTTTGAATTTTCTCCAAAAGTAAAGTAGTTGCAAACTCATGCTTTTAGAGACTTGTTTGGGCTCATGAGAGGAGTAGAAAAACATCAAAAATTTCAGTCCTGCATGATTCTACCAAGAAATGTGTGTTCATTGAAACCGCTGGTGTTTGATAGTTTGGGCCCTATTGAATAATGAATGTTTTGAATTTTCTCCAAAAGTAAAGTAGTTGCAAACTCATCCTTTTAGAAACTTGTTTGGGCTGTTGAGAGGAGTAAAAAACCATCAAAAATTTCAATCCTGCATGATTCTACCAAGAAATGTGATTCTTCATTCAAAACGCTGGTTTTTGCTATTGGGCTCTATTGAATAATGAATGTTTTGAATTTTCTCCAAAAGTAAAGTAGTTGCAAACTCATGCTTTTAGAGACTTGTTTGGGCTCATGAGAGGAGTAGAAAAACATCAAAAATTTCAGTCCTGCATGATTCTACCAAGAAATGTGTGTTCATTGAAACCGCTGGTGTTTGATAGTTTGGGCCCTATTGAATAATGAATGTTTTGAATTTTCTCCAAAAGTAAAGTAGTTGCAAACTCATCCTTTTAGAATCTTGTTTGGGCTGTTGAGAGGAGTAAAAAACCATCAAAAATTTCAATCCTGCATGATTTTACCAAGAAATGTGATTCTTCATTCAAAACCTGATTTTTGCTATTGGGCTCTATTGAATGGTGAATGTTTTGAATTTTCTCCAAAAGTAAAGTAGTTGCAAACTCATGCTTTTAGAGACTTGTTTGGGCTCATGAGAGGAGTAGAAAAACATCAAAAATTTCAGTCCTGCATGATTCTACCAAGAAATGTGTGTTCATTGAAACCGCTGGTTTTTGATAGTTTGGGCCCTATTGAATAATGAATGTTTTGAATTTTCTCCAAAAGTAAAGTAGTTGCAAACTCATCCTTTTAGAAACTTGTTTGGGCTGTTGAGAGGAGTAAAAAACCATCAAAAATTTCAATCCTGCATGATTTTACCAAGAAATGTGATTCTTCATTCAAAACCTGATTTTTGCTATTGGGCTCTATTGAATAGTGAATGTTTTGAATTTTCTCCAAAAGTAAAGTAGTTGCAAACTCATGCTTTTATAGACTTGTTTGGGCTCATGAGAGGAGTAGAAAAACATCAAAAATTTCAGTCCTGCATGATTCTACCAAGAAATATGTGTTCATTCAAACCGCTGGTTTTTGATAGTTTGGGCCCTATTGAATAATGAATGTTTTGAATTTTCTCCAAAAGTAAAGTAGTTGCAAACTCATCCTTTTAGAAACTTGTTTGGGCTGTTGAGAGGAGTAAAAAACCATCAAAAATTTCAATCCTATATGATTTTACCAAGAAATGTGATTCTTCATTCAAAACCTGATTTTTGCTATTGGGCTCTATTGAATGGTGAATGTTTTGAATTTTCTCCAAAAGTAAAGTAGTTGCAAACTCATCCTTTTAGAAACTTGTTTGGGCTGTTGAGAGGAGTAAAAAACCATCAAAAATTTCAATCCTGCATGATTCTACCAAGAAATGTGATTCTTCATTCAAAACGCTGGTTTTTGCTATTGGGCTCTATTGAATAATGAATGTTTTGAATTTTCTCCAAAAGTAAAGTAGTTGCAAACTCATGCTTTTAGAGACTTGTTTGGGCTCATGAGAGGAGTAGAAAAACATCAAAAATTTCAGTCTTGCATGATTCTACCAAGAAATGTGTGTTCATTGAAACCGCTGGTTTTTGATAGTTTGGGCCCTATTGAATAATGAATGTTTTGAATTTTCTCCAAAAGTAAAGTAGTTGCAAACTCATCCTTTTAGAAACTTGTTTGGGCTGTTGAGAGGAGTAAAAAACCATCAAAAATTTCAATCCTGCATGATTTTACCAAGAAATGTGATTCTTCATTCAAAACCTGATTTTTGCTATTGGGCTCTATTGAATAGTGAATGTTTTGAATTTTCTCCAAAAGTAAAGTACTTGCAAACTCATGCTTTTAGAGACTTGTTTGGGCTCATGAGAGGAGTAGAAAAACATCAAAAATTTCAGTCCTGCATGATTCTACCAAGAAATGTGTGTTCATTGAAACCACTGGTTTTTGATAGTTTGGGCCCTATTGAATAATGAATGTTTTGAATTTTCTCCAAAAGTAAAGTAGTTGCAAACTCATCCTTTTAGAAACTTGTTTGGGCTGTTGAGAGGAGTAAAAAACCATCAAAAATTTCAATCCTGCATGATTTTACCAAGAAATGTGATTCTTCATTCAAAACCTGATTTTTGCTATTGGGCTCTATTGAATAGTGAATGTTTTGAATTTTCTCCAAAAGTAAAGTAGTTGCAAACTCATGCTTTTAGAGACTTGTTTGGGCTCATGAGAGGAGTAGAAAAACATCAAAAATTTCAGTCCTGCATGATTCTACCAAGAAATGTGTGTTCATTGAAACCGCTGGTTTTTGATAGTTTGGGCCCTATTGAATAATGAATGTTTTGAATTTTCTCCAAAAGTAAAGTAGTTGCAAACTCATCCTTTTAGAAACTTGTTTGGGCTGTTGAGAGGAGTAAAAAACCATCAAAAATTTCAATCCTGCATGATTCTACCAAGAAATGTGATTCTTCATTCAAAACGCTGGTTTTTGCTATTGGGCTCTATTGAATAATGAATGTTTTGAATTTTCTCCAAAAGTAAAGTAGTTGCAAACTCATGCTTTTAGAGACTTGTTTGGGCTCATGAGAGGAGTAGAAAAACATCAAAAATTTCAGTCCTGCATGATTCTACCAAGAAATGTGTGTTCATTGAAACCGCTGGTGTTTGATTGTTTGGGCCCTATTGAATAATGAATGTTTTGAATTTTCTCCAAAAGTAAAGTAGTTGCAAACTCATCCTTTTAGAATCTTGTTTGGGCTGTTGAGAGGAGTAAAAAACCATCAAAAATTTCAATCCTGCATGATTTTACCAAGAAATGTGATTCTTCATTCAAAACCTGATTTTTGCTATTGGGCTCTATTGAATGGTGAATGTTTTGAATTTTCTCCAAAAGTAAAGTAGTTGCAAACTCATGCTTTTAGAGACTTGTTTGGGCTCATGAGAGGAGTAGAAAAACATCAAAAATTTCAGTCCTGCATGATTCTACCAAGAAATGTGTGTTCATTGAAACCGCTGGTTTTTGATAGTTTGGGCCCTATTGAATAATGAATGTTTTGAATTTTCTCCAAAAGTAAAGTAGTTGCAAACTCATCCTTTTAGAAACTTGTTTGGGCTGTTGAGAGGAGTAAAAAACCATCAAAAATTTCAATCCTGCATGATTTTACCAAGAAATGTGATTCTTCATTCAAAACCTGATTTTTGCTATTGGGCTCTATTGAATAGTGAATGTTTTGAATTTTCTCCAAAAGTAAAGTAGTTGCAAACTCATGCTTTTATAGACTTGTTTGGGCTCATGAGAGGAGTAGAAAAACATCAAAAATTTCAGTCCTGCATGATTCTACCAAGAAATGTGTGTTCATTCAAACCGCTGGTTTTTGATAGTTTGGGCCCTGTTGAATAATGAATGTTTTGAATTTTCTCCAAAAGTAAAGTAGTTGCAAACTCATCCTTTTAGAAACTTGTTTGGGCTGTTGAGAGGAGTAAAAAACCATCAAAAATTTCAATCCTGCATGATTCTACCAAGAAATGTGATTCTTCATTCAAAACGCTGGTTTTTGCTATTGGGCTCTATTGAATAATGAATGTTTTGAATTTTCTCCAAAAGTAAAGTAGTTGCAAACTCATGCTTTTAGAGACTTGTTTGGGCTCATGAGAGGAGTAGAAAAACATCAAAAATTTCAGTCCTGCATGATTCTACCAAGAAATGTGTGTTCATTCAAACCGCTGGTTTTTGATAGTTTGGGCCCTATTGAATAATGAATGTTTTGAATTTTCTCCAAAAGTAAAGTAGTTGCAAACTCATCCTTTTAGAAACTTGTTTGGGCTGTTGAGAGGAGTAAAAAACCATCAAAAATTTCAATCCTGCATGATTTTACCAAGAAATGTGATTCTTCATTCAAAACATGATTTTTGCTATTGGGCTCTATTGAATAGTGAATGTTTTGAATTTTCTCCAAAAGTAAAGTACTTGCAAACTCATGCTTTTAGAGACTTGTTTGGGCTCATGAGAGGAGTAGAAAAACATCAAAAATTTCAGTCCTGCATGATTCTACCAAGAAATGTGTGTTCATTGAAACCGCTGGTTTTTGATAGTTTGGGCCCTATTGAATAATGAATGTTTTGAATTTTCTCCAAAAGTAAAGTAGTTGCAAACTCATCCTTTTAGAAACTTGTTTGGGCTGTTGAGAGGAGTAAAAAACCATCAAAAATTTCAATCCTGCATGATTTTAACAAGAAATGTGATTCTTCATTCAAAACCTGATTTTTGCTATTGGGCTCTATTGAATAGTGAATGTTTTGAATTTTCTCCAAAAGTAAAGTAGTTGCAAACTCATGCTTTTAGAGACTTGTTTGGGCTCATGAGAGGAGTAGAAAAACATCAAAAATTTCAGTCCTGCATGATTCTACCAAGAAATGTGTGTTCATTGAAACCGCTGGTTTTTGATAGTTTGGGCCCTATTGAATAATGAATGTTTTGAATTTTCTCCAAAAGTAAAGTAGTTGCAAACTCATCCTTTTAGAAACTTGTTTGGGCTGTTGAGAGGAGTAAAAAACCATCAAAAATTTCAATCCTGCATGATTCTACCAAGAAATGTGATTCTTCATTCAAAACACTGGTTTTTGCTATTGGGCTCTATTGAATAATGAATGTTTTGAATTTTCTCCAAAAGTAAAGTAGTTGCAAACTCATGCTTTTAGAGACTTGTTTGGGCTCATGAGAGGAGTAGAAAAACATCAAAAATTTCAGTCCTGCATGATTTTACCAAGAAATGTGTGTTCATTGAAACCGCTGGTTTTTGATAGTTTGGGCCCTATTGAATAATGAATGTTTTGAATTTTCTCCAAAAGTAAAGTAGTTGCAAACTCATCCTTTTAGAAACTTGTTTGGGCTGTTGAGAGGAGTAAAAAACCATCAAAAATTTCAATCCTGCATGATTTTACCAAGAAATGTGATTCTTCATTCAAAACCTGATTTTTGCTATTGGGCTCTATTGAATAGTGAATGTTTTGAATTTTCTCCAAAAGTAAAGTAGTTGCAAACTCATGCTTTTAGAGACTTGTTTGGGCTCATGAGAGGAGTAGAAAAACATCAAAAATTTCAGTCCTGCATGATTCTACCAAGAAATGTGTGTTCATTGAAACCGCTGGTTTTTGATAGTTTGGGCCCTATTGAATAATGAATGTTTTGAATTTTCTCCAAAAGTAAAGTAGTTGCAAACTCATCCTTTTAGAAACTTGTTTGGGCTGTTGAGAGGAGTAAAAAACCATCAAAAATTTCAATCCTGCATGATTCTACCAAGAAATGTGATTCTTCATTCAAAACGCTGGTTTTTGCTATTGGGCTCTATTGAATAATGAATGTTTTGAATTTTCTCCAAAAGTAAAGTAGTTGCAAACTCATGCTTTTAGAGACTTGTTTGGGCTCATGAGAGGAGTAGAAAAACATCAAAAATTTCAGTCCTGCATGATTCTACCAAGAAATGTGTGTTCATTGAAACCGCTGGTGTTTGATAGTTTGGGCCCTATTGAATAATGAATGTTTTGAATTTTCTCCAAAAGTAAAGTAGTTGCAAACTCATCCTTTTAGAATCTTGTTTGGGCTGTTGAGAGGAGTAAAAAACCATCAAAAATTTCAATCCTGCATGATTTTACCAAGAAATGTGATTCTTCATTCAAAACCTGATTTTTGCTATTGGGCTCTATTGAATGGTGAATGTTTTGAATTTTCTCCAAAAGTAAAGTAGTTGCAAACTCATGCTTTTAGAGACTTGTTTGGGCTCATGAGAGGAGTAGAAAAACATCAAAAATTTCAGTCCTGCATGATTCTACCAAGAAATGTGTGTTCATTGAAACCGCTGGTTTTTGATAGTTTGGGCCCTATTGAATAATGAATGTTTTGAATTTTCTCCAAAAGTAAAGTAGTTGCAAACTCATCCTTTTAGAAACTTGTTTGGGCTGTTGAGAGGAGTAAAAAACCATCAAAAATTTCAATCCTGCATGATTTTACCAAGAAATGTGATTCTTCATTCAAAACCTGATTTTTGCTATTGGGCTCTATTGAATAGTGAATGTTTTGAATTTTCTCCAAAAGTAAAGTAGTTGCAAACTCATGCTTTTATAGACTTGTTTGGGCTCATGAGAGGAGTAGAAAAACATCAAAAATTTCAGTCCTGCATGATTCTACCAAGAAATGTGTGTTCATTCAAACCGCTGGTTTTTGATAGTTTGGGCCCTATTGAATAATGAATGTTTTGAATTTTCTCCAAAAGTAAAGTAGTTGCAAACTCATCCTTTTAGAAACTTGTTTGGGCTGTTGAGAGGAGTAAAAAACCATCAAAAATTTCAATCCTGCATGATTTTACCAAGAAATGTGATTCTTCATTCAAAACCTGATTTTTGCTATTGGGCTCTATTGAATGGTGAATGTTTTGAATTTTCTCCAAAAGTAAAGTAGTTGCAAACTCATCCTTTTAGAAACTTGTTTGGGCTGTTGAGAGGAGTAAAAAACCATCAAAAATTTCAATCCTGCATGATTCTACCAAGAAATGTGATTCTTCATTCAAAACGCTGGTTTTTGCTATTGGGCTCTATTGAATAATGAATGTTTTGAATTTTCTCCAAAAGTAAAGTAGTTGCAAACTCATGCTTTTAGAGACTTGTTTGGGCTCATGAGAGGAGTAGAAAAACATCAAAAATTTCAGTCTTGCATGATTCTACCAAGAAATGTGTGTTCATTGAAACCGCTGGTTTTTGATAGTTTGGGCCCTATTGAATAATGAATGTTTTGAATTTTCTCCAAAAGTAAAGTAGTTGCAAACTCATCCTTTTAGAAACTTGTTTGGGCTGTTGAGAGGAGTAAAAAACCATCAAAAATTTCAATCCTGCATGATTTTACCAAGAAATGTGATTCTTCATTCAAAACCTGATTTTTGCTATTGGGCTCTATTGAATAGTGAATGTTTTGAATTTTCTCCAAAAGTAAAGTACTTGCAAACTCATGCTTTTAGAGACTTGTTTGGGCTCATGAGAGGAGTAGAAAAACATCAAAATTTTCAGTCCTGCATGATTCTACCAAGAAATGTGTGTTCATTGAAACCACTGGTTTTTGATAGTTTGGGCCCTATTGAATAATGAATGTTTTGAATTTTCTCCAAAAGTAAAGTAGTTGCAAACTCATCCTTTTAGAAACTTGTTTGGGCTGTTGAGAGGAGTAAAAAACCATCAAAAATTTCAATCCTGCATGATTTTACCAAGAAATGTGATTCTTCATTCAAAACCTGATTTTTGCTATTGGGCTCTATTGAATAGTGAATGTTTTGAATTTTCTCCAAAAGTAAAGTAGTTGCAAACTCATGCTTTTAGAGACTTGTTTGGGCTCATGAGAGGAGTAGAAAAACATCAAAAATTTCAGTCCTGCATGATTCTACCAAGAAATGTGTGTTCATTGAAACCGCTGGTTTTTGATAGTTTGGGCCCTATTGAATAATGAATGTTTTGAATTTTCTCCAAAAGTAAAGTAGTTGCAAACTCATCCTTTTAGAAACTTGTTTGGGCTGTTGAGAGGAGTAAAAAACCATCAAAAATTTCAATCCTGCATGATTCTACCAAGAAATGTGATTCTTCATTCAAAACGCTGGTTTTTGCTATTGGGCTCTATTGAATAATGAATGTTTTGAATTTTCTCCAAAAGTAAAGTAGTTGCAAACTCATGCTTTTAGAGACTTGTTTGGGCTCATGAGAGGAGTAGAAAAACATCAAAAATTTCAGTCCTGCATGATTCTACCAAGAAATGTGTGTTCATTGAAACCGCTGGTTTTTGATAGTTTGGGCCCTATTGAATAATGAATGTTTTGAATTTTCTCCAAAAGTAAAGTAGTTGCAAACTCATCCTTTTAGAAACTTGTTTGGGCTGTTGAGAGGAGTAAAAAACCATCAAAAATTTCAATCCTGCATGATTTTACCAAGAAATGTGATTCTTCATTCAAAACCTGATTTTTGCTATTGGGCTCTATTGAATAGTGAATGTTTTGAATTTTCTCCAAAAGTAAAGTACTTGCAAACTCATGCTTTTATAGACTTGTTTGGGCTCATGAGAGGAGTAGAAAAACATCAAAAAATTCAGTCCTGCATGATTCTACCAAGAAATGTGTGTTCATTGAAACCACTGGTTTTTGATAGTTTGGGCCCTATTGAATAATGAATGTTTTGAATTTTCTCCAAAAGTAAAGTAGTTGCAAACTCATCCTTTTAGAAACTTGTTTGGGCTGTTGAGAGGAGTAAAAAACCATCAAAAATTTCAATCCTGCATGATTTTACCAAGAAATGTGATTCTTCATTCAAAACCTGATTTTTGCTATTGGGCTCTATTGAATAGTGAATGTTTTGAATTTTCTCCAAAAGTAAAGTAGTTGCAAACTCATGCTTTTAGAGACTTGTTTGGGCTCATGAGAGGAGTAGAAAAACATCAAAAATTTCAGTCCTGCATGATTCTACCAAGAAATGTGTGTTCATTGAAACCGCTGGTTTTTGATAGTTTGGGCCCTATTGAATAATGAATGTTTTGAATTTTCTCCAAAAGTAAAGTAGTTGCAAACTCATCCTTTTAGAAACTTGTTTGGGCTGTTGAGAGGAGTAAAAAACCATCAAAAATTTCAATCCTGCATGATTCTACCAAGAAATGTGATTCTTCATTCAAAACGCTGGTTTTTGCTATTGGGCTCTATTGAATAATGAATGTTTTGAATTTTCTCCAAAAGTAAAGTAGTTGCAAACTCATGCTTTTAGAGACTTGTTTGGGCTCATGAGAGGAGTAGAAAAACATCAAAAATTTCAGTCCTGCATGATTCTACCAAGAAATGTGTGTTCATTGAAACCGCTGGTGTTTGATAGTTTGGGCCCTATTGAATAATGAATGTTTTGAATTTTCTCCAAAAGTAAAGTAGTTGCAAACTCATCCTTTTAGAAACTTGTTTGGGCTGTTGAGAGGAGTAAAAAACCATCAAAAATTTCAATCCTGCATGATTCTACCAAGAAATGTGATTCTTCATTCAAAACGCTGGTTTTTGCTATTGGGCTCTATTGAATAATGAATGTTTTGAATTTTCTCCAAAAGTAAAGTAGTTGCAAACTCATGCTTTTAGAGACTTGTTTGGGCTCATGAGAGGAGTAGAAAAACATCAAAAATTTCAGTCCTGCATGATTCTACCAAGAAATGTGTGTTCATTGAAACCGCTGGTGTTTGATAGTTTGGGCCCTATTGAATAATGAATGTTTTGAATTTTCTCCAAAAGTAAAGTAGTTGCAAACTCATCCTTTTAGAATCTTGTTTGGGCTGTTGAGAGGAGTAAAAAACCATCAAAAATTTCAATCCTGCATGATTTTACCAAGAAATGTGATTCTTCATTCAAAACCTGATTTTTGCTATTGGGCTCTATTGAATGGTGAATGTTTTGAATTTTCTCCAAAAGTAAAGTAGTTGCAAACTCATGCTTTTAGAGACTTGTTTGGGCTCATGAGAGGAGTAGAAAAACATCAAAAATTTCAGTCCTGCATGATTCTACCAAGAAATGTGTGTTCATTGAAACCGCTGGTTTTTGATAGTTTGGGCCCTATTGAATAATGAATGTTTTGAATTTTCTCCAAAAGTAAAGTAGTTGCAAACTCATCCTTTTAGAAACTTGTTTGGGCTGTTGAGAGGAGTAAAAAACCATCAAAAATTTCAATCCTGCATGATTTTACCAAGAAATGTGATTCTTCATTCAAAACCTGATTTTTGCTATTGGGCTCTATTGAATAGTGAATGTTTTGAATTTTCTCCAAAAGTAAAGTAGTTGCAAACTCATGCTTTTATAGACTTGTTTGGGCTCATGAGAGGAGTAGAAAAACATCAAAAATTTCAGTCCTGCATGATTCTACCAAGAAATGTGTGTTCATTCAAACCGCTGGTTTTTGATAGTTTGGGCCCTATTGAATAATGAATGTTTTGAATTTTCTCCAAAAGTAAAGTAGTTGCAAACTCATCCTTTTAGAAACTTGTTTGGGCTGTTGAGAGGAGTAAAAAACCATCAAAAATTTCAATCCTATATGATTTTACCAAGAAATGTGATTCTTCATTCAAAACCTGATTTTTGCTATTGGGCTCTATTGAATGGTGAATGTTTTGAATTTTCTCCAAAAGTAAAGTAGTTGCAAACTCATCCTTTTAGAAACTTGTTTGGGCTGTTGAGAGGAGTAAAAAACCATCAAAAATTTCAATCCTGCATGATTCTACCAAGAAATGTGATTCTTCATTCAAAACGCTGGTTTTTGCTATTGGGCTCTATTGAATAATGAATGTTTTGAATTTTCTCCAAAAGTAAAGTAGTTGCAAACTCATGCTTTTAGAGACTTGTTTGGGCTCATGAGAGGAGTAGAAAAACATCAAAAATTTCAGTCTTGCATGATTCTACCAAGAAATGTGTGTTCATTGAAACCGCTGGTTTTTGATAGTTTGGGCCCTATTGAATAATGAATGTTTTGAATTTTCTCCAAAAGTAAAGTAGTTGCAAACTCATCCTTTTAGAAACTTGTTTGGGCTGTTGAGAGGAGTAAAAAACCATCAAAAATTTCAATCCTGCATGATTTTACCAAGAAATGTGATTCTTCATTCAAAACCTGATTTTTGCTATTGGGCTCTATTGAATAGTGAATGTTTTGAATTTTCTCCAAAAGTAAAGTACTTGCAAACTCATGCTTTTAGAGACTTGTTTGGGCTCATGAGAGGAGTAGAAAAACATCAAAAATTTCAGTCCTGCATGATTCTACCAAGAAATGTGTGTTCATTGAAACCACTGGTTTTTGATAGTTTGGGCCCTATTGAATAATGAATGTTTTGAATTTTCTCCAAAAGTAAAGTAGTTGCAAACTCATCCTTTTAGAAACTTGTTTGGGCTGTTGAGAGGAGTAAAAAACCATCAAAAATTTCAATCCTGCATGATTTTACCAAGAAATGTGATTCTTCATTCAAAACCTGATTTTTGCTATTGGGCTCTATTGAATAGTGAATGTTTTGAATTTTCTCCAAAAGTAAAGTAGTTGCAAACTCATGCTTTTAGAGACTTGTTTGGGCTCATGAGAGGAGTAGAAAAACATCAAAAATTTCAGTCCTGCATGATTCTACCAAGAAATGTGTGTTCATTGAAACCGCTGGTTTTTGATAGTTTGGGCCCTATTGAA
The DNA here is from genome assembly GCF_039654945.1 of Dendrobates tinctorius. Lineage (NCBI taxonomy): Eukaryota > Metazoa > Chordata > Amphibia > Anura > Dendrobatidae > Dendrobates > Dendrobates tinctorius. Next base: position 1,450,679 of record NW_027362076.1, read on the forward strand.
TAATGAATGTTTTGAATTTTCTCCAAAAGTAAAGTAGTTGCAAACTCATCCTTTTAGAAACTTGTTTGGGCTGTTGAGAGGAGTAAAAAACCATCAAAAATTTCAATCCTGCATGATTCTACCAAGAAATGTGATTCTTCATTCAAAACGCTGGTTTTTGCTATTGGGCTCTATTGAATAATGAATGTTTTGAATTTTCTCCAAAAGTAAAGTAGTTGCAAACTCATGCTTTTAGAGACTTGTTTGGGCTCATGAGAGGAGTAGAAAAACATCAAAAATTTCAGTCCTGCATGATTCTACCAAGAAATGTGTGTTCATTGAAACCGCTGGTGTTTGATTGTTTGGGCCCTATTGAATAATGAATGTTTTGAATTTTCTCCAAAAGTAAAGTAGTTGCAAACTCATCCTTTTAGAATCTTGTTTGGGCTGTTGAGAGGAGTAAAAAACCATCAAAAATTTCAATCCTGCATGATTTTACCAAGAAATGTGATTCTTCATTCAAAACCTGATTTTTGCTATTGGGCTCTATTGAATGGTGAATGTTTTGAATTTTCTCCAAAAGTAAAGTAGTTGCAAACTCATGCTTTTAGAGACTTGTTTGGGCTCATGAGAGGAGTAGAAAAACATCAAAAATTTCAGTCCTGCATGATTCTACCAAGAAATGTGTGTTCATTGAAACCGCTGGTTTTTGATAGTTTGGGCCCTATTGAATAATGAATGTTTTGAATTTTCTCCAAAAGTAAAGTAGTTGCAAACTCATCCTTTTAGAAACTTGTTTGGGCTGTTGAGAGGAGTAAAAAACCATCAAAAATTTCAATCCTGCATGATTTTACCAAGAAATGTGATTCTTCATTCAAAACCTGATTTTTGCTATTGGGCTCTATTGAATAGTGAATGTTTTGAATTTTCTCCAAAAGTAAAGTAGTTGCAAACTCATGCTTTTATAGACTTGTTTGGGCTCATGAGAGGAGTAGAAAAACATCAAAAATTTCAGTCCTGCATGATTCTACCAAGAAATGTGTGTTCATTCAAACCGCTGGTTTTTGATAGTTTGGGCCCTGTTGAATAATGAATGTTTTGAATTTTCTCCAAAAGTAAAGTAGTTGCAAACTCATCCTTTTAGAAACTTGTTTGGGCTGTTGAGAGGAGTAAAAAACCATCAAAAATTTCAATCCTGCATGATTCTACCAAGAAATGTGATTCTTCATTCAAAACGCTGGTTTTTGCTATTGGGCTCTATTGAATAATGAATGTTTTGAATTTTCTCCAAAAGTAAAGTAGTTGCAAACTCATGCTTTTAGAGACTTGTTTGGGCTCATGAGAGGAGTAGAAAAACATCAAAAATTTCAGTCCTGCATGATTCTACCAAGAAATGTGTGTTCATTCAAACCGCTGGTTTTTGATAGTTTGGGCCCTATTGAATAATGAATGTTTTGAATTTTCTCCAAAAGTAAAGTAGTTGCAAACTCATCCTTTTAGAAACTTGTTTGGGCTGTTGAGAGGAGTAAAAAACCATCAAAAATTTCAATCCTGCATGATTTTACCAAGAAATGTGATTCTTCATTCAAAACATGATTTTTGCTATTGGGCTCTATTGAATAGTGAATGTTTTGAATTTTCTCCAAAAGTAAAGTACTTGCAAACTCATGCTTTTAGAGACTTGTTTGGGCTCATGAGAGGAGTAGAAAAACATCAAAAATTTCAGTCCTGCATGATTCTACCAAGAAATGTGTGTTCATTGAAACCGCTGGTTTTTGATAGTTTGGGCCCTATTGAATAATGAATGTTTTGAATTTTCTCCAAAAGTAAAGTAGTTGCAAACTCATCCTTTTAGAAACTTGTTTGGGCTGTTGAGAGGAGTAAAAAACCATCAAAAATTTCAATCCTGCATGATTTTAACAAGAAATGTGATTCTTCATTCAAAACCTGATTTTTGCTATTGGGCTCTATTGAATAGTGAATGTTTTGAATTTTCTCCAAAAGTAAAGTAGTTGCAAACTCATGCTTTTAGAGACTTGTTTGGGCTCATGAGAGGAGTAGAAAAACATCAAAAATTTCAGTCCTGCATGATTCTACCAAGAAATGTGTGTTCATTGAAACCGCTGGTTTTTGATAGTTTGGGCCCTATTGAATAATGAATGTTTTGAATTTTCTCCAAAAGTAAAGTAGTTGCAAACTCATCCTTTTAGAAACTTGTTTGGGCTGTTGAGAGGAGTAAAAAACCATCAAAAATTTCAATCCTGCATGATTCTACCAAGAAATGTGATTCTTCATTCAAAACACTGGTTTTTGCTATTGGGCTCTATTGAATAATGAATGTTTTGAATTTTCTCCAAAAGTAAAGTAGTTGCAAACTCATGCTTTTAGAGACTTGTTTGGGCTCATGAGAGGAGTAGAAAAACATCAAAAATTTCAGTCCTGCATGATTTTACCAAGAAATGTGTGTTCATTGAAACCGCTGGTTTTTGATAGTTTGGGCCCTATTGAATAATGAATGTTTTGAATTTTCTCCAAAAGTAAAGTAGTTGCAAACTCATCCTTTTAGAAACTTGTTTGGGCTGTTGAGAGGAGTAAAAAACCATCAAAAATTTCAATCCTGCATGATTTTACCAAGAAATGTGATTCTTCATTCAAAACCTGATTTTTGCTATTGGGCTCTATTGAATAGTGAATGTTTTGAATTTTCTCCAAAAGTAAAGTAGTTGCAAACTCATGCTTTTAGAGACTTGTTTGGGCTCATGAGAGGAGTAGAAAAACATCAAAAATTTCAGTCCTGCATGATTCTACCAAGAAATGTGTGTTCATTGAAACCGCTGGTTTTTGATAGTTTGGGCCCTATTGAATAATGAATGTTTTGAATTTTCTCCAAAAGTAAAGTAGTTGCAAACTCATCCTTTTAGAAACTTGTTTGGGCTGTTGAGAGGAGTAAAAAACCATCAAAAATTTCAATCCTGCATGATTCTACCAAGAAATGTGATTCTTCATTCAAAACGCTGGTTTTTGCTATTGGGCTCTATTGAATAATGAATGTTTTGAATTTTCTCCAAAAGTAAAGTAGTTGCAAACTCATGCTTTTAGAGACTTGTTTGGGCTCATGAGAGGAGTAGAAAAACATCAAAAATTTCAGTCCTGCATGATTCTACCAAGAAATGTGTGTTCATTGAAACCGCTGGTGTTTGATAGTTTGGGCCCTATTGAATAATGAATGTTTTGAATTTTCTCCAAAAGTAAAGTAGTTGCAAACTCATCCTTTTAGAATCTTGTTTGGGCTGTTGAGAGGAGTAAAAAACCATCAAAAATTTCAATCCTGCATGATTTTACCAAGAAATGTGATTCTTCATTCAAAACCTGATTTTTGCTATTGGGCTCTATTGAATGGTGAATGTTTTGAATTTTCTCCAAAAGTAAAGTAGTTGCAAACTCATGCTTTTAGAGACTTGTTTGGGCTCATGAGAGGAGTAGAAAAACATCAAAAATTTCAGTCCTGCATGATTCTACCAAGAAATGTGTGTTCATTGAAACCGCTGGTTTTTGATAGTTTGGGCCCTATTGAATAATGAATGTTTTGAATTTTCTCCAAAAGTAAAGTAGTTGCAAACTCATCCTTTTAGAAACTTGTTTGGGCTGTTGAGAGGAGTAAAAAACCATCAAAAATTTCAATCCTGCATGATTTTACCAAGAAATGTGATTCTTCATTCAAAACCTGATTTTTGCTATTGGGCTCTATTGAATAGTGAATGTTTTGAATTTTCTCCAAAAGTAAAGTAGTTGCAAACTCATGCTTTTATAGACTTGTTTGGGCTCATGAGAGGAGTAGAAAAACATCAAAAATTTCAGTCCTGCATGATTCTACCAAGAAATGTGTGTTCATTCAAACCGCTGGTTTTTGATAGTTTGGGCCCTATTGAATAATGAATGTTTTGAATTTTCTCCAAAAGTAAAGTAGTTGCAAACTCATCCTTTTAGAAACTTGTTTGGGCTGTTGAGAGGAGTAAAAAACCATCAAAAATTTCAATCCTGCATGATTTTACCAAGAAATGTGATTCTTCATTCAAAACCTGATTTTTGCTATTGGGCTCTATTGAATGGTGAATGTTTTGAATTTTCTCCAAAAGTAAAGTAGTTGCAAACTCATCCTTTTAGAAACTTGTTTGGGCTGTTGAGAGGAGTAAAAAACCATCAAAAATTTCAATCCTGCATGATTCTACCAAGAAATGTGATTCTTCATTCAAAACGCTGGTTTTTGCTATTGGGCTCTATTGAATAATGAATGTTTTGAATTTTCTCCAAAAGTAAAGTAGTTGCAAACTCATGCTTTTAGAGACTTGTTTGGGCTCATGAGAGGAGTAGAAAAACATCAAAAATTTCAGTCTTGCATGATTCTACCAAGAAATGTGTGTTCATTGAAACCGCTGGTTTTTGATAGTTTGGGCCCTATTGAATAATGAATGTTTTGAATTTTCTCCAAAAGTAAAGTAGTTGCAAACTCATCCTTTTAGAAACTTGTTTGGGCTGTTGAGAGGAGTAAAAAACCATCAAAAATTTCAATCCTGCATGATTTTACCAAGAAATGTGATTCTTCATTCAAAACCTGATTTTTGCTATTGGGCTCTATTGAATAGTGAATGTTTTGAATTTTCTCCAAAAGTAAAGTACTTGCAAACTCATGCTTTTAGAGACTTGTTTGGGCTCATGAGAGGAGTAGAAAAACATCAAAAATTTCAGTCCTGCATGATTCTACCAAGAAATGTGTGTTCATTGAAACCACTGGTTTTTGATAGTTTGGGCCCTATTGAATAATGAATGTTTTGAATTTTCTCCAAAAGTAAAGTAGTTGCAAACTCATCCTTTTAGAAACTTGTTTGGGCTGTTGAGAGGAGTAAAAAACCATCAAAAATTTCAATCCTGCATGATTTTACCAAGAAATGTGATTCTTCATTCAAAACCTGATTTTTGCTATTGGGCTCTATTGAATAGTGAATGTTTTGAATTTTCTCCAAAAGTAAAGTAGTTGCAAACTCATGCTTTTAGAGACTTGTTTGGGCTCATGAGAGGAGTAGAAAAACATCAAAAATTTCAGTCCTGCATGATTCTACCAAGAAATGTGTGTTCATTGAAACCGCTGGTTTTTGATAGTTTGGGCCCTATTGAATAATGAATGTTTTGAATTTTCTCCAAAAGTAAAGTAGTTGCAAACTCATCCTTTTAGAAACTTGTTTGGGCTGTTGAGAGGAGTAAAAAACCATCAAAAATTTCAATCCTGCATGATTCTACCAAGAAATGTGATTCTTCATTCAAAACGCTGGTTTTTGCTATTGGGCTCTATTGAATAATGAATGTTTTGAATTTTCTCCAAAAGTAAAGTAGTTGCAAACTCATGCTTTTAGAGACTTGTTTGGGCTCATGAGAGGAGTAGAAAAACATCAAAAATTTCAGTCCTGCATGATTCTACCAAGAAATGTGTGTTCATTGAAACCGCTGGTGTTTGATTGTTTGGGCCCTATTGAATAATGAATGTTTTGAATTTTCTCCAAAAGTAAAGTAGTTGCAAACTCATCCTTTTAGAATCTTGTTTGGGCTGTTGAGAGGAGTAAAAAACCATCAAAAATTTCAATCCTGCATGATTTTACCAAGAAATGTGATTCTTCATTCAAAACCTGATTTTTGCTATTGGGCTCTATTGAATGGTGAATGTTTTGAATTTTCTCCAAAAGTAAAGTAGTTGCAAACTCATGCTTTTAGAGACTTGTTTGGGCTCATGAGAGGAGTAGAAAAACATCAAAAATTTCAGTCCTGCATGATTCTACCAAGAAATGTGTGTTCATTGAAACCGCTGGTTTTTGATAGTTTGGGCCCTATTGAATAATGAATGTTTTGAATTTTCTCCAAAAGTAAAGTAGTTGCAAACTCATCCTTTTAGAAACTTGTTTGGGCTGTTGAGAGGAGTAAAAAACCATCAAAAATTTCAATCCTGCATGATTTTACCAAGAAATGTGATTCTTCATTCAAAACCTGATTTTTGCTATTGGGCTCTATTGAATAGTGAATGTTTTGAATTTTCTCCAAAAGTAAAGTAGTTGCAAACTCATGCTTTTATAGACTTGTTTGGGCTCATGAGAGGAGTAGAAAAACATCAAAAATTTCAGTCCTGCATGATTCTACCAAGAAATGTGTGTTCATTCAAACCGCTGGTTTTTGATAGTTTGGGCCCTGTTGAATAATGAATGTTTTGAATTTTCTCCAAAAGTAAAGTAGTTGCAAACTCATCCTTTTAGAAACTTGTTTGGGCTGTTGAGAGGAGTAAAAAACCATCAAAAATTTCAATCCTGCATGATTCTACCAAGAAATGTGATTCTTCATTCAAAACGCTGGTTTTTGCTATTGGGCTCTATTGAATAATGAATGTTTTGAATTTTCTCCAAAAGTAAAGTAGTTGCAAACTCATGCTTTTAGAGACTTGTTTGGGCTCATGAGAGGAGTAGAAAAACATCAAAAATTTCAGTCCTGCATGATTCTACCAAGAAATGTGTGTTCATTCAAACCGCTGGTTTTTGATAGTTTGGGCCCTATTGAATAATGAATGTTTTGAATTTTCTCCAAAAGTAAAGTAGTTGCAAACTCATCCTTTTAGAAACTTGTTTGGGCTGTTGAGAGGAGTAAAAAACCATCAAAAATTTCAATCCTGCATGATTTTACCAAGAAATGTGATTCTTCATTCAAAACATGATTTTTGCTATTGGGCTCTATTGAATAGTGAATGTTTTGAATTTTCTCCAAAAGTAAAGTACTTGCAAACTCATGCTTTTAGAGACTTGTTTGGGCTCATGAGAGGAGTAGAAAAACATCAAAAATTTCAGTCCTGCATGATTCTACCAAGAAATGTGTGTTCATTGAAACCGCTGGTTTTTGATAGTTTGGGCCCTATTGAATAATGAATGTTTTGAATTTTCTCCAAAAGTAAAGTAGTTGCAAACTCATCCTTTTAGAAACTTGTTTGGGCTGTTGAGAGGAGTAAAAAACCATCAAAAATTTCAATCCTGCATGATTTTAACAAGAAATGTGATTCTTCATTCAAAACCTGATTTTTGCTATTGGGCTCTATTGAATAGTGAATGTTTTGAATTTTCTCCAAAAGTAAAGTAGTTGCAAACTCATGCTTTTAGAGACTTGTTTGGGCTCATGAGAGGAGTAGAAAAACATCAAAAATTTCAGTCCTGCATGATTCTACCAAGAAATGTGTGTTCATTGAAACCGCTGGTTTTTGATAGTTTGGGCCCTATTGAATAATGAATGTTTTGAATTTTCTCCAAAAGTAAAGTAGTTGCAAACTCATCCTTTTAGAAACTTGTTTGGGCTGTTGAGAGGAGTAAAAAACCATCAAAAATTTCAATCCTGCATGATTCTACCAAGAAATGTGATTCTTCATTCAAAACACTGGTTTTTGCTATTGGGCTCTATTGAATAATGAATGTTTTGAATTTTCTCCAAAAGTAAAGTAGTTGCAAACTCATGCTTTTAGAGACTTGTTTGGGCTCATGAGAGGAGTAGAAAAACATCAAAAATTTCAGTCCTGCATGATTTTACCAAGAAATGTGTGTTCATTGAAACCGCTGGTTTTTGATAGTTTGGGCCCTATTGAATAATGAATGTTTTGAATTTTCTCCAAAAGTAAAGTAGTTGCAAACTCATCCTTTTAGAAACTTGTTTGGGCTGTTGAGAGGAGTAAAAAACCATCAAAAATTTCAATCCTGCATGATTTTACCAAGAAATGTGATTCTTCATTCAAAACCTGATTTTTGCTATTGGGCTCTATTGAATAGTGAATGTTTTGAATTTTCTCCAAAAGTAAAGTAGTTGCAAACTCATGCTTTTAGAGACTTGTTTGGGCTCATGAGAGGAGTAGAAAAACATCAAAAATTTCAGTCCTGCATGATTCTACCAAGAAATGTGTGTTCATTGAAACCGCTGGTTTTTGATAGTTTGGGCCCTATTGAATAATGAATGTTTTGAATTTTCTCCAAAAGTAAAGTAGTTGCAAACTCATCCTTTTAGAAACTTGTTTGGGCTGTTGAGAGGAGTAAAAAACCATCAAAAATTTCAATCCTGCATGATTCTACCAAGAAATGTGATTCTTCATTCAAAACGCTGGTTTTTGCTATTGGGCTCTATTGAATAATGAATGTTTTGAATTTTCTCCAAAAGTAAAGTAGTTGCAAACTCATGCTTTTAGAGACTTGTTTGGGCTCATGAGAGGAGTAGAAAAACATCAAAAATTTCAGTCCTGCATGATTCTACCAAGAAATGTGTGTTCATTGAAACCGCTGGTGTTTGATAGTTTGGGCCCTATTGAATAATGAATGTTTTGAATTTTCTCCAAAAGTAAAGTAGTTGCAAACTCATCCTTTTAGAATCTTGTTTGGGCTGTTGAGAGGAGTAAAAAACCATCAAAAATTTCAATCCTGCATGATTTTACCAAGAAATGTGATTCTTCATTCAAAACCTGATTTTTGCTATTGGGCTCTATTGAATGGTGAATGTTTTGAATTTTCTCCAAAAGTAAAGTAGTTGCAAACTCATGCTTTTAGAGACTTGTTTGGGCTCATGAGAGGAGTAGAAAAACATCAAAAATTTCAGTCCTGCATGATTCTACCAAGAAATGTGTGTTCATTGAAACCGCTGGTTTTTGATAGTTTGGGCCCTATTGAATAATGAATGTTTTGAATTTTCTCCAAAAGTAAAGTAGTTGCAAACTCATCCTTTTAGAAACTTGTTTGGGCTGTTGAGAGGAGTAAAAAACCATCAAAAATTTCAATCCTGCATGATTTTACCAAGAAATGTGATTCTTCATTCAAAACCTGATTTTTGCTATTGGGCTCTATTGAATAGTGAATGTTTTGAATTTTCTCCAAAAGTAAAGTAGTTGCAAACTCATGCTTTTATAGACTTGTTTGGGCTCATGAGAGGAGTAGAAAAACATCAAAAATTTCAGTCCTGCATGATTCTACCAAGAAATGTGTGTTCATTCAAACCGCTGGTTTTTGATAGTTTGGGCCCTATTGAATAATGAATGTTTTGAATTTTCTCCAAAAGTAAAGTAGTTGCAAACTCATCCTTTTAGAAACTTGTTTGGGCTGTTGAGAGGAGTAAAAAACCATCAAAAATTTCAATCCTGCATGATTTTACCAAGAAATGTGATTCTTCATTCAAAACCTGATTTTTGCTATTGGGCTCTATTGAATGGTGAATGTTTTGAATTTTCTCCAAAAGTAAAGTAGTTGCAAACTCATCCTTTTAGAAACTTGTTTGGGCTGTTGAGAGGAGTAAAAAACCATCAAAAATTTCAATCCTGCATGATTCTACCAAGAAATGTGATTCTTCATTCAAAACGCTGGTTTTTGCTATTGGGCTCTATTGAATAATGAATGTTTTGAATTTTCTCCAAAAGTAAAGTAGTTGCAAACTCATGCTTTTAGAGACTTGTTTGGGCTCATGAGAGGAGTAGAAAAACATCAAAAATTTCAGTCTTGCATGATTCTACCAAGAAATGTGTGTTCATTGAAACCGCTGGTTTTTGATAGTTTGGGCCCTATTGAATAATGAATGTTTTGAATTTTCTCCAAAAGTAAAGTAGTTGCAAACTCATCCTTTTAGAAACTTGTTTGGGCTGTTGAGAGGAGTAAAAAACCATCAAAAATTTCAATCCTGCATGATTTTACCAAGAAATGTGATTCTTCATTCAAAACCTGATTTTTGCTATTGGGCTCTATTGAATAGTGAATGTTTTGAATTTTCTCCAAAAGTAAAGTACTTGCAAACTCATGCTTTTAGAGACTTGTTTGGGCTCATGAGAGGAGTAGAAAAACATCAAAAATTTCAGTCCTGCATGATTCTACCAAGAAATGTGTGTTCATTGAAACCGCTGGTTTTTGATAGTTTGGGCCCTATTGAATAATGAATGTTTTGAATTTTCTCCAAAAGTAAAGTAGTTGCAAACTCATCCTTTTAGAAACTTGTTTGGGCTGTTGAGAGGAGTAAAAAACCATCAAAAATTTCAATCCTGCATGATTCTACCAAGAAATGTGATTCTTCATTCAAAACGCTGGTTTTTGCTATTGGGCTCTATTGAATAATGAATGTTTTGAATTTTCTCCAAAAGTAAAGTAGTTGCAAACTCATGCTTTTAGAGACTTGTTTGGGCTCATGAGAGGAGTAGAAAAACATCAAAAATTTCAGTCCTGCATGATTCTACCAAGAAATGTGTGTTCATTGAAACCGCTGGTTTTTGATAGTTTGGGCCCTATTGAATAATGAATGTTTTGAATTTTCTCCAAAAGTAAAGTAGTTGCAAACTCATCCTTTTAGAAACTTGTTTGGGCTGTTGAGAGGAGTAAAAAACCATCAAAAATTTCAATCCTGCATGATTTTACCAAGAAATGTGATTCTTCATTCAAAACCTGATTTTTGCTATTGGGCTCTATTGAATAGTGAATGTTTTGAATTTTCTCCAAAAGTAAAGTACTTGCAAACTCATGCTTTTATAGACTTGTTTGGGCTCATGAGAGGAGTAGAAAAACATCAAAAAATTCAGTCCTGCATGATTCTACCAAGAAATGTGTGTTCATTGAAACCACTGGTTTTTGATAGTTTGGGCCCTATTGAATAATGAATGTTTTGAATTTTCTCCAAAAGTAAAGTAGTTGCAAACTCATCCTTTTAGAAACTTGTTTGGGCTGTTGAGAGGAGTAAAAAACCATCAAAAATTTCAATCCTGCATGATTTTACCAAGAAATGTGATTCTTCATTCAAAACCTGATTTTTGCTATTGGGCTCTATTGAATAGTGAATGTTTTGAATTTTCTCCAAAAGTAAAGTAGTTGCAAACTCATGCTTTTAGAGACTTGTTTGGGCTCATGAGAGGAGTAGAAAAACATCAAAAATTTCAGTCCTGCATGATTCTACCAAGAAATGTGTGTTCATTGAAACCGCTGGTTTTTGATAGTTTGGGCCCTATTGAATAATGAATGTTTTGAATTTTCTCCAAAAGTAAAGTAGTTGCAAACTCATCCTTTTAGAAACTTGTTTGGGCTGTTGAGAGGAGTAAAAAACCATCAAAAATTTCAATCCTGCATGATTCTACCAAGAAATGTGATTCTTCATTCAAAACGCTGGTTTTTGCTATTGGGCTCTATTGAATAATGAATGTTTTGAATTTTCTCCAAAAGTAAAGTAGTTGCAAACTCATGCTTTTAGAGACTTGTTTGGGCTCATGAGAGGAGTAGAAAAACATCAAAAATTTCAGTCCTGCATGATTCTACCAAGAAATGTGTGTTCATTGAAACCGCTGGTGTTTGATAGTTTGGGCCCTATTGAATAATGAATGTTTTGAATTTTCTCCAAAAGTAAAGTAGTTGCAAACTCATCCTTTTAGAAACTTGTTTGGGCTGTTGAGAGGAGTAAAAAACCATCAAAAATTTCAATCCTGCATGATTCTACCAAGAAATGTGATTCTTCATTCAAAACGCTGGTTTTTGCTATTGGGCTCTATTGAATAATGAATGTTTTGAATTTTCTCCAAAAGTAAAGTAGTTGCAAACTCATGCTTTTAGAGACTTGTTTGGGCTCATGAGAGGAGTAGAAAAACATCAAAAATTTCAGTCCTGCATGATTCTACCAAGAAATGTGTGTTCATTGAAACCGCTGGTGTTTGATAGTTTGGGCCCTATTGAATAATGAATGTTTTGAATTTTCTCCAAAAGTAAAGTAGTTGCAAACTCATCCTTTTAGAATCTTGTTTGGGCTGTTGAGAGGAGTAAAAAACCATCAAAAATTTCAATCCTGCATGATTTTACCAAGAAATGTGATTCTTCATTCAAAACCTGATTTTTGCTATTGGGCTCTATTGAATGGTGAATGTTTTGAATTTTCTCCAAAAGTAAAGTAGTTGCAAACTCATGCTTTTAGAGACTTGTTTGGGCTCATGAGAGGAGTAGAAAAACATCAAAAATTTCAGTCCTGCATGATTCTACCAAGAAATGTGTGTTCATTGAAACCGCTGGTTTTTGATAGTTTGGGCCCTATTGAATAATGAATGTTTTGAATTTTCTCCAAAAGTAAAGTAGTTGCAAACTCATCCTTTTAGAAACTTGTTTGGGCTGTTGAGAGGAGTAAAAAACCATCAAAAATTTCAATCCTGCATGATTTTACCAAGAAATGTGATTCTTCATTCAAAACCTGATTTTTGCTATTGGGCTCTATTGAATAGTGAATGTTTTGAATTTTCTCCAAAAGTAAAGTAGTTGCAAACTCATGCTTTTATAGACTTGTTTGGGCTCATGAGAGGAGTAGAAAAACATCAAAAATTTCAGTCCTGCATGATTCTACCAAGAAATGTGTGTTCATTCAAACCGCTGGTTTTTGATAGTTTGGGCCCTATTGAATAATGAATGTTTTGAATTTTCTCCAAAAGTAAAGTAGTTGCAAACTCATCCTTTTAGAAACTTGTTTGGGCTGTTGAGAGGAGTAAAAAACCATCAAAAATTTCAATCCTATATGATTTTACCAAGAAATGTGATTCTTCATTCAAAACCTGATTTTTGCTATTGGGCTCTATTGAATGGTGAATGTTTTGAATTTTCTCCAAAAGTAAAGTAGTTGCAAACTCATCCTTTTAGAAACTTGTTTGGGCTGTTGAGAGGAGTAAAAAACCATCAAAAATTTCAATCCTGCATGATTCTACCAAGAAATGTGATTCTTCATTCAAAACGCTGGTTTTTGCTATTGGGCTCTATTGAATAATGAATGTTTTGAATTTTCTCCAAAAGTAAAGTAGTTGCAAACTCATGCTTTTAGAGACTTGTTTGGGCTCATGAGAGGAGTAGAAAAACATCAAAAATTTCAGTCTTGCATGATTCTACCAAGAAATGTGTGTTCATTGAAACCGCTGGTTTTTGATAGTTTGGGCCCTATTGAATAATGAATGTTTTGAATTTTCTCCAAAAGTAAAGTAGTTGCAAACTCATCCTTTTAGAAACTTGTTTGGGCTGTTGAGAGGAGTAAAAAACCATCAAAAATTTCAATCCTGCATGATTTTACCAAGAAATGTGATTCTTCATTCAAAACCTGATTTTTGCTATTGGGCTCTATTGAATAGTGAATGTTTTGAATTTTCTCCAAAAGTAAAGTACTTGCAAACTCATGCTTTTAGAGACTTGTTTGGGCTCATGAGAGGAGTAGAAAAACATCAAAAATTTCAGTCCTGCATGATTCTACCAAGAAATGTGTGTTCATTGAAACCACTGGTTTTTGATAGTTTGGGCCCTATTGAATAATGAATGTTTTGAATTTTCTCCAAAAGTAAAGTAGTTGCAAACTCATCCTTTTAGAAACTTGTTTGGGCTGTTGAGAGGAGTAAAAAACCATCAAAAATTTCAATCCTGCATGATTTTACCAAGAAATGTGATTCTTCATTCAAAACCTGATTTTTGCTATTGGGCTCTATTGAATAGTGAATGTTTTGAATTTTCTCCAAAAGTAAAGTAGTTGCAAACTCATGCTTTTAGAGACTTGTTTGGGCTCATGAGAGGAGTAGAAAAACATCAAAAATTTCAGTCCTGCATGATTCTACCAAGAAATGTGTGTTCATTGAAACCGCTGGTTTTTGATAGTTTGGGCCCTATTGAATAATGAATGTTTTGAATTTTCTCCAAAAGTAAAGTAGTTGCAAACTCATCCTTTTAGAAACTTGTTTGGGCTGTTGAGAGGAGTAAAAAACCATCAAAAATTTCAATCCTGCATGATTCTACCAAGAAATGTGATTCTTCATTCAAAAAGCTGGTTTTTGCTATTGGGCTCTAGTGAATAATGAATGTTTTGAATTTTCTCCAAAAGTAAAGTAGTTGCAAACTCAAGCTTTTAGAGACTTGTTTGGGCTCATGAGAGGAGTAGAAAAACATCAAAAATTTCAGTCCTGCATGATTCTACCAAGAAATGTGTGTTCATTGAAACCGCTGGTGTTTGATTGTTTGGGCCCTATTGAATAATGAATGTTTTGAATTTTCTCCAAAAGTAAAGTAGTTGCAAACTCATCCTTTTAGAATCTTGTTTGGGCTGTTGAGAGGAGTAAAAAACCATCAAAAATTTCAATCCTGCATGATTTTACCAAGAAATGTGATTCTTCATTCAAAACCTGATTTTTGCTATTGGGCTCTATTGAATGGTGAATGTTTTGAATTTTCTCCAAAAGTAAAGTAGTTGCAAACTCATGCTTTTAGAGACTTGTTTGGGCTCATGAGAGGAGTAGAAAAACATCAAAAATTTCAGTCCTGCATGATTCTACCAAGAAATGTGTGTTCATTGAAACCGCTGGTTTTTGATAGTTTGGGCCCTATTGAATAATGAATGTTTTGAATTTTCTCCAAAAGTAAAGTAGTTGCAAACTCATCCTTTTAGAAACTTGTTTGGGCTGTTGAGAGGAGTAAAAAACCATCAAAAATTTCAATCCTGCATGATTTTACCAAGAAATGTGATTCTTCATTCAAAACCTGATTTTTGCTATTGGGCTCTATTGAATAGTGAATGTTTTGAATTTTCTCCAAAAGTAAAGTAGTTGCAAACTCATGCTTTTATAGACTTGTTTGGGCTCATGAGAGGAGTAGAAAAACATCAAAAATTTCAGTCCTGCATGATTCTACCAAGAAATGTGTGTTCATTCAAACCGCTGGTTTTTGATAGTTTGGGCCCTGTTGAATAATGAATGTTTTGAATTTTCTCCAAAAGTAAAGTAGTTGCAAACTCATCCTTTTAGAAACTTGTTTGGGCTGTTGAGAGGAGTAAAAAACCATCAAAAATTTCAATCCTGCATGATTCTACCAAGAAATGTGATTCTTCATTCAAAACGCTGGTTTTTGCTATTGGGCTCTATTGAATAATGAATGTTTTGAATTTTCTCCAAAAGTAAAGTAGTTGCAAACTCATGCTTTTAGAGACTTGTTTGGGCTCATGAGAGGAGTAGAAAAACATCAAAAATTTCAGTCCTGCATGATTCTACCAAGAAATGTGTGTTCATTCAAACCGCTGGTTTTTGATAGTTTGGGCCCTATTGAATAATGAATGTTTTGAATTTTCTCCAAAAGTAAAGTAGTTGCAAACTCATCCTTTTAGAAACTTGTTTGGGCTGTTGAGAGGAGTAAAAAACCATCAAAAATTTCAATCCTGCATGATTTTACCAAGAAATGTGATTCTTCATTCAAAACATGATTTTTGCTATTGGGCTCTATTGAATAGTGAATGTTTTGAATTTTCTCCAAAAGTAAAGTACTTGCAAACTCATGCTTTTAGAGACTTGTTTGGGCTCATGAGAGGAGTAGAAAAACATCAAAAATTTCAGTCCTGCATGATTCTACCAAGAAATGTGTGTTCATTGAAACCGCTGGTTTTTGATAGTTTGGGCCCTATTGAATAATGAATGTTTTGAATTTTCTCCAAAAGTAAAGTAGTTGCAAACTCATCCTTTTAGAAACTTGTTTGGGCTGTTGAGAGGAGTAAAAAACCATCAAAAATTTCAATCCTGCATGATTTTAACAAGAAATGTGATTCTTCATTCAAAACCTGATTTTTGCTATTGGGCTCTATTGAATAGTGAATGTTTTGAATTTTCTCCAAAAGTAAAGTAGTTGCAAACTCATGCTTTTAGAGACTTGTTTGGGCTCATGAGAGGAGTAGAAAAACATCAAAAATTTCAGTCCTGCATGATTCTACCAAGAAATGTGTGTTCATTGAAACCGCTGGTTTTTGATAGTTTGGGCCCTATTGAATAATGAATGTTTTGAATTTTCTCCAAAAGTAAAGTAGTTGCAAACTCATCCTTTTAGAAACTTGTTTGGGCTGTTGAGAGGAGTAAAAAACCATCAAAAATTTCAATCCTGCATGATTCTACCAAGAAATGTGATTCTTCATTCAAAACACTGGTTTTTGCTATTGGGCTCTATTGAATAATGAATGTTTTGAATTTTCTCCAAAAGTAAAGTAGTTGCAAACTCATGCTTTTAGAGACTTGTTTGGGCTCATGAGAGGAGTAGAAAAACATCAAAAATTTCAGTCCTGCATGATTTTACCAAGAAATGTGTGTTCATTGAAACCGCTGGTTTTTGATAGTTTGGGCCCTATTGAATAATGAATGTTTTGAATTTTCTCCAAAAGTAAAGTAGTTGCAAACTCATCCTTTTAGAAACTTGTTTGGGCTGTTGAGAGGAGTAAAAAACCATCAAAAATTTCAATCCTGCATGATTTTACCAAGAAATGTGATTCTTCATTCAAAACCTGATTTTTGCTATTGGGCTCTATTGAATAGTGAATGTTTTGAATTTTCTCCAAAAGTAAAGTAGTTGCAAACTCATGCTTTTAGAGACTTGTTTGGGCTCATGAGAGGAGTAGAAAAACATCAAAAATTTCAGTCCTGCATGATTCTACCAAGAAATGTGTGTTCATTGAAACCGCTGGTTTTTGATAGTTTGGGCCCTATTGAATAATGAATGTTTTGAATTTTCTCCAAAAGTAAAGTAGTTGCAAACTCATCCTTTTAGAAACTTGTTTGGGCTGTTGAGAGGAGTAAAAAACCATCAAAAATTTCAATCCTGCATGATTCTACCAAGAAATGTGATTCTTCATTCAAAACGCTGGTTTTTGCTATTGGGCTCTATTGAATAATGAATGTTTTGAATTTTCTCCAAAAGTAAAGTAGTTGCAAACTCATGCTTTTAGAGACTTGTTTGGGCTCATGAGAGGAGTAGAAAAACATCAAAAATTTCAGTCCTGCATGATTCTACCAAGAAATGTGTGTTCATTGAAACCGCTGGTGTTTGATAGTTTGGGCCCTATTGAATAATGAATGTTTTGAATTTTCTCCAAAAGTAAAGTAGTTGCAAACTCATCCTTTTAGAATCTTGTTTGGGCTGTTGAGAGGAGTAAAAAACCATCAAAAATTTCAATCCTGCATGATTTTACCAAGAAATGTGATTCTTCATTCAAAACCTGATTTTTGCTATTGGGCTCTATTGAATGGTGAATGTTTTGAATTTTCTCCAAAAGTAAAGTAGTTGCAAACTCATGCTTTTAGAGACTTGTTTGGGCTCATGAGAGGAGTAGAAAAACATCAAAAATTTCAGTCCTGCATGATTCTACCAAGAAATGTGTGTTCATTGAAACCGCTGGTTTTTGATAGTTTGGGCCCTATTGAATAATGAATGTTTTGAATTTTCTCCAAAAGTAAAGTAGTTGCAAACTCATCCTTTTAGAAACTTGTTTGGGCTGTTGAGAGGAGTAAAAAACCATCAAAAATTTCAATCCTGCATGATTTTACCAAGAAATGTGATTCTTCATTCAAAACCTGATTTTTGCTATTGGGCTCTATTGAATAGTGAATGTTTTGAATTTTCTCCAAAAGTAAAGTAGTTGCAAACTCATGCTTTTATAGACTTGTTTGGGCTCATGAGAGGAGTAGAAAAACATCAAAAATTTCAGTCCTGCATGATTCTACCAAGAAATGTGTGTTCATTCAAACCGCTGGTTTTTGATAGTTTGGGCCCTATTGAATAATGAATGTTTTGAATTTTCTCCAAAAGTAAAGTAGTTGCAAACTCATCCTTTTAGAAACTTGTTTGGGCTGTTGAGAGGAGTAAAAAACCATCAAAAATTTCAATCCTGCATGATTTTACCAAGAAATGTGATTCTTCATTCAAAACCTGATTTTTGCTATTGGGCTCTATTGAATGGTGAATGTTTTGAATTTTCTCCAAAAGTAAAGTAGTTGCAAACTCATCCTTTTAGAAACTTGTTTGGGCTGTTGAGAGGAGTAAAAAACCATCAAAAATTTCAATCCTGCATGATTCTACCAAGAAATGTGATTCTTCATTCAAAACGCTGGTTTTTGCTATTGGGCTCTATTGAATAATGAATGTTTTGAATTTTCTCCAAAAGTAAAGTAGTTGCAAACTCATGCTTTTAGAGACTTGTTTGGGCTCATGAGAGGAGTAGAAAAACATCAAAAATTTCAGTCTTGCATGATTCTACCAAGAAATGTGTGTTCATTGAAACCGCTGGTTTTTGATAGTTTGGGCCCTATTGAATAATGAATGTTTTGAATTTTCTCCAAAAGTAAAGTAGTTGCAAACTCATCCTTTTAGAAACTTGTTTGGGCTGTTGAGAGGAGTAAAAAACCATCAAAAATTTCAATCCTGCATGATTTTACCAAGAAATGTGATTCTTCATTCAAAACCTGATTTTTGCTATTGGGCTCTATTGAATAGTGAATGTTTTGAATTTTCTCCAAAAGTAAAGTACTTGCAAACTCATGCTTTTAGAGACTTGTTTGGGCTCATGAGAGGAGTAGAAAAACATCAAAAATTTCAGTCCTGCATGATTCTACCAAGAAATGTGTGTTCATTGAAACCACTGGTTTTTGATAGTTTGGGCCCTATTGAATAATGAATGTTTTGAATTTTCTCCAAAAGTAAAGTAGTTGCAAACTCATCCTTTTAGAAACTTGTTTGGGCTGTTGAGAGGAGTAAAAAACCATCAAAAATTTCAATCCTGCATGATTTTACCAAGAAATGTGATTCTTCATTCAAAACCTGATTTTTGCTATTGGGCTCTATTGAATAGTGAATGTTTTGAATTTTCTCCAAAAGTAAAGTAGTTGCAAACTCATGCTTTTAGAGACTTGTTTGGGCTCATGAGAGGAGTAGAAAAACATCAAAAATTTCAGTCCTGCATGATTCTACCAAGAAATGTGTGTTCATTGAAACCGCTGGTTTTTGATAGTTTGGGCCCTATTGAATAATGAATGTTTTGAATTTTCTCCAAAAGTAAAGTAGTTGCAAACTCATCCTTTTAGAAACTTGTTTGGGCTGTTGAGAGGAGTAAAAAACCATCAAAAATTTCAATCCTGCATGATTCTACCAAGAAATGTGATTCTTCATTCAAAACGCTGGTTTTTGCTATTGGGCTCTATTGAATAATGAATGTTTTGAATTTTCTCCAAAAGTAAAGTAGTTGCAAACTCATGCTTTTAGAGACTTGTTTGGGCTCATGAGAGGAGTAGAAAAACATCAAAAATTTCAGTCCTGCATGATTCTACCAAGAAATGTGTGTTCATTGAAACCGCTGGTTTTTGATAGTTTGGGCCCTATTGAATAATGAATGTTTTGAATTTTCTCCAAAAGTAAAGTAGTTGCAAACTCATCCTTTTAGAAACTTGTTTGGGCTGTTGAGAGGAGTAAAAAACCATCAAAAATTTCAATCCTGCATGATTTTACCAAGAAATGTGATTCTTCATTCAAAACCTGATTTTTGCTATTGGGCTCTATTGAATAGTGAATGTTTTGAATTTTCTCCAAAAGTAAAGTACTTGCAAACTCATGCTTTTATAGACTTGTTTGGGCTCATGAGAGGAGTAGAAAAACATCAAAAAATTCAGTCCTGCATGATTCTACCAAGAAATGTGTGTTCATTGAAACCACTGGTTTTTGATAGTTTGGGCCCTATTGAATAATGAATGTTTTGAATTTTCTCCAAAAGTAAAGTAGTTGCAAACTCATCCTTTTAGAAACTTGTTTGGGCTGTTGAGAGGAGTAAAAAACCATCAAAAATTTCAATCCTGCATGATTTTACCAAGAAATGTGATTCTTCATTCAAAACCTGATTTTTGCTATTGGGCTCTATTGAATAGTGAATGTTTTGAATTTTCTCCAAAAGTAAAGTAGTTGCAAACTCATGCTTTTAGAGACTTGTTTGGGCTCATGAGAGGAGTAGAAAAACATCAAAAATTTCAGTCCTGCATGATTCTACCAAGAAATGTGTGTTCATTGAAACCGCTGGTTTTTGATAGTTTGGGCCCTATTGAATAATGAATGTTTTGAATTTTCTCCAAAAGTAAAGTAGTTGCAAACTCATCCTTTTAGAAACTTGTTTGGGCTGTTGAGAGGAGTAAAAAACCATCAAAAATTTCAATCCTGCATGATTCTACCAAGAAATGTGATTCTTCATTCAAAACGCTGGTTTTTGCTATTGGGCTCTATTGAATAATGAATGTTTTGAATTTTCTCCAAAAGTAAAGTAGTTGCAAACTCATGCTTTTAGAGACTTGTTTGGGCTCATGAGAGGAGTAGAAAAACATCAAAAATTTCAGTCCTGCATGATTCTACCAAGAAATGTGTGTTCATTGAAACCGCTGGTGTTTGATAGTTTGGGCCCTATTGAATAATGAATGTTTTGAATTTTCTCCAAAAGTAAAGTAGTTGCAAACTCATCCTTTTAGAATCTTGTTTGGGCTGTTGAGAGGAGTAAAAAACCATCAAAAATTTCAATCCTGCATGATTTTACCAAGAAATGTGATTCTTCATTCAAAACCTGATTTTTGCTATTGGGCTCTATTGAATGGTGAATGTTTTGAATTTTCTCCAAAAGTAAAGTAGTTGCAAACTCATGCTTTTAGAGACTTGTTTGGGCTCATGAGAGGAGTAGAAAACCATCAAAAATTTCAGTCCTGCATGATTCTACCAAGAAATGTGTGTTCATTGAAACCGCTGGTGTTTGATAGTTTGGGCCCTATTGAATAATGAATGTTTTGAATTTTCTCCAAAAGTAAAGTAGTTGCAAACTCATCCTTTTAGAATCTTGTTTGGGCTGTTGAAAGGAGTAAAAAACCATCAAAAATTTCAATCCTGCATGATTTTACCAAGAAATGTGATTCTTCATTCAAAACCTGATTTTTGCTATTGGGCTCTATTGAATGGTGAATGTTTTGAATTTTCTCCAAAAGTAAAGTAGTTGCAAACTCATGCTTTTAGAGACTTGTTTGGGCTCATGAGAGGAGTAGAAAAACATCAAAAATTTCAGTCCTGCATGATTCTACCAAGAAATGTGTGTTCATTGAAACCGCTGGTTTTTGATAGTTTGGGCCCTATTGAATAATGAATGTTTTGAATTTTCTCCAAAAGTAAAGTAGTTGCAAACTCATCCTTTTAGAAACTTGTTTGGGCTGTTGAGAGGAGTAAAAAACCATCAAAAATTTCAATCCTGCATGATTCTACCAAGAAATGTGATTCTTCATTCAAAACGCTGGTTTTTGCTATTGGGCTCTATTGAATAATGAATGTTTTGAATTTTCTCCAAAAGTAAAGTAGTTGCAAACTCATGCTTTTAGAGACTTGTTTGGGCTCATGAGAGGAGTAGAAAAACATCAAAAATTTCAGTCCTGCATGATTCTACCAAGAAATGTGTGTACATTGAAACCGCTGGTTTTTGATAGTTTGGGCCCTATTGAATAATGAATGTTTTGAATTTTCTCCAAAAGTAAAGTAGTTGCAAACTCATCCTTTTAGAAACTTGTTTGGGCTGTTGAGAGGAGTAAAAAACCATCAAAAATTTCAATCCTGAATGATTTTACCAAGAAATGTGATTCTTCATTCTAAACCTGATTTTTGCTATTGGGCTCTATTGAATAGTGAATGTTTTGAATTTTCACCAAAAGTAAAGTACTTGCAAACTCATGCTTTTAGAGACTTGTTTGGGCTCATGAGAGGAGTAGAAAAACATCAAAAATTTCAGTCCTGCATGATTCTACCAAGAAATGTGTGTTCATTGAAACCACTGGTTTTTGATAGTTTGGGCCCTATTGAATAATGAATGTTTTGAATTTTCTCCAAAAGTAAAGTAGTTGCAAACTCATCCTTTTAGAAACTTGTTTGGGCTGTTGAGAGGAGTAAAAAACCATCAAAAATTTCAATCCTGCATGATTTTACCAAGAAATGTGATTCTTCATTCAAAACCTGATTTTTGCTATTGGGCTCTATTGAATAGTGAATGTTTTGAATTTTCTCCAAAAGTAAAGTAGTTGCAAACTCATGCTTTTAGAGACTTGTTTGGGCTCATGAGAGGAGTAGAAAAACATCAAAAATTTCAGTCCTGCATGATTCTACCAAGAAATGTGTGTTCATTGAAACCGCTGGTTTTTGATAGTTTGGGCCCTATTGAATAATGAATGTTTTGAATTTTCTCCAAAAGTAAAGTAGTTGCAAACTCATCCTTTTAGAAACTTGTTTGGGCTGTTGAGAGGAGTAAAAAACCATCAAAAATTTCAATCCTGCATGATTCTACCAAGAAATGTGATTCTTCATTCAAAACGCTGGTTTTTGCTATTGGGCTCTATTGAATAATGAATGTTTTGAATTTTCTCCAAAAGTAAAGTAGTTGCAAACTCATGCTTTTAGAGACTTGTTTGGGTTCATGAGAGGAGTAGAAAAACATCAAAAATTTCAGTCCTGCATGATTCTACCAAGAAATGTGTGTTCATTGAAACCGCTGGTGTTTGATAGTTTGGGCCCTATTGAATAATGAATGTTTTGAATTTTCTCCAAAAGTAAAGTAGTTGCAAACTCATCCTTTTAGAATCTTGTTTGGGCTGTTGAGAGGAGTAAAAAACCATCAAAAATTTCAATCCTGCATGATTTTACCAAGAAATGTGATTCTTCATTCAAAACCTGATTTTTGCTATTGGGCTCTATTGAATGGTGAATGTTTTGAATTTTCTCCAAAAGTAAAGTAGTTGCAAACTCATGCTTTTAGAGACTTGTTTGGGCTCATGAGAGGAGTAGAAAAACATCAAAAATTTCAGTCCTTCATGATTCTACCAAGAAATGTGTGTTCATTGAAACCGCTGGTTTTTGATAGTTTGGGCCCTATTGAATAATGAATGTTTTGAATTTTCTCCAAAAGTAAAGTAGTTGCAAACTCATCCTTTTAGAAACTTGTTTGGGCTGTTGAGAGGAGTAAAAAACCATCAAAAATTTCAATCCTGCATGATTTTACCAAGAAATGTGATTCTTCATTCAAAACCTGATTTTTGCTATTGGGCTCTATTGAATAGTGAATGTTTTGAATTTTCTCCAAAAGTAAAGTACTTGCAAACTCATGCTTTTAGAGACTTGTTTGGGCTCATGAGAGGAGTAGAAAAACATCAAAAATTTCAGTCCTGCATGATTCTACCAAGAAATGTGTGTTCATTCAAACCGCTGGTTTTTGATAGTTTGGGCCCTATTGAATAATGAATGTTTTGAATTTTCTCCAAAAGTAAAGTAGTTGCAAACTCATCCTTTTAGAAACTTGTTTGGGCTGTTGAGAGGAGTAAAAAACCATCAAAAATTTCAATCCTGCATGATTTTACCAAGAAATGTGATTCTTCATTCAAAACCTGATTTTTGCTATTGGGCTCTATTGAATAGTGAATGTTTTGAATTTTCTCCAAAAGTAAAGTAGTTGCAAACTCATGCTTTTAGAGACTTGTTTGGGCTCATGAGAGGAGTAGAAAAACATCAAAAATTTCAGTCCTGCATGATTCTACCAAGAAATGTGTGTTCATTGAAACCGCTGGTTTTTGATAGTTTGGGCCCTATTGAATAATGAATGTTTTGAATTTTCTCCAAAAGTAAAGTAGTTGCAAACTCATCCTTTTAGAAACTTGTTTGGGCTGTTGAGAGGAGTAAAAAACCATCAAAAATTTCAATCCTGCATGATTTTACCAAGAAATGTGATTCTTCATTCAAAACCTGATTTTTGCTATTGGGCTCTATTGAATAGTGAATGTTTTGAATTTTCTCCAAAAGTAAAGTAGTTGCAAACTCATGCTTTTAGAGACTTGTTTGGGCTCATGAGAGGAGTAGAAAAACATCAAAAATTTCAGTCCTGCATGATTCTACCAAGAAATGTGTGTTCATTCAAACCGCTGGTTTTTGATAGTTTGGGCCCTATTGAATAATGAATGTTTTGAATTTTCTCCAAAAGTAAAGTAGTTGCAAACTCATCCTTTTAGAAACTTGTTTGGGCTGTTGAGAGGAGTAAAAAACCATCAAAAATTTCAATCCTGCATGATTCTACCAAGAAATGTGATTCTTCATTCAAAACGCTGGTTTTTGCTATTGGGCTCTATTGAATAATGAATGTTTTGAATTTTCTCCAAAAGTAAAGTAGTTGCAAACTCATGCTTTTAGAGACTTGTTTGGGCTCATGAGAGGAGTAGAAAAACATCAAAAATTTCAGTCCTGCATGATTCTACCAAGAAATGTGTGTTCATTGAAAACGCTGGTTTTTGATAGTTTGGGCCCTATTGAATAATGAATGTTTTGAATTTTCTCCAAAAGTAAAGTAGTTGCAAACTCATCCTTTTAGAAACTTGTTTGGGCTGTTGAGAGGAGTAAAAAACCATCAAAAATTTCAATCCTGCATGATTTTACCAAGAAATGTGATTCTTCATTCAAAACCTGATTTTTGCTATTGGGCTCTATTGAATAGTGAATGTTTTGAATTTTCTCCAAAAGTAAAGTACTTGCAAACTCATGCTTTTAGAGACTTGTTTGGGCTCATGAGAGGAGTAGAAAAACATCAAAAATTTCAGTCCTGCATGATTCTACCAAGAAATGTGTGTTCATTCAAACCACTGGTTTTTGATAGTTTGGGCCCTATTGAATAATGAATGTTTTGAATTTTCTCCAAAAGTAAAGTAGTTGCAAACTCATCCTTTTAGAAACTTGTTTGGGCTGTTGAGAGGAGTTAAAAACCATCAAAAATTTCAATCCTGCATGATTTTACCAAGAAATGTGATTCTTCATTCAAAACCTGATTTTTGCTATTGGGCTCTATTGAATAGTGAATGTTTTGAATTTTCTCCAAAAGTAAAGTAGTTGCAAACTCATGCTTTTAGAGACTTGTTTGGGCTCATGAGAGGAGTAGAAAAACATCAAAAATTTCAGTCCTGCATGATTCTACCAAGAAATGTGTGTTCATTCAAACCGCTGGTTTTTGATAGTTTGGGCCCTATTGAATAATGAATGTTTTGAATTTTCTCCAAAAGTAAAGTAGTTGCAAACTCATGCTTTTAGAGACTTGTTTGGGCTCATGAGAGGAGTAGAAAAACATCAAAAATTTCAGTCCTGCATGATTCTACCAAGAAATGTGTGTTCATTGAAACTGCTGGTTTTTGATAGTTTGGGCCCTATTGAATAATGAATATTTTGAATTTTCTCCAAAAGTAAAGTAGTTGCAAACTCATCCTTTTAGAAACTTGTTTGGGCTGTTAAGAGGAGTAAAAAACCATCAAAAATTTCAATCCTGCATGATTTTACCAAGAAATGTGATTCTTCATTCAAAACCTGATTTTTGCTATTGGGCTCTATTGAATAATGAATGTTTTGAATTTTCTCCAAAAATAAAGTACTTGCAAACTCATGCTTTTAGAGACTTGTTTGGGCTCATGAGAGGAGTAGAAAAACATCAAAAATTTCAGTCCTGCATGATTCTACCAAGAAATGTGTGTTCATTGAAACCACTGGTTTTTGATAGTTTGGGCCCTATTGAATAATGAATGTTTTGAATTTTCTCCAAAAGTAAAGTAGTTGCAAACTCATCCTTTTAGAAACTTGTTTGGGCTGTTGAGAGGAGTAAAAAACCATCAAAAATTTCAATCCTGCATGATTTTACCAAGAAATGTGATTCTTCATTCAAAACCTGATTTTTGCTATTGGGCTCTATTGAATGGTGAATGTTTTGAATTTTCTCCAAAAGTAAAGTAGTTGCAAACTCATGCTTTTAGAGACTTGTTTGGGCTCATGAGAGGAGTAGAAAAACATCAAAAATTTCAGTCCTGCATGATTCTACCAAGAAATGTGTGTTCATTGAAACCGCTGGTTTTTGATAGTTTGGGCCCTATTGAATAATGAATGTTTTGAATTTTCTCCAAAAGTAAAGTAGTTGCAAACTCATCCTTTTAGAAACTTGTTTGAGCTGTTGAGAGGAGTAAAAAACCATCAAAAATTTCAATCCTGCATGATTCTACCAAGAAATGTGATTCTTCATTCAAAACGCTGGTTTTTGCTATTGGGCTCTATTGAATAATGAATGTTTTGAATTTTCTCCAAAAGTAAAGTAGTTGCAAACTCATGCTTTTAGAGACTTGTTTGGGCTCATGAGAGGAGTAGAAAAACATCAAAAATTTCAGTCCTGCATGATTCTACCAAGAAATGTGTGTACATTGAAACCGCTGGTTTTTGATAGTTTGGGCCCTATTGAATAATGAATGTTTTGAATTTTCTCCAAAAGTAAAGTAGTTGCAAACTCATCCTTTTAGAAACTTGTTTGGGCTGTTGAGAGGAGTAAAAAACCATCAAAAATTTCAATCCTGCATGATTTTACCAAGAAATGTGATTCTTCATTCAAAACCTGATTTTTGCTATTGGGCTCTATTGAATAGTGAATGTTTTGAATTTTCACCAAAAGTAAAGTACTTGCAAACTCATGCTTTTAGAGACTTGTTTGGGCTCATGAGAGGAGTAGAAAAACATCAAAAATTTCAGTCCTGCATGATTCTACCAAGAAATGTGTGTTCATTGAAACCACTGGTTTTTGATAGTTTGGGCCCTATTGAATAATGAATGTTTTGAATTTTCTCCAAAAGTAAAGTAGTTGCAAACTCATCCTTTTAGAAACTTGTTTGGGCTGTTGAGAGGAGTAAAAAACCATCAAAAATTTCAATCCTGCATGATTTTACCAAGAAATGTGATTCTTCATTCAAAACCTGATTTTTGCTATTGGGCTCTATTGAATAGTGAATGTTTTGAATTTTCTCCAAAAGTAAAGTAGTTGCAAACTCATGCTTTTAGAGACTTGTTTGGGCTCATGAGAGGAGTAGAAAAACATCAAAAATTTCAGTCCTGCATGATTCTACCAAGAAATGTGTGTTCATTGAAACCGCTGGTTTTTGATAGTTTGGGCCCTATTGAATAATGAATGTTTTGAATTTTCTCCAAAAGTAAAGTAGTTGCAAACTCATCCTTTTAGAAACTTGTTTGGGCTGTTGAGAGGAGTAAAAAACCATCAAAAATTTCAATCCTGCATGATTCTACCAAGAAATGTGATTCTTCATTCAAAACGCTGGTTTTTGCTATTGGGCTCTATTGAATAATGAATGTTTTGAATTGTCTCCAAAAGTAAAGTAGTTGCAAACTCATGCTTTTAGAGACTTGTTTGGGCTCATGAGAGGAGTAGAAAAACATCAAAAATTTCAGTCCTGCATGATTCTACCAAGAAATGTGTGTTCATTGAAACCGCTGGTGTTTGATAGTTTGGGCCCTATTGAATAATGAATGTTTTGAATTTTCTCCAAAAGTAAAGTAGTTGCAAACTCATCCTTTTAGAATCTTGTTTGGGCTGTTGAGAGGAGTAAAAAACCATCAAAAATTTCAATCCTGCATGATTTTACCAAGAAATGTGATTCTTCATTCAAAACCTGATTTTTGCTATTGGGCTCTATTGAATGGTGAATGTTTTGAATTTTCTCCAAAAGTAAAGTAGTTGCAAACTCATGCTTTTAGAGACTTGTTTGGGCTCATGAGAGGAGTAGAAAAACATCAAAAATTTCAGTCCTGCATGATTCTACCAAGAAATGTGTGTTCATTGAAACCGCTGGTTTTTGATAGTTTGGGCCCTATTGAATAATGAATGTTTTGAATTTTCTCCAAAAGTAAAGTAGTTGCAAACTCATCCTTTTAGAAACTTGTTTGGGCTGTTGAGAGGAGTAAAAAACCATCAAAAATTTCAATCCTGCATTATTTTACCAAGAAATGTGATTCTTCATTCAAAACCTGATTTTTGCTATTGGGCTCTATTGAATAGTGAATGTTTTGAATTTTCTCCAAAAGTAAAGTACTTGCAAACTCATGCTTTTAGAGACTTGTTTGGGCTCATGAGAGGAGTAGAAAAACATCAAAAATTTCAGTCCTGCATGATTCTACCAAGAAATGTGTGTTCATTCAAACCGCTGGTTTTTGATAGTTTGGGCCCTATTGAATAATGAATGTTTTGAATTTTCTCCAAAAGTAAAGTAGTTGCAAACTCATCCTTTTAGAAACTTGTTTGGGCTGTTGAGAGGAGTAAAAAACCATCAAAAATTTCAATCCTGCATGATTTTACCAAGAAATGTGATTCTTCATTCAAAACCTGATTTTTGCTATTGGGCTCTATTGAATGGTGAATGTTTTGAATTTTCTCCAAAAGTAAAGTAGTTGCAAACTCATGCTTTTAGAGACTTGTTTGGGCTCATGAGAGGAGTAGAAAAACATCAAAAATTTCAGTCCTGCATGATTCTACCAAGAAATGTGTGTTCATTGAAACCGCTGGTTTTTGATAGTTTGGGCCCTATTGAATAATGAATGTTTTGAATTTTCTCCAAAAGTAAAGTAGTTGCAAACTCATCCTTTTAGAAACTTGTTTGGGCTGTTGAGAGGAGTAAAAAACCATCAAAAATTTCAATCCTGCATGATTTTACCAAGAAATGTGATTCTTCATTCAAAACCTGATTTTTGCTATTGGGCTCTATTGAATAGTGAATGTTTTGAATTTTCTCCAAAAGTAAAGTAGTTGCAAACTCATGCTTTTAGAGACTTGTTTGGGCTCATGAGAGGAGTAGAAAAACATCAAAAATTTCAGTCCTGCATGATTCTACCAAGAAATGTGTGTTCATTCAAACCGCTGGTTTTTGATAGTTTGGGCCCTATTGAATAATGAATGTTTTGAATTTTCTCCAAAAGTAAAGTAGTTGCAAACTCATCCTTTTAGAAACTTGTTTGGGCTGTTGAGAGGAGTAAAAAACCATCAAAAATTTCAATCCTGCATGATTCTACCAAGAAATGTGATTCTTCATTCAAAACGCTGGTTTTTGCTATTGGGCTCTATTGAATAATGAATGTTTTGAATTTTCTCCAAAAGTAAAGTAGTTGCAAACTCATGCTTTTAGAGACTTGTTTGGGCTCATGAGAGGAGTAGAAAAACATCAAAAATTTCAGTCCTGCATGATTCTACCAAGAAATGTGTGTTCATTGAAAACGTTGGTTTTTGATAGTTTGGGCCCTATTGAATAATGAATGTTTTGAATTTTCTCCAAAAGTAAAGTAGTTGCAAACTCATCCTTTTAGAAACTTGTTTGGGCTGTTGAGAGGAGTAAAAAACCATCAAAAATTTCAATCCTGCATGATTTTACCAAGAAATGTGATTCTTCATTCAAAACCTGATTTTTGCTATTGGGCTCTATTGAATAGTGAATGTTTTGAATTTTCTCCAAAAGTAAAGTACTTGCAAACTTATGCTTTTAGAGACTTGTTTGGGCTCATGAGAGGAGTAGAAAAACATCAAAAATTTCAGTCCTGCATGATTCTACCAAGAAATGTGTGTTCATTCAAACCACTGGTTTTTGATAGTTTGGGCCCTATTGAATAATGAATGTTTTGAATTTTCTCCAAAAGTAAAGTAGTTGCAAACTCATCCTTTTAGAAACTTGTTTGGGCTGTTGAGAGGAGTTAAAAACCATCAAAAATTTCAATCCTGCATGATTTTACCAAGAAATGTGATTCTTCATTCAAAACCTGATTTTTGCTATTGGGCTCTATTGAATAGTGAATGTTTTGAATTTTCTCCAAAAGTAAAGTAGTTGCAAACTCATGCTTTTAGAGACTTGTTTGGGCTCATGAGAGGAGTAGAAAAACATCAAAAATTTCAGTCCTGCATGATTCTACCAAGAAATGTGTGTTCATTCAAACCGCTGGTTTTTGATAGTTTGGGCACTATTGAATAATGATTGTTTTGAATTTTCTCCAAAAGTAAAGTAGTTGCAAACTCATGCTTTTAGAGACTTGTTTGGGCTCATGAGAGGAGTAGAAAAACATCAAAAATTTCAGTCCTGCATGATTCTACCAAGAAATGTGTGTTCATTGAAACTGCTGGTTTTTGATAGTTTGGGCCCTATTGAATAATGAATATTTTGAATTTTCTCCAAAAGTAAAGTAGTTGCAAACTCATCCTTTTAGAAACTTGTTTGGGCTGTTGAGAGGAGTAAAAAACCATCAAAAATTTCAATCCTGCATGATTTTACCAAGAAATGTGATTCTTCATTCAAAACCTGATTTTTGCTATTGGGCTCTATTGAATAATGAATGTTTTGAATTTTCTCCAAAAATAAAGTACTTGCAAACTCATGCTTTTAGAGACTTGTTTGGGCTCATGAGAGGAGTAGAAAAACATCAAAAATTTCAGTCCTGCATGATTCTACCAAGAAATGTGTGTTCATTGAAACCACTGGTTTTTGATAGTTTGGGCCCTATTGAATAATGAATGTTTTGAATTTTCTCCAAAAGTAAAGTAGTTGCAAACTCATCCTTTTAGAAACTTGTTTGGGCTGTTGAGAGGAGTAAAAAACCATCAAAAATTTCAATCCTGCATGATTTTACCAAGAAATGTGATTCTTCATTCAAAACCTGATTTTTGCTATTGGGCTCTATTGAATAGTGAATGTTTTGAATTTTCTCCAAAAGTAAAGTAGTTGCAAACTCATGCTTTTAGAGACTTGTTTGGGCTCATGAGAGGAGTAGAAAAACATCAAAAATTTCAGTCCTGCATGATTCTACCAAGAAATGTGTGTTCATTCAAACCGCTGGTTTTTGATAGTTTGGGCCCTATTGAATAATGAATGTTTTGAATTTTCTCCAAAAGTAAAGTAGTTGCAAACTCATCCTTTTAGAAACTTGTTTGGGCTGTTGAGAGGAGTAAAAAACCATCAAAAATTTCAATCCTGCATGATTCTACCAAGAAATGTGATTCTTCATTCAAAACGCTGGTTTTTGCTATTGGGCTCTATTGAATAATGAATGTTTTGAATTTTCTCCAAAAGTAAAGTAGTTGCAAACTCATGCTTTTAGAGACTTGTTTGGGCTCATGAGAGGAGTAGAAAAACATCAAAAATTTCAGTCCTGCATGATTCTACCAAGAAATGTGTGTTCATTGAAACCGCTGGTTTTTGATAGTTTGGGCCCTATTGAATAATGAATGTTTTGAATTTTCTCCAAAAGTAAAGTAGTTGCAAACTCATCCTTTTAGAAACTTGTTTGGGCTGTTGAGAGGAGTAAAAAACCATCAAAAATTTCAATCCTGCATGATTTTACCAAGAAATGTGATTCTTCATTCAAAACCTGATTTTTGCTATTGGGCTCTATTGAATAGTGAATGTTTTGAATTTTCTCCAAAAGTAAAGTAGTTGCAAACTCATGCTTTTAGAGACTTGTTTGGGCTCATGAGAGGAGTAGAAAAACATCAAAAATTTCAGTCCTGCATGATTCTACCAAGAAATATGTGTTCATTCAAACCGCTGGTTTTTGATAGTTTGGGCACTATTGAATAATGAATGTTTTGAATTTTCTCCAAAAGTAAAGTAGTTGCAAACTCATCCTTTTAGAAACTTGTTTGGGCTGTTGAGAGGAGTAAAAAACCATCAAAAATTTCAATCCTGCATGATTTTACCAAGAAATGTGATTCTTCATTCAAAACCTGATTTTTGCTATAGGGCTCTATTGAATAGTGAATGTTTTGAATTTTCTCCAAAAGTAAAGTAGTTGCAAACTCATGCTTTTAGAGCCTTTTTTGGGCTCATGAGAGGAGTAGAAAAACATCAAAAATTTCAGTCCTGCATGATTCTACCAAGAAATGTGTGTTCATTGAAACCACTGGTTTTTGACAGTTTGGGCCCTATTGAATAATGAATGTTTTGAATTTTCTCCAAAAGTAAAGTAGTTGCAAACTCATCCTTTTAGAAACTTGTTTGGGCTGTTGAGAGGAGTAAAAAACCAACAAAAATTTCAATCCTGCATGATTTTACCAAGAAATGTGATTCTTCATTCAAAACCTGATTTTTGCTATTGGGCTCTATTGAATAGTGAATGTTTTGAATTTTCTCCAAAAGTAAAGTAGTTGCAAACTCATGCTTTTAGAGACTTGTTTGGGCTCATGAGAGGAGTAGAAAAACATCAAAAATTTCAGTCCTGCATGATTCTACCAAGAAATGTGTGTTCATTGAAACCGCTGGTTTTTGATAGTTTGGGCCCTATTGAATAATGAATGTTTTGAATTTTCTCCAAAAGTAAAGTAGTTGCAAACTCATCCTTTTAGAAACTTGTTTGGGCTGTTGAGAGGAGTAAAAAACCATCAAAAATTTCAATCCTGCATGATTCTACCAAGAAATGTGATTCTTCATTCAAAACGCTGGTTTTTGCTATTGGGCTCTATTGAATAATGAATGTTTTGAATTTTCTCCAAAAGTAAAGTAGTTGCAAACTCATGCTTTTAGAGACTTGTTTGGGCTCATGAGAGGAGTAGAAAAACATCAAAAATTTCAGTCCTGCATGATTCTACCAAGAAATGTGTGTTCATTGAAACCACTGGTTTTTGATAGTTTGGGCCCTATTGAATAATGAATGTTTTGAATTTTCTCCAAAAGTAAAGTAGTTGCAAACTCATCCTTTTAGAAACTTGTTTGGGCTGTTGAGAGGAGTAAAAAACCATCAAAAATTTCAATCCTGCATGATTTTACCAAGAAATGTGATTCTTCATTCAAAACCTGATTTTTGCTATTGGGCTCTATTGAATAGTGAATGTTTTGAATTTTCTCCAAAAGTAAAGTAGTTGCAAACTCATGCTTTTAGAGACTTGTTTGGGCTCATGAGAGGAGTAGAAAAACATCAAAAATTTCAGTCCTGCATGATTCTACCAAGAAATGTGTGTTCATTCAAACCGCTGGTTTTTGATAGTTTGGGCCCTATTGAATAATGAATGTTTTGAATTTTCTCCAAAAGTAAAGTAGTTGCAAACTCATCCTTTTAGAAACTTGTTTGGGCTGTTGAGAGGAGTAAAAAACCATCAAAAATTTCAATCCTGCATGATTTTACCAAGAAATGTGATTCTTCATTCAAAACCTGATTTTTGCTATTGGGCTCTATTGAATAGTGAATGTTTTGAATTTTCTCCAAAAGTAAAGTAGTTGCAAACTCATGCTTTTAGAGACTTGTTTGGGCTCATGAGAGGAGTAGAAAAACATCAAAAATTTCAGTCCTGCATGATTCTACCAAGAAATGTGTGTTCATTCAAACCGCTGGTTTTTGATAGTTTGGGCCCTATTGAATAATGAATGTTTTGAATTTTCTCCAAAAGTAAAGTAGTTGCAAACTCATCCTTTTAGAAACTTGTTTGGGCTGTTGAGAGGAGTAAAAAACCATCAAAAATTTCAATCCTGCATGATTCTACCAAGAAATGTGATTCTTCATTCAAAACGCTGGTTTTTGCTATTGGGCTCTATTGAATAATGAATGTTTTGAATTTTCTCCAAAAGTAAAGTAGTTGCAAACTCATGCTTTTAGAGACTTGTTTGGGCTCATGAGAGGAGTAGAAAAACATCAAAAATTTCAGTCCTGCATGATTCTACCAAGAAATGTGTGTTCATTGAAACCGCTGGTTTTTGATAGTTTGGGCCCTATTGAATAATGAATGTTTTGAATTTTCTCCAAAAGTAAAGTAGTTGCAAACTCATCCTTTTAGAAACTTGTTTGGGCTGTTGAGAGGAGTAAAAAACCATCAAAAATTTCAATCCTGCATGATTTTACCAAGAAATGTGATTCTTCATTCAAAACCTGATTTTTGCTATTGGGCTCTATTGAATAGTGAATGTTTTGAATTTTCTCCAAAAGTAAAGTAGTTGCAAACTCATGCTTTTAGAGACTTGTTTGGGCTCATGAGAGGAGTAGAAAAACATCAAAAATTTCAGTCCTGCATGATTCTACCAAGAAATATGTGTTCATTCAAACCGCTGGTTTTTGATAGTTTGGGCCCTATTGAATAATGAATGTTTTGAATTTTCTCCAAAAGTAAAGTAGTTGCAAACTCATCCTTTTAGAAACTTGTTTGGGCTGTTGAGAGGAGTAAAAAACCATCAAAAATTTCAATGCTGCATGATTTTACCAAGAAATGTGATTCTTCATTCAAAACCTGATTTTTGCTATAGGGCTCTATTGAATAGTGAATGTTTTGAATTTTCTCCAAAAGTAAAGTAGTTGCAAACTCATGCTTTTAGAGCCTTTTTTGGGCTCATGAGAGGAGTAGAAAAACATCAAAAATTTCAGTCCTGCATGATTCTACCAAGAAATGTGTGTTCATTGAAACCACTGGTTTTTGACAGTTTGGGCCCTATTGAATAATGAATGTTTTGAATTTTCTCCAAAAGTAAAGTAGTTGCAAACTCATCCTTTTAGAAACTTGTTTGGGCTGTTGAGAGGAGTAAAAAAACAACAAAAATTTCAATCCTGCATGATTTTACCAAGAAATGTGATTCTTCATTCAAAACCTGATTTTTGCTATTGGGCTCTATTGAATAGTGAATGTTTTGAATTTTCTCCAAAAGTAAAGTAGTTGCAAACTCATGCTTTTAGAGACTTGTTTGGGCTCATGAGAGGAGTAGAAAAACATCAAAAATTTCAGTCCTGCATGATTCTACCAAGAAATGTGTGTTCATTGAAACCGCTGGTTTTTGATAGTTTGGGCCCTATTGAATAATGAATGTTTTGAATTTTCTCCAAAAGTAAAGTAGTTGCAAACTCATCCTTTTAGAAACTTGTTTGGGCTGTTGAGAGGAGTAAAAAACCATCAAAAATTTCAATCCTGCATGATTCTACCAAGAAATGTGATTCTTCATTCAAAACGCTGGTTTTTGCTATTGGGCTCTATTGAATAATGAATGTTTTGAATTTTCTCCAAAAGTAAAGTAGTTGCAAACTCATGCTTTTAGAGACTTGTTTGGGCTCATGAGAGGAGTAGAAAAACATCAAAAATTTCAGTCCTGCATGATTCTACCAAGAAATGTGTGTTCATTGAAACCACTGGTTTTTGATAGTTTGGGCCCTATTGAATAATGAATGTTTTGAATTTTCTCCAAAAGTAAAGTAGTTGCAAACTCATCCTTTTAGAAACTTGTTTGGGCTGTTGAGAGGAGTAAAAAACCATCAAAAATTTCAATCCTGCATGATTTTACCAAGAAATGTGATTCTTCATTCAAAACCTGATTTTTGCTATTGGGCTCTATTGAATAGTGAATGTTTTGAATTTTCTCCAAAAGTAAAGTAGTTGCAAACTCATGCTTTTAGAGACTTGTTTGGGCTCATGAGAGGAGTAGAAAAACATCAAAAATTTCAGTCCTGCATGATTCTACCAAGAAATGTGTGTTCATTCAAACCGCTGGTTTTTGATAGTTTGGGCCCTATTGAATAATGAATGTTTTGAATTTTCTCCAAAAGTAAAGTAGTTGCAAACTCATCCTTTTAGAAACTTGTTTGGGCTGTTGAGAGGAGTAAAAAACCATCAAAAATTTCAATCCTGCATGATTCTACCAAGAAATGTGATTCTTCATTCAAAACGCTGGTTTTTGCTATTGGGCTCTATTGAATAATGAATGTTTTGAATTTTCTCCAAAAGTAAAGTAGTTGCAAACTCATGTTTTTAGAGACTCTTTTAGAGACTTGTTTGGGCTCATGAGAGGAGTAGAAAAACATCAAAAATTTCAGTCCTGCATGATTCTACCAAGAAATGTGTGTTCATTGAAACCGCTGGTTTTTGATAGTTTGGGCCCTATTGAATAATGAATGTTTTGAATTTTCTCCAAAAGTAAAGTAGTTGCAAACTCATCCTTTTAGAAACTTGTTTGGGCTGTTGAGAGGAGTAAAAAACCATCAAAAATTTCAATCCTGCATGATTTTACCAAGAAATGTGATTCTTCATTCAAAACCTGATTTTTGCTATTGGGCTCTATTGAATAGTGAATGTTTTGAATTTTCTCCAAAAGTAAAGTAGTTGCAAACTCATGCTTTTAGATACTTGTTTGGGCTCATGAGAGGAGTAGAAAAACATCAAAAATTTCAGTCCTGCATGATTCTACCAAGAAATGTGTGCTCATTCAAACCTCTGGTTTTTGATAGTTTGGGCCCTATTGAATAATGAATGTTTTGAATTTTCTCCAAAAGTAAAGTAGTTGTAAACTCATCCTTTTAGAAACTTGTTTGGGCTTTTGAGAGGAGTAAAAAACCATCAAAAATTTCAATCCTGCATGATTCTACCAAAAAATGTGATTCTTCATTCAAAACGCTGGTTTTTGCTATTGGGCTCTATTGAATAATGAATGTTTTGAATTTTCTCCAAAAGTAAAGTAGTTGCAAACTCATCCTTTTAGAGACTTGTTTGGGCTCATGAGAGGAGTAGAAAAACATCAAAAATTTCAGTCCTGCAAGATTCTACCAAGAAATGTGTGTTCATTCAAACCGCTGGTTTTTGATATTTTGGGCCCTATTGAATAATGAATGTTTTGAATTTTCTCCAAAAGTAAAGTAGTTGCAAACTCATCCTTTTAGAAACTTGTTTGGGCTGTTGAGAGGAGTAAAAAACCATCAAAAATTTCAATCCTGCATGATTCTACCAAGAAATGTGATTCTTCATTGAAAACCTGATTTTTGCTATTGGGCTCTATTGAATAATGAATGTTTTGAATTTTCTCCAAAAGTAAAGTAGTTGCAAACTCATGCTTTTAGAGACTTGTTTGGGCTCATGAGAGGAGTAGAAAAACATCAAAAATTTCAGTCCTGCATGATTCTACCAAGAAATGTGTGTTCATTGAAACCGCTGGTTTTTGATAGTTTGGGCCCTATTGAATAATAAATGTTTTGAATTTTCTCCAAAAGTAAAGTAGTTGCAAACTCATCCTTTTAGAAACTTGTTTGGGCTGTGGAGAGGAGTAAAAAACCATCAAAAATTTCAATCCTGCATGATTCTACCAAGAAATGTGATTCTTCATTGAAAACCTGATTTTTGCTATTGGGCTCTATTGAATAATGAATGTTTTGAATTTTCTCCAAAAGTAAAGTAGTTGCAAACTCATGCTTTTAGAGACTTGTTTGGGCTCATAAGAGGAGTAGAAAAACATCAAAAATTTCAGTCCTGCATGATTCTACCAAGAAATGTATGTTCATTCAAACCGCTGGTTTTTGATAGTTTGGGCCCTATTGAATAATGAATGTTTTGAATTTTCTCCAAAAGTAAAGTAGTTGCAAACTCATCCTTTTAGAAACTTGTTTGGGCTGTTGAGAGGAGTAAAAAACCATCAAAAATTTCAATCCTGCATGATTTTAACAAGAAATGTGATTCTTCATTCAAAACCTGATTTTTGCTATTGGGCTCTATTGAATGGTGAATGTTTTGAATTTTCTCCAAAAGTAAAGTAGTTGCAAACTCATGCTTTTAGAGACTTGTTTGGGCTCATGAGAGGAGTAGAAAAACATCAAAAATTTCAGTCCTGCATGATTCTACCAAGAAATGTGTGTTCATTGAAACCGCTGGTTTTTGATAGTTTGGGCCCTATTGAATAATGAATGTTTTGAATTTTCTCCAAAAGTAAAGTAGTTGCAAACTCATCCTTTTAGAAACTTGTTTGGGCTGTTGAGAGGAGTAAAAAACCATCAAAAATTTCAATCCTGCATGATTTTACCAAGAAATGTGATTCTTCATTCAAAACCTGATTTTTGCTATTGGGCTCTATTGAATAGTGAATGTTTTGAATTTTCTCCAAAAGTAAAGTAGTTGCAAACTCATGCTTTTAGAGACTTGTTTGGGCTCATGAGAGGAGTAGAAAAACATCAAAAATTTCAGTCCTGCATGATTCTACCAAGAAATGTGTGTTCATTCAAACCGCTGGTTTTTGATAGTTTGGGCCCTATTGAATAATGAATGTTTTGAATTTTCTCCAAAAGTAAAGTAGTTGCAAACTCATCCTTTTAGAAACTTGTTTGGGCTGTTGAGAGGAGTAAAAAACCATCAAAAATTTCAATCCTGCATGATTCTACCAAGAAATGTGATTCTTCATTCAAAACGCTGGTTTTTGCTATTGGGCTCTATTGAATAATGAATGTTTTGAATTTTCTCCAAAAGTAAAGTAGTTGCAAACTCATGCTTTTAGAGACTTGTTTGGGCTCATGAGAGGAGTAGAAAAACATCAAAAATTTCAGTCCTGCATGATTCTACCAAGAAATGTGTGTTCATTGAAAACGTTGGTTTTTGATAGTTTGGGCCCTATTGAATAATGAATGTTTTGAATTTTCTCCAAAAGTAAAGTAGTTGCAAACTCATCCTTTTAGAAACTTGTTTGGGCTGTTGAGAGGAGTAAAAAACCATCAAAAATTTCAATCCTGCATGATTTTACCAAGAAATGTGATTCTTCATTCAAAACCTGATTTTTGCTATTGGGCTCTATTGAATAGTGAATGTTTTGAATTTTCTCCAAAAGTAAAGTACTTGCAAACTTATGCTTTTAGAGACTTGTTTGGCTCATGAGAGGAGTAGAAAAACATCAAAAATTTCAGTCCTGCATGATTCTACCAAGAAATGTGTGTTCATTCAAACCACTGGTTTTTGATAGTTTGGGCCCTATTGAATAATGAATGTTTTGAATTTTCTCCAAAAGTAAAGTAGTTGCAAACTCATCCTTTTAGAAACTTGTTTGGGCTGTTGAGAGGAGTTAAAAACCATCAAAAATTTCAATCCTGCATGATTTTACCAAGAAATGTGATTCTTCATTCAAAACCTGATTTTTGCTATTGGGCTCTATTGAATAGTGAATGTTTTGAATTTTCTCCAAAAGTAAAGTAGTTGCAAACTCATGCTTTTAGAGACTTGTTTGGGCTCATGAGAGTAGAAAAACATCAAAAATTTCAGTCCTGCATGATTCTACCAAGAAATGTGTGTTCATTCAAACCGCTGGTTTTTGATAGTTTGGGCACTATTGAATAATGATTGTTTTGAATTTTCTCCAAAAGTAAAGTAGTTGCAAACTCATGCTTTTAGAGACTTGTTTGGGCTCATGAGAGGAGTAGAAAAACATCAAAAATTTCAGTCCTGCATGATTCTACCAAGAAATGTGTGTTCATTGAAACTGCTGGTTTTTGATAGTTTGGGCCCTATTGAATAATGAATATTTTGAATTTTCTCCAAAAGTAAAGTAGTTGCAAACTCATCCTTTTAGAAACTTGTTTGGGCTGTTGAGAGGAGTAAAAAACCATCAAAAATTTCAATCCTGCATGATTTTACCAAGAAATGTGATTCTTCATTCAAAACCTGATTTTTGCTATTGGGCTCTATTGAATAATGAATGTTTTGAATTTTCTCCAAAAATAAAGTACTTGCAAACTCATGCTTTTAGAGACTTGTTTGGGCTCATGAGAGGAGTAGAAAAACATCAAAAATTTCAGTCCTGCATGATTCTACCAAGAAATGTGTGTTCATTGAAACCACTGGTTTTTGATAGTTTGGGCCCTATTGAATAATGAATGTTTTGAATTTTCTCCAAAAGTAAAGTAGTTGCAAACTCATCCTTTTAGAAACTTGTTTGGGCTGTTGAGAGGAGTAAAAAACCATGAAAAATTTCAATCCTGCATGATTTTACCAAGAAATGTGATTCTTCATTCAAAACCTGATTTTTGCTATTGGGCTCTATTGAATAGTGAATGTTTTGAATTTTCTCCAAAAGTAAAGTAGTTGCAAACTCATGCTTTTAGAGACTTGTTTGGGCTCATGAGAGGAGTAGAAAAACATCAAAAATTTCAGTCCTGCATGATTCTACCAAGAAATGTGTGTTCATTCAAACCGCTGGTTTTTGATAGTTTGGGCCCTATTGAATAATGAATGTTTTGAATTTTCTCCAAAAGTAAAGTAGTTGCAAACTCATCCTTTTAGAAACTTGTTTGGGCTGTTGAGAGGAGTAAAAAACCATCAAAAATTTCAATCCTGCATGATTCTACCAAGAAATGTGATTCTTCATTCAAAACGCTGGTTTTTGCTATTGGGCTCTATTGAATAATGAATGTTTTGAATTTTCTCCAAAAGTAAAGTAGTTGCAAACTCATGCTTTTAGAGACTTGTTTGGGCTCATGAGAGGAGTAGAAAAACATCAAAAATTTCAGTCCTGCATGATTCTACCAAGAAATGTGTGTTCATTGAAACCGCTGGTTTTTGATAGTTTGGGCCCTATTGAATAATGAATGTTTTGAATTTTCTCCAAAAGTAAAGTAGTTGCAAACTCATCCTTTTAGAAACTTGTTTGGGCTGTTGAGAGGAGTAAAAAACCATCAAAAATTTCAATCCTGCATGATTTTACCAAGAAATGTGATTCTTCATTCAAAACCTGATTTTTGCTATTGGGCTCTATTGAATAGTGAATGTTTTGAATTTTCTCCAAAAGTAAAGTAGTTGCAAACTCATGCTTTTAGAGACTTGTTTGGGCTCATGAGAGGAGTAGAAAAACATCAAAAATTTCAGTCCTGCATGATTCTACCAAGAAATATGTGTTCATTCAAACCGCTGGTTTTTGATAGTTTGGGCCCTATTGAATAATGAATGTTTTGAATTTTCTCCAAAAGTAAAGTAGTTGCAAACTCATCCTTTTAGAAACTTGTTTGGGCTGTTGAGAGGAGTAAAAAACCATCAAAAATTTCAATCCTGCATGATTTTACCAAGAAATGTGATTCTTCATTCAAAACCTGATTTTTGCTATAGGGCTCTATTGAATAGTGAATGTTTTGAATTTTCTCCAAAAGTAAAGTAGTTGCAAACTCATGCTTTTAGAGCCTTTTTTGGGCTCATGAGAGGAGTAGAAAAACATCAAAAATTTCAGTCCTGCATGATTCTACCAAGAAATGTGTGTTCATTGAAACCACTGGTTTTTGACAGTTTGGGCCCTATTGAATAATGAATGTTTTGAATTTTCTCCAAAAGTAAAGTAGTTGCAAACTCATCCTTTTAGAAACTTGTTTGGGCTGTTGAGAGGAGTAAAAAACCAACAAAAATTTCAATCCTGCATGATTTTACCAAGAAATGTGATTCTTCATTCAAAACCTGATTTTTGCTATTGGGCTCTATTGAATAGTGAATGTTTTGAATTTTCTCCAAAAGTAAAGTAGTTGCAAACTCATGCTTTTAGAGACTTGTTTGGGCTCATGAGAGGAGTAGAAAAACATCAAAAATTTCAGTCCTGCATGATTCTACCAAGAAATGTGTGTTCATTGAAACCGCTGGTTTTTGATAGTTTGGGCCCTATTGAATAATGAATGTTTTGAATTTTCTCCAAAAGTAAAGTAGTTGCAAACTCATCCTTTTAGAAACTTGTTTGGGCTGTTGAGAGGAGTAAAAAACCATCAAAAATTTCAATCCTGCATGATTCTACCAAGAAATGTGATTCTTCATTCAAAACGCTGGTTTTTGCTATTGGGCTCTATTGAATAATGAATGTTTTGAATTTTCTCCAAAAGTAAAGTAGTTGCAAACTCATGCTTTTAGAGACTTGTTTGGGCTCATGAGAGGAGTAGAAAAACATCAAAAATTTCAGTCCTGCATGATTCTACCAAGAAATGTGTGTTCATTGAAACCACTGGTTTTTGATAGTTTGGGCCCTATTGAATAATGAATGTTTTGAATTTTCTCCAAAAGTAAAGTAGTTGCAAACTCATCCTTTTAGAAACTTGTTTGGGCTGTTGAAAGGAGTAAAAAACCATCAAAAATTTCAATCCTGCATGATTTTACCAAGAAATGTGATTCTTCATTCAAAACCTGATTTTTGCTATTGGGCTCTATTGAATAGTGAATGTTTTGAATTTTCTCCAAAAGTAAAGTAGTTGCAAACTCATGCTTTTAGAGACTTGTTTGGGCTCATGAGAGGAGTAGAAAAACATCAAAAATTTCAGTCCTGCATGATTCTACCAAGAAATGTGTGTTCATTCAAACCGCTGGTTTTTGATAGTTTGGGCCCTATTGAATAATGAATGTTTTGAATTTTCTCCAAAAGTAAAGTAGTTGCAAACTCATCCTTTTAGAAACTTGTTTGGGCTGTTGAGAGGAGTAAAAAACCATCAAAAATTTCAATCCTGCATGATTTTACCAAGAAATGTGATTCTTCATTCAAAACCTGATTTTTGCTATTGGGCTCTATTGAATAGTGAATGTTTTGAATTTTCTCCAAAAGTAAAGTAGTTGCAAACTCATGCTTTTAGAGACTTGTTTGGGCTCATGAGAGGAGTAGAAAAACATCAAAAATTTCAGTCCTGCATGATTCTACCAAGAAATGTGTGTTCATTCAAACCGCTGGTTTTTGATAGTTTGGGCCCTATTGAATAATGAATGTTTTGAATTTTCTCCAAAAGTAAAGTAGTTGCAAACTCATCCTTTTAGAAACTTGTTTGGGCTGTTGAGAGGAGTAAAAAACCATCAAAAATTTCAATCCTGCATGATTCTACCAAGAAATGTGATTCTTCATTCAAAACGCTGGTTTTTGCTATTGGGCTCTATTGAATAATGAATGTTTTGAATTTTCTCCAAAAGTAAAGTAGTTGCAAACTCATGCTTTTAGAGACTTGTTTGGGCTCATGAGAGGAGTAGAAAAACATCAAAAATTTCAGTCCTGCATGATTCTACCAAGAAATGTGTGTTCATTGAAACCGCTGGTTTTTGATAGTTTGGGCCCTATTGAATAATGAATGTTTTGAATTTTCTCCAAAAGTAAAGTAGTTGCAAACTCATCCTTTTAGAAACTTGTTTGGGCTGTTGAGAGGAGTAAAAAACCATCAAAAATTTCAATCCTGCATGATTTTACCAAGAAATGTGATTCTTCATTCAAAACCTGATTTTTGCTATTGGGCTCTATTGAATAGTGAATGTTTTGAATTTTCTCCAAAAGTAAAGTAGTTGCAAACTCATGCTTTTAGAGACTTGTTTGGGCTCATGAGAGGAGTAGAAAAACATCAAAAATTTCAGTCCTGCATGATTCTACCAAGAAATATGTGTTCATTCAAACCGCTGGTTTTTGATAGTTTGGGCCCTATTGAATAATGAATGTTTTGAATTTTCTCCAAAAGTAAAGTAGTTGCAAACTCATCCTTTTAGAAACTTGTTTGGGCTGTTGAGAGGAGTAAAAAACCATCAAAAATTTCAATCCTGCATGATTTTACCAAGAAATGTGATTCTTCATTCAAAACCTGATTTTTGCTATAGGGCTCTATTGAATAGTGAATGTTTTGAATTTTCTCCAAAAGTAAAGTAGTTGCAAACTCATGCTTTTAGAGCCTTTTTTGGGCTCATGAGAGGAGTAGAAAAACATCAAAAATTTCAGTCCTGCATGATTCTACCAAGAAATGTGTGTTCATTGAAACCACTGGTTTTTGACAGTTTGGGCCCTATTGAATAATGAATGTTTTGAATTTTCTCCAAAAGTAAAGTAGTTGCAAACTCATCCTTTTAGAAACTTGTTTGGGCTGTTGAGAGGAGTAAAAAAACAACAAAAATTTCAATCCTGCATGATTTTACCAAGAAATGTGATTCTTCATTCAAAACCTGATTTTTGCTATTGGGCTCTATTGAATAGTGAATGTTTTGAATTTTCTCCAAAAGTAAAGTAGTTGCAAACTCATGCTTTTAGAGACTTGTTTGGGCTCATGAGAGGAGTAGAAAAACATCAAAAATTTCAGTCCTGCATGATTCTACCAAGAAATGTGTGTTCATTGAAACCGCTGGTTTTTGATAGTTTGGGCCCTATTGAATAATGAATGTTTTGAATTTTCTCCAAAAGTAAAGTAGTTGCAAACTCATCCTTTTAGAAACTTGTTTGGGCTGTTGAGAGGAGTAAAAAACCATCAAAAATTTCAATCCTGCATGATTCTACCAAGAAATGTGATTCTTCATTCAAAACGCTGGTTTTTGCTATTGGGCTCTATTGAATAATGAATGTTTTGAATTTTCTCCAAAAGTAAAGTAGTTGCAAACTCATGCTTTTAGAGACTTGTTTGGGCTCATGAGAGGAGTAGAAAAACATCAAAAATTTCAGTCCTGCATGATTCTACCAAGAAATGTGTGTTCATTGAAACCACTGGTTTTTGATAGTTTGGGCCCTATTGAATAATGAATGTTTTGAATTTTCTCCAAAAGTAAAGTAGTTGC
This sequence comes from Dendrobates tinctorius, assembly GCF_039654945.1. Classification (NCBI taxonomy): domain Eukaryota; kingdom Metazoa; phylum Chordata; class Amphibia; order Anura; family Dendrobatidae; genus Dendrobates; species Dendrobates tinctorius. The sequence goes on from NW_027362076.1 coordinate 1,494,608, forward strand.
AAACTCATCCTTTTAGAAACTTGTTTGGGCTGTTGAGAGGAGTAAAAAACCATCAAAAATTTCAATCCTGCATGATTTTACCAAGAAATGTGATTCTTCATTCAAAACCTGATTTTTGCTATTGGGCTCTATTGAATAGTGAATGTTTTGAATTTTCTCCAAAAGTAAAGTAGTTGCAAACTCATGCTTTTAGAGACTTGTTTGGGCTCATGAGAGGAGTAGAAAAACATCAAAAATTTCAGTCCTGCATGATTCTACCAAGAAATGTGTGTTCATTCAAACCGCTGGTTTTTGATAGTTTGGGCCCTATTGAATAATGAATGTTTTGAATTTTCTCCAAAAGTAAAGTAGTTGCAAACTCATCCTTTTAGAAACTTGTTTGGGCTGTTGAGAGGAGTAAAAAACCATCAAAAATTTCAATCCTGCATGATTCTACCAAGAAATGTGATTCTTCATTCAAAACGCTGGTTTTTGCTATTGGGCTCTATTGAATAATGAATGTTTTGAATTTTCTCCAAAAGTAAAGTAGTTGCAAACTCATGTTTTTAGAGACTCTTTTAGAGACTTGTTTGGGCTCATGAGAGGAGTAGAAAAACATCAAAAATTTCAGTCCTGCATGATTCTACCAAGAAATGTGTGTTCATTGAAACCGCTGGTTTTTGATAGTTTGGGCCCTATTGAATAATGAATGTTTTGAATTTTCTCCAAAAGTAAAGTAGTTGCAAACTCATCCTTTTAGAAACTTGTTTGGGCTGTTGAGAGGAGTAAAAAACCATCAAAAATTTCAATCCTGCATGATTCTACCAAAAAATGTGATTCTTCATTCAAAACGCTGGTTTTTGCTATTGGGCTCTATTGAATAATGAATGTTTTGAATTTTCTCCAAAAGTAAAGTAGTTGCAAACTCATCCTTTTAGAGACTTGTTTGGGCTCATGAGAGGAGTAGAAAAACATCAAAAATTTCAGTCCTGCAAGATTCTACCAAGAAATGTGTGTTCATTCAAACCGCTGGTTTTTGATATTTTGGGCCCTATTGAATAATGAATGTTTTGAATTTTCTCCAAAAGTAAAGTAGTTGCAAACTCATCCTTTTAGAAACTTGTTTGGGCTGTTGAGAGGAGTAAAAAACCATCAAAAATTTCAATCCTGCATGATTCTACCAAGAAATGTGATTCTTCATTGAAAACCTGATTTTTGCTATTGGGCTCTATTGAATAATGAATGTTTTGAATTTTCTCCAAAAGTAAAGTAGTTGCAAACTCATGCTTTTAGAGACTTGTTTGGGCTCATGAGAGGAGTAGAAAAACATCAAAAATTTCAGTCCTGCATGATTCTACCAAGAAATGTGTGTTCATTGAAACCGCTGGTTTTTGATAGTTTGGGCCCTATTGAATAATAAATGTTTTGAATTTTCTCCAAAAGTAAAGTAGTTGCAAACTCATCCTTTTAGAAACTTGTTTGGGCTGTTGAGAGGAGTAAAAAACCATCAAAAATTTCAATCCTGCATGATTCTACCAAGAAATGTGATTCTTCATTGAAAACCTGATTTTTGCTATTGGGCTCTATTGAATAATGAATGTTTTGAATTTTCTCCAAAAGTAAAGTAGTTGCAAACTCATGCTTTTAGAGACTTGTTTGGGCTCATAAGAGGAGTAGAAAAACATCAAAAATTTCAGTCCTGCATGATTCTACCAAGAAATGTATGTTCATTCAAACCGCTGGTTTTTGATAGTTTGGGCCCTATTGAATAATGAATGTTTTGAATTTTCTCCAAAAGTAAAGTAGTTGCAAACTCATCCTTTTAGAAACTTGTTTGGGCTGTTGAGAGGAGTAAAAAACCATCAAAAATTTCAATCCTGCATGATTTTAACAAGAAATGTGATTCTTCATTCAAAACCTGATTTTTGCTATTGGGCTCTATTGAATAGTGAATGTTTTGAATTTTCTCCAAAAGAAAAGTAGTTGCAAACTCATGCTTTTAGAGACTTGTTTGGGCTCATGAGAGGAGTAGAAAAACATCAAAAATTTCAGTCCTGCATGATTCTACCAAGAAATGTGTGTTCATTCAAACCTCTGCTTTTTGATAGTTTGGGCCCTATTGAATAATGAATGTTTTGAATTTTCTCCAAAAGTAAAGTAGTTGCAAACTCATCCTTTTAGAAACTTGTTTGGGCTTTTGAGAGGAGTAAAAAACCATCAAAAATTTCAATCCTGCATGATTTTACCAAGAAATGTGATTCTTCATTCAAAACCTGATTTTTGCTATTGGGCTCTATTGAATAGTGAATGTTTTGAATTTTCTCCAAAAGTAAAGTACTTGCAAACTCATGCTTTTAGAGACTTGTTTGGGCTCATGAGAGGAGTAGAAAAACATCAAAAATTTCAGTCCTGCATGATTCTACCAAGAAATGTGTGTTCATTGAAACCGCTGGTTTTTGATAGTTTGGGCCCAATTGAATAATGAATGTTTTGAATTTTCTCCAAAAGTAAAGTAGTTGCAAACTCATCCTTTTAGAAACTTGTTTGGGCTGTTGAGAGGAGTAAAAAACCATCAAAAATTTCAATCCTGCATGATTCTACCAAGAAATGTGATTCTTCATTCAAAACGCTGGTTTTTGCTATTGGGCTCTATTGAATAATGAATGTTTTGAATTTTCTCCAAAAGTAAAGTAGTTGCAAACTCATGCTTTTAGAGACTTGTTTGGGCTCATGAGAGGAGTAGAAAAACATCAAAAATTTCAGTCCTGCATGATTCTACCAAGAAATGTGTGTTCATTGAAACCGCTGGTGTTTGATAGTTTGGGCCCTATTGAATAATGAATGTTTTGAATTTTCTCCAAAAGTAAAGTAGTTGCAAACTCATCCTTTTAGAATCTTGTTTGGGCTGTTGAGAGGAGTAAAAAACCATCAAAAATTTCAATCCTGCATGATTTTACCAAGAAATGTGATTCTTCATTCAAAACCTGATTTTTGCTATTGGGCTCTATTGAATGGTGAATGTTTTGAATTTTCTCCAAAAGTAAAGTAGTTGCAAACTCATGCTTTTAGAGACTTGTTTGGGCTCATGAGAGGAGTAGAAAAACATCAAAAATTTCAGTCCTGCATGATTCTACCAAGAAATGTGTGTTCATTGAAACCGCTGGTGTTTGATAGTTTGGGCCCTATTGAATAATGAATGTTTTGAATTTTCTCCAAAAGTAAAGTAGTTGCAAACTCATCCTTTTAGAATCTTGTTTGGGCTGTTGAGAGGAGTAAAAAACCATCAAAAATTTCAATCCTGCATGATTTTACCAAGAAATGTGATTCTTCATTCAAAACCTGATTTTTGCTATTGGGCTCTATTGAATGGTGAATGTTTTGAATTTTCTCCAAAAGTAAAGTAGTTGCAAACTCATGCTTTTAGAGACTTGTTTGGGCTCATGAGAGGAGTAGAAAAACATCAAAAATTTCAGTCCTGCATGATTCTACCAAGAAATGTGTGTTCATTGAAACCGCTGGTTTTTGATAGTTTGGGCCCTATTGAATAATGAATGTTTTGAATTTTCTCCAAAAGTAAAGTAGTTGCAAACTCATCCTTTTAGAAACTTGTTTGGGCTGTTGAGAGGAGTAAAAAACCATCAAAAATTTCAATCCTGCATGATTCTACCAAGAAATGTGATTCTTCATTCAAAACGCTGGTTTTTGCTATTGGGCTCTATTGAATAATGAATGTTTTGAATTTTCTCCAAAAGTAAAGTAGTTGCAAACTCATGCTTTTAGAGACTTGTTTGGGCTCATGAGAGGAGTAGAAAAACATCAAAAATTTCAGTCCTGCATGATTCTACCAAGAAATGTGTGTACATTGAAACCGCTGGTTTTTGATAGTTTGGGCCCTATTGAATAATGAATGTTTTGAATTTTCTCCAAAAGTAAAGTAGTTGCAAACTCATCCTTTTAGAAACTTGTTTGGGCTGTTGAGAGGAGTAAAAAACCATCAAAAATTTCAATCCTGCATGATTTTACCAAGAAATGTGATTCTTCATTCAAAACCTGATTTTTGCTATTGGGCTCTATTGAATGGTGAATGTTTTGAATTTTCTCCAAAAGAAAAGTAGTTGCAAACTCATGCTTTTAGAGACTTGTTTGGGCTCATGAGAGGAGTAGAAAAACATCAAAAATTTCAGTCCTGCATGATTCTACCAAGAAATGTGTGTTCATTGAAACCGCTGGTTTTTGATAGTTTGGGCCCTATTGAATAATGAATGTTTTGAATTTTCTCCAAAAGTAAAGTAGTTGCAAACTCATCCTTTTAGAAACTTGTTTGGGCTGTTGAGAGGAGTAAAAAACCATCAAAAATTTCAATCCTGCATGATTTTACCAAGAAATGTGATTCTTCATTCAAAACCTGATTTTTGCTATTGGGCTCTATTGAATAGTGAATGTTTTGAATTTTCTCCAAAAGTAAAGTAGTTGCAAACTCATGCTTTTAGAGACTTGTTTGGGCTCATGAGAGGAGTAGAAAAACATCAAAAATTTCAGTCCTGCATGATTCTACCAAGAAATGTGTGTTCATTCAAACCGCTGGTTTTTGATAGTTTGGGCCCTATTGAATAATGAATGTTTTGAATTTTCTCCAAAAGTAAAGTAGTTGCAAACTCATCCTTTTAGAAACTTGTTTGGGCTGTTGAGAGGAGTAAAAAACCATCAAAAATTTCAATCCTGCATGATTCTACCAAGAAATGTGATTCTTCATTCAAAACGCTGGTTTTTGCTATTGGGCTCTATTGAATAATGAATGTTTTGAATTTTCTCCAAAAGTAAAGTAGTTGCAAACTCATGCTTTTAGAGACTTGTTTGGGCTCATGAGAGGAGTAGAAAAACATCAAAAATTTCAGTCCTGCATGATTCTACCAAGAAATGTGTGTTCATTGAAACCACTGGTTTTTGATAGTTTGGGCCCTATTGAATAATGAATGTTTTGAATTTTCTCCAAAAGTAAAGTAGTTGCAAACTCATCCTTTTAGAAACTTGTTTGGGCTGTTGAGAGGAGTAAAAAACCATCAAAAATTTCAATCCTGCATGATTTTACCAAGAAATGTGATTCTTCATTCAAAACCTGATTTTTGCTATTGGGCTCTATTGAATAGTGAATGTTTTGAATTTTCTCCAAAAGTAAAGTAGTTGCAAACTCATGCTTTTAGAGACTTGTTTGGGCTCATGAGAGGAGTAGAAAAACATCAAAAATTTCAGTCCTGCATGATTCTACCAAGAAATGTGTGTTCATTCAAACCGCTGGTTTTTGATAGTTTGGGCCCTATTGAATAATGAATGTTTTGAATTTTCTCCAAAAGTAAAGTAGTTGCAAACTCATCCTTTTAGAAACTTGTTTGGGCTGTTGAGAGGAGTAAAAAACCATCAAAAATTTCAATCCTGCATGATTCTACCAAGAAATGTGATTCTTCATTCAAAACGCTCGTTTTTGCTATTGGGCTCTATTGAATAATGAATGTTTTGAATTTTCTCCAAAAGTAAAGTAGTTGCAAACTCATGTTTTTAGAGACTCTTTTAGAGACTTGTTTGGGCTCATGAGAGGAGTAGAAAAACATCAAAAATTTCAGTCCTGCATGATTCTACCAAGAAATGTGTGTTCATTGAAACCGCTGGTTTTTGATAGTTTGGGCCCTATTGAATAATGAATGTTTTGAATTTTCTCCAAAAGTAAAGTAGTTGCAAACTCATCCTTTTAGAAACTTGTTTGGGCTGTTGAGAGGAGTAAAAAACCATCAAAAATTTCAATCCTGCATGATTCTACCAAGAAATGTGATTCTTCATTCAAAACGCTGGTTTTTGCTATTGGGCTCTATTGAATAATGAATGTTTTGAATTTTCTCCAAAAGTAAAGTAGTTGCAAACTCATGTTTTTAGAGACTCTTTTAGAGACTTGTTTGTGCTCATGAGAGGAGTAGAAAAACATCAAAAATTTCAGTCCTGCATGATTCTACCAAGAAATGTGTGTTCATTGAAACCGCTGGTTTTTGATAGTTTGGGCCCTATTGAATAATGAATGTTTTGAATTTTCTCCAAAAGTAAAGTAGTTGCAAACTCATCCTTTTAGAAACTTGTTTGGGCTGTTGAGAGGAGTAAAAAACCATCAAAAATTTCAATCCTGCATGATTTTACCAAGAAATGTGATTCTTCATTCAAAACCTGATTTTTGCTATTGGGCTCTATTGAATAGTGAATGTTTTGAATTTTCTCCAAAAGTAAAGTAGTTGCAAACTCATGCTTTTAGATACTTGTTTGGGCTCATGAGAGGAGTAGAAAAACATCAAAAATTTCAGTCCTGCATGATTCTACCAAGAAATGTGTGCTCATTCAAACCTCTGGTTTTTGATAGTTTGGGCCCTATTGAATAATGAATGTTTTGAATTTTCTCCAAAAGTAAAGTAGTTGTAAACTCATCCTTTTAGAAACTTGTTTGGGCTTTTGAGAGGAGTAAAAAACCATCAAAAATTTCAATCCTGCATGATTCTACCAAAAAATGTGATTCTTCATTCAAAACGCTGGTTTTTGCTATTGGGCTCTATTGAATAATGAATGTTTTGAATTTTCTCCAAAAGTAAAGTAGTTGCAAACTCATCCTTTTAGAGACTTGTTTGGGCTCATGAGAGGAGTAGAAAAACATCAAAAATTTCAGTCCTGCAAGATTCTACCAAGAAATGTGTGTTCATTCAAACCGCTGGTTTTTGATATTTTGGGCCCTATTGAATAATGAATGTTTTGAATTTTCTCCAAAAGTAAAGTAGTTGCAAACTCATCCTTTTAGAAACTTGTTTGGGCTTTTGAGAGGAGTAAAAAACCATCAAAAATTTCAATCCTGCATGATTCTACCAAGAAATGTGATTCTTCATTGAAAACCTGATTTTTGCTATTGGGCTCTATTGAATAATGAATGTTTTGAATTTTCTCCAAAAGTAAAGTAGTTGCAAACTCATGCTTTTAGAGACTTGTTTGGGCTCATGAGAGGAGTAGAAAAACATCAAAAATTTCAGTCCTGCATGATTCTACCAAGAAATGTGTGTTCATTGAAACCGCTGGTTTTTGATAGTTTGGGCCCTATTGAATAATAAATGTTTTGAATTTTCTCCAAAAGTAAAGTAGTTGCAAACTCATCCTTTTAGAAACTTGTTTGGGCTGTTGAGAGGAGTAAAAAACCATCAAAAATTTCAATCCTGCATGATTCTACCAAGAAATGTGATTCTTCATTGAAAACCTGATTTTTGCTATTGGGCTCTATTGAATAATGAATGTTTTGAATTTTCTCCAAAAGTAAAGTAGTTGCAAACTCATGCTTTTAGAGACTTGTTTGGGCTCATAAGAGGAGTAGAAAAACATCAAAAATTTCAGTCCTGCATGATTCTACCAAGAAATGTATGTTCATTCAAACCGCTGGTTTTTGATAGTTTGGGCCCTATTGAATAATGAATGTTTTGAATTTTCTCCAAAAGTAAAGTAGTTGCAAACTCATCCTTTTAGAAACTTGTTTGGGCTGTTGAGAGGAGTAAAAAACCATCAAAAATTTCAATCCTGCATGATTTTAACAAGAAATGTGATTCTTCATTCAAAACCTGATTTTTGCTATTGGGCTCTATTGAATAGTGAATGTTTTGAATTTTCTCCAAAAGAAAAGTAGTTGCAAACTCATGCTTTTAGAGACTTGTTTGGGCTCATGAGAGGAGTAGAAAAACATCAAAAATTTCAGTCCTGCATGATTCTACCAAGAAATGTGTGTTCATTCAAACCTCTGCTTTTTGATAGTTTGGGCCCTATTGAATAATGAATGTTTTGAATTTTCTCCAAAAGTAAAGTAGTTGCAAACTCATCCTTTTAGAAACTTGTTTGGGCTTTTGAGAGGAGTAAAAAACCATCAAAAATTTCAATCCTGCATGATTTTACCAAGAAATGTGATTCTTCATTCAAAACCTGATTTTTGCTATTGGGCTCTATTGAATAGTGAATGTTTTGAATTTTCTCCAAAAGTAAAGTAGTTGCAAACTCATGCTTTTATTTTCCAATAATCTTTATTAGAGTTTTAATAATTTTTATAAGGGTAGGGAAGGAATACAAGAACAAAGGATAGGGTGGGGAAACAGAAATACCCTGTGAAGACAGGGAAGACCCCCAAAAATGGGGGAATAGGCAGACTATATACGTATCACATCAGAGATCACAAAGTATTAGCTTAAGAAATGCAAGTGATCTTTTAAGTGATCATCGAGTTAGATGAGTAGAAATAAAATCAGTACACAAAATTATGTTATAATTTTACATATCTGTGTTAACTAATAAAAGCAACAAACTCGACGTTACTATCCAGTTGCGTCCTTTTGGTTTTAAACTCTTCGTATCAATACCTGCAAAAAAAAACAATTATTCACATTTGCCTCCAATGTGTTAATTAACAGACATATATAAAGTAGAGTATAGGAGGTATATAGCCTGCCCCGTCCGGGAAATCCAGTGATGCCGCTGGGACCGATTGGGGGTAATGTCCGGTTCAATTCCAGAATATTAGAAAAGTGTAAAACAATAGCAGTAAAGACCAATATGAGAACTGAAGCCTGTGTAAATAGTAAGTTGAGTTCTTTCATTCATGATGATAGTCCGAGTTGAGAGAAGAAGAGATTTTGCGGAGAATCTTGGAAATCTTAATTCCAGCGCATCAAACTCATGCTTTTAGAGACTTGTTTGGGCTCATGAGAGGAGTAGAAAAACATCAAAAATTTCAGTCCTGCATGATTCTACCAAGAAATGTGTGTTCATTCAAACCGCTGGTTTTTGATAGTTTGGGCCCTATTGAATAATGAATGTTTTGAATTTTCTCCAAAAGTAAAGTAGTTGCAAACTCATCCTTTTAGAAACTTGTTTGGGCTGTTGAGAGGAGTAAAAAACCATCAAAAATTTCAATCCTGCATGATTCTACCAAGAAATGTGATTCTTCATTCAAAACGCTGGTTTTTGCTATTGGGCTCTATTGAATAATGAATGTTTTGAATTTTCTCCAAAAGTAAAGTAGTTGCAAACTCATGCTTTTAGAGACTTGTTTGGGCTCATGAGAGGAGTAGAAAAACATCAAAAATTTCAGTCCTGCATGATTCTACCAAGAAATGTGTGTTCATTGAAACCGCTGGTTTTTGATAGTTTGGGCCCTATTGAATAATGAATGTTTTGAATTTTCTCCAAAAGTAAAGTAGTTGCAAACTCATCCTTTTAGAAACTTGTTTGGGCTGTTGAGAGGAGTAAAAAACCATCAAAAATTTCAATCCTGCATGATTTTACCAAGAAATGTGATTCTTCATTCAAAACCTGATTTTTGCTATTGGGCTCTATTGAATAGTGAATGTTTTGAATTTTCTCCAAAAGTAAAGTACTTGCAAACTCATGCTTTTAGAGACTTGTTTGGGCTCATGAGAGGAGTAGAAAAACATCAAAAATTTCAGTCCTGCATGATTCTACCAAGAAATGTGTGTTCATTGAAACCACTGGTTTTTGATAGTTTGGGCCCTATTGAATAATGAATGTTTTGAATTTTCTCCAAAAGTAAAGTAGTTGCAAACTCATCCTTTTAGAAACTTGTTTGGGCTGTTGAGAGGAGTAAAAAACCATCAAAAATTTCAATCCTGCATGATTTTACCAAGAAATGTGATTCTTCATTCAAAACCTGATTTTTGCTATTGGGCTCTATTGAATAGTGAATGTTTTGAATTTTCTCCAAAAGTAAAGTAGTTGCAAACTCATGCTTTTAGAGACTTGTTTGGGCTCATGAGAGGAGTAGAAAAACATCAAAAATTTCAGTCCTGCATGATTCTACCAAGAAATGTGTGTTCATTCAAACCGATGGTTTTTGATAGTTTGGGCCCTATTGAATAATGAATGTTTTGAATTTTCTCCAAAAGTAAAGTAGTTGCAAACTCATCCTTTTAGAAACTTGTTTGGGCTGTTGAGAGGAGTAAAAAACCATCAAAAATTTCAATCCTGCATGATTCTACCAAGAAATGTGATTCTTCATTCAAAACGCTGGTTTTTGCTATTGGGCTCTATTGAATAATGAATGTTTTGAATTTTCTCCAAAAGTAAAGTAGTTGCAAACTCATGCTTTTAGAGACTTGTTTGGGCTCATGAGAGGAGTAGAAAAACATCAAAAATTTCAGTCCTGCATGATTCTACCAAGATATGTGTGTTCATTGAAACCGCTGGTTTTTGATAGTTTGGGCCCTATTGAATAATGAATGTTTTGAATTTTCTCCAAAAGTAAAGTAGTTGCAAACTCATCCTTTTAGAAACTTGTTTGGGCTGTTGAGAGGAGTAAAAAACCATCAAAAATTTCAATCCTGCATGATTTTACCAAGAGATGTGATTCTTCATTCAAAACCTGATTTTTGCTATTGGGCTCTATTGAATAGTGAATGTTTTGAATTTTCTCCAAAAGTAAAGTAGTTGCAAACTCATGCTTTTAGAGACTTGTTTGGGCTCATGAGAGGAGTAGAAAAACATCAAAAATTTCAGTCCTGCATGATTCTACCAAGAAATGTGTGTTCATTCAAACCGCTGGTTTTTGATAGTTTTGGCCCTATTGAATAATGAATGTTTTGAATTTTCTCCAAAAGTAAAGTAGTTGCAAACTCATCCTTTTAGAAACCTGTTTGGGCTGTTGAGAGGAGTAAAAAACCATCAAAAATTTCAATCCTGCATGATTTTACCAAGAAATGTGATTCTTCATTCAAAACCTGATTTTTGCTATTGGGCTCTATTGAATAGTGAATGTTTTGAATTTTCTCCAAAAGTAAAGTACTTGCAAACTCATGCTTTTAGAGACTTGTTTGGGCTCATGAGAGGAGTAGAAAAACATCAAAAATTTCAGTCCTGCATGATTCTACCAAGAAATGTGTGTTCATTGAAACCACTGGTTTTTGATAGTTTGGGCCCTATTGAATAATGAATGTTTTGAATTTTTGTCCAAAAGTAAAGTAGTTGCAAACTCATCCTTTTAGAAACTTGTTTGGGCTGTTGAGAGGAGTAAAAAACCATCAAAAATTTCAATCCTGCATGATTTTACCAAGAAATGTGATTCTTCATTCAAAACCTGATTTTTGCTATTGGGCTCTATTGAATAGTGAATGTTTTGAATTTTCTCCAAAAGTAAAGTAGTTGCAAACTCATGCTTTTAGAGACTTGTTTGGGCTCATGAGAGGAGTAGAAAAACATCAAAAATTTCAGTCCTGCATGATTCTACCAAGAAATGTGTGTTCATTCAAACCGCTGGTTTTTGATAGTTTGGGCCCTATTGAATAATGAATGTTTTGAATTTTCTCCAAAAGTAAAGTAGTTGCAAACTCATCCTTTTAGAAACTTGTTTGGGCTGTTGAGAGGAGTAAAAAACCATCAAAAATTTCAATCCTGCATGATTCTACCAAGAAATGTGATTCTTCATTCAAAACGCTGGTTTTTGCTATTGGGCTCTATTGAATAATGAATGTTTTGAATTTTCTCCAAAAGTAAAGTAGTTGCAAACTCATGCTTTTAGAGACTTGTTTGGGCTCATGAGAGGAGTAGAAAAACATCAAATATTTCAGTCCTGCATGATTCTACAAAGAAATGTGTGTTCATTGAAACCGCTGGTTTTTGATAGTTTGGGCCCTATTGAATAATGAATGTTTTGAATTTTCTCCAAAAGTAAAGTAGTTGCAAACTCATCCTTTTAGAAACTTGTTTGGGCTGTTGAGAGGAGTAAAAAACCATCAAAAATTTCAATCCTGCATGATTTTACCAAGAAATGTGATTCTTCATTCAAAACCTGATTTTTGCTATTGGGCTCTATTGAATAGTGAATGTTTTGAATTTTCTCCAAAAGTAAAGTACTTGCAAACTCATGCTTTTAGAGACTTGTTTGGGCTCATGAGAGGAGTAGAAAAACATCAAAAATTTCAGTCCTGCATGATTCTACCAAGAAATGTGTGTTCATTGAAACCACTGGTTTTTGATAGTTTGGGCCCTATTGAATAATGAATGTTTTGAATTTTCTCCAAAAGTAAAGTAGTTGCAAACTCATCCTTTTAGAAACTTGTTTGGGCTGTTGAGAGGAGTAAAAAACCATCAAAAATTTCAATCCTGCATGATTTTACCAAGAAATGTGATTCTTCATTCAAAACCTGATTTTTGCTATTGGGCTCCATTGAATAGTGAATGTTTTGAATTTTCTCCAAAAGTAAAGTAGTTGCAAACTCATGCTTTTAGAGACTTGTTTGGGCTCATGAGAGGAGTAGAAAAACATCAAAAATTTCAGTCCTGCATGATTCTACCAAGAAATGTGTGTTCATTCAAACCGATGGTTTTTGATAGTTTGGGCCCTATTGAATAATGAATGTTTTGAATTTTCTCCAAAAGTAAAGTAGTTGCAAACTCATCCTTTTAGAAACTTGTTTGGGCTGTTGAGAGGAGTAAAAAACCATCAAAAATTTCAATCCTGCATGATTCTACCAAGAAATGTGATTCTTCATTCAAAACGCTGGTTTTTGCTATTGGGCTCTATTGAATAATGAATGTTTTGAATTTTCTCCAAAAGTAAAGTAGTTGCAAACTCATGCTTTTAGAGACTTGTTTGGGCTCATGAGAGGAGTAGAAAAACATCAAAAATTTCAGTCCTGCATGATTCTACCAAGAAATGTGTGTTCATTGAAACCGCTGGTTTTTGATAGTTTGGGCCCTATTGAATAATGAATGTTTTGAATTTTCTCCAAAAGTAAAGTAGTTGCAAACTCATCCTTTTAGAAACTTGTTTGGGCTGTTGAGAGGAGTAAAAAACCATCAAAAATTTCAATCCTGCATGATTTTACCAAGAAATGTGATTCTTCATTCAAAACCTGATTTTTGCTATTGGGCTCTATAGAATAGTGAATGTTTTGAATTTTCTCCAAAAGTAAAGTAGTTGCAAACTCATGCTTTTAGAGACTTGTTTGGGCTCATGAGAGGAGTAGAAAAACATCAAAAATTTCAGTCCTGCATGATTCTACCAAGAAATATGTGTTCATTCAAACCGCTGGTTTTTGATAGTTTGGGCCCTATTGAATAATGAATGTTTTGAATTTTCTCCAAAAGTAAAGTAGTTGCAAACTCATCCTTTTAGAAACTTGTTTGGGCTGTTGAGAGGAGTAAAAAACCATCAAAAATTTCAATCCTGCATGATTTTACCAAGAAATGTGATTCTTCATTCAAAACCTGATTTTTGCTATAGGGCTCTATTGAATAGTGAATGTTTTGAATTTTCTCCAAAAGTAAAGTAGTTGCAAACTCATGCTTTTAGAGACTTTTTTGGGCTCATGAGAGGAGTAGAAAAACATCAAAAATTTCAGTCCTGCATGATTCTACCAAGAAATGTGTGTTCATTGAAACCACTGGTTTTTGACAGTTTGGGCCCTATTGAATAATGAATGTTTTGAATTTTCTCCAAAAGTAAAGTAGTTGCAAACTCATCCTTTTAGAAACTTGTTTGGGCTGTTGAGAGGAGTAAAAAACCAACAAAAATTTCAATCCTGCATGATTTTACCAAGAAATGTGATTCTTCATTCAAAACCTGATTTTTGCTATTGGGCTCTATTGAATAGTGAATGTTTTGAATTTTCTCCAAAAGTAAAGTAGTTGCAAACTCATGCTTTTAGAGACTTGTTTGGGCTCATGAGAGGAGTAGAAAAACATCAAAAATTTCAGTCCTGCATGATTCTACCAAGAAATGTGTGTTCATTGAAACCGCTGGTTTTTGATAGTTTGGGCCCTATTGAATAATGAATGTTTTGAATTTTCTCCAAAAGTAAAGTAGTTGCAAACTCATCCTTTTAGAAACTTGTTTGGGCTGTTGAGAGGAGTAAAAAACCATCAAAAATTTCAATCCTGCATGATTCTACCAAGAAATGTGATTCTTCATTCAAAACGCTGGTTTTTGCTATTGGGCTCTATTGAATAATGAATGTTTTGAATTTTCTCCAAAAGTAAAGTAGTTGCAAACTCATGCTTTTAGAGACTTGTTTGGGCTCATGAGAGGAGTAGAAAAACATCAAAAATTTCAGTCCTGCATGATTCTACCAAGAAATGTGTGTTCATTGAAACCACTGGTTTTTGATAGTTTGGGCCCTATTGAATAATGAATGTTTTGAATTTTCTCCAAAAGTAAAGTAGTTGCAAACTCATCCTTTTAGAAACTTGTTTGGGCTGTTGAGAGGAGTAAAAAACCATCAAAAATTTCAATCCTGCATGATTTTACCAAGAAATGTGATTCTTCATTCAAAACCTGATTTTTGCTATTGGGCTCTATTGAATAGTGAATGTTTTGAATTTTCTCCAAAAGTAAAGTAGTTGCAAACTCATGCTTTTAGAGACTTGTTTGGGCTCATGAGAGGAGTAGAAAAACATCAAAAATTTCAGTCCTGCATGATTCTACCAAGATATGTGTGTTCATTGAAACCGCTGGTTTTTGATAGTTTGGGCCCTATTGAATAATGAATGTTTTGAATTTTCTCCAAAAGTAAAGTAGTTGCAAACTCATCCTTTTAGAAACTTGTTTGGGCTGTTGAGAGGAGTAAAAAACCATCAAAAATTTCAATCCTGCATGATTTTACCAAGAGATGTGATTCTTCATTCAAAACCTGATTTTTGCTATTGGGCTCTATTGAATAGTGAATGTTTTGAATTTTCTCCAAAAGTAAAGTAGTTGCAAACTCATGCTTTTAGAGACTTGTTTGGGCTCATGAGAGGAGTAGAAAAACATCAAAAATTTCAGTCCTGCATGATTCTACCAAGAAATGTGTGTTCATTCAAACCGCTGGTTTTTGATAGTTTTGGCCCTATTGAATAATGAATGTTTTGAATTTTCTCCAAAAGTAAAGTAGTTGCAAACTCATCCTTTTAGAAACCTGTTTGGGCTGTTGAGAGGAGTAAAAAACCATCAAAAATTTCAATCCTGCATGATTTTACCAAGAAATGTGATTCTTCATTCAAAACCTGATTTTTGCTATTGGGCTCTATTGAATAGTGAATGTTTTGAATTTTCTCCAAAAGTAAAGTACTTGCAAACTCATGCTTTTAGAGACTTGTTTGGGCTCATGAGAGGAGTAGAAAAACATCAAAAATTTCAGTCCTGCATGATTCTACCAAGAAATGTGTGTTCATTGAAACCACTGGTTTTTGATAGTTTGGGCCCTATTGAATAATGAATGTTTTGAATTTTTGTCCAAAAGTAAAGTAGTTGCAAACTCATCCTTTTAGAAACTTGTTTGGGCTGTTGAGAGGAGTAAAAAACCATCAAAAATTTCAATCCTGCATGATTTTACCAAGAAATGTGATTCTTCATTCAAAACCTGATTTTTGCTATTGGGCTCTATTGAATAGTGAATGTTTTGAATTTTCTCCAAAAGTAAAGTAGTTGCAAACTCATGCTTTTAGAGACTTGTTTGGGCTCATGAGAGGAGTAGAAAAACATCAAAAATTTCAGTCCTGCATGATTCTACCAAGAAATGTGTGTTCATTCAAACCGCTGGTTTTTGATAGTTTGGGCCCTATTGAATAATGAATGTTTTGAATTTTCTCCAAAAGTAAAGTAGTTGCAAACTCATCCTTTTAGAAACTTGTTTGGGCTGTTGAGAGGAGTAAAAAACCATCAAAAATTTCAATCCTGCATGATTCTACCAAGAAATGTGATTCTTCATTCAAAACGCTGGTTTTTGCTATTGGGCTCTATTGAATAATGAATGTTTTGAATTTTCTCCAAAAGTAAAGTAGTTGCAAACTCATGCTTTTAGAGACTTGTTTGGGCTCATGAGAGGAGTAGAAAAACATCAAATATTTCAGTCCTGCATGATTCTACAAAGAAATGTGTGTTCATTGAAACCGCTGGTTTTTGATAGTTTGGGCCCTATTGAATAATGAATGTTTTGAATTTTCTCCAAAAGTAAAGTAGTTGCAAACTCATCCTTTTAGAAACTTGTTTGGGCTGTTGAGAGGAGTAAAAAACCATCAAAAATTTCAATCCTGCATGATTTTACCAAGAAATGTGATTCTTCATTCAAAACCTGATTTTTGCTATTGGGCTCTATTGAATAGTGAATGTTTTGAATTTTCTCCAAAAGTAAAGTACTTGCAAACTCATGCTTTTAGAGACTTGTTTGGGCTCATGAGAGGAGTAGAAAAACATCAAAAATTTCAGTCCTGCATGATTCTACCAAGAAATGTGTGTTCATTGAAACCACTGGTTTTTGATAGTTTGGGCCCTATTGAATAATGAATGTTTTGAATTTTCTCCAAAAGTAAAGTAGTTGCAAACTCATCCTTTTAGAAACTTGTTTGGGCTGTTGAGAGGAGTAAAAAACCATCAAAAATTTCAATCCTGCATGATTTTACCAAGAAATGTGATTCTTCATTCAAAACCTGATTTTTGCTATTGGGCTCCATTGAATAGTGAATGTTTTGAATTTTCTCCAAAAGTAAAGTAGTTGCAAACTCATGCTTTTAGAGACTTGTTTGGGCTCATGAGAGGAGTAGAAAAACATCAAAAATTTCAGTCCTGCATGATTCTACCAAGAAATGTGTGTTCATTCAAACCGATGGTTTTTGATAGTTTGGGCCCTATTGAATAATGAATGTTTTGAATTTTCTCCAAAAGTAAAGTAGTTGCAAACTCATCCTTTTAGAAACTTGTTTGGGCTGTTGAGAGGAGTAAAAAACCATCAAAAATTTCAATCCTGCATGATTCTACCAAGAAATGTGATTCTTCATTCAAAACGCTGGTTTTTGCTATTGGGCTCTATTGAATAATGAATGTTTTGAATTTTCTCCAAAAGTAAAGTAGTTGCAAACTCATGCTTTTAGAGACTTGTTTGGGCTCATGAGAGGAGTAGAAAAACATCAAAAATTTCAGTCCTGCATGATTCTACCAAGAAATGTGTGTTCATTGAAACCGCTGGTTTTTGATAGTTTGGGCCCTATTGAATAATGAATGTTTTGAATTTTCTCCAAAAGTAAAGTAGTTGCAAACTCATCCTTTTAGAAACTTGTTTGGGCTGTTGAGAGGAGTAAAAAACCATCAAAAATTTCAATCCTGCATGATTTTACCAAGAAATGTGATTCTTCATTCAAAACCTGATTTTTGCTATTGGGCTCTATAGAATAGTGAATGTTTTGAATTTTCTCCAAAAGTAAAGTAGTTGCAAACTCATGCTTTTAGAGACTTGTTTGGGCTCATGAGAGGAGTAGAAAAACATCAAAAATTTCAGTCCTGCATGATTCTACCAAGAAATATGTGTTCATTCAAACCGCTGGTTTTTGATAGTTTGGGCCCTATTGAATAATGAATGTTTTGAATTTTCTCCAAAAGTAAAGTAGTTGCAAACTCATCCTTTTAGAAACTTGTTTGGGCTGTTGAGAGGAGTAAAAAACCATCAAAAATTTCAATCCTGCATGATTTTACCAAGAAATGTGATTCTTCATTCAAAACCTGATTTTTGCTATAGGGCTCTATTGAATAGTGAATGTTTTGAATTTTCTCCAAAAGTAAAGTAGTTGCAAACTCATGCTTTTAGAGACTTTTTTGGGCTCATGAGAGGAGTAGAAAAACATCAAAAATTTCAGTCCTGCATGATTCTACCAAGAAATGTGTGTTCATTGAAACCACTGGTTTTTGACAGTTTGGGCCCTATTGAATAATGAATGTTTTGAATTTTCTCCAAAAGTAAAGTAGTTGCAAACTCATCCTTTTAGAAACTTGTTTGGGCTGTTGAGAGGAGTAAAAAACCAACAAAAATTTCAATCCTGCATGATTTTACCAAGAAATGTGATTCTTCATTCAAAACCTGATTTTTGCTATTGGGCTCTATTGAATAGTGAATGTTTTGAATTTTCTCCAAAAGTAAAGTAGTTGCAAACTCATGCTTTTAGAGACTTGTTTGGGCTCATGAGAGGAGTAGAAAAACATCAAAAATTTCAGTCCTGCATGATTCTACCAAGAAATGTGTGTTCATTGAAACCGCTGGTTTTTGATAGTTTGGGCCCTATTGAATAATGAATGTTTTGAATTTTCTCCAAAAGTAAAGTAGTTGCAAACTCATCCTTTTAGAAACTTGTTTGGGCTGTTGAGAGGAGTAAAAAACCATCAAAAATTTCAATCCTGCATGATTCTACCAAGAAATGTGATTCTTCATTCAAAACGCTGGTTTTTGCTATTGGGCTCTATTGAATAATGAATGTTTTGAATTTTCTCCAAAAGTAAAGTAGTTGCAAACTCATGCTTTTAGAGACTTGTTTGGGCTCATGAGAGGAGTAGAAAAACATCAAAAATTTCAGTCCTGCATGATTCTACCAAGAAATGTGTGTTCATTGAAACCACTGGTTTTTGATAGTTTGGGCCCTATTGAATAATGAATGTTTTGAATTTTCTCCAAAAGTAAAGTAGTTGCAAACTCATCCTTTTAGAAACTTGTTTGGGCTGTTGAGAGGAGTAAAAAACCATCAAAAATTTCAATCCTGCATGATTTTACCAAGAAATGTGATTCTTCATTCAAAACCTGATTTTTGCTATTGGGCTCTATTGAATAGTGAATGTTTTGAATTTTCTCCAAAAGTAAAGTAGTTGCAAACTCATGCTTTTAGAGACTTGTTTGGGCTCATGAGAGGAGTAGAAAAACATCAAAAATTTCAGTCCTGCATGATTCTACCAAGAAATGTGTGTTCATTCAAACCGATGGTTTTTGATAGTTTGGGCCCTATTGAATAATGAATGTTTTGAATTTTCTCCAAAAGTAAAGTAGTTGCAAACTCATCCTTTTAGAAACTTGTTTGGGCTGTTGAGAGGAGTAAAAAACCATCAAAAATTTCAATCCTGCATGATTCTACCAAGAAATGTGATTCTTCATTCAAAACGCTGGTTTTTGCTATTGGGCTCTATTGAATAATGAATGTTTTGAATTTTCTCCAAAAGTAAAGTAGTTGCAAACTCATGTTTTTAGAGACTCTTTTAGAGACTTGTTTGGGCTCATGAGAGGAGTAGAAAAACATCAAAAATTTCAGTCCTGCATGATTCTACCAAGAAATGTGTGTTCATTGAAACCGCTGGTTTTTGATAGTTTGGGCCCTATTGAATAATGAATGTTTTGAATTTTCTCCAAAAGTAAAGTAGTTGCAAACTCATCCTTTTAGAAACTTGTTTGGGCTGTTGAGAGGAGTAAAAAACCATCAAAAATTTCAATCCTGCATGATTTTACCAAGAAATGTGATTCTTCATTCAAAACCTGATTTTTGCTATTGGGCTCTATTGAATAGTGAATGTTTTGAATTTTCTCCAAAAGTAAAGTAGTTGCAAACTCATGCTTTTAGATACTTGTTTGGGCTCATGAGAGGAGTAGAAAAACATCAAAAATTTCAGTCCTGCATGATTCTACCAAGAAATGTGTGCTCATTCAAACCTCTGGTTTTTGATAGTTTGGGCCCTATTGAATAATGAATGTTTTGAATTTTCTCCAAAAGTAAAGTAGTTGTAAACTCATCCTTTTAGAAACTTGTTTGGGCTTTTGAGAGGAGTAAAAAACCATCAAAAATTTCAATCCTGCATGATTCTACCAAAAAATGTGATTCTTCATTCAAAACGCTGGTTTTTGCTATTGGGCTCTATTGAATAATGAATGTTTTGAATTTTCTCCAAAAGTAAAGTAGTTGCAAACTCATCCTTTTAGAGACTTGTTTGGGCTCATGAGAGGAGTAGAAAAACATCAAAAATTTCAGTCCTGCAAGATTCTACCAAGAAATGTGTGTTCATTCAAACCGCTGGTTTTTGATATTTTGGGCCCTATTGAATAATGAATGTTTTGAATTTTCTCCAAAAGTAAAGTAGTTGCAAACTCATCCTTTTAGAAACTTGTTTGGGCTGTTGAGAGGAGTAAAAAACCATCAAAAATTTCAATCCTGCATGATTCTACCAAGAAATGTGATTCTTCATTGAAAACCTGATTTTTGCTATTGGGCTCTATTGAATAATGAATGTTTTGAATTTTCTCCAAAAGTAAAGTAGTTGCAAACTCATGCTTTTAGAGACTTGTTTGGGCTCATGAGAGGAGTAGAAAAACATCAAAAATTTCAGTCCTGCATGATTCTACCAAGAAATGTGTGTTCATTGAAACCGCTGGTTTTTGATAGTTTGGGCCCTATTGAATAATAAATGTTTTGAATTTTCTCCAAAAGTAAAGTAGTTGCAAACTCATCCTTTTAGAAACTTGTTTGGGCTGTTGAGAGGAGTAAAAAACCATCAAAAATTTCAATCCTGCATGATTCTACCAAGAAATGTGATTCTTCATTGAAAACCTGATTTTTGCTATTGGGCTCTATTGAATAATGAATGTTTTGAATTTTCTCCAAAAGTAAAGTAGTTGCAAACTCATGCTTTTAGAGACTTGTTTGGGCTCATAAGAGGAGTAGAAAAACATCAAAAATTTCAGTCCTGCATGATTCTACCAAGAAATGTATGTTCATTCAAACCGCTGGTTTTTGATAGTTTGGGCCCTATTGAATAATGAATGTTTTGAATTTTCTCCAAAAGTAAAGTAGTTGCAAACTCATCCTTTTAGAAACTTGTTTGGGCTGTTGAGAGGAGTAAAAAACCATCAAAAATTTCAATCCTGCATGATTTTAACAAGAAATGTGATTCTTCATTCAAAACCTGATTTTTGCTATTGGGCTCTATTGAATAGTGAATGTTTTGAATTTTCTCCAAAAGAAAAGTAGTTGCAAACTCATGCTTTTAGAGACTTGTTTGGGCTCATGAGAGGAGTAGAAAAACATCAAAAATTTCAGTCCTGCATGATTCTACCAAGAAATGTGTGTTCATTCAAACCTCTGCTTTTTGATAGTTTGGGCCCTATTGAATAATGAATGTTTTGAATTTTCTCCAAAAGTAAAGTAGTTGCAAACTCATCCTTTTAGAAACTTGTTTGGGCTTTTGAGAGGAGTAAAAAACCATCAAAAATTTCAATCCTGCATGATTTTACCAAGAAATGTGATTCTTCATTCAAAACCTGATTTTTGCTATTGGGCTCTATTGAATAGTGAATGTTTTGAATTTTCTCCAAAAGTAAAGTAGTTGCAAACTCATGCTTTTATTTTCCAATAATCTTTATTAGAGTTTTAATAATTTTTATAAGGGTAGGGAAGGAATACAAGAACAAAGGATAGGGTGGGGAAACAGAAATACCCTGTGAAGACAGGGAAGACCCCCAAAAATGGGGGAATAGGCAGACTATATACGTATCACATCAGAGATCACAAAGTATTAGCTTAAGAAATGCAAGTGATCTTTTAAGTGATCATCGAGTTAGATGAGTAGAAATAAAATCAGTACACAAAATTATGTTATAATTTTACATATCTGTGTTAACTAATAAAAGCAACAAACTCGACGTTACTATCCAGTTGCGTCCTTTTGGTTTTAAACTCTTCGTATCAATACCTGCAAAAAAAAACAATTATTCACATTTGCCTCCAATGTGTTAATTAACAGACATATATAAAGTAGAGTATAGGAGGTATATAGCCTGCCCCGTCCGGGAAATCCAGTGATGCCGCTGGGACCGATTGGGGGTAATGTCCGGTTCAATTCCAGAATATTAGAAAAGTGTAAAACAATAGCAGTAAAGACCAATATGAGAACTGAAGCCTGTGTAAATAGTAAGTTGAGTTCTTTCATTCATGATGATAGTCCGAGTTGAGAGAAGAAGAGATTTTGCGGAGAATCTTGGAAATCTTAATTCCAGCGCATCAAACTCATGCTTTTAGAGAATTGTTTGGGCTCATGAGAGGAGTAGAAAAACATCAAAAATTTCAGTCCTGCATGATTCTACCAAGAAATGTGTGTTCATTGAAACCGCTGGTTTTTGATAGTTTGGGCCCTATTGAATAATGAATGTTTTGAATTTTCTCCAAAAGTAAAGTAGTTGCAAACTCATCCTTTTAGAAACTTGTTTGGGCTGTTGAGAGGAGTAAAAAACCATCAAAAATTTCAATCCTGCATGATTCTACCAAGAAATGTGATTCTTCATTCAAAACGCTGGTTTTTGCTATTGGGCTCTATTGAATAATGAATGTTTTGAATTTTCTCCAAAAGTAAAGTAGTTGCAAACTCATGCTTTTAGAGACTTGTTTGGGCTCATGAGAGGAGTAGAAAAACATCAAAAATTTCAGTCCTGCATGATTCTACCAAGAAATGTGTGTTCATTGAAACCGCTGGTTTTTGATAGTTTGGGCCCTATTGAATAATGAATGTTTTGAATTTTCTCCAAAAGTAAAGTAGTTGCAAACTCATCCTTTTAGAAACTTGTTTGGGCTGTTGAGAGGAGTAAAAAACCATCAAAAATTTCAATCCTGCATGATTTTACCAAGAAATGTGATTCTTCATTCAAAACCTGATTTTTGCTATTGGGCTCTATTGAATAGTGAATGTTTTGAATTTTCTCCAAAAGTAAAGTACTTGCAAACTCATGCTTTTAGAGACTTGTTTGGGCTCATGAGAGGAGTAGAAAAACATCAAAAATTTCAGTCCTGCATGATTCTACCAAGAAATGTGTGTTCATTGAAACCACTGGTTTTTGATAGTTTGGGCCCTATTGAATAATGAATGTTTTGAATTTTCTCCAAAAGTAAAGTAGTTGCAAACTCATCCTTTTAGAAACTTGTTTGGGCTGTTGAGAGGAGTAAAAAACCATCAAAAATTTCAATCCTGCATGATTTTACCAAGAAATGTGATTCTTCATTCAAAACCTGATTTTTGCTATTGGGCTCTATTGAATAGTGAATGTTTTGAATTTTCTCCAAAAGTAAAGTAGTTGCAAACTCATGCTTTTAGAGACTTGTTTGGGCTCATGAGAGGAGTAGAAAAACATCAAAAATTTCAGTCCTGCATGATTCTACCAAGAAATGTGTGTTCATTGAAACCGCTGGTTTTTGATAGTTTGGGCCCTATTGAATAATGAATGTTTTGAATTTTCTCCAAAAGTAAAGTAGTTGCAAACTCATCCTTTTAGAAACTTGTTTGGGCTGTTGAGAGGAGTAAAAAACCATCAAAAATTTCAATCCTGCATGATTCTACCAAGAAATGTGATTCTTCATTCAAAACGCTGGTTTTTGCTATTGGGCTCTATTGAATAATGAATGTTTTGAATTTTCTCCAAAAGTAAAGTAGTTGCAAACTCATGCTTTTAGAGACTTGTTTGGGCTCATGAGAGGAGTAGAAAAACATCAAAAATTTCAGTCCTGCATGATTCTACCAAGATATGTGTGTTCATTGAAACCGCTGGTTTTTGATAGTTTGGGCCCTATTGAATAATGAATGTTTTGAATTTTCTCCAAAAGTAAAGTAGTTGCAAACTCATCCTTTTAGAAACTTGTTTGGGCTGTTGAGAGGAGTAAAAAACCATCAAAAATTTCAATCCTGCATGATTTTACCAAGAGATGTGATTCTTCATTCAAAACCTGATTTTTGCTACTGGGCTCTATTGAATAGTGAATGTTTTGAATTTTCTCCAAAAGTAAAGTAGTTGCAAACTCATGCTTTTAGAGACTTGTTTGGGCTCATGAGAGGAGTAGAAAAACATCAAAAATTTCAGTCCTGCATGATTCTACCAAGAAATGTGTGTTCATTCAAACCGCTGGTTTTTGATAGTTTTGGCCCTATTGAATAATGAATGTTTTGAATTTTCTCCAAAAGTAAAGTAGTTGCAAACTCATCCTTTTAGAAACCTGTTTGGGCTGTTGAGAGGAGTAAAAAACCATCAAAAATTTCAATCCTGCATGATTCTACCAAGAAATGTGATTCTTCATTCAAAACGCTGGTTTTTGCTATTGGGCTCTATTGAATAATGAATGTTTTGAATTTTCTCCAAAAGTAAAGTAGTTGCAAACTCATGCTTTTAGAGACTTGTTTGGGCTCATGAGAGGAGTAGAAAAACATCAAAAATTTCAGTCCTGCATGATTCTACCAAGAAATGTGTGTTCATTGAAAACGCTGGTTTTTGATAGTTTGGGCCCTATTGAATAATGAATGTTTTGAATTTTCTCCAAAAGTAAAGTAGTTGCAAACTCATCCTTTTAGAAACTTGTTTGGGCTGTTGAGAGGAGTAAAAAACCATCAAAAATTTCAATCCTGCATGATTTTACCAAGAAATGTGATTCTTCATTCAAAACCTGATTTTTGCTATTGGGCTCTATTGAATAGTGAATGTTTTGAATTTTCTCCAAAAGTAAAGTACTTGCAAACTCATGCTTTTAGAGACTTGTTTGGGCTCATGAGAGGAGTAGAAAAACATCAAAAATTTCAGTCCTGCATGATTCTACCAAGAAATGTGTGTTCATTGAAACCACTGGTTTTTGATAGTTTGGGCCCTATTGAATAATGAATGTTTTGAATTTTTGTCCAAAAGTAAAGTAGTTGCAAACTCATCCTTTTAGAAACTTGTTTGGGCTGTTGAGAGGAGTAAAAAACCATCAAAAATTTCAATCCTGCATGATTTTACCAAGAAATGTGATTCTTCATTCAAAACCTGATTTTTGCTATTGGGCTCTATTGAATAGTGAATGTTTTGAATTTTCTCCAAAAGTAAAGTAGTTGCAAACTCATGCTTTTAGAGACTTGTTTGGGCTCATGAGAGGAGTAGAAAAACATCAAAAATTTCAGTCCTGCATGATTCTACCAAGAAATGTGTGTTCATTCAAACCGCTGGTTTTTGATAGTTTGGGCCCTATTGAATAATGAATGTTTTGAATTTTCTCCAAAAGTAAAGTAGTTGCAAACTCATCCTTTTAGAAACTTGTTTGGGCTGTTGAGAGGAGTAAAAAACCATCAAAAATTTCAATCCTGCATGATTCTACCAAGAAATGTGATTCTTCATTCAAAACGCTGGTTTTTGCTATTGGGCTCTATTGAATAATGAATGTTTTGAATTTTCTCCAAAAGTAAAGTAGTTGCAAACTCATGCTTTTAGAGACTTGTTTGGGCTCATGAGAGGAGTAGAAAAACATCAAATATTTCAGTCCTGCATGATTCTACAAAGAAATGTGTGTTCATTGAAACCGCTGGTTTTTGATAGTTTGGGCCCTATTGAATAATGAATGTTTTGAATTTTCTCCAAAAGTAAAGTAGTTGCAAACTCATCCTTTTAGAAACTTGTTTGGGCTGTTGAGAGGAGTAAAAAACCATCAAAAATTTCAATCCTGCATGATTTTACCAAGAAATGTGATTCTTCATTCAAAACCTGATTTTTGCTATTGGGCTCTATTGAATAGTGAATGTTTTGAATTTTCTCCAAAAGTAAAGTACTTGCAAACTCATGCTTTTAGAGACTTGTTTGGGCTCATGAGAGGAGTAGAAAAACATCAAAAATTTCAGTCCTGCATGATTCTACCAAGAAATGTGTGTTCATTGAAACCACTGGTTTTTGATAGTTTGGGCCCTATTGAATAATGAATGTTTTGAATTTTCTCCAAAAGTAAAGTAGTTGCAAACTCATCCTTTTAGAAACTTGTTTGGGCTGTTGAGAGGAGTAAAAAACCATCAAAAATTTCAATCCTGCATGATTTTACCAAGAAATGTGATTCTTCATTCAAAACCTGATTTTTGCTATTGGGCTCCATTGAATAGTGAATGTTTTGAATTTTCTCCAAAAGTAAAGTAGTTGCAAACTCATGCTTTTAGAGACTTGTTTGGGCTCATGAGAGGAGTAGAAAAACATCAAAAATTTCAGTCCTGCATGATTCTACCAAGAAATGTGTGTTCATTCAAACCGATGGTTTTTGATAGTTTGGGCCCTATTGAATAATGAATGTTTTGAATTTTCTCCAAAAGTAAAGTAGTTGCAAACTCATCCTTTTAGAAACTTGTTTGGGCTGTTGAGAGGAGTAAAAAACCATCAAAAATTTCAATCCTGCATGATTCTACCAAGAAATGTGATTCTTCATTCAAAACGCTGGTTTTTGCTATTGGGCTCTATTGAATAATGAATGTTTTGAATTTTCTCCAAAAGTAAAGTAGTTGCAAACTCATGCTTTTAGAGACTTGTTTGGGCTCATGAGAGGAGTAGAAAAACATCAAAAATTTCAGTCCTGCATGATTCTACCAAGAAATGTGTGTTCATTGAAACCGCTGGTTTTTGATAGTTTGGGCCCTATTGAATAATGAATGTTTTGAATTTTCTCCAAAAGTAAAGTAGTTGCAAACTCATCCTTTTAGAAACTTGTTTGGGCTGTTGAGAGGAGTAAAAAACCATCAAAAATTTCAATCCTGCATGATTTTACCAAGAAATGTGATTCTTCATTCAAAACCTGATTTTTGCTATTGGGCTCTATAGAATAGTGAATGTTTTGAATTTTCTCCAAAAGTAAAGTAGTTGCAAACTCATGCTTTTAGAGACTTGTTTGGGCTCATGAGAGGAGTAGAAAAACATCAAAAATTTCAGTCCTGCATGATTCTACCAAGAAATATGTGTTCATTCAAACCGCTGGTTTTTGATAGTTTGGGCCCTATTGAATAATGAATGTTTTGAATTTTCTCCAAAAGTAAAGTAGTTGCAAACTCATCCTTTTAGAAACTTGTTTGGGCTGTTGAGAGGAGTAAAAAACCATCAAAAATTTCAATCCTGCATGATTTTACCAAGAAATGTGATTCTTCATTCAAAACCTGATTTTTGCTATAGGGCTCTATTGAATAGTGAATGTTTTGAATTTTCTCCAAAAGTAAAGTAGTTGCAAACTCATGCTTTTAGAGACTTTTTTGGGCTCATGAGAGGAGTAGAAAAACATCAAAAATTTCAGTCCTGCATGATTCTACCAAGAAATGTGTGTTCATTGAAACCACTGGTTTTTGACAGTTTGGGCCCTATTGAATAATGAATGTTTTGAATTTTCTCCAAAAGTAAAGTAGTTGCAAACTCATCCTTTTAGAAACTTGTTTGGGCTGTTGAGAGGAGTAAAAAACCAACAAAAATTTCAATCCTGCATGATTTTACCAAGAAATGTGATTCTTCATTCAAAACCTGATTTTTGCTATTGGGCTCTATTGAATAGTGAATGTTTTGAATTTTCTCCAAAAGTAAAGTAGTTGCAAACTCATGCTTTTAGAGACTTGTTTGGGCTCATGAGAGGAGTAGAAAAACATCAAAAATTTCAGTCCTGCATGATTCTACCAAGAAATGTGTGTTCATTGAAACCGCTGGTTTTTGATAGTTTGGGCCCTATTGAATAATGAATGTTTTGAATTTTCTCCAAAAGTAAAGTAGTTGCAAACTCATCCTTTTAGAAACTTGTTTGGGCTGTTGAGAGGAGTAAAAAACCATCAAAAATTTCAATCCTGCATGATTCTACCAAGAAATGTGATTCTTCATTCAAAACGCTGGTTTTTGCTATTGGGCTCTATTGAATAATGAATGTTTTGAATTTTCTCCAAAAGTAAAGTAGTTGCAAACTCATGCTTTTAGAGACTTGTTTGGGCTCATGAGAGGAGTAGAAAAACATCAAAAATTTCAGTCCTGCATGATTCTACCAAGAAATGTGTGTTCATTGAAACCACTGGTTTTTGATAGTTTGGGCCCTATTGAAT
Organism: Dendrobates tinctorius; assembly: GCF_039654945.1. Lineage (NCBI taxonomy): Eukaryota > Metazoa > Chordata > Amphibia > Anura > Dendrobatidae > Dendrobates > Dendrobates tinctorius. The sequence goes on from NW_027362076.1 coordinate 1,522,257, forward strand.
AATGAATGTTTTGAATTTTCTCCAAAAGTAAAGTAGTTGCAAACTCATCCTTTTAGAAACTTGTTTGGGCTGTTGAGAGGAGTAAAAAACCATCAAAAATTTCAATCCTGCATGATTTTACCAAGAAATGTGATTCTTCATTCAAAACCTGATTTTTGCTATTGGGCTCTATTGAATAGTGAATGTTTTGAATTTTCTCCAAAAGTAAAGTAGTTGCAAACTCATGCTTTTAGAGACTTGTTTGGGCTCATGAGAGGAGTAGAAAAACATCAAAAATTTCAGTCCTGCATGATTCTACCAAGAAATGTGTGTTCATTCAAACCGATGGTTTTTGATAGTTTGGGCCCTATTGAATAATGAATGTTTTGAATTTTCTCCAAAAGTAAAGTAGTTGCAAACTCATCCTTTTAGAAACTTGTTTGGGCTGTTGAGAGGAGTAAAAAACCATCAAAAATTTCAATCCTGCATGATTCTACCAAGAAATGTGATTCTTCATTCAAAACGCTGGTTTTTGCTATTGGGCTCTATTGAATAATGAATGTTTTGAATTTTCTCCAAAAGTAAAGTAGTTGCAAACTCATGTTTTTAGAGACTCTTTTAGAGACTTGTTTGGGCTCATGAGAGGAGTAGAAAAACATCAAAAATTTCAGTCCTGCATGATTCTACCAAGAAATGTGTGTTCATTGAAACCGCTGGTTTTTGATAGTTTGGGCCCTATTGAATAATGAATGTTTTGAATTTTCTCCAAAAGTAAAGTAGTTGCAAACTCATCCTTTTAGAAACTTGTTTGGGCTGTTGAGAGGAGTAAAAAACCATCAAAAATTTCAATCCTGCATGATTTTACCAAGAAATGTGATTCTTCATTCAAAACCTGATTTTTGCTATTGGGCTCTATTGAATAGTGAATGTTTTGAATTTTCTCCAAAAGTAAAGTAGTTGCAAACTCATGCTTTTAGATACTTGTTTGGGCTCATGAGAGGAGTAGAAAAACATCAAAAATTTCAGTCCTGCATGATTCTACCAAGAAATGTGTGCTCATTCAAACCTCTGGTTTTTGATAGTTTGGGCCCTATTGAATAATGAATGTTTTGAATTTTCTCCTAAAGTAAAGTAGTTGTAAACTCATCCTTTTAGAAACTTGTTTGGGCTTTTGAGAGGAGTAAAAAACCATCAAAAATTTCAATCCTGCATGATTCTACCAAAAAATGTGATTCTTCATTCAAAACGCTGGTTTTTGCTATTGGGCTCTATTGAATAATGAATGTTTTGAATTTTCTCCAAAAGTAAAGTAGTTGCAAACTCATCCTTTTAGAGACTTGTTTGGGCTCATGAGAGGAGTAGAAAAACATCAAAAATTTCAGTCCTGCAAGATTCTACCAAGAAATGTGTGTTCATTCAAACCGCTGGTTTTTGATATTTTGGGCCCTATTGAATAATGAATGTTTTGAATTTTCTCCAAAAGTAAAGTAGTTGCAAACTCATCCTTTTAGAAACTTGTTTGGGCTGTTGAGAGGAGTAAAAAACCATCAAAAATTTCAATCCTGCATGATTCTACCAAGAAATGTGATTCTTCATTGAAAACCTGATTTTTGCTATTGGGCTCTATTGAATAATGAATGTTTTGAATTTTCTCCAAAAGTAAAGTAGTTGCAAACTCATGCTTTTAGAGACTTGTTTGGGCTCATGAGAGGAGTAGAAAAACATCAAAAATTTCAGTCCTGCATGATTCTACCAAGAAATGTGTGTTCATTGAAACCGCTGGTTTTTGATAGTTTGGGCCCTATTGAATAATAAATGTTTTGAATTTTCTCCAAAAGTAAAGTAGTTGCAAACTCATCCTTTTAGAAACTTGTTTGGGCTGTTGAGAGGAGTAAAAAACCATCAAAAATTTCAATCCTGCATGATTCTACCAAGAAATGTGATTCTTCATTGAAAACCTGATTTTTGCTATTGGGCTCTATTGAATAATGAATGTTTTGAATTTTCTCCAAAAGTAAAGTAGTTGCAAACTCATGCTTTTAGAGACTTGTTTGGGCTCATAAGAGGAGTAGAAAAACATCAAAAATTTCAGTCCTGCATGATTCTACCAAGAAATGTATGTTCATTCAAACCGCTGGTTTTTGATAGTTTGGGCCCTATTGAATAATGAATGTTTTGAATTTTCTCCAAAAGTAAAGTAGTTGCAAACTCATCCTTTTAGAAACTTGTTTGGGCTGTTGAGAGGAGTAAAAAACCATCAAAAATTTCAATCCTGCATGATTTTAACAAGAAATGTGATTCTTCATTCAAAACCTGATTTTTGCTATTGGGCTCTATTGAATAGTGAATGTTTTGAATTTTCTCCAAAAGAAAAGTAGTTGCAAACTCATGCTTTTAGAGACTTGTTTGGGCTCATGAGAGGAGTAGAAAAACATCAAAAATTTCAGTCCTGCATGATTCTACCAAGAAATGTGTGTTCATTCAAACCTCTGCTTTTTGATAGTTTGGGCCCTATTGAATAATGAATGTTTTGAATTTTCTCCAAAAGTAAAGTAGTTGCAAACTCATCCTTTTAGAAACTTGTTTGGGCTTTTGAGAGGAGTAAAAAACCATCAAAAATTTCAATCCTGCATGATTTTACCAAGAAATGTGATTCTTCATTCAAAACCTGATTTTTGCTATTGGGCTCTATTGAATAGTGAATGTTTTGAATTTTCTCCAAAAGTAAAGTAGTTGCAAACTCATGCTTTTATTTTCCAATAATCTTTATTAGAGTTTTAATAATTTTTATAAGGGTAGGGAAGGAATACAAGAACAAAGGATAGGGTGGGGAAACAGAAATACCCTGTGAAGACAGGGAAGACCCCCAAAAATGGGGGAATAGGCAGACTATATACGTATCACATCAGAGATCACAAAGTATTAGCTTAAGAAATGCAAGTGATCTTTTAAGTGATCATCGAGTTAGATGAGTAGAAATAAAATCAGTACACAAAATTATGTTATAATTTTACATATCTGTGTTAACTAATAAAAGCAACAAACTCGACGTTACTATCCAGTTGCGTCCTTTTGGTTTTAAACTCTTCGTATCAATACCTGCAAAAAAAAACAATTATTCACATTTGCCTCCAATGTGTTAATTAACAGACATATATAAAGTAGAGTATAGGAGGTATATAGCCTGCCCCGTCCGGGAAATCCAGTGATGCCGCTGGGACCGATTGGGGGTAATGTCCGGTTCAATTCCAGAATATTAGAAAAGTGTAAAACAATAGCAGTAAAGACCAATATGAGAACTGAAGCCTGTGTAAATAGTAAGTTGAGTTCTTTCATTCATGATGATAGTCCGAGTTGAGAGAAGAAGAGATTTTGCGGAGAATCTTGGAAATCTTAATTCCAGCGCATCAAACTCATGCTTTTAGAGACTTGTTTGGGCTCATGAGAGGAGTAGAAAAACATCAAAAATTTCAGTCCTGCATGATTCTACCAAGAAATGTGTGTTCATTCAAACCGCTGGTTTTTGATAGTTTGGGCCCTATTGAATAATGAATGTTTTGAATTTTCTCCAAAAGTAAAGTAGTTGCAAACTCATCCTTTTAGAAACTTGTTTGGGCTGTTGAGAGGAGTAAAAAACCATCAAAAATTTCAATCCTGCATGATTCTACCAAGAAATGTGATTCTTCATTCAAAACGCTGGTTTTTGCTATTGGGCTCTATTGAATAATGAATGTTTTGAATTTTCTCCAAAAGTAAAGTAGTTGCAAACTCATGCTTTTAGAGACTTGTTTGGGCTCATGAGAGGAGTAGAAAAACATCAAAAATTTCAGTCCTGCATGATTCTACCAAGAAATGTGTGTTCATTGAAACCGCTGGTTTTTGATAGTTTGGGCCCTATTGAATAATGAATGTTTTGAATTTTCTCCAAAAGTAAAGTAGTTGCAAACTCATCCTTTTAGAAACTTGTTTGGGCTGTTGAGAGGAGTAAAAAACCATCAAAAATTTCAATCCTGCATGATTTTACCAAGAAATGTGATTCTTCATTCAAAACCTGATTTTTGCTATTGGGCTCTATTGAATAGTGAATGTTTTGAATTTTCTCCAAAAGTAAAGTACTTGCAAACTCATGCTTTTAGAGACTTGTTTGGGCTCATGAGAGGAGTAGAAAAACATCAAAAATTTCAGTCCTGCATGATTCTACCAAGAAATGTGTGTTCATTGAAACCACTGGTTTTTGATAGTTTGGGCCCTATTGAATAATGAATGTTTTGAATTTTCTCCAAAAGTAAAGTAGTTGCAAACTCATCCTTTTAGAAACTTGTTTGGGCTGTTGAGAGGAGTAAAAAACCATCAAAAATTTCAATCCTGCATGATTTTACCAAGAAATGTGATTCTTCATTCAAAACCTGATTTTTGCTATTGGGCTCTATTGAATAGTGAATGTTTTGAATTTTCTCCAAAAGTAAAGTAGTTGCAAACTCATGCTTTTAGAGACTTGTTTGGGCTCATGAGAGGAGTAGAAAAACATCAAAAATTTCAGTCCTGCATGATTCTACCAAGAAATGTGTGTTCATTCAAACCGATGGTTTTTGATAGTTTGGGCCCTATTGAATAATGAATGTTTTGAATTTTCTCCAAAAGTAAAGTAGTTGCAAACTCATCCTTTTAGAAACTTGTTTGGGCTGTTGAGAGGAGTAAAAAACCATCAAAAATTTCAATCCTGCATGATTCTACCAAGAAATGTGATTCTTCATTCAAAACGCTGGTTTTTGCTATTGGGCTCTATTGAATAATGAATGTTTTGAATTTTCTCCAAAAGTAAAGTAGTTGCAAACTCATGCTTTTAGAGACTTGTTTGGGCTCATGAGAGGAGTAGAAAAACATCAAAAATTTCAGTCCTGCATGATTCTACCAAGATATGTGTGTTCATTGAAACCGCTGGTTTTTGATAGTTTGGGCCCTATTGAATAATGAATGTTTTGAATTTTCTCCAAAAGTAAAGTAGTTGCAAACTCATCCTTTTAGAAACTTGTTTGGGCTGTTGAGAGGAGTAAAAAACCATCAAAAATTTCAATCCTGCATGATTTTACCAAGAGATGTGATTCTTCATTCAAAACCTGATTTTTGCTACTGGGCTCTATTGAATAGTGAATGTTTTGAATTTTCTCCAAAAGTAAAGTAGTTGCAAACTCATGCTTTTAGAGACTTGTTTGGGCTCATGAGAGGAGTAGAAAAACATCAAAAATTTCAGTCCTGCATGATTCTACCAAGAAATGTGTGTTCATTCAAACCGCTGGTTTTTGATAGTTTTGGCCCTATTGAATAATGAATGTTTTGAATTTTCTCCAAAAGTAAAGTAGTTGCAAACTCATCCTTTTAGAAACCTGTTTGGGCTGTTGAGAGGAGTAAAAAACCATCAAAAATTTCAATCCTGCATGATTCTACCAAGAAATGTGATTCTTCATTCAAAACGCTGGTTTTTGCTATTGGGCTCTATTGAATAATGAATGTTTTGAATTTTCTCCAAAAGTAAAGTAGTTGCAAACTCATGCTTTTAGAGACTTGTTTGGGCTCATGAGAGGAGTAGAAAAACATCAAAAATTTCAGTCCTGCATGATTCTACCAAGAAATGTGTGTTCATTGAAAACGCTGGTTTTTGATAGTTTGGGCCCTATTGAATAATGAATGTTTTGAATTTTCTCCAAAAGTAAAGTAGTTGCAAACTCATCCTTTTAGAAACTTGTTTGGGCTGTTGAGAGGAGTAAAAAACCATCAAAAATTTCAATCCTGCATGATTTTACCAAGAAATGTGATTCTTCATTCAAAACCTGATTTTTGCTATTGGGCTCTATTGAATAGTGAATGTTTTGAATTTTCTCCAAAAGTAAAGTACTTGCAAACTCATGCTTTTAGAGACTTGTTTGGGCTCATGAGAGGAGTAGAAAAACATCAAAAATTTCAGTCCTGCATGATTCTACCAAGAAATGTGTGTTCATTGAAACCACTGGTTTTTGATAGTTTGGGCCCTATTGAATAATGAATGTTTTGAATTTTTGTCCAAAAGTAAAGTAGTTGCAAACTCATCCTTTTAGAAACTTGTTTGGGCTGTTGAGAGGAGTAAAAAACCATCAAAAATTTCAATCCTGCATGATTTTACCAAGAAATGTGATTCTTCATTCAAAACCTGATTTTTGCTATTGGGCTCTATTGAATAGTGAATGTTTTGAATTTTCTCCAAAAGTAAAGTAGTTGCAAACTCATGCTTTTAGAGACTTGTTTGGGCTCATGAGAGGAGTAGAAAAACATCAAATATTTCAGTCCTGCATGATTCTACCAAGAAATGTGTGTTCATTGAAACCACTGGTTTTTGATAGTTTGGGCCCTATTGAATAATGAATGTTTTGAATTTTCTCCAAAAGTAAAGTAGTTGCAAACTCATCCTTTTAGAAAATTGTTTGAGCTGTTGAAAGGAGTAAAAAACCATCAAAAATTTCAATCCTGCATGATTTTACCAAGAAATGTGATTCTTCATTCAAAACCTGATTTTTGCTATTGGGCTCTATTGAATAGTGAATGTTTTGAATTTTCTCCAAAAGTAAAGTAGTTGCAAACTCATGCTTTTAGAGACTTGTTTGGGCTCATGAGAGGAGTAGAAAAACATCAAAAATTTCAGTCCTGCATGATTCTACCAAGAAATGTGTGTTCATTCAAACCGCTGGTTTTTGATAGTTTGGGCCCTATTGAATAATGAATGTTTTGAATTTTCTCCAAAAGTAAAGTAGTTGCAAACTCATCCTTTTAGAAACTTGTTTGGGCTGTTGAGAGGAGTAAAAAACCATCAAAAATTTCAATCCTGCATGATTCTACCAAGAAATGTGATTCTTCATTCAAAACGCTGGTTTTTGCTATTGGGCTCTATTGAATAATGAATGTTTTGAATTTTCTCCAAAAGTAAAGTAGTTGCAAACTCATGCTTTTAGAGACTTGTTTGGGCTCATGAGAGGAGTAGAAAAACATCAAATATTTCAGTCCTGCATGATTCTACAAAGAAATGTGTGTTCATTGAAACCGCTGGTTTTTGATAGTTTGGGCCCTATTGAATAATGAATGTTTTGAATTTTCTCCAAAAGTAAAGTAGTTGCAAACTCATCCTTTTAGAAACTTGTTTGGGCTGTTGAGAGGAGTAAAAAACCATCAAAAATTTCAATCCTGCATGATTTTACCAAGAAATGTGATTCTTCATTCAAAACCTGATTTTTGCTATTGGGCTCTATTGAATAGTGAATGTTTTGAATTTTCTCCAAAAGTAAAGTACTTGCAAACTCATGCTTTTAGAGACTTGTTTGGGCTCATGAGAGGAGTAGAAAAACATCAAAAATTTCAGTCCTGCATGATTCTACCAAGAAATGTGTGTTCATTGAAACCACTGGTTTTTGATAGTTTGGGCCCTATTGAATAATGAATGTTTTGAATTTTCTCCAAAAGTAAAGTAGTTGCAAACTCATCCTTTTAGAAACTTGTTTGGGCTGTTGAGAGGAGTAAAAAACCATCAAAAATTTCAATCCTGCATGATTTTACCAAGAAATGTGATTCTTCATTCAAAACCTGATTTTTGCTATTGGGCTCCATTGAATAGTGAATGTTTTGAATTTTCTCCAAAAGTAAAGTAGTTGCAAACTCATGCTTTTAGAGACTTGTTTGGGCTCATGAGAGGAGTAGAAAAACATCAAAAATTTCAGTCCTGCATGATTCTACCAAGAAATGTGTGTTCATTCAAACCGATGGTTTTTGATAGTTTGGGCCCTATTGAATAATGAATGTTTTGAATTTTCTCCAAAAGTAAAGTAGTTGCAAACTCATCCTTTTAGAAACTTGTTTGGGCTGTTGAGAGGAGTAAAAAACCATCAAAAATTTCAATCCTGCATGATTCTACCAAGAAATGTGATTCTTCATTCAAAACGCTGGTTTTTGCTATTGGGCTCTATTGAATAATGAATGTTTTGAATTTTCTCCAAAAGTAAAGTAGTTGCAAACTCATGCTTTTAGAGACTTGTTTGGGCTCATGAGAGGAGTAGAAAAACATCAAAAATTTCAGTCCTGCATGATTCTACCAAGATATGTGTGTTCATTGAAACCGCTGGTTTTTGATAGTTTGGGCCCTATTGAATAATGAATGTTTTGAATTTTCTCCAAAAGTAAAGTAGTTGCAAACTCATCCTTTTAGAAACTTGTTTGGGCTGTTGAGAGGAGTAAAAAACCATCAAAAATTTCAATCCTGCATGATTTTACCAAGAGATGTGATTCTTCATTCAAAACCTGATTTTTGCTATTGGGCTCTATTGAATAGTTAATGTTTTGAATTTTCTCCAAAAGTAAAGTAGTTGCAAACTCATGCTTTTAGAGACTTGTTTGGGCTCATGAGAGGAGTAGAAAAACATCAAAAATTTCAGTCCTGCATGATTCTACCAAGAAATGTGTGTTCATTTAAACCGCTGGTTTTTGATAGTTTTGGCCCTATTGAATAATGAATGTTTTGAATTTTCTCCAAAAGTAAAGTAGTTGCAAACTCATCCTTTTAGAAACTTGTTTGGGCTGTTGAGAGGAGTAAAAAACCATCAAAAATTTCAATCCTGCATGATTCTACCAAGAAATGTGATTCTTCATTCAAAACGCTGGTTTTTGCTATTGGGCTCTATTGAATAATGAATGTTTTGAATTTTCTCCAAAAGTAAAGTAGTTGCAAACTCATGCTTTTAGAGACTTGTTTGGGCTCATGAGAGGAGTAGAAAAACATCAAATATTTCAGTCCTGCATGATTCTACAAAGAAATGTGTGTTCATTGAAACCGCTGGTTTTTGATAGTTTGGGCCCTATTGAATAATGAATGTTTTGAATTTTCTCCAAAAGTAAAGTAGTTGCAAACTCATCCTTTTAGAAACTTGTTTGGGCTGTTGAGAGGAGTAAAAAACCATCAAAAATTTCAATCCTGCATGATTTTACCAAGAAATGTGATTCTTCATTCAAAACCTGATTTTTGCTATTGGGCTCTATTGATTAGTGAATGTTTTGAATTTTCTCCAAAAGTAAAGTACTTGCAAACTCATGCTTTTAGAGACTTGTTTGGGCTCATGAGAGGAGTAGAAAAACATCAAAAATTTCAGTCCTGCATGATTCTACCAAGAAATGTGTGTTCATTGAAACCACTGGTTTTTGATAGTTTGGGCCCTATTGAATAATGAATGTTTTGAATTTTCTCCAAAAGTAAAGTAGTTGCAAACTCATCCTTTTAGAAACTTGTTTGGGCTGTTGAGAGGAGTAAAAAACCATCAAAAATTTCAATCCTGCATGATTTTACCAAGAAATGTGTGTTCATTCAAACCGATGGTTTTTGATAGTTTGGGCCCTATTGAATAATGAATGTTTTGAATTTTCTCCAAAAGTAAAGTAGTTGCAAACTCATCCTTTTAGAAACTTGTTTGGGCTGTTGAGAGGAGTAAAAAACCATCAAAAATTTCAATCCTGCATGATTCTACCAAGAAATGTGATTCTTCATTCAAAACCTGATTTTTGCTATTGGGCTCCATTGAATAGTGAATGTTTTGAATTTTCTCCAAAAGTAAAGTAGTTGCAAACTCATGCTTTTAGAGACTTGTTTGGGCTCATGAGAGGAGTAGAAAAACATCAAAAATTTCAGTCCTGCATGATTCTACCAAGAAATGTGTGTTCATTCAAACCGATGGTTTTTGATAGTTTGGGCCCTATTGAATAATGAATGTTTTGAATTTTCTCCAAAAGTAAAGTAGTTGCAAACTCATCCTTTTAGAAACTTGTTTGGGCTGTTGAGAGGAGTAAAAAACCATCAAAAATTTCAATCCTGCATGATTCTACCAAGAAATGTGATTCTTCATTCAAAACGCTGGTTTTTGCTATTGGGCTCTATTGAATAATGAATGTTTTGAATTTTCTCCAAAAGTAAAGTAGTTGCAAACTCATGCTTTTAGAGACTTGTTTGGGCTCATGAGAGGAGTAGAAAAACATCAAAAATTTCAGTCCTGCATGATTCTACCAAGATATGTGTGTTCATTGAAACCGCTGGTTTTTGATAGTTTGGGCCCTATTGAATAATGAATGTTTTGAATTTTCTCCAAAAGTAAAGTAGTTGCAAACTCATCCTTTTAGAAACTTGTTTGGGCTGTTGAGAGGAGTAAAAAACCATCAAAAATTTCAATCCTGCATGATTTTACCAAGAGATGTGATTCTTCATTCAAAACCTGATTTTTGCTATTGGGCTCTATTGAATAGTGAATGTTTTGAATTTTCTCCAAAAGTAAAGTAGTTGCAAACTCATGCTTTTAGAGACTTGTTTGGGCTCATGAGAGGAGTAGAAAAACATCAAAAATTTCAGTCCTGCATGATTCTACCAAGAAATGTGTGTTCATTCAAACCGCTGGTTTTTGATAGTTTTGGCCCTATTGAATAATGAATGTTTTGAATTTTCTCCAAAAGTAAAGTAGTTGCAAACTCATCCTTTTAGAAACTTGTTTGGGCTGTTGAGAGGAGTAAAAAACCATCAAAAATTTCAATCCTGCATGATTCTACCAAGAAATGTGATTCTTCATTCAAAACGCTGGTTTTTGCTATTGGGCTCTATTGAATAATGAATGTTTTGAATTTTCTCCAAAAGTAAAGTAGTTGCAAACTCATGCTTTTAGAGACTTGTTTGGGCTCATGAGAGGAGTAGAAAAACATCAAAAATTTCAGTCCTGCATGATTCTACCAAGAAATGTGTGTTCATTGAAACCGCTGGTTTTTGATAGTTTGGGCCCTATTGAATAATGAATGTTTTGAATTTTCTCCAAAAGTAAAGTAGTTGCAAACTCATCCTTTTAGAAACTTGTTTGGGCTGTTGAGAGGAGTAAAAAACCATCAAAAATTTCAATCCTGCATGATTTTACCAAGAAATGTGATTCTTCATTCAAAACCTGATTTTTGCTATAGGGCTCTATTGAATAGTGAATGTTTTGAATTTTCTCCAAAAGTAAAGTAGTTGCAAACTCATCCTTTTAGAAACTTGTTTGGGCTGTTGAGAGGAGTAAAAAACCAACAAAAATTTCAATCCTGCATGATTTTACCAAGAAATGTGATTCTTCATTCAAAACCTGATTTTTGCTATTGGGCTCTATTGAATAGTGAATGTTTTGAATTTTCTCCAAAAGTAAAGTAGTTGCAAACTCATGCTTTTAGAGACTTGTTTGGGCTCATGAGAGGAGTAGAAAAACATCAAAAATTTCAGTCCTGCATGATTCTACCAAGAAATGTGTGTTCATTGAAACCGCTGGTTTTTGATAGTTTGGGCCCTATTGAATAATGAATGTTTTGAATTTTCTCCAAAAGTAAAGTAGTTGCAAACTCATCCTTTTAGAAACTTGTTTGGGCTGTTGAGAGGAGTAAAAAACCATCAAAAATTTCAATCCTGCATGATTCTACCAAGAAATGTGATTCTTCATTCAAAACGCTGGTTTTTGCTATTGGGCTCTATTGAATAATGAATGTTTTGAATTTTCTCCAAAAGTAAAGTAGTTGCAAACTCATGCTTTTAGAGACTTGTTTGGGCTCATGAGAGGAGTAGAAAAACATCAAAAATTTCAGTCCTGCATGATTCTACCAAGAAATGTGTGTTCATTGAAACCGCTGGTTTTTGATAGTTTGGGCCCTATTGAATAATGAATGTTTTGAATTTTCTCCAAAAGTAAAGTAGTTGCAAACTCATCCTTTTAGAAACTTGTTTGGGCTGTTGAGAGGAGTAAAAAACCATCAAAAATTTCAATCCTGCATGATTTTACCAAGAAATGTGATTCTTCATTCAAAACCTGATTTTTGCTATTGGGCTCTATTGAATAGTGAATGTTTTGAATTTTCTCCAAAAGTAAAGTACTTGCAAACTCATGCTTTTAGAGACTTGTTTGGGCTCATGAGAGGAGTAGAAAAACATCAAAAATTTCAGTCCTGCATGATTCTACCAAAAAATGTGTGTTCATTGAAACCACTGTTTTTTGATAGTTTGGGCCCTATTGAATAATGAATGTTTTGAATATTCTCCAAAAGTAAAGTAGTTGCAAACTCATCCTTTTAGAAACTTGTTTGGGCTGTTGAGAGGAGTAAAAAACCATCAAAAATTTCAATCCTGCATGATTTTACCAAGAAATGTGATTCTTCATTCAAAACGCTGGTTTTTGCTATTGGGCTCTATTGAATAATGAATGTTTTGAATTTTCTCCAAAAGTAAAGTAGTTGCAAACTCATGCTTTTAGAGACTCTTTTAGAGACTTGTTTGGGCTCATGAGAGGAGTAGAAAAACATCAAAAATTTCAGTCCTGCATGATTCTACCAAGAAATGTGTGTTCATTGAAACCGCTGGTTTTTGATAGTTTGGGCCCTATTGAATAATGAATGTTTTGAATTTTCTCCAAAAGTAAAGTAGTTGCAAACTCATCCTTTTAGAAACTTGTTTGGGCTTTTGAGAGGAGTAAAAAACCATCAAAAATTTCAATCCTGCATGATTCTACCAAAAAATGTGATTCTTCATTCAAAACGTTGGTTTTTGCTATTGGGCTCTATTGAATAATGAATGTTTTGAATTTTCTCCAAAAGTAAAGTAGTTGCAAACTCATCCTTTTAGAGACTTGTTTGGGCTCATGAGAGGAGTAGAAAAAAATCAAAAATTTCAGTCCTGCAAGATTCTACCAAGAAATGTGTGTTCATTCAAACCGCTGGTTTTTGATATTTTGGGCCCTATTGAATAATGAATGTTTTGAATTTTCTCCAAAAGTAAAGTAGTTGCAAACTCATCCTTTTAGAAACTTGTTTGGGCTGTTGAGAGGAGTAAAAAACCATCAAAAATTTCAATCCTGCATGATTCTACCAAGAAATGTGATTCTTCATTGAAAACCTGATTTTTGCTATTGGGCTCTATTGAATAATGAATGTTTTGAATTTTCTCCAAAAGTAAAGTAGTTGCAAACTCATGCTTTTAGAGACTTGTTTGGGCTCATGAGAGGAGTAGAAAAACATCAAAAATTTCAGTCCTGCATGATTCTACCAAGAAATGTATGTTCATTCAAACCGCTGGTTTTTGATAGTTTGGGCCCTATTGAATAATGAATGTTTTGAATTTTCTCCAAAAGTAAAGTAGTTGCAAACTCATCCTTTTAGAAACTTGTTTGGGCTGTTGAGAGGAGTAAAAAACCATCAAAAATTTAAATCCTGCATGATTTTACCAAGAAATGTGATTCTTCATTCAAAACCTGATTTTTGCTATTGGGCTCTATTGAATGGTGAATGTTTTGAATTTTCTCCAAAAGTAAAGTAGTTGCAAACTCATGCTTTTAGAGACTTGTTTGGGCTCATGAGAGGAGTAGAAAAACATCAAAAATTTCAGTCCTGCATGATTCTACCAAGAAATGTGTGTACATTGAAACCGCTGGTTTTTGATAGTTTGGGCCCTATTGAATAATGAATGTTTTGAATTTTCTCCAAAAGTAAAGTAGTTGCAAACTCATCCTTTTAGAAACTTGTTTGGGCTGTTGAGAGGAGTAAAAAACCATCAAAAATTTCAATCCTGCATGATTTTACCAAGAAATGTGATTCTTCATTCAAAACCTGATTTTTGCTATTGGGCTCTACTGAATGGTGAATGTTTTGAATTTTCTCCAAAAGTAAAGTAGTTGCAAACTCATGCTTTTAGAGACTTGTTTGGGCTCATGAGAGGAGTAGAAAAACATCAAAAATTTCAGTCCTGCATGATTCTACCAAGAAATGTGTGTTCATTGAAACCGCTGGTTTTTGATAGTTTGGGCCCTATTGAATAATGAATGTTTTGAATTTTCTCCAAAAGTAAAGTAGTTGCAAACTCATCCTTTTAGAAACTTGTTTGGGCTGTTGAGAGGAGTAAAAAACCATCAAAAATTTCAATCCTGCATGATTCTACCAAGAAATGTGATTCTTCATTCAAAACGCTGGTTTTTGCTATTGGGCTCTATTGAATAATGAATGTTTTGAATTTTCTCCAAAAGTAAAGTAGTTGCAAACTCATGCTTTTAGAGACTTGTTTGGGCTCATGAGAGGAGTAGAAAAACATCAAAAATTTCAGTCCTGCATGATTCTACCAAGAAATGTGTGTACATTGAAACCGCTGGTTTTTGATAGTTTGGGCCCTATTGAATAATGAATGTTTTGAATTTTCTCCAAAAGTAAAGTAGTTGCAAACTCATCCTTTTAGAAACTTGTTTGGGCTGTTGAGAGGAGTAAAAAACCATCAAAAATTTCAATCCTGCATGATTTTACCAAGAAATGTGATTCTTCATTCAAAACCTGATTTTTGCTATTGGGCTCTATTGAATAGTGAATGTTTTGAATTTTCTCCAAAAGTAAAGTACTTGCAAACTCATGCTTTTAGAGACTTGTTTGGGCTCATGAGAGGAGTAGAAAAACATCAAAAATTTCAGTCCTGCATGATTCTACCAAGAAATGTGTGTTCATTGAAACCACTGGTTTTTGATAGTTTGGGCCCTATTGAATAATGAATGTTTTGAATTTTCTCCAAAAGTAAAGTAGTTGCAAACTCATCCTTTTAGAAACTTGTTTGGGCTGTTGAGAGGAGTAAAAAACCATCAAAAATTTCAATCCTGCATGATTTTACCAAGAAATGTGATTCTTCATTCAAAACCTGATTTTTGCTATTGGGCTCTATTGAATAGTGAATGTTTTGAATTTTCTCCAAAAGTAAAGTAGTTGCAAACTCATGCTTTTAGAGACTTGTTTGGGCTCATGAGAGGAGTAGAAAAACATCAAAAATTTCAGTCCTGCATGATTCTACCAAGAAATGTGTGTTCATTGAAACCGCTGGTTTTTGATAGTTTGGGCCCTATTGAATAATGAATGTTTTGAATTTTCTCCAAAAGTAAAGTAGTTGCAAACTCATCCTTTTAGAAACTTGTTTGGGCTGTTGAGAGGAGTAAAAAACCATCAAAAATTTCAATCCTGCATGATTCTACCAAGAAATGTGATTCTTCATTCAAAACGCTGGTTTTTGCTATTGGGCTCTATTGAATAATGAATGTTTTGAATTTTCTCCAAAAGTAAAGTAGTTGCAAACTCATGCTTTTAGAGACTTGTTTGGGCTCATGAGAGGAGTAGAAAAACATCAAAAATTTCAGTCCTGCATGATTCTACCAAGATATGTGTGTTCATTGAAACCGCTGGTTTTTGATAGTTTGGGCCCTATTGAATAATGAATGTTTTGAATTTTCTCCAAAAGTAAAGTAGTTGCAAACTCATCCTTTTAGAAACTTGTTTGGGCTGTTGAGAGGAGTAAAAAACCATCAAAAATTTCAATCCTGCATGATTTTACCAAGAGATGTGATTCTTCATTCAAAACCTGATTTTTGCTATTGGGCTCTATTGAATAGTTAATGTTTTGAATTTTCTCCAAAAGTAAAGTAGTTGCAAACTCATGCTTTTAGAGACTTGTTTGGGCTCATGAGAGGAGTAGAAAAACATCAAAAATTTCAGTCCTGCATGATTCTACCAAGAAATGTGTGTTCATTCAAACCGCTGGTTTTTGATAGTTTTGGCCCTATTGAATAATGAATGTTTTGAATTTTCTCCAAAAGTAAAGTAGTTGCAAACTCATCCTTTTAGAAACTTGTTTGGGCTGTTGAGAGGAGTAAAAAACCATCAAAAATTTCAATCCTGCATGATTCTACCAAGAAATGTGATTCTTCATTCAAAACGCTGGTTTTTGCTATTGGGCTCTATTGAATAATGAATGTTTTGAATTTTCTCCAAAAGTAAAGTAGTTGCAAACTCATGCTTTTAGAGACTTGTTTGGGCTCATGAGAGGAGTAGAAAAACATCAAATATTTCAGTCCTGCATGATTCTACAAAGAAATGTGTGTTCATTGAAACCGCTGGTTTTTGATAGTTTGGGCCCTATTGAATAATGAATGTTTTGAATTTTCTCCAAAAGTAAAGTAGTTGCAAACTCATCCTTTTAGAAACTTGTTTGGGCTGTTGAGAGGAGTAAAAAACCATCAAAAATTTCAATCCTGCATGATTTTACCAAGAAATGTGATTCTTCATTCAAAACCTGATTTTTGCTATTGGGCTCTATTGATTAGTGAATGTTTTGAATTTTCTCCAAAAGTAAAGTACTTGCAAACTCATGCTTTTAGAGACTTGTTTGGGCTCATGAGAGGAGTAGAAAAACATCAAAAATTTCAGTCCTGCATGATTCTACCAAGAAATGTGTGTTCATTGAAACCACTGGTTTTTGATAGTTTGGGCCCTATTGAATAATGAATGTTTTGAATTTTCTCCAAAAGTAAAGTAGTTGCAAACTCATCCTTTTAGAAACTTGTTTGGGCTGTTGAGAGGAGTAAAAAACCATCAAAAATTTCAATCCTGCATGATTTTACCAAGAAATGTGTGTTCATTCAAACCGATGGTTTTTGATAGTTTGGGCCCTATTGAATAATGAATGTTTTGAATTTTCTCCAAAAGTAAAGTAGTTGCAAACTCATCCTTTTAGAAACTTGTTTGGGCTGTTGAGAGGAGTAAAAAACCATCAAAAATTTCAATCCTGCATGATTCTACCAAGAAATGTGATTCTTCATTCAAAACCTGATTTTTGCTATTGGGCTCCATTGAATAGTGAATGTTTTGAATTTTCTCCAAAAGTAAAGTAGTTGCAAACTCATGCTTTTAGAGACTTGTTTGGGCTCATGAGAGGAGTAGAAAAACATCAAAAATTTCAGTCCTGCATGATTCTACCAAGAAATGTGTGTTCATTCAAACCGATGGTTTTTGATAGTTTGGGCCCTATTGAATAATGAATGTTTTGAATTTTCTCCAAAAGTAAAGTAGTTGCAAACTCATCCTTTTAGAAACTTGTTTGGGCTGTTGAGAGGAGTAAAAAACCATCAAAAATTTCAATCCTGCATGATTCTACCAAGAAATGTGATTCTTCATTCAAAACGCTGGTTTTTGCTATTGGGCTCTATTGAATAATGAATGTTTTGAATTTTCTCCAAAAGTAAAGTAGTTGCAAACTCATGCTTTTAGAGACTTGTTTGGGCTCATGAGAGGAGTAGAAAAACATCAAAAATTTCAGTCCTGCATGATTCTACCAAGATATGTGTGTTCATTGAAACCGCTGGTTTTTGATAGTTTGGGCCCTATTGAATAATGAATGTTTTGAATTTTCTCCAAAAGTAAAGTAGTTGCAAACTCATCCTTTTAGAAACTTGTTTGGGCTGTTGAGAGGAGTAAAAAACCATCAAAAATTTCAATCCTGCATGATTTTACCAAGAGATGTGATTCTTCATTCAAAACCTGATTTTTGCTATTGGGCTCTATTGAATAGTGAATGTTTTGAATTTTCTCCAAAAGTAAAGTAGTTGCAAACTCATGCTTTTAGAGACTTGTTTGGGCTCATGAGAGGAGTAGAAAAACATCAAAAATTTCAGTCCTGCATGATTCTACCAAGAAATGTGTGTTCATTCAAACCGCTGGTTTTTGATAGTTTTGGCCCTATTGAATAATGAATGTTTTGAATTTTCTCCAAAAGTAAAGTAGTTGCAAACTCATCCTTTTAGAAACTTGTTTGGGCTGTTGAGAGGAGTAAAAAACCATCAAAAATTTCAATCCTGCATGATTCTACCAAGAAATGTGATTCTTCATTCAAAACGCTGGTTTTTGCTATTGGGCTCTATTGAATAATGAATGTTTTGAATTTTCTCCAAAAGTAAAGTAGTTGCAAACTCATGCTTTTAGAGACTTGTTTGGGCTCATGAGAGGAGTAGAAAAACATCAAAAATTTCAGTCCTGCATGATTCTACCAAGAAATGTGTGTTCATTGAAACCGCTGGTTTTTGATAGTTTGGGCCCTATTGAATAATGAATGTTTTGAATTTTCTCCAAAAGTAAAGTAGTTGCAAACTCATCCTTTTAGAAACTTGTTTGGGCTGTTGAGAGGAGTAAAAAACCATCAAAAATTTCAATCCTGCATGATTTTACCAAGAAATGTGATTCTTCATTCAAAACCTGATTTTTGCTATAGGGCTCTATTGAATAGTGAATGTTTTGAATTTTCTCCAAAAGTAAAGTAGTTGCAAACTCATCCTTTTAGAAACTTGTTTGGGCTGTTGAGAGGAGTAAAAAACCAACAAAAATTTCAATCCTGCATGATTTTACCAAGAAATGTGATTCTTCATTCAAAACCTGATTTTTGCTATTGGGCTCTATTGAATAGTGAATGTTTTGAATTTTCTCCAAAAGTAAAGTAGTTGCAAACTCATGCTTTTAGAGACTTGTTTGGGCTCATGAGAGGAGTAGAAAAACATCAAAAATTTCAGTCCTGCATGATTCTACCAAGAAATGTGTGTTCATTGAAACCGCTGGTTTTTGATAGTTTGGGCCCTATTGAATAATGAATGTTTTGAATTTTCTCCAAAAGTAAAGTAGTTGCAAACTCATCCTTTTAGAAACTTGTTTGGGCTGTTGAGAGGAGTAAAAAACCATCAAAAATTTCAATCCTGCATGATTCTACCAAGAAATGTGATTCTTCATTCAAAACGCTGGTTTTTGCTATTGGGCTCTATTGAATAATGAATGTTTTGAATTTTCTCCAAAAGTAAAGTAGTTGCAAACTCATGCTTTTAGAGACTTGTTTGGGCTCATGAGAGGAGTAGAAAAACATCAAAAATTTCAGTCCTGCATGATTCTACCAAGAAATGTGTGTTCATTGAAACCGCTGGTTTTTGATAGTTTGGGCCCTATTGAATAATGAATGTTTTGAATTTTCTCCAAAAGTAAAGTAGTTGCAAACTCATCCTTTTAGAAACTTGTTTGGGCTGTTGAGAGGAGTAAAAAACCATCAAAAATTTCAATCCTGCATGATTTTACCAAGAAATGTGATTCTTCATTCAAAACCTGATTTTTGCTATTGGGCTCTATTGAATAGTGAATGTTTTGAATTTTCTCCAAAAGTAAAGTACTTGCAAACTCATGCTTTTAGAGACTTGTTTGGGCTCATGAGAGGAGTAGAAAAACATCAAAAATTTCAGTCCTGCATGATTCTACCAAAAAATGTGTGTTCATTGAAACCACTGTTTTTTGATAGTTTGGGCCCTATTGAATAATGAATGTTTTGAATATTCTCCAAAAGTAAAGTAGTTGCAAACTCATCCTTTTAGAAACTT
Source organism: Dendrobates tinctorius (assembly GCF_039654945.1). Classification (NCBI taxonomy): domain Eukaryota; kingdom Metazoa; phylum Chordata; class Amphibia; order Anura; family Dendrobatidae; genus Dendrobates; species Dendrobates tinctorius. The sequence goes on from NW_027362076.1 coordinate 1,541,495, forward strand.
GTTTGGGCTGTTGAGAGGAGTAAAAAACCATCAAAAATTTCAATCCTGCATGATTTTACCAAGAAATGTGATTCTTCATTCAAAACGCTGGTTTTTGCTATTGGGCTCTACTGAATAATGAATGTTTTGAATTTTCTCCAAAAGTAAAGTAGTTGCAAACTCATGCTTTTAGAGACTCTTTTAGAGACTTGTTTGGGCTCATGAGAGGAGTAGAAAAACATCAAAAATTTCAGTCCTGCATGATTCTACCAAGAAATGTGTGTTCATTGAAACCGCTGGTTTTTGATAGTTTGGGCCCTATTGAATAATGAATGTTTTGAATTTTCTCCAAAAGTAAAGTAGTTGCAAACTCATCCTTTTAGAAACTTGTTTGGGCTTTTGAGAGGAGTAAAAAACCATCAAAAATTTCAATCCTGCATGATTCTACCAAAAAATGTGATTCTTCATTCAAAACGTTGGTTTTTGCTATTGGGCTCTATTGAATAATGAATGTTTTGAATTTTCTCCAAAAGTAAAGTAGTTGCAAACTCATCCTTTTAGAGACTTGTTTGGGCTCATGAGAGGAGTAGAAAAAAATCAAAAATTTCAGTCCTGCAAGATTCTACCAAGAAATGTGTGTTCATTCAAACCGCTGGTTTTTGATATTTTGGGCCCTATTGAATAATGAATGTTTTGAATTTTCTCCAAAAGTAAAGTAGTTGCAAACTCATCCTTTTAGAAACTTGTTTGGGCTGTTGAGAGGAGTAAAAAACCATCAAAAATTTCAATCCTGCATGATTCTACCAAGAAATGTGATTCTTCATTGAAAACCTGATTTTTGCTATTGGGCTCTATTGAATAATGAATGTTTTGAATTTTCTCCAAAAGTAAAGTAGTTGCAAACTCATGCTTTTAGAGACTTGTTTGGGCTCATGAGAGGAGTAGAAAAACATCAAAAATTTCAGTCCTGCATGATTCTACCAAGAAATGTATGTTCATTCAAACCGCTGGTTTTTGATAGTTTGGGCCCTATTGAATAATGAATGTTTTGAATTTTCTCCAAAAGTAAAGTAGTTGCAAACTCATCCTTTTAGAAACTTGTTTGGGCTGTTGAGAGGAGTAAAAAACCATCAAAAATTTAAATCCTGCATGATTTTACCAAGAAATGTGATTCTTCATTCAAAACCTGATTTTTGCTATTGGGCTCTATTGAATGGTGAATGTTTTGAATTTTCTCCAAAAGTAAAGTAGTTGCAAACTCATGCTTTTAGAGACTTGTTTGGGCTCATGAGAGGAGTAGAAAAACATCAAAAATTTCAGTCCTGCATGATTCTACCAAGAAATGTGTGTACATTGAAACCGCTGGTTTTTGATAGTTTGGGCCCTATTGAATAATGAATGTTTTGAATTTTCTCCAAAAGTAAAGTAGTTGCAAACTCATCCTTTTAGAAACTTGTTTGGGCTGTTGAGAGGAGTAAAAAACCATCAAAAATTTCAATCCTGCATGATTTTACCAAGAAATGTGATTCTTCATTCAAAACCTGATTTTTGCTATTGGGCTCTACTGAATGGTGAATGTTTTGAATTTTCTCCAAAAGTAAAGTAGTTGCAAACTCATGCTTTTAGAGACTTGTTTGGGCTCATGAGAGGAGTAGAAAAACATCAAAAATTTCAGTCCTGCATGATTCTACCAAGAAATGTGTGTTCATTGAAACCGCTGGTTTTTGATAGTTTGGGCCCTATTGAATAATGAATGTTTTGAATTTTCTCCAAAAGTAAAGTAGTTGCAAACTCATCCTTTTAGAAACTTGTTTGGGCTGTTGAGAGGAGTAAAAAACCATCAAAAATTTCAATCCTGCATGATTCTACCAAGAAATGTGATTCTTCATTCAAAACGCTGGTTTTTGCTATTGGGCTCTATTGAATAATGAATGTTTTGAATTTTCTCCAAAAGTAAAGTAGTTGCAAACTCATGCTTTTAGAGACTTGTTTGGGCTCATGAGAGGAGTAGAAAAACATCAAAAATTTCAGTCCTGCATGATTCTACCAAGAAATGTGTGTACATTGAAACCGCTGGTTTTTGATAGTTTGGGCCCTATTGAATAATGAATGTTTTGAATTTTCTCCAAAAGTAAAGTAGTTGCAAACTCATCCTTTTAGAAACTTGTTTGGGCTGTTGAGAGGAGTAAAAAACCATCAAAAATTTCAATCCTGCATGATTTTACCAAGAAATGTGATTCTTCATTCAAAACCTGATTTTTGCTATTGGGCTCTATTGAATAGTGAATGTTTTGAATTTTCTCCAAAAGTAAAGTACTTGCAAACTCATGCTTTTAGAGACTTGTTTGGGCTCATGAGAGGAGTAGAAAAACATCAAAAATTTCAGTCCTGCATGATTCTACCAAGAAATGTGTGTTCATTGAAACCACTGGTTTTTGATAGTTTGGGCCCTATTGAATAATGAATGTTTTGAATTTTCTCCAAAAGTAAAGTAGTTGCAAACTCATCCTTTTAGAAACTTGTTTGGGCTGTTGAGAGGAGTAAAAAACCATCAAAAATTTCAATCCTGCATGATTTTACCAAGAAATGTGATTCTTCATTCAAAACCTGATTTTTGCTATTGGGCTCTATTGAATAGTGAATGTTTTGAATTTTCTCCAAAAGTAAAGTAGTTGCAAACTCATGCTTTTAGAGACTTGTTTGGGCTCATGAGAGGAGTAGAAAAACATCAAAAATTTCAGTCCTGCATGATTCTACCAAGAAATGTGTGTTCATTGAAACCGCTGGTTTTTGATAGTTTGGGCCCTATTGAATAATGAATGTTTTGAATTTTCTCCAAAAGTAAAGTAGTTGCAAACTCATCCTTTTAGAAACTTGTTTGGGCTGTTGAGAGGAGTAAAAAACCATCAAAAATTTCAATCCTGCATGATTTTACCAAGAAATGTGATTCTTCATTCAAAACCTGATTTTTGCTATTGGGCTCTATTGAATAGTGAATGTTTTGAATTTTCTCCAAAAGTAAAGTACTTGCAAACTCATGCTTTTAGAGACTTGTTTGGGCTCATGAGAGGAGTAGAAAAACATCAAAAATTTCAGTCCTGCATGATTCTACCAAGAAATGTGTGTTCATTCAAACCGCTGGTTTTTGATAGTTTGGGCCCTATTGAATAATGAATGTTTTGAATTTTCTCCAAAAGTAAAGTAGTTGCAAACTCATCCTTTTAGAAACTTGTTTGGGCTGTTGAGAGGAGTAAAAAACCATCAAAAATTTCAATCCTGCATGATTTTACCAAGAAATGTGATTCTTCATTCAAAACCTGATTTTTGCTATTGGGCTCTATTGAATGGTGAATGTTTTGAATTTTCTCCAAAAGTAAAGTAGTTGCAAACTCATGCTTTTAGAGACTTGTTTGGGCTCATGAGAGGAGTAGAAAAACATCAAAAATTTCAGTCCTGCATGATTCTACCAAGAAATGTGTGTTCATTGAAACCGCTGGTTTTTGATAGTTTGGGCCCTATTGAATAATGAATGTTTTGAATTTTCTCCAAAAGTAAAGTAGTTGCAAACTCATCCTTTTAGAAACTTGTTTGGGCTGTTGAGAGGAGTAAAAAACCATCAAAAATTTCAATCCTGCATGATTTTACCAAGAAATGTGATTCTTCATTCAAAACCTGATTTTTGCTATTGGGCTCTATTGAATAGTGAATGTTTTGAATTTTCTCCAAAAGTAAAGTAGTTGCAAACTCATGCTTTTAGAGACTTGTTTGGGCTCATGAGAGGAGTAGAAAAACATCAAAAATTTCAGTCCTGCATGATTCTACCAAGAAATGTGTGTTCATTCAAACCGCTGGTTTTTGATAGTTTGGGCCCTATTGAATAATGAATGTTTTGAATTTTCTCCAAAAGTAAAGTAGTTGCAAACTCATCCTTTTAGAAACTTGTTTGGGCTGTTGAGAGGAGTAAAAAACCATCAAAAATTTCAATCCTGCATGATTCTACCAAGAAATGTGATTCTTCATTCAAAACGCTGGTTTTTGCTATTGGGCTCTATTGAATAATGAATGTTTTGAATTTTCTCCAAAAGTAAAGTAGTTGCAAACTCATGCTTTTAGAGACTTGTTTGGGCTCATGAGAGGAGTAGAAAAACATCAAAAATTTCAGTCCTGCATGATTCTACCAAGAAATGTGTGTTCATTGAAACCGCTGGTTTTTGATAGTTTGGGCCCTATTGAATAATGAATATTTTGAATTTTCTCCAAAAGTAAAGTAGTTGCAAACTCATCCTTTTAGAAACTTGTTTGGGCTGTTGAGAGGAGTAAAAAACCATCAAAAATTTCAATCCTGCATGATTTTACCAAGAAATGTGATTCTTCATTCAAAACCTGATTTTTGCTATTGGGCTCTATTGAATAATGAATGTTTTGAATTTTCTCCAAAAATAAAGTACTTGCAAACTCATGCTTTTAGAGACTTGTTTGGGCTCATGAGAGGAGTAGAAAAACATCAAAAATTTCAGTCCTGCATGATTCTACCAAGAAATGTGTGTTCATTGAAACCACTGGTTTTTGATAGTTTGGGCCCTATTGAATAATGAATGTTTTGAATTTTCTCCAAAAGTAAAGTAGTTGCAAACTCATCCTTTTAGAAACTTGTTTGGGCTGTTGAGAGGAGTAAAAAACCATCAAAAATTTCAATCCTGCATGATTTTACCAAGAAATGTGATTCTTCATTCAAAACCTGATTTTTGCTATTGGGCTCTATTGAATAGTGAATGTTTTGAATTTTCTCCAAAAGTAAAGTAGTTGCAAACTCATGCTTTTAGAGACTTGTTTGGGCTCATGAGAGGAGTAGAAAAACATCAAAAATTTCAGTCCTGCATGATTCTACCAAGAAATGTGTGTTCATTCAAACCGCTGGTTTTTGATAGTTTGGGCCCTATTGAATAATGAATGTTTTGAATTTTCTCCAAAAGTAAAGTAGTTGCAAACTCATCCTTTTAGAAACTTGTTTGGGCTGTTGAGAGGAGTAAAAAACCATCAAAAATTTCAATCCTGCATGATTCTACCAAGAAATGTGATTCTTCATTCAAAACGCTGGTTTTTGCTATTGGGCTCTATTGAATAATGAATGTTTTGAATTTTCTCCAAAAGTAAAGTAGTTGCAAACTCATGCTTTTAGAGACTTGTTTGGGCTCATGAGAGGAGTAGAAAAACATCAAAAATTTCAGTCCTGCATGATTCTACCAAGAAATGTGTGTTCATTGAAACCGCTGGTTTTTGATAGTTTGGGCCCTATTGAATAATGAATGTTTTGAATTTTCTCCAAAAGTAAAGTAGTTGCAAACTCATCCTTTTAGAAACTTGTTTGGGCTGTTGAGAGGAGTAAAAAACCATCAAAAATTTCAATCCTGCATGATTTTACCAAGAAATGTGATTCTTCATTCAAAACCTGATTTTTGCTATTGGGCTCTATAGAATAGTGAATGTTTTGAATTTTCTCCAAAAGTAAAGTAGTTGCAAACTCATGCTTTTAGAGACTTGTTTGGGCTCATGAGAGGAGTAGAAAAACATCAAAAATTTCAGTCCTGCATGATTCTACCAAGAAATATGTGTTCATTCAAACCGCTGGTTTTTGATAGTTTGGGCCCTATTGAATAATGAATGTTTTGAATTTTCTCCAAAAGTAAAGTAGTTGCAAACTCATCCTTTTAGAAACTTGTTTGGGCTGTTGAGAGGAGTAAAAAACCATCAAAAATTTCAATCCTGCATGATTTTACCAAGAAATGTGATTCTTCATTCAAAACCTGATTTTTGCTATAGGGCTCTATTGAATAGTGAATGTTTTGAATTTTCTCCAAAAGTAAAGTAGTTGCAAACTCATGCTTTTAGAGACTTTTTTGGGCTCATGAGAGGAGTAGAAAAACATCAAAAATTTCAGTCCTGCATGATTCTACCAAGAAATGTGTGTTCATTGAAACCACTGGTTTTTGACAGTTTGGGCCCTATTGAATAATGAATGTTTTGAATTTTCTCCAAAAGTAAAGTAGTTGCAAACTCATCCTTTTAGAAACTTGTTTGGGCTGTTGAGAGGAGTAAAAAACCAACAAAAATTTCAATCCTGCATGATTTTACCAAGAAATGTGATTCTTCATTCAAAACCTGATTTTTGCTATTGGGCTCTATTGAATAGTGAATGTTTTGAATTTTCTCCAAAAGTAAAGTAGTTGCAAACTCATGCTTTTAGAGTCTTGTTTGGGCTCATGAGAGGAGTAGAAAAACATCAAAAATTTCAGTCCTGCATGATTCTACCAAGAAATGTGTGTTCATTCAAACCGCTGGTTTTTGATAGTTTGGGCCCTATTGAATAATGAATGTTTTGAATTTTCTCCAAAAGTAAAGTAGTTGCAAACTCATCCTTTTAGAAACTTGTTTGGGCTGTTGAGAGGAGTAAAAAACCATCAAAAATTTCAATCCTGCATGATTCTACCAAGAAATGTGATTCTTCATTCAAAACGCTGGTTTTTGCTATTGGGCTCTATTGAATAATGAATGTTTTGAATTTTCTCCAAAAGTAAAGTAGTTGCAAACTCATGTTTTTAGAGACTCTTTTAGAGACTTGTTTGGGCTCATGAGAGGAGTAGAAAAACATCAAAAATTTCAGTCCTGCATGATTCTACCAAGAAATGTGTGTTCATTGAAACCGCTGGTTTTTGATAGTTTGGGCCCTATTGAATAATGAATGTTTTGAATTTTCTCCAAAAGTAAAGTAGTTGCAAACTCATCCTTTTAGAAACTTGTTTGGGCTGTTGAGAGGAGTAAAAAACCATCAAAAATTTCAATCCTGCATGATTTTACCAAGAAATGTGATTCTTCATTCAAAACCTGATTTTTGCTATTGGGCTCTATTGAATAGTGAATGTTTTGAATTTTCTCCAAAAGTAAAGTAGTTGCAAACTCATGCTTTTAGATACTTGTTTGGGCTCATGAGAGGAGTAGAAAAACATCAAAAATTTCAGTCCTGCATGATTCTACCAAGAAATGTGTGCTCATTCAAACCTCTGGTTTTTGATAGTTTGGGCCCTATTGAATAATGAATGTTTTGAATTTTCTCCAAAAGTAAAGTAGTTGTAAACTCATCCTTTTAGAAACTTGTTTGGGCTTTTGAGAGGAGTAAAAAACCATCAAAAATTTCAATCCTGCATGATTCTACCAAAAAATGTGATTCTTCATTCAAAACGCTGGTTTTTGCTATTGGGCTCTATTGAATAATGAATGTTTTGAATTTTCTCCAAAAGTAAAGTAGTTGCAAACTCATCCTTTTAGAGACTTGTTTGGGCTCATGAGAGGAGTAGAAAAACATCAAAAATTTCAGTCCTGCAAGATTCTACCAAGAAATGTGTGTTCATTCAAACCGCTGGTTTTTGATATTTTGGGCCCTATTGAATAATGAATGTTTTGAATTTTCTCCAAAAGTAAAGTAGTTGCAAACTCATCCTTTTAGAAACTTGTTTGGGCTGTTGAGAGGAGTAAAAAACCATCAAAAATTTCAATCCTGCATGATTCTACCAAGAAATGTGATTCTTCATTGAAAACCTGATTTTTGCTATTGGGCTCTATTGAATAATGAATGTTTTGAATTTTCTCCAAAAGTAAAGTAGTTGCAAACTCATGCTTTTAGAGACTTGTTTGGGCTCATGAGAGGAGTAGAAAAACATCAAAAATTTCAGTCCTGCATGATTCTACCAAGAAATGTGTGTTCATTGAAACCGCTGGTTTTTGATAGTTTGGGCCCTATTGAATAATAAATGTTTTGAATTTTCTCCAAAAGTAAAGTAGTTGCAAACTCATCCTTTTAGAAACTTGTTTGGGCTGTTGAGAGGAGTAAAAAACCATCAAAAATTTCAATCCTGCATGATTCTACCAAGAAATGTGATTCTTCATTGAAAACCTGATTTTTGCTATTGGGCTCTATTGAATAATGAATGTTTTGAATTTTCTCCAAAAGTAAAGTAGTTGCAAACTCATGCTTTTAGAGACTTGTTTGGGCTCATAAGAGGAGTAGAAAAACATCAAAAATTTCAGTCCTGCATGATTCTACCAAGAAATGTATGTTCATTCAAACCGCTGGTTTTTGATAGTTTGGGCCCTATTGAATAATGAATGTTTTGAATTTTCTCCAAAAGTAAAGTAGTTGCAAACTCATCCTTTTAGAAACTTGTTTGGGCTGTTGAGAGGAGTAAAAAACCATCAAAAATTTCAATCCTGCATGATTTTAACAAGAAATGTGATTCTTCATTCAAAACCTGATTTTTGCTATTGGGCTCTATTGAATAGTGAATGTTTTGAATTTTCTCCAAAAGAAAAGTAGTTGCAAACTCATGCTTTTAGAGACTTGTTTGGGCTCATGAGAGGAGTAGAAAAACATCAAAAATTTCAGTCCTGCATGATTCTACCAAGAAATGTGTGTTCATTCAAACCTCTGCTTTTTGATAGTTTGGGCCCTATTGAATAATGAATGTTTTGAATTTTCTCCAAAAGTAAAGTAGTTGCAAACTCATCCTTTTAGAAACTTGTTTGGGCTTTTGAGAGGAGTAAAAAACCATCAAAAATTTCAATCCTGCATGATTTTACCAAGAAATGTGATTCTTCATTCAAAACCTGATTTTTGCTATTGGGCTCTATTGAATAGTGAATGTTTTGAATTTTCTCCAAAAGTAAAGTAGTTGCAAACTCATGCTTTTATTTTCCAATAATCTTTATTAGAGTTTTAATAATTTTTATAAGGGTAGGGAAGGAATACAAGAACAAAGGATAGGGTGGGGAAACAGAAATACCCTGTGAAGACAGGGAAGACCCCCAAAAATGGGGGAATAGGCAGACTATATACGTATCACATCAGAGATCACAAAGTATTAGCTTAAGAAATGCAAGTGATCTTTTAAGTGATCATCGAGTTAGATGAGTAGAAATAAAATCAGTACACAAAATTATGTTATAATTTTACATATCTGTGTTAACTAATAAAAGCAACAAACTCGACGTTACTATCCAGTTGCGTCCTTTTGGTTTTAAACTCTTCGTATCAATACCTGCAAAAAAAAACAATTATTCACATTTGCCTCCAATGTGTTAATTAACAGACATATATAAAGTAGAGTATAGGAGGTATATAGCCTGCCCCGTCCGGGAAATCCAGTGATGCCGCTGGGACCGATTGGGGGTAATGTCCGGTTCAATTCCAGAATATTAGAAAAGTGTAAAACAATAGCAGTAAAGACCAATATGAGAACTGAAGCCTGTGTAAATAGTAAGTTGAGTTCTTTCATTCATGATGATAGTCCGAGTTGAGAGAAGAAGAGATTTTGCGGAGAATCTTGGAAATCTTAATTCCAGCGCATCAAACTCATGCTTTTAGAGACTTGTTTGGGCTCATGAGAGGAGTAGAAAAACATCAAAAATTTCAGTCCTGCATGATTCTACCAAGAAATGTGTGTTCATTCAAACCGCTGGTTTTTGATAGTTTGGGCCCTATTGAATAATGAATGTTTTGAATTTTCTCCAAAAGTAAAGTAGTTGCAAACTCATCCTTTTAGAAACTTGTTTGGGCTGTTGAGAGGAGTAAAAAACCATCAAAAATTTCAATCCTGCATGATTCTACCAAGAAATGTGATTCTTCATTCAAAACGCTGGTTTTTGCTATTGGGCTCTATTGAATAATGAATGTTTTGAATTTTCTCCAAAAGTAAAGTAGTTGCAAACTCATGCTTTTAGAGACTTGTTTGGGCTCATGAGAGGAGTAGAAAAACATCAAAAATTTCAGTCCTGCATGATTCTACCAAGAAATGTGTGTTCATTGAAACCGCTGGTTTTTGATAGTTTGGGCCCTATTGAATAATGAATGTTTTGAATTTTCTCCAAAAGTAAAGTAGTTGCAAACTCATCCTTTTAGAAACTTGTTTGGGCTGTTGAGAGGAGTAAAAAACCATCAAAAATTTCAATCCTGCATGATTTTACCAAGAAATGTGATTCTTCATTCAAAACCTGATTTTTGCTATTGGGCTCTATTGAATAGTGAATGTTTTGAATTTTCTCCAAAAGTAAAGTACTTGCAAACTCATGCTTTTAGAGACTTGTTTGGGCTCATGAGAGGAGTAGAAAAACATCAAAAATTTCAGTCCTGCATGATTCTACCAAGAAATGTGTGTTCATTGAAACCACTGGTTTTTGATAGTTTGGGCCCTATTGAATAATGAATGTTTTGAATTTTCTCCAAAAGTAAAGTAGTTGCAAACTCATCCTTTTAGAAACTTGTTTGGGCTGTTGAGAGGAGTAAAAAACCATCAAAAATTTCAATCCTGCATGATTTTACCAAGAAATGTGATTCTTCATTCAAAACCTGATTTTTGCTATTGGGCTCTATTGAATAGTGAATGTTTTGAATTTTCTCCAAAAGTAAAGTAGTTGCAAACTCATGCTTTTAGAGACTTGTTTGGGCTCATGAGAGGAGTAGAAAAACATCAAAAATTTCAGTCCTGCATGATTCTACCAAGAAATGTGTGTTCATTCAAACCGATGGTTTTTGATAGTTTGGGCCCTATTGAATAATGAATGTTTTGAATTTTCTCCAAAAGTAAAGTAGTTGCAAACTCATCCTTTTAGAAACTTGTTTGGGCTGTTGAGAGGAGTAAAAAACCATCAAAAATTTCAATCCTGCATGATTCTACCAAGAAATGTGATTCTTCATTCAAAACGCTGGTTTTTGCTATTGGGCTCTATTGAATAATGAATGTTTTGAATTTTCTCCAAAAGTAAAGTAGTTGCAAACTCATGCTTTTAGAGACTTGTTTGGGCTCATGAGAGGAGTAGAAAAACATCAAAAATTTCAGTCCTGCATGATTCTACCAAGATATGTGTGTTCATTGAAACCGCTGGTTTTTGATAGTTTGGGCCCTATTGAATAATGAATGTTTTGAATTTTCTCCAAAAGTAAAGTAGTTGCAAACTCATCCTTTTAGAAACTTGTTTGGGCTGTTGAGAGGAGTAAAAAACCATCAAAAATTTCAATCCTGCATGATTTTACCAAGAGATGTGATTCTTCATTCAAAACCTGATTTTTGCTATTGGGCTCTATTGAATAGTGAATGTTTTGAATTTTCTCCAAAAGTAAAGTAGTTGCAAACTCATGCTTTTAGAGACTTGTTTGGGCTCATGAGAGGAGTAGAAAAACATCAAAAATTTCAGTCCTGCATGATTCTACCAAGAAATGTGTGTTCATTCAAACCGCTGGTTTTTGATAGTTTTGGCCCTATTGAATAATGAATGTTTTGAATTTTCTCCAAAAGTAAAGTAGTTGCAAACTCATCCTTTTAGAAACCTGTTTGGGCTGTTGAGAGGAGTAAAAAACCATCAAAAATTTCAATCCTGCATGATTCTACCAAGAAATGTGATTCTTCATTCAAAACGCTGGTTTTTGCTATTGGGCTCTATTGAATAATGAATGTTTTGAATTTTCTCCAAAAGTAAAGTAGTTGCAAACTCATGCTTTTAGAGACTTGTTTGGGCTCATGAGAGGAGTAGAAAAACATCAAAAATTTCAGTCCTGCATGATTCTACCAAGAAATGTATGTTCATTCAAACCGCTGGTTTTTGATAGTTTGGGCCCTATTGAATAATGAATGTTTTGAATTTTCTCCAAAAGTAAAGTAGTTGCAAACTCATCCTTTTAGAAACTTGTTTGGGCTGTTGAGAGGAGTAAAAAACCATCAAAAATTTAAATCCTGCATGATTTTACCAAGAAATGTGATTCTTCATTCAAAACCTGATTTTTGCTATTGGGCTCTATTGAATGGTGAATGTTTTGAATTTTCTCCAAAAGTAAAGTAGTTGCAAACTCATGCTTTTAGAGACTTGTTTGGGCTCATGAGAGGAGTAGAAAAACATCAAAAATTTCAGTCCTGCATGATTCTACCAAGAAATGTGTGTACATTGAAACCGCTGGTTTTTGATAGTTTGGGCCCTATTGAATAATGAATGTTTTGAATTTTCTCCAAAAGTAAAGTAGTTGCAAACTCATCCTTTTAGAAACTTGTTTGGGCTGTTGAGAGGAGTAAAAAACCATCAAAAATTTCAATCCTGCATGATTTTACCAAGAAATGTGATTCTTCATTCAAAACCTGATTTTTGCTATTGGGCTCTATTGAATGGTGAATGTTTTGAATTTTCTCCAAAAGTAAAGTAGTTGCAAACTCATGCTTTTAGAGACTTGTTTGGGCTCATGAGAGGAGTAGAAAAACATCAAAAATTTCAGTCCTGCATGATTCTACCAAGAAATGTGTGTTCATTGAAACCGCTGGTTTTTGATAGTTTGGGCCCTATTGAATAATGAATGTTTTGAATTTTCTCCAAAAGTAAAGTAGTTGCAAACTCATCCTTTTAGAAACTTGTTTGGGCTGTTGAGAGGAGTAAAAAACCATCAAAAATTTCAATCCTGCATGATTCTACCAAGAAATGTGATTCTTCATTCAAAACGCTGGTTTTTGCTATTGGGCTCTATTGAATAATGAATGTTTTGAATTTTCTCCAAAAGTAAAGTAGTTGCAAACTCATGCTTTTAGAGACTTGTTTGGGCTCATGAGAGGAGTAGAAAAACATCAAAAATTTCAGTCCTGCATGATTCTACCAAGAAATGTGTGTACATTGAAACCGCTGGTTTTTGATAGTTTGGGCCCTATTGAATAATGAATGTTTTGAATTTTCTCCAAAAGTAAAGTAGTTGCAAACTCATCCTTTTAGAAACTTGTTTGGGCTGTTGAGAGGAGTAAAAAACCATCAAAAATTTCAATCCTGCATGATTTTACCAAGAAATGTGATTCTTCATTCAAAACCTGATTTTTGCTATTGGGCTCTATTGAATAGTGAATGTTTTGAATTTTCTCCAAAAGTAAAGTACTTGCAAACTCATGCTTTTAGAGACTTGTTTGGGCTCATGAGAGGAGTAGAAAAACATCAAAAATTTCAGTCCTGCATGATTCTACCAAGAAATGTGTGTTCATTGAAACCACTGGTTTTTGATAGTTTGGGCCCTATTGAATAATGAATGTTTTGAATTTTCTCCAAAAGTAAAGTAGTTGCAAACTCATCCTTTTAGAAACTTGTTTGGGCTGTTGAGAGGAGTAAAAAACCATCAAAAATTTCAATCCTGCATGATTTTACCAAGAAATGTGATTCTTCATTCAAAACCTGATTTTTGCTATTGGGCTCTATTGAATAGTGAATGTTTTGAATTTTCTCCAAAAGTAAAGTAGTTGCAAACTCATGCTTTTAGAGACTTGTTTGGGCTCATGAGAGGAGTAGAAAAACATCAAAAATTTCAGTCCTGCATGATTCTACCAAGAAATGTGTGTTCATTGAAACCGCTGGTTTTTGATAGTTTGGGCCCTATTGAATAATGAATGTTTTGAATTTTCTCCAAAAGTAAAGTAGTTGCAAACTCATCCTTTTAGAAACTTGTTTGGGCTGTTGAGAGGAGTAAAAAACCATCAAAAATTTCAATCCTGCATGATTCTACCAAGAAATGTGATTCTTCATTCAAAACGCTGGTTTTTGCTATTGGGCTCTATTGAATAATGAATGTTTTGAATTTTCTCCAAAAGTAAAGTAGTTGCAAACTCATGCTTTTAGAGAATTGTTTGGGCTCATGAGAGGAGTAGAAAAACATCAAAAATTTCAGTCCTGCATGATTCTACCAAGAAATGTGTGTTCATTGAAACCGCTGGTGTTTGATAGTTTGGGCCCTATTGAATAATGAATGTTTTGAATTTTCTCCAAAAGTAAAGTAGTTGCAAACTCATCCTTTTAGAATCTTGTTTGGGCTGTTGAGAGGAGTAAAAAACCATCAAAAATTTCAATCCTGCATGATTTTACCAAGAAATGTGATTCTTCATTCAAAACCTGATTTTTGCTATTGGGCTCTATTGAATGGTGAATGTTTTGAATTTTCTCCAAAAGTAAAGTAGTTGCAAACTCATGCTTTTAGAGACTTGTTTGGGCTCATGAGAGGAGTAGAAAAACATCAAAAATTTCAGTCCTGCATGATTCTACCAAGAAATGTGTGTTCATTGAAACCGCTGGTTTTTGATAGTTTGGGCCCTATTGAATAATGAATGTTTTGAATTTTCTCCAAAAGTAAAGTAGTTGCAAACTCATCCTTTTAGAAACTTGGTTGGGCTGTTGAGAGGAGTAAAAAACCATCAAAAATTTCAATCCTGCATGATTTTACCAAGAAATGTGATTCTTCATTCAAAACCTGATTTTTGCTATTGGGCTCTATTGAATAGTGAATGTTTTGAATTTTCTCCAAAAGTAAAGTACTTGCAAACTCATGCTTTTAGAGACTTGTTTGGGCTCATGAGAGGAGTAGAAAAACATCAAAAATTTCAGTCCTGCATGATTCTACCAAGAAATGTGTGTTCATTCAAACCGCTGGTTTTTGATAGTTTGGGCCCTATTGAATAATGAATGTTTTGAATTTTCTCCAAAAGTAAAGTAGTTGCAAACTCATCCTTTTAGAAACTTGTTTGGGCTGTTGAGAGGAGTAAAAAACCATCAAAAATTTCAATCCTGCATGATTTTACCAAGAAATGTGATTCTTCATTCAAAACCTGATTTTTGCTATTGGGCTCTATTGAATGGTGAATGTTTTGAATTTTCTCCAAAAGTAAAGTAGTTGCAAACTCATGCTTTTAGAGACTTGTTTGGGCTCATGAGAGGAGTAGAAAAACATCAAAAATTTCAGTCCTGCATGATTCTACCAAGAAATGTGTGTTCATTGAAACCGCTGGTTTTTGATAGTTTGGGCCCTATTGAATAATGAATGTTTTGAATTTTCTCCAAAAGTAAAGTAGTTGCAAACTCATCCTTTTAGAAACTTGTTTGGGCTGTTGAGAGGAGTAAAAAACCATCAAAAATTTCAATCCTGCATGATTTTACCAAGAAATGTGATTCTTCATTCAAAACCTGATTTTTGCTATTGGGCTCTATTGAATAGTGAATGTTTTGAATTTTCTCCAAAAGTAAAGTAGTTGCAAACTCATGCTTTTAGAGACTTGTTTGGGCTCATGAGAGGAGTAGAAAAACATCAAAAATTTCAGTCCTGCATGATTCTACCAAGAAATGTGTGTTCATTCAAACCGCTGGTTTTTGATAGTTTGGGCCCTATTGAATAATGAATGTTTTGAATTTTCTCCAAAAGTAAAGTAGTTGCAAACTCATCCTTTTAGAAACTTGTTTGGGCTGTTGAGAGGAGTAAAAAACCATCAAAAATTTCAATCCTGCATGATTCTACCAAGAAATGTGATTCTTCATTCAAAACGCTGGTTTTTGCTATTGGGCTCTATTGAATAATGAATGTTTTGAATTTTCTCCAAAAGTAAAGTAGTTGCAAACTCATGCTTTTAGAGACTTGTTTGGGCTCATGAGAGGAGTAGAAAAACATCAAAAATTTCAGTCCTGCATGATTCTACCAAGAAATGTGTGTTCATTGAAAACGCTGGTTTTTGATAGTTTGGGCCCTATTGAATAATGAATGTTTTGAATTTTCTCCAAAAGTAAAGTAGTTGCAAACTCATCCTTTTAGAAACTTGTTTGGGCTGTTGAGAGGAGTAAAAAACCATCAAAAATTTCAATCCTGCATGATTTTACCAAGAAATGTGATTCTTCATTCAAAACCTGATTTTTGCTATTGGGCTCTATTGAATAGTGAATGTTTTGAATTTTCTCCAAAAGTAAAGTACTTGCAAACTCATGCTTTTAGAGACTTGTTTGGGCTCATGAGAGGAGTAGAAAAACATCAAAAATTTCAGTCCTGCATGATTCTACCAAGAAATGTGTGTTCATTCAAACCACTGGTTTTTGATAGTTTGGGCCCTATTGAATAATGAATGTTTTGAATTTTCTCCAAAAGTAAAGTAGTTGCAAACTCATCCTTTTAGAAACTTGTTTGGGCTGTTGAGAGGAGTAAAAAACCATCAAAAATTTCAATCCTGCATGATTTTACCAAGAAATGTGATTCTTCATTCAAAACCTGATTTTTGCTATTGGGCTCTATTGAATAGTGAATGTTTTGAATTTTCTCCAAAAGTAAAGTAGTTGCAAACTCATGCTTTTAGAGACTTGTTTGGGCTCATGAGAGGAGTAGAAAAACATCAAAAATTTCAGTCCTGCATGATTCTACCAAGAAATGTGTGTTCATTCAAACCGCTGGTTTTTGATAGTTTGGGCCCTATTGAATAATGAATGTTTTGAATTTTCTCCAAAAGTAAAGTAGTTGCAAACTCATCCTTTTAGAAACTTGTTTGGGCTGTTGAGAGGAGTAAAAAACCATCAAAAATTTCAATCCTGCATGATTCTACCAAGAAATGTGATTCTTCATTCAAAACGCTGGTTTTTGCTATTGGGCTCTATTGAATAATGAATGTTTTGAATTTTCTCCAAAAGTAAAGTAGTTGCAAACTCATGCTTTTAGAGACTTGTTTGGGCTCATGAGAGGAGTAGAAAAACATCAAAAATTTCAGTCCTGCATGATTCTACCAAGAAATGTGTGTTCATTGAAACCGCTGGTTTTTGATAGTTTGGGCCCTATTGAATAATGAATGTTTTGAATTTTCTCCAAAAGTAAAGTAGTTGCAAACTCATCCTTTTAGAAACTTGTTTGGGCTGTTGAGAGGAGTAAAAAACCATCAAAAATTTCAATCCTGCATGATTTTACCAAGAAATGTGATTCTTCATTCAAAACCTGATTTTTGCTATTGGGCTCTATAGAATAGTGAATGTTTTGAATTTTCTCCAAAAGTAAAGTAGTTGCAAACTCATGCTTTTAGAGACTTGTTTGGGCTCATGAGAGGAGTAGAAAAACATCAAAAATTTCAGTCCTGCATGATTCTACCAAGAAATATGTGTTCATTCAAACCGCTGGTTTTTGATAGTTTGGGCCCTATTGAATAATGAATGTTTTGAATTTTCTCCAAAAGTAAAGTAGTTGCAAACTCATCCTTTTAGAAACTTGTTTGGGCTGTTGAGAGGAGTAAAAAACCATCAAAAATTTCAATCCTGCATGATTTTACCAAGAAATGTGATTCTTCATTCAAAACCTGATTTTTGCTATAGGGCTCTATTGAATAGTGAATGTTTTGAATTTTCTCCAAAAGTAAAGTAGTTGCAAACTCATGCTTTTAGAGACTTTTTTGGGCTCATGAGAGGAGTAGAAAAACATCAAAAATTTCAGTCCTGCATGATTCTACCAAGAAATGTGTGTTCATTGAAACCACTGGTTTTTGACAGTTTGGGCCCTATTGAATAATGAATGTTTTGAATTTTCTCCAAAAGTAAAGTAGTTGCAAACTCATCCTTTTAGAAACTTGTTTGGGCTGTTGAGAGGAGTAAAAAACCAACAAAAATTTCAATCCTGCATGATTTTACCAAGAAATGTGATTCTTCATTCAAAACCTGATTTTTGCTATTGGGCTCTATTGAATAGTGAATGTTTTGAATTTTCTCCAAAAGTAAAGTAGTTGCAAACTCATGCTTTTAGAGACTTGTTTGGGCTCATGAGAGGAGTAGAAAAACATCAAAAATTTCAGTCCTGCATGATTCTACCAAGAAATGTGTGTTCATTGAAACCGCTGGTTTTTGATAGTTTGGGCCCTATTGAATAATGAATGTTTTGAATTTTCTCCAAAAGTAAAGTAGTTGCAAACTCATCCTTTTAGAAACTTGTTTGGGCTGTTGAGAGGAGTAAAAAACCATCAAAAATTTCAATCCTGCATGATTCTACCAAGAAATGTGATTCTTCATTCAAAACGCTGGTTTTTGCTATTGGGCTCTATTGAATAATGAATGTTTTGAATTTTCTCCAAAAGTAAAGTAGTTGCAAACTCATGCTTTTAGAGACTTGTTTGGGCTCATGAGAGGAGTAGAAAAACATCAAAAATTTCAGTCCTGCATGATTCTACCAAGAAATGTGTGTTCATTGAAACCACTGGTTTTTGATAGTTTGGGCCCTATTGAATAATGAATGTTTTGAATTTTCTCCAAAAGTAAAGTAGTTGCAAACTCATCCTTTTAGAAACTTGTTTGGGCTGTTGAGAGGAGTAAAAAACCATCAAAAATTTCAATCCTGCATGATTTTACCAAGAAATGTGATTCTTCATTCAAAACCTGATTTTTGCTATTGGGCTCTATTGAATAGTGAATGTTTTGAATTTTCTCCAAAAGTAAAGTAGTTGCAAACTCATGCTTTTAGAGACTTGTTTGGGCTCATGAGAGGAGTAGAAAAACATCAAAAATTTCAGTCCTGCATGATTCTACCAAGAAATGTGTGTTCATTCAAACCGCTGGTTTTTGATAGTTTGGGCCCTATTGAATAATGAATGTTTTGAATTTTCTCCAAAAGTAAAGTAGTTGCAAACTCATCCTTTTAGAAACTTGTTTGGGCTGTTGAGAGGAGTAAAAAACCATCAAAAATTTCAATCCTGCATGATTCTACCAAGAAATGTGATTCTTCATTCAAAACGCTGGTTTTTGCTATTGGGCTCTATTGAAAAATGAATGTTTTGAATTTTCTCCAAAAGTAAAGTAGTTGCAAACTCATGTTTTTAGAGACTCTTTTAGAGACTTGTTTGGGCTCATGAGAGGAGTAGAAAAACATCAAAAATTTCAGTCCTGCATGATTCTACCAAGAAATGTGTGTTCATTGAAACCGCTGGTTTTTGATAGTTTGGGCCCTATTGAATAATGAATGTTTTGAATTTTCTCCAAAAGTAAAGTAGTTGCAAACTCATCCTTTCAGGCTAGTTTCACATTAGCGTTTTTTTGCGCAGCGCATCGGGCGCATAAAAAACGCAAAGAAAAACGCAAAACAAATGCGCGTTTTTTTAACGTCATGCGCACGCTGATGTGTAAAAAAAACGCAGCGTTGTTTGCGTTTTACATGCGTTTTTTGCATGCGTTGGCGTTTTTTATGCGCATGCGTTTTTAAGTGTGACGTTTTTTCCATTGTCTAGAGAACATTCTAGACTTGTTTAACTCAAAAACGCATGCGCAAAAAAACGCAAGCGTGCGCAAGACCATGCGCACGCATGCGTTCCCATAGGCTCCAATGTGGTGTTTTTGCGCATTCCGTGCGCAAGCGTGCGCATGCGTTTTTTTGACGAGACAGGGCGGAACCAAAAATGCAACATGTTGCGTCTGGCGCGCCTGGCGCAAAAGACAAAAAAACGCATGCGCACGAAAACGCAAGTATGCGCAAGACCATGCGCACGTCATGTTAAGTATAGGTGCGCAGTGCGCATGCGCACGGGTGCGCACGATGCGCTGCGCACAAAAGCGCTAATGTGAAACCAGCCTTAGAAACTTGTTTGGGCTGTTGAGAGGAGTAAAAAACCATCAAAAATTTCAATCCTGCATGATTTTACCAAGAAATGTGATTCTTCATTCAAAACCTGATTTTTGCTATTGGGCTCTATTGAATAGTGAATGTTTTGAATTTTCTCCAAAAGTAAAGTAGTTGCAAACTCATGCTTTTAGATACTTGTTTGGGCTCATGAGAGGAGTAGAAAAACATCAAAAATTTCAGTCCTGCATGATTCTACCAAGAAATGTGTGCTCATTCAAACCTCTGGTTTTTGATAGTTTGGGCCCTATTGAATAATGAATGTTTTGAATTTTCTCCAAAAGTAAAGTAGTTGTAAACTCATCCTTTTAGAAACTTGTTTGGGCTTTTGAGAGGAGTAAAAAACCATCAAAAATTTCAATCCTGCATGATTCTACCAAAAAATGTGATTCTTCATTCAAAACGCTGGTTTTTGCTATTGGGCTCTATTGAATAATGAATGTTTTGAATTTTCTCCAAAAGTAAAGTAGTTGCAAACTCATCCTTTTAGAGACTTGTTTGGGCTCATGAGAGGAGTAGAAAAACATCAAAAATTTCAGTCCTGCAAGATTCTACCAAGAAATGTGTGTTCATTCAAACCGCTGGTTTTTGATATTTTGGGCCCTATTGAATAATGAATGTTTTGAATTTTCTCCAAAAGTAAAGTAGTTGCAAACTCATCCTTTTAGAAACTTGTTTGGGCTGTTGAGAGGAGTAAAAAACCATCAAAAATTTCAATCCTGCATGATTCTACCAAGAAATGTGATTCTTCATTGAAAACCTGATTTTTGCTATTGGGCTCTATTGAATAATGAATGTTTTGAATTTTCTCCAAAAGTAAAGTAGTTGCAAACTCATGCTTTTAGAGACTTGTTTGGGCTCATGAGAGGAGTAGAAAAACATCAAAAATTTCAGTCCTGCATGATTCTACCAAGAAATGTGTGTTCATTGAAACCGCTGGTTTTTGATAGTTTGGGCCCTATTGAATAATAAATGTTTTGAATTTTCTCCAAAAGTAAAGTAGTTGCAAACTCATCCTTTTAGAAACTTGTTTGGGCTGTTGAGAGGAGTAAAAAACCATCAAAAATTTCAATCCTGCATGATTCTACCAAGAAATGTGATTCTTCATTGAAAACCTGATTTTTGCTATTGGGCTCTATTGAATAATGAATGTTTTGAATTTTCTCCAAAAGTAAAGTAGTTGCAAACTCATGCTTTTAGAGACTTGTTTGGGCTCATAAGAGGAGTAGAAAAACATCAAAAATTTCAGTCCTGCATGATTCTACCAAGAAATGTATGTTCATTCAAACCGCTGGTTTTTGATAGTTTGGGCCCTATTGAATAATGAATGTTTTGAATTTTCTCCAAAAGTAAAGTAGTTGCAAACTCATCCTTTTAGAAACTTGTTTGGGCTGTTGAGAGGAGTAAAAAACCATCAAAAATTTCAATCCTGCATGATTTTAACAAGAAATGTGATTCTTCATTCAAAACCTGATTTTTGCTATTGGGCTCTATTGAATAGTGAATGTTTTGAATTTTCTCCAAAAGAAAAGTAGTTGCAAACTCATGCTTTTAGAGACTTGTTTGGGCTCATGAGAGGAGTAGAAAAACATCAAAAATTTCAGTCCTGCATGATTCTACCAAGAAATGTGTGTTCATTCAAACCTCTGCTTTTTGATAGTTTGGGCCCTATTGAATAATGAATGTTTTGAATTTTCTCCAAAAGTAAAGTAGTTGCAAACTCATCCTTTTAGAAACTTGTTTGGGCTTTTGAGAGGAGTAAAAAACCATCAAAAATTTCAATCCTGCATGATTTTACCAAGAAATGTGATTCTTCATTCAAAACCTGATTTTTGCTATTGGGCTCTATTGAATAGTGAATGTTTTGAATTTTCTCCAAAAGTAAAGTAGTTGCAAACTCATGCTTTTATTTTCCAATAATCTTTATTAGAGTTTTAATAATTTTTATAAGGGTAGGGAAGGAATACAAGAACAAAGGATAGGGTGGGGAAACAGAAATACCCTGTGAAGACAGGGAAGACCCCCAAAAATGGGGGAATAGGCAGACTATATACGTATCACATCAGAGATCACAAAGTATTAGCTTAAGAAATGCAAGTGATCTTTTAAGTGATCATCGAGTTAGATGAGTAGAAATAAAATCAGTACACAAAATTATGTTATAATTTTACATATCTGTGTTAACTAATAAAAGCAACAAACTCGACGTT
The DNA here is from genome assembly GCF_039654945.1 of Dendrobates tinctorius. Lineage (NCBI taxonomy): Eukaryota > Metazoa > Chordata > Amphibia > Anura > Dendrobatidae > Dendrobates > Dendrobates tinctorius. Next base: position 1,563,131 of record NW_027362076.1, read on the forward strand.
ACTATCCAGTTGCGTCCTTTTGGTTTTAAACTCTTCGTATCAATACCTGCAAAAAAAAACAATTATTCACATTTGCCTCCAATGTGTTAATTAACAGACATATATAAAGTAGAGTATAGGAGGTATATAGCCTGCCCCGTCCGGGAAATCCAGTGATGCCGCTGGGACCGATTGGGGGTAATGTCCGGTTCAATTCCAGAATATTAGAAAAGTGTAAAACAATAGCAGTAAAGACCAATATGAGAACTGAAGCCTGTGTAAATAGTAAGTTGAGTTCTTTCATTCATGATGATAGTCCGAGTTGAGAGAAGAAGAGATTTTGCGGAGAATCTTGGAAATCTTAATTCCAGCGCATCAAACTCATGCTTTTAGAGACTTGTTTGGGCTCATGAGAGGAGTAGAAAAACATCAAAAATTTCAGTCCTGCATGATTCTACCAAGAAATGTGTGTTCATTCAAACCGCTGGTTTTTGATAGTTTGGGCCCTATTGAATAATGAATGTTTTGAATTTTCTCCAAAAGTAAAGTAGTTGCAAACTCATCCTTTTAGAAACTTGTTTGGGCTGTTGAGAGGAGTAAAAAACCATCAAAAATTTCAATCCTGCATGATTCTACCAAGAAATGTGATTCTTCATTCAAAACGCTGGTTTTTGCTATTGGGCTCTATTGAATAATGAATGTTTTGAATTTTCTCCAAAAGTAAAGTAGTTGCAAACTCATGCTTTTAGAGACTTGTTTGGGCTCATGAGAGGAGTAGAAAAACATCAAAAATTTCAGTCCTGCATGATTCTACCAAGAAATGTGTGTTCATTGAAACCGCTGGTTTTTGATAGTTTGGGCCCTATTGAATAATGAATGTTTTGAATTTTCTCCAAAAGTAAAGTAGTTGCAAACTCATCCTTTTAGAAACTTGTTTGGGCTGTTGAGAGGAGTAAAAAACCATCAAAAATTTCAATCCTGCATGATTTTACCAAGAAATGTGATTCTTCATTCAAAACCTGATTTTTGCTATTGGGCTCTATTGAATAGTGAATGTTTTGAATTTTCTCCAAAAGTAAAGTACTTGCAAACTCATGCTTTTAGAGACTTGTTTGGGCTCATGAGAGGAGTAGAAAAACATCAAAAATTTCAGTCCTGCATGATTCTACCAAGAAATGTGTGTTCATTGAAACCACTGGTTTTTGATAGTTTGGGCCCTATTGAATAATGAATGTTTTGAATTTTCTCCAAAAGTAAAGTAGTTGCAAACTCATCCTTTTAGAAACTTGTTTGGGCTGTTGAGAGGAGTAAAAAACCATCAAAAATTTCAATCCTGCATGATTTTACCAAGAAATGTGATTCTTCATTCAAAACCTGATTTTTGCTATTGGGCTCTATTGAATAGTGAATGTTTTGAATTTTCTCCAAAAGTAAAGTAGTTGCAAACTCATGCTTTTAGAGACTTGTTTGGGCTCATGAGAGGAGTAGAAAAACATCAAAAATTTCAGTCCTGCATGATTCTACCAAGAAATGTGTGTTCATTCAAACCGATGGTTTTTGATAGTTTGGGCCCTATTGAATAATGAATGTTTTGAATTTTCTCCAAAAGTAAAGTAGTTGCAAACTCATCCTTTTAGAAACTTGTTTGGGCTGTTGAGAGGAGTAAAAAACCATCAAAAATTTCAATCCTGCATGATTCTACCAAGAAATGTGATTCTTCATTCAAAACGCTGGTTTTTGCTATTGGGCTCTATTGAATAATGAATGTTTTGAATTTTCTCCAAAAGTAAAGTAGTTGCAAACTCATGCTTTTAGAGACTTGTTTGGGCTCATGAGAGGAGTAGAAAAACATCAAAAATTTCAGTCCTGCATGATTCTACCAAGATATGTGTGTTCATTGAAACCGCTGGTTTTTGATAGTTTGGGCCCTATTGAATAATGAATGTTTTGAATTTTCTCCAAAAGTAAAGTAGTTGCAAACTCATCCTTTTAGAAACTTGTTTGGGCTGTTGAGAGGAGTAAAAAACCATCAAAAATTTCAATCCTGCATGATTTTACCAAGAGATGTGATTCTTCATTCAAAACCTGATTTTTGCTACTGGGCTCTATTGAATAGTGAATGTTTTGAATTTTCTCCAAAAGTAAAGTAGTTGCAAACTCATGCTTTTAGAGACTTGTTTGGGCTCATGAGAGGAGTAGAAAAACATCAAAAATTTCAGTCCTGCATGATTCTACCAAGAAATGTGTGTTCATTCAAACCGCTGGTTTTTGATAGTTTTGGCCCTATTGAATAATGAATGTTTTGAATTTTCTCCAAAAGTAAAGTAGTTGCAAACTCATCCTTTTAGAAACCTGTTTGGGCTGTTGAGAGGAGTAAAAAACCATCAAAAATTTCAATCCTGCATGATTCTACCAAGAAATGTGATTCTTCATTCAAAACGCTGGTTTTTGCTATTGGGCTCTATTGAATAATGAATGTTTTGAATTTTCTCCAAAAGTAAAGTAGTTGCAAACTCATGCTTTTAGAGACTTGTTTGGGCTCATGAGAGGAGTAGAAAAACATCAAAAATTTCAGTCCTGCATGATTCTACCAAGAAATGTGTGTTCATTGAAAACGCTGGTTTTTGATAGTTTGGGCCCTATTGAATAATGAATGTTTTGAATTTTCTCCAAAAGTAAAGTAGTTGCAAACTCATCCTTTTAGAAACTTGTTTGGGCTGTTGAGAGGAGTAAAAAACCATCAAAAATTTCAATCCTGCATGATTTTACCAAGAAATGTGATTCTTCATTCAAAACCTGATTTTTGCTATTGGGCTCTATTGAATAGTGAATGTTTTGAATTTTCTCCAAAAGTAAAGTACTTGCAAACTCATGCTTTTAGAGACTTGTTTGGGCTCATGAGAGGAGTAGAAAAACATCAAAAATTTCAGTCCTGCATGATTCTACCAAGAAATGTGTGTTCATTGAAACCACTGGTTTTTGATAGTTTGGGCCCTATTGAATAATGAATGTTTTGAATTTTTGTCCAAAAGTAAAGTAGTTGCAAACTCATCCTTTTAGAAACTTGTTTGGGCTGTTGAGAGGAGTAAAAAACCATCAAAAATTTCAATCCTGCATGATTTTACCAAGAAATGTGATTCTTCATTCAAAACCTGATTTTTGCTATTGGGCTCTATTGAATAGTGAATGTTTTGAATTTTCTCCAAAAGTAAAGTAGTTGCAAACTCATGCTTTTAGAGACTTGTTTGGGCTCATGAGAGGAGTAGAAAAACATCAAATATTTCAGTCCTGCATGATTCTACCAAGAAATGTGTGTTCATTGAAACCACTGGTTTTTGATAGTTTGGGCCCTATTGAATAATGAATGTTTTGAATTTTCTCCAAAAGTAAAGTAGTTGCAAACTCATCCTTTTAGAAAATTGTTTGAGCTGTTGAAAGGAGTAAAAAACCATCAAAAATTTCAATCCTGCATGATTTTACCAAGAAATGTGATTCTTCATTCAAAACCTGATTTTTGCTATTGGGCTCTATTGAATAGTGAATGTTTTGAATTTTCTCCAAAAGTAAAGTAGTTGCAAACTCATGCTTTTAGAGACTTGTTTGGGCTCATGAGAGGAGTAGAAAAACATCAAAAATTTCAGTCCTGCATGATTCTACCAAGAAATGTGTGTTCATTCAAACCGCTGGTTTTTGATAGTTTTGGCCCTATTGAATAATGAATGTTTTGAATTTTCTCCAAAAGTAAAGTAGTTGCAAACTCATCCTTTTAGAAACCTGTTTGGGCTGTTGAGAGGAGTAAAAAACCATCAAAAATTTCAATCCTGCATGATTCTACCAAGAAATGTGATTCTTCATTCAAAACGCTGGTTTTTGCTATTGGGCTCTATTGAATAATGAATGTTTTGAATTTTCTCCAAAAGTAAAGTAGTTGCAAACTCATGCTTTTAGAGACTTGTTTGGGCTCATGAGAGGAGTAGAAAAACATCAAAAATTTCAGTCCTGCATGATTCTACCAAGAAATGTGTGTTCATTGAAAACGCTGGTTTTTGATAGTTTGGGCCCTATTGAATAATGAATGTTTTGAATTTTCTCCAAAAGTAAAGTAGTTGCAAACTCATCCTTTTAGAAACTTGTTTGGGCTGTTGAGAGGAGTAAAAAACCATCAAAAATTTCAATCCTGCATGATTTTACCAAGAAATGTGATTCTTCATTCAAAACCTGATTTTTGCTATTGGGCTCTATTGAATAGTGAATGTTTTGAATTTTCTCCAAAAGTAAAGTACTTGCAAACTCATGCTTTTAGAGACTTGTTTGGGCTCATGAGAGGAGTAGAAAAACATCAAAAATTTCAGTCCTGCATGATTCTACCAAGAAATGTGTGTTCATTGAAACCACTGGTTTTTGATAGTTTGGGCCCTATTGAATAATGAATGTTTTGAATTTTTGTCCAAAAGTAAAGTAGTTGCAAACTCATCCTTTTAGAAACTTGTTTGGGCTGTTGAGAGGAGTAAAAAACCATCAAAAATTTCAATCCTGCATGATTTTACCAAGAAATGTGATTCTTCATTCAAAACCTGATTTTTGCTATTGGGCTCTATTGAATAGTGAATGTTTTGAATTTTCTCCAAAAGTAAAGTAGTTGCAAACTCATGCTTTTAGAGACTTGTTTGGGCTCATGAGAGGAGTAGAAAAACATCAAATATTTCAGTCCTGCATGATTCTACCAAGAAATGTGTGTTCATTGAAACCACTGGTTTTTGATAGTTTGGGCCCTATTGAATAATGAATGTTTTGAATTTTCTCCAAAAGTAAAGTAGTTGCAAACTCATCCTTTTAGAAAATTGTTTGAGCTGTTGAAAGGAGTAAAAAACCATCAAAAATTTCAATCCTGCATGATTTTACCAAGAAATGTGATTCTTCATTCAAAACCTGATTTTTGCTATTGGGCTCTATTGAATAGTGAATGTTTTGAATTTTCTCCAAAAGTAAAGTAGTTGCAAACTCATGCTTTTAGAGACTTGTTTGGGCTCATGAGAGGAGTAGAAAAACATCAAAAATTTCAGTCCTGCATGATTCTACCAAGAAATGTGTGTTCATTCAAACCGCTGGTTTTTGATAGTTTGGGCCCTATTGAATAATGAATGTTTTGAATTTTCTCCAAAAGTAAAGTAGTTGCAAACTCATCCTTTTAGAAACTTGTTTGGGCTGTTGAGAGGAGTAAAAAACCATCAAAAATTTCAATCCTGCATGATTCTACCAAGAAATGTGATTCTTCATTCAAAACGCTGGTTTTTGCTATTGGGCTCTATTGAATAATGAATGTTTTGAATTTTCTCCAAAAGTAAAGTAGTTGCAAACTCATGCTTTTAGAGACTTGTTTGGGCTCATGAGAGGAGTAGAAAAACATCAAATATTTCAGTCCTGCATGATTCTACAAAGAAATGTGTGTTCATTGAAACCGCTGGTTTTTGATAGTTTGGGCCCTATTGAATAATGAATGTTTTGAATTTTCTCCAAAAGTAAAGTAGTTGCAAACTCATCCTTTTAGAAACTTGTTTGGGCTGTTGAGAGGAGTAAAAAACCATCAAAAATTTCAATCCTGCATGATTTTACCAAGAAATGTGATTCTTCATTCAAAACCTGATTTTTGCTGTTGGGCTCTATTGAATAGTGAATGTTTTGAATTTTCTCCAAAAGTAAAGTACTTGCAAACTCATGCTTTTAGAGACTTGTTTGGGCTCATGAGAGGAGTAGAAAAACATCAAAAATTTCAGTCCTGCATGATTCTACCAAGAAATGTGTGTTCATTGAAACCACTGGTTTTTGATAGTTTGGGCCCTATTGAATAATGAATGTTTTGAATTTTCTCCAAAAGTAAAGTAGTTGCAAACTCATCCTTTTAGAAACTTGTTTGGGCTGTTGAGAGGAGTAAAAAACCATCAAAAATTTCAATCCTGCATGATTTTACCAAGAAATGTGATTCTTCATTCAAAACCTGATTTTTGCTATTGGGCTCCATTGAATAGTGAATGTTTTGAATTTTCTCCAAAAGTAAAGTAGTTGCAAACTCATGCTTTTAGAGACTTGTTTGGGCTCATGAGAGGAGTAGAAAAACATCAAAAATTTCAGTCCTGCATGATTCTACCAAGAAATGTGTGTTCATTCAAACCGATGGTTTTTGATAGTTTGGGCCCTATTGAATAATGAATGTTTTGAATTTTCTCCAAAAGTAAAGTAGTTGCAAACTCATCCTTTTAGAAACTTGTTTGGGCTGTTGAGAGGAGTAAAAAACCATCAAAAATTTCAATCCTGCATGATTCTACCAAGAAATGTGATTCTTCATTCAAAACGCTGGTTTTTGCTATTGGGCTCTATTGAATAATGAATGTTTTGAATTTTCTCCAAAAGTAAAGTAGTTGCAAACTCATGCTTTTAGAGACTTGTTTGGGCTCATGAGAGGAGTAGAAAAACATCAAAAATTTCAGTCCTGCATGATTCTACCAAGATATGTGTGTTCATTGAAACCGCTGGTTTTTGATAGTTTGGGCCCTATTGAATAATGAATGTTTTGAATTTTCTCCAAAAGTAAAGTAGTTGCAAACTCATCCTTTTAGAAACTTGTTTGGGCTGTTGAGAGGAGTAAAAAACCATCAAAAATTTCAATCCTGCATGATTTTACCAAGAGATGTGATTCTTCATTCAAAACCTGATTTTTGCTATTGGGCTCTATTGAATAGTGAATGTTTTGAATTTTCTCCAAAAGTAAAGTAGTTGCAAACTCATGCTTTTAGAGACTTGTTTGGGCTCATGAGAGGAGTAGAAAAACATCAAAAATTTCAGTCCTGCATGATTCTACCAAGAAATGTGTGTTCATTCAAACCGCTGGTTTTTGATAGTTTTGGCCCTATTGAATAATGAATGTTTTGAATTTTCTCCAAAAGTAAAGTAGTTGCAAACTCATCCTTTTAGAAACTTGTTTGGGCTGTTGAGAGGAGTAAAAAACCATCAAAAATTTCAATCCTGCATGATTCTACCAAGAAATGTGATTCTTCATTCAAAACGCTGGTTTTTGCTATTGGGCTCTATTGAATAATGAATGTTTTGAATTTTCTCCAAAAGTAAAGTAGTTGCAAACTCATGCTTTTAGAGACTTGTTTGGGCTCATGAGAGGAGTAGAAAAACATCAAATATTTCAGTCCTGCATGATTCTACAAAGAAATGTGTGTTCATTGAAACCGCTGGTTTTTGATAGTTTGGGCCCTATTGAATAATGAATGTTTTGAATTTTCTCCAAAAGTAAAGTAGTTGCAAACTCATCCTTTTAGAAACTTGTTTGGGCTGTTGAGAGGAGTAAAAAACCATCAAAAATTTCAATCCTGCATGATTTTACCAAGAAATGTGATTCTTCATTCAAAACCTGATTTTTGCTATTGGGCTCTATTGAATAGTGAATGTTTTGAATTTTCTCCAAAAGTAAAGTACTTGCAAACTCATGCTTTTAGAGACTTGTTTGGGCTCATGAGAGGAGTAGAAAAACATCAAAAATTTCAGTCCTGCATGATTCTACCAAGAAATGTGTGTTCATTGAAACCACTGGTTTTTGATAGTTTGGGCCCTATTGAATAATGAATGTTTTGAATTTTCTCCAAAAGTAAAGTAGTTGCAAACTCATCCTTTTAGAAACTTGTTTGGGCTGTTGAGAGGAGTAAAAAACCATCAAAAATTTCAATCCTGCATGATTCTACCAAGAAATGTGATTCTTCATTCAAAACCTGATTTTTGCTATTGGGCTCCATTGAATAGTGAATGTTTTGAATTTTCTCCAAAAGTAAAGTAGTTGCAAACTCATGCTTTTAGAGACTTGTTTGGGCTCATGAGAGGAGTAGAAAAACATCAAAAATTTCAGTCCTGCATGATTCTACCAAGAAATGTGTGTTCATTCAAACCGATGGTTTTTGATAGTTTGGGCCCTATTGAATAATGAATGTTTTGAATTTTCTCCAAAAGTAAAGTAGTTGCAAACTCATCCTTTTAGAAACTTGTTTGGGCTGTTGAGAGGAGTAAAAAACCATCAAAAATTTCAATCCTGCATGATTCTACCAAGAAATGTGATTCTTCATTCAAAACGCTGGTTTTTGCTATTGGGCTCTATTGAATAATGAATGTTTTGAATTTTCTCCAAAAGTAAAGTAGTTGCAAACTCATGCTTTTAGAGACTTGTTTGGGCTCATGAGAGGAGTAGAAAAACATCAAAAATTTCAGTCCTGCATGATTCTACCAAGATATGTGTGTTCATTGAAACCGCTGGTTTTTGATAGTTTGGGCCCTATTGAATAATGAATGTTTTGAATTTTCTCCAAAAGTAAAGTAGTTGCAAACTCATCCTTTTAGAAACTTGTTTGGGCTGTTGAGAGGAGTAAAAAACCATCAAAAATTTCAATCCTGCATGATTTTACCAAGAGATGTGATTCTTCATTCAAAACCTGATTTTTGCTATTGGGCTCTATTGAATAGTGAATGTTTTGAATTTTCTCCAAAAGTAAAGTAGTTGCAAACTCATGCTTTTAGAGACTTGTTTGGGCTCATGAGAGGAGTAGAAAAACATCAAAAATTTCAGTCCTGCATGATTCTACCAAGAAATGTGTGTTCATTCAAACCGCTGGTTTTTGATAGTTTTGGCCCTATTGAATAATGAATGTTTTGAATTTTCTCCAAAAGTAAAGTAGTTGCAAACTCATCCTTTTAGAAACTTGTTTGGGCTGTTGAGAGGAGTAAAAAACCATCAAAAATTTCAATCCTGCATGATTCTACCAAGAAATGTGATTCTTCATTCAAAACGCTGGTTTTTGCTATTGGGCTCTATTGAATAATGAATGTTTTGAATTTTCTCCAAAAGTAAAGTAGTTGCAAACTCATGCTTTTAGAGACTTGTTTGGGCTCATGAGAGGAGTAGAAAAACATCAAAAATTTCAGTCCTGCATGATTCTACCAAGAAATGTGTGTTCATTGAAACCGCTGGTTTTTGATAGTTTGGGCCCTATTGAATAATGAATGTTTTGAATTTTCTCCAAAAGTAAAGTAGTTGCAAACTCATCCTTTTAGAAACTTGTTTGGGCTGTTGAGAGGAGTAAAAAACCATCAAAAATTTCAATCCTGCATGATTTTACCAAGAAATGTGATTCTTCATTCAAAACCTGATTTTTGCTATAGGGCTCTATTGAATAGTGAATGTTTTGAATTTTCTCCAAAAGTAAAGTAGTTGCAAACTCATCCTTTTAGAAACTTGTTTGGGCTGTTGAGAGGAGTAAAAAACCAACAAAAATTTCAATCCTGCATGATTTTACCAAGAAATGTGATTCTTCATTCAAAACCTGATTTTTGCTATTGGGCTCTATTGAATAGTGAATGTTTTGAATTTTCTCCAAAAGTAAAGTAGTTGCAAACTCATGCTTTTAGAGACTTGTTTGGGCTCATGAGAGGAGTAGAAAAACATCAAAAATTTCAGTCCTGCATGATTCTACCAAGAAATGTGTGTTCATTGAAACCGCTGGTTTTTGATAGTTTGGGCCCTATTGAATAATGAATGTTTTGAATTTTCTCCAAAAGTAAAGTAGTTGCAAACTCATCCTTTTAGAAACTTGTTTGGGCTGTTGAGAGGAGTAAAAAACCATCAAAAATTTCAATCCTGCATGATTCTACCAAGAAATGTGATTCTTCATTCAAAACGCTGGTTTTTGCTATTGGGCTCTATTGAATAATGAATGTTTTGAATTTTCTCCAAAAGTAAAGTAGTTGCAAACTCATGCTTTTAGAGACTTGTTTGGGCTCATGAGAGGAGTAGAAAAACATCAAAAATTTCAGTCCTGCATGATTCTACCAAGAAATGTGTGTTCATTGAAACCGCTGGTTTTTGATAGTTTGGGCCCTATTGAATAATGAATGTTTTGAATTTTCTCCAAAAGTAAAGTAGTTGCAAACTCATCCTTTTAGAAACTTGTTTGGGCTGTTGAGAGGAGTAAAAAACCATCAAAAATTTCAATCCTGCATGATTTTACCAAGAAATGTGATTCTTCATTCAAAACCTGATTTTTGCTATTGGGCTCTATTGAATAGTGAATGTTTTGAATTTTCTCCAAAAGTAAAGTACTTGCAAACTCATGCTTTTAGAGACTTGTTTGGGCTCATGAGAGGAGTAGAAAAACATCAAAAATTTCAGTCCTGCATGATTCTACCAAAAAATGTGTGTTCATTGAAACCACTGTTTTTTGATAGTTTGGGCCCTATTGAATAATGAATGTTTTGAATTTTCTCCAAAAGTAAAGTAGTTGCAAACTCATCCTTTTAGAAACTTGTTTGGGCTGTTGAGAGGAGTAAAAAACCATCAAAAATTTCAATCCTGCATGATTTTACCAAGAAATGTGATTCTTCATTCAAAACCTGATTTTTGCTATTGGGCTCTATTGAATAGTGAATGTTTTGAATTTTCTCCAAAAGTAAAGTAGTTGCAAACTCATGCTTTTAGAGACTTGTTTGGGCTCATGAGAGGAGTAGAAAAACATCAAAAATTTCAGTCCTGCATGATTCTACCAAGAAATGTGTGTTCATTCAAACCGCTGGTTTTTGATAGTTTGGGCCCTATTGAATAATGAATGTTTTGAATTTTCTCCAAAAGTAAAGTAGTTGCAAACTCATCCTTTTAGAAACTTGTTTGGGCTGTTGAGAGGAGTAAAAAACCATCAAAAATTTCAATCCTGCATGATTCTACCAAGAAATGTGATTCTTCATTCAAAACGCTGGTTTTTGCTATTGGGCTCTATTGAATAATGAATGTTTTGAATTTTCTCCAAAAGTAAAGTAGTTGCAAACTCATGCTTTTAGAGACTCTTTTAGAGACTTGTTTGGGCTCATGAGAGGAGTAGAAAAACATCAAAAATTTCAGTCCTGCATGATTCTACCAAGAAATGTGTGTTCATTGAAACCGCTGGTTTTTGATAGTTTGGGCCCTATTGAATAATGAATGTTTTGAATTTTCTCCAAAAGTAAAGTAGTTGCAAACTCATCCTTTTAGAAACTTGTTTGGGCTTTTGAGAGGAGTAAAAAACCATCAAAAATTTCAATCCTGCATGATTCTACCAAAAAATGTGATTCTTCATTCAAAACGCTGGTTTTTGCTATTGGGCTCTATTGAATAATGAATGTTTTGAATTTTCTCCAAAAGTAAAGTAGTTGCAAACTCATCCTTTTAGAGACTTGTTTGGGCTCATGAGAGGAGTAGAAAAAAATCAAAAATTTCAGTCCTGCAAGATTCTACCAAGAAATGTGTGTTCATTCAAACCGCTGGTTTTTGATATTTTGGGCCCTATTGAATAATGAATGTTTTGAATTTTCTCCAAAAGTAAAGTAGTTGCAAACTCATCCTTTTAGAAACTTGTTTGGGCTGTTGAGAGGAGTAAAAAACCATCAAAAATTTCAATCCTGCATGATTCTACCAAGAAATGTGATTCTTCATTGAAAACCTGATTTTTGCTATTGGGCTCTATTGAATAATGAATGTTTTGAATTTTCTCCAAAAGTAAAGTAGTTGCAAACTCATGCTTTTAGAGACTTGTTTGGGCTCATGAGAGGAGTAGAAAAACATCAAAAATTTCAGTCCTGCATGATTCTACCAAGAAATGTATGTTCATTCAAACCGCTGGTTTTTGATAGTTTGGGCCCTATTGAATAATGAATGTTTTGAATTTTCTCCAAAAGTAAAGTAGTTGCAAACTCATCCTTTTAGAAACTTGTTTGGGCTGTTGAGAGGAGTAAAAAACCATCAAAAATTTAAATCCTGCATGATTTTACCAAGAAATGTGATTCTTCATTCAAAACCTGATTTTTGCTATTGGGCTCTATTGAATGGTGAATGTTTTGAATTTTCTCCAAAAGTAAAGTAGTTGCAAACTCATCCTTTTAGAAACTTGTTTGGGCTGTTGAGAGGAGTAAAAAACCATCAAAAATTTCAATCCTGCATGATTCTACCAAGAAATGTGATTCTTCATTCAAAACGCTGGTTTTTGCTATTGGGCTCTATTGAATAATGAATGTTTTGAATTTTCTCCAAAAGTAAAGTAGTTGCAAACTCATGCTTTTAGAGACTTGTTTGGGCTCATGAGAGGAGTAGAAAAACATCAAAAATTTCAGTCCTGCATGATTCTACCAAGAAATGTGTGTTCATTGAAACCGCTGGTTTTTGATAGTTTGGGCCCTATTGAATAATGAATGTTTTGAATTTTCTCCAAAAGTAAAGTAGTTGCAAACTCATCCTTTTAGAAACTTGTTTGGGCTGTTGAGAGGAGTAAAAAACCATCAAAAATTTCAATCCTGCATGATTTTACTAAGAAATGTGATTCTTCATTCAAAACCTGATTTTTGCTATTGGGCTCTATTGAATAGTGAATGTTTTGAATTTTCTCCAAAAGTAAAGTACTTGCAAACTCATGCTTTTAGAGACTTGTTTGGGCTCATGAGAGGAGTAGAAAAACATCAAAAATTTCAGTCCTGCATGATTCTACCAAGAAATGTGTGTTCATTGAAACCACTGGTTTTTGATAGTTTGGGCCCTATTGAATAATGAATGTTTTGAATTTTCTCCAAAAGTAAAGTAGTTGCAAACTCATCCTTTTAGAAACTTGTTTGGGCTGTTGAGAGGAGTAAAAAACCATCAAAAATTTCAATCCTGCATGATTTTACCAAGAAATGTGATTCTTCATTCAAAACCTGATTTTTGCTATTGGGCTCTATTGAATAGTGAATGTTTTGAATTTTCTCCAAAAGTAAAGTAGTTGCAAACTCATGCTTTTAGAGACTTGTTTGGGCTCATGAGAGGAGTAGAAAAACATCAAAAATTTCAGTCCTGCATGATTCTACCAAGAAATGTGTGTTCATTGAAACCGCTGGTTTTTGATAGTTTGGGCCCTATTGAATAATAAATGTTTTGAATTTTCTCCAAAAGTAAAGTAGTTGCAAACTCATCCTTTTAGAAACTTGTTTGGGCTGTTGAGAGGAGTAAAAAACCATCAAAAATTTCAATCCTGCATGATTCTACCAAGAAATGTGATTCTTCATTGAAAACCTGATTTTTGCTATTGGGCTCTATTGAATAATGAATGTTTTGAATTTTCTCCAAAAGTAAAGTAGTTGCAAACTCATGCTTTTAGAGACTTGTTTGGGCTCATAAGAGGAGTAGAAAAACATCAAAAATTTCAGTCCTGCATGATTCTACCAAGAAATGTATGTTCATTCAAACCGCTGGTTTTTGATAGTTTGGGCCCTATTGAATAATGAATGTTTTGAATTTTCTCCAAAAGTAAAGTAGTTGCAAACTCATCCTTTTAGAAACTTGTTTGGGCTGTTGAGTGGAGTAAAAAACCATCAAAAATTTCAATCCTGCATGATTTTAACAAGAAATGTGATTCTTCATTCAAAACCTGATTTTTGCTATTGGGCTCTATTGAATAGTGAATGTTTTGAATTTTCTCCAAAAGAAAAGTAGTTGCAAACTCATGCTTTTAGAGACTTGTTTGGGCTCATGAGAGGAGTAGAAAAACATCAAAAATTTCAGTCCTGCATGATTCTACCAAGAAATGTGTGTTCATTCAAACCTCTGCTTTTTGATAGTTTGGGCCCTATTGAATAATGAATGTTTTGAATTTTCTCCAAAAGTAAAGTAGTTGCAAACTCATCCTTTTAGAAACTTGTTTGGGCTTTTGAGAGGAGTAAAAAACCATCAAAAATTTCAATCCTGCATGATTTTACCAAGAAATGTGATTCTTCATTCAAAACCTGATTTTTGCTATTGGGCTCTATTGAATAGTGAATGTTTTGAATTTTCTCCAAAAGTAAAGTACTTGCAAACTCATGCTTTTAGAGACTTGTTTGGGCTCATGAGAGGAGTAGAAAAACATCAAAAATTTCAGTCCTGCATGATTCTACCAAGAAATGTGTGTTCATTGAAACCACTGGTTTTTGACAGTTTGGGCCCTATTGAATAATGAATGTTTTGAATTTTCTCCAAAAGTAAAGTAGTTGCAAACTCATCCTTTTAGAAACTTGTTTGGGCTGTTGAGAGGAGTAAAAAACCATCAAAAATTTCAATCCTGCATGATTTTACCAAGAAATGTGATTCTTCATTCAAAACCTGATTTTTGCTATTGGGCTCTATTGAATAGTGAATGTTTTGAATTTTCTCCAAAAGTAAAGTAGTTGCAAACTCATGCTTTTATTTTCCAATAATCTTTATTAGAGTTTTAATAATTTTTATAAGGGTAGGGAAGGAATACAAGAACAAAGGATAGGGTGGGGAAACAGAAATACCCTGTGAAGACAGGGAAGACCCCCAAAAATGGGGGAATAGGCAGACTATATACGTATCACATCAGAGATCACAAAGTATTAGCTTAAGAAATGCAAGTGATCTTTTAAGTGATCATCGAGTTAGATGAGTAGAAATAAAATCAGTACACAAAATTATGTTATAATTTTACATATCTGTGTTAACTAATAAAAGCAACAAACTCGACGTTACTATCCAGTTGCGTCCTTTTGGTTTTAAACTCTTCGTATCAATACCTGCAAAAAAAAACAATTATTCACATTTGCCTCCAATGTGTTAATTAACAGACATATATAAAGTAGAGTATAGGAGGTATATAGCCTGCCCCGTCCGGGAAATCCAGTGATGCCGCTGGGACCGATTGGGGGTAATGTCCGGTTCAATTCCAGAATATTAGAAAAGTGTAAAACAATAGCAGTAAAGACCAATATGAGAACTGAAGCCTGTGTAAATAGTAAGTTGAGTTCTTTCATTCATGATGATAGTCCGAGTTGAGAGAAAAAGAGATTTTGCGGAGAATCTTGGAAATCTTAATTCCAGCGCACCAAACTCATGCTTTTAGAGACTTGTTTGGGCTCATGAGAGGAGTAGAAAAACATCAAAAATTTCAGTCCTGCATGATTCTACCAAGAAATGTGTGTTCATTCAAACCGCTGGTTTTTGATAGTTTGGGCCCTATTGAATAATGAATGTTTTGAATTTTCTCCAAAAGTAAAGTAGTTGCAAACTCATCCTTTTAGAAACTTGTTTGGGCTGTTGAGAGGAGTAAAAAACCATCAAAAATTTCAATCCTGCATGATTCTACCAAGAAATGTGATTCTTCATTCAAAACGCTGGTTTTTGCTATTGGGCTCTATTGAATAATGAATGTTTTGAATTTTCTCCAAAAGTAAAGTAGTTGCAAACTCATGCTTTTAGAGACTTGTTTGGGCTCATGAGAGGAGTAGAAAAACATCAAAAATTTCAGTCCTGCATGATTCTACCAAGAAATGTGTGTTCATTGAAACCGCTGGTTTTTGATAGTTTGGGCCCTATTGAATAATGAATGTTTTGAATTTTCTCCAAAAGTAAAGTAGTTGCAAACTCATCCTTTTAGAAACTTGTTTGGGCTGTTGAGAGGAGTAAAAAACCATCAAAAATTTCAATCCTGCATGATTTTACCAAGAAATGTGATTCTTCATTCAAAACCTGATTTTTGCTATTGGGCTCTATTGAATAGTGAATGTTTTGAATTTTCTCCAAAAGTAAAGTACTTGCAAACTCATGCTTTTAGAGACTTGTTTGGGCTCATGAGAGGAGTAGAAAAACATCAAAAATTTCAGTCCTGCATGATTCTACCAAGAAATGTGTGTTCATTGAAACCACTGGTTTTTGATAGTTTGGGCCCTATTGAATAATGAATGTTTTGAATTTTCTCCAAAAGTAAAGTAGTTGCAAACTCATCCTTTTAGAAACTTGTTTGGGCTGTTGAGAGGAGTAAAAAACCATCAAAAATTTCAATCCTGCATGATTTTACCAAGAAATGTGATTCTTCATTCAAAACCTGATTTTTGCTATTGGGCTCTATTGAATAGTGAATGTTTTGAATTTTCTCCAAAAGTAAAGTAGTTGCAAACTCATGCTTTTAGAGACTTGTTTGGGCTCATGAGAGGAGTAGAAAAACATCAAAAATTTCAGTCCTGCATGATTCTACCAAGAAATGTGTGTTCATTGAAACCGCTGGTTTTTGATAGTTTGGGCCCTATTGAATAATGAATGTTTTGAATTTTCTCCAAAAGTAAAGTAGTTGCAAACTCATCCTTTTAGAAACTTGTTTGGGCTGTTGAGAGGAGTAAAAAACCATCAAAAATTTCAATCCTGCATGATTCTACCAAGAAATGTGATTCTTCATTCAAAACGCTGGTTTTTGCTATTGGGCTCTATTGAATAATGAATGTTTTGAATTTTCTCCAAAAGTAAAGTAGTTGCAAACTCATGCTTTTAGAGACTTGTTTGGGCTCATGAGAGGAGTAGAAAAACATCAAAAATTTCAGTCCTGCATGATTCTACCAAGATATGTGTGTTCATTGAAACCGCTGGTTTTTGATAGTTTGGGCCCTATTGAATAATGAATGTTTTGAATTTTCTCCAAAAGTAAAGTAGTTGCAAACTCATCCTTTTAGAAACTTGTTTGGGCTGTTGAGAGGAGTAAAAAACCATCAAAAATTTCAATCCTGCATGATTCTACCAAGAAATGTGATTCTTCATTCAAAACGCTGGTTTTTGCTATTGGGCTCTATTGAATAATGAATGTTTTGAATTTTCTCCAAAAGTAAAGTAGTTGCAAACTCATGCTTTTAGAGACTTGTTTGGGCTCATGAGAGGAGTAGAAAAACATCAAAAATTTCAGTCCTGCATGATTCTACCAAGAAATGTGTGTACATTGAAACCGCTGGTTTTTGATAGTTTGGGCCCTATTGAATAATGAATGTTTTGAATTTTCTCCAAAAGTAAAGTAGTTGCAAACTCATCCTTTTAGAAACTTGTTTGGGCTGTTGAGAGGAGTAAAAAACCATCAAAAATTTCAATCCTGCATGATTTTACCAAGAAATGTGATTCTTCATTCAAAACCTGATTTTTGCTATTGGGCTCTATTGAATAGTGAATGTTTTGAATTTTCTCCAAAAGTAAAGTACTTGCAAACTCATGCTTTTAGAGACTTGTTTGGGCTCATGAGAGGAGTAGAAAAACATCAAAAATTTCAGTCCTGCATGATTCTACCAAGAAATGTGTGTTCATTGAAACCACTGGTTTTTGATAGTTTGGGCCCTATTGAATAATGAATGTTTTGAATTTTCTCCAAAAGTAAAGTAGTTGCAAACTCATCCTTTTAGAAACTTGTTTGGGCTGTTGAGAGGAGTAAAAAACCATCAAAAATTTCAATCCTGCATGATTTTACCAAGAAATGTGATTCTTCATTCAAAACCTGATTTTTGCTATTGGGCTCTATTGAATAGTGAATGTTTTGAATTTTCTCCAAAAGTAAAGTACTTGCAAACTCATGCTTTTAGAGACTTGTTTGGGCTCATGAGAGGAGTAGAAAAACATCAAAAATTTCAGTCCTGCATGATTCTACCAAGAAATGTGTGTTCATTGAAACCGCTGGTTTTTGATAGTTTGGGCCCTATTGAATAATGAATGTTTTGAATTTTCTCCAAAAGTAAAGTAGTTGCAAACTCATCCTTTTAGAAACTTGTTTGGGCTGTTGAGAGGAGTAAAAAACCATCAAAAATTTCAATCCTGCATGATTCTACCAAGAAATGTGATTCTTCATTCAAAACGCTGGTTTTTGCTATTGGGCTCTATTGAATAATGAATGTTTTGAATTTTCTCCAAAAGTAAAGTAGTTGCAAACTCATGCTTTTAGAGAATTGTTTGGGCTCATGAGAGGAGTAGAAAAACATCAAAAATTTCAGTCCTGCATGATTCTACCAAGAAATGTGTGTTCATTGAAACCGCTGGTGTTTGATAGTTTGGGCCCTATTGAATAATGAATGTTTTGAATTTTCTCCAAAAGTAAAGTAGTTGCAAACTCATCCTTTTAGAATCTTGTTTGGGCTGTTGAGAGGAGTAAAAAACCATCAAAAATTTCAATCCTGCATGATTTTACCAAGAAATGTGATTCTTCATTCAAAACCTGATTTTTGCTATTGGGCTCTATTGAATGGTGAATGTTTTGAATTTTCTCCAAAAGTAAAGTAGTTGCAAACTCATGCTTTTAGAGACTTGTTTGGGCTCATGAGAGGAGTAGAAAAACATCAAAAATTTCAGTCCTGCATGATTCTACCAAGAAATGTGTGTTCATTGAAACCGCTGGTTTTTGATAGTTTGGGCCCTATTGAATAATGAATGTTTTGAATTTTCTCCAAAAGTAAAGTAGTTGCAAACTCATCCTTTTAGAAACTTGTTTGGGCTGTTGAGAGGAGTAAAAAACCATCAAAAATTTCAATCCTGCATGATTTTACCAAGAAATGTGATTCTTCATTCAAAACCTGATTTTTGCTATTGGGCTCTATTGAATAGTGAATGTTTTGAATTTTCTCCAAAAGTAAAGTACTTGCAAACTCATGCTTTTAGAGACTTGTTTGGGCTCATGAGAGGAGTAGAAAAACATCAAAAATTTCAGTCCTGCATGATTCTACCAAGAAATGTGTGTTCATTCAAACCGCTGGTTTTTGATAGTTTGGGCCCTATTGAATAATGAATGTTTTGAATTTTCTCCAAAAGTAAAGTAGTTGCAAACTCATCCTTTTAGAAACTTGTTTGGGCTGTTGAGAGGAGTAAAAACCATCAAAAATTTCAATCCTGCATGATTCTACCAAGAAATGTGATTCTTCATTCAAAACGCTGGTTTTTGCTATTGGGCTCTATTGAATAATGAATGTTTTGAATTTTCTCCAAAAGTAAAGTAGTTGCAAACTCATGCTTTTAGAGACTTGTTTGGGCTCATGAGAGGAGTAGAAAAACATCAAAAATTTCAGTCCTGCATGATTCTACCAAGATATGTGTGTTCATTGAAACCGCTGGTTTTTGATAGTTTGGGCCCTATTGAATAATGAATGTTTTGAATTTTCTCCAAAAGTAAAGTAGTTGCAAACTCATCCTTTTAGAAACTTGTTTGGGCTGTTGAGAGGAGTAAAAAACCATCAAAAATTTCAATCCTGCATGATTCTACCAAGAAATGTGATTCTTCATTCAAAACGCTGGTTTTTGCTATTGGGCTCTATTGAATAATGAATGTTTTGAATTTTCTCCAAAAGTAAAGTAGTTGCAAACTCATGCTTTTAGAGACTTGTTTGGGCTCATGAGAGGAGTAGAAAAACATCAAAAATTTCAGTCCTGCATGATTCTACCAAGAAATGTGTGTACATTGAAACCGCTGGTTTTTGATAGTTTGGGCCCTATTGAATAATGAATGTTTTGAATTTTCTCCAAAAGTAAAGTAGTTGCAAACTCATCCTTTTAGAAACTTGTTTGGGCTGTTGAGAGGAGTAAAAAACCATCAAAAATTTCAATCCTGCATGATTTTACCAAGAAATGTGATTCTTCATTCAAAACCTGATTTTTGCTATTGGGCTCTATTGAATAGTGAATGTTTTGAATTTTCTCCAAAAGTAAAGTACTTGCAAACTCATGCTTTTAGAGACTTGTTTGGGCTCATGAGAGGAGTAGAAAAACATCAAAAATTTCAGTCCTGCATGATTCTACCAAGAAATGTGTGTTCATTGAAACCACTGGTTTTTGATAGTTTGGGCCCTATTGAATAATGAATGTTTTGAATTTTCTCCAAAAGTAAAGTAGTTGCAAACTCATCCTTTTAGAAACTTGTTTGGGCTGTTGAGAGGAGTAAAAAACCATCAAAAATTTCAATCCTGCATGATTTTACCAAGAAATGTGATTCTTCATTCAAAACCTGATTTTTGCTATTGGGCTCTATTGAATAGTGAATGTTTTGAATTTTCTCCAAAAGTAAAGTAGTTGCAAACTCATGCTTTTAGAGACTTGTTTGGGCTCATGAGAGGAGTAGAAAAACATCAAAAATTTCAGTCCTGCATGATTCTACCAAGAAATGTGTGTTCATTGAAACCGCTGGTTTTTGATAGTTTGGGCCCTATTGAATAATGAATGTTTTGAATTTTCTCCAAAAGTAAAGTAGTTGCAAACTCATCCTTTTAGAAACTTGTTTGGGCTGTTGAGAGGAGTAAAAAACCATCAAAAATTTCAATCCTGCATGATTCTACCAAGAAATGTGATTCTTCATTCAAAACGCTGGTTTTTGCTATTGGGCTCTATTGAATAATGAATGTTTTGAATTTTCTCCAAAAGTAAAGTAGTTGCAAACTCATGCTTTTAGAGAATTGTTTGGGCTCATGAGAGGAGTAGAAAAACATCAAAAATTTCAGTCCTGCATGATTCTACCAAGAAATGTGTGTTCATTGAAACCGCTGGTGTTTGATAGTTTGGGCCCTATTGAATAATGAATGTTTTGAATTTTCTCCAAAAGTAAAGTAGTTGCAAACTCATCCTTTTAGAATCTTGTTTGGGCTGTTGAGAGGAGTAAAAAACCATCAAAAATTTCAATCCTGCATGATTTTACCAAGAAATGTGATTCTTCATTCAAAACCTGATTTTTGCTATTGGGCTCTATTGAATGGTGAATGTTTTGAATTTTCTCCAAAAGTAAAGTAGTTGCAAACTCATGCTTTTAGAGACTTGTTTGGGCTCATGAGAGGAGTAGAAAAACATCAAAAATTTCAGTCCTGCATGATTCTACCAAGAAATGTGTGTTCATTGAAACCGCTGGTTTTTGATAGTTTGGGCCCTATTGAATAATGAATGTTTTGAATTTTCTCCAAAAGTAAAGTAGTTGCAAACTCATCCTTTTAGAAACTTGTTTGGGCTGTTGAGAGGAGTAAAAAACCATCAAAAATTTCAATCCTGCATGATTTTACCAAGAAATGTGATTCTTCATTCAAAACCTGATTTTTGCTATTGGGCTCTATTGAATAGTGAATGTTTTGAATTTTCTCCAAAAGTAAAGTACTTGCAAACTCATGCTTTTAGAGACTTGTTTGGGCTCATGAGAGGAGTAGAAAAACATCAAAAATTTCAGTCCTGCATGATTCTACCAAGAAATGTGTGTTCATTCAAACCGCTGGTTTTTGATAGTTTGGGCCCTATTGAATAATGAATGTTTTGAATTTTCTCCAAAAGTAAAGTAGTTGCAAACTCATCCTTTTAGAAACTTGTTTGGGCTGTTGAGAGGAGTAAAAACCATCAAAAATTTCAATCCTGCATGATTTTACCAAGAAATGTGATTCTTCATTCAAAACCTGATTTTTGCTATTGGGCTCTATTGAATGGTGAATGTTTTGAATTTTCTCCAAAAGTAAAGTAGTTGCAAACTCATGCTTTTAGAGACTTGTTTGGGCTCATGAGAGGAGTAGAAAAACATCAAAAATTTCAGTCCTGCATGATTCTACCAAGAAATGTGTGTTCATTGAAACCGCTGGTTTTTGATAGTTTGGGCCCTATTGAATAATGAATGTTTTGAATTTTCTCCAAAAGTAAAGTAGTTGCAAACTCATCCTTTTAGAAACTTGTTTGGGCTGTTGAGAGGAGTAAAAAACCATCAAAAATTTCAATCCTGCATGATTTTACCAAGAAATGTGATTCTTCATTCAAAACCTGATTTTTGCTATTGGGCTCTATTGAATAGTGAATGTTTTGAATTTTCTCCAAAAGTAAAGTAGTTGCAAACTCATGCTTTTAGAGACTTGTTTGGGCTCATGAGAGGAGTAGAAAAACATCAAAAATTTCAGTCCTGCATGATTCTACCAAGAAATGTGTGTTCATTCAAACCGCTGGTTTTTGATAGTTTGGGCCCTATTGAATAATGAATGTTTTGAATTTTCTCCAAAAGTAAAGTAGTTGCAAACTCATCCTTTTAGAAACTTGTTTGGGCTGTTGAGAGGAGTAAAAAACCATCAAAAATTTCAATCCTGCATGATTCTACCAAGAAATGTGATTCTTCATTCAAAACGCTGGTTTTTGCTATTGGGCTCTATTGAATAATGAATGTTTTGAATTTTCTCCAAAAGTAAAGTAGTTGCAAACTCATGCTTTTAGAGACTTGTTTGGGCTCATGAGAGTAGTAAAACATCAAAAATTTCAGTCCTGCATGATTCTACCAAGAAATGTGTGTTCATTGAAAACGCTGGTTTTTGATAGTTTGGGCCCTATTGAATAATGAATGTTTTGAATTTTCTCCAAAAGTAAAGTAGTTGCAAACTCATCCTTTTAGAAACTTGTTTGGGCTGTTGAGAGGAGTAAAAAACCATCAAAAATTTCAATCCTGCATGATTTTACCAAGAAATGTGATTCTTCATTCAAAACCTGATTTTTGCTATTGGGCTCTATTGAATAGTGAATGTTTTGAATTTTCTCCAAAAGTAAAGTACTTGCAAACTCATGCTTTTAGAGACTTGTTTGGGCTCATGAGAGGAGTAGAAAAACATCAAAAATTTCAGTCCTGCATGATTCTACCAAGAAATGTGTGTTCATTCAAACCACTGGTTTTTGATAGTTTGGGCCCTATTGAATAATGAATGTTTTGAATTTTCTCCAAAAGTAAAGTAGTTGCAAACTCATCCTTTTAGAAACTTGTTTGGGCTGTTGAGAGGAGTTAAAAACCATCAAAAATTTCAATCCTGCATGATTTTACCAAGAAATGTGATTCTTCATTCAAAACCTGATTTTTGCTATTGGGCTCTATTGAATAGTGAATGTTTTGAATTTTCTCCAAAAGTAAAGTAGTTGCAAACTCATGCTTTTAGAGACTTGTTTGGGCTCATGAGAGGAGTAGAAAAACATCAAAAATTTCAGTCCTGCATGATTCTACCAAGAAATGTGTGTTCATTCAAACCGCTGGTTTTTGATAGTTTGGGCCCTATTGAATAATGAATGTTTTGAATTTTCTCCAAAAGTAAAGTAGTTGCAAACTCATGCTTTTAGAGACTTGTTTGTGCTCATGAGAGGAGTAGAAAAACATCAAAAATTTCAGTCCTGCATGATTCTACCAAGAAATGTGTGTTCATTGAAACCGCTGGTTTTTGATAGTTTGGGCCCTATTGAATAATGAATATTTTGAATTTTCTCCAAAAGTAAAGTAGTTGCAAACTCATCCTTTTAGAAACTTGTTTGGGCTGTTGAGAGGAGTAAAAAACCATCAAAAATTTCAATCCTGCATGATTTTACCAAGAAATGTGATTCTTCATTCAAAACCTGATTTTTGCTATTGGGCTCTATTGAATAATGAATGTTTTGAATTTTCTCCAAAAATAAAGTACTTGCAAACTCATGCTTTTAGAGACTTGTTTGGGCTCATGAGAGGAGTAGAAAAACATCAAAAATTTCAGTCCTGCATGATTCTACCAAGAAATGTGTGTTCATTGAAACCACTGGTTTTTGATAGTTTGGGCCCTATTGAATAATGAATGTTTTGAATTTTCTCCAAAAGTAAAGTAGTTGCAAACTCATCCTTTTAGAAACTTGTTTGGGCTGTTGAGAGGAGTAAAAAACCATCAAAAATTTCAATCCTGCATGATTTTACCAAGAAATGTGATTCTTCATTCAAAACCTGATTTTTGCTATTGGGCTCTATTGAATAGTGAATGTTTTGAATTTTCTCCAAAAGTAAAGTAGTTGCAAACTCATGCTTTTAGAGACTTGTTTGGGCTCATGAGAGGAGTAGAAAAACATCAAAAATTTCAGTCCTGCATGATTCTACCAAGAAATGTGTGTTCATTCAAACCGCTGGTTTTTGATAGTTTGGGCCCTATTGAATAATGAATGTTTTGAATTTTCTCCAAAAGTAAAGTAGTTGCAAACTCATCCTTTTAGAAACTTGTTTGGGCTGTTGAGAGGAGTAAAAAACCATCAAAAATTTCAATCCTGCATGATTCTACCAAGAAATGTGATTCTTCATTCAAAACGCTGGTTTTTGCTATTGGGCTCTATTGAATAATGAATGTTTTGAATTTTCTCCAAAAGTAAAGTAGTTGCAAACTCATGCTTTTAGAGACTTGTTTGGGCTCATGAGAGGAGTAGAAAAACATCAAAAATTTCAGTCCTGCATGATTCTACCAAGAAATGTGTGTTCATTGAAACCGCTGGTTTTTGATAGTTTGGGCCCTATTGAATAATGAATGTTTTGAATTTTCTCCAAAAGTAAAGTAGTTGCAAACTCATCCTTTTAGAAACTTGTTTGGGCTGTTGAGAGGAGTAAAAAACCATCAAAAATTTCAATCCTGCATGATTTTACCAAGAAATGTGATTCTTCATTCAAAACCTGATTTTTGCTATTGGGCTCTATAGAATAGTGAATGTTTTGAATTTTCTCCAAAAGTAAAGTAGTTGCAAACTCATGCTTTTAGAGACTTGTTTGGGCTCATGAGAGGAGTAGAAAAACATCAAAAATTTCAGTCCTGCATGATTCTACCAAGAAATATGTGTTCATTCAAACCGCTGGTTTTTGATAGTTTGGGCCCTATTGAATAATGAATGTTTTGAATTTTCTCCAAAAGTAAAGTAGTTGCAAACTCATCCTTTTAGAAACTTGTTTGGGCTGTTGAGAGGAGTAAAAAACCATCAAAAATTTCAATCCTGCATGATTTTACCAAGAAATGTGATTCTTCATTCAAAACCTGATTTTTGCTATAGGGCTCTATTGAATAGTGAATGTTTTGAATTTTCTCCAAAAGTAAAGTAGTTGCAAACTCATGCTTTTAGAGACTTTTTTGGGCTCATGAGAGGAGTAGAAAAACATCAAAAATTTCAGTCCTGCATGATTCTACCAAGAAATGTGTGTTCATTGAAACCACTGGTTTTTGACAGTTTGGGCCCTATTGAATAATGAATGTTTTGAATTTTCTCCAAAAGTAAAGTAGTTGCAAACTCATCCTTTTAGAAACTTGTTTGGGCTGTTGAGAGGAGTAAAAAACCAACAAAAATTTCAATCCTGCATGATTTTACCAAGAAATGTGATTCTTCATTCAAAACCTGATTTTTGCTATTGGGCTCTATTGAATAGTGAATGTTTTGAATTTTCTCCAAAAGTAAAGTAGTTGCAAACTCATGCTTTTAGAGACTTGTTTGGGCTCATGAGAGGAGTAGAAAAACATCAAAAATTTCAGTCCTGCATGATTCTACCAAGAAATGTGTGTTCATTGAAACCGCTGGTTTTTGATAGTTTGGGCCCTATTGAATAATGAATGTTTTGAATTTTCTCCAAAAGTAAAGTAGTTGCAAACTCATCCTTTTAGAAACTTGTTTGGGCTGTTGAGAGGAGTAAAAAACCATCAAAAATTTCAATCCTGCATGATTCTACCAAGAAATGTGATTCTTCATTCAAAACGCTGGTTTTTGCTATTGGGCTCTATTGAATAATGAATGTTTTGAATTTTCTCCAAAAGTAAAGTAGTTGCAAACTCATGCTTTTAGAGACTTGTTTGGGCTCATGAGAGGAGTAGAAAAACATCAAAAATTTCAGTCCTGCATGATTCTACCAAGAAATGTGTGTTCATTGAAACCACTGGTTTTTGATAGTTTGGGCCCTATTGAATAATGAATGTTTTGAATTTTCTCCAAAAGTAAAGTAGTTGCAAACTCATCCTTTTAGAAACTTGTTTGGGCTGTTGAGAGGAGTAAAAAACCATCAAAAATTTCAATCCTGCATGATTTTACCAAGAAATGTGATTCTTCATTCAAAACCTGATTTTTGCTATTGGGCTCTATTGAATAGTGAATGTTTTGAATTTTCTCCAAAAGTAAAGTAGTTGCAAACTCATGCTTTTAGAGACTTGTTTGGGCTCATGAGAGGAGTAGAAAAACATCAAAAATTTCAGTCCTGCATGATTCTACCAAGAAATGTGTGTTCATTCAAACCGCTGGTTTTTGATAGTTTGGGCCCTATTGAATAATGAATGTTTTGAATTTTCTCCAAAAGTAAAGTAGTTGCAAACTCATCCTTTTAGAAACTTGTTTGGGCTGTTGAGAGGAGTAAAAAACCATCAAAAATTTCAATCCTGCATGATTCTACCAAGAAATGTGATTCTTCATTCAAAACGCTGGTTTTTGCTATTGGGCTCTATTGAATAATGAATGTTTTGAATTTTCTCCAAAAGTAAAGTAGTTGCAAACTCATGTTTTTAGAGACTCTTTTAGAGACTTGTTTGGGCTCATGAGAGGAGTAGAAAAACATCAAAAATTTCAGTCCTGCATGATTCTACCAAGAAATGTGTGTTCATTGAAACCGCTGGTTTTTGATAGTTTGGGCCCTATTGAATAATGAATGTTTTGAATTTTCTCCAAAAGTAAAGTAGTTGCAAACTCATCCTTTTAGAAACTTGTTTGGGCTGTTGAGAGGAGTAAAAAACCATCAAAAATTTCAATCCTGCATGATTTTACCAAGAAATGTGATTCTTCATTCAAAACCTGATTTTTGCTATTGGGCTCTATTGAATAGTGAATGTTTTGAATTTTCTCCAAAAGTAAAGTAGTTGCAAACTCATGCTTTTAGATACTTGTTTGGGCTCATGAGAGGAGTAGAAAAACATCAAAAATTTCAGTCCTGCATGATTCTACCAAGAAATGTGTGCTCATTCAAACCTCTGGTTTTTGATAGTTTGGGCCCTATTGAATAATGAATGTTTTGAATTTTCTCCAAAAGTAAAGTAGTTGTAAACTCATCCTTTTAGAAACTTGTTTGGGCTTTTGAGAGGAGTAAAAAACCATCAAAAATTTCAATCCTGCATGATTCTACCAAAAAATGTGATTCTTCATTCAAAACGCTGGTTTTTGCTATTGGGCTCTATTGAATAATGAATGTTTTGAATTTTCTCCAAAAGTAAAGTAGTTGCAAACTCATCCTTTTAGAGACTTGTTTGGGCTCATGAGAGGAGTAGAAAAACATCAAAAATTTCAGTCCTGCAAGATTCTACCAAGAAATGTGTGTTCATTCAAACCGCTGGTTTTTGATATTTTGGGCCCTATTGAATAATGAATGTTTTGAATTTTCTCCAAAAGTAAAGTAGTTGCAAACTCATCCTTTTAGAAACTTGTTTGGGCTGTTGAGAGGAGTAAAAAACCATCAAAAATTTCAATCCTGCATGATTCTACCAAGAAATGTGATTCTTCATTGAAAACCTGATTTTTGCTATTGGGCTCTATTGAATAATGAATGTTTTGAATTTTCTCCAAAAGTAAAGTAGTTGCAAACTCATGCTTTTAGAGACTTGTTTGGGCTCATGAGAGGAGTAGAAAAACATCAAAAATTTCAGTCCTGCATGATTCTACCAAGAAATGTGTGTTCATTGAAACCGCTGGTTTTTGATATTTTGGGCCCTATTGAATAATAAATGTTTTGAATTTTCTCCAAAAGTAAAGTAGTTGCAAACTCATCCTTTTAGAAACTTGTTTGGGCTGTTGAGAGGAGTAAAAAACCATCAAAAATTTCAATCCTGCATGATTCTACCAAGAAATGTGATTCTTCATTGAAAACCTGATTTTTGCTATTGGGCTCTATTGAATAATGAATGTTTTGAATTTTCTCCAAAAGTAAAGTAGTTGCAAACTCATGCTTTTAGAGACTTGTTTGGGCTCATAAGAGGAGTAGAAAAACATCAAAAATTTCAGTCCTGCATGATTCTACCAAGAAATGTATGTTCATTCAAACCGCTGGTTTTTGATAGTTTGGGCCCTATTGAATAATGAATGTTTTGAATTTTCTCCAAAAGTAAAGTAGTTGCAAACTCATCCTTTTAGAAACTTGTTTGGGCTGTTGAGAGGAGTAAAAAACCATCAAAAATTTCAATCCTGCATGATTTTAACAAGAAATGTGATTCTTCATTCAAAACCTGATTTTTGCTATTGGGCTCTATTGAATAGTGAATGTTTTGAATTTTCTCCAAAAGAAAAGTAGTTGCAAACTCATGCTTTTAGAGACTTGTTTGGGCTCATGAGAGGAGTAGAAAAACATCAAAAATTTCAGTCCTGCATGATTCTACCAAGAAATGTGTGTTCATTCAAACCTCTGCTTTTTGATAGTTTGGGCCCTATTGAATAATGAATGTTTTGAATTTTCTCCAAAAGTAAAGTAGTTGCAAACTCATCCTTTTAGAAACTTGTTTGGGCTTTTGAGAGGAGTAAAAAACCATCAAAAATTTCAATCCTGCATGATTTTACCAAGAAATGTGATTCTTCATTCAAAACCTGATTTTTGCTATTGGGCTCTATTGAATAGTGAATGTTTTGAATTTTCTCCAAAAGTAAAGTACTTGCAAACTCATGCTTTTAGAGACTTGTTTGGGCTCATGAGAGGAGTAGAAAAACATCAAAAATTTCAGTCCTGCATGATTCTACCAAGAAATGTGTGTTCATTGAAACCACTGGTTTTTGACAGTTTGGGCCCTATTGAATAATGAATGTTTTGAATTTTCTCCAAAAGTAAAGTAGTTGCAAACTCATCCTTTTAGAAACTTGTTTGGGCTGTTGAGAGGAGTAAAAAACCATCAAAAATTTCAATCCTGCATGATTTTACCAAGAAATGTGATTCTTCATTCAAAACCTGATTTTTGCTATTGGGCTCTATTGAATAGTGAATGTTTTGAATTTTCTCCAAAAGTAAAGTAGTTGCAAACTCATGCTTTTATTTTCCAATAATCTTTATTAGAGTTTTAATAATTTTTATAAGGGTAGGGAAGGAATACAAGAACAAAGGATAGGGTGGGGAAACAGAAATACCCTGTGAAGACAGGGAAGACCCCCAAAAATGGGGGAATAGGCAGACTATATACGTATCACATCAGAGATCACAAAGTATTAGCTTAAGAAATGCAAGTGATCTTTTAAGTGATCATCGAGTTAGATGAGTAGAAATAAAATCAGTACACAAAATTATGTTATAATTTTACATATCTGTGTTAACTAATAAAAGCAACAAACTCGACGTTACTATCCAGTTGCGTCCTTTTGGTTTTAAACTCTTCGTATCAATACCTGCAAAAAAAAACAATTATTCACATTTGCCTCCAATGTGTTAATTAACAGACATATATAAAGTAGAGTATAGGAGGTATATAGCCTGCCCCGTCCGGGAAATCCAGTGATGCCGCTGGGACCGATTGGGGGTAATGTCCGGTTCAATTCCAGAATATTAGAAAAGTGTAAAACAATAGCAGTAAAGACCAATATGAGAACTGAAGCCTGTGTAAATAGTAAGTTGAGTTCTTTCATTCATGATGATAGTCCGAGTTGAGAGAAGAAGAGATTTTGCGGAGAATCTTGGAAATCTTAATTCCAGCGCATCAAACTCATGCTTTTAGAGACTTGTTTGGGCTCATGAGAGGAGTAGAAAAACATCAAAAATTTCAGTCCTGCATGATTCTACCAAGAAATGTGTGTTCATTCAAACCGCTGGTTTTTGATAGTTTGGGCCCTATTGAATAATGAATGTTTTGAATTTTCTCCAAAAGTAAAGTAGTTGCAAACTCATCCTTTTAGAAACTTGTTTGGGCTGTTGAGAGGAGTAAAAAACCATCAAAAATTTCAATCCTGCATGATTCTACCAAGAAATGTGATTCTTCATTCAAAACGCTGGTTTTTGCTATTGGGCTCTATTGAATAATGAATGTTTTGAATTTTCTCCAAAAGTAAAGTAGTTGCAAACTCATGCTTTTAGAGACTTGTTTGGGCTCATGAGAGGAGTAGAAAAACATCAAAAATTTCAGTCCTGCATGATTCTACCAAGAAATGTGTGTTCATTGAAACCGCTGGTTTTTGATAGTTTGGGCCCTATTGAATAATGAATGTTTTGAATTTTCTCCAAAAGTAAAGTAGTTGCAAACTCATCCTTTTAGAAACTTGTTTGGGCTGTTGAGAGGAGTAAAAAACCATCAAAAATTTCAATCCTGCATGATTTTACCAAGAAATGTGATTCTTCATTCAAAACCTGATTTTTGCTATTGGGCTCTATTGAATAGTGAATGTTTTGAATTTTCTCCAAAAGTAAAGTACTTGCAAACTCATGCTTTTAGAGACTTGTTTGGGCTCATGAGAGGAGTAGAAAAACATCAAAAATTTCAGTCCTGCATGATTCTACCAAGAAATGTGTGTTCATTGAAACCACTGGTTTTTGATAGTTTGGGCCCTATTGAATAATGAATGTTTTGAATTTTCTCCAAAAGTAAAGTAGTTGCAAACTCATCCTTTTAGAAACTTGTTTGGGCTGTTGAGAGGAGTAAAAAACCATCAAAAATTTCAATCCTGCATGATTTTACCAAGAAATGTGATTCTTCATTCAAAACCTGATTTTTGCTATTGGGCTCTATTGAATAGTGAATGTTTTGAATTTTCTCCAAAAGTAAAGTAGTTGCAAACTCATGCTTTTAGAGACTTGTTTGGGCTCATGAGAGGAGTAGAAAAACATCAAAAATTTCAGTCCTGCATGATTCTACCAAGAAATGTGTGTTCATTCAAACCGATGGTTTTTGATAGTTTGGGCCCTATTGAATAATGAATGTTTTGAATTTTCTCCAAAAGTAAAGTAGTTGCAAACTCATCCTTTTAGAAACTTGTTTGGGCTGTTGAGAGGAGTAAAAAACCATCAAAAATTTCAATCCTGCATGATTCTACCAAGAAATGTGATTCTTCATTCAAAACGCTGGTTTTTGCTATTGGGCTCTATTGAATAATGAATGTTTTGAATTTTCTCCAAAAGTAAAGTAGTTGCAAACTCATGCTTTTAGAGACTTGTTTGGGCTCATGAGAGGAGTAGAAAAACATCAAAAATTTCAGTCCTGCATGATTCTACCAAGATATGTGTGTTCATTGAAACCGCTGGTTTTTGATAGTTTGGGCCCTATTGAATAATGAATGTTTTGAATTTTCTCCAAAAGTAAAGTAGTTGCAAACTCATCCTTTTAGAAACTTGTTTGGGCTGTTGAGAGGAGTAAAAAACCATCAAAAATTTCAATCCTGCATGATTTTACCAAGAGATGTGATTCTTCATTCAAAACCTGATTTTTGCTATTGGGCTCTATTGAATAGTGAATGTTTTGAATTTTCTCCAAAAGTAAAGTAGTTGCAAACTCATGCTTTTAGAGACTTGTTTGGGCTCATGAGAGGAGTAGAAAAACATCAAAAATTTCAGTCCTGCATGATTCTACCAAGAAATGTGTGTTCATTCAAACCGCTGGTTTTTGATAGTTTTGGCCCTATTGAATAATGAATGTTTTGAATTTTCTCCAAAAGTAAAGTAGTTGCAAACTCATCCTTTTAGAAACCTGTTTGGGCTGTTGAGAGGAGTAAAAAACCATCAAAAATTTCAATCCTGCATGATTCTACCAAGAAATGTGATTCTTCATTCAAAACGCTGGTTTTTGCTATTGGGCTCTATTGAATAATGAATGTTTTGAATTTTCTCCAAAAGTAAAGTAGTTGCAAACTCATGCTTTTAGAGACTTGTTTGGGCTCATGAGAGGAGTAGAAAAACATCAAAAATTTCAGTCCTGCATGATTCTACCAAGAAATGTGTGTTCATTGAAAACGCTGGTTTTTGATAGTTTGGGCCCTATTGAATAATGAATGTTTTGAATTTTCTCCAAAAGTAAAGTAGTTGCAAACTCATCCTTTTAGAAACTTGTTTGGGCTGTTGAGAGGAGTAAAAAACCATCAAAAATTTCAATCCTGCATGATTTTACCAAGAAATGTGATTCTTCATTCAAAACCTGATTTTTGCTATTGGGCTCTATTGAATAGTGAATGTTTTGAATTTTCTCCAAAAGTAAAGTACTTGCAAACTCATGCTTTTAGAGACTTGTTTGGGCTCATGAGAGGAGTAGAAAAACATCAAAAATTTCAGTCCTGCATGATTCTACCAAGAAATGTGTGTTCATTGAAACCACTGGTTTTTGATAGTTTGGGCCCTATTGAATAATGAATGTTTTGAATTTTTGTCCAAAAGTAAAGTAGTTGCAAACTCATCCTTTTAGAAACTTGTTTGGGCTGTTGAGAGGAGTAAAAAACCATCAAAAATTTCAATCCTGCATGATTTTACCAAGAAATGTGATTCTTCATTCAAAACCTGATTTTTGCTATTGGGCTCTATTGAATAGTGAATGTTTTGAATTTTCTCCAAAAGTAAAGTAGTTGCAAACTCATGCTTTTAGAGACTTGTTTGGGCTCATGAGAGGAGTAGAAAAACATCAAATATTTCAGTCCTGCATGATTCTACCAAGAAATGTGTGTTCATTGAAACCACTGGTTTTTGATAGTTTGGGCCCTATTGAATAATGAATGTTTTGAATTTTCTCCAAAAGTAAAGTAGTTGCAAACTCATCCTTTTAGAAAATTGTTTGAGCTGTTGAAAGGAGTAAAAAACCATCAAAAATTTCAATCCTGCATGATTTTACCAAGAAATGTGATTCTTCATTCAAAACCTGATTTTTGCTATTGGGCTCTATTGAATAGTGAATGTTTTGAATTTTCTCCAAAAGTAAAGTAGTTGCAAACTCATGCTTTTAGAGACTTGTTTGGGCTCATGAGAGGAGTAGAAAAACATCAAAAATTTCAGTCCTGCATGATTCTACCAAGAAATGTGTGTTCATTCAAACCGCTGGTTTTTGATAGTTTTGGCCCTATTGAATAATGAATGTTTTGAATTTTCTCCAAAAGTAAAGTAGTTGCAAACTCATCCTTTTAGAAACTTGTTTGGGCTGTTGAGAGGAGTAAAAAACCATCAAAAATTTCAATCCTGCATGATTCTACCAAGAAATGTGATTCTTCATTCAAAACGCTGGTTTTTGCTATTGGGCTCTATTGAATAATGAATGTTTTGAATTTTCTCCAAAAGTAAAGTAGTTGCAAACTCATGCTTTTAGAGACTTGTTTGGGCTCATGAGAGGAGTAGAAAAACATCAAATATTTCAGTCCTGCATGATTCTACAAAGAAATGTGTGTTCATTGAAACCGCTGGTTTTTGATAGTTTGGGCCCTATTGAATAATGAATGTTTTGAATTTTCTCCAAAAGTAAAGTAGTTGCAAACTCATCCTTTTAGAAACTTGTTTGGGCTGTTGAGAGGAGTAAAAAACCATCAAAAATTTCAATCCTGCATGATTTTACCAAGAAATGTGATTCTTCATTCAAAACCTGATTTTTGCTATTGGGCTCTATTGAATAGTGAATGTTTTGAATTTTCTCCAAAAGTAAAGTACTTGCAAACTCATGCTTTTAGAGACTTGTTTGGGCTCATGAGAGGAGTAGAAAAACATCAAAAATTTCAGTCCTGCATGATTCTACCAAGAAATGTGTGTTCATTGAAACCACTGGTTTTTGATAGTTTGGGCCCTATTGAATAATGAATGTTTTGAATTTTCTCCAAAAGTAAAGTAGTTGCAAACTCATCCTTTTAGAAACTTGTTTGGGCTGTTGAGAGGAGTAAAAAACCATCAAAAATTTCAATCCTGCATGATTTTACCAAGAAATGTGATTCTTCATTCAAAACCTGATTTTTGCTATTGGGCTCCATTGAATAGTGAATGTTTTGAATTTTCTCCAAAAGTAAAGTAGTTGCAAACTCATGCTTTTAGAGACTTGTTTGGGCTCATGAGAGGAGTAGAAAAACATCAAAAATTTCAGTCCTGCATGATTCTACCAAGAAATGTGTGTTCATTCAAACCGATGGTTTTTGATAGTTTGGGCCCTATTGAATAATGAATGTTTTGAATTTTCTCCAAAAGTAAAGTAGTTGCAAACTCATCCTTTTAGAAACTTGTTTGGGCTGTTGAGAGGAGTAAAAAACCATCAAAAATTTCAATCCTGCATGATTCTACCAAGAAATGTGATTCTTCATTCAAAACGCTGGTTTTTGCTATTGGGCTCTATTGAATAATGAATGTTTTGAATTTTCTCCAAAAGTAAAGTAGTTGCAAACTCATGCTTTTAGAGACTTGTTTGGGCTCATGAGAGGAGTAGAAAAACATCAAAAATTTCAGTCCTGCATGATTCTACCAAGATATGTGTGTTCATTGAAACCGCTGGTTTTTGATAGTTTGGGCCCTATTGAATAATGAATGTTTTGAATTTTCTCCAAAAGTAAAGTAGTTGCAAACTCATCCTTTTAGAAACTTGTTTGGGCTGTTGAGAGGAGTAAAAAACCATCAAAAATTTCAATCCTGCATGATTTTACCAAGAGATGTGATTCTTCATTCAAAACCTGATTTTTGCTATTGGGCTCTATTGAATAGTGAATGTTTTGAATTTTCTCCAAAAGTAAAGTAGTTGCAAACTCATGCTTTTAGAGACTTGTTTGGGCTCATGAGAGGAGTAGAAAAACATCAAAAATTTCAGTCCTGCATGATTCTACCAAGAAATGTGTGTTCATTCAAACCGCTGGTTTTTGATAGTTTTGGCCCTATTGAATAATGAATGTTTTGAATTTTCTCCAAAAGTAAAGTAGTTGCAAACTCATCCTTTTAGAAACTTGTTTGGGCTGTTGAGAGGAGTAAAAAACCATCAAAAATTTCAATCCTGCATGATTCTACCAAGAAATGTGATTCTTCATTCAAAACGCTGGTTTTTGCTATTGGGCTCTATTGAATAATGAATGTTTTGAATTTTCTCCAAAAGTAAAGTAGTTGCAAACTCATGCTTTTAGAGACTTGTTTGGGCTCATGAGAGGAGTAGAAAAACATCAAAAATTTCAGTCCTGCATGATTCTACCAAGAAATGTGTGTTCATTGAAACCGCTGGTTTTTGATAGTTTGGGCCCTATTGAATAATGAATGTTTTGAATTTTCTCCAAAAGTAAAGTAGTTGCAAACTCATCCTTTTAGAAACTTGTTTGGGCTGTTGAGAGGAGTAAAAAACCATCAAAAATTTCAATCCTGCATGATTTTACCAAGAAATGTGATTCTTTATTCAAAACCTGATTTTTGCTATAGGGCTCTATTGAATAGTGAATGTTTTGAATTTTCTCCAAAAGTAAAGTAGTTGCAAACTCATCCTTTTAGAAACTTGTTTGGGCTGTTGAGAGGAGTAAAAAACCATCAAAAATTTCAATCCTGCATGATTTTACCAAGAAATGTGATTCTTCATTCAAAACCTGATTTTTGCTATTGGGCTCTATTGAATAGTGAATGTTTTGAATTTTCTCCAAAAGTAAAGTAGTTGCAAACTCATGCTTTTAGAGACTTGTTTGGGCTCATGAGAGGAGTAGAAAAACATCAAAAATTTCAGTCCTGCATGATTCTACCAAGAAATGTGTGTTCATTGAAACCGCTGGTTTTTGATAGTTTGGGCCCTATTGAATAATGAATGTTTTGAATTTTCTCCAAAAGTAAAGTAGTTGCAAACTCATCCTTTTAGAAACTTGTTTGGGCTGTTGAGAGGAGTAAAAAACCATCAAAAATTTCAATCCTGCATGATTCTACCAAGAAATGTGATTCTTCATTCAAAACGCTGGTTTTTGCTATTGGGCTCTATTGAATAATGAATGTTTTGAATTTTCTCCAAAAGTAAAGTAGTTGCAAACTCATGCTTTTAGAGACTTGTTTGGGCTCATGAGAGGAGTAGAAAAACATCAAAAATTTCAGTCCTGCATGATTCTACCAAGAAATGTGTGTTCATTGAAACCGCTGGTTTTTGATAGTTTGGGCCCTATTGAATAATGAATGTTTTGAATTTTCTCCAAAAGTAAAGTAGTTGCAAACTCATCCTTTTAGAAACTTGTTTGGGCTGTTGAGAGGAGTAAAAAACCATCAAAAATTTCAATCCTGCATGATTTTACCAAGAAATGTGATTCTTCATTCAAAACCTGATTTTTGCTATTGGGCTCTATTGAATAGTGAATGTTTTGAATTTTCTCCAAAAGTAAAGTACTTGCAAACTCATGCTTTTAGAGACTTGTTTGGGCTCATGAGAGGAGTAGAAAAACATCAAAAATTTCAGTCCTGCATGATTCTACCAAAAAATGTGTGTTCATTGAAACCACTGTTTTTTGATAGTTTGGGCCCTATTGAATAATGAATGTTTTGAATTTTCTCCAAAAGTAAAGTAGTTGCAAACTCATCCTTTTAGAAACTTGTTTGGGCTGTTGAGAGGAGTAAAAAACCATCAAAAATTTCAATCCTGCATGATTTTACCAAGAAATGTGATTCTTCATTCAAAACCTGATTTTTGCTATTGGGCTCTATTGAATAGTGAATGTTTTGAATTTTCTCCAAAAGTAAAGTAGTTGCAAACTCATGCTTTTAGAGACTTGTTTGGGCTCATGAGAGGAGTAGAAAAACATCAAAAATTTCAGTCCTGCATGATTCTACCAAGAAATGTGTGTTCATTCAAACCGCTGGTTTTTGATAGTTTGGGCCCTATTGAATAATGAATGTTTTGAATTTTCTCCAAAAGTAAAGTAGTTGCAAACTCATCCTTTTAGAAACTTGTTTGGGCTGTTGAGAGGAGTAAAAAACCATCAAAAATTTCAATCCTGCATGATTCTACCAAGAAATGTGATTCTTCATTCAAAACGCTGGTTTTTGCTATTGGGCTCTATTGAATAATGAATGTTTTGAATTTTCTCCAAAAGTAAAGTAGTTGCAAACTCATGCTTTTAGAGACTCTTTTAGAGACTTGTTTGGGCTCATGAGAGGAGTAGAAAAACATCAAAAATTTCAGTCCTGCATGATTCTACCAAGAAATGTGTGTTCATTGAAACCGCTGGTTTTTGATAGTTTGGGCCCTATTGAATAATGAATGTTTTGAATTTTCTCCAAAAGTAAAGTAGTTGCAAACTCATCCTTTTAGAAACTTGTTTGGGCTTTTGAGAGGAGTAAAAAACCATCAAAAATTTCAATCCTGCATGATTCTACCAAAAAATGTGATTCTTCATTCAAAACGCTGGTTTTTGCTATTGGGCTCTATTGAATAATGAATGTTTTGAATTTTCTCCAAAAGTAAAGTAGTTGCAAACTCATCCTTTTAGAGACTTGTTTGGGCTCATGAGAGGAGTAGAAAAAAATCAAAAAT
Organism: Dendrobates tinctorius; assembly: GCF_039654945.1. NCBI lineage: Eukaryota > Metazoa > Chordata > Amphibia > Anura > Dendrobatidae > Dendrobates > Dendrobates tinctorius. The sequence continues at coordinate 1,600,103 of NW_027362076.1, forward strand.
TTCAGTCCTGCAAGATTCTACCAAGAAATGTGTGTTCATTCAAACCGCTGGTTTTTGATATTTTGGGCCCTATTGAATAATGAATGTTTTGAATTTTCTCCAAAAGTAAAGTAGTTGCAAACTCATCCTTTTAGAAACTTGTTTGGGCTGTTGAGAGGAGTAAAAAACCATCAAAAATTTCAATCCTGCATGATTCTACCAAGAAATGTGATTCTTCATTGAAAACCTGATTTTTGCTATTGGGCTCTATTGAATAATGAATGTTTTGAATTTTCTCCAAAAGTAAAGTAGTTGCAAACTCATGCTTTTAGAGACTTGTTTGGGCTCATGAGAGGAGTAGAAAAACATCAAAAATTTCAGTCCTGCATGATTCTACCAAGAAATGTATGTTCATTCAAACCGCTGGTTTTTGATAGTTTGGGCCCTATTGAATAATGAATGTTTTGAATTTTCTCCAAAAGTAAAGTAGTTGCAAACTCATCCTTTTAGAAACTTGTTTGGGCTGTTGAGAGGAGTAAAAAACCATCAAAAATTTAAATCCTGCATGATTTTACCAAGAAATGTGATTCTTCATTCAAAACCTGATTTTTGCTATTGGGCTCTATTGAATGGTGAATGTTTTGAATTTTCTCCAAAAGTAAAGTAGTTGCAAACTCATCCTTTTAGAAACTTGTTTGGGCTGTTGAGAGGAGTAAAAAACCATCAAAAATTTCAATCCTGCATGATTCTACCAAGAAATGTGATTCTTCATTCAAAACGCTGGTTTTTGCTATTGGGCTCTATTGAATAATGAATGTTTTGAATTTTCTCCAAAAGTAAAGTAGTTGCAAACTCATGCTTTTAGAGACTTGTTTGGGCTCATGAGAGGAGTAGAAAAACATCAAAAATTTCAGTCCTGCATGATTCTACCAAGAAATGTGTGTTCATTGAAACCGCTGGTTTTTGATAGTTTGGGCCCTATTGAATAATGAATGTTTTGAATTTTCTCCAAAAGTAAAGTAGTTGCAAACTCATCCTTTTAGAAACTTGTTTGGGCTGTTGAGAGGAGTAAAAAACCATCAAAAATTTCAATCCTGCATGATTTTACTAAGAAATGTGATTCTTCATTCAAAACCTGATTTTTGCTATTGGGCTCTATTGAATAGTGAATGTTTTGAATTTTCTCCAAAAGTAAAGTACTTGCAAACTCATGCTTTTAGAGACTTGTTTGGGCTCATGAGAGGAGTAGAAAAACATCAAAAATTTCAGTCCTGCATGATTCTACCAAGAAATGTGTGTTCATTGAAACCACTGGTTTTTGATAGTTTGGGCCCTATTGAATAATGAATGTTTTGAATTTTCTCCAAAAGTAAAGTAGTTGCAAACTCATCCTTTTAGAAACTTGTTTGGGCTGTTGAGAGGAGTAAAAAACCATCAAAAATTTCAATCCTGCATGATTTTACCAAGAAATGTGATTCTTCATTCAAAACCTGATTTTTGCTATTGGGCTCTATTGAATAGTGAATGTTTTGAATTTTCTCCAAAAGTAAAGTAGTTGCAAACTCATGCTTTTAGAGACTTGTTTGGGCTCATGAGAGGAGTAGAAAAACATCAAAAATTTCAGTCCTGCATGATTCTACCAAGAAATGTGTGTTCATTGAAACCGCTGGTTTTTGATAGTTTGGGCCCTATTGAATAATGAATGTTTTGAATTTTCTCCAAAAGTAAAGAAGTTGCAAACTCATCCTTTTAGAAACTTGTTTGGGCTGTTGAGAGGAGTAAAAAACCATCAAAAATTTCAATCCTGCATGATTTTACCAAGAAATGTGATTCTTCATTCAAAACCTGATTTTTGCTATTGGGCTCTATTGAATAGTGAATGTTTTGAATTTTCTCCAAAAGTAAAGTAGTTGCAAACTCATGCTTTTAGAGACTTGTTTGGGCTCATGAGAGGAGTAGAAAAACATCAAAAATTTCAGTCCTGCATGATTCTACCAAGAAATGTGTGTTCATTCAAACCGCTGGTTTTTGATAGTTTGGGCCCTATTGAATAATGAATGTTTTGAATTTTCTCCAAAAGTAAAGTAGTTGCAAACTCATCCTTTTAGAAACTTGTTTGGGCTGTTGAGAGGAGTAAAAAACCATCAAAAATTTCAATCCTGCATGATTTTACCAAGAAATGTGATTCTTCATTCAAAACCTGATTTTTGCTATTGGGCTCTATTGAATGGTGAATGTTTTGAATTTTCTCCAAAAGTAAAGTAGTTGCAAACTCATGCTTTTAGATACTTGTTTGGGCTCATGAGAGGAGTAGAAAAACATCAAAAATTTCAGTCCTGCATGATTCTACCAAGAAATGTGTGTTCATTGAAACCGCTGGTTTTTGATAGTTTGGGCCCTATTGAATAATGAATGTTTTGAATTTTCTCCAAAAGTAAAGTAGTTGCAAACTCATCCTTTTAGAAACTTGTTTGGGCTGTTGAGAGGAGTAAAAAACCATCAAAAATTTCAATCCTGCATGATTTTACCAAGAAATGTGATTCTTCATTCAAAACCTGATTTTTGCTATTGGTCTCTATTGAATAGTGAATGTTTTGAATTTTCTCCAAAAGTAAAGTAGTTGCAAACTCATGCTTTTAGAGACTTGTTTGGGCTCATGAGAGGAGTAGAAAAACATCAAAAATTTCAGTCCTGCATGATTCTACCAAGAAATGTGTGTTCATTGAAACCGCTGGTTTTTGATAGTTTGGGCCCTATTGAATAATGAATGTTTTGAATTTTCTCCAAAAGTAAAGTAGTTGCAAACTCATCCTTTTAGAAACTTGTTTGGGCTGTTGAGAGGAGTAAAAAACCATCAAAAATTTCAATCCTGCATGATTTTACCAAGAAATGTGATTCTTCATTCAAAACCTGATTTTTGCTATTGGGCTCTATTGAATAGTGAATGTTTTGAATTTTCTCCAAAAGTAAAGTAGTTGCAAACTCATGCTTTTAGAGACTTGTTTGGGCTCATGAGAGGAGTAGAAAAACATCAAAAATTTCAGTCCTGCATGATTCTACCAAGAAATGTGTGTTCATTGAAACCGCTGGTTTTTGATAGTTTGGGCCCTATTGAATAATGAATGTTTTGAATTTTCTCCAAAAGTAAAGTAGTTGCAAACTCATCCTTTTAGAAACTTGTTTGGGCTGTTGAGAGGAGTAAAAAACCATCAAAAATTTCAATCCTGCATGATTCTACCAAGAAATGTGATTCTTCATTCAAAACGCTGGTTTTTGCTATTGGGCTCTATTGAATAATGAATGTTTTGAATTTTCTCCAAAAGTAAAGTAGTTGCAAACTCATGCTTTTAGAGACTTGTTTGGGCTCATGAGAGGAGTAGAAAAACATCAAAAATTTCAGTCCTGCATGATTCTACCAAGAAATGTGTGTTCATTCAAACCGCTGGTTTTTGATAGTTTGGGCCCTATTGAATAATGAATGTTTTGAATTTTCTCCAAAAGTAAAGTAGTTGCAAACTCATCCTTTTAGAAACTTGTTTGGGCTGTTGAGAGGAGTAAAAAACCATCAAAAATTTCAATCCTGCATGATTCTACCAAGAAATGTGATTCTTCATTCAAAACGCTGGTTTTTGCTATTGGGCTCTATTGAATAATGAATGTTTTGAATTTTCTCCAAAAGTAAAGTAGTTGCAAACTCATGCTTTTAGAGACTTGTTTGGGCTCATGAGAGGAGTAGAAAACCATCAAATATTTCAGTCCTGCATGATTCTACAAAGAAATGTGTGTTCATTGAAACCGCTGGTTTTTGATAGTTTGGGCCCTATTGAATAATGAATGTTTTGAATTTTCTCCAAAAGTAAAGTAGTTGCAAACTCATCCTTTTAGAAACTTGTTTGGGCTGTTGAGAGGAGTAAAAAACCATCAAAAATTTCAATCCTGCATGATTTTACCAAGAAATGTGATTCTTCATTCAAAACCTGATTTTTGCTATTGGGCTCTATTGAATAGTGAATGTTTTGAATTTTCTCCAAAAGTAAAGTACTTGCAAACTCATGCTTTTAGAGACTTGTTTGGGCTCATGAGAGGAGTAGAAAAACATCAAAAATTTCAGTCCTGCATGATTCTACCAAGAAATGTGTGTTCATTGAAACCACTGGTTTTTGATAGTTTGGGCCCTATTGAATAATGAATGTTTTGAATTTTCTCCAAAAGTAAAGTAGTTGCAAACTCATCCTTTTAGAAACTTGTTTGGGCTGTTGAGAGGAGTAAAAAACCATCAAAAATTTCAATCCTGCATGATTCTACCAAGAAATGTGATTCTTCATTCAAAACGCTGGTTTTTGCTATTGGGCTCTATTGAATAATGAATGTTTTGAATTTTCTCCAAAAGTAAAGTAGTTGCAAACTCATGCTTTTAGAGACTTGTTTGGGCTCATGAGAGGAGTAGAAAAACATCAAAAATTTCAGTCCTGCATGATTCTACCAAGATATGTGTGTTCATTGAAACCGCTGGTTTTTGATAGTTTGGGCCCTATTGAATAATGAATGTTTTGAATTTTCTCCAAAAGTAAAGTAGTTGCAAACTCATCCTTTTAGAAACTTGTTTGGGCTGTTGAGAGGAGTAAAAAACCATCAAAAATTTCAATCCTGCATGATTTTACCAAGAGATGTGATTCTTCATTCAAAACCTGATTTTTGCTATTGGGCTCTATTGAATAGTGAATGTTTTGAATTTTCTCCAAAAGTAAAGTAGTTGCAAACTCATGCTTTTAGAGACTTGTTTGGGCTCATGAGAGGAGTAGAAAAACATCAAAAATTTCAGTCCTGCATGATTCTACCAAGAAATGTGTGTTCATTCAAACCGCTGGTTTTTGATAGTTTTGGCCCTATTGAATAATGAATGTTTTGAATTTTCTCCAAAAGTAAAGTAGTTGCAAACTCATCCTTTTAGAAACTTGTTTGGGCTGTTGAGAGGAGTAAAAAACCATCAAAAATTTCAATCCTGCATGATTCTACCAAGAAATGTGATTCTTCATTCAAAACGCTGGTTTTTGCTATTGGGCTCTATTGAATAATGAATGTTTTGAATTTTCTCCAAAAGTAAAGTAGTTGCAAACTCATGCTTTTAGAGACTTGTTTGGGCTCATGAGAGGAGTAGAAAAACATCAAAAATTTCAGTCCTGCATGATTCTACCAAGAAATGTGTGTTCATTGAAACCGCTGGTTTTTGATAGTTTGGGCCCTATTGAATAATGAATGTTTTGAATTTTCTCCAAAAGTAAAGTAGTTGCAAACTCATCCTTTTAGAAACTTGTTTGGGCTGTTGAGAGGAGTAAAAAACCATCAAAAATTTCAATCCTGCATGATTTTACCAAGAAATGTGATTCTTCATTCAAAACCTGATTTTTGCTATAGGGCTCTATTGAATAGTGAATGTTTTGAATTTTCTCCAAAAGTAAAGTAGTTGCAAACTCATGCTTTTAGAGACTTGTTTGGGCTCATGAGAGGAGTAGAAAAACATCAAAAATTTCAGTCCTGCATGATTCTACCAAGAAATGTGTGTTCATTGAAACCACTGGTTTTTGACAGTTTGGGCCCTATTGAATAATGAATGTTTTGAATTTTCTCCAAAAGTAAAGTAGTTGCAAACTCATCCTTTTAGAAACTTGTTTGGGCTGTTGAGAGGAGTAAAAAACCAACAAAAATTTCAATCCTGCATGATTTTACCAAGAAATGTGATTCTTCATTCAAAACCTGATTTTTGCTATTGGGCTCTATTGAATAGTGAATGTTTTGAATTTTCTCCAAAAGTAAAGTAGTTGCAAACTCATGCTTTTAGAGACTTGTTTGGGCTCATGAGAGGAGTAGAAAAACATCAAAAATTTCAGTCCTGCATGATTCTACCAAGAAATGTGTGTTCATTGAAACCGCTGGTTTTTGATAGTTTGGGCCCTATTGAATAATGAATGTTTTGAATTTTCTCCAAAAGTAAAGTAGTTGCAAACTCATCCTTTTAGAAACTTGTTTGGGCTGTTGAGAGGAGTAAAAAACCATCAAAAATTTCAATCCTGCATGATTCTACCAAGAAATGTGATTCTTCATTCAAAACGCTGGTTTTTCCTATTGGGCTCTATTGAATAATGAATGTTTTGAATTTTCTCCAAAAGTAAAGTAGTTGCAAACTCATGCTTTTAGAGACTTGTTTGGGCTCATGAGAGGAGTAGAAAAACATCAAAAATGTCAGTCCTGCTTGATTCTACCAAGTAATGTGTGTTCATTGAAACCGCTGGTTTTTGATAGTTTGGGCCCTATTGAATAATGAATGTTTTGAATTTTCTCCAAAAGTAAAGTAGTTGCAAACTCATCCTTTTAGAAACTTGTTTGGGCTGTTGAGAGGAGTAAAAAACCATCAAAAATTTCAATCCTGCATGATTTTACCAAGAAATGTGATTCTTCATTCAAAACCTGATTTTTGCTATTGGGCTCTATTGAATAGTGAATGTTTTGAATTTTCTCCAAAAGTAAAGTACTTGCAAACTCATGCTTTTAGAGACTTGTTTGGGCTCATGAGAGGAGTAGAAAAACATCAAAAATTTCAGTCCTGCATGATTCTACCAAAAAATGTGTGTTCATTGAAACCACTGTTTTTTGATAGTTTGGGCCCTATTGAATAATGAATGTTTTGAATTTTCTCCAAAAGTAAAGTAGTTGCAAACTCATCCTTTTAGAAACTTGTTTGGGCTGTTGAGAGGAGTAAAAAACCATCAAAAATTTCAATCCTGCATGATTTTACCAAGAAATGTGATTCTTCATTCAAAACCTGATTTTTGCTATTGGGCTCTATTGAATAGTGAATGTTTTGAATTTTCTCCAAAAGTAAAGTAGTTGCAAACTCATGCTTTTAGAGACTTGTTTGGGCTCATGAGAGGAGTAGAAAAACATCAAAAATTTCAGTCCTGCATGATTCTACCAAGAAATGTGTGTTCATTCAAACCGCTGGTTTTTGATAGTTTTGGCCCTATTGAATAATGAATGTTTTGAATTTTCTCCAAAAGTAAAGTAGTTGCAAACTCATCCTTTTAGAAACTTGTTTGGGCTGTTGAGAGGAGTAAAAAACCATCAAAAATTTCAATCCTGCATGATTCTACCAAGAAATGTGATTCTTCATTCAAAACGCTGGTTTTTGCTATTGGGCTCTATTGAATAATGAATGTTTTGAATTTTCTCCAAAAGTAAAGTAGTTGCAAACTCATGCTTTTAGAGACTTGTTTGGGCTCATGAGAGGAGTAGAAAAACATCAAAAATTTCAGTCCTGCATGATTCTACCAAGAAATGTGTGTTCATTGAAACCGCTGGTTTTTGATAGTTTGGGCCCTATTGAATAATGAATGTTTTGAATTTTCTCCAAAAGTAAAGTAGTTGCAAACTCATCCTTTTAGAAACTTGTTTGGGCTGTTGAGAGGAGTAAAAAACCATCAAAAATTTCAATCCTGCATGATTTTACCAAGAAATGTGATTCTTCATTCAAAACCTGATTTTTGCTATAGGGCTCTATTGAATAGTGAATGTTTTGAATTTTCTCCAAAAGTAAAGTAGTTGCAAACTCATGCTTTTAGAGACTTGTTTGGGCTCATGAGAGGAGTAGAAAAACATCAAAAATTTCAGTCCTGCATGATTCTACCAAGAAATGTGTGTTCATTGAAACCACTGGTTTTTGACAGTTTGGGCCCTATTGAATAATGAATGTTTTGAATTTTCTCCAAAAGTAAAGTAGTTGCAAACTCATCCTTTTAGAAACTTGTTTGGGCTGTTGAGAGGAGTAAAAAACCAACAAAAATTTCAATCCTGCATGATTTTACCAAGAAATGTGATTCTTCATTCAAAACCTGATTTTTGCTATTGGGCTCTATTGAATAGTGAATGTTTTGAATTTTCTCCAAAAGTAAAGTAGTTGCAAACTCATGCTTTTAGAGACTTGTTTGGGCTCATGAGAGGAGTAGAAAAACATCAAAAATTTCAGTCCTGCATGATTCTACCAAGAAATGTGTGTTCATTGAAACCGCTGGTTTTTGATAGTTTGGGCCCTATTGAATAATGAATGTTTTGAATTTTCTCCAAAAGTAAAGTAGTTGCAAACTCATCCTTTTAGAAACTTGTTTGGGCTGTTGAGAGGAGTAAAAAACCATCAAAAATTTCAATCCTGCATGATTCTACCAAGAAATGTGATTCTTCATTCAAAACGCTGGTTTTTCCTATTGGGCTCTATTGAATAATGAATGTTTTGAATTTTCTCCAAAAGTAAAGTAGTTGCAAACTCATGCTTTTAGAGACTTGTTTGGGCTCATGAGAGGAGTAGAAAAACATCAAAAATGTCAGTCCTGCTTGATTCTACCAAGTAATGTGTGTTCATTGAAACCGCTGGTTTTTGATAGTTTGGGCCCTATTGAATAATGAATGTTTTGAATTTTCTCCAAAAGTAAAGTAGTTGCAAACTCATCCTTTTAGAAACTTGTTTGGGCTGTTGAGAGGAGTAAAAAACCATCAAAAATTTCAATCCTGCATGATTTTACCAAGAAATGTGATTCTTCATTCAAAACCTGATTTTTGCTATTGGGCTCTATTGAATAGTGAATGTTTTGAATTTTCTCCAAAAGTAAAGTACTTGCAAACTCATGCTTTTAGAGACTTGTTTGGGCTCATGAGAGGAGTAGAAAAACATCAAAAATTTCAGTCCTGCATGATTCTACCAAAAAATGTGTGTTCATTGAAACCACTGTTTTTTGATAGTTTGGGCCCTATTGAATAATGAATGTTTTGAATTTTCTCCAAAAGTAAAGTAGTTGCAAACTCATCCTTTTAGAAACTTGTTTGGGCTGTTGAGAGGAGTAAAAAACCATCAAAAATTTCAATCCTGCATGATTTTACCAAGAAATGTGATTCTTCATTCAAAACCTGATTTTTGCTATTGGGCTCTATTGAATAGTGAATGTTTTGAATTTTCTCCAAAAGTAAAGTAGTTGCAAACTCATGCTTTTAGAGACTTGTTTGGGCTCATGAGAGGAGTAGAAAAACATCAAAAATTTCAGTCCTGCATGATTCTACCAAGAAATGTGTGTTCATTCAAACCGCTGGTTTTTGATAGTTTGGGCCCTATTGAATAATGAATGTTTTGAATTTTCTCCAAAAGTAAAGTAGTTGCAAACTCATCCTTTTAGAAACTTGTTTGGGCTGTTGAGAGGAGTAAAAAACCATCAAAAATTTCAATCCTGCATGATTCTACCAAGAAATGTGATTCTTCATTCAAAACGCTGGTTTTTGCTATTGGGCTCTATTGAATAATGAATGTTTTGAATTTTCTCCAAAAGTAAAGTAGTTGCAAACTCATGCTTTTAGAGACTCTTTTAGAGACTTGTTTGGGCTCATGAGAGGAGTAGAAAAACATCAAAAATTTCAGTCCTGCATGATTCTACCAAGAAATGTGTGTTCATTGAAACCGCTGGTTTTTGATAGTTTGGGCCCTATTGAATAATGAATGTTTTGAATTTTCTCCAAAAGTAAAGTAGTTGCAAACTCATCCTTTTAGAAACTTGTTTGGGCTGTTGAGAGGAGTAAAAAACCATCAAAAATTTCAATCCTGCATGATTTTACCAAGAAATGTGATTCTTCATTCAAAACCTGATTTTTGCTATTGGGCTCTATTGAATAGTGAATGTTTTGAATTTTCTCCAAAAGTAAAGTAGTTGCAAACTCATGCTTTTAGAGACTTGTTTGGGCTCATGAGAGGAGTAGAAAAACATCAAAAATTTCAGTCCTGCATGATTCTACCAAGAAATGTGTGCTCATTCAAACCTCTGGTTTTTGATAGTTTGGGCCCTATTGAATAATGAATGTTTTGAATTTTCTCCAAAAGTAAAGTAGTTGTAAACTCATCCTTTTAGAAACTTGTTTGGGCTTTTGAGAGGAGTAAAAAACCATCAAAAATTTCAATCCTGCATGATTCTACCAAAAAATGTGATTCTTCATTCAAAACGCTGGTTTTTGCTATTGGGCTCTATTGAATAATGAATGTTTTGAATTTTCTCCAAAAGTAAAGTAGTTGCAAACTCATCCTTTTAGAGACTTGTTTGGGCTCATGAGAGGAGTAGAAAAAAATCAAAAATTTCAGTCCTGCAAGATTCTACCAAGAAATGTGTGTTCATTCAAACCGCTGGTTTTTGATATTTTGGGCCCTATTGAATAATGAATGTTTTGAATTTTCTCCAAAAGTAAAGTAGTTGCAAACTCATCCTTTTAGAAACTTGTTTGGGCTGTTGAGAGGAGTAAAAAACCATCAAAAATTTCAATCCTGCATGATTCTACCAAGAAATGTGATTCTTCATTGAAAACCTGATTTTTGCTATTGGGCTCTATTGAATAATGAATGTTTTGAATTTTCTCCAAAAGTAAAGTAGTTGCAAACTCATGCTTTTAGAGACTTGTTTGGGCTCATAAGAGGAGTAGAAAAACATCAAAAATTTCAGTCCTGCATGATTCTACCAAGAAATGTATGTTCATTCAAACCGCTGGTTTTTGATAGTTTGGGCCCTATTGAATAATGAATGTTTTGAATTTTCTCCAAAAGTAAAGTAGTTGCAAACTCATCCTTTTAGAAACTTGTTTGGGCTGTTGAGAGGAGTAAAAAACCATCAAAAATTTCAATCCTGCATGATTTTAACAAGAAATGTGATTCTTCATTCAAAACCTGATTTTTGCTATTGGGCTCTATTGAATAGTGAATGTTTTGAATTTTCTCCAAAAGAAAAGTAGTTGCAAACTCATGCTTTTAGAGACTTGTTTGGGCTCATGAGAGGAGTAGAAAAACATCAAAAATTTCAGTCCTGCATGATTCTACCAAGAAATGTGTGTTCATTCAAACCTCTGGTTTTTGATAGTTTGGGCCCTATTGAATAATGAATGTTTTGAATTTTCTCCAAAAGTAAAGTAGTTGCAAACTCATCCTTTTAGAAACTTGTTTGGGCTTTTGAGAGAAGTAAAAAACCATCAAAAATTTCAATCCTGCATGATTTTACCAAGAAATGTGATTCTTCATTCAAAACCTGATTTTTGCTATTGGGCTCTATTGAATAGTGAATGTTTTGAATTTTCTCCAAAAGTAAAGTACTTGCAAACTCATGCTTTTAGAGACTTGTTTGGGCTCATGAGAGGAGTAGAAAAACATCAAAAATTTCAGTCCTGCATGATTCTACCAAGAAATGTGTGTTCATTGAAACCACTGGTTTTTGACAGTTTGGGCCTTATTGAATAATGAATGTTTTGAATTTTCTCCAAAAGTAAAGTAGTTGCAAACTCATCCTTTTAGAAACTTGTTTGGGCTGTTGAGAGGAGTAAAAAACCAACAAAAATTTCAATCCTGCATGATTTTACCAAGAAATGTGATTCTTCATTCAAAACCTGATTTTTGCTATTGGGTTCTATTGAATAGTGAATGTTTTGAATTTTCTCCAAAAGTAAAGTAGTTGCAAACTCATGCTTTTATTTTCCAATAATCTTTATTAGAGTTTTAAGAATTTTTATAAGGGTAGGGAAGGAATACAAGAACAAAGGATAGGGTGGGGAAACCGAAATACCCTGTGAAGACAGGGAAGACCCCCAAAAATGGGGGAATAGGCAGACTATATACGTATCACATCAGAGATCACAAAGTATTAGCTTAAGAAATGCAAGTGATCTTTTAAGTGATCATCGAGTTAGATGAGTAGAAATAAAATCAGTACACAAAATTATGTTATAATTTTACATATCTGTGTTAACTAATAAAAGCAACAAACTCGACGTTACTATCCAGTTGCGTCCTTTTGGTTTTAAACTCTTCGTATCAATACCTGCAAAAAAAAACAATTATTCACATTTGCCTCCAATGTGTTAATTAACAGACATATATAAAGTAGAGTATAGGAGGTATATAGCCTGCCCCGTCCGGGAAATCCAGTGATGCCCCTGGGACCGATTGGGGGTAATGTCCGGTTCAATTCCAGAATATTAGAAAAGTGTAAAACAATAGCAGTAAAGACCAATATGAGAACTGAAGCCTGTGTAAATAGTAAGTTGAGTTCTTTCATTCATGATGATAGTCCGAGTTGAGAGAAGAAGAGATTTTGCGGAGAATCTTGGAAATCTTAATTCCAGCGCATCAAACTCATGCTTTTAGAGACTTGTTTGGGCTCATGAGAGGAGTAGAAAAACATCAAAAATTTCAGTCCTGCATGATTCTACCAAGAAATGTGTGTTCATTCAAACCGCTGGTTTTTGATAGTTTGGGCCCTATTGAATAATGAATGTTTTGAATTTTCTCCAAAAGTAAAGTAGTTGCAAACTCATCCTTTTAGAAACTTGTTTGGGCTGTTGAGAGGAGTAAAAAACCATCAAAAATTTCAATCCTGCATGATTCTACCAAGAAATGTGATTCTTCATTCAAAACGCTGGTTTTTGCTATTGGGCTCTATTGAATAATGAATGTTTTGAATTTTCTCCAAAAGTAAAGTAGTTGCAAACTCATTCTTTTAGAGACTTGTTTGGGCTCATGAGAGAAGTAGAAAAACATCAAATATTTCAGTCCTGCATGATTCTACAAAGAAATGTGTGTTCATTGAAACCGCTGGTTTTTGATAGTTTGGGCCCTATTGAATAATGAATGTTTTGAATTTTCTCCAAAAGTAAAGTAGTTGCAAACTCATCCTTTTAGAAACTTGTTTGGGCTGTTGAGAGGAGTAAAAAACCATCAAAAATTTCAATCCTGCATGATTTTACCAAGAAATGTGATTCTTCATTCAAAACCTGATTTTTGCTATTGGGCTCTATTGAATAGTGAATGTTTTGAATTTTCTCCAAAAGTAAAGTACTTGCAAACTCATGCTTTTAGAGACTTGTTTGGGCTCATGAGAGGAGTAGAAAAACATCAAAAATTTCAGTCCTGCATGATTCTACCAAGAAATGTGTGTTCATTGAAACCACTGGTTTTTGATAGTTTGGGCCCTATTGAATAATGAATGTTTTGAATTTTCTCCAAAAGTAAAGTAGTTGCAAACTCATCCTTTTAGAAACTTGTTTGGGCTGTTGAGAGGAGTAAAAAACCATCAAAAATTTCAATCCTGCATGATTTTACCAAGAAATGTGATTCTTCATTCAAAACCTGATTTTTTCTATTGGGCTCTATTGAATAGTGAATGTTTTGAATTTTCTCCAAAAGTAAAGTAGTTGCAAACTCATGCTTTTAGAGACTTGTTTGGGCTCATGAGAGGAGTAGAAAAACATCAAAAATTTCAGTCCTGCATGATTCTACCAAGAAATGTGTGTTCATTGAAACCGCTGGTTTTTGATAGTTTGGGCCCTATTGAATAATGAATGTTTTGAATTTTCTCCAAAAGTAAAGTAGTTGCAAACTCATCCTTTTAGAAACTTGTTTGGGCTGTTGAGAGGAGTAAAAAACCATCAAAAATTTCAATCCTGCATGATTCTACCAAGAAATGTGATTCTTCATTCAAAACGCTGGTTTTTGCTATTGGGCTCTATTGAATAATGAATGTTTTGAATTTTCTCCAAAAGTAAAGTAGTTGCAAACTCATGCTTTTAGAGACTCTTTTAGAGACTTGTTTGGGCTCATGAGAGGAGTAGAAAAACATCAAAAATTTCAGTCCTGCATGATTCTACCAAGAAATGTGTGTTCATTGAAACCGCTGGTTTTTGATAGTTTGGGCCCTATTGAATAATGAATGTTTTGAATTTTCTCCAAAAGTAAAGTAGTTGCAAACTCATCCTTTTAGAAACTTGTTTGGGCTGTTGAGAGGAGTAAAAAACCATCAAAAATTTCAATCCTGCATGATTTTACCAAGAAATGTGATTCTTCATTCAAAACCTGATTTTTGCTATTGGGCTCTATTGAATAGTGAATGTTTTGAATTTTCTCCAAAAGTAAAGTAGTTGCAAACTCATGCTTTTAGAGACTTGTTTGGGCTCATGAGAGGAGTAGAAAAACATCAAAAATTTCAGTCCTGCATGATTCTACCAAGAAATGTGTGCTCATTCAAACCTCTGGTTTTTGATAGTTTGGGCCCTATTGAATAATGAATGTTTTGAATTTTCTCCAAAAGTAAAGTAGTTGTAAACTCATCCTTTTAGAAACTTGTTTGGGCTTTTGAGAGGAGTAAAAAACCATCAAAAATTTCAATCCTGCATGATTCTACCAAAAAATGTGATTCTTCATTCAAAACGCTGGTTTTTGCTATTGGGCTCTATTGAATAATGAATGTTTTGAATTTTCTCCAAAAGTAAAGTAGTTGCAAACTCATCCTTTTAGAGACTTGTTTGGGCTCATGAGAGGAGTAGAAAAAAATCAAAAATTTCAGTCCTGCAAGATTCTACCAAGAAATGTGTGTTCATTCAAACCGCTGGTTTTTGATATTTTGGGCCCTATTGAATAATGAATGTTTTGAATTTTCTCCAAAAGTAAAGTAGTTGCAAACTCATCCTTTTAGAAACTTGTTTGGGCTGTTGAGAGGAGTAAAAAACCATCAAAAATTTCAATCCTGCATGATTCTACCAAGAAATGTGATTCTTCATTGAAAACCTGATTTTTGCTATTGGGCTCTATTGAATAATGAATGTTTTGAATTTTCTCCAAAAGTAAAGTAGTTGCAAACTCATGCTTTTAGAGACTTGTTTGGGCTCATGAGAGGAGTAGAAAAACATCAAAAATTTCAGTCCTGCATGATTCTACCAAGAAATGTGTGTTCATTGAAACCGCTGGTTTTTGATAGTTTGGGCCCTATTGAATAATAAATGATTTGAATTTTCTCCAAAAGTAAAGTAGTTGCAAACTCATCCTTTTAGAAACTTGTTTGGGCTGTTGAGAGGAGTAAAAAACCATCAAAAATTTCAATCCTGCATGATTCTACCAAGAAATGTGATTCTTCATTGAAAACCTGATTTTTGCTATTGGGCTCTATTGAATAATGAATGTTTTGAATTTTCTCCAAAAGTAAAGTAGTTGCAAACTCATGCTTTTAGAGACTTGTTTGGGCTCATAAGAGGAGTAGAAAAACATCAAAAATTTCAGTCCTGCATGATTCTACCAAGAAATGTATGTTCATTCAAACCGCTGGTTTTTGATAGTTTGGGCCCTATTGAATAATGAATGTTTTGAATTTTCTCCAAAAGTAAAGTAGTTGCAAACTCATCCTTTTAGAAACTTGTTTGGGCTGTTGAGAGGAGTAAAAAACCATCAAAAATTTCAATCCTGCATGATTCTACCAAGAAATGTGATTCTTCATTCAAAACGCTGGTTTTTGCTATTGGGCTCTATTGAATAATGAATGTTTTGAATTTTCTCCAAAAGTAAAGTAGTTGCAAACTCATGCTTTTAGAGACTTGTTTGGGCTCATGAGAGGAGTAGAAAAACATCAAAAATTTCAGTCCTGCATGATTCTACCAAGAAATGTGTGTTCATTGAAACCGCTGGTTTTTGATAGTTTGGGCCCTATTGAATAATGAATGTTTTGAATTTTCTCCAAAAGTAAAGTAGTTGCAAACTCATCCTTTTAGAAACTTGTTTGGGCTGTTGAGAGGAGTAAAAAACCATCAAAAATTTCAATCCTGCATGATTTTACTAAGAAATGTGATTCTTCATTCAAAACCTGATTTTTGCTATTGGGCTCTATTGAATAGTGAATGTTTTGAATTTTCTCCAAAAGTAAAGTACTTGCAAACTCATGCTTTTAGAGACTTGTTTGGGCTCATGAGAGGAGTAGAAAAACATCAAAAATTTCAGTCCTGCATGATTCTACCAAGAAATGTGTGTTCATTGAAACCACTGGTTTTTGATAGTTTGGGCCCTATTGAATAATGAATGTTTTGAATTTTCTCCAAAAGTAAAGTAGTTGCAAACTCATCCTTTTAGAAACTTGTTTGGGCTGTTGAGAGGAGTAAAAAACCATCAAAAATTTCAATCCTGCATGATTTTACCAAGAAATGTGATTCTTCATTCAAAACCTGATTTTTGCTATTGGGCTCTATTGAATAGTGAATGTTTTGAATTTTCTCCAAAAGTAAAGTAGTTGCAAACTCATGCTTTTAGAGACTTGTTTGGGCTCATGAGAGGAGTAGAAAAACATCAAAAATTTCAGTCCTGCATGATTCTACCAAGAAATGTGTGTTCATTGAAACCGCTGGTTTTTGATAGTTTGGGCCCTATTGAATAATGAATGTTTTGAATTTTCTCCAAAAGTAAAGTAGTTGCAAACTCATCCTTTTAGAAACTTGTTTGGGCTGTTGAGAGGAGTAAAAAACCATCAAAAATTTCAATCCTGCATGATTTTACCAAGAAATGTGATTCTTCATTCAAAACCTGATTTTTGCTATTGGGCTCTATTGAATAGTGAATGTTTTGAATTTTCTCCAAAAGTAAAGTAGTTGCAAACTCATGCTTTTAGAGACTTGTTTGGGCTCATGAGAGGAGTAGAAAAACATCAAAAATTTCAGTCCTGCATGATTCTACCAAGAAATGTGTGTTCATTCAAACCGCTGGTTTTTGATAGTTTGGGCCCTATTGAATAATGAATGTTTTGAATTTTCTCCAAAAGTAAAGTAGTTGCAAACTCATCCTTTTAGAAACTTGTTTGGGCTGTTGAGAGGAGTAAAAAACCATCAAAAATTTCAATCCTGCATGATTTTACCAAGAAATGTGATTCTTCATTCAAAACCTGATTTTTGCTATTGGGCTCTATTGAATGGTGAATGTTTTGAATTTTCTCCAAAAGTAAAGTAGTTGCAAACTCATGCTTTTAGAGACTTGTTTGGGCTCATGAGAGGAGTAGAAAAACATCAAAAATTTCAGTCCTGCATGATTCTACCAAGAAATGTGTGTTCATTGAAACCGCTGGTTTTTGATAGTTTGGGCCCTATTGAATAATGAATGTTTTGAATTTTCTCCAAAAGTAAAGTAGTTGCAAACTCATCCTTTTAGAAACTTGTTTGGGCTGTTGAGAGGAGTAAAAAACCATCAAAAATTTCAATCCTGCATGATTTTACCAAGAAATGTGATTCTTCATTCAAAACCTGATTTTTGCTATTGGGCTCTATTGAATAGTGAATGTTTTGAATTTTCTCCAAAAGTAAAGTAGTTGCAAACTCATGCTTTTAGAGACTTGTTTGGGCTCATGAGAGGAGTAGAAAAACATCAAAAATTTCAGTCCTGCATGATTCTACCAAGAAATGTGTGTTCATTGAAACCGCTGGTTTTTGATAGTTTGGGCCCTATTGAATAATGAATGTTTTGAATTTTCTCCAAAAGTAAAGTAGTTGCAAACTCATCCTTTTAGAAACTTGTTTGGGCTGTTGAGAGGAGTAAAAAACCATCAAAAATTTCAATCCTGCATGATTTTACCAAGAAATGTGATTCTTCATTCAAAACCTGATTTTTGCTATTGGGCTCTATTGAATAGTGAATGTTTTGAATTTTCTCCAAAAGTAAAGTAGTTGCAAACTCATGCTTTTAGAGACTTGTTTGGGCTCATGAGAGGAGTAGAAAAACATCAAAAATTTCAGTCCTGCATGATTCTACCAAGAAATGTGTGTTCATTGAAACCGCTGGTTTTTGATAGTTTGGGCCCTATTGAATAATGAATGTTTTGAATTTTCTCCAAAAGTAAAGTAGTTGCAAACTCATCCTTTTAGAAACTTGTTTGGGCTGTTGAGAGGAGTAAAAAACCATCAAAAATTTCAATCCTGCATGATTCTACCAAGAAATGTGATTCTTCATTCAAAACGCTGGTTTTTGCTATTGGGCTCTATTGAATAATGAATGTTTTGAATTTTCTCCAAAAGTAAAGTAGTTGCAAACTCATGCTTTTAGAGACTTGTTTGGGCTCATGAGAGGAGTAGAAAAACATCAAAAATTTCAGTCCTGCATGATTCTACCAAGAAATGTGTGTTCATTGAAACCGCTGGTTTTTGATAGTTTGGGCCCTATTGAATAATGAATGTTTTGAATTTTCTCCAAAAGTAAAGTAGTTGCAAACTCATCCTTTTAGAAACTTGTTTGGGCTGTTGAGAGGAGTAAAAAACCATCAAAAATTTCAATCCTGCATGATTCTACCAAGAAATGTGATTCTTCATTCAAAACGCTGGTTTTTGCTATTGGGCTCTATTGAATAATGAATGTTTTGAATTTTCTCCAAAAGTAAAGTAGTTGCAAACTCATGCTTTTAGAGACTTGTTTGGGCTCATGAGAGGAGTAGAAAAACATCAAATATTTCAGTCCTGCATGATTCTACAAAGAAATGTGTGTTCATTGAAACCGCTGGTTTTTGATAGTTTGGGCCCTATTGAATAATGAATGTTTTGAATTTTCTCCAAAAGTAAAGTAGTTGCAAACTCATCCTTTTAGAAACTTGTTTGGGCTGTTGAGAGGAGTAAAAAACCATCAAAAATTTCAATCCTGCATGATTTTACCAAGAAATGTGATTCTTCATTCAAAACCTGATTTTTGCTATTGGGCTCTATTGAATAGTGAATGTTTTGAATTTTCTCCAAAAGTAAAGTACTTGCAAACTCATGCTTTTAGAGACTTGTTTGGGCTCATGAGAGGAGTAGAAAAACATCAAAAATTTCAGTCCTGCATGATTCTACCAAGAAATGTGTGTTCATTGAAACCACTGGTTTTTGATAGTTTGGGCCCTATTGAATAATGAATGTTTTGAATTTTCTCCAAAAGTAAAGTAGTTGCAAACTCATCCTTTTAGAAACTTGTTTGGGCTGTTGAGAGGAGTAAAAAACCATCAAAAATTTCAATCCTGCATGATTCTACCAAGAAATGTGATTCTTCATTCAAAACGCTGGTTTTTGCTATTGGGCTCTATTGAATAATGAATGTTTTGAATTTTCTCCAAAAGTAAAGTAGTTGCAAACTCATGCTTTTAGAGACTTGTTTGGGCTCATGAGAGGAGTAGAAAAACATCAAAAATTTCAGTCCTGCATGATTCTACCAAGATATGTGTGTTCATTGAAACCGCTGGTTTTTGATAGTTTGGGCCCTATTGAATAATGAATGTTTTGAATTTTCTCCAAAAGTAAAGTAGTTGCAAACTCATCCTTTTAGAAACTTGTTTGGGCTGTTGAGAGGAGTAAAAAACCATCAAAAATTTCAATCCTGCATGATTTTACCAAGAGATGTGATTCTTCATTCAAAACCTGATTTTTGCTATTGGGCTCTATTGAATAGTGAATGTTTTGAATTTTCTCCAAAAGTAAAGTAGTTGCAAACTCATGCTTTTAGAGACTTGTTTGGGCTCATGAGAGGAGTAGAAAAACATCAAAAATTTCAGTCCTGCATGATTCTACCAAGAAATGTGTGTTCATTCAAACCGCTGGTTTTTGATAGTTTGGGCCCTATTGAATAATGAATGTTTTGAATTTTCTCCAAAAGTAAAGTAGTTGCAAACTCATCCTTTTAGAAACTTGTTTGGGCTGTTGAGAGGAGTAAAAAACCATCAAAAATTTCAATCCTGCATGATTCTACCAAGAAATGTGATTCTTCATTCAAAACGCTGGTTTTTGCTATTGGGCTCTATTGAATAATGAATGTTTTGAATTTTCTCCAAAAGTAAAGTAGTTGCAAACTCATGCTTTTAGAGACTTGTTTGGGCTCATGAGAGGAGTAGAAAAACATCAAAAATTTCAGTCCTGCATGATTCTACCAAGAAATGTGTGTTCATTGAAACCACTGGTTTTTGACAGTTTGGGCCCTATTGAATAATGAATGTTTTGAATTTTCTCCAAAAGTAAAGTAGTTGCAAACTCATCCTTTTAGAAACTTGTTTGGGCTGTTGAGAGGAGTAAAAAACCAACAAAAATTTCAATCCTGCATGATTTTACCAAGAAATGTGATTCTTCATTCAAAACCTGATTTTTGCTATTGGGCTCTATTGAATAGTGAATGTTTTGAATTTTCTCCAAAAGTAAAGTAGTTGCAAACTCATGCTTTTAGAGACTTGTTTGGGCTCATGAGAGGAGTAGAAAAACATCAAAAATTTCAGTCCTGCATGATTCTACCAAGAAATGTGTGTTCATTGAAACCGCTGGTTTTTGATAGTTTGGGCCCTATTGAATAATGAATGTTTTGAATTTTCTCCAAAAGTAAAGTAGTTGCAAACTCATCCTTTTAGAAACTTGTTTGGGCTGTTGAGAGGAGTAAAAAACCATCAAAAATTTCAATCCTGCATGATTCTACCAAGAAATGTGATTCTTCATTCAAAACGCTGGTTTTTCCTATTGGGCTCTATTGAATAATGAATGTTTTGAATTTTCTCCAAAAGTAAAGTAGTTGCAAACTCATGCTTTTAGAGACTTGTTTGGGCTCATGAGAGGAGTAGAAAAACATCAAAAATGTCAGTCCTGCTTGATTCTACCAAGTAATGTGTGTTCATTGAAACCGCTGGTTTTTGATAGTTTGGGCCCTATTGAATAATGAATGTTTTGAATTTTCTCCAAAAGTAAAGTAGTTGCAAACTCATCCTTTTAGAAACTTGTTTGGGCTGTTGAGAGGAGTAAAAAACCATCAAAAATTTCAATCCTGCATGATTTTACCAAGAAATGTGATTCTTCATTCAAAACCTGATTTTTGCTATTGGGCTCTATTGAATAGTGAATGTTTTGAATTTTCTCCAAAAGTAAAGTACTTGCAAACTCATGCTTTTAGAGACTTGTTTGGGCTCATGAGAGGAGTAGAAAAACATCAAAAATTTCAGTCCTGCATGATTCTACCAAAAAATGTGTGTTCATTGAAACCACTGTTTTTTGATAGTTTGGGCCCTATTGAATAATGAATGTTTTGAATTTTCTCCAAAAGTAAAGTAGTTGCAAACTCATCCTTGTAGAAACTTGTTTGGGCTGTTGAGAGGAGTAAAAAACCATCAAAAATTTCAATCCTGCATGATTTTACCAAGAAATGTAATTCTTCATTCAAAACCTGATTTTTGCTATTGGGCTCTATTGAATAGTGAATGTTTTGAATTTTCTCCAAAAGTAAAGTAGTTGCAAACTCATGCTTTTAGAGACTTGTTTGGGCTCATGAGAGGAGTAGAAAAACATCAAAAATTTCAGTCCTGCATGATTCTACCAAGAAATGTGTGTTCATTCAAACCGCTGGTTTTTGATAGTTTTGGCCCTATTGAATAATGAATGTTTTGAATTTTCTCCAAAAGTAAAGTAGTTGCAAACTCATCCTTTTAGAAACTTGTTTGGGCTGTTGAGAGGAGTAAAAAACCATCAAAAATTTCAATCCTGCATGATTCTACCAAGAAATGTGATTCTTCATTCAAAACGCTGGTTTTTGCTATTGGGCTCTATTGAATAATGAATGTTTTGAATTTTCTCCAAAAGTAAAGTAGTTGCAAACTCATGCTTTTAGAGACTTGTTTGGGCTCATGAGAGGAGTAGAAAAACATCAAAAATTTCAGTCCTGCATGATTCTACCAAGAAATGTGTGTTCATTGAAACCGCTGGTTTTTGATAGTTTGGGCCCTATTGAATAATGAATGTTTTGAATTTTCTCCAAAAGTAAAGTAGTTGCAAACTCATCCTTTTAGAAACTTGTTTGGGCTGTTGAGAGGAGTAAAAAACCATCAAAAATTTCAATCCTGCATGATTTTACCAAGAAATGTGATTCTTCATTCAAAACCTGATTTTTGCTATAGGGCTCTATTGAATAGTGAATGTTTTGAATTTTCTCCAAAAGTAAAGTAGTTGCAAACTCATGCTTTTAGAGACTTGTTTGGGCTCATGAGAGGAGTAGAAAAACATCAAAAATTTCAGTCCTGCATGATTCTACCAAGAAATGTGTGTTCATTGAAACCACTGGTTTTTGACAGTTTGGGCCCTATTGAATAATGAATGTTTTGAATTTTCTCCAAAAGTAAAGTAGTTGCAAACTCATCCTTTTAGAAACTTGTTTGGGCTGTTGAGAGGAGTAAAAAACCAACAAAAATTTCAATCCTGCATGATTTTACCAAGAAATGTGATTCTTCATTCAAAACCTGATTTTTGCTATTGGGCTCTATTGAATAGTGAATGTTTTGAATTTTCTCCAAAAGTAAAGTAGTTGCAAACTCATGCTTTTAGAGACTTGTTTGGGCTCATGAGAGGAGTAGAAAAACATCAAAAATTTCAGTCCTGCATGATTCTACCAAGAAATGTGTGTTCATTGAAACCGCTGGTTTTTGATAGTTTGGGCCCTATTGAATAATGAATGTTTTGAATTTTCTCCAAAAGTAAAGTAGTTGCAAACTCATCCTTTTAGAAACTTGTTTGGGCTGTTGAGAGGAGTAAAAAACCATCAAAAATTTCAATCCTGCATGATTCTACCAAGAAATGTGATTCTTCATTCAAAACGCTGGTTTTTCCTATTGGGCTCTATTGAATAATGAATGTTTTGAATTTTCTCCAAAAGTAAAGTAGTTGCAAACTCATGCTTTTAGAGACTTGTTTGGGCTCATGAGAGGAGTAGAAAAACATCAAAAATGTCAGTCCTGCTTGATTCTACCAAGTAATGTGTGTTCATTGAAACCGCTGGTTTTTGATAGTTTGGGCCCTATTGAATAATGAATGTTTTGAATTTTCTCCAAAAGTAAAGTAGTTGCAAACTCATCCTTTTAGAAACTTGTTTGGGCTGTTGAGAGGAGTAAAAAACCATCAAAAATTTCAATCCTGCATGATTTTACCAAGAAATGTGATTCTTCATTCAAAACCTGATTTTTGCTATTGGGCTCTATTGAATAGTGAATGTTTTGAATTTTCTCCAAAAGTAAAGTACTTGCAAACTCATGCTTTTAGAGACTTGTTTGGGCTCATGAGAGGAGTAGAAAAACATCAAAAATTTCAGTCCTGCATGATTCTACCAAAAAATGTGTGTTCATTGAAACCACTGTTTTTTGATAGTTTGGGCCCTATTGAATAATGAATGTTTTGAATTTTCTCCAAAAGTAAAGTAGTTGCAAACTCATCCTTTTAGAAACTTGTTTGGGCTGTTGAGAGGAGTAAAAAACCATCAAAAATTTCAATCCTGCATGATTTTACCAAGAAATGTGATTCTTCATTCAAAACCTGATTTTTGCTATTGGGCTCTATTGAATAGTGAATGTTTTGAATTTTCTCCAAAAGTAAAGTAGTTGCAAACTCATGCTTTTAGAGACTTGTTTGGGCTCATGAGAGGAGTAGAAAAACATCAAAAATTTCAGTCCTGCATGATTCTACCAAGAAATGTGTGTTCATTCAAACCGCTGGTTTTTGATAGTTTGGGCCCTATTGAATAATGAATGTTTTGAATTTTCTCCAAAAGTAAAGTAGTTGCAAACTCATCCTTTTAGAAACTTGTTTGGGCTGTTGAGAGGAGTAAAAAACCATCAAAAATTTCAATCCTGCATGATTCTACCAAGAAATGTGATTCTTCATTCAAAACGCTGGTTTTTGCTATTGGGCTCTATTGAATAATGAATGTTTTGAATTTTCTCCAAAAGTAAAGTAGTTGCAAACTCATGCTTTTAGAGACTCTTTTAGAGACTTGTTTGGGCTCATGAGAGGAGTAGAAAAACATCAAAAATTTCAGTCCTGCATGATTCTACCAAGAAATGTGTGTTCATTGAAACCGCTGGTTTTTGATAGTTTGGGCCCTATTGAATAATGAATGTTTTGAATTTTCTCCAAAAGTAAAGTAGTTGCAAACTCATCCTTTTAGAAACTTGTTTGGGCTGTTGAGAGGAGTAAAAAACCATCAAAAATTTCAATCCTGCATGATTTTACCAAGAAATGTGATTCTTCATTCAAAACCTGATTTTTGCTATTGGGCTCTATTGAATAGTGAATGTTTTGAATTTTCTCCAAAAGTAAAGTAGTTGCAAACTCATGCTTTTAGAGACTTGTTTGGGCTCATGAGAGGAGTAGAAAAACATCAAAAATTTCAGTCCTGCATGATTCTACCAAGAAATGTGTGCTCATTCAAACCTCTGGTTTTTGATAGTTTGGGCCCTATTGAATAATGAATGTTTTGAATTTTCTCCAAAAGTAAAGTAGTTGTAAACTCATCCTTTTAGAAACTTGTTTGGGCTTTTGAGAGGAGTAAAAAACCATCAAAAATTTCAATCCTGCATGATTCTACCAAAAAATGTGATTCTTCATTCAAAACGCTGGTTTTTGCTATTGGGCTCTATTGAATAATGAATGTTTTGAATTTTCTCCAAAAGTAAAGTAGTTGCAAACTCATCCTTTTAGAGACTTGTTTGGGCTCATGAGAGGAGTAGAAAAAAATCAAAAATTTCAGTCCTGCAAGATTCTACCAAGAAATGTGTGTTCATTCAAACCGCTGGTTTTTGATATTTTGGGCCCTATTGAATAATGAATGTTTTGAATTTTCTCCAAAAGTAAAGTAGTTGCAAACTCATCCTTTTAGAAACTTGTTTGGGCTGTTGAGAGGAGTAAAAAACCATCAAAAATTTCAATCCTGCATGATTCTACCAAGAAATGTGATTCTTCATTGAAAACCTGATTTTTGCTATTGGGCTCTATTGAATAATGAATGTTTTGAATTTTCTCCAAAAGTAAAGTAGTTGCAAACTCATGCTTTTAGAGACTTGTTTGGGCTCATAAGAGGAGTAGAAAAACATCAAAAATTTCAGTCCTGCATGATTCTACCAAGAAATGTATGTTCATTCAAACCGCTGGTTTTTGATAGTTTGGGCCCTATTGAATAATGAATGTTTTGAATTTTCTCCAAAAGTAAAGTAGTTGCAAACTCATCCTTTTAGAAACTTGTTTGGGCTGTTGAGAGGAGTAAAAAACCATCAAAAATTTCAATCCTGCATGATTTTAACAAGAAATGTGATTCTTCATTCAAAACCTGATTTTTGCTATTGGGCTCTATTGAATAGTGAATGTTTTGAATTTTCTCCAAAAGAAAAGTAGTTGCAAACTCATGCTTTTAGAGACTTGTTTGGGCTCATGAGAGGAGTAGAAAAACATCAAAAATTTCAGTCCTGCATGATTCTACCAAGAAATGTGTGTTCATTCAAACCTCTGGTTTTTGATAGTTTGGGCCCTATTGAATAATGAATGTTTTGAATTTTCTCCAAAAGTAAAGTAGTTGCAAACTCATCCTTTTAGAAACTTGTTTGGGCTTTTGAGAGAAGTAAAAAACCATCAAAAATTTCAATCCTGCATGATTTTACCAAGAAATGTGATTCTTCATTCAAAACCTGATTTTTGCTATTGGGCTCTATTGAATAGTGAATGTTTTGAATTTTCTCCAAAAGTAAAGTACTTGCAAACTCATGCTTTTAGAGACTTGTTTGGGCTCATGAGAGGAGTAGAAAAACATCAAAAATTTCAGTCCTGCATGATTCTACCAAGAAATGTGTGTTCATTGAAACCACTGGTTTTTGACAGTTTGGGCCTTATTGAATAATGAATGTTTTGAATTTTCTCCAAAAGTAAAGTAGTTGCAAACTCATCCTTTTAGAAACTTGTTTGGGCTGTTGAGAGGAGTAAAAAACCAACAAAAATTTCAATCCTGCATGATTTTACCAAGAAATGTGATTCTTCATTCAAAACCTGATTTTTGCTATTGGGTTCTATTGAATAGTGAATGTTTTGAATTTTCTCCAAAAGTAAAGTAGTTGCAAACTCATGCTTTTATTTTCCAATAATCTTTATTAGAGTTTTAAGAATTTTTATAAGGGTAGGGAAGGAATACAAGAACAAAGGATAGGGTGGGGAAACCGAAATACCCTGTGAAGACAGGGAAGACCCCCAAAAATGGGGGAATAGGCAGACTATATACGTATCACATCAGAGATCACA
The DNA here is from genome assembly GCF_039654945.1 of Dendrobates tinctorius. Classification (NCBI taxonomy): domain Eukaryota; kingdom Metazoa; phylum Chordata; class Amphibia; order Anura; family Dendrobatidae; genus Dendrobates; species Dendrobates tinctorius. The sequence goes on from NW_027362076.1 coordinate 1,625,981, forward strand.
AAGTATTAGCTTAAGAAATGCAAGTGATCTTTTAAGTGATCATCGAGTTAGATGAGTAGAAATAAAATCAGTACACAAAATTATGTTATAATTTTACATATCTGTGTTAACTAATAAAAGCAACAAACTCGACGTTACTATCCAGTTGCGTCCTTTTGGTTTTAAACTCTTCGTATCAATACCTGCAAAAAAAAACAATTATTCACATTTGCCTCCAATGTGTTAATTAACAGACATATATAAAGTAGAGTATAGGAGGTATATAGCCTGCCCCGTCCGGGAAATCCAGTGATGCCCCTGGGACCGATTGGGGGTAATGTCCGGTTCAATTCCAGAATATTAGAAAAGTGTAAAACAATAGCAGTAAAGACCAATATGAGAACTGAAGCCTGTGTAAATAGTAAGTTGAGTTCTTTCATTCATGATGATAGTCCGAGTTGAGAGAAGAAGAGATTTTGCGGAGAATCTTGGAAATCTTAATTCCAGCGCATCAAACTCATGCTTTTAGAGACTTGTTTGGGCTCATGAGAGGAGTAGAAAAACATCAAAAATTTCAGTCCTGCATGATTCTACCAAGAAATGTGTGTTCATTCAAACCGCTGGTTTTTGATAGTTTGGGCCCTATTGAATAATGAATGTTTTGAATTTTCTCCAAAAGTAAAGTAGTTGCAAACTCATCCTTTTAGAAACTTGTTTGGGCTGTTGAGAGGAGTAAAAAACCATCAAAAATTTCAATCCTGCATGATTCTACCAAGAAATGTGATTCTTCATTCAAAACGCTGGTTTTTGCTATTGGGCTCTATTGAATAATGAATGTTTTGAATTTTCTCCAAAAGTAAAGTAGTTGCAAACTCATTCTTTTAGAGACTTGTTTGGGCTCATGAGAGAAGTAGAAAAACATCAAATATTTCAGTCCTGCATGATTCTACAAAGAAATGTGTGTTCATTGAAACCGCTGGTTTTTGATAGTTTGGGCCCTATTGAATAATGAATGTTTTGAATTTTCTCCAAAAGTAAAGTAGTTGCAAACTCATCCTTTTAGAAACTTGTTTGGGCTGTTGAGAGGAGTAAAAAACCATCAAAAATTTCAATCCTGCATGATTTTACCAAGAAATGTGATTCTTCATTCAAAACCTGATTTTTGCTATTGGGCTCTATTGAATAGTGAATGTTTTGAATTTTCTCCAAAAGTAAAGTACTTGCAAACTCATGCTTTTAGAGACTTGTTTGGGCTCATGAGAGGAGTAGAAAAACATAAAAAATTTCAGTCCTGCATGATTCTACCAAGAAATGTGTGTTCATTGAAACCACTGGTTTTTGATAGTTTGGGCCCTATTGAATAATGAATGTTTTGAATTTTCTCCAAAAGTAAAGTAGTTGCAAACTCATCCTTTTAGAAACTTGTTTGGGCTGTTGAGAGGAGTAAAAAACCATCAAAAATTTCAATCCTGCATGATTTTACCAAGAAATGTGATTCTTCATTCAAAACCTGATTTTTTCTATTGGGCTCTATTGAATAGTGAATGTTTTGAATTTTCTCCAAAAGTAAAGTAGTTGCAAACTCATGCTTTTAGAGACTTGTTTGGGCTCATGAGAGGAGTAGAAAAACATCAAAAATTTCAGTCCTGCATGATTCTACCAAGAAATGTGTGTTCATTGAAACCGCTGGTTTTTGATAGTTTGGGCCCTATTGAATAATGAATGTTTTGAATTTTCTCCAAAAGTAAAGTAGTTGCAAACTCATCCTTTTAGAAACTTGTTTGGGCTGTTGAGAGGAGTAAAAAACCATCAAAAATTTCAATCCTGCATGATTCTACCAAGAAATGTGATTCTTCATTCAAAACGCTGGTTTTTGCTATTGGGCTCTATTGAATAATGAATGTTTTGAATTTTCTCCAAAAGTAAAGTAGTTGCAAACTCATGCTTTTAGAGACTCTTTTAGAGACTTGTTTGGGCTCATGAGAGGAGTAGAAAAACATCAAAAATTTCAGTCCTGCATGATTCTACCAAGAAATGTGTGTTCATTGAAACCGCTGGTTTTTGATAGTTTGGGCCCTATTGAATAATGAATGTTTTGAATTTTCTCCAAAAGTAAAGTAGTTGCAAACTCATCCTTTTAGAAACTTGTTTGGGCTGTTGAGAGGAGTAAAAAACCATCAAAAATTTCAATCCTGCATGATTTTACCAAGAAATGTGATTCTTCATTCAAAACCTGATTTTTGCTATTGGGCTCTATTGAATAATGAATGTTTTGAATTTTCTCCAAAAGTAAAGTAGTTGCAAACTCATCCTTTTAGAGACTTGTTTGGGCTCATGAGAGGAGTAGAAAAAAATCAAAAATTTCAGTCCTGCAAGATTCTACCAAGAAATGTGTGTTCATTCAAACCGCTGGTTTTTGATATTTTGGGCCCTATTGAATAATGAATGTTTTGAATTTTCTCCAAAAGTAAAGTAGTTGCAAACTCATCCTTTTAGAAACTTGTTTGGGCTGTTGAGAGGAGTAAAAAACCATCAAAAATTTCAATCCTGCATGATTCTACCAAGAAATGTGATTCTTCATTGAAAACCTGATTTTTGCTATTGGGCTCTATTGAATAATGAATGTTTTGAATTTTCTCCAAAAGTAAAGTAGTTGCAAACTCATGCTTTTAGAGACTTGTTTGGGCTCATGAGAGGAGTAGAAAAACATCAAAAATTTCAGTCCTGCATGATTCTACCAAGAAATGTGTGTTCATTGAAACCGCTGGTTTTTGATAGTTTGGGCCCTATTGAATAATAAATGATTTGAATTTTCTCCAAAAGTAAAGTAGTTGCAAACTCATCCTTTTAGAAACTTGTTTGGGCTGTTGAGAGGAGTAAAAAACCATCAAAAATTTCAATCCTGCATGATTCTACCAAGAAATGTGATTCTTCATTGAAAACCTGATTTTTGCTATTGGGCTCTATTGAATAATGAATGTTTTGAATTTTCTCCAAAAGTAAAGTAGTTGCAAACTCATGCTTTTAGAGACTTGTTTGGGCTCATAAGAGGAGTAGAAAAACATCAAAAATTTCAGTCCTGCATGATTCTACCAAGAAATGTATGTTCATTCAAACCGCTGGTTTTTGATAGTTTGGGCCCTATTGAATAATGAATGTTTTGAATTTTCTCCAAAAGTAAAGTAGTTGCAAACTCATCCTTTTAGAAACTTGTTTGGGCTGTTGAGAGGAGTAAAAAACCATCAAAAATTTCAATCCTGCATGATTTTAACAAGAAATGTGATTCTTCATTCAAAACCTGATTTTTGCTATTGGGCTCTATTGAATAGTGAATGTTTTGAATTTTCTCCAAAAGAAAAGTAGTTGCAAACTCATGCTTTTAGAGACTTGTTTGGGCTCATGAGAGGAGTAGAAAAACATCAAAAATTTCAGTCCTGCATGATTCTACCAAGAAATGTGTGTTCATTCAAACCTCTGGTTTTTGATAGTTTGGGCCCTATTGAATAATGAATGTTTTGAATTTTCTCCAAAAGTAAAGTAGTTGCAAACTCATCCTTTTAGAAACTTGTTTGGGCTTTTGAGAGAAGTAAAAAACCATCAAAAATTTCAATCCTGCATGATTTTACCAAGAAATGTGATTCTTCATTCAAAACCTGATTTTTGCTATTGGGCTCTATTGAATAGTGAATGTTTTGAATTTTCTCCAAAAGTAAAGTACTTGCAAACTCATGCTTTTAGAGACTTGTTTGGGCTCATGAGAGGAGTAGAAAAACATCAAAAATTTCAGTCCTGCATGATTCTACCAAGAAATGTGTGTTCATTGAAACCACTGGTTTTTGACAGTTTGGGCCTTATTGAATAATGAATGTTTTGAATTTTCTCCAAAAGTAAAGTAGTTGCAAACTCATCCTTTTAGAAACTTGTTTGGGCTGTTGAGAGGAGTAAAAAACCAACAAAAATTTCAATCCTGCATGATTTTACCAAGAAATGTGATTCTTCATTCAAAACCTGATTTTTGCTATTGGGTTCTATTGAATGGTGAATGTTTTGAATTTTCTCCAAAAGTAAAGTAGTTGCAAACTCATGCTTTTATTTTCCAATAATCTTTATTAGAGTTTTAAGAATTTTTATAAGGGTAGGGAAGGAATACAAGAACAAAGGATAGGGTGGGGAAACCGAAATACCCTGTGAAGACAGGGAAGACCCCCAAAAATGGGGGAATAGGCAGACTATATACGTATCACATCAGAGATCACAAAGTATTAGCTTAAGAAATGCAAGTGATCTTTTAAGTGATCATCGAGTTAGATGAGTAGAAATAAAATCAGTACACAAAATTATGTTATAATTTTACATATCTGTGTTAACTAATAAAAGCAACAAACTCGACGTTACTATCCAGTTGCGTCCTTTTGGTTTTAAACTCTTCGTATCAATACCTGCAAAAAAAAACAATTATTCACATTTGCCTCCAATGTGTTAATTAACAGACATATATAAAGTAGAGTATAGGAGGTATATAGCCTGCCCCGTCCGGGAAATCCAGTGATGCCCCTGGGACCGATTGGGGGTAATGTCCGGTTCAATTCCAGAATATTAGAAAAGTGTAAAACAATAGCAGTAAAGACCAATATGAGAACTGAAGCCTGTGTAAATAGTAAGTTGAGTTCTTTCATTCATGATGATAGTCCGAGTTGAGAGAAGAAGAGATTTTGCGGAGAATCTTGGAAATCTTAATTCCAGCGCATCAAACTCATGCTTTTAGAGACTTGTTTGGGCTCATGAGAGGAGTAGAAAAACATCAAAAATTTCAGTCCTGCATGATTCTACCAAGAAATGTGTGTTCATTCAAACCGCTGGTTTTTGATAGTTTGGGCCCTATTGAATAATGAATGTTTTGAATTTTCTCCAAAAGTAAAGTAGTTGCAAACTCATCCTTTTAGAAACTTGTTTGGGCTGTTGAGAGGAGTAAAAAACCATCAAAAATTTCAATCCTGCATGATTCTACCAAGAAATGTGATTCTTCATTCAAAACGCTGGTTTTTGCTATTGGGCTCTATTGAATAATGAATGTTTTGAATTTTCTCCAAAAGTAAAGTAGTTGCAAACTCATGCTTTTAGAGACTTGTTTGGGCTCATGAGAGAAGTAGAAAAACATCAAATATTTCAGTCCTGCATGATTCTACAAAGAAATGTGTGTTCATTGAAACCGCTGGTTTTTGATAGTTTGGGCCCTATTGAATAATGAATGTTTTGAATTTTCTCCAAAAGTAAAGTAGTTGCAAACTCATCCTTTTAGAAACTTGTTTGGGCTGTTGAGAGGAGTAAAAAACCATCAAAAATTTCAATCCTGCATGATTTTACCAAGAAATGTGATTCTTCATTCAAAACCTGATTTTTGCTATTGGGCTCTATTGAATAGTGAATGTTTTGAATTTTCTCCAAAAGTAAAGTACTTGCAAACTCATGCTTTTAGAGACTTGTTTGGGCTCATGAGAGGAGTAGAAAAACATCAAAAATTTCAGTCCTGCATGATTCTACCAAGAAATGTGTGTTCATTGAAACCACTGGTTTTTGATAGTTTGGGCCCTATTGAATAATGAATGTTTTGAATTTTCTCCAAAAGTAAAGTAGTTGCAAACTCATCCTTTTAGAAACTTGTTTGGGCTGTTGAGAGGAGTAAAAAACCATCAAAAATTTCAATCCTGCATGATTTTACCAAGAAATGTGATTCTTCATTCAAAACCTGATTTTTTCTATTGGGCTCTATTGAATAGTGAATGTTTTGAATTTTCTCCAAAAGTAAAGTAGTTGCAAACTCATGCTTTTAGAGACTTGTTTGGGCTCATGAGAGGAGTAGAAAAACATCAAAAATTTCAGTCCTGCATGATTCTACCAAGAAATGTGTGTTCATTCAAACCGCTGGTTTTTGATAGTTTGGGCCCTATTGAATAATGAATGTTTTGAATTTTCTCCAAAAGTAAAGTAGTTGCAAACTCATCCTTTTAGAAACTTGTTTGGGCTGTTGAGAGGAGTAAAAAACCATCAAAAATTTCAATCCTGCATGATTCTACCAAGAAATGTGATTCTTCATTCAAAACGCTGGTTTTTGCTATTGGGCTCTGTTGAATAATGAATGTTTTGAATTTTCTCCAAAAGTAAAGTAGTTGCAAACTCATGCTTTTAGAGACTTGTTTGGGCTCATGAGAGGAGTAGAAAAACATCAAAAATTTCAGTCCTGCATGATTCTACCAAGAAATGTGTGTTCATTGAAACCGCTGGTTTTTGATAGTTTGGGCCCTATTGAATAATGAATGTTTTGAATTTTCTCCAAAAGTAAAGTAGTTGCAAACTCATCCTTTTAGAAACTTGTTTGGGCTGTTGAGAGGAGTAAAAAACCATCAAAAATTTCAATCCTGCATGATTTTACCAAGAAATGTGATTCTTCATTCAAAACCTGATTTTTGCTATAGGGCTCTATTGAATAGTGAATGTTTTGAATTTTCTCCAAAAGTAAAGTAGTTGCAAACTCATGCTTTTAGAGACTTGTTTGGGCTCATGAGAGGAGTAGAAAAACATCAAAAATTTCAGTCCTGCATGATTCTACCAAGAAATGTGTGTTCATTGAAACCACTGGTTTTTGACAGTTTGGGCCCTATTGAATAATGAATGTTTTGAATTTTCTCCAAAAGTAAAGTAGTTGCAAACTCATCCTTTTAGAAACTTGTTTGGGCTGTTGAGAGGAGTAAAAAACCAACAAAAATCTCAATCCTGCATGATTTTACCAAGAAATGTGATTCTTCATTCAAAACCTGATTTTTGCTATTGGGCTCTATTGAATAGTGAATGTTTTGAATTTTCTCCAAAAGTAAAGTAGTTGCAAACTCATGCTTTTAGAGACTTGTTTGGGCTCATGAGAGGAGTAGAAAAACATCAAAAATTTCAGTCCTGCATGATTCTACCAAGAAATGTGTGTTCATTGAAACCGCTGGTTTTTGATAGTTTGGGCCCTATTGAATAATGAATGTTTTGAATTTTCTCCAAAAGTAAAGTAGTTGCAAACTCATCCTTTTAGAAACTTGTTTGGGCTGTTGAGAGGAGTAAAAAACCATCAAAAATTTCAATCCTGCATGATTCTACCAAGAAATGTGATTCTTCATTCAAAACGCTGGTTTTTCCTATTGGGCTCTATTGAATAATGAATGTTTTGAATTTTCTCCAAAAGTAAAGTAGTTGCAAACTCATGCTTTTAGAGACTTGTTTGGGCTCATGAGAGGAGTAGAAAAACATCAAAAATGTCAGTCCTGCTTGATTCTACCAAGTAATGTGTGTTCATTGAAACCGCTGGTTTTTGATAGTTTGGGCCCTATTGAATAATGAATGTTTTGAATTTTCTCCAAAAGTAAAGTAGTTGCAAACTCATCCTTTTAGAAACTTGTTTGGGCTGTTGAGAGGAGTAAAAAACCATCAAAAATTTCAATCCTGCATGATTTTACCAAGAAATGTGATTCTTCATTCAAAACCTGATTTTTGCTATTGGGCTCTATTGAATAGTGAATGTTTTGAATTTTCTCCAAAAGTAAAGTACTTGCAAACTCATGCTTTTAGAGACTTGTTTGGGCTCATGAGAGGAGTAGAAAAACATCAAAAATTTCAGTCCTGCATGATTCTACCAAAAAATGTGTGTTCATTGAAACCACTGTTTTTTGATAGTTTGGGCCCTATTGAATAATGAATGTTTTGAATTTTCTCCAAAAGTAAAGTAGTTGCAAACTCATCCTTTTAGAAACTTGTTTGGGCTGTTGAGAGGAGTAAAAAACCATCAAAAATTTCAATCCTGCATGATTTTACCAAGAAATGTGATTCTTCATTCAAAACCTGATTTTTGCTATTGGGCTCTATTGAATAGTGAATGTTTTGAATTTTCTCCAAAAGTAAAGTAGTTGCAAACTCATGCTTTTAGAGACTTGTTTGGGCTCATGAGAGGAGTAGAAAAACATCAAAAATTTCAGTCCTGCATGATTCTACCAAGAAATGTGTGTTCATTCAAACCGCTGGTTTTTGATAGTTTGGGCCCTATTGAATAATGAATGTTTTGAATTTTCTCCAAAAGTAAAGTAGTTGCAAACTCATCCTTTTAGAAACTTGTTTGGGCTGTTGAGAGGAGTAAAAAACCATCAAAAATTTCAATCCTGCATGATTCTACCAAGAAATGTGATTCTTCATTCAAAACGCTGGTTTTTGCTATTGGGCTCTATTGAATAATGAATGTTTTGAATTTTCTCCAAAAGTAAAGTAGTTGCAAACTCATGCTTTTAGAGACTCTTTTAGAGACTTGTTTGGGCTCATGAGAGGAGTAGAAAAACATCAAAAATTTCAGTCCTGCATGATTCTACCAAGAAATGTGTGTTCATTGAAACCGCTGGTTTTTGATAGTTTGGGCCCTATTGAATAATGAATGTTTTGAATTTTCTCCAAAAGTAAAGTAGTTGCAAACTCATCCTTTTAGAAACTTGTTTGGGCTGTTGAGAGGAGTAAAAAACCATCAAAAATTTCAATCCTGCATGATTTTACCAAGAAATGTGATTCTTCATTCAAAACCTGATTTTTGCTATTGGGCTCTATTGAATAGTGAATGTTTTGAATTTTCTCCAAAAGTAAAGTAGTTGCAAACTCATGCTTTTAGAGACTTGTTTGGGCTCATGAGAGGAGTAGAAAAACATCAAAAATTTCAGTCCTGCATGATTCTACCAAGAAATGTGTGCTCATTCAAACCTCTGGTTTTTGATAGTTTGGGCCCTATTGAATAATGAATGTTTTGAATTTTCTCCAAAAGTAAAGTAGTTGTAAACTCATCCTTTTAGAAACTTGTTTGGGCTTTTGAGAGGAGTAAAAAACCATCAAAAATTTCAATCCTGCATGATTCTACCAAAAAATGTGATTCTTCATTCAAAACGCTGGTTTTTGCTATTGGGCTCTATTGAATAATGAATGTTTTGAATTTTCTCCAAAAGTAAAGTAGTTGCAAACTCATCCTTTTAGAGACTTGTTTGGGCTCATGAGAGGAGTAGAAAAAAATCAAAAATTTCAGTCCTGCAAGATTCTACCAAGAAATGTGTGTTCATTCAAACCGCTGGTTTTTGATATTTTGGGCCCTATTGAATAATGAATGTTTTGAATTTTCTCCAAAAGTAAAGTAGTTGCAAACTCATCCTTTTAGAAACTTGTTTGGGCTGTTGAGAGGAGTAAAAAACCATCAAAAATTTCAATCCTGCATGATTCTACCAAGAAATGTGATTCTTCATTGAAAACCTGATTTTTGCTATTGGGCTCTATTGAATAATGAATGTTTTGAATTTTCTCCAAAAGTAAAGTAGTTGCAAACTCATGCTTTTAGAGACTTGTTTGGGCTCATAAGAGGAGTAGAAAAACATCAAAAATTTCAGTCCTGCATGATTCTACCAAGAAATGTATGTTCATTCAAACCGCTGGTTTTTGATAGTTTGGGCCCTATTGAATAATGAATGTTTTGAATTTTCTCCAAAAGTAAAGTAGTTGCAAACTCATCCTTTTAGAAACTTGTTTGGGCTGTTGAGAGGAGTAAAAAACCATCAAAAATTTCAATCCTGCATGATTTTAACAAGAAATGTGATTCTTCATTCAAAACCTGATTTTTGCTATTGGGCTCTATTGAATAGTGAATGTTTTGAATTTTCTCCAAAAGAAAAGTAGTTGCAAACTCATGCTTTTAGAGACTTGTTTGGGCTCATGAGAGGAGTAGAAAAACATCAAAAATTTCAGTCCTGCATGATTCTACCAAGAAATGTGTGTTCATTCAAACCTCTGGTTTTTGATAGTTTGGGCCCTATTGAATAATGAATGTTTTGAATTTTCTCCAAAAGTAAAGTAGTTGCAAACTCATCCTTTTAGAAACTTGTTTGGGCTTTTGAGAGAAGTAAAAAACCATCAAAAATTTCAATCCTGCATGATTTTACCAAGAAATGTGATTCTTCATTCAAAACCTGATTTTTGCTATTGGGCTCTATTGAATAGTGAATGTTTTGAATTTTCTCCAAAAGTAAAGTACTTGCAAACTCATGCTTTTAGAGACTTGTTTGGGCTCATGAGAGGAGTAGAAAAACATCAAAAATTTCAGTCCTGCATGATTCTACCAAGAAATGTGTGTTCATTGAAACCACTGGTTTTTGACAGTTTGGGCCTTATTGAATAATGAATGTTTTGAATTTTCTCCAAAAGTAAAGTAGTTGCAAACTCATCCTTTTAGAAACTTGTTTGGGCTGTTGAGAGGAGTAAAAAACCAACAAAAATTTCAATCCTGCATGATTTTACCAAGAAATGTGATTCTTCATTCAAAACCTGATTTTTGCTATTGGGTTCTATTGAATAGTGAATGTTTTGAATTTTCTCCAAAAGTAAAGTAGTTGCAAACTCATGCTTTTATTTTCCAATAATCTTTATTAGAGTTTTAAGAATTTTTATAAGGGTAGGGAAGGAATACAAGAACAAAGGATAGGGTGGGGAAACCGAAATACCCTGTGAAGACAGGGAAGACCCCCAAAAATGGGGGAATAGGCAGACTATATACGTATCACATCAGAGATCACAAAGTATTAGCTTAAGAAATGCAAGTGATCTTTTAAGTGATCATCGAGTTAGATGAGTAGAAATAAAATCAGTACACAAAATTATGTTATAATTTTACATATCTGTGTTAACTAATAAAAGCAACAAACTCGACGTTACTATCCAGTTGCGTCCTTTTGGTTTTAAACTCTTCGTATCAATACCTGCAAAAAAAAACAATTATTCACATTTGCCTCCAATGTGTTAATTAACAGACATATATAAAGTAGAGTATAGGAGGTATATAGCCTGCCCCGTCCGGGAAATCCAGTGATGCCCCTGGGACCGATTGGGGGTAATGTCCGGTTCAATTCCAGAATATTAGAAAAGTGTAAAACAATAGCAGTAAAGACCAATATGAGAACTGAAGCCTGTGTAAATAGTAAGTTGAGTTCTTTCATTCATGATGATAGTCCGAGTTGAGAGAAGAAGAGATTTTGCGGAGAATCTTGGAAATCTTAATTCCAGCGCATCAAACTCATGCTTTTAGAGACTTGTTTGGGCTCATGAGAGGAGTAGAAAAACATCAAAAATTTCAGTCCTGCATGATTCTACCAAGAAATGTGTGTTCATTCAAACCGCTGGTTTTTGATAGTTTGGGCCCTATTGAATAATGAATGTTTTGAATTTTCTCCAAAAGTAAAGTAGTTGCAAACTCATCCTTTTAGAAACTTGTTTGGGCTGTTGAGAGGAGTAAAAAACCATCAAAAATTTCAATCCTGCATGATTCTACCAAGAAATGTGATTCTTCATTCAAAACGCTGGTTTTTGCTATTGGGCTCTATTGAATAATGAATGTTTTGAATTTTCTCCAAAAGTAAAGTAGTTGCAAACTCATTCTTTTAGAGACTTGTTTGGGCTCATGAGAGAAGTAGAAAAACATCAAATATTTCAGTCCTGCATGATTCTACAAAGAAATGTGTGTTCATTGAAACCGCTGGTTTTTGATAGTTTGGGCCCTATTGAATAATGAATGTTTTGAATTTTCTCCAAAAGTAAAGTAGTTGCAAACTCATCCTTTTAGAAACTTGTTTGGGCTGTTGAGAGGAGTAAAAAACCATCAAAAATTTCAATCCTGCATGATTTTACCAAGAAATGTGATTCTTCATTCAAAACCTGATTTTTGCTATTGGGCTCTATTGAATAGTGAATGTTTTGAATTTTCTCCAAAAGTAAAGTACTTGCAAACTCATGCTTTTAGAGACTTGTTTGGGCTCATGAGAGGAGTAGAAAAACATAAAAAATTTCAGTCCTGCATGATTCTACCAAGAAATGTGTGTTCATTGAAACCACTGGTTTTTGATAGTTTGGGCCCTATTGAATAATGAATGTTTTGAATTTTCTCCAAAAGTAAAGTAGTTGCAAACTCATCCTTTTAGAAACTTGTTTGGGCTGTTGAGAGGAGTAAAAAACCATCAAAAATTTCAATCCTGCATGATTTTACCAAGAAATGTGATTCTTCATTCAAAACCTGATTTTTTCTATTGGGCTCTATTGAATAGTGAATGTTTTGAATTTTCTCCAAAAGTAAAGTAGTTGCAAACTCATGCTTTTAGAGACTTGTTTGGGCTCATGAGAGGAGTAGAAAAACATCAAAAATTTCAGTCCTGCATGATTCTACCAAGAAATGTGTGTTCATTGAAACCGCTGGTTTTTGATAGTTTGGGCCCTATTGAATAATGAATGTTTTGAATTTTCTCCAAAAGTAAAGTAGTTGCAAACTCATCCTTTTAGAAACTTGTTTGGGCTGTTGAGAGGAGTAAAAAACCATCAAAAATTTCAATCCTGCATGATTCTACCAAGAAATGTGATTCTTCATTCAAAACGCTGGTTTTTGCTATTGGGCTCTATTGAATAATGAATGTTTTGAATTTTCTCCAAAAGTAAAGTAGTTGCAAACTCATGCTTTTAGAGACTCTTTTAGAGACTTGTTTGGGCTCATGAGAGGAGTAGAAAAACATCAAAAATTTCAGTCCTGCATGATTCTACCAAGAAATGTGTGTTCATTGAAACCGCTGGTTTTTGATAGTTTGGGCCCTATTGAATAATGAATGTTTTGAATTTTCTCCAAAAGTAAAGTAGTTGCAAACTCATCCTTTTAGAAACTTGTTTGGGCTGTTGAGAGGAGTAAAAAACCATCAAAAATTTCAATCCTGCATGATTTTACCAAGAAATGTGATTCTTCATTCAAAACCTGATTTTTGCTATTGGGCTCTATTGAATAATGAATGTTTTGAATTTTCTCCAAAAGTAAAGTAGTTGCAAACTCATCCTTTTAGAGACTTGTTTGGGCTCATGAGAGGAGTAGAAAAAAATCAAAAATTTCAGTCCTGCAAGATTCTACCAAGAAATGTGTGTTCATTCAAACCGCTGGTTTTTGATATTTTGGGCCCTATTGAATAATGAATGTTTTGAATTTTCTCCAAAAGTAAAGTAGTTGCAAACTCATCCTTTTAGAAACTTGTTTGGGCTGTTGAGAGGAGTAAAAAACCATCAAAAATTTCAATCCTGCATGATTCTACCAAGAAATGTGATTCTTCATTGAAAACCTGATTTTTGCTATTGGGCTCTATTGAATAATGAATGTTTTGAATTTTCTCCAAAAGTAAAGTAGTTGCAAACTCATGCTTTTAGAGACTTGTTTGGGCTCATGAGAGGAGTAGAAAAACATCAAAAATTTCAGTCCTGCATGATTCTACCAAGAAATGTGTGTTCATTGAAACCGCTGGTTTTTGATAGTTTGGGCCCTATTGAATAATAAATGATTTGAATTTTCTCCAAAAGTAAAGTAGTTGCAAACTCATCCTTTTAGAAACTTGTTTGGGCTGTTGAGAGGAGTAAAAAACCATCAAAAATTTCAATCCTGCATGATTCTACCAAGAAATGTGATTCTTCATTGAAAACCTGATTTTTGCTATTGGGCTCTATTGAATAATGAATGTTTTGAATTTTCTCCAAAAGTAAAGTAGTTGCAAACTCATGCTTTTAGAGACTTGTTTGGGCTCATAAGAGGAGTAGAAAAACATCAAAAATTTCAGTCCTGCATGATTCTACCAAGAAATGTATGTTCATTCAAACCGCTGGTTTTTGATAGTTTGGGCCCTATTGAATAATGAATGTTTTGAATTTTCTCCAAAAGTAAAGTAGTTGCAAACTCATCCTTTTAGAAACTTGTTTGGGCTGTTGAGAGGAGTAAAAAACCATCAAAAATTTCAATCCTGCATGATTTTAACAAGAAATGTGATTCTTCATTCAAAACCTGATTTTTGCTATTGGGCTCTATTGAATAGTGAATGTTTTGAATTTTCTCCAAAAGAAAAGTAGTTGCAAACTCATGCTTTTAGAGACTTGTTTGGGCTCATGAGAGGAGTAGAAAAACATCAAAAATTTCAGTCCTGCATGATTCTACCAAGAAATGTGTGTTCATTCAAACCTCTGGTTTTTGATAGTTTGGGCCCTATTGAATAATGAATGTTTTGAATTTTCTCCAAAAGTAAAGTAGTTGCAAACTCATCCTTTTAGAAACTTGTTTGGGCTTTTGAGAGAAGTAAAAAACCATCAAAAATTTCAATCCTGCATGATTTTACCAAGAAATGTGATTCTTCATTCAAAACCTGATTTTTGCTATTGGGCTCTATTGAATAGTGAATGTTTTGAATTTTCTCCAAAAGTAAAGTACTTGCAAACTCATGCTTTTAGAGACTTGTTTGGGCTCATGAGAGGAGTAGAAAAACATCAAAAATTTCAGTCCTGCATGATTCTACCAAGAAATGTGTGTTCATTGAAACCACTGGTTTTTGACAGTTTGGGCCTTATTGAATAATGAATGTTTTGAATTTTCTCCAAAAGTAAAGTAGTTGCAAACTCATCCTTTTAGAAACTTGTTTGGGCTGTTGAGAGGAGTAAAAAACCAACAAAAATTTCAATCCTGCATGATTTTACCAAGAAATGTGATTCTTCATTCAAAACCTGATTTTTGCTATTGGGTTCTATTGAATGGTGAATGTTTTGAATTTTCTCCAAAAGTAAAGTAGTTGCAAACTCATGCTTTTATTTTCCAATAATCTTTATTAGAGTTTTAAGAATTTTTATAAGGGTAGGGAAGGAATACAAGAACAAAGGATAGGGTGGGGAAACCGAAATACCCTGTGAAGACAGGGAAGACCCCCAAAAATGGGGGAATAGGCAGACTATATACGTATCACATCAGAGATCACAAAGTATTAGCTTAAGAAATGCAAGTGATCTTTTAAGTGATCATCGAGTTAGATGAGTAGAAATAAAATCAGTACACAAAATTATGTTATAATTTTACATATCTGTGTTAACTAATAAAAGCAACAAACTCGACGTTACTATCCAGTTGCGTCCTTTTGGTTTTAAACTCTTCGTATCAATACCTGCAAAAAAAAACAATTATTCACATTTGCCTCCAATGTGTTAATTAACAGACATATATAAAGTAGAGTATAGGAGGTATATAGCCTGCCCCGTCCGGGAAATCCAGTGATGCCCCTGGGACCGATTGGGGGTAATGTCCGGTTCAATTCCAGAATATTAGAAAAGTGTAAAACAATAGCAGTAAAGACCAATATGAGAACTGAAGCCTGTGTAAATAGTAAGTTGAGTTCTTTCATTCATGATGATAGTCCGAGTTGAGAGAAGAAGAGATTTTGCGGAGAATCTTGGAAATCTTAATTCCAGCGCATCAAACTCATGCTTTTAGAGACTTGTTTGGGCTCATGAGAGGAGTAGAAAAACATCAAAAATTTCAGTCCTGCATGATTCTACCAAGAAATGTGTGTTCATTCAAACCGCTGGTTTTTGATAGTTTGGGCCCTATTGAATAATGAATGTTTTGAATTTTCTCCAAAAGTAAAGTAGTTGCAAACTCATCCTTTTAGAAACTTGTTTGGGCTGTTGAGAGGAGTAAAAAACCATCAAAAATTTCAATCCTGCATGATTCTACCAAGAAATGTGATTCTTCATTCAAAACGCTGGTTTTTGCTATTGGGCTCTATTGAATAATGAATGTTTTGAATTTTCTCCAAAAGTAAAGTAGTTGCAAACTCATGCTTTTAGAGACTTGTTTGGGCTCATGAGAGAAGTAGAAAAACATCAAATATTTCAGTCCTGCATGATTCTACAAAGAAATGTGTGTTCATTGAAACCGCTGGTTTTTGATAGTTTGGGCCCTATTGAATAATGAATGTTTTGAATTTTCTCCAAAAGTAAAGTAGTTGCAAACTCATCCTTTTAGAAACTTGTTTGGGCTGTTGAGAGGAGTAAAAAACCATCAAAAATTTCAATCCTGCATGATTTTACCAAGAAATGTGATTCTTCATTCAAAACCTGATTTTTGCTATTGGGCTCTATTGAATAGTGAATGTTTTGAATTTTCTCCAAAAGTAAAGTACTTGCAAACTCATGCTTTTAGAGACTTGTTTGGGCTCATGAGAGGAGTAGAAAAACATCAAAAATTTCAGTCCTGCATGATTCTACCAAGAAATGTGTGTTCATTGAAACCACTGGTTTTTGATAGTTTGGGCCCTATTGAATAATGAATGTTTTGAATTTTCTCCAAAAGTAAAGTAGTTGCAAACTCATCCTTTTAGAAACTTGTTTGGGCTGTTGAGAGGAGTAAAAAACCATCAAAAATTTCAATCCTGCATGATTTTACCAAGAAATGTGATTCTTCATTCAAAACCTGATTTTTTCTATTGGGCTCTATTGAATAGTGAATGTTTTGAATTTTCTCCAAAAGTAAAGTAGTTGCAAACTCATGCTTTTAGAGACTTGTTTGGGCTCATGAGAGGAGTAGAAAAACATCAAAAATTTCAGTCCTGCATGATTCTACCAAGAAATGTGTGTTCATTGAAACCGCTGGTTTTTGATAGTTTGGGCCCTATTGAATAATGAATGTTTTGAATTTTCTCCAAAAGTAAAGTAGTTGCAAACTCATCCTTTTAGAAACTTGTTTGGGCTGTTGAGAGGAGTAAAAAACCATCAAAAATTTCAATCCTGCATGATTCTACCAAGAAATGTGATTCTTCATTCAAAACGCTGGTTTTTGCTATTGGGCTCTGTTGAATAATGAATGTTTTGAATTTTCTCCAAAAGTAAAGTAGTTGCAAACTCATGCTTTTAGAGACTTGTTTGGGCTCATGAGAGGAGTAGAAAAACATCAAAAATTTCAGTCCTGCATGATTCTACCAAGAAATGTGTGTTCATTGAAACCGCTGGTTTTTGATAGTTTGGGCCCTATTGAATAATGAATGTTTTGAATTTTCTCCAAAAGTAAAGTAGTTGCAAACTCATCCTTTTAGAAACTTGTTTGGGCTGTTGAGAGGAGTAAAAAACCATCAAAAATTTCAATCCTGCATGATTTTACCAAGAAATGTGATTCTTCATTCAAAACCTGATTTTTGCTATTGGGCTCTATTGAATAGTGAATGTTTTGAATTTTCTCCAAAAGTAAAGTAGTTGCAAACTCATGCTTTTAGAGACTTGTTTGGGCTCATGAGAGGAGTAGAAAAACATCAAAAATTTCAGTCCTGCATGATTCTACCAAGAAATGTGTGTTCATTCAAACCGCTGGTTTTTGATAGTTTGGGCCCTATTGAATAATGAATGTTTTGAATTTTCTCCAAAAGTAAAGTAGTTGCAAACTCATCCTTTTAGAAACTTGTTTGGGCTGTTGAGAGGAGTAAAAAACCATCAAAAATTTCAATCCTGCATGATTCTACCAAGAAATGTGATTCTTCATTCAAAACGCTGGTTTTTGCTATTGGGCTCTATTGAATAATGAATGTTTTGAATTTTCTCCAAAAGTAAAGTAGTTGCAAACTCATGCTTTTAGAGACTTGTTTGGGCTCATGAGAGAAGTAGAAAAACATCAAATATTTTAGTCCTGCATGATTCTACAAAGAAATGTGTGTTCATTGAAACCGCTGGTTTTTGATAGTTTGGGCCCTATTGAATAATGAATGTTTTGAATTTTCTCCAAAAGTAAAGTAGTTGCAAACTCATCCTTTTAGAAACTTGTTTGGGCTGTTGAGAGGAGTAAAAAACCATCAAAAATTTCAATCCTGCATGATTTTACCAAGAAATGTGATTCTTCATTCAAAACCTGATTTTTGCTATTGGGCTCTATTGAATAGTGAATGTTTTGAATTTTCTCCAAAAGTAAAGTACTTGCAAACTCATGCTTTTAGAGACTTGTTTGGGCTCATGAGAGGAGTAGAAAAACATCAAAAATTTCAGTCCTGCATGATTCTACCAAGAAATGTGTGTTCATTGAAACCACTGTTTTTTGATAGTTTGGGCCCTATTGAATAATGAATGTTTTGAATTTTCTACAAAAGTAAAGTAGTTGCAAACTCATCCTTTTAGAAACTTGTTTGGGCTGTTGAGAGGAGTAAAAAACCATCAAAAATTTCAATCCTGCATGATTTTACCAAGAAATGTGATTCTTCATTCAAAACCTGATTTTTGCTATTGGGCTCTATTGAATAGTGAATGTTTTGAATTTTCTCCAAAAGTAAAGTAGTTGCAAACTCATGCTTTTAGAGACTTGTTTGGGCTCATGAGAGGAGTAGAAAAACATCAAAAATTTCAGTCCTGCATGATTCTACCAAGAAATGTGTGTTCATTGAAACCGCTGGTTTTTGATAGTTTGGGCCCTATTGAATAATGAATGTTTTGAATTTTCTCCAAAAGTAAAGTAGTTGCAAACTCATCCTTTTAGAAACTTGTTTGGGCTGTTGAGAGGAGTAAAAAACCATCAAAAATTTCAATCCTGCATGATTCTACCAAGAAATGTGATTCTTCATTCAAAACGCTGGTTTTTGCTATTGGGCTCTATTGAATAATGAATGTTTTGAATTTTCTCCATTTTCAATTAACTTTATTAAATTTTAAAGTAACAGTAATGTATCTTTAGTAGCATTTAAATGTACATGTTACATTTATAAAAGGGGGGGGGAGAAGGGAGGGGGTATTGGAATGAGTTTAATTGTTTTATTAAACAGACAAAGGTCAAACAAAGGAAAGAGGAAAAAAGGGGGGGGAGGGGGGGTAGGAAGGAAATATAGCAGTAATGTTACAAATATGAAATAAGTAGAGACATATCTAATTATAACAGTACAATTACAAGTACATTGCAGGTGCAAATCATGTATTTTAATACAGAAATAAAGTGAAAAACTTAACCGTTGTTTAGTAAAACAATAATGAGGTTAGGGATTGTTAAGTATAAACAGTAGTACAGATAATCAAATTGGACTAAGAGTAGGAGTAGGAGAGAGACCAAGACTAAGTTAGGTAGCTCTAAAATCTGTCCAACATTTCCATCTCTTACTATAAGTTAAATAGTAGTTGTTTGCAGTAGCATGGCTTCTTTCGTAAGACTCGTGAAGATTCATTTTATCAATTATGTCGTTAATTTTGGGGATTGTGTCATCCTTCCAAAAAAGTGCTATAGCATTTTTAGTTATTAAGAATAGATGGATAATGACGGAGCGATAAAAGGGATGAATATCTTCGAGATCAAGGGATAGCAGTGCTTTATGTGGAGTTAAAGTGATTTTAGTTTTGGTGATTTCATCAATTAAACCAGAAATTTCAGACCATAAAGGTCTGATTTTTGGACAGTCCCAAAACATATGGAGTAAACTACCTATTTCACCACAATTTCTCCAGCATTCAGGAGATCTACCAGGAAAAATTTTTGCTAGTTTAAAAGGGGTGAAGTACCACCTAGATAAAATTTTAAAGTATGATTCGTGAAGATTTGCACAGATATTAGACGAGTATGTTGATTTTAATGCTTTGGACCACTGTTGTTGAGTTCTTGAAGTGTTGAGGTCCTTTTCCCAGTTAAACATAAAGGTAGTTTTTTCGGGATTATTACTAGAGTTAAGAAAATCGTAAATGTTTCTAGATTTCCAATAATACTTATTGCCAGGATTACATATGAGTAGACTAGTGGAGTCTGTTATATATGTTCTTTTTCTCAAAAGCTTCTTAATGAGTTTTTTTAGGTTAGATAAAATGTGAAAATCATCGGATGTAAATTTAAATTTAATTCGGAGTATATCATCACTGATAAAGTGTTTACCATCATGAAAATCCATTAGTTTTTTAATACCTACTTGTTTCCAATTAGAGGGAATTTCCGTTTCTAATATTAAACCAAAAATTTTGAGGGGTACGTTTTTGATTTGTTGAAACTTTGAGCCTTTTTTGGTGTGAAGTTGGGATTTAGCTAAGTATTTCCAAGCTAGTAATGTGGCTGAAAGTGTCGGAGGAAGATGTGGTAAGTTATTAAAAGATACCAATCCATCCAGAACCAATCTTGATAATGGAGTGTTATTGTTCCAAACTCTTTCTATATCTGCCCAAATTGGGCAGTTACCCTGACTGAACCATGATGAGGATTGTGTTATGAGATTTGTATAGTAATAGTTAACTAAGTTAGGGAGGGCCAGACCTCCCTCATCCTTCCTCCTAGTAAGAGTTAGAAATGCTATTCTAGCTTTTTTGTGGTTAGAGATAAATCTGTTAACTAATGACTGCAGTTGTCTAATATATTTAAGGGGAATGGAGAGAGGCAAAGACCTAAAAACGTAAAGTATCTTGGGAAGGGTAAGAAGTTTGAAGAGGACTATCCTCCCTACCCACGAAATTTCGTGTTTAGAGAGAGCATTAAATTCAATTTGAGTGTTTTTAATAAGATTCTGCATATTTACAACTATCGTTTTGAGAAAGTTTCTAGTTATGGAGATACCTAAATACAAAATTGCTTCTTTTTCCCATTCGAATTTTGTCATGTTTTTAATACTAGATATGACCTCATTGCATAAGAAAAAATCTAATATTTTAGATTTCGTATCATTTATTTTAAAAAAAGAGACTCTTGAAAATTCTTCAAAAACCGGGAGTATACCTTTAATTGAATCTAATGGGTTCGAAAGGCTTAATATAATATCATCGGCAAATAATCCTATCTTATACTGTGTCCCACCTATTTTGATACCTTCAATAAGCTCATTGGATCTAATTGTTTCTGCTAGAGGTTCCATAATTAAGGCAAAAAGTAAAGGCGAGAGGGGACAACCTTGTCTAGTACCGTTAGTAATCAGAATCTGCTTAGATAAATGGTTATTGGCATATATATTAGCAGAGGGCGATGAATAAAGTGCCATTATAGAATTTATTAATTTAGAGCTAAAACCGAATTTGTTTAGAGTAGCGGTTAAAAATTCCCAATTGACTCTGTCAAAGGCTTTTTCAGCGTCTAATGCAAGAAGTAGTGACGAAATCTTTTTAGTTTTGATATGGTTAATTAAGTTAAATACTCTCCTGGTCCCATCACTTGTTTGTCGACCACCTATAAAACCCAATTGGTCTCTATGAACTATGTGTGGAAGGAATCTTTTAATTCTTGTAGCAATTATTTTTGAATAAATTTTAACATCTGTATTAATTAATGAAATGGGCCTATAATTTTTAACGGATTCTGGGTCTCCTTTAGATTTCGGAATTAAAGATATGATGGCCTGTAGCATTTCATGAGGGAATTTCCCAGTCTTAGAAGCCTTATTAAAAACCGGAGTCAGGTATGGAGTCAATATCGAAGCAAAAGTCAGATAATAGTCGTTTGAGAATCCATCAGGACCTGGCGATTTCTTTGTTTTGAGTGTTTTTATGGCCTCTAAAACTTCTAGATCTGAAAAGGGAACCTCAAGGGATGATAATTGTTGAATAGAGAGTTTGGGTAGCTTAAGACGCATGAGAA
This sequence comes from Dendrobates tinctorius, assembly GCF_039654945.1. NCBI lineage: Eukaryota > Metazoa > Chordata > Amphibia > Anura > Dendrobatidae > Dendrobates > Dendrobates tinctorius. The sequence continues at coordinate 1,647,402 of NW_027362076.1, forward strand.
ATTCGTTAATTTTTTGTTTACTTGGTTGCGGAGTACTTTGGTCGTCTTTAAGGTTATATAGTGAGGTGTAATAGTCAGCAAATTTATTAACTATATCTGCTGGATTGACTAGGGATTCACCATTATATTTAATTTTGTTAATTCTCTTCTTTATTCTATCCAACTTGAATTTTTGGGCCATAATCTTGGTCGGCTTGTTGAATGAGGAGTAAAAATTGGATTTCATACTTTTGGCAAATTTTTCATATTCATTAAAGAGAATCGCCCTTAACTTGGATCTAAGTTTGATAATTTCCAAGTGGAGAGTCGTAGAAGGTTGGGGTAAGTTTTTCTGAATATCCTCTTTCCCTTTTAGCTCCAATTGTATTTTGTTTATGTCTTTTATATTTTGCTTTTTAATTTTACCAGAAATGTGTATCATCGTTCCTCTAATAACTGCCTTATGGGCATTCCAAATTGTAAAAGGGCATATGTCATCTGCTTCATTTTCTTTAAAGTAATTTGTGATGGAAGATTCGATTTCTTTCTTTAAATCGGGTTTGTATAAAAGTGAAGAGTTACCTCTCCATAAGGGATGATGACCCGTTGTTCTACCTAATAGCACTTCACATAGAACGGGTGCGTGATCAGAGAAGGTTCTAGGAAGTATCTCAATCTTCTTGAATTTGGAAATAGAAAGGGAATCAGTGATAATAAGGTCAATTCTAGAAAAGGTCTTATGGATCGATGAGTAATGAGTATATTCCAGAGAAGAAGTATTGAGGCACCTAAAGATATCTAAATACTCATGGTTAATAAGCCAGTTACCCAACTCTGGAAATGCTGATCTGGTGGGAGAAGTGGAGTCATATATTCCATTAGGGACAATATTAAAGTCACCAACCACAATCAAAGTGCCTTTTTTAACCTCTTGTATTTTTTTTTCCAAATTATTAAAGTAACGCATTTGACCATCATTAGGCGCATAAACATTCACTAGAGTGGTTAACTGGTTTTCTATCAAACAGATTAAAATTAGGTATCTACCCTCTGAATCAGAAAATTGTTCAATTATTTCAAATGAAATAGAGTTTTTAATTAAAGTAATCACACCCGCCTTTTTAGTTTCGTTCAAAGATTTGAATGAGTGAGGGAAATTCTTATTTTCTATCCTGGGATGTCCTGACCTAGCTAACTTCACCTCCTGTAGACAGATTATATCTGCTTTGCTTCTTTTGATCTCTCTCCACGTCCAGTACCTCTTGACAGGGCTATTTAAACCCCTAACATTAAAGGATAAAATCTTAACCGTAATAAAATAACAACAAATATAAACAATTAACAATCAAATACAATACAGGAAGCAACTGCAATTTTGCAGATAAGCTTCCTAGATGGGGAAAGTTCGTGAATCTCTGTAGGAAGCCTCCTACATAAAAGAAAATAAGCTGAAACATAAATTTTTCTTCAACCCGGAGTTTCTCCTCTCTTATCCAAGGAATCAAGAAAATTCATACCCTCCTGTGGAGACAAAATTGGAATGACCCTGCCACCATGGTTGATTAGGAGCTTGGTAGGAAACCCCCATCTATACATCACATTTTTCTTCCTTAGTATAGCAGTTACCTCATTAAAGTTTCTCCTTGTTTGAATAGTATCTTTTGAGAGGTCCGCAAATGATTTAATATGATCGTAAGGGTGGGGGAGATGTTTGTTAGTTCTAAGATAATTTAAGAATTTTTCTTTTGTGGAGAAGAAATGGAATCTAAGTATCGTATCTCTAGGGACATCAGATGGTATGGATCTAGGCCGGGGAAGTCTATGTATCCTATCAATCATAAGTTCTGGTTCTGGGATAGATGGCAATATTTTAATTAATATCTCTTTAACGTAATTCTGTAAGCTATTTTGGTTTATCTGTTCTGAAATTCCTCTCAGTTTTAAGTTATTTCTTCTACTGCGGTCCTCAAGATCAGCTAGTTTGTTACGTAGAAAGGTAATCTCTTTTTGAGTATCAGATTGTCGTTTTTGAAAGGTCTCGGATTTTTTCTCCAGAGCCTCTATTTTAGTAACATTTTTGTCAATCCTAGTATTGATTGTGTCAATTTTAATCTGTAAGCGATTAGTATTTTCATCTAACGTTGATTTAATAGATCTATTAAAGGCTTGCATTATATCTTTAATATATTGTTCAGAAGCCCCTTTCTCTGAAGCCTGGATATCGTCGAGGTCTGTGAGAGTATTTGAGTCCTCAGCGACAGAGCTAGCGTCTATCCTAGGCCTACTTTTATCTGGGCTTTGTAAGGGAGAAGCTTCATAATATTCTTCTTCATCTGAGAGAGCAGAAATATTCCCTAATTTAGGCTCGTCTCTCTTAGTTTTCCTATTTATAGTAGTATCCATCTCCGTTTGAATGATATCTAATTCCTGCAACATATTGGTGTCCCCCTTCTGCCCAATCGAGAACTTAGTATTTTTAGGAGTGGTTGGGGGGCTAATACAAATAGCTTCGTCTCGTTCGGTTGACTCTGGTTTATGGGGCTTCTCCTTTAGCTGTTTCGATCTACTGCTTCTCTGACTCATTATGCCAATGAAGAGGGAGGGAGGGATCCCTATCTATTAATTAATGGGCCAGGAGTAAATGACAATACCTGATACAGTTCAAATGCAGCAAGATAAGTGCAGAACAAATAATAGTAATAAGGATCAGTTTAAAACTACTCCCACAAGCTACACACAAGCCTCTTTATAATACAAGGTAAAGGAATTATTATACCAGAACCTCAATTAAAACCATGCACAATCACAACAAACAGAAAGAGGTCTCATTGTAGAAAGACATAATTTGAAATTACACCACAGAGTTCAAATCACCCGTAGATAAAGGCTCAGAAGATTTGGAAGCCCAGCGCTTCAGTCAGGACTCAGGGGAACCACAACAACAGGATAACCCCAGATACACCTTAATACTCACTGAGGCTCCTTTATAGTGACTTCAATGTGTGGTTCAGTTTTCCTATTCCAAGAATTGCAGCCAAATTGAAGACGCAGAAATCACCCACCGATGTTAACCTTTTAGTATCAATCGATTCCTTCTAAAGCCGCTACAACACTCCTTAGAATTGCTAGATGATACTGCCGATTCTTGTGCTTCTCCTTTGCTTCGAAAACCTACGACGTTTGCTCCTGTTCTGCTGTTGCTCCCAATCGTGGACTTTGATGCGGAATTGCTACTGATTAGTTCCTCTATGATCCAACAGGCCCGCTGGGACTCAGCATAAAACTCGAAACGTTGTTGGCAAATAGGGAATTATTGCCAGAGGGACCTCTGCGTTACTACTCCACCAACTCTCTTAATGTTATAGCAGTCTTAGTATAGCACTCACCCACCGTAGGGAACTTCCCGATGGTTGTCACTCAGATATGTAGTTATTAATTTCTTCTAAGTGTAACCGAGCTCTCCAGCAAATACACCAGCCACCGCTTCAGTCTATCCACTTCTTATATCCTGTTCAGTGTCCCCGTCGACTTGTTCCGTTTCTGTTCCGGTTCCAAACGCCGCTGAACTCTGCCGTTGATCCTGGTCCTTTGATGACAGCTACCAACAGTCAATTGTACTCAGCCAGAGTATTAAATTTACACTGCTGACCCTGAAGACCACTCTGCCTGGTTTTGCGCCTTTTTTACAAGTGATTCTCCTCCTCTCCGCTTAGATGCGCCTCTTCATAGAGGAGCAAGCGCGGGAAAATTCAAATTAATCCTCCAGCTCTAAAACCAGCTCGCTCCTGATCTTTCCTTAAGGCGCCGCTGCTCCTTTCACCAATAGTCCGAGCCTCTCCTCTTCTCCTTTATCTTCTAACCCAGCAGCGTTCTCCTCACCTTTATCTGGGAGCTCTGTTACAATGGAGTACAGGGACAGAGAAATTCCCGCCAAATTACTGCACCGCTGGTCAGTCCCCCGCTCTTCCTTTCAGACACTGTCTCTCCTTTTCTTCTGACCTCCTCCTCTCCACTTGTTTACCGGACCGCTGTTTTTACCAGCACTTCTGCACTGCAGGTCCACCAATCTTCCTGCCGCTGGCCTCTGCAGTAATGTCCGTTTCTTTCAGCAGACTCCCGAGCCGCTACTAATTAGTTTTCCCGCCAAATCTACAGCGTCCTCTTCTCCTTTGACTGGGCTCTCCGTTTTAATAGAAAGCAGAAGCAGATAGTCCCGCCAAGTCTCTCCACCGCTGATTAATCCCCCGCTTTCTTCTTTAAACTCCACCGCACTTTCTTCCAGCTTCCTTTCTCTCCACTTATTTACCGGCACCGCTGATCATACCAGCACTGCAGCGCCACAGGTCCTCTGATCTTCCCAGGACCGCCGCTGGACCCCGCTGTGCTGTCTCTTCTTTATCAAATTTCCAAACTTCTTCTGTTAAATTTTCCCGCCAAATCCAGCCGTATCTCTCCTCACTTCTGCCTGGGCGCGCGGCTGCAGCCGAAGGCAGACGCTGGAAAATTCTGCTGAGTCACTCCACCTCCGGATTCAGAAGGCTGTATCTCTGGAATAATCCGACCCAGAGACCCCAGGAAGGTCTCAAAATGTTCCTGGAGATAATGTTTCTTACATCCAATAAATTTTTAAGGCAGATTTCTTCTTGTTTCTTTTCTTCGTCGCTTAACAAGGAAGGCTTCCTCAGAGCTCAGAGCTCACACAGCCTGCTCCATCGAGCTCCAGACCACGCCCCTTGAATTTTCTCCAAAAGTAAAGTAGTTGCAAACTCATGCTTTTAGAGACTTGTTTGGGCTCATGAGAGGAGTAGAAAAACATCAAAAATGTCAGTCCTGCATGATTCTACCAAGAAATGTGTGTTCATTGAAACCGCTGGTTTTTGATAGTTTGGGCCCTATTGAATAATGAATGTTTTGAATTTTCTCCAAAAGTAAAGTAGTTGCAAACTCATCCTTTTAGAAACTTGTTTGGGCTGTTGAGAGGAGTAAAAAACCATCAAAAATTTCAATCCTGCATGATTTTACCAAGAAATGTGATTCTTCATTCAAAACCTGATTTTTGCTATTGGGCACTATTGAATAGTGAATGTTTTGAATTTTCTCCAAAAGTAAAGTAGTTGCAAACTCATGCCTTTAGAGACTTGTTTGGGCTCATGAGAGGAGTAGAAAAACATCAAAAATTTCAGTCCTACATGATTCTACCAAGAAATGTGTGTTCATTCAAACCGCTGGTTTTTGATAGTTTGGGCCCTATTGAATAATGAATGTTTTGAATTTTCTCCAAAAGTAAAGTAGTTGCAAACTCATCCTTTTAGAAACTTGTTTGGGCTGTTGAGAGGAGTAAAAAACCATCAAAAATTTCAATCCTGCATGATTCTACCAAGAAATGTGATTCTTCATTCAAAACGCTGGTTTTTGCTATTGGGCTCTATTGAATAATGAATGTTTTGAATTTTCTCCAAAAGTAAAGTAGTTGCAAACTCATGCTTTTAGAGACTTGTTTGGGCTCATGAGAGAAGTAGAAAAACATCAAATATTTCAGTCCTGCATGATTCTACAAAGAAATGTGTGTTCATTGAAACCGCTGGTTTTTGATAGTTTGGGCCCTATTGAATAATGAATGTTTTGAATTTTCTCCAAAAGTAAAGTAGTTGCAAACTCATCCTTTTAGAAACTTGTTTGGGCTGTTGAGAGGAGTAAAAAACCATCAAAAATTTCAATCCTGCATGATTTTACCAAGAAATGTGATTCTTCATTCAAAACCTGATTTTTGCTATTGGGCTCTATTGAATAGTGAATGTTTTGAATTTTCTCCAAAAGTAAAGTACTTGCAAACTCATGCTTTTAGAGACTTGTTTGGGCTCATGAGAGGAGTAGAAAAACATCAAAAATTTCAGTCCTGCATGATTCTACCAAGAAATGTGTGTTCATTGAAACCACTGGTTTTTGATAGTTTGGGCCCTATTGAATAATGAATGTTTTGAATTTTCTCCAAAAGTAAAGTAGTTGCAAACTCATCCTTTTAGAAACTTGTTTGGGCTGTTGAGAGGAGTAAAAAACCATCAAAAATTTCAATCCTGCATGATTTTACCAAGAAATGTGATTCTTCATTCAAAACCTGATTTTTTCTATTGGGCTCTATTGAATAGTGAATGTTTTGAATTTTCTCCAAAAGTAAAGTAGTTGCAAACTCATGCTTTTAGAGACTTGTTTGGGCTCATGAGAGGAGTAGAAAAACATCAAAAATTTCAGTCCTGCATGATTCTACCAAGAAATGTGTGTTCATTGAAACCGCTGGTTTTTGATAGTTTGGGCCCTATTGAATAATGAATGTTTTGAATTTTCTCCAAAAGTAAAGTAGTTGCAAACTCATCCTTTTAGAAACTTGTTTGGGCTGTTGAGAGGAGTAAAAAACCATCAAAAATTTCAATCCTGCATGATTCTACCAAGAAATGTGATTCTTCATTCAAAACGCTGGTTTTTGCTATTGGGCTCTGTTGAATAATGAATGTTTTGAATTTTCTCCAAAAGTAAAGTAGTTGCAAACTCATGCTTTTAGAGACTTGTTTGGGCTCATGAGAGGAGTAGAAAAACATCAAAAATTTCAGTCCTGCATGATTCTACCAAGAAATGTGTGTTCATTGAAACCGCTGGTTTTTGATAGTTTGGGCCCTATTGAATAATGAATGTTTTGAATTTTCTCCAAAAGTAAAGTAGTTGCAAACTCATCCTTTTAGAAACTTGTTTGGGCTGTTGAGAGGAGTAAAAAACCATCAAAAATTTCAATCCTGCATGATTTTACCAAGAAATGTGATTCTTCATTCAAAACCTGATTTTTGCTATTGGGCTCTATTGAATAGTGAATGTTTTGAATTTTCTCCAAAAGTAAAGTAGTTGCAAACTCATGCTTTTAGAGACTTGTTTGGGCTCATGAGAGGAGTAGAAAAACATCAAAAATTTCAGTCCTGCATGATTCTACCAAGAAATGTGTGTTCATTCAAACCGCTGGTTTTTGATAGTTTGGGCCCTATTGAATAATGAATGTTTTGAATTTTCTCCAAAAGTAAAGTAGTTGCAAACTCATCCTTTTAGAAACTTGTTTGGGCTGTTGAGAGGAGTAAAAAACCATCAAAAATTTCAATCCTGCATGATTCTACCAAGAAATGTGATTCTTCATTCAAAACGCTGGTTTTTGCTATTGGGCTCTATTGAATAATGAATGTTTTGAATTTTCTCCAAAAGTAAAGTAGTTGCAAACTCATGCTTTTAGAGACTTGTTTGGGCTCATGAGAGAAGTAGAAAAACATCAAATATTTCAGTCCTGCATGATTCTACCAAGAAATGTGTGTTCATTGAAACCGCTGGTTTTTGATAGTTTGGGCCCTATTGAATAATGAATGTTTTGAATTTTCTCCAAAAGTAAAGTAGTTGCAAACTCATCCTTTTAGAAACTTGTTTGGGCTGTTGAGAGGAGTAAAAAACCATCAAAAATTTCAATCCTGCATGATTTTACCAAGAAATGTGATTCTTCATTCAAAACCTGATTTTTGCTATTGGGCTCTATTGAATAGTGAATGTTTTGAATTTTCTCCAAAAGTAAAGTAGTTGCAAACTCATGCTTTTAGAGACTTGTTTGGGCTCATGAGAGGAGTAGAAAAACATCAAAAATTTCAGTCCTGCATGATTCTACCAAGAAATGTGTGTTCATTGAAACCGCTGGTTTTTGATAGTTTGGGCCCTATTGAATAATGAATGTTTTGAATTTTCTCCAAAAGTAAAGTAGTTGCAAACTCATCCTTTTAGAAACTTGTTTGGGCTGTTGAGAGGAGTAAAAAACCATCAAAAATTTCAATCCTGCATGATTCTACCAAGAAATGTGATTCTTCATTCAAAACGCTGGTTTTTGCTATTGGGCTCTATTGAATAATGAATGTTTTGAATTTTCTCCAAAAGTAAAGTAGTTGCAAACTCATGCTTTTAGAGACTTGTTTGGGCTCATGAGAGGAGTAGAAAAACATCAAAAATTTCAGTCCTGCATGATTCTACCAAGAAATGTGTGTTCATTGAAACCGCTGGTTTTTGATAGTTTGGGCCCTATTGAATAATGAATGTTTTGAATTTTCTCCAAAAGTAAAGTAGTTGCAAACTCATCCTTTTAGAAACTTGTTTGGGCTGTTGAGAGGAGTAAAAAACCATCAAAAATTTCAATCCTGCATGATTTTACCAAGAAATGTGATTCTTCATTCAAAACCTGATTTTTGCTATTGGGCTCTATTGAATAGTGAATGTTTTGAATTTTCTCCAAAAGTAAAGTACTTGCAAACTCATGCTTTTAGAGACTTGTTTGGGCTCATGAGAGGAGTAGAAAAACATCAAAAATTTCAGTCCTGCATGATTCTACCAAGAAATGTGTGTTCATTGAAACCACTGGTTTTTGATAGTTTGGGCCCTATTGAATAATGAATGTTTTGAATTTTCTCCAAAAGTAAAGTAGTTGCAAACTCATCCTTTTAGAAACTTGTTTGGGCTGTTGAGAGGAGTAAAAAACCATCAAAAATTTCAATCCTGCATGATTTTACCAAGAAATGTGATTCTTCATTCAAAACCTGATTTTTGCTAATGGGCTCTATTGAATAGTGAATGTTTTGAATTTTCTCCAAAAGTAAAGTAGTTGCAAACTCATGCTTTTAGAGACTTGTTTGGGCTCATGAGAGGAGTAGAAAAACATCAAAAATTTCAGTCCTGCATGATTCTACCAAGAAATGTGTGTTCATTGAAACCGCTGGTTTTTGATAGTTTGGGCCCTATTGAATAATGAATGTTTTGAATTTTCTCCAAAAGTAAAGTAGTTGCAAACTCATCCTTTTAGAAACTTGTTTGGGCTGTTGAGAGGAGTAAAAAACCATCAAAAATTTAAATCCTGCATGATTTTACCAAGAAATGTGATTCTTCATTCAAAACCTGATTTTTGCTATTGGGCTCTATTGAATGGTGAATGTTTTGAATTTTCTCCAAAAGTAAAGTAGTTGCAAACTCATCCTTTTAGAAACTTGTTTGGGCTGTTGAGAGGAGTAAAAAACCATCAAAAATTTCAATCCTGCATGATTCTACCAAGAAATGTGATTCTTCATTCAAAACGCTGGTTTTTGCTATTGGGCTCTATTGAATAATGAATGTTTTGAATTTTCTCCAAAAGTAAAGTAGTTGCAAACTCATGCTTTTAGAGACTTGTTTGGGCTCATGAGAGGAGTAGAAAAACATCAAAAATTTCAGTCCTGCATGATTCTACCAAGAAATGTGTGTTCATTGAAACCGCTGGTTTTTGATAGTTTGGGCCCTATTGAATAATGAATGTTTTGAATTTTCTCCAAAAGTAAAGTAGTTGCAAACTCATCCTTTTAGAAACTTGTTTGGGCTGTTGAGAGGAGTAAAAAACCATCAAAAATTTCAATCCTGCATGATTCTACCAAGAAATGTGATTCTTCATTCAAAACGCTGGTTTTTGCTATTGGGCTCTATTGAATAATGAATGTTTTGAATTTTCTCCAAAAGTAAAGTAGTTGCAAACTCATGCTTTTAGAGACTTGTTTGGGCTCATGAGAGAAGTAGAAAAACATCAAATATTTCAGTCCTGCATGATTCTACCAAGAAATGTGTGTTCATTGAAACCGCTGGTTTTTGATAGTTTGGGCCCTATTGAATAATGAATGTTTTGAATTTTCTCCAAAAGTAAAGTAGTTGCAAACTCATCCTTTTAGAAACTTGTTTGGGCTGTTGAGAGGAGTAAAAAACCATCAAAAATTTCAATCCTGCATGATTTTACCAAGAAATGTGATTCTTCATTCAAAACCTGATTTTTGCTATTGGGCTCTATTGAATAGTGAATGTTTTGAATTTTCTCCAAAAGTAAAGTAGTTGCAAACTCATGCTTTTAGAGACTTGTTTGGGCTCATGAGAGGAGTAGAAAAACATCAAAAATTTCAGTCCTGCATGATTCTACCAAGAAATGTGTGTTCATTGAAACCGCTGGTTTTTGATAGTTTGGGCCCTATTGAATAATGAATGTTTTGAATTTTCTCCAAAAGTAAAGTAGTTGCAAACTCATCCTTTTAGAAACTTGTTTGGGCTGTTGAGAGGAGTAAAAAACCATCAAAAATTTCAATCCTGCATGATTCTACCAAGAAATGTGATTCTTCATTCAAAACGCTGGTTTTTGCTATTGGGCTCTATTGAATAATGAATGTTTTGAATTTTCTCCAAAAGTAAAGTAGTTGCAAACTCATGCTTTTAGAGACTTGTTTGGGCTCATGAGAGGAGTAGAAAAACATCAAAAATTTCAGTCCTGCATGATTCTACCAAGAAATGTGTGTTCATTGAAACCGCTGGTTTTTGATAGTTTGGGCCCTATTGAATAATGAATGTTTTGAATTTTCTCCAAAAGTAAAGTAGTTGCAAACTCATCCTTTTAGAAACTTGTTTGGGCTGTTGAGAGGAGTAAAAAACCATCAAAAATTTCAATCCTGCATGATTTTACCAAGAAATGTGATTCTTCATTCAAAACCTGATTTTTGCTATTGGGCTCTATTGAATAGTGAATGTTTTGAATTTTCTCCAAAAGTAAAGTACTTGCAAACTCATGCTTTTAGAGACTTGTTTGGGCTCATGAGAGGAGTAGAAAAACATCAAAAATTTCAGTCCTGCATGATTCTACCAAGAAATGTGTGTTCATTGAAACCACTGGTTTTTGATAGTTTGGGCCCTATTGAATAATGAATGTTTTGAATTTTCTCCAAAAGTAAAGTAGTTGCAAACTCATCCTTTTAGAAACTTGTTTGGGCTGTTGAGAGGAGTAAAAAACCATCAAAAATTTCAATCCTGCATGATTTTACCAAGAAATGTGATTCTTCATTCAAAACCTGATTTTTGCTAATGGGCTCTATTGAATAGTGAATGTTTTGAATTTTCTCCAAAAGTAAAGTAGTTGCAAACTCATGCTTTTAGAGACTTGTTTGGGCTCATGAGAGGAGTAGAAAAACATCAAAAATTTCAGTCCTGCATGATTCTACCAAGAAATGTGTGTTCATTGAAACCGCTGGTTTTTGATAGTTTGGGCCCTATTGAATAATGAATGTTTTGAATTTTCTCCAAAAGTAAAGTAGTTGCAAACTCATCCTTTTAGAAACTTGTTTGGGCTGTTGAGAGGAGTAAAAAACCATCAAAAATTTAAATCCTGCATGATTTTACCAAGAAATGTGATTCTTCATTCAAAACCTGATTTTTGCTATTGGGCTCTATTGAATGGTGAATGTTTTGAATTTTCTCCAAAAGTAAAGTAGTTGCAAACTCATCCTTTTAGAAACTTGTTTGGGCTGTTGAGAGGAGTAAAAAACCATCAAAAATTTCAATCCTGCATGATTCTACCAAGAAATGTGATTCTTCATTCAAAACGCTGGTTTTTGCTATTGGGCTCTATTGAATAATGAATGTTTTGAATTTTCTCCAAAAGTAAAGTAGTTGCAAACTCATGCTTTTAGAGACTTGTTTGGGCTCATGAGAGGAGTAGAAAAACATCAAAAATTTCAGTCCTGCATGATTCTACCAAGAAATGTGTGTTCATTGAAACCGCTGGTTTTTGATAGTTTGGGCCCTATTGAATAATGAATGTTTTGAATTTTCTCCAAAAGTAAAGTAGTTGCAAACTCATCCTTTTAGAAACTTGTTTGGGCTGTTGAGAGGAGTAAAAAACCATCAAAAATTTCAATCCTGCATGATTTTACTAAGAAATGTGATTCTTCATTCAAAACCTGATTTTTGCTATTGGGCTCTATTGAATAGTGAATGTTTTGAATTTTCTCCAAAAGTAAAGTACTTGCAAACTCATGCTTTTAGAGACTTGTTTGGGCTCATGAGAGGAGTAGAAAAACATCAAAAATTTCAGTCCTGCATGATTCTACCAAGAAATGTGTGTTCATTGAAACCACTGGTTTTTGATAGTTTGGGCCCTATTGAATAATGAATGTTTTGAATTTTCTCCAAAAGTAAAGTAGTTGCAAACTCATCCTTTTAGAAACTTGTTTGGGCTGTTGAGAGGAGTAAAAAACCATCAAAAATTTCAATCCTGCATGATTTTACCAAGAAATGTGATTCTTCATTCAAAACCTGATTTTTGCTATTGGGCTCTATTGAATAGTGAATGTTTTGAATTTTCTCCAAAAGTAAAGTAGTTGCAAACTCATGCTTTTAGAGACTTGTTTGGGCTCATGAGAGGAGTAGAAAAACATCAAAAATTTCAGTCCTGCATGATTCTACCAAGAAATGTGTGTTCATTGAAACCGCTGGTTTTTGATAGTTTGGGCCCTATTGAATAATGAATGTTTTGAATTTTCTCCAAAAGTAAAGTAGTTGCAAACTCATCCTTTTAGAAACTTGTTTGGGCTGTTGAGAGGAGTAAAAAACCATCAAAAATTTCAATCCTGCATGATTCTACCAAGAAATGTGATTCTTCATTCAAAACGCTGGTTTTTGCTATTGGGCTCTATTGAATAATGAATGTTTTGAATTTTCTCCAAAAGTAAAGTAGTTGCAAACTCATGCTTTTAGAGACTTGTTTGGGCTCATGAGAGGAGTAGAAAAACATCAAAAATTTCAGTCCTGCATGATTCTACCAAGAAATGTGTGTTCATTGAAACCGCTGGTTTTTGATAGTTTGGGCCCTATTGAATAATGAATGTTTTGAATTTTCTCCAAAAGTAAAGTAGTTGCAAACTCATCCTTTTAGAAACTTGTTTGGGCTGTTGAGAGGAGTAAAAAACCATCAAAAATTTCAATCCTGCATGATTTTACCAAGAAATGTGATTCTTCATTCAAAACCTGATTTTTGCTATTGGGCTCTATTGAATAGTGAATGTTTTGAATTTTCTCCAAAAGTAAAGTAGTTGCAAACTCATGCTTTTAGAGACTTGTTTGGGCTCATGAGAGGAGTAGAAAAACATCAAAAATTTCAGTCCTGCATGATTCTACCAAGAAATGTGTGTTCATTCAAACCGCTGGTTTTTGATAGTTTGGGCCCTATTGAATAATGAATGTTTTGAATTTTCTCCAAAAGTAAAGTAGTTGCAAACTCATCCTTTTAGAAACTTGTTTGGACTGTTGAGAGGAGTAAAAAACCATCAAAAATTTCAATCCTGCATGATTTTACCAAGAAATGTGATTCTTCATTCAAAACCTGATTTTTGCTATTGGGCTCTATTGAATGGTGAATGTTTTGAATTTTCTCCAAAAGTAAAGTAGTTGCAAACTCATGCTTTTAGAGACTTGTTTGGGCTCATGAGAGGAGTAGAAAAACATCAAAAATTTCAGTCCTGCATGATTCTACCAAGAAATGTGTGTTCATTGAAACCGCTGGTTTTTGATAGTTTGGGCCCTATTGAATAATGAATGTTTTGAATTTTCTCCAAAAGTAAAGTAGTTGCAAACTCATCCTTTTAGAAACTTGTTTGGGCTGTTGAGAGGAGTAAAAAACCATCAAAAATTTCAATCCTGCATGATTTTACCAAGAAATGTGATTCTTCATTCAAAACCTGATTTTTGCTATTGGGCTCTATTGAATAGTGAATGTTTTGAATTTTCTCCAAAAGTAAAGTAGTTGCAAACTCATGCTTTTAGAGACTTGTTTGGGCTCATGAGAGGAGTAGAAAAACATCAAAAATTTCAGTCCTGCATGATTCTACCAAGAAATGTGTGTTCATTGAAACCGCTGGTTTTTGATAGTTTGGGCCCTATTGAATAATGAATGTTTTGAATTTTCTCCAAAAGTAAAGTAGTTGCAAACTCATCCTTTTAGAAACTTGTTTGGGCTGTTGAGAGGAGTAAAAAACCATCAAAAATTTCAATCCTGCATGATTTTACCAAGAAATGTGATTCTTCATTCAAAACCTGATTTTTGCTATTGGGCTCTATTGAATAGTGAATGTTTTGAATTTTCTCCAAAAGTAAAGTAGTTGCAAACTCATGCTTTTAGAGACTTGTTTGGGCTCATGAGAGGAGTAGAAAAACATCAAAAATTTCAGTCCTGCATGATTCTACCAAGAAATGTGTGTTCATTCAAACCGCTGGTTTTTGATAGTTTGGGCCCTATTGAATAATGAATGTTTTGAATTTTCTCCAAAAGTAAAGTAGTTGCAAACTCATCCTTTTAGAAACTTGTTTGGGCTGTTGAGAGGAGTAAAAAACCATCAAAAATTTCAATCCTGCATGATTCTACCAAGAAATGTGATTCTTCATTCAAAACGCTGGTTTTTGCTATTGGGCTCTATTGAATAATGAATGTTTTGAATTTTCTCCAAAAGTAAAGTAGTTGCAAACTCATGCTTTTAGAGACTTGTTTGGGCTCATGAGAGGAGTAGAAAAACATCAAAAATTTCAGTCCTGCATGATTCTACCAAGAAATGTGTGTTCATTGAAAACGCTGGTTTTTGATAGTTTGGGCCCTATTGAATAATGAATGTTTTGAATTTTCTCCAAAAGTAAAGTAGTTGCAAACTCATCCTTTTAGAAACTTGTTTGGGCTGTTGAGAGGAGTAAAAAACCATCAAAAATTTCAATCCTGCATGATTTTACCAAGAAATGTGATTCTTCATTCAAAACCTGATTTTTGCTATTGGGCTCTATTGAATAGTGAATGTTTTGAATTTTCTCCAAAAGTAAAGTAGTTGCAAACTCATGCTTTTAGAGACTTGTTTGGGCTCATGAGAGGAGTAGAAAAACATCAAAAATTTCAGTCCTGCATGATTCTACCAAGAAATGTGTGTTCATTCAAACCGCTGGTTTTTGATAGTTTGGGCCCTATTGAATAATGAATGTTTTGAATTTTCTCCAAAAGTAAAGTAGTTGCAAACTCATGCTTTTAGAGACTTGTTTGGGCTCATGAGAGGAGTAGAAAAACATCAAAAATTTCAGTCCTGCATGATTCTACCAAGAAATGTGTGTTCATTGAAACCGCTGGTTTTTGATAGTTTGGGCCCTATTGAATAATGAATATTTTGAATTTTCTCCAAAAGTAAAGTAGTTGCAAACTCATCCTTTTAGAAACTTGTTTGGGCTGTTGAGAGGAGTAAAAAACCATCAAAAATTTCAATCCTGCATGATTTTACCAAGAAATGTGATTCTTCATTCAAAACGCTGGTTTTTGCTATTGGGCTCTATTGAATAATGAATGTTTTGAATTTTCTCCAAAAGTAAAGTAGTTGCAAACTCATCCTTTTAGAAACTTGTTTGGGCTGTTGAGAGGAGTAAAAAACCATCAAAAATTTCAATCCTGCATGATTCTACCAAGAAATGTGATTCTTTATTCAAAACGCTGGTTTTTGCTATTGGGCTCTATTGAATAATGAATGTTTTGAATTTTCTCCAAAAGTAAAGTAGTTGCAAACTCATGCTTTTAGAGACTTGTTTGGGCTCATGAGAGGAGTAGAAAAACATCAAAAATTTCAGTCCTGCATGATTCTACCAAGAAATGTGTGTTCATTGAAACCGCTGGTGTTTGATAGTTTGGGCCCTATTGAATAATGAATGTTTTGAATTTTCTCCAAAAGTAAAGTAGTTGCAAACTCATCCTTTTAGAAACTTGTTTGGGCTGTTGAGAGGAGTAAAAAACCATCAAAAATTTCAATCCTGCATGATTTTACCAAGAAATGTGATTCTTCATTCAAAACCTGATTTTTGCTATTGGGCTCTATTGAATAGTGAATGTTTTGAATTTTCTCCAAAAGTAAAGTAGTTGCAAACTCATGCTTTTAGAGACTTGTTTGGGCTCATGAGAGGAGTAGAAAAACATCAAAAATTTCAGTCCTGCATGATTCTACCAAGAAATGTGTGTTCATTCAAACCGCTGGTTTTTGATAGTTTGGGCCCTATTGAATAATGAATGTTTTGAATTTTCTCCAAAAGTAAAGTAGTTGCAAACTCATCCTTTTAGAAACTTGTTTGGACTGTTGAGAGGAGTAAAAAACCATCAAAAATTTCAATCCTGCATGATTTTACCAAGAAATGTGATTCTTCATTCAAAACCTGATTTTTGCTATTGGGCTCTATTGAATGGTGAATGTTTTGAATTTTCTCCAAAAGTAAAGTAGTTGCAAACTCATGCTTTTAGAGACTTGTTTGGGCTCATGAGAGGAGTAGAAAAACATCAAAAATTTCAGTCCTGCATGATTCTACCAAGAAATGTGTGTTCATTGAAACCGCTGGTTTTTGATAGTTTGGGCCCTATTGAATAATGAATGTTTTGAATTTTCTCCAAAAGTAAAGTAGTTGCAAACTCATCCTTTTAGAAACTTGTTTGGGCTGTTGAGAGGAGTAAAAAACCATCAAAAATTTCAATCCTGCATGATTTTACCAAGAAATGTGATTCTTCATTCAAAACCTGATTTTTGCTATTGGGCTCTATTGAATAGTGAATGTTTTGAATTTTCTCCAAAAGTAAAGTAGTTGCAAACTCATGCTTTTAGAGACTTGTTTGGGCTCATGAGAGGAGTAGAAAAACATCAAAAATTTCAGTCCTGCATGATTCTACCAAGAAATGTGTGTTCATTGAAACCGCTGGTTTTTGATAGTTTGGGCCCTATTGAATAATGAATGTTTTGAATTTTCTCCAAAAGTAAAGTAGTTGCAAACTCATCCTTTTAGAAACTTGTTTGGGCTGTTGAGAGGAGTAAAAAACCATCAAAAATTTCAATCCTGCATGATTTTACCAAGAAATGTGATTCTTCATTCAAAACCTGATTTTTGCTATTGGGCTCTATTGAATAGTGAATGTTTTGAATTTTCTCCAAAAGTAAAGTAGTTGCAAACTCATGCTTTTAGAGACTTGTTTGGGCTCATGAGAGGAGTAGAAAAACATCAAAAATTTCAGTCCTGCATGATTCTACCAAGAAATGTGTGTTCATTCAAACCGCTGGTTTTTGATAGTTTGGGCCCTATTGAATAATGAATGTTTTGAATTTTCTCCAAAAGTAAAGTAGTTGCAAACTCATCCTTTTAGAAACTTGTTTGGGCTGTTGAGAGGAGTAAAAAACCATCAAAAATTTCAATCCTGCATGATTCTACCAAGAAATGTGATTCTTCATTCAAAACGCTGGTTTTTGCTATTGGGCTCTATTGAATAATGAATGTTTTGAATTTTCTCCAAAAGTAAAGTAGTTGCAAACTCATGCTTTTAGAGACTTGTTTGGGCTCATGAGAGGAGTAGAAAAACATCAAAAATTTCAGTCCTGCATGATTCTACCAAGAAATGTGTGTTCATTGAAAACGCTGGTTTTTGATAGTTTGGGCCCTATTGAATAATGAATGTTTTGAATTTTCTCCAAAAGTAAAGTAGTTGCAAACTCATCCTTTTAGAAACTTGTTTGGGCTGTTGAGAGGAGTAAAAAACCATCAAAAATTTCAATCCTGCATGATTTTACCAAGAAATGTGATTCTTCATTCAAAACCTGATTTTTGCTATTGGGCTCTATTGAATAGTGAATGTTTTGAATTTTCTCCAAAAGTAAAGTAGTTGCAAACTCATGCTTTTAGAGACTTGTTTGGGCTCATGAGAGGAGTAGAAAAACATCAAAAATTTCAGTCCTGCATGATTCTACCAAGAAATGTGTGTTCATTCAAACCGCTGGTTTTTGATAGTTTGGGCCCTATTGAATAATGAATGTTTTGAATTTTCTCCAAAAGTAAAGTAGTTGCAAACTCATGCTTTTAGAGACTTGTTTGGGCTCATGAGAGGAGTAGAACAACATCAAAAATTTCAGTCCTGCATGATTCTACCAAGAAATGTGTGTTCATTGAAACCGCTGGTTTTTGATAGTTTGGGCCCTATTGAATAATGAATATTTTGAATTTTCTCCAAAAGTAAAGTAGTTGCAAACTCATCCTTTTAGAAACTTGTTTGGGCTGTTGAGAGGAGTAAAAAACCATCAAAAATTTCAATCCTGCATGATTTTACCAAGAAATGTGATTCTTCATTCAAAACGCTGGTTTTTGCTATTGGGCTCTATTGAATAATGAATGTTTTGAATTTTCTCCAAAAGTAAAGTAGTTGCAAACTCATCCTTTTAGAAACTTGTTTGGGCTGTTGAGAGGAGTAAAAAACCATCAAAAATTTCAATCCTGCATGATTCTACCAAGAAATGTGATTCTTTATTCAAAACGCTGGTTTTTGCTATTGGGCTCTATTGAATAATGAATGTTTTGAATTTTCTCCAAAAGTAAAGTAGTTGCAAACTCATGCTTTTAGAGACTTGTTTGGGCTCATGAGAGGAGTAGAAAAACATCAAAAATTTCAGTCCTGCATGATTCTACCAAGAAATGTGTGTTCATTGAAACCGCTGGTGTTTGATAGTTTGGGCCCTATTGAATAATGAATGTTTTGAATTTTCTCCAAAAGTAAAGTAGTTGCAAACTCATCCTTTTAGAATCTTGTTTGGGATGTTGAGAGGAGTAAAAAACCATCAAAAATTTCAATCCTGCATGATTTTACCAAGAAATGTGATTCTTCATTCAAAACCTGATTTTTGCTATTGGGCTCTGTTGAATAATGAATGTTTTGAATTTTCTCCAAAAGTAAAGTAGTTGCAAACTCATCCTTTTAGAAACTTGTTTGGGCTGTTGAGAGGAGTAAAAAACCATCAAAAATTTCAATCCTGCATGATTCTACCAAGAAATGTGATTCTTCATTCAAAACGCTGGTTTTTGCTATTGGGCTCTATTGAATAATGAATGTTTTGAATTTTCTCCAAAAGTAAAGTAGTTGCAAACTCATGCTTTTAGAGACTTGTTTGGGCTCATGAGAGGAGTAGAAAAACATCAAAAATTTCAGTCCTGCATGATTCTACCAAGAAATGTGTGTTCATTGAAACCGCTGGTTTTTGATAGTTTGGGCCCTATTGAATAATGAATGTTTTGAATTTTCTCCAAAAGTAAAGTAGTTGCAAACTCATCCTTTTAGAAACTTGTTTGGGCTGTTGAGAGGAGTAAAAAACCATCAAAAATTTCAATCCTGCATGATTTTACCAAGAAATGTGATTCTTCATTCAAAACCTGATTTTTGCTATTGGGCTCTATTGAATAGTGAATGTTTTGAATTTTCTCCAAAAGTAAAGTAGTTGCAAACTCATGCTTTTAGAGACTTGTTTGGGCTCATGAGAGGAGTAGAAAAACATCAAAAATTTCAGTCCTGCATGATTCTACCAAGAAATGTGTGTTCATTCAAACCGCTGGTTTTTCATAGTTTGGGCCCTATTGAATAATGAATGTTTTGAATTTTCTCCAAAAGTAAAGTAGTTGCAAACTCATCCTTTTAGAAACTTGTTTGGGCTGTTGAGAGGAGTAAAAAACCATCAAAAATTTCAATCCTGCATGATTCTACCAAGAAATGTGATTCTTCATTCAAAAGGCTGGTTTTTGCTATTGGGCTCTATTGAATAATGAATGTTTTGAATTTTCTCCAAAAGTAAAGTAGTTGCAAACTCATGCTTTTAAAGACTTGTTTGGGCTCATGAGAGGAGTAGAAAAACATCAAAAATTTCAGTCCTGCATGATTCTACCAAGAAATGTGTGTTCATTGAAACCGCTGGTTTTTGATAGTTTGGGCCCTATTGAATAATGAATGTTTTGAATTTTCTCCAAAAGTAAAGTAGTTGCAAACTCATCCTTTTAGAAACTTGTTTGGGCTGTTGAGAGGAGTAAAAAACCATCAAAAATTTCAATCCTGCATGATTCTACCAAGAAATGTGATTCTTCATTCAAAACGCTGGTTTTTGCTATTGGGCTCTATTGAATAATGAATGTTTTGAATTTTCTCCAAAAGTAAAGTAGTTGCAAACTCATGCTTTTAGAGACTTGTTTGGGCTCATGAGAGGAGTAGAAAAACATAAAAAATTTCAGTCCTGCATGATTCTACCAAGAAATGTGTGTTCATTGAAACCGCTGGTGTTTGATTGTTTGGGCCCTATTGAATAATGAATGTTTTGAATTTTCTCCAAAAGTAAAGTAGTTGCAAACTCATCCTTTTAGAATCTTGTTTGGGCTGTTGAGAGGAGTAAAAAACCATCAAAAATTTCAATCCTGCATGATTTTACCAAGAAATGTGATTCTTCATTCAAAACCTGATTTTTGCTATTGGGCTCTATTGAATGGTGAATGTTTTGAATTTTCTCCAAAAGTAAAGTAGTTGCAAACTCATGCTTTTAGAGACTTGTTTGGGCTCATGAGAGGAGTAGAGAAAAACATCAAAAATTTCAGTCCTGCATGATTCTACCAAGAAATGTGTGTTCATTGAAACCGCTGGTTTTTGATAGTTTGGGCCCTATTGAATAATGAATGTTTTGAATTTTCTCCAAAAGTAAAGTAGTTGGAAACTCATCCTTTTAGAAACTTGTTTGGGCTGTTGAGAGGAGTAAAAAACCGTCAAAAATTTCAATCCTGCATGATTCTACCAAGAAATGTGATTCTTCATTCAAAACGCTGGTTTTTGCTATTGGGCTCTATTGAATAATGAATGTTTTGAATTTTCTCCAAAAGTAAAGTAGTTGCAAACTCATGCTTTTAGAGACTTGTTTGGGCTCATGAGAGGAGTAGAAAAACATCAAAAATTTCAGTCCTGCATGATTCTACCAAGAAATGTGTGTTCATTGAAACCGCTGGTGTTTGATTGTTTGGGCCCTATTGAATAATGAATGTTTTGAATTTTCTCCAAAAGTAAAGTAGTTGCAAACTCATCCTTTTAGAATCTTGTTTGGGCTGTTGAGAGGAGTAAAAAAACCATCAAAAATTTCAATCCTGCATGATTTTACCAAGAAATGTGATTCTTCATTCAAAACCTGATTTTTGCTATTGGGCTCTATTGAATAGTGAATGTTTTGAATTTTCTCCAAAAGTAAAGTAGTTGCAAACTCATGCTTTTAGAGACTTGTTTGGGCTCATGAGAGGAGTAGAAAAACATCAAAAATTTCAGTCCTGCATGATTCTACCAAGAAATGTGTGTTCATTCAAACCGCTGGTTTTTGATAGTTTGGGCCCTATTGAATAATGAATGTTTTGAATTTTCTCCAAAAGTAAAGTAGTTGCAAACTCATCCTTTTAGAAACTTGTTTGGGCTGTTGAGAGGAGTAAAAAACCATCAAAAATTTCAATCCTGCATGATTCTACCAAGAAATGTGATTCTTCATTCAAAAAGCTGGTTTTTGCTATTGGGCTCTATTGAATAATGAATGTTTTGAATTTTCTCCAAAAGTAAAGTAGTTGCAAACTCATGCTTTTAGAGACTTGTTTGGGCTCATGAGAGGAGTAGAAAAACATCAAAAATTTCAGTCCTGCATGATTCTACCAAGAAATGTGTGTTCATTGAAACCGCTGGTTTTTGATAGTTTGGGCCCTATTGAATAATGAATGTTTTGAATTTTCTCCAAAAGTAAAGTAGTTGCAAACTCATCCTTTTAGAAACTTGTTTGGGCTGTTGAGAGGAGTAAAAAACCATCAAAAATTTCAATCCTGCATGATTTTACCAAGAAATGTGATTCTTCATTCAAAACCTGATTTTTGCTATTGGGCTCTATTGAATAGTGAATGTTTTGAATTTTCTCCAAAAGTAAAGTACTTGCAAACTCATGCTTTTAGAGACTTGTTTGGGCTCATGAGAGGAGTAGAAAAACATCAAAAATTTCAGTCCTGCATGATTCTACCAAGAAATGTGTGTTCATTGAAACCACTGGTTTTTGATAGTTTGGGCCCTATTGAATAATGAATGTTTTGAATTTTCTCCAAAAGTAAAGTAGTTGCAAACTCATCCTTTTAGAAACTTGTTTGGGCTGTTGAGAGGAGTAAAAAACCATCAAAAATTTCAATCCTGCATGATTTTACCAAGAAATGTGATTCTTCATTCAAAACCTGATTTTTGCTATTGGGCTCTATTGAATAGTGAATGTTTTGAATTTTCTCCAAAAGTAAAGTAGTTGCAAACTCATGCTTTTAGAGACTTGTTTGGGCTCATGAGAGGAGTAGAAAAACATCAAAAATTTCAGTCCTGCATGATTCTACCAAGAAATGTGTGTTCATTGAAACCGCTGGTTTTTGATAGTTTGGGCCCTATTGAATAATGAATGTTTTGAATTTTCTCCAAAAGTAAAGTAGTTGCAAACTCATCCTTTTAGAAACTTGTTTGGGCTGTTGAGAGGAGTAAAAAACCATCAAAAATTTCAATCCTGCATGATTTTACCAAGAAATGTGATTCTTCATTCAAAACCTGATTTTTGCTATTGGGCTCTATTGAATAGTGAATGTTTTGAATTTTCTCCAAAAGTAAAGTAGTTGCAAACTCATGCTTTTAGAGACTTGTTTGGGCTCATGAGAGGAGTAGAAAAACATCAAAAATTTCAGTCCTGCATGATTCTACCAAGAAATGTGTGTTCATTCAAACCGCTGGTTTTTGATAGTTTGGGCCCTATTGAATAATGAATGTTTTGAATTTTCTCCAAAAGTAAAGTAGTTGCAAACTCATCCTTTTAGAAACTTGTTTGGGCTGTTGAGAGGAGTAAAAAACCATCAAAAATTTCAATCCTGCATGATTCTACCAAGAAATGTGATTCTTCATTCAAAACGCTGGTTTTTGCTATTGGGCTCTATTGAATAATGAATGTTTTGAATTTTCTCCAAAAGTAAAGTAGTTGCAAACTCATGCTTTTAGAGACTTGTTTGGGCTCATGAGAGGAGTAGAAAAACATCAAAAATTTCAGTCCTGCATGATTCTACCAAGAAATGTGTGTTCATTGAAACCGCTGGTTTTTGATAGTTTGGGCCCTATTGAATAATGAATGTTTTGAATTTTCTCCAAAAGTAAAGTAGTTGCAAACTCATCCTTTTAGAAACTTGTTTGGGCTGTTGAGAGGAGTAAAAAACCATCAAAAATTTCAATCCTGCATGATTTTACCAAGAAATGTGATTCTTCATTCAAAACCTGATTTTTGCTATTGGGCTCTATTGAATAGTGAATGTTTTGAATTTTCTCCAAAAGTAAAGTACTTGCAAACTCATGCTTTTAGAGACTTGTTTGGGCTCATGAGAGGAGTAGAAAAACATCAAAAATTTCAGTCCTGCATGATTCTACCAAGAAATGTGTGTTCATTGAAACCACTGGTTTTTGATAGTTTGGGCCCTATTGAATAATGAATGTTTTGAATTTTCTCCAAAAGTAAAGTAGTTGCAAACTCATCCTTTTAGAAACTTGTTTGGGCTGTTGAGAGGAGTAAAAAACCATCAAAAATTTCAATCCTGCATGATTTTACCAAGAAATGTGATTCTTCATTCAAAACCTGATTTTTGCTATTGGGCTCTATTGAATAGTGAATGTTTTGAATTTTCTCCAAAAGTAAAGTAGTTGCAAACTCATGCTTTTAGAGACTTGTTTGGGCTCATGAGAGGAGTAGAAAAACATCAAAAATTTCAGTTCTGCATGATTCTACCAAGAAATGTGTGTTCATTGAAACCGCTGGTTTTTGATAGTTTGGGCCCTATTGAATAATGAATGTTTTGAATTTTCTCCAAAAGTAAAGTAGTTGCAAACTCATCCTTTTAGAAACTTGTTTGGGCTGTTGAGAGGAGTAAAAAACCATCAAAAATTTCAATCCTGCATGATTTTACCAAGAAATGTGATTCTTCATTCAAAACCTGATTTTTGCTATTGGGCTCTATTGAATAGTGAATGTTTTGAATTTTCTCCAAAAGTAAAGTAGTTGCAAACTCATGCTTTTAGAGACTTGTTTGGGCTCATGAGAGGAGTAGAAAAACATCAAAAATTTCAGTCCTGCATGATTCTACCAAGAAATGTGTGTTCATTCAAACCGCTGGTTTTTGATAGTTTGGGCCCTATTGAATAATGAATGTTTTGAATTTTCTCCAAAAGTAAAGTAGTTGCAAACTCATCCTTTTAGAAACTTGTTTGGGCTGTTGAGAGGAGTAAAAAACCATCAAAAATTTCAATCCTGCATGATTCTACCAAGAAATGTGATTCTTCATTCAAAACGCTGGTTTTTGCTATTGGGCTCTATTGAATAATGAATGTTTTGAATTTTCTCCAAAAGTAAAGTAGTTGCAAACTCATGCTTTTAGAGACTTGTTTGGGCTCATGAGAGGAGTAGAAAAACATCAAAAATTTCAGTCCTGCATGATTCTACCAAGAAATGTGTGTTCATTGAAACCGCTGGTTTTTGATAGTTTGGGCCCTATTGAATAATGAATGTTTTGAATTTTCTCCAAAAGTAAAGTAGTTGCAAACTCATCCTTTTAGAAACTTGTTTGGGCTGTTGAGAGGAGTAAAAAACCATCAAAAATTTCAATCCTGCATGATTTTACCAAGAAATGTGATTCTTCATTCAAAACCTGATTTTTGCTATTGGGCTCTATTGAATAGTGAATGTTTTGAATTTTCTCCAAAAGTAAAGTACTTGCAAACTCATGCTTTTAGAGACTTGTTTGGGCTCATGAGAGGAGTAGAAAAACATCAAAAATTTCAGTCCTGCATGATTCTACCAAGAAATGTGTGTTCATTGAAACCACTGGTTTTTGATAGTTTGGGCCCTATTGAATAATGAATGTTTTGAATTTTCTCCAAAAGTAAAGTAGTTGCAAACTCATCCTTTTAGAAACTTGTTTGGGCTGTTGAGAGGAGTAAAAAACCATCAAAAATTTCAATCCTGCATGATTTTACCAAGAAATGTGATTCTTCATTCAAAACCTGATTTTTGCTATTGGGCTCTATTGAATAGTGAATGTTTTGAATTTTCTCCAAAAGTAAAGTAGTTGCAAACTCATGCTTTTAGAGACTTGTTTGGGCTCATGAGAGGAGTAGAAAAACATCAAAAATTTCAGTCCTGCATGATTCTACCAAGAAATGTGTGTTCATTGAAACCGCTGGTTTTTGATAGTTTGGGCCCTATTGAATAATGAATGTTTTGAATTTTCTCCAAAAGTAAAGTAGTTGCAAACTCATCCTTTTAGAAACTTGTTTGGGCTGTTGAGAGGAGTAAAAAACCATCAAAAATTTCAATCCTGCATGATTCTACCAAGAAATGTGATTCTTCATTCAAAACGCTGGTTTTTGCTATTGGGCTCTATTGAATAATGAATGTTTTGAATTTTCTCCAAAAGTAAAGTAGTTGCAAACTCATGCTTTTAGAGACTTGTTTGGGCTCATGAGAGGAGTAGAAAAACATCAAAAATTTCAGTCCTGCATGATTCTACCAAGAAATGTGTGTTCATTGAAACCGCTGGTGTTTGATTGTTTGGGCCCTATTGAATAATGAATGTTTTGAATTTTCTCCAAAAGTAAAGTAGTTGCAAACTCATCCTTTTAGAATCTTGTTTGGGCTGTTGAGAGGAGTAAAAAACCATCAAAAATTTCAATCCTGCATGATTTTACCAAGAAATGTGATTCTTCATTCAAAACCTGATTTTTGCTATTGGGCTCTATTGAATGGTGAATGTTTTGAATTTTCTCCAAAAGTAAAGTAGTTGCAAACTCATGCTTTTAGAGACTTGTTTGGGCTCATGAGAGGAGTAGAGAAAAACATCAAAAATTTCAGTCCTGCATGATTCTACCAAGAAATGTGTGTTCATTGAAACCGCTGGTTTTTGATAGTTTGGGCCCTATTGAATAATGAATGTTTTGAATTTTCTCCAAAAGTAAAGTAGTTGGAAACTCATCCTTTTAGAAACTTGTTTGGGCTGTTGAGAGGAGTAAAAAACCGTCAAAAATTTCAATCCTGCATGATTCTACCAAGAAATGTGATTCTTCATTCAAAACGCTGGTTTTTGCTATTGGGCTCTATTGAATAATGAATGTTTTGAATTTTCTCCAAAAGTAAAGTAGTTGCAAACTCATGCTTTTAGAGACTTGTTTGGGCTCATGAGAGGAGTAGAAAAACATCAAAAATTTCAGTCCTGCATGATTCTACCAAGAAATGTGTGTTCATTGAAACCGCTGGTGTTTGATTGTTTGGGCCCTATTGAATAATGAATGTTTTGAATTTTCTCCAAAAGTAAAGTAGTTGCAAACTCATCCTTTTAGAATCTTGTTTGGGCTGTTGAGAGGAGTAAAAAACCATCAAAAATTTCAATCCTGCATGATTTTACCAAGAAATGTGATTCTTCATTCAAAACCTGATTTTTGCTATTGGGCTCTATTGAATAGTGAATGTTTTGAATTTTCTCCAAAAGTAAAGTAGTTGCAAACTCATGCTTTTAGAGACTTGTTTGGGCTCATGAGAGGAGTAGAAAAACATCAAAAATTTCAGTCCTGCATGATTCTACCAAGAAATGTGTGTTCATTCAAACCGCTGGTTTTTGATAGTTTGGGCCCTATTGAATAATGAATGTTTTGAATTTTCTCCAAAAGGAAAGTAGTTGCAAACTCATCCTTTTAGAAACTTGTTTGGGCTGTTGAGAGGAGTAAAAAACCATCAAAAATTTCAATCCTGCATGATTCTACCAAGAAATGTGATTCTTCATTCAAAACGCTGGTTTTTGCTATTGGGCTCTATTGAATAATGAATGTTTTGAATTTTCTCCAAAAGTAAAGTAGTTGCAAACTCATGCTTTTAGAGACTTGTTTGGGCTCATGAGAGGAGTAGAAAAACATCAAAAATTTCAGTCCTGCATGATTCTACCAAGAAATGTGTGTTCATTGAAACCGCTGGTTTTTGATAGTTTGGGCCCTATTGAATAATGAATGTTTTGAATTTTCTCCAAAAGTAAAGTAGTTGCAAACTCATCCTTTTAGAAACTTGTTTGGGCTGTTGAGAGGAGTAAAAAACCATCAAAAATTTCAATCCTGCATGATTTTACCAAGAAATGTGATTCTTCATTCAAAACCTGATTTTTGCTATTGGGCTCTATTGAATAGTGAATGTTTTGAATTTTCTCCAAAAGTAAAGTACTTGCAAACTCATGCTTTTAGAGACTTGTTTGGGCTCATGAGAGGAGTAGAAAAACATCAAAAATTTCAGTCCTGCATGATTCTACCAAGAAATGTGTGTTCATTGAAACCACTGGTTTTTGATAGTTTGGGCCCTATTGAATAATGAATGTTTTGAATTTTCTCCAAAAGTAAAGTAGTTGCAAACTCATCCTTTTAGAAACTTGTTTGGGCTGTTGAGAGGAGTAAAAAACCATCAAAAATTTCAATCCTGCATGATTTTACCAAGAAATGTGATTCTTCATTCAAAACCTGATTTTTGCTATTGGGCTCTATTGAATAGTGAATGTTTTGAATTTTCTCCAAAAGTAAAGTAGTTGCAAACTCATGCTTTTAGAGACTTGTTTGGGCTCATGAGAGGAGTAGAAAAACATCAAAAATTTCAGTCCTGCATGATTCTACCAAGAAATGTGTGTTCATTGAAACCGCTGGTTTTTGATAGTTTGGGCCCTATTGAATAATGAATGTTTTGAATTTTCTCCAAAAGTAAAGTAGTTGCAAACTCATCCTTTTAGAAACTTGTTTGGGCTGTTGAGAGGAGTAAAAAACCATCAAAAATTTCAATCCTGCATGATTTTACCAAGAAATGTGATTCTTCATTCAAAACCTGATTTTTGCTATTGGGCTCTATTGAATAGTGAATGTTTTGAATTTTCTCCAAAAGTAAAGTAGTTGCAAACTCATGCTTTTAGAGACTTGTTTGGGCTCATGAGAGGAGTAGAAAAACATCAAAAATTTCAGTCCTGCATGATTCTACCAAGAAATGTGTGTTCATTCAAACCGCTGGTTTTTGATAGTTTGGGCCCTATTGAATAATGAATGTTTTGAATTTTCTCCAAAAGTAAAGTAGTTGCAAACTCATCCTTTTAGAAACTTGTTTGGGCTGTTGAGAGGAGTAAAAAAACATCAAAAATTTCAATCCTGCATGATTCTACCAAGAAATGTGATTCTTCATTCAAAACGCTGGTTTTTGCTATTGGGCTCTATTGAATAATGAATGTTTTGAATTTTCTCCAAAAGTAAAGTAGTTGCAAACTCATGCTTTTAGAGACTTGTTTGGGCTCATGAGAGGAGTAGAAAAACATCAAAAATTTCAGTCCTGCATGATTCTACCAAGAAATGTGTGTTCATTGAAACCGCTGGTTTTTGATAGTTTGGGCCCTATTGAATAATGAATGTTTTGAATTTTCTCCAAAAGTAAAGTAGTTGCAAACTCATCCTTTTAGAAACTTGTTTGGGCTGTTGAGAGGAGTAAAAAACCATCAAAAATTTCAATCCTGCATGATTTTACCAAGAAATGTGATTCTTCATTCAAAACCTGATTTTTGCTATTGGGCTCTATTGAATAGTGAATGTTTTGAATTTTCTCCAAAAGTAAAGTAGTTGCAAACTCATGCTTTTAGAGACTTGTTTGGGCTCATGAGAGGAGTAGAAAAACATCAAAAATTTCAGTCCTGCATGATTCTACCAAGAAATGTGTGTTCATTCAAACCGCTGGTTTTTGATAGTTTGGGCCCTATTGAATAATGAATGTTTTGAATTTTCTCCAAAAGTAAAGTAGTTGCAAACTCATCCTTTTAGAAACTTGTTTGGGCTGTTGAGAGGAGTAAAAAACCATCAAAAATTTCAATCCTGCATGATTCTACCAAGAAATGTGATTCTTCATTCAAAACGCTGGTTTTTGCTATTGGGCTCTATTGAATAATGAATGTTTTGAATTTTCTCCAAAAGTAAAGTAGTTGCAAACTCATGCTTTTAGAGACTTGTTTGGGCTCATGAGAGGAGTAGAAAAACATCAAAAATTTCAGTCCTGCATGATTCTACCAAGAAATGTGTGTT
The DNA here is from genome assembly GCF_039654945.1 of Dendrobates tinctorius. Taxonomy (NCBI): domain Eukaryota; kingdom Metazoa; phylum Chordata; class Amphibia; order Anura; family Dendrobatidae; genus Dendrobates; species Dendrobates tinctorius. The sequence continues at coordinate 1,676,233 of NW_027362076.1, forward strand.
CATTGAAACCGCTGGTTTTTGATAGTTTGGGCCCTATTGAATAATGAATGTTTTGAATTTTCTCCAAAAGTAAAGTAGTTGCAAACTCATCCTTTTAGAAACTTGTTTGGGCTGTTGAGAGGAGTAAAAAACCATCAAAAATTTCAATCCTGCATGATTTTACCAAGAAATGTGATTCTTCATTCAAAACCTGATTTTTGCTATTGGGCTCTATTGAATAGTGAATGTTTTGAATTTTCTCCAAAAGTAAAGTACTTGCAAACTCATGCTTTTAGAGACTTGTTTGGGCTCATGAGAGGAGTAGAAAAACATCAAAAATTTCAGTCCTGCATGATTCTACCAAGAAATGTGTGTTCATTGAAACCACTGTTTTTTGATAGTTTGGGCCCTATTGAATAATGAATGTTTTGAATTTTCTCCAAAAGTAAAGTAGTTGCAAACTCATCCTTTTAGAAACTTGTTTGGGCTGTTGAGAGGAGTAAAAAACCATCAAAAATTTCAATCCTGCATGATTTTACCAAGAAATGTGATTCTTCATTCAAAACCTGATTTTTGCTATTGGGCTCTATTGAATAGTGAATGTTTTGAATTTTCTCCAAAAGTAAAGTAGTTGCAAACTCATGCTTTTAGAGACTTGTTTGGGCTCATGAGAGGAGTAGAAAAACATCAAAAATTTCAGTCCTGCATGATTCTACCAAGAAATGTGTGTTCATTGAAACCGCTGGTTTTTGATAGTTTGGGCCCTATTGAATAATGAATGTTTTGAATTTTCTCCAAAAGTAAAGTAGTTGCAAACTCATCCTTTTAGAAACTTGTTTGGGCTGTTGAGAGGAGTAAAAAACCATCAAAAATTTCAATCCTGCATGATTCTACCAAGAAATGTGATTCTTCATTCAAAACGCTGGTTTTTGCTATTGGGCTCTATTGAATAATGAATGTTTTGAATTTTCTCCAAAAGTAAAGTAGTTGCAAACTCATGCTTTTAGAGACTTGTTTGGGCTCATGAGAGGAGTAGAAAAACATCAAAAATTTCAGTCCTGCATGATTCTACCAAGAAATGTGTGTTCATTGAAACCGCTGGTTTTTGATAGTTTGGGCCCTATTGAATAATGAATGTTTTGAATTTTCTCCAAAAGTAAAGTAGTTGCAAACTCATCCTTTTAGAAACTTGTTTGGGCTGTTGAGAGGAGTAAAAAACCATCAAAAATTTCAATCCTGCATGATTTTACCAAGAAATGTGATTCTTCATTCAAAACCTGATTTTTGCTATTGGGCTCTATTGAATAGTGAATGTTTTGAATTTTCTCCAAAAGTAAAGTACTTGCAAACTCATGCTTTTAGAGACTTGTTTGGGCTCATGAGAGGAGTAGAAAAACATCAAAAATTTCAGTCCTGCATGATTCTACCAAGAAATGTGTGTTCATTGAAACCACTGGTTTTTGATAGTTTGGGCCCTATTGAATAATGAATGTTTTGAATTTTCTCCAAAAGTAAAGTAGTTGCAAACTCATCCTTTTAGAAACTTGTTTGGGCTGTTGAGAGGAGTAAAAAACCATCAAAAATTTCAATCCTGCATGATTCTACCAAGAAATGTGATTCTTCATTCAAAACGCTGGTTTTTGCTATTGGGCTCTATTGAATAATGAATGTTTTGAATTTTCTCCAAAAGTAAAGTAGTTGCAAACTCATGCTTTTAGAGACTTGTTTGGGCTCATGAGAGGAGTAGAAAAACATCAAAAATTTCAGTCCTGCATGATTCTACCAAGAAATGTGTGTTCATTGAAAACGCTGGTTTTTGATAGTTTGGGCCCTATTGAATAATGAATGTTTTGAATTTTCTCCAAAAGTAAAGTAGTTGCAAACTCATCCTTTTAGAAACTTGTTTGGGCTGTTGAGAGGAGTAAAAAACCATCAAAAATTTCAATCCTGCATGATTTTACCAAGAAATGTGATTCTTCATTCAAAACCTGATTTTTGCTATTGGGCTCTATTGAATAGTGAATGTTTTGAATTTTCTCCAAAAGTAAAGTAGTTGCAAACTCATGCTTTTAGAGACTTGTTTGGGCTCATGAGAGGAGTAGAAAAACATCAAAAATTTCAGTCCTGCATGATTCTACCAAGAAATGTGTGTTCATTCAAACCGCTGGTTTTTGATAGTTTGGGCCCTATTGAATAATGAATGTTTTGAATTTTCTCCAAAAGTAAAGTAGTTGCAAACTCATGCTTTTAGAGACTTGTTTGGGCTCATGAGAGGAGTAGAAAAACATCAAAAATTTCAGTCCTGCATGATTCTACCAAGAAATGTGTGTTCATTGAAACCGCTGGTTTTTGATAGTTTGGGCCCTATTGAATAATGAATATTTTGAATTTTCTCCAAAAGTAAAGTAGTTGCAAACTCATCCTTTTAGAAACTTGTTTGGGCTGTTGAGAGGAGTAAAAAACCATCAAAAATTTCAATCCTGCATGATTTTACCAAGAAATGTGATTCTTCATTCAAAACGCTGGTTTTTGCTATTGGGCTCTATTGAATAATGAATGTTTTGAATTTTCTCCAAAAGTAAAGTAGTTGCAAACTCATCCTTTTAGAAACTTGTTTGGGCTGTTGAGAGGAGTAAAAAACCATCAAAAATTTCAATCCTGCATGATTCTACCAAGAAATGTGATTCTTTATTCAAAACGCTGGTTTTTGCTATTGGGCTCTATTGAATAATGAATGTTTTGAATTTTCTCCAAAAGTAAAGTAGTTGCAAACTCATGCTTTTAGAGACTTGTTTGGGCTCATGAGAGGAGTAGAAAAACATCAAAAATTTCAGTCCTGCATGATTCTACCAAGAAATGTGTGTTCATTGAAACCGCTGGTGTTTGATAGTTTGGGCCCTATTGAATAATGAATGTTTTGAATTTTCTCCAAAAGTAAAGTAGTTGCAAACTCATCCTTTTAGAATCTTGTTTGGGATGTTGAGAGGAGTAAAAAAACATCAAAAATTTCAATCCTGCATGATTTTACCAAGAAATGTGATTCTTCATTCAAAACCTGATTTTTGCTATTGGGCTCTGTTGAATAATGAATGTTTTGAATTTTCTCCAAAAGTAAAGTAGTTGCAAACTCATCCTTTTAGAAACTTGTTTGGGCTGTTGAGAGGAGTAAAAAACCATCAAAAATTTCAATCCTGCATGATTCTACCAAGAAATGTGATTCTTCATTCAAAACGCTGGTTTTTGCTATTGGGCTCTATTGAATAATGAATGTTTTGAATTTTCTCCAAAAGTAAAGTAGTTGCAAACTCATGCTTTTAGAGACTTGTTTGGGCTCATGAGAGGAGTAGAAAAACATCAAAAATTTCAGTCCTGCATGATTCTACCAAGAAATGTGTGTTCATTGAAACCGCTGGTTTTTGATAGTTTGGGCCCTATTGAATAATGAATGTTTTGAATTTTCTCCAAAAGTAAAGTAGTTGGAAACTCATCCTTTTAGAAACTTGTTTGGGCTGTTGAGAGGAGTAAAAAACCGTCAAAAATTTCAATCCTGCATGATTCTACCAAGAAATGTGATTCTTCATTCAAAACGCTGGTTTTTGCTATTGGGCTCTATTGAATAATGAATGTTTTGAATTTTCTCCAAAAGTAAAGTAGTTGCAAACTCATGCTTTTAGAGACTTGTTTGGGCTCATGAGAGGAGTAGAAAAACATCAAAAATTTCAGTCCTGCATGATTCTACCAAGAAATGTGTGTTCATTGAAACCGCTGGTGTTTGATTGTTTGGGCCCTATTGAATAATGAATGTTTTGAATTTTCTCCAAAAGTAAAGTAGTTGCAAACTCATCCTTTTAGAATCTTGTTTGGGCTGTTGAGAGGAGTAAAAAAACCATCAAAAATTTCAATCCTGCATGATTTTACCAAGAAATGTGATTCTTCATTCAAAACCTGATTTTTGCTATTGGGCTCTATTGAATAGTGAATGTTTTGAATTTTCTCCAAAAGTAAAGTAGTTGCAAACTCATGCTTTTAGAGACTTGTTTGGGCTCATGAGAGGAGTAGAAAAACATCAAAAATTTCAGTCCTGCATGATTCTACCAAGAAATGTGTGTTCATTCAAACCGCTGGTTTTTGATAGTTTGGGCCCTATTGAATAATGAATGTTTTGAATTTTCTCCAAAAGTAAAGTAGTTGCAAACTCATCCTTTTAGAAACTTGTTTGGGCTGTTGAGAGGAGTAAAAAACCATCAAAAATTTCAATCCTGCATGATTCTACCAAGAAATGTGATTCTTCATTCAAAACGCTGGTTTTTGCTATTGGGCTCTATTGAATAATGAATGTTTTGAATTTTCTCCAAAAGTAAAGTAGTTGCAAACTCATGCTTTTAGAGACTTGTTTGGGCTCATGAGAGGAGTAGAAAAACATCAAAAATTTCAGTCCTGCATGATTCTACCAAGAAATGTGTGTTCATTGAAACCGCTGGTTTTTGATAGTTTGGGCCCTATTGAATAATGAATGTTTTGAATTTTCTCCAAAAGTAAAGTAGTTGCAAACTCATCCTTTTAGAAACTTGTTTGGGCTGTTGAGAGGAGTAAAAAACCATCAAAAATTTCAATCCTGCATGATTTTACCAAGAAATGTGATTCTTCATTCAAAACCTGATTTTTGCTATTGGGCTCTATTGAATAGTGAATGTTTTGAATTTTCTCCAAAAGTAAAGTACTTGCAAACTCATGCTTTTAGAGACTTGTTTGGGCTCATGAGAGGAGTAGAAAAACATCAAAAATTTCAGTCCTGCATGATTCTACCAAGAAATGTGTGTTCATTGAAACCACTGGTTTTTGATAGTTTGGGCCCTATTGAATAATGAATGTTTTGAATTTTCTCCAAAAGTAAAGTAGTTGCAAACTCATCCTTTTAGAAACTTGTTTGGGCTGTTGAGAGGAGTAAAAAACCATCAAAAATTTCAATCCTGCATGATTTTACCAAGAAATGTGATTCTTCATTCAAAACCTGATTTTTGCTATTGGGCTCTATTGAATAGTGAATGTTTTGAATTTTCTCCAAAAGTAAAGTAGTTGCAAACTCATGCTTTTAGAGACTTGTTTGGGCTCATGAGAGGAGTAGAAAAACATCAAAAATTTCAGTCCTGCATGATTCTACCAAGAAATGTGTGTTCATTGAAACCGCTGGTTTTTGATAGTTTGGGCCCTATTGAATAATGAATGTTTTGAATTTTCTCCAAAAGTAAAGTAGTTGCAAACTCATCCTTTTAGAAACTTGTTTGGGCTGTTGAGAGGAGTAAAAAACCATCAAAAATTTCAATCCTGCATGATTTTACCAAGAAATGTGATTCTTCATTCAAAACCTGATTTTTGCTATTGGGCTCTATTGAATAGTGAATGTTTTGAATTTTCTCCAAAAGTAAAGTAGTTGCAAACTCATGCTTTTAGAGACTTGTTTGGGCTCATGAGAGGAGTAGAAAAACATCAAAAATTTCAGTCCTGCATGATTCTACCAAGAAATGTGTGTTCATTCAAACCGCTGGTTTTTGATAGTTTGGGCCCTATTGAATAATGAATGTTTTGAATTTTCTCCAAAAGTAAAGTAGTTGCAAACTCATCCTTTTAGAAACTTGTTTGGGCTGTTGAGAGGAGTAAAAAACCATCAAAAATTTCAATCCTGCATGATTCTACCAAGAAATGTGATTCTTCATTCAAAACGCTGGTTTTTGCTATTGGGCTCTATTGAATAATGAATGTTTTGAATTTTCTCCAAAAGTAAAGTAGTTGCAAACTCATGCTTTTAGAGACTTGTTTGGGCTCATGAGAGGAGTAGAAAAACATCAAAAATTTCAGTCCTGCATGATTCTACCAAGAAATGTGTGTTCATTGAAACCGCTGGTTTTTGATAGTTTGGGCCCTATTGAATAATGAATGTTTTGAATTTTCTCCAAAAGTAAAGTAGTTGCAAACTCATCCTTTTAGAAACTTGTTTGGGCTGTTGAGAGGAGTAAAAAACCATCAAAAATTTCAATCCTGCATGATTTTACCAAGAAATGTGATTCTTCATTCAAAACCTGATTTTTGCTATTGGGCTCTATTGAATAGTGAATGTTTTGAATTTTCTCCAAAAGTAAAGTACTTGCAAACTCATGCTTTTAGAGACTTGTTTGGGCTCATGAGAGGAGTAGAAAAACATCAAAAATTTCAGTCCTGCATGATTCTACCAAGAAATGTGTGTTCATTGAAACCACTGGTTTTTGATAGTTTGGGCCCTATTGAATAATGAATGTTTTGAATTTTCTCCAAAAGTAAAGTAGTTGCAAACTCATCCTTTTAGAAACTTGTTTGGGCTGTTGAGAGGAGTAAAAAACCATCAAAAATTTCAATCCTGCATGATTTTACCAAGAAATGTGATTCTTCATTCAAAACCTGATTTTTGCTATTGGGCTCTATTGAATAGTGAATGTTTTGAATTTTCTCCAAAAGTAAAGTAGTTGCAAACTCATGCTTTTAGAGACTTGTTTGGGCTCATGAGAGGAGTAGAAAAACATCAAAAATTTCAGTCCTGCATGATTCTACCAAGAAATGTGTGTTCATTGAAACCGCTGGTTTTTGATAGTTTGGGCCCTATTGAATAATGAATGTTTTGAATTTTCTCCAAAAGTAAAGTAGTTGCAAACTCATCCTTTTAGAAACTTGTTTGGGATGTTGAGAGGAGTAAAAAACCATCAAAAATTTCAATCCTGCATGATTCTACCAAGAAATGTGATTCTTCATTCAAAACGCTGGTTTTTGCTATTGGGCTCTATTGAATAATGAATGTTTTGAATTTTCTCCAAAAGTAAAGTAGTTGCAAACTCATGCTTTTAGAGACTTGTTTGGGCTCATGAGAGGAGTAGAAAAACATCAAAAATTTCAGTCCTGCATGATTCTACCAAGAAATGTGTGTTCATTGAAACCGCTGGTGTTTGATTGTTTGGGCCCTATTGAATAATGAATGTTTTGAATTTTCTCCAAAAGTAAAGTAGTTGCAAACTCATCCTTTTAGAATCTTGTTTGGGCTGTTGAGAGGAGTAAAAAACCATCAAAAATTTCAATCCTGCATGATTTTACCAAGAAATGTGATTCTTCATTCAAAACCTGATTTTTGCTATTGGGCTCTATTGAATGGTGAATGTTTTGAATTTTCTCCAAAAGTAAAGTAGTTGCAAACTCATGCTTTTAGAGACTTGTTTGGGCTCATGAGAGGAGTAGAGAAAAACATCAAAAATTTCAGTCCTGCATGATTCTACCAAGAAATGTGTGTTCATTGAAACCGCTGGTTTTTGATAGTTTGGGCCCTATTGAATAATGAATGTTTTGAATTTTCTCCAAAAGTAAAGTAGTTGCAAACTCATCCTTTTAGAAACTTGTTTGGGCTGTTGAGAGGAGTAAAAAACCATCAAAAATTTCAATCCTGCATGATTCTACCAAGAAATGTGATTCTTCATTCAAAACGCTGGTTTTTGCTATTGGGCTCTATTGAATAATGAATGTTTTGAATTTTCTCCAAAAGTAAAGTAGTTGCAAACTCATGCTTTTAGAGACTTGTTTGGGCTCATGAGAGGAGTAGAAAAACATCAAAAATTTCAGTCCTGCATGATTCTACCAAGAAATGTGTGTTCATTGAAACCGCTGGTTTTTGATAGTTTGGGCCCTATTGAATAATGAATGTTTTGAATTTTCTCCAAAAGTAAAGTAGTTGCAAACTCATCCTTTTAGAAACTTGTTTGGGCTGTTGAGAGGAGTAAAAAACCATCAAAAATTTCAATCCTGCATGATTTTACCAAGAAATGTGATTCTTCATTCAAAACCTGATTTTTGCTATTGGGCTCTATTGAATAGTGAATGTTTTGAATTTTCTCCAAAAGTAAAGTACTTGCAAACTCATGCTTTTAGAGACTTGTTTGGGCTCATGAGAGGAGTAGAAAAACATCAAAAATTTCAGTCCTGCATGATTCTACCAAGAAATGTGTGTTCATTGAAACCACTGTTTTTTGATAGTTTGGGCCCTATTGAATAATGAATGTTTTGAATTTTCTCCAAAAGTAAAGTAGTTGCAAACTCATCCTTTTAGAAACTTGTTTGGGCTGTTGAGAGGAGTAAAAAACCATCAAAAATTTCAATCCTGCATGATTTTACCAAGAAATGTGATTCTTCATTCAAAACCTGATTTTTGCTATTGGGCTCTATTGAATAGTGAATGTTTTGAATTTTCTCCAAAAGTAAAGTAGTTGCAAACTCATGCTTTTAGAGACTTGTTTGGGCTCATGAGAGGAGTAGAAATACATCAAAAATTTCAGTCCTGCATGATTCTACCAAGAAATGTGTGTTCATTGAAACCGCTGGTTTTTGATAGTTTGGGCCCTATTGAATAATGAATGTTTTGAATTTTCTCCAAAAGTAAAGTAGTTGCAAACTCATCCTTTTAGAAACTTGTTTGGGCTGTTGAGAGGAGTAAAAAACCATCAAAAATTTCAATCCTGCATGATTCTACCAAGAAATGTGATTCTTCATTCAAAACGCTGGTTTTTGCTATTGGGCTCTATTGAATAATGAATGTTTTGAATTTTCTCCAAAAGTAAAGTAGTTGCAAACTCATGCTTTTAGAGACTTGTTTGGGCTCATGAGAGGAGTAGAAAAACATCAAAAATTTCAGTCCTGCATGATTCTACCAAGAAATGTGTGTTCATTGAAACCGCTGGTTTTTGATAGTTTGGGCCCTATTGAATAATGAATGTTTTGAATTTTCTCCAAAAGTAAAGTAGTTGCAAACTCATCCTTTTAGAAACTTGTTTGGGCTGTTGAGAGGAGTAAAAAACCATCAAAAATTTCAATCCTGCATGATTTTACCAAGAAATGTGATTCTTCATTCAAAACCTGATTTTTGCTATTGGGCTCTATTGAATAGTGAATGTTTTGAATTTTCTCCAAAAGTAAAGTACTTGCAAACTCATGCTTTTAGAGACTTGTTTGGGCTCATGAGAGGAGTAGAAAAACATCAAAAATTTCAGTCCTGCATGATTCTACCAAGAAATGTGTGTTCATTGAAACCACTGGTTTTTGATAGTTTGGGCCCTATTGAATAATGAATGTTTTGAATTTTCTCCAAAAGTAAAGTAGTTGCAAACTCATCCTTTTAGAAACTTGTTTGGGCTGTTGAGAGGAGTAAAAAACCATCAAAAATTTCAATCCTGCATGATTTTACCAAGAAATGTGATTCTTCATTCAAAACCTGATTTTTGCTATTGGGCTCTATTGAATAGTGAATGTTTTGAATTTTCTCCAAAAGTAAAGTAGTTGCAAACTCATGCTTTTAGAGACTTGTTTGGGCTCATGAGAGGAGTAGAAAAACATCAAAAATTTCAGTCCTGCATGATTCTACCAAGAAATGTGTGTTCATTGAAACCGCTGGTTTTTGATAGTTTGGGCCCTATTGAATAATGAATGTTTTGAATTTTCTCCAAAAGTAAAGTAGTTGCAAACTCATCCTTTTAGAAACTTGTTTGGGCTGTTGAGAGGAGTAAAAAACCATCAAAAATTTCAATCCTGCATGATTCTACCAAGAAATGTGATTCTTCATTCAAAACGCTGGTTTTTGCTATTGGGCTCTATTGAATAATGAATGTTTTGAATTTTCTCCAAAAGTAAAGTAGTTGCAAACTCATGCTTTTAGAGACTTGTTTGGGCTCATGAGAGGAGTAGAAAAACATCAAAAATTTCAGTCCTGCATGATTCTACCAAGAAATGTGTGTTCATTGAAACCGCTGGTGTTTGATTGTTTGGGCCCTATTGAATAATGAATGTTTTGAATTTTCTCCAAAAGTAAAGTAGTTGCAAACTCATCCTTTTAGAATCTTGTTTGGGCTGTTGAGAGGAGTAAAAAACCATCAAAAATTTCAATCCTGCATGATTTTACCAAGAAATGTGATTCTTCATTCAAAACCTGATTTTTGCTATTGGGCTCTATTGAATGGTGAATGTTTTGAATTTTCTCCAAAAGTAAAGTAGTTGCAAACTCATGCTTTTAGAGACTTGTTTGGGCTCATGAGAGGAGTAGAGAAAAACATCAAAAATTTCAGTCCTGCATGATTCTACCAAGAAATGTGTGTTCATTGAAACCGCTGGTTTTTGATAGTTTGGGCCCTATTGAATAATGAATGTTTTGAATTTTCTCCAAAAGTAAAGTAGTTGGAAACTCATCCTTTTAGAAACTTGTTTGGGCTGTTGAGAGGAGTAAAAAACCGTCAAAAATTTCAATCCTGCATGATTCTACCAAGAAATGTGATTCTTCATTCAAAACGCTGGTTTTTGCTATTGGGCTCTATTGAATAATGAATGTTTTGAATTTTCTCCAAAAGTAAAGTAGTTGCAAACTCATGCTTTTAGAGACTTGTTTGGGCTCATGAGAGGAGTAGAAAAACATCAAAAATTTCAGTCCTGCATGATTCTACCAAGAAATGTGTGTTCATTGAAACCGCTGGTTTTTGATAGTTTGGGCCCTATTGAATAATGAATGTTTTGAATTTTCTCCAAAAGTAAAGTAGTTGCAAACTCATCCTTTTAGAAACTTGTTTGGGCTGTTGAGAGGAGTAAAAAACCATCAAAAATTTCAATCCTGCATGATTTTACCAAGAAATGTGATTCTTCATTCAAAACCTGATTTTTGCTATTGGGCTCTATTGAATAGTGAATGTTTTGAATTTTCTCCAAAAGTAAAGTACTTGCAAACTCATGCTTTTAGAGACTTGTTTGGGCTCATGAGAGGAGTAGAAAAACATCAAAAATTTCAGTCCTGCATGATTCTACCAAGAAATGTGTGTTCATTGAAACCACTGGTTTTTGATAGTTTGGGCCCTATTGAATAATGAATGTTTTGAATTTTCTCCAAAAGTAAAGTAGTTGCAAACTCATCCTTTTAGAAACTTGTTTGGGCTGTTGAGAGGAGTAAAAAACCATCAAAAATTTCAATCCTGCATGATTTTACCAAGAAATGTGATTCTTCATTCAAAACCTGATTTTTGCTATTGGGCTCTATTGAATAGTGAATGTTTTGAATTTTCTCCAAAAGTAAAGTAGTTGCAAACTCATGCTTTTAGAGACTTGTTTGGGCTCATGAGAGGAGTAGAAAAACATCAAAAATTTCAGTCCTGCATGATTCTACCAAGAAATGTGTGTTCATTGAAACCGCTGGTTTTTGATAGTTTGGGCCCTATTGAATAATGAATGTTTTGAATTTTCTCCAAAAGTAAAGTAGTTGCAAACTCATCCTTTTAGAAACTTGTTTGGGCTGTTGAGAGGAGTAAAAAACCATCAAAAATTTCAATCCTGCATGATTTTACCAAGAAATGTGATTCTTCATTCAAAACCTGATTTTTGCTATTGGGCTCTATTGAATAGTGAATGTTTTGAATTTTCTCCAAAAGTAAAGTAGTTGCAAACTCATGCTTTTAGAGACTTGTTTGGGCTCATGAGAGGAGTAGAAAAACATCAAAAATTTCAGTCCTGCATGATTCTACCAAGAAATGTGTGTTCATTCAAACCGCTGGTTTTTGATAGTTTGGGCCCTATTGAATAATGAATGTTTTGAATTTTCTCCAAAAGTAAAGTAGTTGCAAACTCATCCTTTTAGAAACTTGTTTGGGCTGTTGAGAGGAGTAAAAAAACATCAAAAATTTCAATCCTGCATGATTCTACCAAGAAATGTGATTCTTCATTCAAAACGCTGGTTTTTGCTATTGGGCTCTATTGAATAATGAATGTTTTGAATTTTCTCCAAAAGTAAAGTAGTTGCAAACTCATGCTTTTAGAGACTTGTTTGGGCTCATGAGAGGAGTAGAAAAACATCAAAAATTTCAGTCCTGCATGATTCTACCAAGAAATGTGTGTTCATTGAAACCGCTGGTTTTTGATAGTTTGGGCCCTATTGAATAATGAATGTTTTGAATTTTCTCCAAAAGTAAAGTAGTTGCAAACTCATCCTTTTAGAAACTTGTTTGGGCTGTTGAGAGGAGTAAAAAACCATCAAAAATTTCAATCCTGCATGATTTTACCAAGAAATGTGATTCTTCATTCAAAACCTGATTTTTGCTATTGGGCTCTATTGAATAGTGAATGTTTTGAATTTTCTCCAAAAGTAAAGTACTTGCAAACTCATGCTTTTAGAGACTTGTTTGGGCTCATGAGAGGAGTAGAAAAACATCAAAAATTTCAGTCCTGCATGATTCTACCAAGAAATGTGTGTTCATTGAAACCACTGTTTTTTGATAGTTTGGGCCCTATTGAATAATGAATGTTTTGAATTTTCTCCAAAAGTAAAGTAGTTTCAAACTCATCCTTTTAGAAACTTGTTTGGGCTGTTGAGAGGAGTAAAAAACCATCAAAAATTTCAATCCTGCATGATTTTACCAAGAAATGTGATTCTTCATTCAAAACCTGATTTTTGCTATTGGGCTCTATTGAATAGTGAATGTTTTGAATTTTCTCCAAAAGTAAAGTAGTTGCAAACTCATGCTTTTAGAGACTTGTTTGGGCTCATGAGAGGAGTAGAAAAACATCAAAAATTTCAGTCCTGCATGATTCTACCAAGAAATGTGTGTTCATTGAAACCGCTGGTTTTTGATAGTTTGGGCCCTATTGAATAATGAATGTTTTGAATTTTCTCCAAAAGTAAAGTAGTTGCAAACTCATCCTTTTAGAAACTTGTTTGGGCTGTTGAGAGGAGTAAAAAACCATCAAAAATTTCAATCCTGCATGATTCTACCAAGAAATGTGATTCTTCATTCAAAACGCTGGTTTTTGCTATTGGGCTCTATTGAATAATGAATGTTTTGAATTTTCTCCAAAAGTAAAGTAGTTGCAAACTCATGCTTTTAGAGACTTGTTTGGGCTCATGAGAGGAGTAGAAAAACATCAAAAATTTCAGTCCTGCATGATTCTACCAAGAAATGTGTGTTCATTGAAACCGCTGGTTTTTGATAGTTTGGGCCCTATTGAATAATGAATGTTTTGAATTTTCTCCAAAAGTAAAGTATTTGCAAACTCATCCTTTTAGAAACTTGTTTGGGCTGTTGAGAGGAGTAAAAAACCATCAAAAATTTCAATCCCGCATGATTTTACCAAGAAATGTGATTCTTCATTCAAAACCTGATTTTTGCTATTGGGCTCTATTGAATAGTGAATGTTTTGAATTTTCTCCAAAAGTAAAGTACTTGCAAACTCATGCTTTTAGAGACTTGTTTGGGCTCATGAGAGGAGTAGAAAAACATCAAAAATTTCAGTCCTGCATGATTCTACCAAGAAATGTGTGTTCATTGAAACCACTGGTTTTTGATAGTTTGGGCCCTATTGAATAATGAATGTTTTGAATTTTCTCCAAAAGTAAAGTAGTTGCAAACTCATCCTTTTAGAAACTTGTTTGGGCTGTTGAGAGGAGTAAAAAACCATCAAAAATTTCAATCCTGCATGATTTTACCAAGAAATGTGATTCTTCATTCAAAACCTGATTTTTGCTATTGGGCTCTATTGAATAGTGAATGTTTTGAATTTTCTCCAAAAGTAAAGTAGTTGCAAACTCATGCTTTTAGAGACTTGTTTGGGCTCATGAGAGGAGTAGAAAAACATCAAAAATTTCAGTCCTGCATGATTCTACCAAGAAATGTGTGTTCATTGAAACCGCTGGTTTTTGATAGTTTGGGCCCTATTGAATAATGAATGTTTTGAATTTTCTCCAAAAGTAAAGTAGTTGCAAACTCATCCTTTTAGAAACTTGTTTGGGCTGTTGAGAGGAGTAAAAAACCATCAAAAATTTCAATCCTGCATGATTCTACCAAGAAATGTGATTCTTCATTCAAAACGCTGTTTTTTGCTATTGGGCTCTATTGAATAATGAATGTTTTGAATTTTCTCCAAAAGTAAAGTAGTTGCAAACTCATGCTTTTAGAGACTTGTTTGGGCTCATGAGAGGAGTAGAAAAACATCAAAAATTTCAGTCCTGCATGATTCTACCAAGAAATGTGTGTTCATTGAAACCGCTGGTGTTTGATAGTTTGGGCCCTATTGAATAATGAATGTTTTGAATTTTCTCCAAAAGTAAAGTAGTTGCAAACTCATCCTTTTAGAATCTTGTTTGGGCTGTTGAGAGGAGTAAAAAACCATCAAAAATTTCAATCCTGCATGATTTTACCAAGAAATGTGATTCTTCATTCAAAACCTGATTTTTGCTATTGGGCTCTATTGAATGGTGAATGTTTTGAATTTTCTCCAAAAGTAAAGTAGTTGCAAACTCATGCTTTTAGAGACTTGTTTGGGCTCATGAGAGGAGTAGAAAAACATCAAAAATTTCAGTCCTGCATGATTCTACCAAGAAATGTGTGTTCATTGAAACCGCTGGTTTTTGATAGTTTGGGCCCTATTGAATAATGAATGTTTTGAATTTTCTCCAAAAGTAAAGTAGTTGCAAACTCATCCTTTTAGAAACTTGTTTGGGCTGTTGAGAGGAGTAAAAAACCATCAAAAATTTCAATCCTGCATGATTTTACCAAGAAATGTGATTCTTCATTCAAAACCTGATTTTTGCTATTGGGCTCTATTGAATAGTGAATGTTTTGAATTTTCTCCAAAAGTAAAGTAGTTGCAAACTCATGCTTTTAGAGACTTGTTTGGGCTCATGAGAGGAGTAGAAAAACATCAAAAATTTCAGTCCTGCATGATTCTACCAAGAAATGTGTGTTCATTCAAACCGCTGGTTTTTGATAGTTTGGGCCCTATTGAATAATGAATGTTTTGAATTTTCTCCAAAAGTAAAGTAGTTGCAAACTCATCCTTTTAGAAACTTGTATGGGCTGTTGAGAGGAGTAAAAAACCATCAAAAATTTCAATCCTGCATGATTTTACCAAGAAATGTGATTCTTCATTCAAAACCTGATTTTTGCTATTGGGCTCTATTGAATGGTGAATGTTTTGAATTTTCTCCAAAAGTAAAGTAGTTGCAAACTCATCCTTTTAGAAACTTGTTTGGGCTGTTGAGAGGAGTAAAAAACCATCAAAAATTTCAATCCTGCATGATTCTACCAAGAAATGTAATTCTTCATTCAAAACGCTGGTTTTTGCTATTGGGCTCTATTGAATAATGAATGTTTTGAATTTTCTCCAAAAGTAAAGTAGTTGCAAACTCATGCTTTTAGAGACTTGTTTGGGCTCATGAGAGGAGTAGAAAAACATCAAAAATTTCAGTCCTGCATGATTCTACCAAGAAATGTGTGTTCATTGAAACCGCTGGTTTTTGATAGTTTGGGCCCTATTGAATAATGAATGTTTTGAATTTTCTCCAAAAGTAAAGTAGTTGCAAACTCATCCTTTTAGAAACTTGTTTGGGCTGTTGAGAGGAGTAAAAAACCATCAAAAATTTCAATCCTGCATGATTTTACCAAGAAATGTGATTCTTCATTCAAAACCTGATTTTTGCTATTGGGCTCTATTGAATAGTGAATGTTTTGAATTTTCTCCAAAAGTAAAGTACTTGCAAAATCATGCTTTTAGAGACTTGTTTGGGCTCATGAGAGGAGTAGAAAAACATCAAAAATTTCAGTCCTGCATGATTCTACCAAGAAATGTGTGTTCATTGAAACCACTGGTTTTTGATAGTTTGGGCCCTATTGAATAATGAATGTTTTGAATTTTCTCCAAAAGTAAAGTAGTTGCAAACTCATCCTTTTAGAAACTTGTTTGGGCTGTTGAGAGGAGTAAAAAACCATCAAAAATTTCAATCCTGCATGATTTTACCAAGAAATGTGATTCTTCATTCAAAACCTGATTTTTGCTATTGGGCTCTATTGAATAGTGAATGTTTTGAATTTTCTCCAAAAGTAAAGTAGTTGCAAACTCATGCTTTTAGAGACTTGTTTGGGCTCATGAGAGGAGTAGAAAAACATCAAAAATTTCAGTCCTGCATGATTCTACCAAGAAATGTGTGTTCATTGAAACCGCTGGTTTTTGATAGTTTGGGCCCTATTGAATAATGAATGTTTTGAATTTTCTCCAAAAGTAAAGTAGTTGCAAACTCATCCTTTTAGAAACTTGTTTGGGCTGTTGAGAGGAGTAAAAAACCATCAAAAATTTCAATCCTGCATGATTCTACCAAGAAATGTGATTCTTCATTCAAAACGCTGGTTTTTGCTATTGGGCTCTATTGAATAATGAATGTTTTGAGTTTTCTCCAAAAGTAAAGTAGTTGCAAACTCATGCTTTTAGAGACTTGTTTGGGCTCATGAGAGGAGTAGAAAAACATCAAAAATTTCAGTCCTGCATGATTCTACCAAGAAATGTGTGTTCATTGAAACCGCTGGTTTTTGATAGTTTGGGCCCTATTGAATAATGAATGTTTTGAATTTTCTCCAAAAGTAAAGTAGTTGCAAACTCATCCTTTTAGAAACTTGTTTGGGCTGTTGAGAGGAGTAAAAAACCATCAAAAATTTCAATCCTGCATGATTTTACCAAGAAATGTGATTCTTCATTCAAAACCTGATTTTTGCTATTGGGCTCTATTGAATAGTGAATGTTTTGAATTTTCTCCAAAAGTAAAGTACTTGCAAACTAATGCTTTTAGAGACTTGTTTGGGCTCATGAGAGGAGTAGAAAAACATCAAAAATTTCAGTCCTGCATGATTCTACCAAGAAATGTGTGTTCATTGAAACCACTGGTTTGATAGTTTGGGCCCTATTGAATAATGAATGTTTTGAATTTTCTCCAAAAGTAAAGTAGTTGCAAACTCATCCTTTTAGAAACTTGTTTGGGCTGTTGAGAGGAGTAAAAAACCATCAAAAATTTCAATCCTGCATGATTTTACCAAGAAATGTGATTCTTCATTCAAAACCTGATTTTTGCTATTGGGCTCTATTGAATAGTGAATGTTTTGAATTTTCTCCAAAAGTAAAGTAGTTGCAAACTCATGCTTTTAGAGACTTGTTTGGGCTCATGAGAGGAGTAGAAAAACATCAAAAATTTCAGTCCTGCATGATTCTACCAAGAAATGTGTGTTCATTGAAACCGCTGGTTTTTGATAGTTTGGGCCCTATTGAATAATGAATGTTTTGAATTTTCTCCAAAAGTAAAGTAGTTGCAAACTCATCCTTTTAGAAACTTGTTTGGGCTGTTGAGAGGAGTAAAAAACCATCAAAAATTTCAATCCTGCATGATTTTACCAAGAAATGTGATTCTTCATTCAAAACCTGATTTTTGCTATTGGGCTCTATTGAATAGTGAATGTTTTGAATTTTCTCCAAAAGTAAAGTAGTTGCAAACTCATGCTTTTAGAGACTTGTTTGGGCTCATGAGAGGAGTAGAAAAACATCAAAAATTTCAGTCCTGCATGATTCTACCAAGAAATGTGTGTTCATTCAAACCGCTGGTTTTTGATAGTTTGGGCCCTATTGAATAATGAATGTTTTGAATTTTCTCCAAAAGTAAAGTAGTTGCAAACTCATCCTTTTAGAAACTTGTTTGGGCTGTTGAGAGGAGTAAAAAACCATCAAAAATTTCAATCCTGCATGATTTTACCAAGAAATGTGATTCTTCATTCAAAACCTGATTTTTGATATTGGGCTCTATTGAATGGTGAATGTTTTGAATTTTCTCCAAAAGTAAAGTAGTTGCAAACTCATGCTTTTAGAGACTTGTTTGGGCTCATGAGAGGAGTAGAAAAACATCAAAAATTTCAGTCCTGCATGATTCTACCAAGAAATGTGTGTTCATTGAAACCGCTGGTTTTTGATAGTTTGGGCCCTATTGAATAATGAATGTTTTGAATTTTCTCCAAAAGTAAAGTAGTTGCAAACTCATCCTTTTAGAAACTTGTTTGGGCTGTTGAGAGGAGTAAAAAACCATCAAAAATTTCAATCCTGCATGATTTTACCAAGAAATGTGATTCTTCATTCAAAACCTGATTTTTGCTATTGGGCTCTATTGAATAGTGAATGTTTTGAATTTTCTCCAAAAGTAAAGTAGTTGCAAACTCATGCTTTTAGAGACTTGTTTGGGCTCATGAGAGGAGTAGAAAAACATCAAAAATTTCAGTCCTGCATGATTCTACCAAGAAATGTGTGTTCATTCAAACCGCTGGTTTTTGATAGTTTGGGC
Source organism: Dendrobates tinctorius (assembly GCF_039654945.1). Lineage (NCBI taxonomy): Eukaryota > Metazoa > Chordata > Amphibia > Anura > Dendrobatidae > Dendrobates > Dendrobates tinctorius. The sequence continues at coordinate 1,694,390 of NW_027362076.1, forward strand.
CCTATTGAATAATGAATGTTTTGAATTTTCTCCAAAAGTAAAGTAGTTGCAAACTCATCCTTTTAGAAACTTGTTTGGGCTGTTGAGAGGAGTAAAAAACCATCAAAAATTTCAATCCTGCATGATTCTACCAAGAAATGTGATTCTTCATTCAAAACGCTGGTTTTTGCTATTGGGCTCTATTGAATAATGAATGTTTTGAATTTTCTCCAAAAGTAAAGTAGTTGCAAACTCATGCTTTTAGAGACTTGTTTGGGCTCATGAGCGGAGTAGAAAAACATCAAAAATTTCAGTCCTGCATGATTCTACCAAGAAATGTGTGTTCATTGAAAACGCTGGTTTTTGATAGTTTGGGCCCTATTGAATAATGAATGTTTTGAATTTTCTCCAAAAGTAAAGTAGTTGCAAACTCATCCTTTTAGAAACTTGTTTGGGCTGTTGAGAGGAGTAAAAAACCATCAAAAATTTCAATCCTGCATGATTTTACCAAGAAATGTGATTCTTCATTCAAAACCTGATTTTTGCTATTGGGCTCTATTGAATAGTGAATGTTTTGAATTTTCTCCAAAAGTAAAGTAGTTGCAAACTCATGCTTTTAGAGACTTGTTTGGGCTCATGAGAGGAGTAGAAAAACATCAAAAATTTCAGTCCTGCATGATTCTACCAAGAAATGTGTGTTCATTGAAACCACTGGTTTTTGATAGTTTGGGCCCTATTGAATAATGAATGTTTTGAATTTTCTCCAAAAGTAAAGTAGTTGCAAACTCATCCTTTTAGAAACTTGTTTGGGCTGTTGAGAGGAGTAAAAAACCATCAAAAATTTCAATCCTGCATGATTTTACCAAGAAATGTGATTCTTCATTCAAAACCTGATTTTTGCTATTGGGCTCTATTGAATAGTGAATGTTTTGAATTTTCTCCAAAAGTAAAGTAGTTGCAAACTCATGCTTTTAGAGACTTGTTTGGGCTCATGAGAGGAGTAGAAAAACATCAAAAATTTCAGTCCTGCATGATTCTACCAAGAAATGTGTGTTCATTCAAACCGCTGGTTTTTGATAGTTTGGGCCCTATTGAATAATGAATGTTTTGAATTTTCTCCAAAAGTAAAGTAGTTGCAAACTCATGCTTTTAGAGACTTGTTTGGGCTCATGAGAGGAGTAGAAAAACATCAAAAATTTCAATCCTGCATGATTCTACCAAGAAATGTGTGTTCATTGAAACCGCTGGTTTTTGATAGTTTGGGCCCTATTGAATAATGAATATTTTGAATTTTCTCCAAAAGTAAAGTAGTTGCAAACTCATCCTTTTAGAAACTTGTTTGGGCTGTTGAGAGGAGTAAAAAACCATCAAAAATTTCAATCCTGCATGATTTTACCAAGAAATGTGATTCTTCATTCAAAACCTGATTTTTGCTATTGGGCTCTATTGAATAATGAATGTTTTGAATTTTCTCCAAAAATAAAGTACTTGCAAACTCATGCTTTTAGAGACTTGTTTGGGCTCATGAGAGGAGTAGAAAAACATCAAAAATTTCAGTCCTGCATGATTCTACCAAGAAATGTGTGTTCATTGAAACCACTGGTTTTTGATAGTTTGGGCCCTATTGAATAATGAATGTTTTGAATTTTCTCCAAAAGTAAAGTAGTTGCAAACTCATCCTTTTAGAAACTTGTTTGGGCTGTTGAGAGGAGTAAAAAACCATCAAAAATTTCAATCCTGCATGATTTTACCAAGAAATGTGATTCTTCATTCAAAACCTGATTTTTGCTATTGGGCTCTATTGAATAGTGAATGTTTTGAATTTTCTCCAAAAGTAAAGTAGTTGCAAACTCATGCTTTTAGAGACTTGTTTGGGCTCATGAGAGGAGTAGAAAAACATCAAAAATTTCAGTCCTGCATGATTCTACCAAGAAATGTGTGTTCATTCAAACCGCTGGTTTTTGATAGTTTGGGCCCTATTGAATAATGAATGTTTTGAATTTTCTCCAAAAGTAAAGTAGTTGCAAACTCATCCTTTTAGAAACTTGTTTGGGCTGTTGAGAGGAGTAAAAAACCATCAAAAATTTCAATCCTGCATGATTCTACCAAGAAATGTGATTCTTCATTCAAAACGCTGGTTTTTGCTATTGGGCTCTATTGAATAATGAATGTTTTGAATTTTCTCCAAAAGTAAAGTAGTTGCAAACTCATGCTTTTAGAGACTTGTTTGGGCTCATGAGAGGAGTAGAAAAACATCAAAAATTTCAGTCCTGCATGATTCTACCAAGAAATGTGTGTTCATTGAAACCGCTGGTTTTTGATAGTTTGGGCCCTATTGAATAATGAATGTTTTGAATTTTCTCCAAAAGTAAAGTAGTTGCAAACTCATCCTTTTAGAAACTTGTTTGGGCTGTTGAGAGGAGTAAAAAACCATCAAAAATTTCAATCCTGCATGATTTTACCAAGAAATGTGATTCTTCATTCAAAACCTGATTTTTGCTATTGGGCTCTATTGAATAGTGAATGTTTTGAATTTTCTCCAAAAGTAAAGTAGTTGCAAACTCATGCTTTTAGAGACTTGTTTGGGCTCATGAGAGGAGTAGAAAAACATCAAAAATTTCAGTCCTGCATGATTCTACCAAGAAATGTGTGTTCATTCAAACCGCTGGTTTTTGATAGTTTGGGCCCTATTGAATAATGAATGTTTTGAATTTTCTCCAAAAGTAAAGTAGTTGCAAACTCATCCTTTTAGAAACTTGTTTGGGCTGTTGAGAGGAGTAAAAAACCATCAAAAATTTCAATCCTGCATGATTTTACCAAGAAATGTGATTCTTCATTCAAAACCTGATTTTTGCTATAGGGCTCTATTGAATAGTGAATGTTTTGAATTTTCTCCAAAAGTAAAGTACTTGCAAACTCATGCTTTTAGAGACTTTTTTGGGCTCATGAGAGGAGTAGAAAAACATCAAAAATTTCAGTCCTGCATGATTCTACCAAGAAATGTGTGTTCATTGAAACCACTGGTTTTTGACAGTTTGGGCCCTATTGAATAATGAATGTTTTGAATTTTCTCCAAAAGTAAAGTAGTTGCAAACTCATCCTTTTAGAAACTTGTTTGGGCTGTTGAGAGGAGTAAAAAACCAACAAAAATTTCAATCCTGCATGATTTTACCAAGAAATGTGATTCTTCATTCAAAACCTGATTTTTGCTATTGGGCTCTATTGAATAGTGAATGTTTTGAATTTTCTCCAAAAGTAAAGTAGTTGAAAAATCATGCTTTTAGAGACTTGTTTGGGCTCATGAGAGGAGTAGAAAAACATCAAAAATTTCAGTCCTGCATGATTCTACCAAGAAATGTGTGTTCATTCAAACCGCTGGTTTTTGATAGTTTGGGCCCTATTGAATAATGAATGTTTTGAATTTTCTCCAAAAGTAAAGTAGTTGCAAACTCATCCTTTTAGAAACTTGTTTGGGCTGTTGAGAGGAGTAAAAAACCATCAAAAATTTCAATCCTGCATGATTCTACCAAGAAATGTGATTCTTCATTCAAAACGCTGGTTTTTGCTATTGGGCTCTATTGAATAATGAATGTTTTGAATTTTCTCCAAAAGTAAAGTAGTTGCAAACTCATGCTTTTAGAGACTTGTTTGGGCTCATGAGAGGAGTAGAAAAACATCAAAAATTTCAGTCCTGCATGATTCTACCAAGAAATGTGTGTTCATTGAAACCACTGGTTTTTGATAGTTTGGGCCCTATTGAATAATGAATGTTTTGAATTTTCTCCAAAAGTAAAGTAGTTGCAAACTCATCCTTTTAGAAACTTGTTTGGGCTGTTGAGAGGAGTAAAAAACCATCAAAAATTTCAATCCTGCATGATTTTACCAAGAAATGTGATTCTTCATTCAAAACCTGATTTTTGCTATTGGGCTCTATTGAATAGTGAATGTTTTGAATTTTCTCCAAAAGTAAAGTAGTTGCAAACTCATGCTTTTAGAGACTTGTTTGGGCTCATGAGAGGAGTAGAAAAACATCAAAAATTTCAGTCCTGCATGATTCTACCAAGAAATGTGTGTTCATTCAAACCGCTGGTTTTTGATAGTTTGGGCCCTATTGAATAATGAATGTTTTGAATTTTCTCCAAAAGTAAAGTAGTTGCAAACTCATCCTTTTAGAAACTTGTTTGTGCTGTTGAGAGGAGTAAAAAACCATCAAAAATTTCAATCCTGCATGATTCTACCAAGAAATGTGATTCTTCATTCAAAACGCTGGTTTTTGCTATTGGGCTCTATTGAATAATGAATGTTTTGAATTTTCTCCAAAAGTAAAGTAGTTGCAAACTCATGCTTTTAGAGACTTGTTTGGGCTCATGAGAGGAGTAGAAAAACATCAAAAATTTCAGTCCTGCATGATTCTACCAAGAAATGTGTGTTCATTGAAACCGCTGGTGTTTGATAGTTTGGGCCCTATTGAATAATGAATGTTTTGAATTTTCTCCAAAAGTAAAGTAGTTGCAAACTCATCCTTTTAGAATCTTGTTTGGGCTGTTGAGAGGAGTAAAAAACCATCAAAAATTTCAATCCTGCATGATTTTACCAAGAAATGTGATTCTTCATTCAAAACCTGATTTTTGCTATTGGGCTCTATTGAATGGTGAATGTTTTGAATTTTCTCCAAAAGTAAAGTAGTTGCAAACTCATGCTTTTAGAGACTTGTTTGGTCTCATGAGAGGAGTAGAAAAACATCAAAAATTTCAGTCCTGCATGATTCTACCAAGAAATGTGTGTTCATTGAAACCGCTGGTTTTTGATAGTTTGGGCCCTATTGAATAATGAATGTTTTGAATTTTCTCCAAAAGTAAAGTAGTTGCAAACTCATCCTTTTAGAAACTTGTTTGGGCTGTTGAGAGGAGTAAAAAACCATCAAAAATTTCAATCCTGCATGATTTTACCAAGAAATGTGATTCTTCATTCAAAACCTGATTTTTGCTATTGGGCTCTATTGAATAGTGAATGTTTTGAATTTTCTCCAAAAGTAAAGTAGTTGCAAACTCATGCTTTTAGAGACTTGTTTGGGCTCATGAGAGGAGTAGAAAAACATCAAAAATTTCAGTCCTGCATGATTCTACCAAGAAATGTGTGTTCATTCAAACCGCTGGTTTTTGATAGTTTGGGCCCTATTGAATAATGAATGTTTTGAATTTTCTCCAAAAGTAAAGTAGTTGCAAACTCATCCTTTTAGAAACTTGTTTGGGCTGTTGAGAGGAGTAAAAAACCATCAAAAATTTCAATCCTGCATGATTTTACCAAGAAATGTGATTCTTCATTCAAAACCTGATTTTTGCTATTGGGCTCTATTTAATGGTGAATGTTTTGAATTTTCTCCAAAAGTAAAGTAGTTGCAAACTCATGCTTTTAGAGACTTGTTTGGGCTCATGAGAGGAGTAGAAAAACATCAAAAATTTCAGTCCTGCATGATTCTACCAAGAAATGTGTGTTCATTGAAACCGCTGGTTTTTGATAGTTTGGGCCCTATTGAATAATGAATGTTTTGAATTTTCTCCAAAAGTAAAGTAGTTGCAAACTCATCCTTTTAGAAACTTGTTTGGGCTGTTGAGAGGAGTAAAAAACCATCAAAAATTTCAATCCTGCATGATTTTACCAAGAAATGTGATTCTTCATTCAAAACCTGATTTTTGCTATTGGGCTCTATTGAATAGTGAATGTTTTGAATTTTCTCCAAAAGTAAAGTAGTTGCAAACTCATGCTTTTAGAGACTTGTTTGGGCTCATGAGAGGAGTAGAAAAACATCAAAAATTTCAGTCCTGCATGATTCTACCAAGAAATGTGTGTTCATTCAAACCGCTGGTTTTTGATAGTTTGGGCCCTATTGAATAATGAATGTTTTGAATTTTCTCCAAAAGTAAAGTAGTTGCAAACTCATCCTTTTACAAACTTGTTTGGGCTGTTGAGAGGAGTAAAAAACCATCAAAAATTTCAATCCTGCATGATTCTACCAAGAAATGTGATTCTTCATTCAAAACGCTGGTTTTTGCTATTGGGCTCTATTGAATAATGAATGTTTTGAAATTTCTCCAAAAGTAAAGTAGTTGCAAACTCATGCTTTTAGAGACTTGTTTGGGCTCATGAGAGGAGTAGAAAAACATCAAAAATTTCAGTCCTGCATGATTCTACCAAGAAATGTGTGTTCATTGAAAACGCTGGTTTTTGATAGTTTGGGCCCTATTGAATAATGAATGTTTTGAATTTTCTCCAAAAGTAAAGTAGGTGCAAACTCATGCTTTTAGAGACTTGTTTGGGCTCATGAGAGGAGTAGAAAAACATCAAAAATTTCAGTCCTGCATGATTCTACCAAGAAATGTGTGTTCATTGAAACCGCTGGTTTTTGATAGTTTGGGCCCTATTGAATAATGAATATTTTGAATTTTCTCCAAAAGTAAAGTAGTTGCAAACTCATCCTTTTAGAAACTTGTTTGGGCTGTTGAGAGGAGTAAAAAACCATCAAAAATTTCAATCCTGCATGATTTTACCAAGAAATGTGATTCTTCATTCAAAACCTGATTTTTGCTATTGGGCTCTATTGAATAGTGAATGTTTTGAATTTTCTCCAAAAGTAAAGTAGTTGCAAACTCATGCTTTTAGAGACTTGTTTGGGCTCATGAGAGGAGTAGAAAAACATCAAAAATTTCAGTCCTGCATGATTCTACCAAGAAATGTGTGTTCATTCAAACCGCTGGTTTTTGATAGTTTGGGCCCTATTGAATAATGAATGTTTTGAATTTTCTCCAAAAGTAAAGTAGTTGCAAACTCATCCTTTTAGAAACTTGTTTGGGCTGTTGAGAGGAGTAAAAAACCATCAAAAATTTCAATCCTGCATGATTCTACCAAGAAATGTGATTCTTCATTCAAAACGCTGGTTTTTGCTATTGGGCTCTATTGAATAATGAATGTTTTGAATTTTCTCCAAAAGTAAAGTAGTTGCAAACTCATGCTTTTAGAGACTTGTTTGGGCTCATGAGAGGAGTAGAAAAACATCAAAAATTTCAGTCCTGCATGATTCTACCAAGAAATGTGTGTTCATTGAAACCGCTGGTTTTTGATAGTTTGGGCCCTATTGAATAATGAATGTTTTGAATTTTCTCCAAAAGTAAAGTAGTTGCAAACTCATCCTTTTAGAAACTTGTTTGGGCTGTTGAGAGGAGTAAAAAACCATCAAAAATTTCAATCCTGCATGATTTTACCAAGAAATGTGATTCTTCATTCAAAACCTGATTTTTGCTATAGGGCTCTATTGAATAGTGAATGTTTTGAATTTTCTCCAAAAGTAAAGTACTTGCAAACTCATGCTTTTAGAGACTTTTTTGGGCTCATGAGAGGAGTAGAAAAACATCAAAAATTTCAGTCCTGCATGATTCTACCAAGAAATGTGTGTTCATTGAAACCACTGGTTTTTGACAGTTTGGGCCCTATTGAATAATGAATGTTTTGAATTTTCTCCAAAGGTAAAGTAGTTGCAAACTCATCCTTTTAGAAACTTGTTTGGGCTGTTGAGAGGAGTAAAAAACCAACAAAAATTTCAATCCTGCATGATTTTACCAAGAAATGTGATTCTTCATTCAAAACCTGATTTTTGCTATTGGGCTCTATTGAATAGTGAATGTTTTGAATTTTCTCCAAAAGTAAAGTAGTTGCAAACTCATGCTTTTAGAGACTTGTTTGGGCTCATGAGAGGAGTAGAAAAACATCAAAAATTTCAGTCCTGCATGATTCTACCAAGAAATGTGTGTTCATTGAAACCGCTGGTTTTTGATAGTTTGGGCCCTATTGAATAATGAATGTTTTGAATTTTCTCCAAAAGTAAAGTAGTTGCAAACTCATCCTTTTAGAAACTTGTTTGGGCTGTTGAGAGGAGTAAAAAACCATCAAAAATTTCAATCCTGCATGATTCTACCAAGAAATGTGATTCTTCATTCAAAACGCTGGTTTTTGCTATTGGGCTCTATTGAATAATGAATGTTTTGAATTTTCTCCAAAAGTAAAGTAGTTGCAAACTCATGCTTTTAGAGACTTGTTTGGGCTCATGAGAGGAGTAGAAAAACATCAAAAATTTCAGTCCTGCATGATTCTACCAAGAAATGTGTGTTCATTGAAACCACTGGTTTTTGATAGTTTGGGCCCTATTGAATAATGAATGTTTTGAATTTTCTCCAAAAGTAAAGTAGTTGCAAACTCATCCTTTTAGAAACTTGTTTGGGCTGTTGAGAGGAGTAAAAAACCATCAAAAATTTCAATCCTGCATGATTTTACCAAGAAATGTGATTCTTCATTCAAAACCTGATTTTTGCTATTGGGCTCTATTGAATAGTGAATGTTTTGAATTTTCTCCAAAAGTAAAGTAGTTGCAAACTCATGCTTTTAGAGACTTGTTTGGGCTCATGAGAGGAGTAGAAAAACATCAAAAATTTCAGTCCTGCATGATTCTACCAAGAAATGTGTGTTCATTCAAACCGCTGGTTTTTGATAGTTTGGGCCCTATTGAATAATGAATGTTTTGAATTTTCTCCAAAAGTAAAGTAGTTGCAAACTCATCCTTTTAGAAACTTGTTTGTGCTGTTGAGAGGAGTAAAAAACCATCAAAAATTTCAATCCTGCATGATTCTACCAAGAAATGTGATTCTTCATTCAAAACGCTGGTTTTTGCTATTGGGCTCTATTGAATAATGAATGTTTTGAATTTTCTCCAAAAGTAAAGTAGTTGCAAACTCATGCTTTTAGAGACTTGTTTGGGCTCATGAGAGGAGTAGAAAAACATCAAAAATTTCAGTCCTGCATGATTCTACCAAGAAATGTGTGTTCATTGAAACCGCTGGTTTTTGATAGTTTGGGCCCTATTGAATAATGAATGTTTTGAATTTTCTCCAAAAGTAAAGTAGTTGCAAACTCATCCTTTTAGAAACTTGTTTGGGCTGTTGAGAGGAGTAAAAAACCATCAAAAATTTCAATCCTGCATGATTTTACCAAGAAATGTGATTCTTCATTCAAAACCTGATTTTTGCTATTGGGCTCTATTGAATAGTGAATGTTTTGAATTTTCTCCAAAAGTAAAGTAGTTGCAAACTCATGCTTTTAGAGACTTGTTTGGGCTCATGAGAGGAGTAGAAAAACATCAAAAATTTCAGTCCTGCATGATTCTACCAAGAAATGTGTGTTCATTCAAACCGCTGGTTTTTGATAGTTTGGGCCCTATTGAATAATGAATGTTTTGAATTTTCTCCAAAAGTAAAGTAGTTGCAAACTCATGCTTTTAGAGACTTGTTTGGGCTCATGAGAGGAGTAGAAAAACATCAAAAATTTCAGTCCTGCATGATTCTACCAAGAAATGTGTGTTCATTGAAACCGCTGGTTTTTGATAGTTTGGGCCCTATTGAATAATGAATATTTTGAATTTTCTCCAAAAGTAAAGTAGTTGCAAACTCATCCTTTTAGAAACTTGTTTGGGCTGTTGAGAGGAGTAAAAAACCATCAAAAATTTCAATCCTGCATGATTTTACCAAGAAATGTGATTCTTCATTCAAAACCTGATTTTTGCTATTGGGCTCTATTGAATAATGAATGTTTTGAATTTTCTCCAAAAATAAAGTACTTGCAAACTCATGCTTTTAGAGACTTGTTTGGGCTCATGAGAGGAGTAGAAAAACATCAAAAATTTCAGTCCTGCATGATTCTACCAAGAAATGTGTGTTCATTGAAACCACTGGTTTTTGATAGTTTGGGCCCTATTGAATAATGAATGTTTTGAATTTTCTCCAAAAGTAAAGTAGTTGCAAACTCATCCTTTTAGAAACTTGTTTGGGCTGTTGAGAGGAGTAAAAAACCATCAAAAATTTCAATCCTGCATGATTTTACCAAGAAATGTGATTCTTCATTCAAAACCTGATTTTTGCTATTGGGCTCTATTGAATAGTGAATGTTTTGAATTTTCTCCAAAAGTAAAGTAGTTGCAAACTCATGCTTTTAGAGACTTGTTTGGGCTCATGAGAGGAGTAGAAAAACATCAAAAATTTCAGTCCTGCATGATTCTACCAAGAAATGTGTGTTCATTCAAACCGCTGGTTTTTGATAGTTTGGGCCCTATTGAATAATGAATGTTTTGAATTTTCTCCAAAAGTAAAGTAGTTGCAAACTCATCCTTTTAGAAACTTGTTTGGGCTGTTGAGAGGAGTAAAAAACCATCAAAAATTTCAATCCTGCATGATTCTACCAAGAAATGTGATTCTTCATTCAAAACGCTGGTTTTTGCTATTGGGCTCTATTGAATAATGAATGTTTTGAATTTTCTCCAAAAGTAAAGTAGTTGCAAACTCATGCTTTTAGAGACTTGTTTGGGCTCATGAGAGGAGTAGAAAAACATCAAAAATTTCAGTCCTGCATGATTCTACCAAGAAATGTGTGTTCATTGAAACCGCTGGTTTTTGATAGTTTGGGCCCTATTGAATAATGAATGTTTTGAATTTTCTCCAAAAGTAAAGTAGTTGCAAACTCATCCTTTTAGAAACTTGTTTGGGCTGTTGAGAGGAGTAAAAAACCATCAAAAATTTCAATCCTGCATGATTTTACCAAGAAATGTGATTCTTCATTCAAAACCTGATTTTTGCTATTGGGCTCTATTGAATAGTGAATGTTTTGAATTTTCTCCAAAAGTAAAGTAGTTGCAAACTCATGCTTTTAGAGACTTGTTTGGGCTCATGAGAGGAGTAGAAAAACATCAAAAATTTCAGTCCTGCATGATTCTACCAAGAAATGTGTGTTCATTCAAACCGCTGGTTTTTGATAGTTTGGGCCCTATTGAATAATGAATGTTTTGAATTTTCTCCAAAAGTAATGTAGTTGCAAACTCATCCTTTTAGAAACTTGTTTGGGCTGTTGAGAGGAGTAAAAAACCATCAAAAATTTCAATCCTGCATGATTTTACCAAGAAATGTGATTCTTCATTCAAAACCTGATTTTTGCTATAGGGCTCTATTGAATAGTGAATGTTTTGAATTTTCTCCAAAAGTAAAGTACTTGCAAACTCATGCTTTTAGAGACTTTTTTGGGCTCATGAGAGGAGTAGAAAAACATCAAAAATTTCAGTCCTGCATGATTCTACCAAGAAATGTGTGTTCATTGAAACCACTGGTTTTTGACAGTTTGGGCCCTATTGAATAATGAATGTTTTGAATTTTCTCCAAAAGTAAAGTAGTTGCAAACTCATCCTTTTAGAAACTTGTTTGGGCTGTTGAGAGGAGTAAAAAACCAACAAAAATTTCAATCCTGCATGATTTTACCAAGAAATGTGATTCTTCATTCAAAACCTGATTTTTGCTATTGGGCTCTATTGAATAGTGAATGTTTTGAATTTTCTCCAAAAGTAAAGTAGTTGAAAAATCATGCTTTTAGAGACTTGTTTGGGCTCATGAGAGGAGTAGAAAAACATCAAAAATTTCAGTCCTGCATGATTCTACCAAGAAATGTGTGTTCATTCAAACCGCTGGTTTTTGATAGTTTGGGCCCTATTGAATAATGAATGTTTTGAATTTTCTCCAAAAGTAAAGTAGTTGCAAACTCATCCTTTTAGAAACTTGTTTGGGCTGTTGAGAGGAGTAAAAAACCATCAAAAATTTCAATCCTGCATGATTTTACCAAGAAATGTGATTCTTCATTCAAAACCTGATTTTTGCTATTGGGCTCTATTGAATAGTGAATGTTTTGAATTTTCTCCAAAAGTAAAGTAGTTGCAAACTCATGCTTTTAGAGACTTGTTTGGGCTCATGAGAGGAGTAGAAAAACATCAAAAATTTCAGTCCTGCATGATTCTACCAAGAAATGTGTGTTCATTCAAACCGCTGGTTTTTGATAGTTTGGGCCCTATTGAATAATGAATGTTTTGAATTTTCTCCAAAAGTAAAGTAGTTGCAAACTCATCCTTTTAGAAACTTGTTTGTGCTGTTGAGAGGAGTAAAAAACCATCAAAAATTTCAATCCTGCATGATTCTACCAAGAAATGTGATTCTTCATTCAAAACGCTGGTTTTTGCTATTGGGCTCTATTGAATAATGAATGTTTTGAATTTTCTCCAAAAGTAAAGTAGTTGCAAACTCATGCTTTTAGAGACTTGTTTGGGCTCATGAGAGGAGTAGAAAAACATCAAAAATTTCAGTCCTGCATGATTCTACCAAGAAATGTGTGTTCATTGAAACCGCTGGTGTTTGATAGTTTGGGCCCTATTGAATAATGAATGTTTTGAATTTTCTCCAAAAGTAAAGTAGTTGCAAACTCATCCTTTTAGAATCTTGTTTGGGCTGTTGAGAGGAGTAAAAAACCATCAAAAATTTCAATCCTGCATGATTTTACCAAGAAATGTGATTCTTCATTCAAAACCTGATTTTTGCTATTGGGCTCTATTGAATGGTGAATGTTTTGAATTTTCTCCAAAAGTAAAGTAGTTGCAAACTCATGCTTTTAGAGACTTGTTTGGGCTCATGAGAGGAGTAGAAAAACATCAAAAATTTCAGTCCTGCATGATTCTACCAAGAAATGTGTGTTCATTGAAACCGCTGGTTTTTGATAGTTTGGGCCCTATTGAATAATGAATGTTTTGAATTTTCTCCAAAAGTAAAGTAGTTGCAAACTCATCCTTTTAGAAACTTGTTTGGGCTGTTGAGAGGAGTAAAAAACCATCAAAAATTTCAATCCTGCATGATTTTACCAAGAAATGTGATTCTTCATTCAAAACCTGATTTTTGCTATTGGGCTCTATTGAATAGTGAATGTTTTGAATTTTCTCCAAAAGTAAAGTAGTTGCAAACTCATGCTTTTAGAGACTTGTTTGGGCTCATGAGAGGAGTAGAAAAACATCAAAAATTTCAGTCCTGCATGATTCTACCAAGAAATGTGTGTTCATTCAAACCGCTGGTTTTTGATAGTTTGGGCCCTATTGAATAATGAATGTTTTGAATTTTCTCCAAAAGTAAAGTAGTTGCAAACTCATCCTTTTAGAAACTTGTTTGGGCTGTTGAGAGGAGTAAAAAACCATCAAAAATTTCAATCCTGCATGATTTTACCAAGAAATGTGATTCTTCATTCAAAACCTGATTTTTGCTATTGGGCTCTATTGAATGGTGAATGTTTTGAATTTTCTCCAAAAGTAAAGTAGTTGCAAACTCATGCTTTTAGAGACTTGTTTGGGCTCATGAGAGGAGTAGAAAAACATCAAAAATTTCAGTCCTGCATGATTCTACCAAGAAATGTGTGTTCATTGAAACCGCTGGTTTTTGATAGTTTGGGCCCTATTGAATAATGAATGTTTTGAATTTTCTCCAAAAGTAAAGTAGTTGCAAACTCATCCTTTTAGAAACTTGTTTGGGCTGTTGAGAGGAGTAAAAAACCATCAAAAATTTCAATCCTGCATGATTTTACCAAGAAATGTGATTCTTCATTCAAAACCTGATTTTTGCTATTGGGCTCTATTGAATAGTGAATGTTTTGAATTTTCTCCAAAAGTAAAGTAGTTGCAAACTCATGCTTTTAGAGACTTGTTTGGGCTCATGAGAGGAGTAGAAAAACATCAAAAATTTCAGTCCTGCATGATTCTACCAAGAAATGTGTGTTCATTCAAACCGCTGGTTTTTGATAGTTTGGGCCCTATTGAATAATGAATGTTTTGAATTTTCTCCAAAAGTAAAGTAGTTGCAAACTCATCCTTTTAGAAACTTGTTTGGGCTGTTGAGAGGAGTAAAAAACCATCAAAAATTTCAATCCTGCATGATTCTACCAAGAAATGTGATTCTTCATTCAAAACGCTGGTTTTTGCTATTGGGCTCTATTGAATAATGAATGTTTTGAATTTTCTCCAAAAGTAAAGTAGTTGCAAACTCATGCTTTTAGAGACTTGTTTGGGCTCATGAGAGGAGTAGAAAAACATCAAAAATTTCAGTCCTGCATGATTCTACCAAGAAATGTGTGTTCATTGAAAACGCTGGTTTTTGATAGTTTGGGCCCTATTGAATAATGAATGTTTTGAATTTTCTCCAAAAGTAAAGTAGTTGCAAACTCATGCTTTTAGAGACTTGTTTGGGCTCATGAGAGGAGTAGAAAAACATCAAAAATTTCAGTCCTGCATGATTCTACCAAGAAATGTGTGTTCATTGAAACCGCTGGTTTTTGATAGTTTGGGCCCTATTGAATAATGAATATTTTGAATTTTCTCCAAAAGTAAAGTAGTTGCAAACTCATCCTTTTAGAAACTTGTTTGGGCTGTTGAGAGGAGTAAAAAACCATCAAAAATTTCAATCCTGCATGATTTTACCAAGAAATGTGATTCTTCATTCAAAACCTGATTTTTGCTATTGGGCTCTATTGAATAGTGAATGTTTTGAATTTTCTCCAAAAGTAAAGTAGTTGCAAACTCATGCTTTTAGAGACTTGTTTGGGCTCATGAGAGGAGTAGAAAAACATCAAAAATTTCAGTCCTGCATGATTCTACCAAGAAATGTGTGTTCATTCAAACCGCTGGTTTTTGATAGTTTGGGCCCTATTGAATAATGAATGTTTTGAATTTTCTCCAAAAGTAAAGTAGTTGCAAACTCATCCTTTTAGAAACTTGTTTGGGCTGTTGAGAGGAGTAAAAAACCATCAAAAATTTCAATCCTGCATGATTCTACCAAGAAATGTGATTCTTCATTCAAAACGCTGGTTTTTGCTATTGGGCTCTATTGAATAATGAATGTTTTGAATTTTCTCCAAAAGTAAAGTAGTTGTAAACTCATGCTTTTAGAGACTTGTTTGGGCTCATGAGAGGAGTAGAAAAACATCAAAAATTTCAGTCCTGCATGATTCTACCAAGAAATGTGTGTTCATTGAAACCGCTGGTTTTTGATAGTTTGGGCCCTATTGAATAATGAATGTTTTGAATTTTCTCCAAAAGTAAAGTAGTTGCAAACTCATCCTTTTAGAAACTTGTTTGGGCTGTTGAGAGGAGTAAAAAACCATCAAAAATTTCAATCCTGCATGATTTTACCAAGAAATGTGATTCTTCATTCAAAACCTGATTTTTGCTATAGGGCTCTATTGAATAGTGAATGTTTTGAATTTTCTCCAAAAGTAAAGTACTTGCAAACTCATGCTTTTAGAGACTTTTTTGGGCTCATGAGAGGAGTAGAAAAACATCAAAAATTTCAGTCCTGCATGATTCTACCAAGAAATGTGTGTTCATTGAAACCACTGGTTTTTGACAGTTTGGGCCCTATTGAATAATGAATGTTTTGAATTTTCTCCAAAAGTAAAGTAGTTGCAAACTCATCCTTTTAGAAACTTGTTTGGGCTGTTGAGAGAAGTAAAAAACCAACAAAAATTTCAATCCTGCATGATTTTACCAAGAAATGTGATTCTTCATTCAAAACCTGATTTTTGCTATTGGGCTCTATTGAATAGTGAATGTTTTGAATTTTCTCCAAAAGTAAAGTAGTTGCAAACTCATGCTTTTAGAGACTTGTTTGGGCTCATGAGAGGAGTAGAAAAACATCAAAAATTTCAGTCCTGCATGATTCTACCAAGAAATGTGTGTTCATTGAAACCGCTGGTTTTTGATAGTTTGGGCCCTATTGAATAATGAATGTTTTGAATTTTCTCCAAAAGTAAAGTAGTTGCAAACTCATCCTTTTAGAAACTTGTTTGGGCTGTTGAGAGGAGTAAAAAACCATCAAAAATTTCAATCCTGCATGATTCTACCAAGAAATGTGATTCTTCATTCAAAACGCTGGTTTTTGCTATTGGGCTCTATTGAATAATGAATGTTTTGAATTTTCTCCAAAAGTAAAGTAGTTGCAAACTCATGCTTTTAGAGACTTGTTTGGGCTCATGAGAGGAGTAGAAAAACATCAAAAATTTCAGTCCTGCATGATTCTACCAAGAAATGTGTGTTCATTGAAACCACTGGTTTTTGATAGTTTGGGCCCTATTGAATAATGAATGTTTTGAATTTTCTCCAAAAGTAAAGTAGTTGCAAACTCATCCTTTTAGAAACTTGTTTGGGCTGTTGAGAGGAGTAAAAAACCATCAAAAATTTCAATCCTGCATGATTTTACCAAGAAATGTGATTCTTCATTCAAAACCTGATTTTTGCTATTGGGCTCTATTGAATAGTGAATGTTTTGAATTTTCTCCAAAAGTAAAGTAGTTGCAAACTCATGCTTTTAGAGACTTGTTTGGGCTCATGAGAGGAGTAGAAAAACATCAAAAATTTCAGTCCTGCATGATTCTACCAAGAAATGTGTGTTCATTGAAACCGCTGGTTTTTGATAGTTTGGGCCCTATTGAATAATGAATGTTTTGAATTTTCTCCAAAAGTAAAGTAGTTGCAAACTCATCCTTTTAGAAACTTGTTTGGGCTGTTGAGAGGAGTAAAAAACCATCAAAAATTTCAATCCTGCATGATTTTACCAAGAAATGTGATTCTTCATTCAAAACCTGATTTTTGCTATTGGGCTCTATTGAATAGTGAATGTTTTGAATTTTCTCCAAAAGTAAAGTAGTTGCAAACTCATGCTTTTAGAGACTTGTTTGGGCTCATGAGAGGAGTAGAAAAACATCAAAAATTTCAGTCCTGCATGATTCTACCAAGAAATGTGTGTTCATTCAAACCGCTGGTTTTTGATAGTTTGGGCCCTATTGAATAATGAATGTTTTGAATTTTCTCCAAAAGTAATGTAGTTGCAAACTCATCCTTTTAGAAACTTGTTTGGGCTGTTGAGAGGAGTAAAAAACCATCAAAAATTTCAATCCTGCATGATTTTACCAAGAAATGTGATTCTTCATTCAAAACCTGATTTTTGCTATAGGGCTCTATTGAATAGTGAATGTTTTGAATTTTCTCCAAAAGTAAAGTACTTGCAAACTCATGCTTTTAGAGACTTTTTTGGGCTCATGAGAGGAGTAGAAAAACATCAAAAATTTCAGTCCTGCATGATTCTACCAAGAAATGTGTGTTCATTGAAACCACTGGTTTTTGACAGTTTGGGCCCTATTGAATAATGAATGTTTTGAATTTTCTCCAAAAGTAAAGTAGTTGCAAACTCATCCTTTTAGAAACTTGTTTGGGCTGTTGAGAGGAGTAAAAAACCAACAAAAATTTCAATCCTGCATGATTTTACCAAGAAATGTGATTCTTCATTCAAAACCTGATTTTTGCTATTGGGCTCTATTGAATAGTGAATGTTTTGAATTTTCTCCAAAAGTAAAGTAGTTGAAAAATCATGCTTTTAGAGACTTGTTTGGGCTCATGAGAGGAGTAGAAAAACATCAAAAATTTCAGTCCTGCATGATTCTACCAAGAAATGTGTGTTCATTCAAACCGCTGGTTTTTGATAGTTTGGGCCCTATTGAATAATGAATGTTTTGAATTTTCTCCAAAAGTAAAGTAGTTGCAAACTCATCCTTTTAGAAACTTGTTTGGGCTGTTGAGAGGAGTAAAAAACCATCAAAAATTTCAATCCTGCATGATTTTACCAAGAAATGTGATTCTTCATTCAAAACCTGATTTTTGCTATTGGGCTCTATTGAATAGTGAATGTTTTGAATTTTCTCCAAAAGTAAAGTAGTTGCAAACTCATGCTTTTAGAGACTTGTTTGGGCTCATGAGAGGAGTAGAAAAACATCAAAAATTTCAGTCCTGCATGATTCTACCAAGAAATGTGTGTTCATTCAAACCGCTGGTTTTTGATAGTTTGGGCCCTATTGAATAATGAATGTTTTGAATTTTCTCCAAAAGTAAAGTAGTTGCAAACTCATCCTTTTAGAAACTTGTTTGTGCTGTTGAGAGGAGTAAAAAACCATCAAAAATTTCAATCCTGCATGATTCTACCAAGAAATGTGATTCTTCATTCAAAACGCTGGTTTTTGCTATTGGGCTCTATTGAATAATGAATGTTTTGAATTTTCTCCAAAAGTAAAGTAGTTGCAAACTCATGCTTTTAGAGACTTGTTTGGGCTCATGAGAGGAGTAGAAAAACATCAAAAATTTCAGTCCTGCATGATTCTACCAAGAAATGTGTGTTCATTGAAACCGCTGGTGTTTGATAGTTTGGGCCCTATTGAATAATGAATGTTTTGAATTTTCTCCAAAAGTAAAGTAGTTGCAAACTCATCCTTTTAGAATCTTGTTTGGGCTGTTGAGAGGAGTAAAAAACCATCAAAAATTTCAATCCTGCATGATTTTACCAAGAAATGTGATTCTTCATTCAAAACCTGATTTTTGCTATTGGGCTCTATTGAATGGTGAATGTTTTGAATTTTCTCCAAAAGTAAAGTAGTTGCAAACTCATGCTTTTAGAGACTTGTTTGGGCTCATGAGAGGAGTAGAAAAACATCAAAAATTTCAGTCCTGCATGATTCTACCAAGAAATGTGTGTTCATTGAAACCGCTGGTTTTTGATAGTTTGGGCCCTATTGAATAATGAATGTTTTGAATTTTCTCCAAAAGTAAAGTAGTTGCAAACTCATCCTTTTAGAAACTTGTTTGGGCTGTTGAGAGGAGTAAAAAACCATCAAAAATTTCAATCCTGCATGATTTTACCAAGAAATGTGATTCTTCATTCAAAACCTGATTTTTGCTATTGGGCTCTATTGAATAGTGAATGTTTTGAATTTTCTCCAAAAGTAAAGTAGTTGCAAACTCATGCTTTTAGAGACTTGTTTGGGCTCATGAGAGGAGTAGAAAAACATCAAAAATTTCAGTCCTGCATGATTCTACCAAGAAATGTGTGTTCATTCAAACCGCTGGTTTTTGATAGTTTGGGCCCTATTGAATAATGAATGTTTTGAATTTTCTCCAAAAGTAAAGTAGTTGCAAACTCATCCTTTTAGAAACTTGTTTGGGCTGTTGAGAGGAGTAAAAAACCATCAAAAATTTCAATCCTGCATGATTTTACCAAGAAATGTGATTCTTCATTCAAAACCTGATTTTTGCTATTGGGCTCTATTGAATGGTGAATGTTTTGAATTTTCTCCAAAAGTAAAGTAGTTGCAAACTCATGCTTTTAGAGACTTGTTTGGGCTCATGAGAGGAGTAGAAAAACATCAAAAATTTCAGTCCTGCATGATTCTACCAAGAAATGTGTGTTCATTGAAACCGCTGGTTTTTGATAGTTTGGGCCCTATTGAATAATGAATGTTTTGAATTTTCTCCAAAAGTAAAGTAGTTGCAAACTCATCCTTTTAGAAACTTGTTTGGGCTGTTGAGAGGAGTAAAAAACCATCAAAAATTTCAATCCTGCATGATTTTACCAAGAAATGTGATTCTTCATTCAAAACCTGATTTTTGCTATTGGGCTCTATTGAATAGTGAATGTTTTGAATTTTCTCCAAAAGTAAAGTAGTTGCAAACTCATGCTTTTAGAGACTTGTTTGGGCTCATGAGAGGAGTAGAAAAACATCAAAAATTTCAGTCCTGCATGATTCTACCAAGAAATGTGTGTTCATTCAAACCGCTGGTTTTTGATAGTTTGGGCCCTATTGAATAATGAATGTTTTGAATTTTCTCCAAAAGTAAAGTAGTTGCAAACTCATCCTTTTAGAAACTTGTTTGGGCTGTTGAGAGGAGTAAAAAACCATCAAAAATTTCAATCCTGCATGATTCTACCAAGAAATGTGATTCTTCATTCAAAACGCTGGTTTTTGCTATTGGGCTCTATTGAATAATGAATGTTTTGAATTTTCTCCAAAAGTAAAGTAGTTGCAAACTCATGCTTTTAGAGACTTGTTTGGGCTCATGAGAGGAGTAGAAAAACATCAAAAATTTCAGTCCTGCATGATTCTACCAAGAAATGTGTGTTCATTGAAAACGCTGGTTTTTGATAGTTTGGGCCCTATTGAATAATGAATGTTTTGAATTTTCTCCAAAAGTAAAGTAGTTGCAAACTCATGCTTTTAGAGACTTGTTTGGGCTCATGAGAGGAGTAGAAAAACATCAAAAATTTCAGTCCTGCATGATTCTACCAAGAAATGTGTGTTCATTGAAACCGCTGGTTTTTGATAGTTTGGGCCCTATTGAATAATGAATATTTTGAATTTTCTCCAAAAGTAAAGTAGTTGCAAACTCATCCTTTTAGAAACTTGTTTGGGCTGTTGAGAGGAGTAAAAAACCATCAAAAATTTCAATCCTGCATGATTTTACCAAGAAATGTGATTCTTCATTCAAAACCTGATTTTTGCTATTGGGCTCTATTGAATAGTGAATGTTTTGAATTTTCTCCAAAAGTAAAGTAGTTGCAAACTCATGCTTTTAGAGACTTGTTTGGGCTCATGAGAGGAGTAGAAAAACATCAAAAATTTCAGTCCTGCATGATTCTACCAAGAAATGTGTGTTCATTCAAACCGCTGGTTTTTGATAGTTTGGGCCCTATTGAATAATGAATGTTTTGAATTTTCTCCAAAAGTAAAGTAGTTGCAAACTCATCCTTTTAGAAACTTGTTTGGGCTGTTGAGAGGAGTAAAAAACCATCAAAAATTTCAATCCTGCATGATTCTACCAAGAAATGTGATTCTTCATTCAAAACGCTGGTTTTTGCTATTGGGCTCTATTGAATAATGAATGTTTTGAATTTTCTCCAAAAGTAAAGTAGTTGTAAACTCATGCTTTTAGAGACTTGTTTGGGCTCGTGAGAGGAGTAGAAAAACATCAAAAATTTCAGTCCTGCATGATTCTACCAAGAAATGTGTGTTCATTGAAACCGCTGGTTTTTGATAGTTTGGGCCCTATTGAATAATGAATGTTTTGAATTTTCTCCAAAAGTAAAGTAGTTGCAAACTCATCCTTTTAGAAACTTGTTTGGGCTGTTGAGAGGAGTAAAAAACCATCAAAAATTTCAATCCTGCATGATTTTACCAAGAAATGTGATTCTTCATTCAAAACCTGATTTTTGCTATAGGGCTCTATTGAATAGTGAATGTTTTGAATTTTCTCCAAAAGTAAAGTACTTGCAAACTCATGCTTTTAGAGACTTTTTTGGGCTCATGAGAGGAGTAGAAAAACATCAAAAATTTCAGTCCTGCATGATTCTACCAAGAAATGTGTGTTCATTGAAACCACTGGTTTTTGACAGTTTGGGCCCTATTGAATAATGAATGTTTTGAATTTTCTCCAAAAGTAAAGTAGTTGCAAACTCATCCTTTTAGAAACTTGTTTGGGCTGTTGAGAGGAGTAAAAAACCAACAAAAATTTCAATCCTGCATGATTTTACCAAGAAATGTGATTCTTCATTCAAAACCTGATTTTTGCTATTGGGCTCTATTGAATAGTGAATGTTTTGAATTTTCTCCAAAAGTAAAGTAGTTGCAAACTCATGCTTTTAGAGACTTGTTTGGGCTCATGAGAGGAGTAGAAAAACATCAAAAATTTCAGTCCTGCATGATTCTACCAAGAAATGTGTGTTCATTGAAACCGCTGGTTTTTGATAGTTTGGGCCCTATTGAATAATGAATGTTTTGAATTTTCTCCAAAAGTAAAGTAGTTGCAAACTCATCCTTTTAGAAACTTGTTTGGGCTGTTGAGAGGAGTAAAAAACCATCAAAAATTTCAATCCTGCATGATTCTACCAAGAAATGTGATTCTTCATTCAAAACGCTGGTTTTTGCTATTGGGCTCTATTGAATAATGAATGTTTTGAATTTTCTCCAAAAGTAAAGTAGTTGCAAACTCATGCTTTTAGAGACTTGTTTGGGCTCATGAGAGGAGTAGAAAAACATCAAAAATTTCAGTCCTGCATGATTCTACCAAGAAATGTGTGTTCATTGAAACCACTGGTTTTTGATAGTTTGGGCCCTATTGAATAATGAATGTTTTGAATTTTCTCCAAAAGTAAAGTAGTTGCAAACTCATCCTTTTAGAAACTTGTTTGGGCTGTTGAGAGGAGTAAAAAACCATCAAAAATTTCAATCCTGCATGATTTTACCAAGAAATGTGATTCTTCATTCAAAACCTGATTTTTGCTATTGGGCTCTATTGAATAGTGAATGTTTTGAATTTTCTCCAAAAGTAAAGTAGTTGCAAACTCATGCTTTTAGAGACTTGTTTGGGCTCATGAGAGGAGTAGAAAAACATCAAAAATTTCAGTCCTGCATGATTCTACCAAGAAATGTGTGTTCATTGAAACCGCTGGTTTTTGATAGTTTGGGCCCTATTGAATAATGAATGTTTTGAATTTTCTCCAAAAGTAAAGTAGTTGCAAACTCATCCTTTTAGAAACTTGTTTGGGCTGTTGAGAGGAGTAAAAAACCATCAAAAATTTCAATCCTGCATGATTTTACCAAGAAATGTGATTCTTCATTCAAAACCTGATTTTTGCTATTGGGCTCTATTGAATAGTGAATGTTTTGAATTTTCTCCAAAAGTAAAGTTGTTGCAAACTCATGCTTTTAGAGACTTGTTTGGGCTCATGAGAGGAGTAGAAAAACATCAAAAATTTCAGTCCTGCATGATTCTACCAAGAAATGTGTGTTCATTCAAACCGCTGGTTTTTGATAGTTTGGGCCCTATTGAATAATGAATGTTTTGAATTTTCTCCAAAAGTAAAGTAGTTGCAAACTCATCCTTTTAGAAACTTGTTTGGGCTGTTGAGAGGAGTAAAAAACCATCAAAAATTTCAATCCTGCATGATTCTACCAAGAAATGTGATTCTTCATTCAAAACGCTGGTTTTTGCTATTGGGCTCTATTGAATAATGAATGTTTTGAATTTTCTCCAAAAGTAAAGTAGTTGCAAACTCATGCTTTTAGAGACTTGTTTGGGCTCATGAGAGGAGTAGAAAAACATCAAAAATTTCAGTCCTGCATGATTCTACCAAGAAATGTGTGTTCATTGAAACCGCTGGTTTTTGATAGTTTGGGCCCTATTGAATAATGAATGTTTTGAATTTTCTCCAAAAGTAAAGTAGTTGCAAACTCATCCTTTTAGAAACTTGTTTGGGCTGTTGAGAGGAGTAAAAAACCATCAAAAATTTCAATCCTGCATGATTCTACCAAGAAATGTGATTCTTCATTCAAAACGCTGGTTTTTGCTATTGGGCTCTATTGAATAATGAATGTTTTGAATTTTCTCCAAAAGTAAAGTAGTTGCAAACTCATGCTTTTAGAGACTTGTTTGGGCTCATGAGAGGAGTAGAAAAACATCAAAAATTTCAGTCCTGCATGATTCTACCAAGAAATGTGTGTTCATTGAAACCACTGGTTTTTGATAGTTTGGGCCCTATTGAATAATGAATGTTTTGAATTTTCTCCAAAAGTAAAGTAGTTGCAAACTCATCCTTTTAGAAACTTGTTTGGGCTGTTGAGAGGAGTAAAAAACCATCAAAAATTTCAATCCTGCATGATTTTACCAAGAAATGTGATTCTTCATTCAAAACCTGATTTTTGCTATTGGGCTCTATTGAATAGTGAATGTTTTGAATTTTCTCCAAAAGTAAAGTAGTTGCAAACTCATGCTTTTAGAGACTTGTTTGGGCTCATGAGAGGAGTAGAAAAACATCAAAAATTTCAGTCCTGCATGATTCTACCAAGAAATGTGTGTTCATTGAAACCGCTGGTTTTTGATAGTTTGGGCCCTATTGAATAATGAATGTTTTGAATTTTCTCCAAAAGTAAAGTAGTTGCAAACTCATCCTTTTAGAAACTTGTTTGGGCTGTTGAGAGGAGTAAAAAACCATCAAAAATTTCAATCCTGCATGATTCTACCAAGAAATGTGATTCTTCATTCAAAACGCTGGTTTTTGCTATTGGGCTCTATTGAATAATGAATGTTTTGAATTTTCTCCAAAAGTAAAGTAGTTGCAAACTCATGCTTTTATTTTCCAATCATTTTTATTATAATTTTCAAAATAATGACAAAGAGAAGGAGGAAAAGGGGGGGAACAAAGAAGGGAACAAGGGAAGGAAAAGGGTATTACAATAGAAAACTCAAAGAGTAACATAAAGTAAAAAGTCATTGCATATATAAATATAGTATTATCTGAGACATTTCACAGTTTACCAGTTGCATCCAGACACGAAAAAGAGAAAACGTTATGTAAAACAATGAGATGTGGTTTACAATCTAAATTCTAAGATCTAAATCTAAGATCTAGTAACCTAAACCCTAATAGCTGATCTAAAATCTAAAGCCTAAAACCTAAAACCTAAAACTAAAACTACTGTCATAGTTTAAAGTAGGTCTCATCCTAATTTCCCGAGGTAGAACTAAATTGTCTAATAAAAAGACTATTCCATATTCCCCATTTTTTATTGTATTTGTCCAAAAAATTATTATTTATGGCAAATCGCCTTTCTAATGCACTATGTACTTTAAGGTTGTGGATTATGTCTTCAAATTTTGGAGGAACAGTTTTCCTCCAATTTGCTGCTAAAGAATTTTTAACCACCAATAGGATGTGGGCTATCATGAAAGTGGTTGAGAGATCCAAGTGTTCCATTCCCAAAAAAAGCAGCGCCATGCTAGGAGAAATAACTAGGTTCCTGCCCAAAAATGTATTTATGTGGGCAGAAACTTCGCTCCATAAGGTCTTTATTTTTGGGCAACCCCAAAATATGTGGTACAAATTCCCAACTTTCCCACATTCCCTCCAACACAAATTTGAGTTATCTTGGTTTATAAAGAATAACCTCGATGGAGTATAATACCACCTCACCAATATTTTATAATATGATTCTTGTAACATCATCGAAATTGTTGAGGCCTGAGAAAATTTAAAAGCATCTTGCCATTGTTCTAATGAGGGGGAAATATTTAATTCAGACTCCCATCGTTTCATATAAACATTTTTCAGTATTTCTGAGTCTCCGTTAAAAATTGTATATATATTTTTTAAGTTCCATACGCTTTTTTTCTCTATGTTTCCCAAAAAGAGAGTCAAAATATCCCAATTCAATGGTTTAGTTTGGAGGAATTTTTTAATGTAATCTTTTAAGATGGTGTAAAAAAAAAATTCTGATGAAGGAAGATTAAACTTTACTCTAATTTCGCTGAAGGTTAGAAAATCTCCATTATACAAATCTCCCATTTTTTTGATATTACACGTGGTCCAAATTTCTGGAATTGAGAATTTGTAGAGAACTGAGATCAAAACTAGCGGAACATTATACAGTTGTCTCAATTTATTCCAATTTTTCCTCGGTCTTACGAAGCTTTTCCAGGCCAGAAGTATTGCCTGAAAAATAGGATGTGATGGTAACCTAGGCCGAGAACCAATAATGTTATTGTAAAAAGTATTACAGAGTAGGTTATTTTCACTTTGGCTTTCCTCTAAGACAACCCATGCGGGAGATACAATCTGTTTGAACCAATATCCGCTAGCCTTAATCAATGTGGCTTGGTAATACGCTGTGACGTTTGGAAGGCCCAAACCCCCGTTTTTCTTGTTCTTATATAAAACGCTCAACGCCACTCTTGGCTTTTTATTGTCCCAAATAAAGGAGTTTAATAAATTTTGAATTTTGGTTAGTTGGGTAGAGGGGATGCAAGTAGGGAGGGTTCTAAACAAATAGAGTATTTTAGGTAAAACAAAAGATTTGATTACCAAGACCTTCCCAAATAAGGATAGGTTAATACGTTTAAAATTTGCTAAGTCTTTGGTAATATTCTGTATTAGATTATTAAGGTTAATTGAAATAACTGATTTGATTTTATTTGTCAGTACCAGCCCCAAATAACCAACTTCTTCTGTGCAGGAAAACTTTGTAAGAGACTTCAGCTGTTCCACTTCCTGATCTTGTAAGTTAAAAAAAAGAATCTTAGATTTTGATTGGTTCACTTTAAAATAGGATACATACGCAAACAGTTCTAAGTCTAAAACTAGTGCTCTAATGGAAATCTCTGGATCTAATAGCGTGAGCACTATATCGTCTGCAAACAGACCGATTTTAAATGATCGCTGTGAAATTTCAGGGCCGTGGATGTTTGGGTTGGATCTTATTTTTTGTGCAAAGGGTTCCATTGCTAGAACAAATAGTAGTGGTGAAAGTGGGCACCCCTGTCTTGTGCCATTCGATATTGGAAATTTCCTAGACAGATGGTTATTTGTGTAAATCTTTGCGCAAGGATCTGAATATAAGGCAAAAATTGAGGACAAGAATTTATCATTGAATCCAAACTTCAAAAGCGTTCCTTTTAAATAACTCCAATCTAGCCTATCAAAGGCCTTTTCGGCATCCAACGTTACCAGTACTAAAGGATCTATAGAAAGTTTTGTAGCATTAATTATATTCAAAATCCTTCTGGTCCCGTCAGATGCCTGACGACCTTCAACAAAGCCGATCTGATCGTCCTTAACCAGGGAGGGAAGAATCCTTTTAAGTCTTTCGGCCCAAATTTTAGAATATAGTTTAACGTCCCCGTTTATGAGAGATATTGGCCTGTAGCTTTGAACCTTATCAGGGTCTCCTTTCTCCTTCGGTATCATAACGATAGTAGCTTCTAGCATTTCTGCCGGAAAAGAGCCCTGACAAGAAGCCACATTGAATATCCTCTCCAAGTGGGGAATCAAAATTTGATGAAAGGTTTTATAATATTCATTTATAAATCCATCGGGCCCCGGTGATTTCTTAATTTTAAGCTTATTAATTGCGACATTTATTTCTTCTGCGGAGATAGGTCTGTTAATATGATCTAATTCTAGGGAATCAATCTTGGGAAGAGCTAGCTTGTCTAAGAACATCTTTATTGAATTATCATTAGGTTGTGGTATATCTGACTCTAAAGCCAAATTGTATAGTCCCTGAAAAAAATCTGCAAACTCGTTCGCAATGTCTGAAGGATGAGTCCTGATCTCTCCCTTATCAGTTTTAATCTTATTTATTCTCCTGTTAATTCTTTCTTGTTTAAGTTTTTTCATCATAAAAGCAGTAGGTTTATTAACAGAAGAGTAAAAATTAAATTTTGAGTTTCTAATAACCGCGTCGTATTCGGATATAATTGCAAACCTCAGATCTTGTCTCAAGGTCAAGAGTTCAGATTGGATATCTGGTGATGGGACTGAGAGATTATTTTGAAAATCTTCTTTTAATTTTATTTGGGACTGTAGGGTTATGATTCTTTGTCTATTAATTTTCTTGAATCTGGATGAAAGTTGGATCAAGCATCCCCGTAAAACCGCCTTATGGGCATTCCAAATGACAAATGGATCCATGTCAGCAAGATCATTATTTCTAAAATATTCAGAGATTGTATCTGAGATTATTGCTTCATACTCAGGAATCCTAAAAAGGGTAGAATTAGCTTTCCAAAGGAATGTATTTGTCGAGTGAGATCCCAAATTAAATTCCGCCACTACTGGGACATGATCTGAGATAGATTTCCCTAAAATGCTGATACTTCTAAACTTGGAAATGGCAAAGACATCTGTCAATATTAAGTCTATTCTTGCTGATGTGTTGTGTGTATCTGAATAATGTGTATATTCACGTGAGGTAGTATTTAAACAACGGTAGATGTCAAAAAGTTCGTTAGAAAGTAACCAATTACCGAGTGACAGCGCTTTGTGGCGAACTAAGGACGAAGAGTCCATTTTACTATCTGGGACTATATTGAAATCTCCAGCAAATATAAGCATTCCTTTCTTGACTGCATTGATTTTGTCCATTAATCTGTTTAAGTACGATAAGATCTTTTTATTTGGGGCATAAACATTAATTATTGTGCAAGGTTCATGGTTTAATTGACAGACGAGGATATGGTACCTCCCTTGCGTATCAACTATTTCTTGTAGTAGTTCAAATTGGATATTATTTTTAATAAGCGTAATAACTCCTGCTTTCTTATTTTCTTTAAGGGATTGGAACACAAATGGAAACCTCTTATTTTGAAAATATGGATGATTATTTTTAGCAAATTTAACCTCCTGCAGACAAACGATGTCTGCTTTACTATGTTCAATTTCTTTCCAGAGCATATGTCTCTTATAGGGGATATTTAGACCCCTAACGTTAAATGAAAAAAACCTTAGTTTCATATTTCAAGAAGATTAAAGTATACTGTATATACAGACGAGACTCTTTCTAAACTTACAGAGAGAAGGACTAAGACCTTAAACACACTAAAAAAGGAAAAAAAAAACTACAATATGTATATACTAAATATATATAAACTACAAACATGAACTCAAATGAGTTCTCCTGGAGGAATCCAAGCAAGAAGGATTCTCACCTAGTTTGGGGAGAAAATAAAAAAGTGGTTAAACTCCCACTCAACCACCCATTATTCCTAATAATTTCTCTTATTTAAAGATAACAAATATTTTGGAAAACATTAAACTCATATGTAAATTCAACCGATACCCTCCTGAAAAGACTGAACGAAGAGCATAGCTTCCTCTGGTGAGAAAAAGGGGATGGTCTTCCCCTTATACCAGACCAGAAGTTTAGCCGGGAAACCCCACCTATACGACAACCCAAGATCTTTTATGCTTGCGTTAACTTCTCTGAAAGACTTCCTGAAGTCCATGGTTGCTTTAGAGAAGTCTCCAAAAATTCTTATATTGGCGTAGGGATCTGGAAAGTTACCTTTATCCCTAATATAAGATAAGATTTTTTCTTTGGTTTCGTAATAGTGCATATGTAAGATAGTGTCCCTTGGCTTGTCAGTAGGCAGGCTCCTCGGACGAGGAATGCGGTGGATTCTATCGATCCTAAACTCAGAATTTGGTAGGTCGGGCAGAGCTTTTTTGAAAATGGCCTTTGCATAATTTGAGAGCTCATCTTGCATGACATTCTCTGGGATACCTCTTATTTTGAGGTTGCTCCTCCTGCTCCTATCCTCCAAATCCATTAATTTAGTTTTTAGTGTCTGCACTTCCGTTTTTAATTGAGAATTTTGTTTAAACAAGGTGTCTGTTTTATTCTCAACTACCAAAATCCTATTCTCGCTCTTTTCTAATCTTTGGGAGAAATTTTTACTTATTTCGTTTAGTGTCTTGTTCTGAGATTCGAAGCCTAGAGCAATAGATTCATTAAACATTTTACAGAATCTAGCCATAAAACCCTCCGTCACTCCCTTCTCAGAAGCTAAGAGTTCATCCGGATCAATAGGGGCGAACCCTTGTCTTGGAGCATGTGGGGATGAAGAACGCTCTTTTTTAGAAGGTTGTCTATTAGGGCTGCTATCAGGCGAAGAGTAATCTGAGTTATCCTCAGATTCAGCTGTGATTGATTTCTTATCAGCGTCTCTTGAATTAGGGCCTTTCCTTTTAGCAGACTTAGATGTGTCCATTACTTCAGAGTCGGTCTGCTTTTGCATAAGGGGATTATGGGGATCAGAAACTGAGCCCTTGCCCTCTACCTCTAATTGAGAAGGTTTATATGAAGATGTCGCGGATGTCCGACTAGCCTGCATATCCCTCTTCAATAGGGACCTTGATTTGATGGGACTTAGCAGATTAGGGGAATCCTCAGAGGGCTTATTGTGCAGCCTATTTGGGGGATGTTTCCCCTTTAGATTTTTATTTGAGGATTCATTAACCTTAAAAAGTGGTTTAAATTTAGTCCCCCCACCCTCCATCTTGACAATTAAATTAGCTTAGGATGTAGGGTGTCAATTTCACTTATATTAAATAATTATTATATAAATATTTTAACTCCGTCTTAGATACAATTTCTCTATAAAATAAGTATAAACTATAAGAATATAAACAGTGAACATCAAAGATTCACCCTTTGTAATATCAGCCCCAAAGTAGATTAAAAACAATTCAAGATATGCGTATCAACACCTTTAAACCGCTATTGTAACTATATCTTGTCTTGCCAGAAATGTATTATTATAATCTACCCAAGCCTCCCCAACCAGGGTACCCACAGATCTAAATACGCAGGTTTACACAACTATTTAAAAAAAAAAGCTGCAATGAATCTAAGTTCCTGGCCCCAGATGTCAATCAAGCTCCTGCTTTCCCCTGCACCGCCGATGATTTTATACAGGGAAATCTCCAATTCTTTTAATTACCAGCGTGCCCGGTATCCAGCCACTCGGTGGGACCTCCCGAATCCTAAAGAAAAGGGTCCTCAAAGAAAACTGTATATATGAAGACGCAGAGTCCCAAAAACTGCGGCGGATCTGAATACCCGACCGCAGCTGACAGCTGTGTTCCTGCTCCGGCTCCTGCTTCTTGATCCCACCAAGGATTACCTTATATCTCCCCGGATCCTTGTTGGAGCTCGGCGATCCTGGTCTTCAATTATCCAGGGGAGTCCCCTGGATCTTACTGAACTGGTCTTCTATTAATCCGGCTCTGCAAGGGTGCGCGGCAATCAGAAAACCGCGGCGGGTAAGAATTTCGGCAGCCGCTGTCACCCCCACAAAACTCCACGTCCAGGAATCCCCTCCTGCCTCTCACCAATATTTAGTAATAGGGCGCCGATCTGCCCCTCGGTCTCCGCGAGCTCCCACCTTCTGCCTCAGTCCTCCTCAAAGCTGTGGCTCCACCGGCTCCTGTAGTTCTCACCGCCGAGGATTTCAGCGAAGAACTCCCTCAATTCTTGTCCAATCCAGGCGTGCCCGGTCTTATTCTCTTCAGGGGGGGCTCCTGAGTTGTGACAAACAGGCTCCCCCTTGATCTGGAATGGTAGGTAGTTGCAGCAGGCCAAAAACTCCGGCGTGTCTACAGCCACGGGCCTCGGAATGCAGCGGCTGTCAATCAAGTCCCTGCTCCTGCAGCTCTCCTCACCGCCAAGGATTTTTGCTAAGAACTCCCCCAATTCTTCTCAGATCTTGGCGTGCCTGGTCTTATTCTTTTCAGGGGGAGCTCCTGGATCTTGACAAGCAGGCTCCCTCGTGATCCAAAGCCGCAGTCAGCCGCAGCAGCCCAAAAACCGCGGCGGGTATTAATATCAAAGGCGCCGCTACTTCCTCAGTTTCAGCTCTTCTGAAAATAGCTCCTCACCTCTGGGCAACAAGTCCACCAGAGCCAGGCAGCAAAGAAATAACGAAATCTTCTCCCCGGACTCTCCTTCAGCCGAGGGAGCCGGGTATCAGCACAAGCTCTGCTCCTCTGCAAAGCGCGGGAAAAAAACCACCGCCTCTCCTCAGCAGCTGCAGTTTCAGTATTATCAGCTCAATCTTCAAGATTTTGGTGTCAAAATGATCCAGGGATATTCCCGAATCTTGTAATTAGTATCAATTCTTGATTAAAGGTTGTATGTCGTTTCCAGGTCGCTTCAAGGTGGCTGAGCAGGAGCCCCAAGCAAACACGTCCTCACACCTTCATTGCTCAGGCCACGCCCCCCAAACTCATGCTTTTAGAGACTTGTTTGGGCTCATGAGAGGAGTAGAAAAACATCAAAAATTTCAGTCCTGCATGATTCTACCAAGAAATGTGTGTTCATTGAAACCGCTGGTTTTTGATAGTTTGGGCCCTAATGAATAATGAATGTTTTGAATTTTCTCCAAAAGTAAAGTAGTTGCAAACTCATCCTTTTAGAAACTTGTTTGGGCTGTTGAGAGGAGTAAAAAACCATCAAAAATTTCAATCCTGCATGATTTTACCAAGAAATGTGATTCTTCATTCAAAACCTGATTTTTGCTATTGGGCTCTATTGAATAGTGAATGTTTTGAATTTTCTCCAAAAGTAAAGTAGTTGCAAACTCATGCTTTTAGAGACTTGTTTGGGCTCATGAGAGGAGTAGAAAAACATCAAAAATTTCAGTCCTGCATGATTCTACCAAGAAATGTGTGTTCATTGAAACCGCTGGTTTTTGATAGTTTGGGCCCTATTGAATAATGAATGTTTTGAATTTTCTCCAAAAGTAAAGTAGTTGCAAACTCATCCTTTTAGAAACTTGTTTGGGCTGTTGAGAGGAGTAAAAAACCATCAAAAATTTCAATCCTGCATGATTTTACCAAGAAATGTGATTCTTCATTCAAAACCTGATTTTTGCTATTGGGCTCTATTGAATAGTGAATGTTTTGAATTTTCTCCAAAAGTAAAGTAGTTGCAAACTCATCCTTTTAGAATCTTGTTTGGGCTGTTGAGAGGAGTAAAAAACCATCAAAAATTTCAATCCTGCATGATTTTACCAAGAAATGTGATTCTTCATTCAAAACCTGATTTTTGCTATTGGGCTCTATTGAATAATGAATGTTTTGAATTTTCTCCAAAAGTAAAGTAGTTGCAAACTCATCCTTTTAGAAACTTGTCTGCGCTGTTGAGAGGAGTTAAAAACCATCAAAAATTTCAATCCTGCATGATTCTACCAAGAAATGTGATTCTTCATTCAAAACGCTGGTTTTTGCTATTGGGCTCTATTGAATAATGAATGTTTTGAATTTTCTCCAAAAGTAAAGTAGTTGCAAACTCATGCTTTTATAGACTTGTTTGGGCTCATGAGGAGTAGAAAAACATCAAAAATTTCAGTCCTGCATGATTCTACCAAGAAATGTGTGTTCATTGAAACCGCTGGTTTTTGATAGTTTGGGCCCTATTGAATAATGAATGTTTTGAATTTTCTCCAAAAGTAAAGTAGTTGCAAACTCATCCTTTTAGAATCTTGTTTGGGCTGTTGAGAGGAGTAAAAAACCATCAAAAATTTCAATCCTGCATGATTCTACCAAGAAATGTGATTCTTCATTCAAAACGCTGATTTTTGCTATTGGGCTCTATTGAATAATGAATGTTTTGAATTTTCTCCAAAAGTAAAGTAGTTGCAAACTCATGCTTTTAGAGACTTGTTTGGGCTCATGAGAGGAGTAGAAAAACATCAAAAATTTCAGTCCTGCATGATTCTACCAAGAAATGTCTGTTCATTGAAACCGCTGGTTTTTGATAGTTTGGGCCCTATTGAATAATGAATGTTTTGAATTTTCTCCAAAAGTAAAGTAGTTGCAAACTCATCCTTTTAGAAACTTGTTTGGGCTGTTGAGAGGAGTAATAAACCATCAAAAATTTCAATCCTGCATGATTCTACCAAGAAATGTGATTCTTCATTCAAAACGCTGGTTTTTGCTATTGGGCTCTATTGAATAATGAATGTTTTGAATTTTCTCCAAAAGTAAAGTAGTTGCAAACTCATGCTTTTAGAGACTTGTTTGGGCTCATGAGAGGAGTAGAAAAACATCAAAAATTTCAGTCCTGCATGATTCTACCAAGAAATGTGTGTTCATTGAAACCGCTGGTTTTTGATAGTTTGGGCCCTATTGAATAATGAATGTTTTGAATTTTCTCCAAAAGTAAAGTAGTTGCAAACTCATCCTTTTAGAATCTTGTTTGGGCTGTTGAGAGGAGTAAAAAACCATCAAAAATTTCAATCCTGCATGATTTTACCAAGAAATGTGATTCTTCATTCAAAACCTGATTTTTGCTATTGGGCTCTATTGAATAATGAATGTTTTGAATTTTCTCCAAAAGTAAAGTAGTTGCAAACTCATCCTTTTAAAAACTTGTTTGAGCTGTTGAGAGGAGTAAAAAACCATCAAAAATTTCAATCCTGCATGATTTTACCAAGAAATGTGATTCTTCATTCAAAACCTGATTTTTGCTATTGGGCTCTATTGAATAGTGAATGTTTTGAATTTTCTCCAAAAGTAAAGTAGTTGCAAACTCATGCTTTTAGAGACTTGTTTGGGCTCATGAGAGGAGTAGAAAAACATCAAAAATTTCAGTCCTGCATGATTCTACCAAGAAATGTGTGTTCATTCAAACCTCTGGTTTTTGATAGTTTGGGCCCTATTGAATAATGAATGTTTTGAATTTTCTCCAAAAGTAAAGTAGTTGCAAACTCATCCTTTTAGAAACTTGTTTGGGCTGTTGAGAGGAGTAAAAAACCATCAAAAATTTCAATCCTGCATGATTCTACCAAGAAATGTGATTCTTCATTCAAAACGCTGGTTTTTGCTATTGGGCTCTATTGAATAATGAATGTTTTGAATTTTCTCCAAAAGTAAAGTAGTTGCAAACTCATGATTTTAGAGACTTGTTTGGGCTCATGAGAGGAGTAGAAAAACATCAAAAATTTCAGTCCTGCATGATTCTACCAAGAAATGTGTGTTCATTGAAACCACTGGTTTTTGATAGTTTGGGCCCTATTGAATAATGAATGTTTTGAATTTTCTCCAAAAGTAAAGTAGTTGCAAACTCATCCTTTTAGAAACTTGTTTGGGCTGTTGAGAGGAGTAAAAAACCATCAAAAATTTCAATCCTGCATGATTTTACCAAGAAATGTGATTCTTCATTCAAAACCTGATTTTTGCTATTGGGCTCTATTGAATAGTGAATGTTTTGAATTTTCTCCAAAAGTAAAGTAGTTGCAAACTCATGCTTTTAGAGACTTGTTTGGGCTCATGAGAGGAGTAGAAAAACATCAAAAATTTCAGTCCTGCATGATTCTACCAAGAAATGTGTGTTCATTCAAACCGCTGGTTTTTGATAGTTTGGGCCCTATTGAATAATGAATGTTTTGAATTTTCTCCAAAAGTAAAGTAGTTGCAAACTCATCCTTTTAGAAACTTGTTTGGGCTGTTAAGAGGAGTAAAAAACCATCAAAAATTTCAATCCTGCATGATTCTACCAAGAAATGTGATTCTTCATTCAAAACGCTGGTTTTTGCTATTGGGCTCTATTGAATAATGAATGTTTTGAATTTTCTCCAAAAGTAAAGTAGTTGCAAACTCATGCTTTTAGAGACTTGTTTGGGCTCATGAGAGGAGTAGAAAAACATCAAAAATTTCAGTCCTGCATGATTCTACCAAGAAATGTGTGTTCATTGAAACCGCTGGTTTTTGATAGTTTGGGCCCTATTGAATAATGAATGTTTTGAATTTATTCCAAAAGTAAAGTAGTTGCAAACTCATCCTTTTAGAAACTTGTTTGTGCTGTTGAGAGGAGTAAAAAACCATCAAAAATTTCAATCCTGCATGATTCTACCAAGAAATGTGATTCTTCATTCAAAACGCTGGTTTTTGCTATTGGGCTCTATTGAATAATGAATGTTTTGAATTTTCTCCAAAAGTAAAGTAGTTGCAAACTCATGCTTTTAGAGACTTGTTTGGGCTCATGAGAGGAGTAGAAAAACATCAAAAATTTCAGTCCTGCATGATTCTACCAAGAAATGTGTGTTCATTGAAACCGCTGGTTTTTGATAGTTTGGGCCCTATTGAATAATGAATGTTTTGAATTTTCTCCAAAAGTAAAGTAGTTGCAAACTCATCCTTTTAGAAACTTGTTTGGGCTGTTGAGAGGAGTAAAAAACCATCAAAAATTTCAATCCTGCATGATTCTACCAAGAAATGTGATTCTTCATTCAAAACGCTGGTTTTTGCTATTGGGCTCTATTGAATAATGAATGTTTTGAATTTTCTCCAAAAGTAAAGTAGTTGCAAACTCATGCTTTTAGAGACTTGTTTGGGCTCATGAGAGGAGTAGAAAAACATCAAAAATTTCAGTCCTGCATGATTCTACCAAGAAATGTGTGTTCATTGAAACCACTGGTTTTTGATAGTTTGGGCCCTATTGAATAATGAATGTTTTGAATTTTCTCCAAAAGTAAAGTAGTTGCAAACTCATCCTTTTAGAAACTTGTTTGGGCTGTTGAGAGGAGTAAAAAACCATCAAAAATTTCAATCCTGCATGATTTTACCAAGAAATGTGATTCTTCATTCAAAACCTGATTTTTGCTATTGGGCTCTATTGAATAGTGAATGTTTTGAATTTTCTCCAAAAGTAAAGTAGTTGCAAACTCATGCTTTTAGAGACTTGTTTGGGCTCATGAGAGGAGTAGAAAAACATCAAAAATTTCAGTCCTGCATGATTCTACCAAGAAATGTGTGTTCATTCAAACCGCTGGTTTTTGATAGTTTGGGCCCTATTGAATAATGAATGTTTTGAATTTTCTCCAAAAGTAAAGTAGTTGCAAACTCATCCTTTTAGAAACTTGTTTGGGCTGTTGAGAGGAGTAAAAAACCATCAAAAATTTCAATCCTGCATGATTCTACCAAGAAATGTGATTCTTCATTCAAAACGCTGGTTTTTGCTATTGGGCTCTATTGAATAATGAATGTTTTGAATTTTCTCCAAAAGTAAAGTAGTTGCAAACTCATGCTTTTAGAGACTTGTTTGGGCTCATGAGAGGAGTAGAAAAACATCAAAAATTTCAGTCCTGCATGATTCTACCAAGAAATGTGTGTTCATTGAAACCGCTGGTTTTTGATAGTTTGGGCCCTATTGAATAATGAATGTTTTGAATTTTCTCCAAAAGTAAAGTAGTTGCAAACTCATCCTTTTAGAAACTTGTTTGGGCTGTTGAGAGGAGTAAAAAACCATCAAAAATTTCAATCCTGCATGATTCTACCAAGAAATGTGATTCTTCATTGAAAACCTGATTTTTGCTATTGGGCTCTATTGAATAATGAATGTTTTGAATTTTCTCCAAAAGTAAAGTAGTTGCAAACTCATGCTTTTAGAGACTTGTTTGGGCTCATGAGAGGAGTAGAAAAACATCAAAACTTTCAGTCCTGCATGATTCTACCAAGAAATGTGTGTTCATTGAAACCGCTGGTTTTTGATAGTTTGGGCCCTATTGAATAATGAATGTTTTGAATTTTCTCCAAAAGTAAAGTAGTTGCAAACTCATCCTTTTAGAAACTTGTTTGGGCTGTTGAGAGGAGTAAAAAACCATCAAAAATTTCAATCCTGCATGATTCTACCAAGAAATGTGATTCTTCATTCAAAACGCTGGTTTTTGCTATTGGGCTCTATTGAATAATGAATGTTTTGAATTTTCTCCAAAAGTAAAGTAGTTGCAAACTCATGCTTTTAGAGACTTGTTTGGGCTCATGAGAGGAGTAGAAAAACATCAAAAATTTCAGTCCTGCATGATTCTACCAAGAAATGTGATTCTTCATTTAAAACCTGATTTTTGCTATTGGGCTCTATTGAATAATGAATGTTTTGAATTTTCTCCAAAAGTAAAGTAGTTGCAAACTCATCCTTTTAGAAACTTGTTTGGGCTGTTGAGAGGAGTAAAAAACCATCAAAAATTTCAATCCTGCATGATTTTACCAAGAAATGTGATTCTTCATTCAAAACCTGATTTTTGCTATTGGGCTCTATTGAATAGTGAATGTTTTGAATTTTCTCCAAAAGTAAAGTAGTTGCAAACTCATGCTTTTAGAGACTTGTTTGGGCTCATGAGAGGAGTAGAAAAACATCAAAAATTTCAGTCCTGCATGATTCTACCAAGAAATGTGTGTTCATTGAAACCGCTGGTTTTTGATAGTTTGGGCCCTATTGAATAATGAATGTTTTGAATTTTCTCCAAAAGTAAAGTAGTTGCA
Source organism: Dendrobates tinctorius (assembly GCF_039654945.1). Lineage (NCBI taxonomy): Eukaryota > Metazoa > Chordata > Amphibia > Anura > Dendrobatidae > Dendrobates > Dendrobates tinctorius. The sequence continues at coordinate 1,731,727 of NW_027362076.1, forward strand.
AACTCATCCTTTTAGAAACTTGTTTGGGCTGTTGAGAGGAGTAAAAAACCATCAAAAATTTCAATCCTGCATGATTTTACCAAGAAATGTGATTCTTCATTCAAAACCTGATTTTTGCTATTGGGCTCTATTGAATAGTGAATGTTTTGAATTTTCTCCAAAAGTAAAGTAGTTGCAAACTCATGCTTTTAGAGACTTGTTTGGGCTCATGAGAGGAGTAGAAAAACATCAAAAATTTCAGTCCTGCATGATTCTACCAAGAAATGTGTGTTCATTGAAACCGCTGGTTTTTGATAGTTTGGGCCCTATTGAATAATGAATGTTTTGAATTTTCTCCAAAAGTAAAGTAGTTGCAAACTCATCCTTTTAGAAACTTGTTTGGGCTGTTGAGAGGAGTAAAAAACCATCAAAAATTTCAATCCTGCATTATTTTACCAAGAAATGTGATTCTTCATTCAAAACCTGATTTTTGCTATTGGGCTCTATTGAATAGTGAATGTTTTGAATTTTCTCCAAAAGTAAAGTAGTTGCAAACTCATCCTTTTAGAATCTTGTTTGGGCTGTTGAGAGGAGTAAAAAACCATCAAAAATTTCAATCCTGCATGATTTTACCAAGAAATGTGATTCTTCATTCAAAACCTGATTTTTGCTATTGGGCTCTATTGAATAATGAATGTTTTGAATTTTCTCCAAAAGTAAAGTAGTTGCAAACTCATCCTTTTAGAAACTTGTCTGGGCTGTTGAGAGGAGTTAAAAACCATCAAAAATTTCAATCCTGCATGATTCTACCAAGAAATGTGATTCTTCATTCAAAACGCTGGTTTTTGCTATTGGGCTCTATTGAATAATGAATGTTTTGAATTTTCTCCAAAAGTAAAGTAGTTGCAAACTCATGCTTTTATAGACTTGTTTGGGCTCATGAGGAGTAGAAAAACATCAAAAATTTCAGTCCTGCATGATTCTACCAAGAAATGTGTGTTCATTGAAACCGCTGGTTTTTGATAGTTTGGGCCCTATTGAATAATGAATGTTTTGAATTTTCTCCAAAAGTAAAGTAGTTGCAAACTCATCCTTTTAGAATCTTGTTTGGGCTGTTGAGAGGAGTAAAAAACCATCAAAAATTTCAATCCTGCATGATTCTACCAAGAAATGTGATTCTTCATTGAAAACGCTGATTTTTGCTATTGGGCTCTATTGAATAATGAATGTTTTGAATTTTCTCCAAAAGTAAAGTAGTTGCAAACTCATGCTTTTAGAGACTTGTTTGGGCTCATGAGAGGAGTAGAAAAACATCAAAAATTTCAGTCCTGCATGATTCTACCAAGAAATGTCTGTTCATTGAAACCGCTGGTTTTTGATAGTTTGGGCCCTATTGAATAATGAATGTTTTGAATTTTCTCCAAAAGTAAAGTAGTTGCAAACTCATCCTTTTAGAAACTTGTTTGGGCTGTTGAGAGGAGTAAAAAACCATCAAAAATTTCAATCCTGCATGATTCTACCAAGAAATGTGATTCTTCATTCAAAACGCTGGTTTTTGCTATTGGGCTCTATTGAATAATGAATGTTTTGAATTTTCTCCAAAAGTAAAGTAGTTGCAAACTCATGCTTTTAGAGACTTGTTTGGGCTCATGAGAGGAGTAGAAAAACATCAAAAATTTCAGTCCTGCATGATTCTACCAAGAAATGTGTGTTCATTGAAACCGCTGGTTTTTGATAGTTTGGGCCCTATTGAATAATGAATGTTTTGAATTTTCTCCAAAAGTAAAGTAGTTGCAAACTCATCCTTTTAGAATCTTGTTTGGGCTGTTGAGAGGAGTAAAAAACCATCAAAAATTTCAATCCTGCATGATTTTACCAAGAAATGTGATTCTTCATTCAAAACCTGATTTTTGCTATTGGGCTCTATTGAATAATGAATGTTTTGAATTTTCTCCAAAAGTAAAGTAGTTGCAAACTCATCCTTTTAGAAACTTGTTTGAGCTGTTGAGAGGAGTAAAAAACCATCAAAAATTTCAATCCTGCATGATTTTACCAAGAAATGTGATTCTTCATTCAAAACCTGATTTTTGCTATTGGGCTCTATTGAATAGTGAATGTTTTGAATTTTCTCCAAAAGTAAAGTAGTTGCAAACTCATGCTCTTAGAGACTTGTTTGGGCTCATGAGAGGAGTAGAAAAACATCAAAAATTTCAGTCCTGCATGATTCTACCAAGAAATGTGTGTTCATTCAAACCTCTGGTTTTTGATAGTTTGGGCCCTATTGAATAATGAATGTTTTGAATTTTCTCCAAAAGTAAAGTAGTTGCAAACTCATCCTTTTAGAAACTTGTTTGGGCTTTTGAGAGGAGTAAAAAACCATCAAAAATTTCAATCCTGCATGATTCTACCAAGAAATGTGATTCTTCATTCAAAACGCTGGTTTTTGCTATTGGGCTCTATTGAATAATGAATGTTTTGAATTTTCTCCAAAAGTAAAGTAGTTGCAAACTCATCCTTTTAGAGACTTGTTTGGGCTCATGAGAGGAGTAGAAAAACATCAAAAATTTCAGTCCTGCACGATTCTACCAAGAAATGTGTGTTCATTCAAACCGCTGTTTTTTGATATTTTGGGCCCTATTGAATAATGAATGTTTTGAATTTTCTCCAAAAGTAAAGTAGTTGCAAACTCATCCTTTTAGAAACTTGTTTGGGCTGTTGAGAGGAGTAAAAAACCATCAAAAATTTCAATCCTGCATGATTCTACCAAGAAATGTGATTCTTCATTGAAAACCTGATTTTTGCTATTGGGCTCTATTGAATAATGAATGTTTTGAATTTTCTCCAAAAGTAAAGTAGTTGCAAACTCATGCTTTTAGAGACTTGTTTGGGCTCATGAGAGGAGTAGAAAAACATCAAAAATTTCAGTCCTGCATGATTCTACCAAGAAATGTGATTCTTCATTCAAAACCTGATTTTTGCTATTGGGCTCTATTGAATAATGAATGTTTTGAATTTTCTCCAAAAGTAAAGTAGTTGCAAACTCATCCTTTTAGAAACTTTTTTGGGCTGTTGAGAGGAGTGAAAAACCATCAAAAATTTCAATCCTGCATGATTCTACCAAGAAATGTGATTCTTCATTCAAAACGCTGGTTTTTGCTATTGGGCTCTATTGAATAATGAATGTTTTGAATTTTCTCCAAAAGTAAAGTAGTTGCAAACTCATGCTTTTAGAGACTTGTTTGGGCTCATGAGAGGAGTAGAAAAACATCAAAAATTTCAGTCCTGCATGATTCTACCAAGAAATGTGTGTTCATTGAAACCGCTGGTTTTTGATAGTTTGGGCCCTATTGAATAATGAATGTTTTGAATTTTCTCCAAAAGTAAAGTAGTTGCAAACTCATCCTTTTAGAAACTTGTTTGGGCTGTTGAGAGGAGTAAAAAACCATCAAAAATTTCAATCCTGCATGATTCTACCAAGAAATGTGATTCTTCATTCAAAACGCTGGTTTTTGCTATTGGGCTCCATTGAATAATGAATGTTTTGAATTTTCTCCAAAAGTAAAGTAGTTGCAAACTCATGCTTTTAGAGACTTGTTTGGGCTCATGAGAGGAGTAGAAAAACATCAAAAATTTCAGTCCTGCATGATTCTACCAAGAAATGTGTGTTCATTGAAACCGCTGGTTTTTGATAGTTTGGGCCCTATTGAATAATGAATGTTTTGAATTTTCTCCAAAAGTAAAGTAGTTGCAAACTCATCCTTTTAGAAACTTGTTTGGGCTGTTGAGAGGAGTAAAAAACCATCAAAAATTTCAATCCTGCATGATTTTACCAAGAAATGTGATTCTTCATTCAAAACCTGATTTTTGCTATTGGGCTCTATTGAATAGTGAATGTTTTGAATTTTCTCCAAAAGTAAAGTAGTTGCAAACTCATCCTTTTAGAATCTTGTTTGGGCTGTTGAGAGGAGTAAAAAACCATCAAAAATTTCAATCCTGCATGATTTTACCAAGAAATGTGATTCTTCATTCAAAACCTGATTTTTGCTATTGGGCTCTATTGAATAATGAATGTTTTGAATTTTCTCCAAAAGTAAAGTAGTTGCAAACTCATCCTTTTAGAAACTTGTCTGGGCTGTTGAGAGGAGTTAAAAACCATCAAAAATTTCAATCCTACATGATTCTACCAAGAAATGTGATTCTTCATTCAAAACGCTGGTTTTTGCTATTGGGCTCTATTGAATAATGAATGTTTTGAATTTTCTCCAAAAGTAAAGTAGTTGCAAACTCATGCTTTTATAGACTTGTTTGGGCTCATGAGGAGTAGAAAAACATCAAAAATTTCAGTCCTGCATGATTCTACCAAGAAATGTGTGTTCATTGAAACCGCTGGTTTTTGATAGTTTGGGCCCTATTGAATAATGAATGTTTTGAATTTTCTCCAAAAGTAAAGTAGTTGCAAACTCATCCTTTTAGAATCTTGTTTGGGCTGTTGAGAGGAGTAAAAAACCATCAAAAATTTCAATCCTGCATGATTCTACCAAGAAATGTGATTCTTCATTGAAAACGCTGATTTTTGCTATTGGGCTCTATTGAATAATGAATGTTTTGAATTTTCTCCAAAAGTAAAGTAGTTGCAAACTCATGCTTTTAGAGACTTGTTTGGGCTCATGAGAGGAGTAGAAAAACATCAAAAATTTCAGTCCTGCATGATTCTACCAAGAAATGTCTGTTCATTGAAACCGCTGGTTTTTGATAGTTTGGGCCCTATTGAATAATGAATGTTTTGAATTTTCTCCAAAAGTAAAGTAGTTGCAAACTCATCCTTTTAGAAACTTGTTTGGGCTGTTGAGAGGAGTAAAAAACCATCAAAAATTTCAATCCTGCATGATTCTACCAAGAAATGTGATTCTTCATTCAAAACGCTGGTTTTTGCTATTGGGCTCTATTGAATAATGAATGTTTTGAATTTTCTCCAAAAGTAAAGTAGTTGCAAACTCATGCTTTTATAGACTTGTTTGGGCTCATGAGGAGTAGAAAAACATCAAAAATTTCAGTCCTGCATGATTCTACCAAGAAATGTGTGTTCATTGAAACCGCTGGTTTTTGATAGTTTGGGCCCTATTGAATAATGAATGTTTTGAATTTTCTCCAAAAGTAAAGTAGTTGCAAACTCATCCTTTTAGAATCTTGTTTGGGCTGTTGAGAGGAGTAAAAAACCATCAAAAATTTCAATCCTGCATGATTCTACCAAGAAATGTGATTCTTCATTGAAAACGCTGATTTTTGCTATTGGGCTCTATTGAATAATGAATGTTTTGAATTTTCTCCAAAAGTAAAGTAGTTGCAAACTCATGCTTTTAGAGACTTGTTTGGGCTCATGAGAGGAGTAGAAAAACATCAAAAATTTCAGTCCTGCATGATTCTACCAAGAAATGTCTGTTCATTGAAACCGCTGGTTTTTGATAGTTTGGGCCCTATTGAATAATGAATGTTTTGAATTTTCTCCAAAAGTAAAGTAGTTGCAAACTCATCCTTTTAGAAACTTGTTTGGGCTGTTGAGAGGAGTAAAAAACCATCAAAAATTTCAATCCTGCATGATTCTACCAAGAAATGTGATTCTTCATTCAAAACGCTGGTTTTTGCTATTGGGCTCTATTGAATAATGAATGTTTTGAATTTTCTCCAAAAGTAAAGTAGTTGCAAACTCATGCTTTTAGAGACTTGTTTGGGCTCATGAGAGGAGTAGAAAAACATCAAAAATTTCAGTCCTGCATGATTCTACCAAGAAATGTGTGTTCATTGAAACCGCTGGTTTTTGATAGTTTGGGCCCTATTGAATAATGAATGTTTTGAATTTTCTCCAAAAGTAAAGTAGTTGCAAACTCATCCTTTTAGAATCTTGTTTGGGCTGTTGAGAGGAGTAAAAAACCATCAAAAATTTCAATCCTGCATGATTTTACCAAGAAATGTGATTCTTCATTCAAAACCTGATTTTTGCTATTGGGCTCTATTGAATAATGAATGTTTTGAATTTTCTCCAAAAGTAAAGTAGTTGCAAACTCATCCTTTTAGAAACTTGTTTGAGCTGTTGAGAGGAGTAAAAAACCATCAAAAATTTCAATCCTGCATGATTTTACCAAGAAATGTGATTCTTCATTCAAAACCTGATTTTTGCTATTGGGCTCTATTGAATAGTGAATGTTTTGAATTTTCTCCAAAAGTAAAGTAGTTGCAAACTCATGCTCTTAGAGACTTGTTTGGGCTCATGAGAGGAGTAGAAAAACATCAAAAATTTCAGTCCTGCATGATTCTACCAAGAAATGTGTGTTCATTCAAACCTCTGGTTTTTGATAGTTTGGGCCCTATTGAATAATGAATGTTTTGAATTTTCTCCAAAAGTAAAGTAGTTGCAAACTCATCCTTTTAGAAACTTGTTTGGGCTTTTGAGAGGAGTAAAAAACCATCAAAAATTTCAATCCTGCATGATTCTACCAAGAAATGTGATTCTTCATTCAAAACGCTGGTTTTTGCTATTGGGCTCTATTGAATAATGAATGTTTTGAATTTTCTCCAAAAGTAAAGTAGTTGCAAACTCATCCTTTTAGAGACTTGTTTGGGCTCATGAGAGGAGTAGAAAAACATCAAAAATTTCAGTCCTGCACGATTCTACCAAGAAATGTGTGTTCATTCAAACCGCTGTTTTTTGATATTTTGGGCCCTATTGAATAATGAATGTTTTGAATTTTCTCCAAAAGTAAAGTAGTTGCAAACTCATCCTTTTAGAAACTTGTTTGGGCTGTTGAGAGGAGTAAAAAACCATCAAAAATTTCAATCCTGCATGATTCTACCAAGAAATGTGATTCTTCATTGAAAACCTGATTTTTGCTATTGGGCTCTATTGAATAATGAATGTTTTGAATTTTCTCCAAAAGTAAAGTAGTTGCAAACTCATGCTTTTAGAGACTTGTTTGGGCTCATGAGAGGAGTAGAAAAACATCAAAAATTTCAGTCCTGCATGATTCTACCAAGAAATGTGATTCTTCATTCAAAACCTGATTTTTGCTATTGGGCTCTATTGAATAATGAATGTTTTGAATTTTCTCCAAAAGTAAAGTAGTTGCAAACTCATCCTTTTAGAAACTTTTTTGGGCTGTTGAGAGGAGTGAAAAACCATCAAAAATTTCAATCCTGCATGATTCTACCAAGAAATGTGATTCTTCATTCAAAACGCTGGTTTTTGCTATTGGGCTCTATTGAATAATGAATGTTTTGAATTTTCTCCAAAAGTAAAGTAGTTGCAAACTCATGCTTTTAGAGACTTGTTTGGGCTCATGAGAGGAGTAGAAAAACATCAAAAATTTCAGTCCTGCATGATTCTACCAAGAAATGTGTGTTCATTGAAACCGCTGGTTTTTGATAGTTTGGGCCCTATTGAATAATGAATGTTTTGAATTTTCTCCAAAAGTAAAGTAGTTGCAAACTCATCCTTTTAGAAACTTGTTTGGGCTGTTGAGAGGAGTAAAAAACCATCAAAAATTTCAATCCTGCATGATTCTACCAAGAAATGTGATTCTTCATTCAAAACGCTGGTTTTTGCTATTGGGCTCCATTGAATAATGAATGTTTTGAATTTTCTCCAAAAGTAAAGTAGTTGCAAACTCATGCTTTTAGAGACTTGTTTGGGCTCATGAGAGGAGTAGAAAAACATCAAAAATTTCAGTCCTGCATGATTCTACCAAGAAATGTGTGTTCATTGAAACCGCTGGTTTTTGATAGTTTGGGCCCTATTGAATAATGAATGTTTTGAATTTTCTCCAAAAGTAAAGTAGTTGCAAACTCATCCTTTTAGAAACTTGTTTGGGCTGTTGAGAGGAGTAAAAAACCATCAAAAATTTCAATCCTGCATGATTTTACCAAGAAATGTGATTCTTCATTCAAAACCTGATTTTTGCTATTGGGCTCTATTGAATAGTGAATGTTTTGAATTTTCTCCAAAAGTAAAGTAGTTGCAAACTCATCCTTTTAGAATCTTGTTTGGGCTGTTGAGAGGAGTAAAAAACCATCAAAAATTTCAATCCTGCATGATTTTACCAAGAAATGTGATTCTTCATTCAAAACCTGATTTTTGCTATTGGGCTCTATTGAATAATGAATGTTTTGAATTTTCTCCAAAAGTAAAGTAGTTGCAAACTCATCCTTTTAGAAACTTGTCTGGGCTGTTGAGAGGAGTTAAAAACCATCAAAAATTTCAATCCTACATGATTCTACCAAGAAATGTGATTCTTCATTCAAAACGCTGGTTTTTGCTATTGGGCTCTATTGAATAATGAATGTTTTGAATTTTCTCCAAAAGTAAAGTAGTTGCAAACTCATGCTTTTATAGACTTGTTTGGGCTCATGAGGAGTAGAAAAACATCAAAAATTTCAGTCCTGCATGATTCTACCAAGAAATGTGTGTTCATTGAAACCGCTGGTTTTTGATAGTTTGGGCCCTATTGAATAATGAATGTTTTGAATTTTCTCCAAAAGTAAAGTAGTTGCAAACTCATCCTTTTAGAATCTTGTTTGGGCTGTTGAGAGGAGTAAAAAACCATCAAAAATTTCAATCCTGCATGATTCTACCAAGAAATGTGATTCTTCATTGAAAACGCTGATTTTTGCTATTGGGCTCTATTGAATAATGAATGTTTTGAATTTTCTCCAAAAGTAAAGTAGTTGCAAACTCATGCTTTTAGAGACTTGTTTGGGCTCATGAGAGGAGTAGAAAAACATCAAAAATTTCAGTCCTGCATGATTCTACCAAGAAATGTCTGTTCATTGAAACCGCTGGTTTTTGATAGTTTGGGCCCTATTGAATAATGAATGTTTTGAATTTTCTCCAAAAGTAAAGTAGTTGCAAACTCATCCTTTTAGAAACTTGTTTGGGCTGTTGAGAGGAGTAAAAAACCATCAAAAATTTCAATCCTGCATGATTCTACCAAGAAATGTGATTCTTCATTCAAAACGCTGGTTTTTGCTATTGGGCTCTATTGAATAATGAATGTTTTGAATTTTCTCCAAAAGTAAAGTAGTTGCAAACTCATGCTTTTAGAGACTTGTTTGGGCTCATGAGAGGAGTAGAAAAACATCAAAAATTTCAGTCCTGCATGATTCTACCAAGAAATGTGTGTTCATTGAAACCGCTGGTTTTTGATAGTTTGGGCCCTATTGAATAATGAATGTTTTGAATTTTCTCCAAAAGTAAAGTAGTTGCAAACTCATCCTTTTAGAATCTTGTTTGGGCTGTTGAGAGGAGTAAAAAACCATCAAAAATTTCAATCCTGCATGATTTTACCAAGAAATGTGATTCTTCATTCAAAACCTGATTTTTGCTATTGGGCTCTATTGAATAATGAATGTTTTGAATTTTCTCCAAAAGTAAAGTAGTTGCAAACTCATCCTTTTAGAAATTTGTTTGAGCTGTTGAGAGGAGTAAAAAACCATCAAAAATTTCAATCCTGCATGATTTTACCAAGAAATGTGATTCTTCATTCAAAACCTGATTTTTGCTATTGGGCTCTATTGAATAGTGAATGTTTTGAATTTTCTCCAAAAGTAAAGTAGTTGCAAACTCATGCTCTTAGAGACTTGTTTGGGCTCATGAGAGGAGTAGAAAAACATCAAAAATTTCAGTCCTGCATGATTCTACCAAGAAATGTGTGTTCATTCAAACCTCTGGTTTTTGATAGTTTGGGCCCTATTGAATAATGAATGTTTTGAATTTTCTCCAAAAGTAAAGTAGTTGCAAACTCATCCTTTTAGAAACTTGTTTGGGCTTTTGAGAGGAGTAAAAAACCATCAAAAATTTCAATCCTGCATGATTCTACCAAGAAATGTGATTCTTCATTCAAAACGCTGGTTTTTGCTATTGGGCTCTATTGAATAATGAATGTTTTGAATTTTCTCCAAAAGTAAAGTAGTTGCAAACTCATCCTTTTAGAGACTTGTTTGGGCTCATGAGAGGAGTAGAAAAACATCAAAAATTTCAGTCCTGCACGATTCTACCAAGAAATGTGTGTTCATTCAAACCGCTGTTTTTTGATATTTTGGGCCCTATTGAATAATGAATGTTTTGAATTTTCTCCAAAAGTAAAGTAGTTGCAAACTCATCCTTTTAGAAACTTGTTTGGGCTGTTGAGAGGAGTAAAAAACCATCAAAAATTTCAATCCTGCATGATTCTACCAAGAAATGTGATTCTTCATTGAAAACCTGATTTTTGCTATTGGGCTCTATTGAATAATGAATGTTTTGAATTTTCTCCAAAAGTAAAGTAGTTGCAAACTCATGCTTTTAGAGACTTGTTTGGGCTCATGAGAGGAGTAGAAAAACATCAAAAATTTCAGTCCTGCATGATTCTACCAAGAAATGTGTGTTCATTGAAACCGCTGGTTTTTGATAGTTTGGGCCCTATTGAATAATGAATGTTTTGAATTTTCTCCAAAAGTAAAGTAGTTGCAAACTCATCCTTTTAGAAACTTGTTTGGGCTGTTGAGAGGAGTAATAAACCATCAAAAATTTCAATCCTGCATGATTCTACCAAGAAATGTGATTCTTCATTCAAAACGCTGGTTTTTGCTATTGGGCTCTATTGAATAATGAATGTTTTGAATTTTCTCCAAAAGTAAAGTAGTTGCAAACTCATCCTTTTAGAAACTTGTTTGAGCTGTTGAGAGGAGTAAAAAACCATCAAAAATTTCAATCCTGCATGATTTTACCAAGAAATGTGATTCTTCATTCAAAACCTGATTTTTGCTATTGGGCTCTATTGAATAGTGAATGTTTTGAATTTTCTCCAAAAGTAAAGTAGTTGCAAACTCATCCTTTTAGAAACTTGTTTGGGCTTTTGAGAGGAGTAAAAAACCATCAAAAATTTCAATCCTGCATGATTCTACCAAGAAATGTGATTCTTCATTCAAAACGCTGGTTTTTGCTATTGGGCTCTATTGAATAATGAATGTTTTGAATTTTCTCCAAAAGTAAAGTAGTTGCAAACTCATGCTTTTAGAGACTTGTTTGGGCTCATGAGAGGAGTAGAAAAACATCAAAAATTTCAGTCCTGCATGATTCTACCAAGAAATGTGTGTTCATTGAAACCGCTGGTTTTTGATAGTTTGGGCCCTATTGAATAATGAATGTTTTGAATTTTCTCCAAAAGTAAAGTAGTTGCAAACTCATCCTTTTAGAATCTTGTTTGGGCTGTTGAGAGGAGTAAAAAACAATCAAAAATTTCAATCCTGCATGATTTTACCAAGAAAAGTGATTCTTCATTCTAAACCTGATTTTTGCTATTGGGCTCTATTGAATAGTGAATGTTTTGAATTTTCTCCAAAAGTAAAGTAGTTGCAAACTCATGCTTTTAGAGACTTGTTTGGGCTCATGAGAGGAGTAGAAAAACATCAAAAATTTCAGTCCTGCATGATTCTACCAAGAAATGTGTGTTCACTGAAACCGCTGGTTTTTGATAGTTTGGGCCCTATTGAATAATGAATGTTTTGAATTTTCTCCAAAAGTAAAGTAGTTGCAAACTCATCCTTTTAGAAACTTGTTTGGGCTGTTGAGAGGAGTAAAAAACCATCAAAAATTTCAATCCTGCATGATTTTACCAAGAAATGTGATTCTTCATTCAAAACCTGATTTTTGCTATTGGGCTCTATTGAATAGTGAATGTTTTGAATTTTCTCCAAAAGTAAAGTAGTTGCAAACTCATGCTTTTAGAGACTTGTTTGGGCTCATGAGAGGAGTAGAAAAACATCAAAAATTTCAGTCCTGCATGATTCTACCAAGAAATGTGATTCTTCATTCAAAACCTGATTTTTGCTATTGGGCTCTATTGAATAATGAATGTTTTGAATTTTCTCCAAAAGTAAAGTAGTTGCAAACTCATCCTTTTAGAAACTTTTTTGGGCTGTTGAGAGGAGTGAAAAACCATCAAAAATTTCAATCCTGCATGATTCTACCAAGAAATGTGATTCTTCATTCAAAACGCTGGTTTTTGCTATTGGGCTCTATTGAATAATGAATGTTTTGAATTTTCTCCAAAAGTAAAGTAGTTGCAAACTCATGCTTTTAGAGACTTGTTTGGGCTCATGAGAGGAGTAGAAAAACATCAAAAATTTCAGTCCTGCATGATTCTACCAAGAAATGTGTGTTCATTGAAACCGCTGGTTTTTGATAGTTTGGGCCCTATTGAATAATGAATGTTTTGAATTTTCTCCAAAAGTAAAGTAGTTGCAAACTCATCCTTTTAGAAACTTGTTTGGGCTGTTGAGAGGAGTAAAAAACCATCAAAAATTTCAATCCTGCATGATTCTACCAAGAAATGTGATTCTTCATTCAAAACGCTGGTTTTTGCTATTGGGCTCCATTGAATAATGAATGTTTTGAATTTTCTCCAAAAGTAAAGTAGTTGCAAACTCATGCTTTTAGAGACTTGTTTGGGCTCATGAGAGGAGTAGAAAAACATCAAAAATTTCAGTCCTGCATGATTCTACCAAGAAATGTGTGTTCATTGAAACCGCTGGTTTTTGATAGTTTGGGCCCTATTGAATAATGAATGTTTTGAATTTTCTCCAAAAGTAAAGTAGTTGCAAACTCATCCTTTTAGAAACTTGTTTGGGCTGTTGAGAGGAGTAAAAAACCATCAAAAATTTCAATCCTGCATGATTTTACCAAGAAATGTGATTCTTCATTCAAAACCTGATTTTTGCTATTGGGCTCTATTGAATAGTGAATGTTTTGAATTTTCTCCAAAAGTACTTGCAAACTCATGCTTTTAGAGACTTGTTTGGGCTCATGAGAGGAGTAGAAAAACATCAAAAATTTCAGTCCTGCATGATTCTACCAAGAAATGTGTGTTCATTGAAACCACTGGTTTTTGATAGTTTGTGCCCTATTGAATAATGAATGTTTTGAATTTTCTCCAAAAGTAAAGTAGTTGCAAACTCATCCTTTTAGAAACTTGTTTGGGCTGTTGAGAGGAGTAAAAAACCATCAAAAATTTCAATCCTGCATGATTTTACCAAGAAATGTGATTCTTCATTCAAAACCTGATTTTTGCTATTGGGCTCTATTGAATAGTGAATGTTTTGAATTTTCTCCAAAAGTAAAGTAGTTGCAAACTCATGCTTTTAGAGACTTGTTTGGGCTCATGAGAGGAGTAGAAAAACATCAAAAATTTCAGTCCTGCATGATTCTACCAAGAAATGTGTGTTCATTCAAACTGCTGGTTTTTGATAGTTTGGGCCCTATTGAATAATGAATGTTTTGAATTTTCTCCAAAAGTAAAGTAGTTGCAAACTCATCCTTTTAGAAACTTGTTTGGGCTGTTGAGAGGAGTAAAAAACCATCAAAAATTTCAATCCTGCATGATTCTACCAAGAAATGTGATTCTTCATTCAAAACGCTGGTTTTTGCTATTGGGCTCTATTGAATAATGAATGTTTTGAATTTTCTCCAAAAGTAAAGTAGTTGCAAACTCATGCTTTTAGAGACTTGTTTGGGCTCATGAGAGGAGTAGAAAAACATCAAAAATTTCAGTCCTGCATGATTCTACCAAGAAATGTGTGTTCATTGAAACCACTGGTTTTTGATAGTTTGGGCCCTATTGAATAATGAATGTTTTGAATTTTCTCCAAAAGTAAAGTAGTTGCAAACTCATCCTTTTAGAAACTTGTTTGGGCTGTTGAGAGGAGTAAAAAACCATCAAAAATTTCAATCCTGCATGATTTTACCAAGAAATGTGATTCTTCATTCAAAACCTGATTTTTGCTATTGGGCTCTATTGAATAGTGAATGTTTTGAATTTTCTCCAAAAGTAAAGTAGTTGCAAACTCATGCTTTTAGAGACTTGTTTGGGCTCATGAGAGGAGTAGAAAAACATCAAAAATTTCAGTCCTGCATGATTCTACCAAGAAATGTGTGTTCATTCAAACCGCTGGTTTTTGATAGTTTGGGCCCTATTGAATAATGAATGTTTTGAATTTTCTCCAAAAGTAAAGTAGTTGCAAACTCATCCTTTTAGAAACTTGTTTGGGCTGTTGAGAGGAGTAAAAAACCATCAAAAATTTCAATCCTGCATGATTCTACCAAGAAATGTGATTCTTCATTCAAAACGCTGGTTTTTGCTATTGGGCTCTATTGAATAATGAATGTTTTGAATTTTCTCCAAAAGTAAAGTAGTTGCAAACTCATGCTTTTAGAGACTTGTTTGGGCTCATGAGAGGAGTAGAAAAACATCAAAAATTTCAGTCCTGCATGATTCTACCAAGAAATGTGTGTTCATTGAAACCGCTGGTTTTTGATAGTTTGGGCCCTATTGAATAATGAATGTTTTGAATTTTCTCCAAAAGTAAAGTAGTTGCAAACTCATCCTTTTAGAAACTTGTTTGGGCTGTTGAGAGGAGTAAAAAACCATCAAAAATTTCAATCCTGCATGATTTTACCAAGAAATGTGATTCTTCATTCAAAACCTGATTTTTGCTATTGGGCTCTATTGAATAATGAATGTTTTGAATTTTCTCCAAAAGTAAAGTAGTTGCAAACTCATGCTTTTAGAGACTTGTTTGGGCTCATGAGAGGTGTAGAAAAACATCAAAAATTTCAGTCCTGCATGATTCTACCAAGAAATGTGTGTTCATTGAAACCGCTGGTTTTTGATAGTTTGGGCCCTATTGAATAATGAATGTTTTGAATTTTCTCCAAAAGTAATGTAGTTGCAAACTCATGCTTTTAGAAACTTGTTTGGGCTGTTGAGAGGAGTAAAAAACCATCAAAAATTTCAATCCTGCATGATTCTACCAAGAAATGTGATTCTTCATTCAAAACCTGATTTTTGCTATTGGGCTCTATTGAATAATGAATGTTTTGAATTTTCTCCAAAAGTAAAGTAGTTGCAAACTCATCCTTTTAGAAACTTTTTTGGGCTGTTGAGAGGAGTGAAAAACCATCAAAAATTTCAATCCTGCATGATTCTACCAAGAAATGTGATTCTTCATTCAAAACGCTGGTTTTTGCTATTGGGCTCTATTGAATAATGAATGTTTTGAATTTTCTCCAAAAGTAAAGTAGTTGCAAACTCATGCTTTTAGAGACTTGTTTGGGCTCATGAGAGGAGTAGAAAAACATCAAAAATTTCAGTCCTGCATGATTCTACCAAGAAATGTGTGTTCATTGAAACCGCTGGTTTTTGATAGTTTGGGCCCTATTGAATAATGAATGTTTTGAATTTTCTCCAAAAGTAAAGTAGTTGCAAACTCATCCTTTTAGAAACTTGTTTGGGCTGTTGAGAGGAGTAAAAAACCATCAAAAATTTCAATCCTGCATGATTCTACCAAGAAATGTGATTCTTCATTCAAAACGCTGGTTTTTGCTATTGGGCTCCATTGAATAATGAATGTTTTGAATTTTCTCCAAAAGTAAAGTAGTTGCAAACTCATGCTTTTAGAGACTTGTTTGGGCCATTGAGAGGAGTAGAAAAACATCAAAAATTTCAGTCCTGCATGATTCTACCAAGAAATGTGTGTTCATTGAAACCGCTGGTTTTTGATAGTTTGGGCCCTATTGAATAATGAATGTTTTGAATTTTCTCCAAAAGTAAAGTAGTTGCAAACTCATCCTTTTAGAAACTTGTTTGGGCTGTTGAGAGGAGTAAAAAACCATCAAAAATTTCAATCCTGCATGATTTTACCAAGAAATGTGATTCTTCATTCAAAACCTGATTTTTGCTATTGGGCTCTATTGAATAGTGAATGTTTTGAATTTTCTCCAAAAGTACTTGCAAACTCATGCTTTTAGAGACTTGTTTGGGCTCATGAGAGGAGTAGAAAAACATCAAAAATTTCAGTCCTGCATGATTCTACCAAGAAATGTGTGTTCATTGAAACCACTGGTTTTTGATAGTTTGTGCCCTATTGAATAATGAATGTTTTGAATTTTCTCCAAAAGTAAAGTAGTTGCAAACTCATCCTTTTAGAAACTTGTTTGGGCTGTTGAGAGGAGTAAAAAACCATCAAAAATTTCAATCCTGCATGATTTTACCAAGAAATGTGATTCTTCATTCAAAACCTGATTTTTGCTATTGGGCTCTATTGAATAGTGAATGTTTTGAATTTTCTCCAAAAGTAAAGTAGTTGCAAACTCATGCTTTTAGAGACTTGTTTGGGCTCATGAGAGGAGTAGAAAAACATCAAAAATTTCAGTCCTGCATGATTCTACCAAGAAATGTGTGTTCATTCAAACCGCTGGTTTTTGATAGTTTGGGCCCTATTGAATAATGAATGTTTTGAATTTTCTCCAAAAGTAAAGTAGTTGCAAACTCATCCTTTTAGAAACTTGTTTGGGCTGTTGAGAGGAGTAAAAAACCATCAAAAATTTCAATCCTGCATGATTGTACCAAGAAATGTGATTCTTCATTCAAAACGCTGGTTTTTGCTATTGGGCTCTATTGAATAATGAATGTTTTGAATTTTCTCCAAAAGTAAAGTAGTTGCAAACTCATGCTTTTAGAGACTTGTTTGGGCTCATGAGAGGAGTAGAAAAACATCAAAAATTTCAGTCCTGCATGATTCTACCAAGAAATGTGTGTTCATTGAAACCACTGGTTTTTGATAGTTTGGGCCCTATTGAATAATGAATGTTTTGAATTTTCTCCAAAAGTAAAGTAGTTGCAAACTCATCCTTTTAGAAACTTGTTTGGGCTGTTGAGAGGAGTAAAAAACCATCAAAAATTTCAATCCTGCATGATTTTACCAAGAAATGTGATTCTTCATTCAAAACCTGATTTTTGCTATTGGGCTCTATTGAATAGTGAATGTTTTGAATTTTCTCCAAAAGTAAAGTAGTTGCAAACTCATGCTTTTAGAGACTTGTTTGGGCTCATGAGAGGAGTAGAAAAACATCAAAAATTTCAGTCCTGCATGATTCTACCAAGAAATGTGTGTTCATTCAAACCGCTGGTTTTTGATAGTTTGGGCCCTATTGAATAATGAATGTTTTGAATTTTCTCCAAAAGTAAAGTAGTTGCAAACTCATCCTTTTAGAAACTTGTTTGGGCTGTTGAGAGGAGTAAAAAACCATCAAAAATTTCAATCCTGCATGATTCTACCAAGAAATGTGATTCTTCATTCAAAACGCTGGTTTTTGCTATTGGGCTCTATTGAATAATGAATGTTTTGAATTTTCTCCAAAAGTAAAGTAGTTGCAAACTCATGCTTTTAGAGACTTGTTTGGGCTCATGAGAGGAGTAGAAAAACATCAAAAATTTCAGTCCTGCATGATTCTACCAAGAAATGTGTGTTCATTGAAACCGCTGGTGTTTGATAGTTTGGGCCCTATTGAATAATGAATGTTTTGAATTTTCTCCAAAAGTAAAGTAGTTGCAAACTCATCCTTTTAGAATCTTGTTTGAGCTGTTGAGAGGAGTAAAAAACCATCAAAAATTTCAATCCTGCATGATTTTACCAAGAAATGTGATTCTTCATTCAAAACCTGATTTTTGCTATTGGGCTCTATTGAATGGTGAATGTTTTGAATTTTCTCCAAAAGTAAAGTAGTTGCAAACTCATGCTTTTAGAGACTTGTTTGGGCTCATGAGAGGAGTAGAAAAACATCAAAAATTTCAGTCCTGCATGATTCTACCAAGAAATGTGTGTTCATTCAAACCGCTGGTTTTTGATAGTTTGGGCCCTATTGAATAATGAATGTTTTGAATTTTCTCCAAAAGTAAAGTAGTTGCAAACTCATCCTTTTAGAAACTTGTATGGGCTGTTGAGAGGAGTAAAAAACCATCAAAAATTTCAATCCTGCATGATTTTACCAAGAAATGTGATTCTTCATTCAAAACCTGATTTTTGCTATTGGGCTCTATTGAATGGTGAATGTTTTGAATTTTCTCCAAAAGTAAAGTAGTTGCAAACTCATCCTTTTAGAAACTTGTTTGGGCTGTTGAGAGGAGTAAAAAACCATCAAAAATTTCAATCCTGCATGATTCTACCAAGAAATGTAATTCTTCATTCAAAACGCTGGTTTTTGCTATTGGGCTCTATTGAATAATGAATGTTTTGAATTTTCTCCAAAAGTAAAGTAGTTGCAAACTCATGCTTTTAGAGACTTGTTTGGGCTCATGAGAGGAGTAGAAAAACATCAAAAATTTCAGTCCTGCATGATTCTACCAAGAAATGTGTGTTCATTGAAACCGCTGGTTTTTGATAGTTTGGGCCCTATTGAATAATGAATGTTTTGAATTTTCTCCAAAAGTAAAGTAGTTGCAAACTCATCCTTTTAGAAACTTGTTTGGGCTGTTGAGAGGAGTAAAAAACCATCAAAAATTTCAATCCTGCATGATTTTACCAAGAAATGTGATTCTTCATTCAAAACCTGATTTTTGCTATTGGGCTCTATTGAATAGTGAATGTTTTGAATTTTCTCCAAAAGTAAAGTACTTGCAAACTCATGCTTTTAGAGACTTGTTTGGGCTCATGAGAGGAGTAGAAAAACATCAAAAATTTCAGTCCTGCATGATTCTACCAAGAAATGTGTGTTCATTGAAACCACTGGTTTTTGATAGTTTGGGCCCTATTGAATAATGAATGTTTTGAATTTTCTCCAAAAGTAAAGTAGTTGCAAACTCATCCTTTTAGAAACTTGTTTGGGCTGTTGAGAGGAGTAAAAAACCATCAAAAATTTCAATCCTGCATGATTTTACCAAGAAATGTGATTCTTCATTCAAAACCTGATTTTTGCTATTGGGCTCTGTTGAATAGTGAATGTTTTGAATTTTCTCCAAAAGTAAAGTAGTTGCAAACTCATGCTTTTAGAGACTTGTTTGGGCTCATGAGAGGAGTAGAAAAACATCAAAAATTTCAGTCCTGCATGATTCTACCAAGAAATGTGTGTTCATTCAAACCGCTGGTTTTTGATAGTTTGGGCCCTATTGAATAATGAATGTTTTGAATTTTCTCCAAAAGTAAAGTAGTTGCAAACTCATCCTTTTAGAAACTTGTTTGGGCTGTTGAGAGGAGTAAAAAACCATCAAAAATTTCAATCCTGCATGATTTTACCAAGAAATGTGATTCTTCATTAAAAACCTGATTTTTGCTATTGGGCTCTATTGAATAGTGAATGTTTTGAATTTTCTCCAAAAGTAAAGTAGTTGCAAACTCATGCTTTTAGGGACTTGTTTGGGCTCATGAGAGGAGTAGAAAAACATCAAAAATTTCAGTCCTGCATGATTCTACCAAGAAATGTGTGTTCATTCAAACCGCTGGTTTTTGATAGTTTGGGCCCTATTGAATAATGAATGTTTTGAATTTTCTCCAAAAGTAAAGTAGTTGCAAACTCATCCTTTTAGAAACTTGTATGGGCTGTTGAGAGGAGTAAAAAACCATCAAAAATTTCAATCCTGCATGATTTTACCAAGAAATGTGATTCTTCATTCAAAACCTGATTTTTGCTATTGGGCTCTATTGAATGGTGAATGTTTTGAATTTTCTCCAAAAGTAAAGTAGTTGCAAACTCATCCTTTTAGAAACTTGTTTGGGCTGTTGAGAGGAGTAAAAAACCATCAAAAATTTCAATCCTGCATGATTCTACCAAGAAATGTAATTCTTCATTCAAAACGCTGGTTTTTGCTATTGGGCTCTATTGAATAATGAATGTTTTGAATTTTCTCCAAAAGTAAAGTAGTTGCAAACTCATGCTTTTAGAGACTTGTTTGGGCTCATGAGAGGAGTAGAAAAACATCAAAAATTTCAGTCCTGCATGATTCTACCAAGAAATGTGTGTTCATTGAAACCGCTGGTTTTTGATAGTTTGGGCCCTATTGAATAATGAATGTTTTGAATTTTCTCCAAAAGTAAAGTAGTTGCAAACTCATCCTTTTAGAAACTTGTTTGGGCTGTTGAGAGGAGTAAAAAACCATCAAAAATTTCAATCCTGCATGATTTTACCAAGAAATGTGATTCTTCATTCAAAACCTGATTTTTGCTATTGGGCTCTATTGAATAGTGAATGTTTTGAATTTTCTCCAAAAGTAAAGTACTTGCAAACTCATGCTTTTAGAGACTTGTTTGGGCTCATGAGAGGAGTAGAAAAACATCAAAAATTTCAGTCCTGCATGATTCTACCAAGAAATGTGTGTTCATTGAAACCACTGGTTTTTGATAGTTTGGGCCCTATTGAATAATGAATGTTTTGAATTTTCTCCAAAAGTAAAGTAGTTGCAAACTCATCCTTTTAGAAACTTGTTTGGGCTGTTGAGAGGAGTAAAAAACCATCAAAAATTTCAATCCTGCATGATTTTACCAAGAAATGTGATTCTTCATTCAAAACCTGATTTTTGCTATTGGGCTCTATTGAATAGTGAATGTTTTGAATTTTCTCCAAAAGTAAAGTAGTTGCAAACTCATGCTTTTAGAGACTTGTTTGGGCTCATGAGAGGAGTAGAAAAACATCAAAAATTTCAGTCCTGCATGATTCTACCAAGAAATGTGTGTTCATTGAAACCGCTGGTTTTTGATAGTTTGGGCCCTATTGAATAATGAATGTTTTGAATTTTCTCCAAAAGTAAAGTAGTTGCAAACTCATCCTTTTAGAAACTTGTTTGGGCTGTTGAGAGGAGTAAAAAACCATCAAAAATTTCAATCCTGCATGATTCTACCAAGAAATGTGATTCTTCATTCAAAACGCTGGTTTTTGCTATTGGGCTCTATTGAATAATGAATGTTTTGAATTTTCTCCAAAAGTAAAGTAGTTGCAAACTCATGCTTTTAGAGACTTGTTTGGGCTCATGAGAGGAGTAGAAAAACATCAAAAATTTCAGTCCTGCATGATTCTACCAAGAAATGTGTGTTCATTGAAACCGCTGGTTTTTGATAGTTTGGGCCCTATTGAATAATGAATGTTTTGAATATTCTCCAAAAGTAAAGTAGTTGCAAACTCATCCTTTTAGAAACTTGTTTGGGCTGTTGAGTGAAGTAAAAAACCATCAAAAATTTCAATCCTGCATGATTTTACCAAGAAATGTGATTCTTCATTCAAAACCTGATTTTTGCTATTGGGCTCTATTGAATAGTGAATGTTTTGAATTTTCTCCAAAAGTAAAGTACTTGCAAACTCATGCTTTTAGAGACTTGTTTGGGCTCATGAGAGGAGTAGAAAAACATCAAAAATTTCAGTCCTGCATGATTCTACCAAGAAATGTGTGTTCATTGAAACCACTGGTTTTTGATAGTTTGGGCCCTATTGAATAATGAATGTTTTGAATTTTCTCCAAAAGTAAAGTAGTTGCAAACTCATCCTTTTAGAATCTTGTTTGGGCTGTTGAGAGGAGTAAAAAACCATCAAAAATTTCAATCCTGCATGATTTTACCAAGAAATGTGATTCTTCATTCAAAACCTGATTTTTGCTATTGGGCTCTATTGAATGGTGAATGTTTTGAATTTTCTCCAAAAGTAAAGTAGTTGCAAACTCATGCTTTTAGAGACTTGTTTGGGCTCATGAGAGGAGTAGAAAAACATCAAAAATTTCAGTCCTGCATGATTCTACCAAGAAATGTGTGTTCATTGAAACCGCTGGTTTTTGATAGTTTGGGCCCTATTGAATAATGAATGTTTTGAATTTTCTCCAAAAGTAAAGTAGTTGCAAACTCATCCTTTTAGAAACTTGTTTGGGCTGTTGAGAGGAGTAAAAAACCATCAAAAATTTCAATCCTGCATGATTTTACCAAGAAATGTGATTCTTCATTCAAAACCTGATTTTTGCTATTGGGCTCTATTGAATAGTGAATGTTTTGAATTTTCTCCAAAAGTAAAGTAGTTGCAAACTCATGCTTTTAGGGACTTGTTTGGGCTCATGAGAGGAGTAGAAAAACATCAAAAATTTCAGTCCTGCATGATTCTACCAAGAAATGTGTGTTCATTCAAACCGCTGGTTTTTGATAGTTTGGGCCCTATTGAATAATGAATGTTTTGAATTTTCTCCAAAAGTAAAGTAGTTGCAAACTCATCCTTTTAGAAACTTGTATGGGCTGTTGAGAGGAGTAAAAAACCATCAAAAATTTCAATCCTGCATGATTTTACCAAGAAATGTGATTCTTCATTCAAAACCTGATTTTTGCTATTGGGCTCTATTGAATGGTGAATGTTTTGAATTTTCTCCAAAAGTAAAGTAGTTGCAAACTCATCCTTTTAGAAACTTGTTTGGGCTGTTGAGAGGAGTAAAAAACCATCAAAAATTTCAATCCTGCATGATTCTACCAAGAAATGTATTTCTTCATTCAAAACGCTGGTTTTTGCTATTGGGCTCTATTGAATAATGAATGTTTTGAATTTTCTCCAAAAGTAAAGTAGTTGCAAACTCATGCTTTTAGAGACTTGTTTGGGCTCATGAGAGGAGTAGAAAAACATCAAAAATTTCAGTCCTGCATGATTCTACCAAGAAATGTGTGTTCATTGAAACCGCTGGTTTTTGATAGTTTGGGCCCTATTGAATAATGAATGTTTTGAATTTTCTCCAAAAGTAAAGTAGTTGCAAACTCATCCTTTTAGAAACTTGTTTGGGCTGTTGAGAGGAGTAAAAAACCATCAAAAATTTCAATCCTGCATGATTTTACCAAGAAATGTGATTCTTCATTCAAAACCTGATTTTTGCTATTGGGCTCTATTGAATAGTGAATGTTTTGAATTTTCTCCAAAAGTAAAGTACTTGCAAACTCATGCTTTTAGAGACTTGTTTGGGCTCATGAGAGGAGTAGAAAAACATCAAAAATTTCAGTCCTGCATGATTCTACCAAGAAATGTGTGTTCATTGAAACCACTGGTTTTTGATAGTTTGGGCCCTATTGAATAATGAATGTTTTGAATTTTCTCCAAAAGTAAAGTAGTTGCAAACTCATCCTTTTAGAAACTTGTTTGGGCTGTTGAGAGGAGTAAAAAACCATCAAAAATTTCAATCCTGCATGATTTTACCAAGAAATGTGATTCTTCATTCAAAACCTGATTTTTGCTATTGGGCTCTATTGAATAGTGAATGTTTTGAATTTTCTCCAAAAGTAAAGTAGTTGCAAACTCATGCTTTTAGAGACTTGTTTGGGCTCATGAGAGGAGTAGAAAAACATCAAAAATTTCAGTCCTGCATGATTCTACCAAGAAATGTGTGTTCATTGAAACCGCTGGTTTTTGATAGTTTGGGCCCTATTGAATAATGAATGTTTTGAATTTTCTCCAAAAGTAAAGTAGTTGCAAACTCATCCTTTTAGAAACTTGTTTGGGCTGTTGAGAGGAGTAAAAAACCATCAAAAATTTCAATCCTGCATGATTCTACCAAGAAATGTGATTCTTCATTCAAAACGCTGGTTTTTGCTATTGGGCTCTATTGAATAATGAATGTTTTGAATTTTCTCCAAAAGTAAAGTAGTTGCAAACTCATGCTTTTAGAGACTTGTTTGGGCTCATGAGAGGAGTAGAAAAACATCAAAAATTTCAGTCCTGCATGATTCTACCAAGAAATGTGTGTTCATTGAAACCGCTGGTTTTTGATAGTTTGGGCCCTATTGAATAATGAATGTTTTGAATATTCTCCAAAAGTAAAGTAGTTGCAAACTCATCCTTTTAGAAACTTGTTTGGGCTGTTGAGAGAAGTAAAAAACCATCAAAAATTTCAATCCTGCATGATTTTACCAAGAAATGTGATTCTTCATTCAAAACCTGATTTTTGCTATTGGGCTCTATTGAATAGTGAATGTTTTGAATTTTCTCCAAAAGTAAAGTACTTGCAAACTCATGCTTTTAGAGACTTGTTTGGGCTCATGAGAGGAGTAGAAAAACATCAAAAATTTCAGTCCTGCATGATTCTACCAAGAAATGTGTGTTCATTGAAACCACTGGTTTTTGATAGTTTGGGCCCTATTGAATAATGAATGTTTTGAATTTTCTCCAAAAGTAAAGTAGTTGCAAACTCATCCTTTTAGAAACTTGTTTGGGCTGTTGAGAGGAGTAAAAAACCATCAAAAATTTCAATCCTGCATGATTTTACCAAGAAATGTGATTCTTCATTCAAAACCTGATTTTTGCTATTGGGCTCTATTGAATAGTGAATGTTTTGAATTTTCTCCAAAAGTAAAGTAGTTGCAAACTCATGCTTTTAGAGACTTGTTTGGGCTCATGAGAGGAGTAGAAAAACATCAAAAATTTCAGTCCTGCATGATTCTACCAAGAAATGTGTGTTCATTGAAACCGCTGGTTTTTGATAGTTTGGGCCCTATTGAATAATGAATATTTTGAATTTTCTCCAAAAGTAAAGTAGTTGCA
Organism: Dendrobates tinctorius; assembly: GCF_039654945.1. Classification (NCBI taxonomy): domain Eukaryota; kingdom Metazoa; phylum Chordata; class Amphibia; order Anura; family Dendrobatidae; genus Dendrobates; species Dendrobates tinctorius. The sequence continues at coordinate 1,756,049 of NW_027362076.1, forward strand.
AACTCATCCTTTTAGAAACTTGTTTGGGCTGTTGAGAGGAGTAAAAAACCATCAAAAATTTCAATCCTGCATGATTTTACCAAGAAATGTGATTCTTCATTCAAAACCTGATTTTTGCTATTGGGCTCTATTGAATAATGAATGTTTTGAATTTTCTCCAAAAATAAAGTACTTGCAAACTCATGCTTTTAGAGACTTGTTTGGGCTCATGAGAGGAGTAGAAAAACATCAAAAATTTCAGTCCTGCATGATTCTACCAAGAAATGTGTGTTCATTGAAACCACTGGTTTTTGATAGTTTGGGCCCTATTGAATAATGAATGTTTTGAATTTTCTCCAAAAGTAAAGTAGTTGCAAACTCATCCTTTTAGAAACTTGTTTGGGCTGTTGAGAGGAGTAAAAAACCATCAAAAATTTCAATCCTGCATGATTTTACCAAGAAATGTGATTCTTCATTCAAAACCTGATTTTTGCTATTGGGCTCTATTGAATAGTGAATGTTTTGAATTTTCTCCAAAAGTAAAGTAGTTGCAAACTCATGCTTTTAGAGACTTGTTTGGGCTCATGAGAGGAGTAGAAAAACATCAAAAATTTCAGTCCTGCATGATTCTACCAAGAAATGTGTGTTCATTCAAACCGCTGGTTTTTGATAGTTTGGGCCCTATTGAATAATGAATGTTTTGAATTTTCTCCAAAAGTAAAGTAGTTGCAAACTCATCCTTTTAGAAACTTGTTTGGGCTGTTGAGAGGAGTAAAAAACCATCAAAAATTTCAATCCTGCATGATTCTACCAAGAAATGTGATTCTTCTTTCAAAACGCTGGTTTTTGCTATTGGGCTCTATTGAATAATGAATGTTTTGAATTTTCTCCAAAAGTAAAGTAGTTGCAAACTCATGCTTTTAGAGACTTGTTTGGGCTCATGAGAGGAGTAGAAAAACATCAAAAATTTCAGTCCTGCATGATTCTACCAAGAAATGTGTGTTCATTGAAACCGCTGGTTTTTGATAGTTTGGGCCCTATTGAATAATGAATGTTTTGAATTTTCTCCAAAAGTAAAGTAGTTGCAAACTCATCCTTTTAGAAACTTGTTTGGGCTGTTGAGAGGAGTAAAAAACCATCAAAAATTTGAATCCTGCATGATTTTACCAAGAAATGTGATTCTTCATTCAAAACCTGATTTTTGCTATTGGGCTCTATTGAATAGTGAATGTTTTGAATTTTCTCCAAAAGTAAAGTAGTTGCAAACTCATGCTTTTAGAGACTTGTTTGGGCTCATGAGAGGAGTAGAAAAACATCAAAAATTTCAGTCCTGCATGATTCTACCAAGAAATGTGTGTTCATTCAAAACGCTGGTTTTTGATAGTTTGGGCCCTATTGAATAATGAATGTTTTGAATTTTCTCCAAAAGTAAAGTAGTTGCAAACTCATCCTTTTAGAAACTTGTTTGGGCTGTTGAGAGGAGTAAAAAACCATCAAAAATTTCAATCCTGCATGATTTTACCAAGAAATGTGATTCTTCATTCAAAACCTGATTTTTGCTATAGGGCTCTATTGAATAGTGAATGTTTTGAATTTTCTCCAAAAGTAAAGTACTTGCAAACTCATGCTTTTAGAGACTTTTTTGGGCTCATGAGAGGAGTAGAAAAACATCAAAAATTTCAGTCCTGCATGATTCTACCAAGAAATGTGTGTTCATTGAAACCACTGGTTTTTGACAGTTTGGGCCCTATTGAATAATGAATGTTTTGAATTTTCTCCAAAAGTAAAGTAGTTGCAAACTCATCCTTTTAGAAACTTGTTTGGGCTGTTGAGAGGAGTAAAAAACCAACAAAAATTTCAATCCTGCATGATTTTACCAAGAAATGTGATTCTTCATTCAAAACCTGATTTTTGCTATTGGGCTCTATTGAATAGTGAATGTTTTGAATTTTCTCCAAAAGTAAAGTAGTTGCAAACTCATGCTTTTAGAGACTTGTTTGGGCTCATGAGAGGAGTAGAAAAACATCAAAAATTTCAGTCCTGCATGATTCTACCAAGAAATGTGTGTTCATTGAAACCGCTGGTTTTTGATAGTTTGGGCCCTATTGAATAATGAATGTTTTGAATTTTCTCCAAAAGTAAAGTAGTTGCAAACTCATCCTTTTAGAAACTTGTTTGGGCTGTTGAGAGGAGTAAAAAACCATCAAAAATTTCAATCCTGCATGATTCTACCAAGAAATGTGATTCTTCATTCAAAACGCTGGTTTTTGCTATTGGGCTCTATTGAATAATGAATGTTTTGAATTTTCTCCAAAAGTAAAGTAGTTGCAAACTCATGCTTTTAGAGACTTGTTTGGGCTCATGAGAGGAGTAGAAAAACATCAAAAATTTCAGTCCTGCATGATTCTACCAAGAAATGTGTGTTCATTGAAACCACTGGTTTTTGATAGTTTGGGCCCTATTGAATAATGAATGTTTTGAATTTTCTCCAAAAGTAAAGTAGTTGCAAACTCATCCTTTTAGAAACTTGTTTGGGCTGTTGAGAGGAGTAAAAAACCATCAAAAATTTCAATCCTGCATGATTTTACCAAGAAATGTGATTCTTCATTCAAAACCTGATTTTTGCTATTGGGCTCTATTGAATAGTGAATGTTTTGAATTTTCTCCAAAAGTAAAGTAGTTGCAAACTCATGCTTTTAGAGACTTGTTTGGGCTCATGAGAGGAGTAGAAAAACATCAAAAATTTCAGTCCTGCATGATTCTACCAAGAAATGTGTGTTCATTCAAACCGCTGGTTTTTGATAGTTTGGGCCCTATTGAATAATGAATGTTTTGAATTTTCTCCAAAAGTAAAGTAGTTGCAAACTCATCCTTTTAGAAACTTGTTTGGGCTGTTAAGAGGAGTAAAAAACCATCAAAAATTTCAATCCTGCATGATTCTACCAAGAAATGTGATTCTTCATTCAAAACGCTGGTTTTTGCTATTGGGCTCTATTGAATAATGAATGTTTTGAATTTTCTCCAAAAGTAAAGTAGTTGCAAACTCATGCTTTTAGAGACTTGTTTGGGCTCATGAGAGGAGTAGAAAAACATCAAAAATTTTAGTCCTGCATGATTCTACCAAGAAATGTGTGTTCATTGAAACCGCTGGTTTTTGATAGTTTGGGCCCTATTGAATAATGAATGTTTTGAATTTTCTCCAAAAGTAAAGTAGTTGCAAACTCATCCTTTTAGAAACTTGTTTGGGCTGTTGAGAGGAGTAAAAAACCATCAAAAATTTCAATCCTGCATGATTCTACCAAGAAATGTGATTCTTCATTGAAAACCTGATTTTTGCTATTGGGCTCTATTGAATAATGAATGTTTTGAATTTTCTCCAAAAGTAAAGTAGTTGCAAACTCATGCTTTTAGAGACTTGTTTGGGCTCATGAGAGGAGTAGAAAAACATCAAAACTTTCAGTCCTGCATGATTCTACCAAGAAATGTGTGTTCATTGAAACCGCTGGTTTTTGATAGTTTGGGCCCTATTGAATAATGAATGTTTTGAATTTTCTCCAAAAGTAAAGTAGTTGCAAACTCATCCTTTTAGAAACTTGTTTGTGCTGTTGAGAGGAGTAAAAAACCATCAAAAATTTCAATCCTGCATGATTCTACCAAGAAATGTGATTCTTCATTCAAAACGCTGGTTTTTGCTATTGGGCTCTATTGAATAATGAATGTTTTGAATTTTCTCCAAAAGTAAAGTAGTTGCAAACTCATGCTTTTAGAGACTTGTTTGGGCTCATGAGAGGAGTAGAAAAACATCAAAAATTTCAGTCCTGCATGATTCTACCAAGAAATGTGTGTTCATTGAAACCGCTGGTTTTTGATAGTTTGGGCCCTATTGAATAATGAATGTTTTGAATTTTCTCCAAAAGTAAAGTAGTTGCAAACTCATCCTTTTAGAAACTTGTTTGGGCTGTTGAGAGGAGTAAAAAACCATCAAAAATTTCAATCCTGCATGATTTTACCAAGAAATGTGATTCTTCATTCAAAACCTGATTTTTGCTATTGGGCTCTATTGAATAGTGAATGTTTTGAATTTTCTCCAAAAGTAAAGTAGTTGCAAACTCATCCTTTTAGAATCTTGTTTGGGCTGTTGAGAGGAGTAAAAAACCATCAAAAATTTCAATCCTGCATGATTTTACCAAGAAATGTGATTCTTCATTCAAAACCTGATTTTTGCTATTGGGCTCTATTGAATAATGAATGTTTTGAATTTTCTCCAAAAGTAAAGTAGTTGCAAACTCATCCTTTTAGAAACTTGTCTGGGCTGTTGAGAGGAGTTAAAAACCATCAAAAATTTCAATCCTGCATGATTCTACCAAGAAATGTGATTCTTCATTCAAAACGCTGGTTTTTGCTATTGGGCTCTATTGAATAATGAATGTTTTGAATTTTCTCCAAAAGTAAAGTAGTTGCAAACTCATGCTTTTATAGACTTGTTTGGGCTCATGAGGAGTAGAAAAACATCAAAAATTTCAGTCCTGCATGATTCTACCAAGAAATGTGTGTTCATTGAAACCGCTGGTTTTTGATAGTTTGGGCCCTATTGAATAATGAATGTTTTGAATTTTCTCCAAAAGTAAAGTAGTTGCAAACTCATCCTTTTAGAATCTTGTTTGGGATGTTGAGAGGAGTAAAAAACCATCAAAAATTTCAATCCTGCATGATTTTACCAAGAAATGTGATTCTTCATTCAAAACCTGATTTTTGCTATTGGGCTCTATTGAATAATGAATGTTTTGAATTTTCTCCAAAAGTAAAGTAGTTGCAAACTCATCCTTTTAGAAACTTGTTTGGGCTGTTGAGAGGAGTAAAAAACCATCAAAAATTTCAATCCTGCATGATTCTACCAAGAAATGTGATTCTTCATTCAAAACGCTGGTTTTTGCTATTGGGCTCTATTGAATAATGAATGTTTTGAATTTTCTCCAAAAGTAAAGTAGTTGCAAACTCATGCTTTTAGAGACTTGTTTGGGCTCATGAGAGGAGTAGAAAAACATCAAAAATTTCAGTCCTGCATGATTCTACCAAGAAATGTGTGTTCATTGAAACCGCTGGTTTTTGATAGTTTGGGCCCTATTGAATAATGAATGTTTTGAATTTTCTCCAAAAGTAAAGTAGTTGCAAACTCATCCTTTTAGAAACTTGTTTGGGCTGTTGAGAGGAGTAAAAAACCATCAAAAATTTCAATCCTGCATGATTTTACCAAGAAATGTGATTCTTCATTCAAAACCTGATTTTTGCTATTGGGCTCTATTGAATAGTGAATGTTTTGAATTTTCTCCAAAAGTAAAGTAGTTGCAAACTCATCCTTTTAGAATCTTGTTTGGGCTGTTGAGAGGAGTAAAAAACCATCAAAAATTTCAATCCTGCATGATTTTACCAAGAAATGTGATTCTTCATTCAAAACCTGATTTTTGCTATTGGGCTCTATTGAATAATGAATGTTTTGAATTTTCTCCAAAAGTAAAGTAGTTGCAAACTCATCCTTTTAGAAACTTGTCTGGGCTGTTGAGAGGAGTTAAAAACCATCAAAAATTTCAATCCTGCATGATTCTACCAAGAAATGTGATTCTTCATTCAAAACGCTGGTTTTTGCTATTGGGCTCTATTGAATAATGAATGTTTTGAATTTTCTCCAAAAGTAAAGTAGTTGCAAACTCATGCTTTTATAGACTTGTTTGGGCTCATGAGGAGTAGAAAAACATCAAAAATTTCAGTCCTGCATGATTCTACCAAGAAATGTGTGTTCATTGAAACCGCTGGTTTTTGATAGTTTGGGCCCTATTGAATAATGAATGTTTTGAATTTTCTCCAAAAGTAAAGTAGTTGCAAACTCATCCTTTTAGAATCTTGTTTGGGATGTTGAGAGGAGTAAAAAACCATCAAAAATTTCAATCCTGCATGATTTTACCAAGAAATGTGATTCTTCATTCAAAACCTGATTTTTGCTATTGGGCTCTATTGAATAATGAATGTTTTGAATTTTCTCCAAAAGTAAAGTAGTTGCAAACTCATCCTTTTAGAAACTTGTTTGGGCTGTTGAGAGGAGTAAAAAACCATCAAAAATTTCAATCCTGCATGATTCTACCAAGAAATGTGATTCTTCATTCAAAACGCTGGTTTTTGCTATTGGGCTCTATTGAATAATGAATGTTTTGAATTTTCTCCAAAAGTAAAGTAGTTGCAAACTCATGCTTTTAGAGACTTGTTTGGGCTCATGAGAGGAGTAGAAAAACATCAAAAATTTCAGCCCTGCATGATTCTACCAAGAAATGTGTGTTCATTGAAACCGCTGGTTTTTGATAGTTTGGGCCCTATTGAATAATGAATGTTTTGAATTTTCTCCAAAAGTAAAGTAGTTGCAAACTCATCCTTTTAGAATCTTGTTTGGGCTGTTGAGAGGAGTAAAAAACCATCAAAAATTTCAATCCTGCATGATTTTACCAAGAAATGTGATTCTTCATTCAAAACCTGATTTTTGCTATTGGGCTCTATTGAATAATGAATGTTTTGAATTTTCTCCAAAAGTAAAGTAGTTGCAAACTCATCCTTTTAGAAACTTGTTTGAGCTGTTGAGAGGAGTAAAAAACCATCAAAAATTTCAATCCTGCATGATTTTACCAAGAAATGTGATTCTTCATTCAAAACCTGATTTTTGCTATTGGGCTCTATTGAATAGTGAATGTTTTGAATTTTCTCCAAAAGTAAAGTAGTTGCAAACTCATGCTTTTAGAGACTTGTTTGGGCTCATGAGAGGAGTAGAAAAACATCAAAAATTTCAGTCCTGCATGATTCTACCAAGAAATGTGTGTTCATTGAAACCGCTGGTTTTTGATAGTTTGGGCCCTATTGAATAATGAATGTTTTGAATATTCTCCAAAAGTAAAGTAGTTGCAAACTCATCCTTTTAGAAACTTGTTTGGGCTGTTGAGAGGAGTAAAAAACCATCAAAAATTTCAATCCTGCATGATTTTACCAAGAAATGTGATTCTTCATTCAAAACCTGATTTTTGCTATTGGGCTCTATTGAATAGTGAATGTTTTGAATTTTCTCCAAAAGTAAAGTACTTGCAAACTCATGCTTTTAGAGACTTGTTTGGGCTCATGAGAGGAGTAGAAAAACATCAAAAATTTCAGTCCTGCATGATTCTACCAAGAAATGTGTGTTCATTGAAACCACTGGTTTTTGATAGTTTGGGCCCTATTGAATAATGAATGTTTTGAATTTTCTCCAAAAGTAAAGTAGTTGCAAACTCATCCTTTTAGAAACTTGTTTGGGCTGTTGAGAGGAGTAAAAAACCATCAAAAATTTCAATCCTGCATGATTCTACCAAGAAATGTGATTCTTCATTCAAAACGCTGGTTTTTGCTATTGGGCTCTATTGAATAATGAATGTTTTGAATTTTCTCCAAAAGTAAAGTAGTTGCAAACTCATGCTTTTAGAGACTTGTTTGGGCTCATGAGAGGAGTAGAAAAACATCAAAAATTTCAGTCCTGCATGATTCTACCAAGAAATGTGTGTTCATTGAAACCGCTGGTTTTTGATAGTTTGGGCCCTATTGAATAATGAATGTTTTGAATTTTCTCCAAAAGTAAAGTAGTTGCAAACTCATCCTTTTAGAAACTTGTTTGGGCTGTTGAGAGGAGTAAAAAACCATCAAAAATTTCAATCCTGCATGATTTTACCAAGAAATGTGATTCTTCATTCAAAACCTGATTTTTGCTATTGGGCTCTATTGAATAGTGAATGTTTTGAATTTTCTCCAAAAGTAAAGTAGTTGCAAACTCATCCTTTTAGAATCTTGTTTGGGCTGTTGAGAGGAGTAAAAAACCATCAAAAATTTCAATCCTGCATGATTTTACCAAGAAATGTGATTCTTCATTCAAAACCTGATTTTTGCTATTGGGCTCTATTGAATAATGAATGTTTTGAATTTTCTCCAAAAGTAAAGTAGTTGCAAACTCATCCTTTTAGAAACTTGTCTGGGCTGTTGAGAGGAGTTAAAAACCATCAAAAATTTCAATCCTGCATGATTCTACCAAGAAATGTGATTCTTCATTCAAAACGCTGGTTTTTGCTATTGGGCTCTATTGAATAATGAATGTTTTGAATTTTCTCCAAAAGTAAAGTAGTTGCAAACTCATGCTTTTATAGACTTGTTTGGGCTCATGAGGAGTAGAAAAACATCAAAAATTTCAGTCCTGCATGATTCTACCAAGAAATGTGTGTTCATTGAAACCGCTGGTTTTTGATAGTTTGGGCCCTATTGAATAATGAATGTTTTGAATTTTCTCCAAAAGTAAAGTAGTTGCAAACTCATCCTTTTAGAATCTTGTTTGGGATGTTGAGAGGAGTAAAAAACCATCAAAAATTTCAATCCTGCATGATTTTACCAAGAAATGTGATTCTTCATTCAAAACCTGATTTTTGCTATTGGGCTCTATTGAATAATGAATGTTTTGAATTTTCTCCAAAAGTAAAGTAGTTGCAAACTCATCCTTTTAGAAACTTGTTTGGGCTGTTGAGAGGAGTAAAAAACCATCAAAAATTTCAATCCTGCATGATTCTACCAAGAAATGTGATTCTTCATTCAAAACGCTGGTTTTTGCTATTGGGCTCTATTGAATAATGAATGTTTTGAATTTTCTCCAAAAGTAAAGTAGTTGCAAACTCATGCTTTTAGAGACTTGTTTGGGCTCATGAGAGGAGTAGAAAAACATCAAAAATTTCAGCCCTGCATGATTCTACCAAGAAATGTGTGTTCATTGAAACCGCTGGTTTTTGATAGTTTGGGCCCTATTGAATAATGAATGTTTTGAATTTTCTCCAAAAGTAAAGTAGTTGCAAACTCATCCTTTTAGAATCTTGTTTGGGCTGTTGAGAGGAGTAAAAAACCATCAAAAATTTCAATCCTGCATGATTTTACCAAGAAATGTGATTCTTCATTCAAAACCTGATTTTTGCTATTGGGCTCTATTGAATAATGAATGTTTTGAATTTTCTCCAAAAGTAAAGTAGTTGCAAACTCATCCTTTTAGAAACTTGTTTGAGCTGTTGAGAGGAGTAAAAAACCATCAAAAATTTCAATCCTGCATGATTTTACCAAGAAATGTGATTCTTCATTCAAAACCTGATTTTTGCTATTGGGCTCTATTGAATAGTGAATGTTTTGAATTTTCTCCAAAAGTAAAGTAGTTGCAAACTCATGCTTTTAGAGACTTGTTTGGGCTCATGAGAGGAGTAGAAAAACATCAAAAATTTCAGTCCTGCATGATTCTACCAAGAAATGTGTGTTCATTGAAACCGCTGGTTTTTGATAGTTTGGGCCCTATTGAATAATGAATGTTTTGAATATTCTCCAAAAGTAAAGTAGTTGCAAACTCATCCTTTTAGAAACTTGTTTGGGCTGTTGAGAGGAGTAAAAAACCATCAAAAATTTCAATCCTGCATGATTTTACCAAGAAATGTGATTCTTCATTCAAAACCTGATTTTTGCTATTGGGCTCTATTGAATAGTGAATGTTTTGAATTTTCTCCAAAAGTAAAGTACTTGCAAACTCATGCTTTTAGAGACTTGTTTGGGCTCATAAGAGGAGTAGAAAAACATCAAAAATTTCAGTCCTGCATGATTCTACCAAGAAATGTGTGTTCATTGAAACCACTGGTTTTTGATAGTTTGGGCCCTATTGAATAATGAATGTTTTGAATTTTCTCCAAAAGTAAAGTAGTTGCAAACTCATCCTTTTAGAAACTTGTTTGGGCTGTTGAGAGGAGTAAAAAACCATCAAAAATTTCAGTCCTGCATGATTTTACCAAGAAATGTGATTCTTCATTCAAAACCTGATTTTTGCTATTGGGCTCTATTGAATAGTGAATGTTTTGAATTTTCTCCAAAAGTAAAGTAGTTGCAAACTCATGCTTTTAGAGACTTGTTTGGGCTCATGAGAGGAGTAGAAAAACATCAAAAATTTCAGTCCTGCATGATTCTACCAAGAAATGTGTGTTCATTGAAACCGCTGGTTTTTGATAGTTTGGGCCCTATTGAATAATGAATGTTTTGAATTTTCTCCAAAAGTAAAGTAGTTGCAAACTCATCCTTTTAGAAACTTGTTTGGGCTGTTGAGAGGAGTAAAAAACCATCAAAAATTTCAATCCTGCATGATTCTACCAAGAAATGTGATTCTTCATTCAAAACGCTGGTTTTTGCTATTGGGCTCTATTGAATAATGAATGTTTTGAATTTTCTCCAAAAGTAAAGTAGTTGCAAACTCATGCTTTTAGAGACTTGTTTGGGCTCATGAGAGGAGTAGAAAAACAACAAAAATTTCAGTCCTGCATGATTCTACCAAGAAATGTGTGTTCATTGAAACCGCTGGTGTTTGATAGTTTGGGCCCTATTTAATAATGAATGTTTTGAATTTTCTCCAAAAGTAAAGTAGTTGCAAACTCATCCTTTTAGAAACTTGTTTGGGCTGTTGAGAGGAGTAAAAAACCATCAAAAATTTCAATCCTGCATGATTCTACCAAGAAATGTGATTCTTCATTCAAAACGCTGGTTTTTGCTATTGGGCTCTATTGAATAATGAATGTTTTGAATTTTCTCCAAAAGTAAAGTAGTTGCAAACTCATGCTTTTAGAGACTTGTTTGGGCTCATGAGAGGAGTAGAAAAACATCAAAAATTTCAGTCCTGCATGATTCTACCAAGAAATGTGTGTTCATTCAAACCGCTGGTTTTTGATAGTTTAGGCCCTATTGAATAATGAATGTTTTGAATTTTCTCCAAAAGTAAAGTAGTTGCAAACTCATCCTTTTAGAAACTTGTTTGGGCTGTTGAGAGGAGTAAAAAACCATCAAAAATTTCAATCCTGCATGATTCTACCAAGAAATGTGATTCTTCATTCAAAACGCTGGTTTTTGCTATTGGGCTCTATTGAATAATGAATGTTTTGAATTTTCTCCAAAAGTAAAGTAGTTGCAAACTCATGCTTTTAGAGACTTGTTTGGGCTCATGAGAGGAGTAGAAAAACATCAAAAATTTCAGTCCTGCATGATTCTACCAAGAAATGTGTGTTCATTGAAACCGCTGGTTTTTGATAGTTTGGGCCCTATTGAATAATGAATGTTTTGAATTTTCTCCAAAAGTAAAGTAGTTGCAAACTCATCCTTTTAGAAACTTGTTTGGGCTGTTGAGAGGAGTAAAAAACCATCAAAAATTTCAATCCTGCATGATTCTACCAAGAAATGTGATTCTTCATTCAAAACGCTGGTTTTTGCTATTGGGCTCTATTGAATAATGAATGTTTTGAATTTTCTCCAAAAGTAAAGTAGTTGCAAACTCATGCTTTTAGAGACTTGTTTGGGCTCATGAGAGGAGTAGAAAAACATCAAAAATTTCAGTCCTGCATGATTCTACCAAGAAATGTGTGTTCATTGAAACCACTGGTTTTTGATAGTTTGGGCCCTATTGAACAATGAATGTTTTGAATTTTCTCCAAAAGTAAAGTAGTTGCAAACTCATCCTTTTAGAAACTTGTTTGGGCTGTTGAGAGGAGTAAAAAACCATCAAAAATTTCAATCCTGCATGATTTTACCAAGAAATGTGATTCTTCATTCAAAACCTGATTTTTGCTATTGGGCTCTATTGAATAGTGAATGTTTTGAATTTTCTCCAAAAGTAAAGTAGTTGCAAACTCATGCTTTTAGAGACTTGTTTGGGCTCATGAGAGGAGTAGAAAAACATCAAAAATTTCAGTCCTGCATGATTCTACCAAGAAATGTGTGTTCATTCAAACCGCTGGTTTTTGATAGTTTGGGCCCTATTGAATAATGAATGTTTTGAATTTTCTCCAAAAGTAAAGTAGTTGCAAACTCATCCTTTTAGAAACTTGTTTGGGCTGTTGAGAGGAGTAAAAAACCATCAAAAATTTCAATCCTGCATGATTCTACCAAGAAATGTGATTCTTCATTCAAAACGCTGGTTTTTGCTATTGGGCTCTATTGAATAATGAATGTTTTGAATTTTCTCCAAAAGTAAAGTAGTTGCAAACTCATGCTTTTAGAGACTTTTTTGTGCTCATGAGAGGAGTAGAAAAACATCAAAAATTTCAGTCCTGCATGATTCTACCAAGAAATGTGTGTTCATTGAAACCGCTGGTTTTTGATAGTTTGGGCCCTATTGAATAATGAATGTTTTGAATTTTCTCCAAAAGTAAAGTAGTTGCAAACTCATCCTTTTAGAAACTTGTTTGGGCTGTTGAGAGGAGTAAAAAACCATCAAAAATTTCAATCCTGCATGATTCTACCAAGAAATGTGATTCTTCATTGAAAACCTGATTTTTGCTATTGGGCTCTATTGAATAATGAATGTTTTGAATTTTCTCCAAAAGTAAAGTAGTTGCAAACTCATGCTTTTAGAGACTTGTTTGGGCTCATGAGAGGAGTAGAAAAACATCAAAACTTTCAGTCCTGCATGATTCTACCAAGAAATGTGTGTTCATTGAAACCGCTGGTTTTTGATAGTTTGGGCCCTATTGAATAATGAATGTTTTGAATTTTCTCCAAAAGTAAAGTAGTTGCAAACTCATCCTTTTAGAAACTTGTTTGTGCTGTTGAGAGGAGTAAAAAACCATCAAAAATTTCAATCCTGCATGATTCTACCAAGAAATGTGATTCTTCATTCAAAACGCTGGTTTTTGCTATTGGGCTCTATTGAATAATGAATGTTTTGAATTTTCTCCAAAAGTAAAGTAGTTGCAAACTCATGCTTTTAGAGACTTGTTTGGGCTCATGAGAGGAGTAGAAAAACATCAAAAATTTCAGTCCTGCATGATTCTACCAAGAAATGTGATTCTTCATTTAAAACCTGATTTTTACTATTGGGCTCTATTGAATAATGAATGTTTTGAATTTTCTCCAAAAGTAAAGTAGTTGCAAACTCATCCTTTTAGAAACTTGTTTGGGCTGTTGAGAGGAGTAAAAAACCATCAAAAATTTCAATCCTGCATGATTTTACCAAGAAATGTGATTCTTCATTCAAAACCTGATTTTTGCTATTGGGCTCTATTGAATAGTGAATGTTTTGAATTTTCTCCAAAAGTAAAGTAGTTGCAAACTCATGCTTTTAGAGACTTGTTTGGGCTCATGAGAGGAGTAGAAAAACATCAAAAATTTCAGTCCTGCATGATTCTACCAAGAAATGTGTGTTCATTGAAACCGCTGGTTTTTGATAGTTTGGGCCCTAATGAATAATGAATGTTTTGAATTTTCTCCAAAAGTAAAGTAGTTGCAAACTCATCCTTTTAGAAACTTGTTTGGGCTGTTGAGAGGAGTAAAAAACCATCAAAAATTTCAATCCTGCATGATTTTACCAAGAAATGTGATTCTTCATTCAAAACCTGATTTTTGCTATTGGGCTCTATTGAATAGTGAATGTTTTGAATTTTCTCCAAAAGTAAAGTAGTTGCAAACTCATGCTTTTAGAGACTTGTTTGGGCTCATGAGAGGAGTAGAAAAACATCAAAAATTTCAGTCCTGCATGATTCTACCAAGAAATGTGTGTTCATTGAAACCGCTGGTTTTTGATAGTTTGGGCCCTATTGAATAATGAATGTTTTGAATTTTCTCCAAAAGTAAAGTAGTTGCAAACTCATCCTTTTAGAAACTTGTTTGGGCTGTTGAGAGGAGTAAAAAACCATCAAAAATTTCAATCCTGCATGATTTTACCAAGAAATGTGATTCTTCATTCAAAACCTGATTTTTGCTATTGGGCTCTATTGAATAGTGAATGTTTTGAATTTTCTCCAAAAGTAAAGTAGTTGCAAACTCATCCTTTTAGAATCTTGTTTGGGCTGTTGAGAGGAGTAAAAAACCATCAAAAATTTCAATCCTGCATGATTTTACCAAGAAATGTGATTCTTCATTCAAAACCTGATTTTTGCTATTGGGCTCTATTGAATAATGAATGTTTTGAATTTTCTCCAAAAGTAAAGTAGTTGCAAACTCATCCTTTTAGAAACTTGTCTGGGCTGTTGAGAGGAGTTAAAAACCATCAAAAATTTCAATCCTGCATGATTCTACCAAGAAATGTGATTCTTCATTCAAAACGCTGGTTTTTGCTATTGGGCTCTATTGAATAATGAATGTTTTGAATTTTCTCCAAAAGTAAAGTAGTTGCAAACTCATGCTTTTATAGACTTGTTTGGGCTCATGAGGAGTAGAAAAACATCAAAAATTTCAGTCCTGCATGATTCTACCAAGAAATGTGTGTTCATTGAAACCGCTGGTTTTTGATAGTTTGGGCCCTATTGAATAATGAATGTTTTGAATTTTCTCCAAAAGTAAAGTAGTTGCAAACTCATCCTTTTAGAATCTTGTTTGGGATGTTGAGAGGAGTAAAAAACCATCAAAAATTTCAATCCTGCATGATTTTACCAAGAAATGTGATTCTTCATTCAAAACCTGATTTTTGCTATTGGGCTCTATTGAATAATGAATGTTTTGAATTTTCTCCAAAAGTAAAGTAGTTGCAAACTCATCCTTTTAGAAACTTGTTTGGGCTGTTGAGAGGAGTAAAAAACCATCAAAAATTTCAATCCTGCATGATTCTACCAAGAAATGTGATTCTTCATTCAAAACGCTGGTTTTTGCTATTGGGCTCTATTGAATAATGAATGTTTTGAATTTTCTCCAAAAGTAAAGTAGTTGCAAACTCATGCTTTTAGAGACTTGTTTGGGCTCATGAGAGGAGTAGAAAAACATCAAAAATTTCAGCCCTGCATGATTCTACCAAGAAATGTGTGTTCATTGAAACCGCTGGTTTTTGATAGTTTGGGCCCTATTGAATAATGAATGTTTTGAATTTTCTCCAAAAGTAAAGTAGTTGCAAACTCATCCTTTTAGAATCTTGTTTGGGCTGTTGAGAGGAGTAAAAAACCATCAAAAATTTCAATCCTGCATGATTTTACCAAGAAATGTGATTCTTCATTCAAAACCTGATTTTTGCTATTGGGCTCTATTGAATAATGAATGTTTTGAATTTTCTCCAAAAGTAAAGTAGTTGCAAACTCATCCTTTTAGAAACTTGTTTGAGCTGTTGAGAGGAGTAAAAAACCATCAAAAATTTCAATCCTGCATGATTTTACCAAGAAATGTGATTCTTCATTCAAAACCTGATTTTTGCTATTGGGCTCTATTGAATAGTGAATGTTTTGAATTTTCTCCAAAAGTAAAGTAGTTGCAAACTCATGCTTTTAGAGACTTGTTTGGGCTCATGAGAGGAGTAGAAAAACATCAAAAATTTCAGTCCTGCATGATTCTACCAAGAAATGTGTGTTCATTGAAACCGCTGGTTTTTGATAGTTTGGGCCCTATTGAATAATGAATGTTTTGAATATTCTCCAAAAGTAAAGTAGTTGCAAACTCATCCTTTTAGAAACTTGTTTGGGCTGTTGAGAGGAGTAAAAAACCATCAAAAATTTCAATCCTGCATGATTTTACCAAGAAATGTGATTCTTCATTCAAAACCTGATTTTTGCTATTGGGCTCTATTGAATAGTGAATGTTTTGAATTTTCTCCAAAAGTAAAGTAGTTGCAAACTCATGCTTTTAGAGACTTGTTTGGGCTCATGAGAGGAGTAGAAAAACATCAAAAATTTCAGTCCTGCATGATTCTACCAAGAAATGTGTGTTCATTGAAACCACTGGTTTTTGATAGTTTGGGCCCTATTGAATAATGAATGTTTTGAATTTTCTCCAAAAGTAAAGTAGTTGCAAACTCATCCTTTTAGAAACTTGTTTGGGCTGTTGAGAGGAGTAAAAAACCATCAAAAATTTCAATCCTGCATGATTTTACCAAGAAATGTGATTCTTCATTCAAAACCTGATTTTTGCTATTGGGCTCTATTGAATAGTGAATGTTTTGAATTTTCTCCAAAAGTAAAGTAGTTGCAAACTCATGCTTTTAGAGACTTGTTTGGGCTCATGAGAGGAGTAGAAAAACATCAAAAATTTCAGTCCTGCATGATTCTACCAAGAAATGTGTGTTCATTGAAACCGCTGGTTTTTGATAGTTTGGGCCCTATTGAATAATGAATGTTTTGAATTTTCTCCAAAAGTAAAGTAGTTGCAAACTCATCCTTTTAGAAACTTGTTTGGGCTGTTGAGAGGAGTAAAAAACCATCAAAAATTTCAATCCTGCATGATTCTACCAAGAAATGTGATTCTTCATTCAAAACGCTGGTTTTTGCTATTGGGCTCTATTGAATAATGAATGTTTTGAATTTTCTCCAAAAGTAAAGTAGTTGCAAACTCATGCTTTTAGAGACTTGTTTGGGCTCATGAGAGGAGTAGAAAAACATCAAAAATTTCAGTCCTGCATGATTCTACCAAGAAATGTGTGTTCATTGAAACCGCTGGTGTTTGATAGTTTGGGCCCTATTTAATAATGAATGTTTTGAATTTTCTCCAAAAGTAAAGTAGTTGCAAACTCATCCTTTTAGAATCTTGTTTGGGCTGTTGAGAGGAGTAAAAAACCATCAAAAATTTCAATCCTGCATGATTTTACCAAGAAATGTGATTCTTCATTCAAAACCTGATTTTTGCTATTGGGCTCTATTGAATGGTGAATGTTTTGAATTTTCTCCAAAAGTAAAGTAGTTGCAAACTCATGCTTTTAGAGACTTGTTTGGGCTCATGAGAGGAGTAGAAAAACATCAAAAATTTCAGTCCTGCATGATTCTACCAAGAAATGTGTGTTCATTGAAACCGCTGGTTTTTGATAGTTTGGGCCCTATTGAATAATGAATGTTTTGAATTTTCTCCAAAAGTAAAGTAGTTGCAAACTCATCCTTTTAGAAACTTGTTTGGGCTGTTGAGAGGAGTAAAAAACCATCAAAAATTTCAATCCTGCATGATTTTACCAAGAAATGTGATTCTTCATTCAAAACCTGATTTTTGCTATTGGGCTCTATTGAATAGTGAATGTTTTGAATTTTCTCCAAAAGTAAAGTAGTTGCAAACTCATGCTTTTAGAGACTTGTTTGGGCTCATGAGAGGAGTAGAAAAACATCAAAAATTTCAGTCCTGCATGATTCTACCAAGAAATGTGTGTTCATTGAAACCGCTGGTTTTTGATAGTTTGGGCCCTATTGAATAATGAATGTTTTGAATTTTCTC
This sequence comes from Dendrobates tinctorius, assembly GCF_039654945.1. Taxonomy (NCBI): domain Eukaryota; kingdom Metazoa; phylum Chordata; class Amphibia; order Anura; family Dendrobatidae; genus Dendrobates; species Dendrobates tinctorius. The sequence continues at coordinate 1,773,251 of NW_027362076.1, forward strand.
CAAAAGTAAAGTAGTTGCAAACTCATCCTTTTAGAATCTTGTTTGGGATGTTGAGAGGAGTAAAAAACCATCAAAAATTTCAATCCTGCATGATTTTACCAAGAAATGTGATTCTTCATTCAAAACCTGATTTTTGCTATTGGGCTCTATTGAATAATGAATGTTTTGAATTTTCTCCAAAAGTAAAGTAGTTGCAAACTCATCCTTTTAGAAACTTGTTTGGGCTGTTGAGAGGAGTAAAAAACCATCAAAAATTTCAATCCTGCATGATTCTACCAAGAAATGTGATTCTTCATTCAAAACGCTGGTTTTTGCTATTGGGCTCTATTGAATAATGAATGTTTTGAATTTTCTCCAAAAGTAAAGTAGTTGCAAACTCATGCTTTTAGAGACTTGTTTGGGCTCATGAGAGGAGTAGAAAAACATCAAAAATTTCAGCCCTGCATGATTCTACCAAGAAATGTGTGTTCATTGAAACCGCTGGTTTTTGATAGTTTGGGCCCTATTGAATAATGAATGTTTTGAATTTTCTCCAAAAGTAAAGTAGTTGCAAACTCATCCTTTTAGAATCTTGTTTGGGCTGTTGAGAGGAGTAAAAAACCATCAAAAATTTCAATCCTGCATGATTTTACCAAGAAATGTGATTCTTCATTCAAAACCTGATTTTTGCTATTGGGCTCTATTGAATAATGAATGTTTTGAATTTTCTCCAAAAGTAAAGTAGTTGCAAACTCATCCTTTTAGAAACTTGTTTGAGCTGTTGAGAGGAGTAAAAAACCATCAAAAATTTCAATCCTGCATGATTTTACCAAGAAATGTGATTCTTCATTCAAAACCTGATTTTTGCTATTGGGCTCTATTGAATAGTGAATGTTTTGAATTTTCTCCAAAAGTAAAGTAGTTGCAAACTCATGCTTTTAGAGACTTGTTTGGGCTCATGAGAGGAGTAGAAAAACATCAAAAATTTCAGTCCTGCATGATTCTACCAAGAAATGTGTGTTCATTGAAACCGCTGGTTTTTGATAGTTTGGGCCCTATTGAATAATGAATGTTTTGAATATTCTCCAAAAGTAAAGTAGTTGCAAACTCATCCTTTTAGAAACTTGTTTGGGCTGTTGAGAGGAGTAAAAAACCATCAAAAATTTCAATCCTGCATGATTTTACCAAGAAATGTGATTCTTCATTCAAAACCTGATTTTTGCTATTGGGCTCTATTGAATAGTGAATGTTTTGAATTTTCTCCAAAAGTAAAGTACTTGCAAACTCATGCTTTTAGAGACTTGTTTGGGCTCATGAGAGGAGTAGAAAAACATCAAAAATTTCAGTCCTGCATGATTCTACCAAGAAATGTGTGTTCATTGAAACCACTGGTTTTTGATAGTTTGGGCCCTATTGAATAATGAATGTTTTGAATTTTCTCCAAAAGTAAAGTAGTTGCAAACTCATCCTTTTAGAAACTTGTTTGGGCTGTTGAGAGGAGTAAAAAACCATCAAAAATTTCAATCCTGCATGATTTTACCAAGAAATGTGATTCTTCATTCAAAACCTGATTTTTGCTATTGGGCTCTATTGAATAGTGAATGTTTTGAATTTTCTCCAAAAGTAAAGTAGTTGCAAACTCATGCTTTTAGAGACTTGTTTGGGCTCATGAGAGGAGTAGAAAAACATCAAAAATTTCAGTCCTGCATGATTCTACCAAGAAATGTGTGTTCATTGAAACCGCTGGTTTTTGATAGTTTGGGCCCTATTGAATAATGAATGTTTTGAATTTTCTCCAAAAGTAAAGTAGTTGCAAACTCATCCTTTTAGAAACTTGTTTGGGCTGTTGAGAGGAGTAAAAAACCATCAAAAATTTCAATCCTGCATGATTCTACCAAGAAATGTGATTCTTCATTCAAAACGCTGGTTTTTGCTATTGGGCTCTATTGAATAATGAATGTTTTGAATTTTCTCCAAAAGTAAAGTAGTTGCAAACTCATGCTTTTAGAGACTTGTTTGGGCTCATGAGAGGAGTAGAAAAACATCAAAAATTTCAGTCCTGCATGATTCTACCAAGAAATGTGTGTTCATTGAAACCGCTGGTGTTTGATAGTTTGGGCCCTATTTAATAATGAATGTTTTGAATTTTCTCCAAAAGTAAAGTAGTTGCAAACTCATCCTTTTAGAATCTTGTTTGGGCTGTTGAGAGGAGTAAAAAACCATCAAAAATTTCAATCCTGCATGATTTTACCAAGAAATGTGATTCTTCATTCAAAACCTGATTTTTGCTATTGGGCTCTATTGAATGGTGAATGTTTTGAATTTTCTCCAAAAGTAAAGTAGTTGCAAACTCATGCTTTTAGAGACTTGTTTGGGCTCATGAGAGGAGTAGAAAAACATCAAAAATTTCAGTCCTGCATGATTCTACCAAGAAATGTGTGTTCATTGAAACCGCTGGTTTTTGATAGTTTGGGCCCTATTGAATAATGAATGTTTTGAATTTTCTCCAAAAGTAAAGTAGTTGCAAACTCATCCTTTTAGAAACTTGTTTGGGCTGTTGAGAGGAGTAAAAAACCATCAAAAATTTCAATCCTGCATGATTTTACCAAGAAATGTGATTCTTCATTCAAAACCTGATTTTTGCTATTGGGCTCTATTGAATAGTGAATGTTTTGAATTTTCTCCAAAAGTAAAGTAGTTGCAAACTCATGCTTTTAGAGACTTGTTTGGGCTCATGAGAGGAGTAGAAAAACATCAAAAATTTCAGTCCTGCATGATTCTACCAAGAAATGTGTGTTCATTGAAACCGCTGGTTTTTGATAGTTTGGGCCCTATTGAATAATGAATGTTTTGAATATTCTCCAAAAGTAAAGTAGTTGCAAACTCATCCTTTTAGAAACTTGTTTGGGCTGTTGAGAGGAGTAAAAAACCATCAAAAATTTCAATCCTGCATGATTTTACCAAGAAATGTGATTCTTCATTCAAAACCTGATTTTTGCTATTGGGCTCTATTGAATAGTGAATGTTTTGAATTTTCTCCAAAAGTAAAGTACTTGCAAACTCATGCTTTTAGAGACTTGTTTGGGCTCATGAGAGGAGTAGAAAAACATCAAAAATTTCAGTCCTGCATGATTCTACCAAGAAATGTGTGTTCATTGAAACCACTGGTTTTTGATAGTTTGGGCCCTATTGAATAATGAATGTTTTGAATTTTCTCCAAAAGTAAAGTAGTTGCAAACTCATCCTTTTAGAAACTTGTTTGGGCTGTTGAGAGGAGTAAAAAACCATCAAAAATTTCAATCCTGCATGATTTTACCAAGAAATGTGATTCTTCATTCAAAACCTGATTTTTGCTATTGGGCTCTATTGAATAGTGAATGTTTTGAATTTTCTCCAAAAGTAAAGTAGTTGCAAACTCATGCTTTTAGAGACTTGTTTGGGCTCATGAGAGGAGTAGAAAAACATCAAAAATTTCAGTCCTGCATGATTCTACCAAGAAATGTGTGTTCATTGAAACCGCTGGTTTTTGATAGTTTGGGCCCTATTGAATAATGAATGTTTTGAATTTTCTCCAAAAGTAAAGTAGTTGCAAACTCATCCTTTTAGAAACTTGTTTGGGCTGTTGAGAGGAGTAAAAAACCATCAAAAATTTCAATCCTGCATGATTCTACCAAGAAATGTGATTCTTCATTCAAAACGCTGGTTTTTGCTATTGGGCTCTATTGAATAATGAATGTTTTGAATTTTCTCCAAAAGTAAAGTAGTTGCAAACTCATGCTTTTAGAGACTTGTTTGGGCTCATGAGAGGAGTAGAAAAACATCAAAAATTTCAGTCCTGCATGATTCTACCAAGAAATGTGTGTTCATTGAAACCGCTGGTGTTTGATAGTTTGGGCCCTATTGAATAATGAATGTTTTGAATTTTCTCCAAAAGTAAAGTAGTTGCAAACTCATCCTTTTAGAATCTTGTTTGGGCTGTTGAGAGGAGTAAAAAACCATCAAAAATTTCAATCCTGCATGATTTTACCAAGAAATGTGATTCTTCATTCAAAACCTGATTTTTGCTATTGGGCTCTATTGAATGGTGAATGTTTTGAATTTTCTCCAAAAGTAAAGTAGTTGCAAACTCATGCTTTTAGAGACTTGTTTGGGCTCATGAGAGGAGTAGAAAAACATCAAAAATTTCAGTCCTGCATGATTCTACCAAGAAATGTGTGTTCATTGAAACCGCTGGTTTTTGATAGTTTGGGCCCTATTGAATAATGAATGTTTTGAATTTTCTCCAAAAGTAAAGTAGTTGCAAACTCATCCTTTTAGAAACTTGTTTGGGCTGTTGAGAGGAGTAAAAAACCATCAAAAATTTCAATCCTGCATGATTTTACCAAGAAATGTGATTCTTCATTCAAAACCTGATTTTTGCTATTGGGCTCTATTGAATAGTGAATGTTTTGAATTTTCTCCAAAAGTAAAGTAGTTGCAAACTCATGCTTTTAGAGACTTGTTTGGGCTCATGAGAGGAGTAGAAAAACATCAAAAATTTCAGTCCTGCATGATTCTACCAAGAAATGTGTGTTCATTCAAACCGCTGGTTTTTGATAGTTTGGGCCCTATTGAATAATGAATGTTTTGAATTTTCTCCAAAAGTAAAGTAGTTGCAAACTCATCCTTTTAGAAACTTGTTTGGGCTGTTGAGAGGAGTAAAAAACCATCAAAAATTTCAATCCTGCATGATTTTACCAAGAAATGTGATTCTTCATTCAAAACCTGATTTTTGCTATTGGGCTCTATTGAATGGTGAATGTTTTGAATTTTCTCCAAAAGTAAAGTAGTTGCAAACTCATGCTTTTAGAGACTTGTTTGGGCTCATGAGAGGAGTAGAAAAACATCAAAAATTTCAGTCCTGCATGATTCTACCAAGAAATGTGTGTTCATTGAAACCGCTGGTTTTTGATAGTTTGGGCCCTATTGAATAATGAATGTTTTGAATTTTCTCCAAAAGTAAAGTAGTTGCAAACTCATCCTTTTAGAAACTTGTTTGGGCTGTTGAGAGGAGTAAAAAACCATCAAAAATTTCAATCCTGCATGATTTTACCAAGAAATGTGATTCTTCATTCAAAACCTGATTTTTGCTATTGGGCTCTATTGAATAGTGAATGTTTTGAATTTTCTCCAAAAGTAAAGTAGTTGCAAACGCATGCTTTTAGAGACTTGTTTGGGCTCATGAGAGGAGTAGAAAAACATCAAAAATTTCAGTCCTGCATGATTCTACCAAGAAATGTGTGTTCATTCAAACCGCTGGTTTTTGATAGTTTGGGCCCTATTGAATAATGAATGTTTTGAATTTTCTCCAAAAGTAAAGTAGTTGCAAACTCATCCTTTTAGAAACTTGTTTGGGCTGTTGAGAGGAGTAAAAAACCATCAAAAATTTCAATCCTGCATGATTCTACCAAGAAATGTGATTCTTCATTCAAAACGCTGGTTTTTGCTATTGGGCTCTATTGAATAATGAATGTTTTGAATTTTCTCCAAAAGTAAAGTAGTTGCAAACTCATGCTTTTAGAGACTTGTTTGGGCTCATGAGAGGAGTAGAAAAACATCAAAAATTTCAGTCCTGCATGATTCTACCAAGAAATGTGTGTTCATTGAAAACGCTGGTTTTTGATAGTTTGGGCCCTATTGAATAATGAATGTTTTGAATTTTCTCCAAAAGTAAAGTAGTTGCAAACTCATCCTTTTAGAAACTTGTTTGGGCTGTTGAGAGGAGTAAAAAACCATCAAAAATTTCAATCCTGCATGATTTTACCAAGAAATGTGATTCTTCATTCAAAACCTGATTTTTGCTATTGGGCTCTATTGAATAGTGAATGTTTTGAATTTTCTCCAAAAGTAAAGTACTTGCAAACTCATGCTTTTAGAGACTTGTTTGGGCTCATGAGAGGAGTAGAAAAACATCAAAAATTTCAGTCCTGCATGATTCTACCAAGAAATGTGTGTTCATTGAAACCACTGGTTTTTGATAGTTTGGGCCCTATTGAATAATGAATGTTTTGAATTTTCTCCAAAAGTAAAGTAGTTGCAAACTCATCCTTTTAGAAACTTGTTTGGGCTGTTGAGAGGAGTAAAAAACCATCAAAAATTTCAATCCTGCATGATTTTACCAAGAAATGTGATTCTTCATTCAAAACCTGATTTTTGCTATTGGGCTCTATTGAATAGTGAATGTTTTGAATTTTCTCCAAAAGTAAAGTAGTTGCAAACTAATGCTTTAAGAGACTTGTTTGGGCTCATGAGAGGAGTAGAAAAACATCAAAAATTTCAGTCCTGCATGATTCTACCAAGAAATGTGTGTTCATTCAAACCGCTGGTTTTTGATAGTTTGGGCCCTATAGAATAATGAATGTTTTGAATTTTCTCCAAAAGTAAAGTAGTTGCAAACTCATGCTTTTAGAGACTTGTTTGGGCTCATGAGAGGAGTAGAAAAACATCAAAAATTTCAGTCCTGCATGATTCTACCAAGAAATGTGTGTTCATTGAAACCGCTGGTTTTTGATAGTTTGGGCCCTATTGAATAATGAATATTTTGAATTTTCTCCAAAAGTAAAGTAGTTGCAAACTCATCCTTTTAGAAACTTGTTTGGGCTGTTGAGAGGAGTAAAAAACCATCAAAAATTTCAATCCTGCATGATTTTACCAAGAAATGTGATTCTTCATTCAAAACCTGATTTTTGCTATTGGGCTCTATTGAATAATGAATGTTTTGAATTTTCTCCAAAAATAAAGTACTTGCAAACTCATGCTTTTAGAGACTTGTTTGGGCTCATGAGAGGAGTAGAAAAACATCAAAAATTTCAGTCCTGCATGATTCTACCAAGAAATGTGTGTTCATTGAAACCGCTGGTTTTTGATAGTTTGGGCCCTATTGAATAATGAATGTTTTGAATTTTCTCCAAAAGTAAAGTAGTTGCAAACTCATCCTTTTAGAAACTTGTTTGGGCTGTTGAGAGGAGTAAAAAACCATCAAAAATTTGAATCCTGCATGATTTTACCAAGAAATGTGATTCTTCATTCAAAACCTGATTTTTGCTATTGGGCTCTATTGAATAGTGAATGTTTTGAATTTTCTCCAAAAGTAAAGTAGTTGCAAACTCATGCTTTTAGAGACTTGTTTGGGCTCATGAGAGGAGTAGAAAAACATCAAAAATTTCAGTCCTGCATGATTCTACCAAGAAATGTGTGTTCATTCAAAACGCTGGTTTTTGATAGTTTGGGCCCTATTGAATAATGAATGTTTTGAATTTTCTCCAAAAGTAAAGTAGTTGCAAACTCACCCTTTTAGAAACTTGTTTGGGCTGTTGAGAGGAGTAAAAAACCATCAAAAATTTCAATCCTGCATGATTTTACCAAGAAATGTGATTCTTCATTCAAAACCTGATTTTTGCTATAGGGCTCTATTGAATAGTGAATGTTTTGAATTTTCTCCAAAAGTAAAGTACTTGCAAACTCATGCTTTTAGAGACTTTTTTGGGCTCATGAGAGGAGTAGAAAAACATCAAAAATTTCAGTCCTGCATGATTCTACCAAGAAATGTGTGTTCTTTGAAACCACTGGTTTTTGACAGTTTGGGCCCTATTGAATAATGAATGTTTTGAATTTTCTCCAAAAGTAAAGTAGTTGCAAACTCATCCTTTTAGAAACTTGTTTGGGCTGTTGAGAGGAGTAAAAAACCAACAAAAATTTCAATCCTGCATGATTTTACCAAGAAATGTGATTCTTCTTTCAAAACCTGATTTTTGCTATTGGGCTCTATTGAATAGTGAATGTTTTGAATTTTCTCCAAAAGTAAAGTAGTTGCAAACTCATGCTTTTAGAGACTTGTTTGGGCTCATGAGAGGAGTAGAAAAACATCAAAAATTTCAGTCCTGCATGATTCTACCAAGAAATGTGTGTTCATTGAAACCGCTGGTTTTTGATAGTTTGGGCCCTATTGAATAATGAATGTTTTGAATTTTCTCCAAAAGTAAAGTAGTTGCAAACTCATCCTTTTAGAAACTTGTTTGGGCTGTTGAGAGGAGTAAAAAACCATCAAAAATTTCAATCCTGCATGATTCTACCAAGAAATGTGATTCTTCATTCAAAACGCTGGTTTTTGCTATTGGGCTCTATTGAATAATGAATGTTTTGAATTTTCTCCAAAAGTAAAGTAGTTGCAAACTCATGCTTTTAGAGACTTGTTTGGGCTCATGAGAGGAGTAGAAAAACATCAAAAATTTCAGTCCTGCATGATTCTACCAAGAAATGTGTGTTCATTGAAACCACTGGTTTTTGATAGTTTGGGCCCTATTGAATAATGAATGTTTTGAATTTTCTCCAAAAGTAAAGTAGTTGCAAACTCATCCTTTTAGAATCTTGTTTGGGCTGTTGAGAGGAGAAAAAAACCATCAAAAATTTCAATCCTGCATGATTTTACCAAGAAATGTGATTCTTCATTCAAAACCTGATTTTTGCTATTGGGCTCTATTGAATAGTGAATGTTTTGAATTTTCTCCAAAAGTAAAGTAGTTGCAAACTCATGCTTTTAGAGACTTGTTTGGGCTCATGAGAGGAGTAGAAAAACATCAAAAATTTCAGTCCTGCATGATTCTACCAAGAAATGTGTGTTCATTGAAACCGCTGGTTTTTGATAGTTTGGGCCCTATTGAATAATGAATGTTTTGAATTTTCTCCAAAAGTAAAGTAGTTGCAAACTCATCCTTTTAGAAACTTGTTTGGGCTGTTAAGAGGAGTAAAAAACCATCAAAAATTTCAATCCTGCATGATTCTACCAAGAAATGTGATTCTTCATTCAAAACGCTGGTTTTTGCTATTGGGCTCTATTGAATAATGAATGTTTTGAATTTTCTCCAAAAGTAAAGTAGTTGCAAACTCATGCTTTTAGAGACTTGTTTGGGCTCATGAGAGGAGTAGAAAAACATCAAAAATTTCAGTCCTGCATGATTCTACCAAGAAATGTGTGTTCATTGAAACCGCTGGTTTTTGATAGTTTGGGCCCTATTGAATAATGAATGTTTTGAATTTTCTCCAAAAGTAAAGTAGTTGCAAACTCATCCTTTTAGAAACTTGTTTGGGCTGTTGAGAGGAGTAAAAAACCATCAAAAATTTCAATCCTGCATGATTCTACCAAGAAATGTGATTCTTCATTGAAAACCTGATTTTTGCTATTGGGCTCTATTGAATAATGAATGTTTTGAATTTTCTCCAAAAGTAAAGTAGTTGCAAACTCATGCTTTTAGAGACTTGTTTGGGCTCATGAGAGGAGTAGAAAAACATCAAAACTTTCAGTCCTGCATGATTCTACCAAGAAATGTGTGTTCATTGAAACCGCTGGTTTTTGATAGTTTGGGCCCTATTGAATAATGAATGTTTTGAATTTTCTCCAAAAGTAAAGTAGTTGCAAACTCATCCTTTTAGAAACTTGTTTGTGCTGTTGAGAGGAGTAAAAAACCATCAAAAATTTCAATCCTGCATGATTCTACCAAGAAATGTGATTCTTCATTCAAAACGCTGGTTTTTGCTATTGGGCTCTATTGAATAATGAATGTTTTGAATTTTCTCCAAAAGTAAAGTAGTTGCAAACTCATGCTTTTAGAGACTTGTTTGGGCTCATGAGAGGAGTAGAAAAACATCAAAAATTTCAGTCCTGCATGATTCTACCAAGAAATGTGTGTTCATTGAAACCGCTGGTTTTTGATAGTTTGGGCCCTATTGAATAATGAATGTTTTGAATTTTCTCCAAAAGTAAAGTAGTTGCAAACTCATCCTTTTAGAAACTTGTTTGGGCTGTTGAGAGGAGTAAAAAACCATCAAAAATTTCAATCCTGCATGATTTTACCAAGAAATGTGATTCTTCATTCAAAACCTGATTTTTGCTATTGGGCTCTATTGAATAGTGAATGTTTTGAATTTTCTCCAAAAGTAAAGTAGTTGCAAACTCATGCTTTTAGAGACTTGTTTGGGCTCATGAGAGGAGTAGAAAAACATCAAAAATTTCAGTCCTGCATGATTCTACCAAGAAATGTGTGTTCATTCAAACCGCTGGTTTTTGATAGTTTGGGCCCTATTGAATAATGAATGTTTTGAATTTTCTCCAAAAGTAAAGTAGTTGCAAACTCATCCTTTTAGAAACTTGTTTGGGCTGTTGAGAGGAGTAAAAAACCATCAAAAATTTCAATCCTGCATGATTCTACCAAGAAATGTGATTCTTCATTCAAAACGCTGGTTTTTGCTATTGGGCTCTATTGAATAATGAATGTTTTGAATTTTCTCCAAAAGTAAAGTAGTTGCAAACTCATGCTTTTAGAGACTTGTTTGGGCTCATGAGAGGAGTAGAAAAACATCAAAAATTTCAGTCCTGCATGATTCTACCAAGAAATGTGTGTTCATTGAAACCGCTGGTTTTTGATAGTTTGGGCCCTATTGAATAATGAATGTTTTGAATTTTCTCCAAAAGTAAAGTAGTTGCAAACTCATCCTTTTAGAAACTTGTTTGGGCTGTTGAGAGGAGTAAAAAACCATCAAAAATTTCAATCCTGCATGATTCTACCAAGAAATGTGATTCTTCATTCAAAACGCTGGTTTTTGCTATTGGGCTCTATTGAATAATGAATGTTTTGAATTTTCTCCAAAAGTAAAGTAGTTGCAAACTCATGCTTTTAGAGACTTGTTTGGGCTCATGAGAGGAGTAGAAAAACATCAAAAATTTCAGTCCTGCATGATTCTACCAAGAAATGTGTGTTCATTGAAACCACTGGTTTTTGATAGTTTGGGCCCTATTGAACAATGAATGTTTTGAATTTTCTCCAAAAGTAAAGTAGTTGCAAACTCATCCTTTTAGAAACTTGTTTGGGCTGTTGAGAGGAGTAAAAAACCATCAAAAATTTCAATCCTGCATGATTTTACCAAGAAATGTGATTCCTCATTCAAAACCTGATTTTTGCTATTGGGCTCTATTGAATAGTGAATGTTTTGAATTTTCTCCAAAAGTAAAGTAGTTGCAAACTCATGCTTTTAGAGACTTGTTTGGGCTCATGAGAGGAGTAGAAAAACATCAAAAATTTCAGTCCTGCATGATTCTACCAAGAAATGTGTGTTCATTCAAACCGCTGGTTTTTGATAGTTTGGGCCCTATTGAATAATGAATGTTTTGAATTTTCTCCAAAAGTAAAGTAGTTGCAAACTCATCCTTTTAGAAACTTGTTTGGGCTGTTGAGAGGAGTAAAAAACCATCAAAAATTTCAATCCTGCATGATTCTACCAAGAAATGTGATTCTTCATTCAAAACGCTGGTTTTTGCTATTGGGCTCTATTGAATAATGAATGTTTTGAATTTTCTCCAAAAGTAAAGTAGTTGCAAACTCATGCTTTTAGAGACTTGTTTGGGCTCATGAGAGGAGTAGAAAAACATCAAAAATTTCAGTCCTGCATGATTCTACCAAGAAATGTGTGTTCATTGAAACCGCTGGTTTTTGATAGTTTGGGCCCTATTGAATAATGAATGTTTTGAATTTTCTCCAAAAGTAAAGTAGTTGCAAACTCATCCTTTTAGAAACTTGTTTGGGCTGTTGAGAGGAGTAAAAAACCATCAAAAATTTCAATCCTGCATGATTCTACCAAGAAATGTGATTCTTCATTGAAAACCTGATTTTTGCTATTGGGCTCTATTGAATAATGAATGTTTTGAATTTTCTCCAAAAGTAAAGTAGTTGCAAACTCATGCTTTTAGAGACTTGTTTGGGCTCATGAGAGGAGTAGAAAAACATCAAAACTTTCAGTCCTGCATGATTCTACCAAGAAATGTGTGTTCATTGAAACCGCTGGTTTTTGATAGTTTGGGCCCTATTGAATAATGAATGTTTTGAATTTTCTCCAAAAGTAAAGTAGTTGCAAACTCATCCTTTTAGAAACTTGTTTGTGCTGTTGAGAGGAGTAAAAAACCATCAAAAATTTCAATCCTGCATGATTCTACCAAGAAATGTGATTCTTCATTCAAAACGCTGGTTTTTGCTATTGGGCTCTATTGAATAATGAATGTTTTGAATTTTCTCCAAAAGTAAAGTAGTTGCAAACTCATGCTTTTAGAGACTTGTTTGGGCTCATGAGAGGAGTAGAAAAACATCAAAAATTTCAGTCCTGCATGATTCTACCAAGAAATGTGTGTTCATTGAAACCACTGGTTTTTGATAGTTTGGGCCCTATTGAACAATGAATGTTTTGAATTTTCTCCAAAAGTAAAGTAGTTGCAAACTCATCCTTTTAGAAACTTGTTTGGGCTGTTTGGAGGAGTAAAAAACCATCAAAAATTTCAATCCTGCATGATTTTACCAAGAAATGTGATTCTTCATTCAAAACCTGATTTTTGCTATTGGGCTCTATTGAATAGTGAATGTTTTGAATTTTCTCCAAAAGTAAAGTAGTTGCAAACTCATGCTTTTAGAGACTTGTTTGGGCTCATGAGAGGAGTAGAAAAACATCAAAAATTTCAGTCCTGCATGATTCTACCAAGAAATGTGTGTTCATTCAAACCGCTGGTTTTTGATAGTTTGGGCCCTATTGAATAATGAATGTTTTGAATTTTCTCCAAAAGTAAAGTAGTTGCAAACTCATCCTTTTAGAAACTTGTTTGGGCTGTTGAGAGGAGTAAAAAACCATCAAAAATTTCAATCCTGCATGATTCTACCAAGAAATGTGATTCTTCATTCAAAACGCTGGTTTTTGCTATTGGGCTCTATTGAATAATGAATGTTTTGAATTTTCTCCAAAAGTAAAGTAGTTGCAAACTCATGCTTTTAGAGACTTGTTTGGGCTCATGAGAGGAGTAGAAAAACATCAAAAATTTCAGTCCTGCATGATTCTACCAAGAAATGTGTGTTCATTGAAACCGCTGGTTTTTGATAGTTTGGGCCCTATTGAATAATGAATGTTTTGAATTTTCTCCAAAAGTAAAGTAGTTGCAAACTCATCCTTTTAGAAACTTGTTTGGGCTGTTGAGAGGAGTAAAAAACCATCAAAAATTTCAATCCTGCATGATTCTACCAAGAAATGTGATTCTTCATTGAAAACCTGATTTTTGCTATTGGGCTCTATTGAATAATGAATGTTTTGAATTTTCTCCAAAAGTAAAGTAGTTGCAAACTCATGCTTTTAGAGACTTGTTTGGGCTCATGAGAGGAGTAGAAAAACATCAAAACTTTCAGTCCTGCATGATTCTACCAAGAAATGTGTGTTCATTGAAACCGCTGGTTTTTGATAGTTTGGGCCCTATTGAATAATGAATGTTTTGAATTTTCTCCAAAAGTAAAGTAGTTGCAAACTCATCCTTTTAGAAACTTGTTTGTGCTGTTGAGAGGAGTAAAAAACCATCAAAAATTTCAATCCTGCATGATTCTACCAAGAAATGTGATTCTTCATTCAAAACGCTGGTTTTTGCTATTGGGCTCTATTGAATAATGAATGTTTTGAATTTTCTCCAAAAGTAAAGTAGTTGCAAACTCATGCTTTTAGAGACTTGTTTGGGCTCATGAGAGGAGTAGAAAAACATCAAAAATTTCAGTCCTGCATGATTCTACCAAGAAATGTGATTCTTCATTTAAAACCTGATTTTTGCTATTGGGCTCTATTGAATAATGAATGTTTTGAATTTTCTCCAAAAGTAAAGTAGTTGCAAACTCATCCTTTTAGAAACTTGTTTGGGCTGTTGAGAGGAGTAAAAAACCATCAAAAATTTCAATCCTGCATGATTTTACCAAGAAATGTGATTCTTCATTCAAAACCTGATTTTTGCTATTGGGCTCTATTGAATAGTGAATGTTTTGAATTTTCTCCAAAAGTAAAGTAGTTGCAAACTCATGCTTTTAGAGACTTGTTTGGGCTCATGAGAGGAGTAGAAAAACATCAAAAATTTCAGTCCTGCATGATTCTACCAAGAAATGTGTGTTCATTGAAACCGCTGGTTTTTGATAGTTTGGGCCCTAATGAATAATGAATGTTTTGAATTTTCTCCAAAAGTAAAGTAGTTGCAAACTCATCCTTTTAGAAACTTGTTTGGGCTGTTGAGAGGAGTAAAAAACCTTCAAAAATTTCAATCCTGCATGATTTTACCAAGAAATGTGATTCTTCATTCAAAACCTGATTTTTGCTATTGGGCTCTATTGAATAGTGAATGTTTTGAATTTTCTCCAAAAGTAAAGTAGTTGCAAACTCATGCTTTTAGAGACTTGTTTGGGCTCATGAGAGGAGTAGAAAAACATCAAAAATTTCAGTCCTGCATGATTCTACCAAGAAATGTGTGTTCATTGAAACCGCTGGTTTTTGATAGTTTGGGCCCTATTGAATAATGAATGTTTTGAATTTTCTCCAAAAGTAAAGTAGTTGCAAACTCATCCTTTTAGAAACTTGTTTGGGCTGTTGAGAGGAGTAAAAAACCATCAAAAATTTCAATCCTGCATGATTTTACCAAGAAATGTGATTCTTCATTCAAAACCTGATTTTTGCTATTGGGCTCTATTGAATAGTGAATGTTTTGAATTTTCTCCAAAAGTAAAGTAGTTGCAAACTCATCCTTTTAGAATCTTGTTTGGGCTGTTGAGAGGAGTAAAAAACCATCAAAAATTTCAATCCTGCATGATTTTACCAAGAAATGTGATTCTTCATTCAAAACCTGATTTTTGCTATTGGGCTCTATTGAATAATGAATGTTTTGAATTTTCTCCAAAAGTAAAGTAGTTGCAAACTCATCCTTTTAGAAACTTGTCTGGGCTGTTGAGAGGAGTTAAAAACCATCAAAAATTTCAATCCTGCATGATTCTACCAAGAAATGTGATTCTTCATTCAAAACGCTGGTTTTTGCTATTGGGCTCTATTGAATAATGAATGTTTTGAATTTTCTCCAAAAGTAAAGTAGTTGCAAACTCATGCTTTTATAGACTTGTTTGGGCTCATGAGGAGTAGAAAAACATCAAAAATTTCAGTCCTGCATGATTCTACCAAGAAATGTGTGTTCATTGAAACCGCTGGTTTTTGATAGTTTGGGCCCTATTGAATAATGAATGTTTTGAATTTTCTCCAAAAGTAAAGTAGTTGCAAACTCATCCTTTTAGAAACTTGTTTGGGCTGTTGAGAGGAGTAAAAAACCATCAAAAATTTCAATCCTGCATGATTCTACCAAGAAATGTGATTCTTCATTCAAAACGCTGGTTTTTGCTATTGGGCTCTATTGAATAATGAATGTTTTGAATTTTCTCCAAAAGTAAAGTAGTTGCAAACTCATGCTTTTAGAGACTTGTTTGGGCTCATGAGAGGAGTAGAAAAACATCAAAAATTTCAGTCCTGCATGATTCTACCAAGAAATGTCTGTTCATTGAAACCACTGGTTTTTGATAGTTTGGGCCCTATTGAATAATGAATGTTTTGAATTTTCTCCAAAAGTAAAGTAGTTGCAAACTCATCCTTTTAGAAACTTGTTTGGGCTGTTGAGAGGAGTAAAAAACCATCAAAAATTTCAATCCTGCATGATTTTACCAAGAAATGTGATTCTTCATTCAAAACCTGATTTTTGCTATTGGGCTCTATTGAATAGTGAATGTTTTGAATTTTCTCCAAAAGTAAAGTAGTTGCAAACTCATGCTTTTAGAGACTTGTTTGGGCTCATGAGAGGAGTAGAAAAACATCAAAAATTTCAGTCCTGCATGATTCTACCAAGAAATGTGTGTTCATTCAAACCGCTGGTTTTTGATAGTTTGGGCCCTATTGAATAA
This sequence comes from Dendrobates tinctorius, assembly GCF_039654945.1. NCBI lineage: Eukaryota > Metazoa > Chordata > Amphibia > Anura > Dendrobatidae > Dendrobates > Dendrobates tinctorius. The sequence goes on from NW_027362076.1 coordinate 1,789,039, forward strand.
TGAATGTTTTGAATTTTCTCCAAAAGTAAAGTAGTTGCAAACTCATCCTTTTAGAAACTTGTTTGGGCTGTTGAGAGGAGTAAAAAACCATCAAAAATTTCAATCCTGCATGATTCTACCAAGAAATGTGATTCTTCATTCAAAACGCTGGTTTTTGCTATTGGGCTCTATTGAATAATGAATGTTTTGAATTTTCTCCAAAAGTAAAGTAGTTGCAAACTCATGCTTTTAGAGACTTGTTTGGGCTCATGAGAGGAGTAGAAAAACATCAAAAATTTCAGTCCTGCATGATTCTACCAAGAAATGTGTGTTCATTGAAACCGCTGGTTTTTGATAGTTTGGGCCCTATTGAATAATGAATGTTTTGAATTTTCTCCAAAAGTAAAGTAGTTGCAAACTCATCCTTTTAGAAACTTGTTTGGGCTGTTGAGAGGAGTAAAAAACCATCAAAAATTTCAATCCTGCATGATTCTACCAAGAAATGTGATTCTTCATTCAAAACCTGATTTTTGCTATTGGGCTCTATTGAATAATGAATGTTTTGAATTTTCTCCAAAAGTAAAGTAGTTGCAAACTCATGCTTTTAGAGACTTGTTTGGGCTCATGAGAGGAGTAGAAAAACATCAAAAATTTCAGTCCTGCATGATTCTACCAAGAAATGTGATTCTTCATTCAAAACCTGATTTTTGCTATTGGGCTCTATTGAATAATGAATGTTTTGAATTTTCTCCAAAAGTAAAGTAGTTGCAAACTCATCCTTTTAGAAACTTTTTTGGGCTGTTGAGAGGAGTGAAAAACCATCAAAAATTTCAATCCTGCATGATTCTACCAAGAAATGTGATTCTTCATTCAAAACGCTGGTTTTTGCTATTGGGCTCCATTGAATAATGAATGTTTTGAATTTTCTCCAAAAGTAAAGTAGTTGCAAACTCATGCTTTTAGAGACTTGTTTGGGCTCATGAGAGGAGTAGAAAAACATCAAAAATTTCAGTCCTGCATGATTCTACCAAGAAATGTGTGTTCATTGAAACCGCTGGTTTTTGATAGTTTGGGCCCTATTGAATAATGAATGTTTTGAATTTTCTCCAAAAGTAAAGTAGTTGCAAACTCATCCTTTTAGAAACTTGTTTGGGCTGTTGAGAGGAGTAAAAAACCATCAAAAATTTCAATCCTGCATGATTTTACCAAGAAATGTGATTCTTCATGCAAAACCTGATTTTTGCTATTGGGCTCTATTGAATAGTGAATGTTTTGAATTTTCTCCAAAAGTACTTGCAAACTCATGCTTTTAGAGACTTGTTTGGGCTCATGAGAGGAGTAGAAAAACATCAAAAATTTCAGTCCTGCATGATTCTACCAAGAAATGTGTGTTCATTGAAACCACTGGTTTTTGATAGTTTGTGCCCTATTGAATAATGAATGTTTTGAATTTTCTCCAAAAGTAAAGTAGTTGCAAACTCATCCTTTTAGAAACTTGTTTGGGCTGTTGAGAGGAGTAAAAAACCATCAAAAATTTCAATCCTGCATGATTTTACCAAGAAATGTGATTCTTCATTCAAAACCTGATTTTTGCTATTGGGCTCTATTGAATAGTGAATGTTTTGAATTTTCTCCAAAAGTAAAGTAGTTGCAAACTCATGCTTTTAGAGACTTGTTTGGGCTCATGAGAGGAGTAGAAAAACATCAAAAATTTCAGTCCTGCATGATTCTACCAAGAAATGTGTGTTCATTCAAACCGCTGGTTTTTGATAGTTTGGGCCCTATTGAATAATGAATGTTTTGAATTTTCTCCAAAAGTAAAGTAGTTGCAAACTCATCCTTTTAGAAACTTGTTTGGGCTGTTGAGAGGAGTAAAAAACCATCAAAAATTTCAATCCTGCATGATTGTACCAAGAAATGTGATTCTTCATTCAAAACGCTGGTTTTTGCTATTGGGCTCTATTGAATAATGAATGTTTTGAATTTTCTCCAAAAGTAAAGTAGTTGCAAACTCATGCTTTTAGAGACTTGTTTGGGCTCATGAGAGGAGTAGAAAAACATCAAAAATTTCAGTCCTGCATGATTCTACCAAGAAATGTGTGTTCATTGAAACCACTGGTTTTTGATAGTTTGGGCCCTATTGAATAATGAATGTTTTGAATTTTCTCCAAAAGTAAAGTAGTTGCAAACTCATCCTTTTAGAAACTTGTTTGGGCTGTTGAGAGGAGTAAAAAAACCATCAAAAATTTCAATCCTGCATGATTTTACCAAGAAATGTGATTCTTCATTCAAAACCTGATTTTTGCTATTGGGCTCTATTGAATAGTGAATGTTTTGAATTTTCTCCAAAAGTAAAGTAGTTGCAAACTCATGCTTTTAGAGACTTGTTTGGGCTCATGAGAGGTGTAGAAAAACATCAAAAATTTCAGTCCTGCATGATTCTACCAAGAAATGTGTGTTCATTGAAACCGCTGGTTTTTGATAGTTTGGGCCCTATTGAATAATGAATGTTTTGAATTTTCTCCAAAAGTAAAGTAGTTGCAAACTCATCCTTTTAGAAACTTGTTTGGGCTGTTGAGAGGAGTAAAAAACCATCAAAAATTTCAATCCTGCATGATTTTACCAAGAAATGTGATTCTTCATTCAAAACCTGATTTTTGCTATTGGGCTCTATTGAATAGTGAATGTTTTGAATTTTCTCCAAAAGTAAAGTAGTTGCAAACTCATGCTTTTAGAGACTTGTTTGGGCTCATGAGAGGAGTAGAAAAACATCAAAAATTTCAGTCCTGCATGATTCTACCAAGAAATGTGTGTTCATTCAAACCGCTGGTTTTTGATAGTTTGGGCCCTATTGAATAATGAATGTTTTGAATTTTCTCCAAAAGTAAAGTAGTTGCAAACTCATCCTTTTAGAAACTTGTTTGGGCTGTTGAGAGGAGTAAAAAACCATCAAAAATTTCAATCCTGCATGATTTTACCAAGAAATGTGATTCTTCATTCAAAACCTGATTTTTGCTATTGGGCTCTATTGAATAATGAATGTTTTGAATTTTCTCCAAAAGTAAAGTAGTTGCAAACTCATGCTTTTAGAGACTTGTTTGGGCTCATGAGAGGAGTAGAAAAACATCAAAAATTTCAGTCCTGCATGATTCTACCAAGAAATGTGTGTTCATTCAAACCTCTGGTTTTTGATAGCCTTTGGTTTTGATGGTTTTTGGGCCCTATTGAATAATGAATGTTTTGAATTTTCTCCAAAAGTAAAGTAGTTGCAAACTCATCCTTTTAGAAACTTGTTTGGGCTTTTGAGAGGAGTAAAAAACCATCAAAAATTTCAATCCTGCATGATTCTACCAAGAAATGTGATTCTTCATTCAAAACGCTGGTTTTTGCTATTGGGCTCTATTGAATAATGAATGTTTTGAATTTTCTCCAAAAGTAAAGTAGTTGCAAACTCATCCTTTTAGAGACTTGTTTGGGCTCATGAGAGGAGTAGAAAAACATCAAAAATTTCAGTCCTGCACGATTCTACCAAGAAATGTGTGTTCATTCAAACCGCTGGTTTTTGATATTTTGGGCCCTATTGAATAATGAATGTTTTGAATTTTCTCCAAAAGTAAAGCAGTTGCAAACTCATCCTTTTAGAACTTCATTCAAAACGCTGTTTTTTGCTATTGGGCTCTATTGAATAATGAATGTTTTGAATTTTCTCCAAAAGTAAAGTAGTTGCAAACTCATGCTTTTAGAGACTTGTTTGGGCTCATGAGAGGAGTAGAAAAACATCAAAAATTTCAGTCCTACATGATTCTACCAAGAAATGTGTGTTCATTGAAACCGCTGGTTTTTGATAGTTTGGGCCCTATTGAATAATGAATGTTTTGAATTTTTGTCCAAAAGTAAAGTAGTTGCAAACTCATCCTTTTAGAAACTTGTTTGGGCTGTTGAGAGGAGTAAAAAACCATCAAAAATTTCAATCCTGCATGATTTTACCAAGAAATGTGATTCTTCATTCAAAACCTGATTTTTGCTATTGGGCTCTATTGAATAGTGAATGTTTTGAATTTTCTCCAAAAGTAAAGTAGTTGCAAACTCATGCTTTTAGAGACTTGTTTGGGCTCATGAGAGGAGTAGAAAAACATCAAAAATTTCAGTCCTGCATGATTCTACCAAGAAATGTGTGTTCATTCAAACCGCTGGTTTTTGATAGTTTGGGCCCTATTGAATAATGAATGTTTTGAATTTTCTCCAAAAGTAAAGTAGTTGCAAACTCATCCTTTTAGAAACTTGTTTGGGCTGTTGAGAGGAGTAAAAAACCATCAAAAATTTCAATCCTGCATGATTTTACCAAGAAATGTGATTCTTCATTCAAAACCTGATTTTTGCTAATGGGCTCTATTGAATAGTGAATGTTTTGAATTTTCTCCAAAAGTAAAGTATTTGCAAACTCATGCTTTTAGAGACTTGTTTGGGCTCATGAGAGGAGTAGAAAAACATCAAAAATTTCAGTCCTGCATGATTCTACCAAGAAATGTGTGTTCATTGAAACCGCTGGTTTTTGATAGTTTGGGCCCTATTGAATAATGAATGTTTTGAATTTTTGTCCAAAAGTAAAGTAGTTGCAAACTCATCCTTTTAGAAACTTGTTTGGGCTGTTGAGAGGAGTAAAAAACCATCAAAAATTTCAATCCTGCATGATTTTACCAAGAAATGTGATTCTTCATTCAAAACCTGATTTTTGCTAATGGGCTCTATTGAATAGTGAATGTTTTGAATTTTCTCCAAAAGTAAAGTAGTTGCAAACTCATGCTTTTAGAGACTTGTTTGGGCTCATGAGAGGAGTAGAAAAACATCAAAAATTTCAGTCCTGCATGATTCTTCCAAGAAATGTGTGTTCATTCAAACCTCTGGTTTTTGATAGTTTGGGCCCCATTGAATAATGAATGTTTTGAATTTTCTCCAAAAGTAAAGTAGTTGCAAACTCATCCTTTTAGAAACTTGTTTGGGCTGTTGAGAGGAGTAAAAAACCATCAAAAATTTCAATCCTGCATGATTTTACCAAGAAATGTGATTCTTCATTCAAAACCTGATTTTTGCTAATGGGCTCTATTGAATAGTGAATGTTTTGAATTTTCTCCAAAAGTAAAGTAGTTGCAAACTTATGCTTTTAGAGACTTGTTTGGGCTCATGAGAGGAGTAGAAAAACATCAAAAATTTCAGTCCTGCATGATTCTACCAAGAAATGTGTGTTCATTCAAACCTCTGGTTTTTGATAGTTTGGGCCCTATTGAATAATGAATGTTTTGAATTTTCTCCAAAAGTAAAGTAGTTGCAAACTCATCCTTTTAGAAACTTGTTTGGGCTGTTGAGAGGAGTAAAAAACCATCAAAAATTTCAATCCTGCATGATTCTACCAAGAAATGTGATTCTTTATTCAAAACCTGATTTTTGCTATTGGGCTCTATTGAATAATGAATGTTTTGAATTTTCTCCAAAAGTAAAGTAGTTGCAAACTCATGCTTTTAGAGACTTGTTTGGGCTCATGAGAGGAGTAGAAAAACATCAAAAATGTCAGTCCTGCATGATTCTACCAAGAAATGTGTGTTCATTGAAACCGCTGGTTTTTGATAGTTTGGGCCCTATTGAATAATGAATGTTTTGAATTTTCTCCAAAAGTAAAGTAGTTGCAAACTCATCCTTTTAGAAACTTGTTTGGGCTGTTGAGAGGAGTAAAAAACCATCAAAAATTTCAATCCTGCATGATTCTACCAAGAAATGTGATTCTTCATTCAAAACGCTGGTTTTTGCTATTGGGCTCTATTGAATAATGAATGTTTTGAATTTTCTCCAAAAGTAAAGTAGTTGCAAACTCATGCTTTTAGAGACTTGTTTGGGCTCATGAGAGGAGTAGAAAAACATCAAAAATTTCAGTCCTGCATGATTCTACCAAGAAATGTGTGTTCATTGAAACCGCTGGTTTTTGATAGTTTGGGCCCTATTGAATAATGAATGTTTTGAATTTTCTCCAAAAGTAAAGTAGTTGCAAACTCATCCTTTTAGAAACTTGTTTGGGCTGTTGAGAGGAGTAAAAAACCATCAAAAATTTCAATCCTGCATGATTTTACCAAGAAATGTGATTCTTCATTCAAAACCTGATTTTTGCTGTTGGGCTCTATTGAATAGTGAATGTTTTGAATTTTCTCCAAAAGTAAAGTAGTTGCAAACTCATGCTTTTAGAGACTTGTTTGGGCTCATGAGAGGAGTAGAAAAACATCAAAAATTTCAGTCCTGCATGATTCTACCAAGAAATGTGTGTTCATTGAAACCGCTGGTTTTTGATAGTTTGGGCCCTATTGAATAATGAATGTTTTGAATTTTCTCCAAAAGTAAAGTAGTTGCAAACTCATCCTTTTAGAAACTTGTCTGGGCTGTTGAGAGGAGTAAAAAACCATCAAAAATTTCAATCCTGCATGATTTTACCAAGAAATGTGATTCTTCATTCAAAACCTGATTTTTGCTATTGGGCTCTATTGAATAGTGAATGTTTTGAATTTTCTCCAAAAGTAAAGTAGTTGCAAACTCATGCTTTTAGAGACTTGTTTGGGCTCATGAGAGGAGTAAAAAAACATCAAAAATTTCAGTCCTGCATGATTCTATCAAGAAATGTGTGTTCATTCAAACCGCTGGTTTTTGATAGTTTGGGCCCTATTGAATAATGAATGTTTTGAATTTTCTCCAAAGTAAAGTAGTTGCAAACTCATCCTTTTAGAAACTTGTTTGGGCTGTTGAGAGGAGTAAAAAAACATCAAAAATTTCAATCCTGCATGATTCTACCAAGAAATGTGATTCTTCATTCAAAACGCTGGTTTTTGCTATTGGGCTCTATTGAATAATGAATGTTTTGAATTTTCTCCAAAAGTAAAGTAGTTGCAAACTCATCATGTTAGAAACTTTTTTGGGCTGTTGAGAGGAGTAAAAAACCATCAAAAATTTCAATCCTGCATGATTCTACCAAGAAATGTGATTCTTCATTCAAAACGCTGGTTTTTGCTATTGGGCTCTATTGAATAATTAATGTTTTGAATTTTCTCCAAAAGTAAAGTAGTTGCAAACTCATGCTTTTAGAAACTTGTTTGGGCTGTTGAGAGGAGTAAAAAACCATCAAAAATTTCAATCCTGCATGATTTTACCAAGAAATGTGATTCTTCATTCAAAACCTGATTTTTGCTATTGGGCTCTATTGAATAGTGAATGTTTTGAATTTTCTCCAAAAGTAAAGTAGTTGCAAACTCATGCTTTTAGAGACTTGTTTGGGCTCATGAGAGGAGTAGAAAAACATCAAAAATTTCAGTCCTGCATGATTCTACCAAGAAATGTGTGTTCATTGAATCCACTGGTTTTTGATAGTTTGGGCCCTATTGAATAATGAATGTTTTGAATTTTCTAAAAAAGTAAAGTAGTTGCAAACTCATCCTTTTAGAAACTTGTTTGGGCTGTAGAGAGGAGTAAAAAACCATCAAAAATTTCAATCCTGCATGATTTTACCAAGAAATGTGATTCTTCATTCAAAACCTGATTTTTGCTATTGGGCTCTATTGAATAGTGAATGTTTTGAATTTTCTCCAAAAGTAAAGTAGTTGCAAACTTATGCTTTTAGAGACTTGTTTGGGCTCATGAGAGGAGTAGAAAAACATCAAAAATTTCAGTCCTGCATGATTCTACCAAGAAATGTGTGTTCATTGAAACCACTGGTTTTTGATAGTTTGGGCCCTATTGAATAATGAATGTTTTGAATTTTCTCCAAAAGTAAAGTAGTTGCAAACTCATCCTTTTAGAAACTTGTTTGGGCTGTTGAGAGGAGTAAAAAACCATCAAAAATTTCAATCCTGCATGATTTTACCAAGAAATGTGATTCTTCATTCAAAACCTGATTTTTGCTATTGGGCTCTATTGAATAGTGAATGTTTTGAATTTTCTCCAAAAGTAAAGTAGTTGCAAACTCATGCTTTTAGAGACTTGTTTGGGCTCATGAGAGGTGTAGAAAAACATCAAAAATTTCAGTCCTGCATGATTCTACCAAGAAATGTGTGTTCATTGAAACCGCTGGTTTTTGATAGTTTGGGCCCTATTGAATAATGAATGTTTTGAATTTTCTCCAAAAGTAAAGTAGTTGCAAACTCATCCTTTTAGAAACTTGTTTGGGCTGTTGAGAGGAGTAAAAAACCATCAAAAATTTCAATCCTGCATGATTTTACCAAGAAATGTGATTCTTCATTCAAAACCTGATTTTTGCTATTGGGCTCTATTGAATAGTGAATGTTTTGAATTTTCTCCAAAAGTAAAGTAGTTGCAAACTCATGCTTTTAGAGACTTGTTTGGGCTCATGAGAGGAGTAGAAAAACATCAAAAATTTCAGTCCTGCATGATTCTACCAAGAAATGTGTGTTCATTCAAACCGCTGGTTTTTGATAGTTTGGGCCCTATTGAATAATGAATGTTTTGAATTTTCTCCAAAAGTAAAGTAGTTGCAAACTCATCCTTTTAGAAACTTGTTTGGGCTGTTGAGAGGAGTAAAAAACCATCAAAAATTTCAATCCTGCATGATTTTACCAAGAAATGTGATTCTTCATTCAAAACCTGATTTTTGCTATTGGGCTCTATTGAATAATGAATGTTTTGAATTTTCTCCAAAAGTAAAGTAGTTGCAAACTCATGCTTTTAGAGACTTGTTTGGGCTCATGAGAGGAGTAGAAAAACATCAAAAATTTCAGTCCTGCATGATTCTACCAAGAAATGTGTGTTCATTCAAACCTCTGGTTTTTGATAGCCTTTGGTTTTGATGGTTTTTGGGCCCTATTGAATAATGAATGTTTTGAATTTTCTCCAAAAGTAAAGTAGTTGCAAACTCATCCTTTTAGAAACTTGTTTGGGCTTTTGAGAGGAGTAAAAAACCATCAAAAATTTCAATCCTGCATGATTCTACCAAGAAATGTGATTCTTCATTCAAAACGCTGGTTTTTGCTATTGGGCTCTATTGAATAATGAATGTTTTGAATTTTCTCCAAAAGTAAAGTAGTTGCAAACTCATCCTTTTAGAGACTTGTTTGGGCTCATGAGAGGAGTAGAAAAACATCAAAAATTTCAGTCCTGCACGATTCTACCAAGAAATGTGTGTTCATTCAAACCGCTGGTTTTTGATATTTTGGGCCCTATTGAATAATGAATGTTTTGAATTTTCTCCAAAAGTAAAGCAGTTGCAAACTCATCCTTTTAGAACTTCATTCAAAACGCTGGTTTTTGCTATTGGGCTCTATTGAATAATGAATGTTTTGAATTTTCTCCAAAAGTAAAGTAGTTGCAAACTCATGCTTTTAGAGACTTGTTTGGGCTCATGAGAGGAGTAGAAAAACATCAAAAATTTCAGTCCTACATGATTCTACCAAGAAATGTGTGTTCATTGAAACCGCTGGTTTTTGATAGTTTGGGCCCTATTGAATAATGAATGTTTTGAATTTTTGTCCAAAAGTAAAGTAGTTGCAAACTCATCCTTTTAGAAACTTGTTTGGGCTGTTGAGAGGAGTAAAAAACCATCAAAAATTTCAATCCTGCATGATTTTACCAAGAAATGTGATTCTTCATTCAAAACCTGATTTTTGCTATTGGGCTCTATTGAATAGTGAATGTTTTGAATTTTCTCCAAAAGTAAAGTAGTTGCAAACTCATGCTTTTAGAGACTTGTTTGGGCTCATGAGAGGAGTAGAAAAACATCAAAAATTTCAGTCCTGCATGATTCTACCAAGAAATGTGTGTTCATTCAAACCGCTGGTTTTTGATAGTTTGGGCCCTATTGAATAATGAATGTTTTGAATTTTCTCCAAAAGTAAAGTAGTTGCAAACTCATCCTTTTAGAAACTTGTTTGGGCTGTTGAGAGGAGTAAAAAACCATCAAAAATTTCAATCCTGCATGATTTTACCAAGAAATGTGATTCTTCATTCAAAACCTGATTTTTGCTAATGGGCTCTATTGAATAGTGAATGTTTTGAATTTTCTCCAAAATTAAAGTATTTGCAAACTCATGCTTTTAGAGACTTGTTTGGGCTCATGAGAGGAGTAGAAAAACATCAAAAATTTCAGTCCTGCATGATTCTACCAAGAAATGTGTGTTCATTGAAACCGCTGGTTTTTGATAGTTTGGGCCCTATTGAATAATGAATGTTTTGAATTTTTGTCCAAAAGTAAAGTAGTTGCAAACTCATCCTTTTAGAAACTTGTTTGGGCTGTTGAGAGGAGTAAAAAACCATCAAAAATTTCAATCCTGCATGATTTTACCAAGAAATGTGATTCTTCATTCAAAACCTGATTTTTGCTAATGGGCTCTATTGAATAGTGAATGTTTTGAATTTTCTCCAAAAGTAAAGTAGTTGCAAACTCATGCTTTTAGAGACTTGTTTGGGCTCATGAGAGGAGTAGAAAAACATCAAAAATTTCAGTCCTGCATGATTCTTCCAAGAAATGTGTGTTCATTCAAACCTCTGGTTTTTGATAGTTTGGGCCCCATTGAATAATGAATGTTTTGAATTTTCTCCAAAAGTAAAGTAGTTGCAAACTCATCCTTTTAGAAACTTGTTTGGGCTGTTGAGAGGAGTAAAAAACCATCAAAAATTTCAATCCTGCATGATTTTACCAAGAAATGTGATTCTTCATTCAAAACCTGATTTTTGCTAATGGGCTCTATTGAATAGTGAATGTTTTGAATTTTCTCCAAAAGTAAAGTAGTTGCAAACTTATGCTTTTAGAGACTTGTTTGGGCTCATGAGAGGAGTAGAAAAACATCAAAAATTTCAGTCCTGCATGATTCTACCAAGAAATGTGTGTTCATTGAAACCGCTGGTTTTTGATAGTTTGGGCCCTATTGAATAATGAATGTTTTGAATTTTCTCCAAAAGTAAAGTAGTTGCAAACTCATCCTTTTAGAAACTTGTTTGGGCTGTTGAGAGGAGTAAAAAACCATCAAAAATTTCAATCCTGCATGATTCTACCAAGAAATGTGATTCTTCATTCAAAACGCTGGTTTTTGCTATTGGGCTCTATTGAATAATGAATGTTTTGAATTTTCTCCAAAAGTAAAGTAGTTGCAAACTCATGCTTTTAGAGACTTGTTTGGGCTCATGAGAGGAGTAGAAAAACATCAAAAATTTCAGTCCTGCATGATTCTACCAAGAAATGTGTGTTCATTGAAACCGCTGGTTTTTGATAGTTTGGGCCCTATTGAATAATGAATGTTTTGAATTTTCTCCAAAAGTAAAGTAGTTGCAAACTCATCCTTTTAGAAACTTGTTTGGGCTGTTGAGAGGAGTAAAAAACCATCAAAAATTTCAATCCTGCATGATTTTACCAAGAAATGTGATTCTTCATTCAAAACCTGATTTTTGCTATTGGGCTCTATTGAATAGTGAATGTTTTGAATTTTCTCCAAAAGTAAAGTAGTTGCAAACTCATGCTTTTAGAGACTTGTTTGGGCTCATGAGAGGAGTAGAAAAACATCAAAAATTTCAGTCCTGCATGATTCTACCAAGAAATGTGTGTTCATTGAAACCGCTGGTTTTTGATAGTTTGGGCCCTATTGAATAATGAATGTTTTGAATTTTCTCCAAAAGTAAAGTAGTTGCAAACTCATCCTTTTAGAAACTTGTCTGGGCTGTTGAGAGGAGTAAAAAACCATCAAAAATTTCAATCCTGCATGATTTTACCAAGAAATGTGATTCTTCATTCAAAACCTGATTTTTGCTATTGGGCTCTATTGAATAGTGAATGTTTTGAATTTTCTCCAAAAGTAAAGTAGTTGCAAACTCATGCTTTTAGAGACTTGTTTGGGCTCATGAGAGGAGTAAAAAAACATCAAAAATTTCAGTCCTGCATGATTCTATCAAGAAATGTGTGTTCATTCAAACCGCTGGTTTTTGATAGTTTGGGCCCTATTGAATAATGAATGTTTTGAATTTTCTCCAAAGTAAAGTAGTTGCAAACTCATCCTTTTAGAAACTTGTTTGGGCTGTTGAGAGGAGTAAAAAAACATCAAAAATTTCAATCCTGCATGATTCTACCAAGAAATGTGATTCTTCATTCAAAACGCTGGTTTTTGCTATTGGGCTCTATTGAATAATGAATGTTTTGAATTTTCTCCAAAAGTAAAGTAGTTGCAAACTCATCATGTTAGAAACTTTTTTGGGCTGTTGAGAGGAGTAAAAAACCATCAAAAATTTCAATCCTGCATGATTCTACCAAGAAATGTGATTCTTCATTCAAAACGCTGGTTTTTGCTATTGGGCTCTATTGAATAATTAATGTTTTGAATTTTCTCCAAAAGTAAAGTAGTTGCAAACTCATACTTTTAGAAACTTGTTTGGGCTGTTGAGAGGAGTAAAAAACCATCAAAAATTTCAATCCTGCATGATTTTACCAAGAAATGTGATTCTTCATTCAAAACCTGATTTTTGCTATTGGGCTCTATTGAATAGTGAATGTTTTGAATTTTCTCCAAAAGTAAAGTAGTTGCAAACTCATGCTTTTAGAGACTTGTTTGGGCTCATGAGAGGAGTAGAAAAACATCAAAAATTTCAGTCCTGCATGATTCTACCAAGAAATGTGTGTTCATTGAATCCACTGGTTTTTGATAGTTTGGGCCCTATTGAATAATGAATGTTTTGAATTTTCTAAAAAAGTAAAGTAGTTGCAAACTCATCCTTTTAGAAACTTGTTTGGGCTGTAGAGAGGAGTAAAAAACCATCAAAAATTTCAATCCTGTATGATTTTACCAAGAAATGTGATTCTTCATTCAAAACCTGATTTTTGCTATTGGGCTCTATTGAATAGTGAATGTTTTGAATTTTCTCCAAAAGTAAAGTAGTTGCAAACTTATGCTTTTAGAGACTTGTTTGGGCTCATGAGAGGAGTAGAAAAACATCAAAAATTTCAGTCCTGCATGATTCTACCAAGAAATGTGTGTTCATTCAAACCGCTGGTTTTTGATAGTTTGGGCCCTATTGAATAATGAATGTTTTGAATTTTCTCCAAAAGTAAAGTAGTTGCAAACTCATCCTTTTAGAAACTTGTTTGGGCTGTTGAGAGGAGTAAAAAACCATCAAAAATTTCAATCCTGCATGATTCTACCAAGAAATGTGATTCTTCATTCAAAACGCTGGTTTTTGCTATTGGGCTCTATTGAATAATGAATGTTTTGAATTTTCTCCAAAAGTAAAGTAGTTGCAAACTCATGCTTTTAGAGACTTGTTTGGGCTCATGAGAGGAGTAGAAAAACATCAAAAATTTCAGTCCTACATGATTCTACCAAGAAATGTGTGTTCATTGAAACCGCTGGTTTTTGATAGTTTGGGCCCTATTGAATAATGAATGTTTTGAATTTTTGTCCAAAAGTAAAGTAGTTGCAAACTCATCCTTTTAGAAACTTGTTTGGGCTGTTGAGAGGAGTAAAAAACCATCAAAAATTTCAATCCTGCATGATTTTACCAAGAAATGTGATTCTTCATTCAAAACCTGATTTTTGCTATTGGGCTCTATTGAATAGTGAATGTTTTGAATTTTCTCCAAAAGTAAAGTAGTTGCAAACTCATGCTTTTAGAGACTTGTTTGGGCTCATGAGAGGAGTAGAAAAACATCAAAAATTTCAGTCCTGCATGATTCTACCAAGAAATGTGTGTTCATTCAAACCTCTGGTTTTTGATAGTTTGGGCCCTATTGAATAATGAATGTTTTGAATTTTCTCCAAAAGTAAAGTAGTTGCAAACTCATCCTTTTAGAAACTTGTTTGGGCTGTTGAGAGGAGTAAAAAACCATCAAAAATTTCAATCCTGCATGATTTTACCAAGAAATGTGATTCTTCATTCAAAACCTGATTTTTGCTAATGGGCTCTATTGAATAGTGAATGTTTTGAATTTTCTCCAAAAGTAAAGTATTTGCAAACTCATGCTTTTAGAGACTTGTTTGGGCTCATGAGAGGAGTAGAAAAACATCAAAAATTTCAGTCCTGCATGATTCTACCAAGAAATGTGTGTTCATTGAAACCGCTGGTTTTTGATAGTTTGGGCCCTATTGAATAATGAATGTTTTGAATTTTTGTCCAAAAGTAAAGTAGTTGCAAACTCAACCTTTTAGAAACGTGTTTGGGCTGTTGAGAGGAGTAAAAAACCATCAAAAATTTCAATCCTGCATGATTTTACCAAGAAATGTGATTCTTCATTCAAAACCTGATTTTTGCTATTGGGCTCTATTGAATAGTGAATGTTTTGAATTTTCTCCAAAAGTAAAGTAGTTGCAAACTCATGCTTTTAGAGACTTGTTTGGGCTCATGAGAGGAGTAGAAAAACATCAAAAATTTCAGTCCTGCATGATTCTACCAAGAAATGTGTGTTCATTCAAACCGCTGGTTTTTGATAGTTTGGGCCCTATTGAATAATGAATGTTTTGAATTTTCTCCAAAAGTAAAGTAGTTGCAAACTCATCCTTTTAGAAACTTGTTTGGGCTGTTGAGAGGAGTAAAAAACCATCAAAAATTTCAATCCTGCATGATTTTACCAAGAAATGTGATTCTTCATTCAAAACCTGATTTTTGCTAATGGGCTCTATTGAATAGTGAATGTTTTGAATTTTCTCCAAAAGTAAAGTAGTTGCAAACTCATGCTTTTAGAGACTTGTTTGGGCTCATGAGAGGAGTAGAAAAACATCAAAAATTTCAGTCCTGCATGATTCTTCCAAGAAATGTGTGTTCATTCAAACCTCTGGTTTTTGATAGTTTGGGCCCCATTGAATAATGAATGTTTTGAATTTTCTCCAAAAGTAAAGTAGTTGCAAACTCATCCTTTTAGAAACTTGTTTGGGCTGTTGAGAGGAGTAAAAAACCATCAAAAATTTCAATCCTGCATGATTTTACCAAGAAATGTGATTCTTCATTCAAAACCTGATTTTTGCTAATGGGCTCTATTGAATAGTGAATGTTTTGAATTTTCTCCAAAAGTAAAGTAGTTGCAAACTCATGCTTTTAGAGACTTGTTTGGGCTCATGAGAGGAGTAGAAAAACATCAAAAATTTCAGTCCTGCATGATTCTACCAAGAAATGTGTGTTCATTCAAACCTCTGGTTTTTGATAGTTTGGGCCCTATTGAATAATGAATGTTTTGAATTTTCTCCAAAAGTAAAGTAGTTGCAAACTCATCCTTTTAGAAACTTGTTTGGGCTGTTGAGAGGAGTAAAAAACCATCAAAAATTTCAATCCTGCATGATTCTACCAAGAAATGTGATTCTTTATTCAAAACCTGATTTTTGCTATTGGGCTCTATTGAATAATGAATGTTTTGAATTTTCTCCAAAAGTAAAGTAGTTGCAAACTCATGCTTTTAGAGACTTGTTTGGGCTCATGAGAGGAGTAGAAAAACATCAAAAATGTCAGTCCTGCATGATTCTACCAAGAAATGTGTGTTCATTGAAACCGCTGGTTTTTGATAGTTTGGGCCCTATTGAATAATGAATGTTTTGAATTTTCTCCAAAAGTAAAGTAGTTGCAAACTCATCCTTTTAGAAACTTGTTTGGGCTGTTGAGAGGAGTAAAAAACCATCAAAAATTTCAATCCTGCATGATTCTACCAAGAAATGTGATTCTTCATTCAAAACGCTGGTTTTTGCTATTGGGCTCTATTGAATAATGAATGTTTTGAATTTTCTCCAAAAGTAAAGTAGTTGCAAACTCATGCTTTTAGAGACTTGTTTGGGCTCATGAGAGGAGTAGAAAAACATAAAAAATTTCAGTCCTGCATGATTCTACCAAGAAATGTGTGTTCATTGAAACCGCTGGTTTTTGATAGTTTGGGCCCTATTGAATAATGAATGTTTTGAATTTTCTCCAAAAGTAAAGTAGTTGCAAACTCATCCTTTTAGAAACTTGTTTGGGCTGTTGAGAGGAGTAAAAAACCATCAAAAATTTCAATCCTGCATGATTTTACCAAGAAATGTGATTCTTCATTCAAAACCTGATTTTTGCTATTGGGCTCTATTGAATAGTGAATGTTTTGAATTTTCTCCAAAAGTAAAGTAGTTGCAAACTCATGCTTTTAGAGACTTGTTTGGGCTCATGAGAGGAGTAGAAAAACATCAAAAATTTCAGTCCTGCATGATTCTACCAAGAAATGTGTGTTCATTGAAACCGCTGGTTTTTGATAGTTTGGGCCCTATTGAATAATGAATGTTTTGAATTTTCTCCAAAAGTAAAGTAGTTGCAAACTCATCCTTTTAGAAACTTGTTTGGGCTGTTGAGAGGAGTAAAAAACCATCAAAAATTTCAATCCTGCATGATTTTAGCAAGAAATGTGATTCTTCATTCAAAACCTGATTTTTGCTATTGGGCTCTATTGAATAGTGCATGTTTTGAATTTTCTCCAAAAGTAAAGTAGTTGCAAACTCATGCTTTTAGAGACTTGTTTGGGCTCATGAGAGGAGTAGAAAAACATCAAAAATTTCAGTCCTGCACGATTCTACCAAGAAATGTGTGTTCATTCAAACCGCTGGCTTTTGATATTTTGGGCCCTATTGAATAATGAATGTTTTGAATTTTCTCCAAAAGTAAAGTAGTTGCAAACTCATCCTTTTAGAAACTTGTTTGGGCTGTTGAGAGGAGTAAAAAACCATCAAAAATTTCAATCCTGCATGATTCTACCAAGAAATGTGATTCTTCATTCAAAACCTGATTTTTGCTATTGGGCTCTATTGAATAATGAATGTTTTGAATTTTCTCCAAAAGTAAAGTAGTTGCAAACTCATGCTTTTAGCGACTTGTTTGGGCTCATGAGAGGATTAGAAAAACATCAAAAATTTCAGTCCTGCATGATTCTACCAAGAAATGTGTGTTCATTGAAACCGCTGGTTTTTGATAGTTTGGGCCCTATTGAATAATGAATGTTTTGAATTTTCTCCAAAAGTAAAGTAGTTGCAAACTCATCCTTTTAGAAACTTGTTTGGGCTGTTGAGAGGAGTAAAAAACCATCAACAAATTCAATCCTGCATGATTTTACCAAGAAATGTGATTCTTCATTCAAAACCTGATTTTTGCTATTGGGCGCTATTGAATAGTGAATGTTTTGAATTTTCTCCAAAAGTAAAGTAGTTGCAAACTCATGATTTTAGAGACTTGTTTGGGCTCATGAGAGGAGTAGAAAAACATCAAAAATTTCAGTCCTGCATGATTCTACCAAGAAATGTGTGTTCATTGAATCCACTGGTTTTTGATAGTTTGGGCCCTATTGAATAATGAATGTTTTGAATTTTCTAAAAAAGTAAAGTAGTTGCAAACTCATCCTTTTAGAAACTTGTTTGGGATGTTGAGAGGAGTAAAAAACCATCAAAAATTTCAATCCTGCATGATTCTACCAAGAAATGTGATTCTTCATTCAAAACGCTGGTTTTTGGTATTGGGCTCTATTGAATAATGAATGTTTTGAATTTTCTCCAAAAGTAAAGTAGTTGCAAACTCATGCTTTTAGAGACTTGTTTGGGCTCATGAGGGGAGTAGAAAAACATCAAAAATTTCAGTCCTGCATGATTCTACCAAGAAATGTGTGTTCATTGAAACCGCTGGTTTTTGATAGTTTGGGCCCTATTGAATAATGAATGTTTTGAATTTTCTCCAAAAGTAAAGTAGTTGCAAACTCATCCTTTTAGAAACTTGTTTGGGCTGTTGAGAGGAGTAAAAAACCATCAAAAATTTCAATCCTGCATGATTTTACCAAGAAATGTGATTCTTCATTCAAAACCTGATTTTTGCTATTGGGCTCTATTGAATAGTGAATGTTTTGAATTTTCTCCAAAAGTAAAGTAGTTGCAAACTCATGCTTTTAGAGACTTGTTTGGGCTCATGAGAGGAGTAGAAAAACATCAAAAATTTCAGTCCTGCATGATTCTACCAAGAAATGTGTGTTCATTGAAACCGCTGGTTTTTGATAGTTTGGGCCCTATTGAATAATGAATGTTTTGAATTTTCTCCAAAAGTAAAGTAGTTGCAAACTCATCCTTTTAGAAACTTGTTTGGGCTGTTGAGAGGAGTAAAAAACCATCAAAAATTTCAATCCTGCATGATTTTAGCAAGAAATGTGATTCTTCATTCAAAACCTGATTTTTGCTATTGGGCTCTATTGAATAGTGCATGTTTTGAATTTTCTCCAAAAGTAAAGTAGTTGCAAACTCATGCTTTTTTATTTAAATGTTTTTATTAAGTTTTGTGAATTTTTTAACAGGAAAGGAAAGATAGTGGGAAAGGATTAGATGAGGAAAGGATACCCCCTGTAAATACAGGGAGACCCCCAGATGGGGGAATAGACAGGTATACAAACATAAAATACCATAATTACAACATTCGTACAAAGTAAAGCTGTAGTTGCATGTATTTACATCATACGTACAAAATAAAAGCGTCATACGTACAAAAATAAAAACTGTAGTTGCATGTTACCTGTCCCGTCCGTAACCACTAGATGGTCTAGGACCTGTTTGGGGGCTTTACCCCCCCGACCTCAACCACGCAAGGTGGCTCTAGGACCGATTGGGGGTAAAAAAAAGTTCAAATAAGCTACAAAACAAATCTGCTTAGTTTACATGGATATATCTAAACAAAAGGAAAACCTAGCACTAGAAACGTAGTTTAGACCATGTAGGGGAAAGTTCGGCTTTATTCTCAAATCTGCTCGTGGAATATAAATCTCAGAACACAATTATATCTGACATATATGTGAAAAGCTTTGAAAGGTCCCAGTAGTCCAGGTTTCATGATAATAAAATCCAATCTAGACTAGATCCCAAGCCCAGGAATGATGAATCAGAGGTCTTGCACAGATGAATGTAAATTTTTGGGAAGATGATTATTAGAAATAAATCCAGCATCTCTAAGGAAATCTATACCATCCCGCGGAGACAGGATATGAATTATGTTTGAAGCATATCTCACGATTAATGTAGAATTTTGGGACCAATTATAGTCAATACTAGCCCGGCGAAGCTCAGTTGTTATTTGTAAAAATGACCTACGTTTTTCTATAGTGTTTTTGCATAGATCTTTAAAAAAACCTAAGTTTTTATAGGGAGACGAAAGAAAACTAGAATTTTTTGTTAAACCAAGAAGAGTGTTTCTGATCCAGTTAGGATAAAATGAGACAATAACATCTCTAGTTAAGTCAGACGGCAGGGAGGAAGGTCTACGAATCCTAAATATTTTTTCAATTAGATTTTTACCTTTAGTTTCCGGAAATAAGTAATACATCATTGAGGAAACATACTCCCTCAATCTAGTTGGTTGAACTGACTCGGGAATACCCCTGATTTTAACATTATTTTTCCTCTTCAAATCCTCAAAATTGGACAACGAACATCTGAATGAGGCAATCTCCTTCTGTATATCCCTCAAAGAATCCGAGATCTCATGAAATTTTGATGCTTCAATAGAGGAGGAAAATTCAGATTGTTTAAACGTAGATTTTAATGTAGAGAGGGAAATATCAGGAGTATTGTTAGGTTTTATTACATTTTCGCTGACTATAATTGAAAAAATACTCTTCATAAGTTGCTTAATCGAGTTTCCTAATATTTTAATTTTGTCTATACCCGGGTCTCCAACACTACTAATCCCCAGATCATTCAACGAAATTAAAAAGGTTTTGCATGATTTAATCAGAAAATCCTCAACGGGGAAACTCCCAGGAACCAATATATTATGTAGCGAGAATGGATCAGTAAATACCTCCTTAACATCACACTCTGTCTTTTCTTGAGCTATATCAATTTTATCATCTTGAAAAAGCTTATTATCACCAGATTCTCCATTACTGATAGGGCTTTCAGACATGAAGGAACTTATCGAAGATGCCTCATCCGTGTCACTTATATCAACTGAATCAATCAAATCATTTTCTGAGTTCCCGAAAGAGACTACCTCCTTCCCAGAGGCCTCCGAGTCTGCATTTTCTAATTCCTCCCCACCGTCAGACGATGGTTCTGACTTATTATAATTTAGTCCTGTCTGGTGATTAGAAGAATCCTCCCTATTTGTGTATAAAGCGAGAAGGTAATTTTCAATTCGGGCAATCAAAACATTTGACTCTTTAGTCATGGACTGGATAATGTTATCCAGCCCAAAATCTTCCTTTCCAAAGGCAGCGTTAGTTGGTTTTTCATAAAAACTATTTTTTTGTAGCCCCTTATCAATACCAGAGTCTAAAAATTGCTTGTCTCCTAGATTTTTTTGAAATCCCATATTAAAATCCGTCCCACAGTATGACTGAGCTCCCCCATAGCATGATAATCCCATCTCCCCATTAAATAGTTGTTTAGGTGTGTTTACTGGTATAAATTCCGCTGCATCATATCGCAAATCACTATTAAGATGCTTAATAGAAGGTATTAATGGTACAACAGATGTGCATAATGATAAATCTATAGTAGATTTAAATAGTGGTAATGCCGATTTTTCAACTCCGCTACAACTCTCCTGTAGCACAGCCACAACACCAGACCCATTTTCCCAACTTTTCCTTTGATTGTTATTAGTTGTGACCTGGGTTGCACTGTGCCCAGGAGACCCCGCCGCCAGCACCCCACACGAAAAGGATATATCAGATTGTTCACATTGTTGCGATGCGTCAATTATTTCCCCGTCACCTCTCCGCTTCAGAGTCTCCTCTGTCACTCCTCTTAAGGCACAGGGAACCACAATTGATGGTGCTGTGTGGTTCCCCGAGTCCAACACAGGTGCAAGGGCCTCAGCACCACCACATCTCAATGGCAGCGCAATTGCGGCATCTGCTGCCGTCAGCTGATCAAAGATCTCCCCCGAAGCCAATACCGATCCGATCCTAGGAACTCCTCGCGTCCACGTACGAGCAGTCAGCCGGGCTCCTGATTGTTCCTTAATGTCCCCAGATCGGCCGCAGAAGGACAACTCACCGGGACCGCATGTCGGGGAAGAAGGGGATTTCCCGCCGCTATTCCTCCTCTGCCGCACGGCCGCGGCTTTCACTGCGGTCTTCCCGCTCCGGTCCTTCAAAGCGGGGACCGCTCCAGGCGCCGAGGGCCCCATCGCCAGTGTCGCAGCAAGTCCACGTGGATCTCCCGATGCTGAAGAGCCCTCGGAAGGTGGCACAACTGATTCCAGCAGCGGCGCAGCAGCGTCTCCACCGCTGCCTCTCCCCTGCAGTCGCACGGCTCCTTTGTTCAACGCGGTCTGGTAATAACCTCCCATATCTCCATCAGCAGATGTCAGGACCGCTTGGTATTCAGGAGACCCGGTCTCTGATGTCTGTTTTGTTCTTCGGACCCCACTGGATCTCTGCCTCTTTGCTCCATCGTGCAGATCAGTCACATGGCCACTTTGTTTACATGCAGCATGGAGGCTTGGGCCTGACAGGCTCCCCAGACTTCTTGGACCCGTTGTTCGGTCTCTTCTCACTGGGATCCTTCTGTTCTTCTTGCTGCACCTCTTAGGCATCTTCTTATTAATCTGTGGCCATTTATTCCACAATTTGGCAGTCTTTCAGTAAGCTTAGAGTAGGAGAAGCAGGAGCTCCTGGAAAACACGTCCGCTCTGCTCCCCTGCAAGCCACGCCCCCCGCAAACTCATGCTTTTAGAGACTTGTTTGGGCTCATGAGAGGAGTAGAAAAACATCAAAAATTTCAGTCCTGCACGATTCTACCAAGAAATGTGTGTTCATTGAAACCGCTGGTTTTTGATAGTTTGGGCCCTATTGAATAATGAATGTTTTGAATTTTCTCAAAAAGTAAAGTAGTTGCAAACTCATCCTTTTAGAAACTTGTTTGGGCTGTTGAGAGGAGTAAAAAACCATCAAAAATTTCACTCCTGCATGATTCTACCAAGAAATGTGATTCTTCATTCAAAACCTGATTTTTGCTATTGGGCTCTATTGAATAATGAATGTTTTGAATTTTCTCCAAAAGTAAAGTAGTTGCAAACTCATGCTTTTAGCGACTTGTTTGGGCTCATGAGAGGATTAGAAAAACATCAAAAATTTCAGTCCTGCATGATTCTACCAAGAAATGTGTGTTCATTGAAACCGCTGGTTTTTGATAGTTTGGGCCCTATTGAATAATGAATGTTTTGAATTTTCTCCAAAAGTAAAGTAGTTGCAAACTCATCCTTTTAGAAACTTGTTTGGGCTGTTGAGAGGAGTAAAAAACCATCAACAAATTCAATCCTGCATGATTTTATCAAGAAATGTGATTCTTCATTCAAAACCTGATTTTTGCTATTGGGCGCTATTGAATAGTGAATGTTTTGAATTTTCTCCAAAAGTAAAGTAGTTGCAAACTCATGATTTTAGAGACTTGTTTGGGCTCAGGAGAGGAGTAGAAAAACATCAAAAATTTCAGTCCTGCATGATTCTAATAAGAAATGTGATTCTTCATTCAAAACCTGATTTTTGCTATTGGGCTCTATTGAATAATGAATGTTTTGAATTTTCTCCAAAAGTAAAGTAGTTGCAAACTCATCCTTTTAGAAACTTTTTTTGGGCTGTTGAGAGGAGTAAAAAACCATCAAAAATTTCAATCCTGCATGATTCTACCAAGAAATGTGATTCTTCTTTCAAAACGCTGGTTTTTGCTATTGGGCTCTATTGAATAATGAATGTTTTGAATTTTCTCCAAAAGTAAAGTAGTTGCAAACTCATGCTTTTAGAGACTTGTTTGGGCTCATGAGAGGAGTAGAAAAACATCAAAAATTTCAGTCCTGCATGATTCTACCAAGAAATGTGTGTTCATTGAAACCGCTGGTTTTTGATAGTTTGGGCCCTATTGAATAATGAATGTTTTGAATTTTCTCCAAAAGTAAAGTAGTTGCAAACTCATCCTTTTAGAAACTTGTTTGGGCTGTTGAGAGGAGTAAAAAACCATCAAAAATTTCAATCCTGCATGATTTTACCAAGAAATGTGATTCTTCATTCAAAACCTGATTTTTGCTATTGGGCTCTATTGAATAGTGAATGTTTTGAATTTTCTCCAAAAGTAAAGTAGTTGCAAACTCATGCTTTTAGAGACTTGTTTGGGCTCATGAGAGGAGTAGAAAAACATCAAAAATTTCAGTCCTGCATGATTCTACCAAGAAATGTGTGTTCATTCAAACCGCTGGTTTTTGATAGTTTGGGCCTTATTGAATAATGAATGTTTTGAATTTTCTCCAAAAGTAAAGTAGTTGCAAACTCATCCTTTTAGAAACTTGTTTGGGCTGTTGAGAGGAGTAAAAAACCATCAAAAATTTCAATCCTGCATGATTCTACCAAGAAATGTGATTCTTCATTCAAAACCTGATTTTTGCTATTGGGCTCTATTGAATAATGAATGTTTTGAATTTTCTCCAAAAGTAAAGTAGTTGCAAACTCATCCTTTTAGAAACTTGTTTGGGCTGTTGAGAGGAGTAAAAAACCATCAAAAATTTCAATCCTGCATGATTCTACCAAGAAATGTGATTCTTCATTCAAAACCTGATTTTTGCTATTGGGCTCTATTGAATAATGAATGTTTTGAATTTTCTCCAAAAGTAAAGTAGTTGCAAACTCATGCTTTTAGAGACTTGTTTGGGCTCAAGAGAGGAGTAGAAAAACATCAAAAATTTCAGTCCTGCATGATTCTACCAAGAAATGTGTGTTCATTGAAACCGCTGGTTTTTGATAGTTTGGGCCCTATTGAATAATGAATGTTTTGAATTTTCTCCAAAAGTAAAGTAGTTGCAAACTCATCCTTTTAGAAACTTGTTTGGGCTGTTGAGAGGAGTAAAAAACCATCAAAAATTTCAATCCTGCATGATTTTACCAAGAAATGTGATTCTTCATTCAAAACCTGATTTTTGCTATTGGGCTCTATTGAATAGTGAATGTTTTGAATTTTCTCCAAAAGTAAAGTAGTTGCAAACTCATGCTTTTAGAGACTTGTTTGGGCTCATGAGAGGAGTAGAAAAACATCAAAAATTTCAGTCCTGCATGATTCTACCAAGAAATGTGTGTTCATTCAAACCGCTGGTTTTTGATATTTTGGGCCCTATTGAATAATGAATGTTTTGAATTTTCTCCAAAAGTAAAGTAGTTGCAAACTCATCCTTTTAGAAACTTGTTTGGGCTGTTGAGAGGAGTAAAAAACCATCAAAAATTTCAATCCTGCATGATTCTACCAAGAAATGTGATTCTTCATTCAAAACGCTGGTTTTTGCTATTGGGCTCTATTGAATTATGAATGTTTTGAATTTTCTCCAAAAGTAAAGTAGTTGCAAACTCATCCTTTTAGAAACTTGTTTGGGCTGTTGAGAGGAGTAAAAAACCATCAAAAATTTCAATCCTGCATGATTCTACCAAGAAATGTGATTCTTCATTCAAAACGCTGGTTTTTGCTTTTGGGCTCTATTGAATAATGAATGTTTTGAATTTTCTCCAAAAGTAAAGTAGTTGCAAACTCATCCTTTTAGAGACTTGTTTGGGCTCATGAGAGGAGTAGAAAAACATCAAAAATTTCAGTCCTGCACGATTCTACCAAGAAATGTGTGTTCATTGAAACCGCTGGTTTTTGATATTTTGGGCCCTATTGAATAATGAATGTTTTGAATTTTCTCCAAAAGTAAAGTAGTTGCAAACTCATCCTTTTAGAATCTTGTTTGGGCTGTTGAGAGGAGTAAAAAACCATCAAAAAATTCAATCCTGCATGATTCTACCAAGAAATGTGATTCTTCATTCAAAACGCTGGTTTTTGCTATTGGGCTCTATAGAATAATGAATGTTTTGAATTTTCTCCAAAAGTAAAGTAGTTGCAAACTCATGCTTTTAGAGACTTGTTTGGGCTCATGAGAAAAGTAGAAAAACATCAAAAATTTCAGTCATGCATGATTCTACCAAGAAATGTGTGTTCATTGAAACCGCTGGTTTTTGATAGTTTGGGCCCTATTGAATAATGAATGTTTTGAATTTTCTCCAAAAGTAAAGTAGTTGCAAACTCATCCTTTTAGAAACTTGTTTGGGCTGTTGAGAGGAGTAAAAAACTATCAAAAATTTCAATCCTGCATGATTCTACCAAGAAATGTGATTCTTCATTCAAAACGCTGGTTTTTGCTATTGGGCTCTATTGAATAATGAATGTTTTGAATTTTCTCCAAAAGTAAAGTAGTTGCAAACTCATGCTTTTAGAGACTTGTTTGGGCTCATGAGAGGAGTAGAAAAACATCAAAAATTTCAGTCCTGCATGATTCTACCAAAAAATGTGTGTTCATTGAAACCGCTGGTTTTTGATAGTTTGGGCCCTATTGAATAATGAATGTTTTGAATTTTCTCCAAAAGTAAAGTAGTTGCAAACTCATCCTTTTAGAAACTTGTTTGGGCTGTTGAGAGGAGTAAAAAACCATCAAAAATTTCAATCCTGCATGATTCTACCAAGAAATGTGATTCTTCATTCAAAACGCTGGTTTTTGCTATTGGGCTCTATTGAATAATGAATGTTTTGAATTTTCTCCAAAAGTAAAGTAGTTGCAAACTCATCCTTTTAGAGACTTGTTTGGGCTCATGAGAGGAGTAGAAAAACATCAAACATTTCAGTCCTACACGATTCTACCAAGAAATGTGTGTTCATTCAAACCGCTGGTTTTTGATATTTTGGGCCCTATTGAATAATGAATGTTTTGAATTTTCTCCAAAAGTAAAGTAGTTGCAAACTCATCCTTTTAGAAACTTGTTTGGGCTGTTGAGAGGAGTAAAAAACCATCAAAAATTTCAATCCTGCATGATTCTACCAAGAAATGTGATTCTTCATTCAAAACCTGATTTTTGCTATTGAGCTCTATTGAATAATGAATGTTTTGAATTTTCTCCAAAAGTAAAGTAGTTGCAAACTCATGCTTTTAGAGACTTGTTTGGGCTCATGAGAGGAGTAGAAAAACATCAAAAATTTCAGTCCTGCATGATTCTACCAAGAAATGTGTGTTCATTGAAACCGCTGGTTTTTGATAGTTTGGGCCCTATTGAATAATGAATGTTTTGAATTTTCTCCAAAAGTAAAGTAGTTGCAAACTCATCCTTTTAGAAACTTGTTTGGGCTGTTGAGAGGAGTAAAAAACCATCAAAAATTTCAATCCTGCATTATTCTACCAAGAAATGTGATTCTTCATTCAAAACGCTGGTTTTTGCTATTGGGCTCTATTGAATAATGAATGTTTTGAATTTTCTCCAAAAGTAAAGTAGTTGCAAACTCATGCTTTTAGAGACTTGTTTGGGCTCATGAGAGGAGTAGAAAAACATCAAAAATTTCAGTCCTGCATGATTCTACCAAGAAATGTGTGTTCATTGAAACCGCTGGTTTTTGATAGTTTGGGCCCTATTGAATAATGAATGTTTTGAATTTTCTCCAAAAGTAAAGTAGTTGCAAACCCATCCTTTTAGAAACTTGTTTGGGCTGTTGAGAGGAGTAAAAAACCATCAAAAATTTCAATCCTGCATGATTCTACCAATAAATGTGATTCTTCATTCAAAACGCTGGTTTTTGCTATTGGGCTCTATTGAATAATGAATGTTTTGAATTTTCTCCAAAAGTAAAGTAGTTGCAAACTCATGCTTTTAGAGACTTGTTTGGGCTCATGAGAGGAGTAGAAAAACATCAAAAATTTCAGTCCTGCATGATTCTACCAAGAAATGTGTGTTCATTGAAACCGCTGGTTTTTGATATTTTGGGCCCTATTGAATAATGAATGTTTTGAATTTTCTCCAAAAGTAAAGTAGTTGCAAATTCATCCTTTTAGAAACTTGTTTGGGCTGTTGAGAGGAGTAAAAAACTATCAAAAATTTCAATCCTGCATGATTCTACCAAGAAATGTGATTCTTCATTCAAAACGCTGGTTTTTGCTATTGGGCTCTATTGAATAATGAATGTTTTGAATTTTCTCCAAAAGTAAAGTAGTTGCAAACTCATGCTTTTAGAGACTTGTTTGGGCTCATGAGAGGAGTAGAAAAACATCAAAAATTTCAGTCCTGCATGATTCTACCAAGAAATGTGTGTTCATTGAAACCGCTGGTTTTTGATATTTTGGGCCCTATTGAATAATGAATGTTTTGAATTTTCTCCAAAAGTAAAGTAGTTGCAAACTCATCCTTTTAGAAACTTGTTTGGGCTGTTGAGAGGAGTAAAAAACCATCAAAAATTTCAATCCTGCATGATTCTACCAAGAAATGTGATTCTTCATTCAAAACCTGATTTTTGCTATTGAGCTCTATTGAATAATGAATGTTTTGAATTTTCTCCAAAAGTAAAGTAGTTGCAAACTCATGCTTTTAGAGACTTGTTTGGGCTCATGAGAGGAGTAGAAAAACATCAAAAATTTCAGTCCTGCATGATTCTACCAAGAAATGTGTGTTCATTGAAACCGATGGTTTTTGATAGTTTGGGCCCTATTGAATAATGAATGTTTTGAATTTTCTCCAAAAGTAAAGTAGTTGCAAACTCATCCTTTTAGAAACTTGTTTGGGCTGTTGAGAGGAGTAAAAAACCATCAAAAATTTCAATCCTGCATTATTCTACCAAGAAATGTGATTCTTCATTCAAAACGCTGGTTTTTGCTATTGGGCTCTATTGAATAATGAATGTTTTGAATTTTCTCCAAAAGTAAAGTAGTTGCAAACTCATGCTTTTAGAGAC
Source organism: Dendrobates tinctorius (assembly GCF_039654945.1). Classification (NCBI taxonomy): domain Eukaryota; kingdom Metazoa; phylum Chordata; class Amphibia; order Anura; family Dendrobatidae; genus Dendrobates; species Dendrobates tinctorius. The sequence continues at coordinate 1,816,737 of NW_027362076.1, forward strand.
TTGTTTGGGCTCATGAGAGGAGTAGAAAAACATCAAAAATTTCAGTCCTGCATGATTCTACCAAGAAATGTGTGTTCATTGAAACCGCTGGTTTTTGATAGTTTGGGCCCTATTGAATAATGAATGTTTTGAATTTTCTCCAAAAGTAAAGTAGTTGCAAACCCATCCTTTTAGAAACTTGTTTGGGCTGTTGAGAGGAGTAAAAAACCATCAAAAATTTCAATCCTGCATGATTCTACCAATAAATGTGATTCTTCATTCAAAACGCTGGTTTTTGCTATTGGGCTCTATTGAATAATGAATGTTTTGAATTTTCTCCAAAAGTAAAGTAGTTGCAAACTCATGCTTTTAGAGACTTGTTTGGGCTCATGAGAGGAGTAGAAAAACATCAAAAATTTCAGTCCTGCATGATTCTACCAAGAAATGTGTGTTCATTGAAACCGCTGGTTTTTGATAGTTTGGGCCCTATTGAATAATGAATGTTTTGAATTTTCTCCAAAAGTAAAGTAGTTGCAAACTCATCCTTTTAGAAACTTGTTTGGGCTGTTGAGAGGAGTAAAAAACTATCAAAAATTTCAATCCTGCATGATTCTACCAAGAAATGTGATTCTTCATTCAAAACGCTGGTTTTTGCTATTGGGCTCTATTGAATAATGAATGTTTTGAATTTTCTCCAAAAGTAAAGTAGTTGCAAACTCATGCTTTTAGAGACTTGTTTGGGCTCATGAGAGGAGTAGAAAAACATCAAAAATTTCAGTCCTGCATGATTCTACCAAGAAATGTGTGTTCATTGAAACCGCTGGTTTTTGATAGTTTGGGCCTTATTGAATAATGAATGTTTTGAATTTTCTCCAAAAGTAAAGTAGTTGCAAACTCATCCTTTTAGAAACTTGTTTGGGCTGTTGAGAGGAGTAAAAAACCATCAAAAATTTCACTCATGCATGATTCTACCAAGAAATGTGATTCTTCATTCAAAACGCTGGTTTTTGCTATTGGGCTCTATTGAATAATGAATGTTTTGAATTTTCTCCAAAAGTAAAGTAGTTGCAAACTCATCCTTTTAGAGACTTGTTTGGGCTCATGAGAGGAGTAGAAAAACATCAAACATTTCAGTCCTGCACGATTCTACCAAGAAATGTGTGTTCATTCAAACCGCTGGTTTTTGATATTTTGGGCCCTATTGAATAATGAATGTTTTGAATTTTCTCCAAAAGTAAAGTAGTTGCAAACTCATGCCTTTAGAGACTTGTTTGGGCTCATGAGAGGAGTAGAAAAACATCAAAAATTTCAGTCCTGCATGATTCTACCAAAAAATGTGTGTTCATTGAAACCGCTGGTTTTTGATAGTTTGGGCCCTATTGAATAATGAATGTTTTGAATTTTCTCCAAAAGTAAAGTAGTTGCAAACTCATCCTTTTAGAAACTTGTTTGGGCTGTTGAGAGGAGTAAAAAACCATCAAAAATTTCAATCCTGCATGATTCTACCAAGAAATGTGATTCTTCATTCAAAACGCTGGTTTTTGCTATTGGGCTCTATTGAATAATGAATGTTTTGAATTTTCTCCAAAAGTAAAGTAGTTGCAAACTCATCCTTTTAGAAACTTGTTTGGGCTGTTGAGAGGAGTAAAAAACCATCAAAAATTTCAATCCTGCATGATTCTACCAAGAAATGTGATTCTTCATTCAAAACGCTGGTTTTTGCTATTGGGCTCTATTGAATAATGAATGTTTTGAATTTTCTCCAAAAGTAAAGTAGTTGCAAACTCATCCTTTTAGAGACTTGTTTGGGCTCATGAGAGGAGTAGAAAAACATCAAACATTTCAGTCCTGCACGATTCTACCAAGAAATGTGTGTTCATTCAAACCGCTGGTTTTTGATATTTTGGGCCCTATTGAATAATGAATGTTTTGAATTTTCTCCAAAAGTAAAGTAGTTGCAAACTCATCCTTTTAGATTCTTGTTTGGGCTGTTGAGAGGAGTAAAAAACCATCAAAAAATTCAATCCTGCATGATTCTACCAAGAAATGTGATTCTCCATTCAAAACCTGATTTTTGCTATTGGGCTCTATTGAATAATGAATGTTTTGAATTTTCTAAAAAGTAAAGTAGTTGCAAACTCATGCTTTTAGAGACTTGTTTGGGCTAATGAGAGGAGTAGAAAAACATCAAAAATGTCAGTCCTGCATGATTCTACCAAGAAATGTGTGTTCATTGAAACCGCTGGTTTTTGATAGTTTGGGCCCTATTGAATAATGAATGTTTTGAATTTTCTCCAAAAGTAAAGTAGTTGCAAGCTCATCCTTTTAGAAACTTGTTTGGGCTGTTGAGAGGAGTAAAAAACCAACAAAAATTTCAATCCTGCATGATTCTACCAAGAAATGTGATTCTTCATTCAAAACGCTGGTTTTTGCTATTGGGCTCTTTTGAATAATGAATGTTTTGAATTTTCTCCAAAAGTAAAGTAGTTGCAAACTCATGCTTTTAGAGACTTGTTTGGGCTCATGAGAGGAGTAGAAAAACATCAAAAATTTCAGTCCTGCATGATTCTACCAAAAAATGTGTGTTCATTGAAACCGCTGGTTTTTGATAGTTTGGGCCCTATTGAATAATGAATGTTTTGAATTTTCTCCAAAAGTAAAGTAGTTGCAAACTCATCCTTTTAGAAACTTGTTTGGGCTGTTGAGAGGAGTAAAAAACCATCAAAAATTTCAATCCTGCATGATTCTACCAAGAAATGTGATTCTTCATTCAAAACGCTGGTTTTTGCTATTGGGCTCTATTGAATAATGAATGTTTTGAATTTTCTCCAAAAGTAAAGTAGTTGCAAACTCATCCTTTTAGAAACTTGTTTGGGCTGTTGAGAGGAGTAAAAAACCATCAAAAATTTCAATCCTGCATGATTCTACCAAGAAATGTGATTCTTCATTCAAAACGCTGGTTTTTGCTATTGGGCTCTATTGAATAATGAATGTTTTGAATTTTCTCCAAAAGTAAAGTAGTTGCAAACTCATCCTTTTAGAGACTTGTTTGGGCTCATGAGAGGAGTAGAAAAACATCAAACATTTCAGTCCTGCACGATTCTACCAAGAAATGTGTGTTCATTCAAACCGCTGGTTTTTGATATTTTGGGCCCTATTGAATAATGAATGTTTTGAATTTTCTCCAAAAGTAAAGTAGTTGCAAACTCATCCTTTTAGAATCTTGTTTTGGCTGTTGAGAGGAGTAAAAAACCATCAAAAAATTCAATCCTGCATGATTCTACCAAGAAATGTGATTCTCCATTCAAAACCTGATTTTTGCTATTGGGCTCTATTGAATAATGAATGTTTTGAATTTTCTAAAAAGTAAAGTAGTTGCAAACTCATGCTTTTAGAGACTTGTTTGGGCTAATGAGAGGAGTAGAAAAACATCAAAAATGTCAGTCCTGCATGATTCTACCAAGAAATGTGTGTTCATTGAAACCGCTGGTTTTTGATAGTTTGGGCCCTATTAAATAATGAATGTTTTGAATTTTCTCCAAAAGTAAAGTGGTTGCAAGCTCATCCTTTTAGAAACTTGTTTGGGCTGTTGAGAGGAGTAAAAAACCAACAAAAATTTCAATCCTGCATGATTCTACCAAGAAATGTGATTCTTCATTCAAAACGCTGGTTTTTGCTATTGGGCTCTATTGAATAATGAATGTTTTGAATTTTCTCCAAAAGTAAAGTAGTTGCAAACTCATGCTTTTAGAGACTTGTTTGGGCTCATGAGAGGAGTAGAAAAACATCAAAAATTTCAGTCCTGCACGATTCTACCAAGAAATGTGTGTTCATTCAATCCGCTGGTTTTTGATATTTTGGGCCCTATTGAATAATCAATGTTTTGAATTTTCTCCAAAAGTAAAGTAGTTGCAAACTCATCCTTTTAGAAACTTGTTTGGGCTGTTGAGAGGAGTAAAATCCCATCAAAAATTTCAATACTGCATGATTCTACCAAGAAATGTGATTCTTCATTCAAAACGCTGGTTTTTGCTATTGGGCTCTATTGAATAATGAATGTTTTGAATTTTCTCCAAAAGTAAAGTAGTTGCAAACTCATGCTTTTAGAGACTTGTTTGGGCTCATGAGAGGAGTAGAAAAACATCAAAAATTTCAGTCCTGCATGATTCTACCAAGAAATATGTGTTCATTGAAACCGCTGGTTTTTGATAGTTTGGGCCCTATTGAATAATGAATGTTTTGAATTTTCTCCAAAAGTAAAGTAGTTGCAAACTCATCCTTTTAGAAACTTGTTTGCGCTGTTGAGAGGAGTAAAAAACTATCAAAAATTTCAATCCTGCATGATTCTACCAAGAAATGTGATTCTTCATTCAAAACGCTGGTTTTTGCTATTGGGCTCTATAGAATAATGAATGTTTTGAATTTTCTCCAAAAGTAAAGTAGTTGCAAACTCATGCTTTTAGAGACTTGTTTGGGCTCATGAGAGGAGTAGAAAAACATCAAAAATTTCAGTCCTGCATGATTCTACCAAGAAATGTGTGTTCATTGAAACCGCTGGTTTTTGATAGTTTGGGCCTTATTGAATAATGAATGTTTTGAATTTTCTCCAAAAGTAAAGTAGTTGCAAACTCATCCTTTTAGAAACTTGTTTGGGCTGTTGAGAGGAGTAAAAAACCATCAAAAATTTCACTCCTGCATGATTCTACCAAGAAATATGATTCTTCATTCAAAACGCTGGTTTTTGCTATTGGGCTCTATTGAATAATGAATGTTTTGAATTTTCTCCAAAAGTAAAGTAGTTGCAAACTCATGCTTTTAGAGACTTGTTTGGGCTCATGAGAGGAGTAGAAAAACATCAAAAATTTCAGTCCTGCATGATTCTACCAAGAAATGTGTGTTCATTCAAACCGATGGTTTTTGATAGTTTGGGCCCTATTGAATAATGAATGTTTTGAATTTTCTCCAAAAGTAAAGTAGTTGCAAACTCATCCTTTTAGAAACTTGTTTGGGCTGTTGAGAGGAGTAAAAAACCATCAAAAATTTCAATCCTGCATGATTCTACCAAGAAATGTGATTCTTCATTCAAAACGCTGGTTTTTGCTATTGGGCTCTATTGAATAATGAATGTTTTGAATTTTCTCCAAAAGTAAAGTAGTTGCAAACTCATCCTTTTAGAAACTTGTTTGGGCTGTTGAGAGGAGTAAAAAACCATCAAAAATTTCAATCCTGCATGATTCTACCAAGAAATGTGATTCTTCATTCAAAACGCTGGTTTTTGCTATTGGGCTCTATTGAATAATGAATGTTTTGAATTTTCTCCAAAAGTAAAGTAGTTGCAAACTCATCCTTTTAGAGACTTGTTTGGGCTCATGAGAGGAGTAGAAAAACATCAAACATTTCAGTCCTGCACGATTCTACCAAGAAATGTGTGTTCATTCAAACCGCTGGTTTTTGATATTTTGGGCCCTATTGAATAATGAATGTTTTGAATTTTCTCCAAAAGTAAAGTAGTTGCAAACTCATCCTTTTAGAATCTTGTTTGGGCTGTTGAGAGGAGTAAAAAACCATCAAAAAATTCAATCCTGCATGATTCTACCAAGAAATGTGATTCTTCATTCAAAACGCTGGTTTTTGCTATTGGGCTCTATAGAATAATGAATGTTTTGAATTTTCTCCAAAAGTAAAGTAGTTGCAAACTCATGCTTTTAGAGACTTGTTTGGGCTCATGAGAGAAGTAGAAAAACATCAAAAATTTCAGTCATGCATGATTCTACCAAGAAATGTGTGTTCATTGAAACCGCTGGTTTTTGATAGTTTGGGCCCTATTGATTATTCATTAGAATGTTTTGAATTTTCTCCAAAAGTAAAGTAGTTGCAAACTCATCCTTTTAGAAACTTGTTTGGGCTGTTGAGACGAGTAAAAAACTATCAAAAATTTCAATCCTGCATGATTCTACCAAGAAATGTGATTCTTCATTCAAAACGCTGGTTTTTGCTATTGGGCTCTATTGAATAATGAATGTTTTGAATTTTCTCCAAAAGTAAAGTAGTTGCAAACTCATGCTTTTAGAGACTTGTTTGGGCTCATGAGAGGAGTAGAAAAACATCAAAAATTTCAGTCCTGCATGATTCTACCAAAAAATGTGTGTTCATTGAAACCGCTGGTTTTTGATAGTTTGGGCCCTATTGAATAATGAATGTTTTGAATTTTCTCCAAAAGTAAAGTAGTTGCAAACTCATCCTTTTAGAAACTTGTTTGGGCTGTTGAGAGGAGTAAAAAACCATCAAAAATTTCAATCCTGCATGATTCTACCAAGAAATGTGATTCTTCATTCAAAACGCTGGTTTTTGCTATTGGGCTCTATTGAATAATGAATGTTTTGAATTTTCTCCAAAAGTAAAGTAGTTGCAAACTCATCCTTTTAGAGACTTGTTTGGGCTCATGAGAGGAGTAGAAAAACATCAAACATTTCAGTCCTGCACGATTCTACCAAGAAATGTGTGTTCATTCAAACCGCTGGTTTTTGATATTTTGGGCCCTATTGAATAATGAATGTTTTGAATTTTCTCCAAAAGTAAAGTAGTTGCAAACTCATCCTTTTAGAAACTTGTTTGGGCTGTTGAGAGGAGTAAAAAACCATCAAAAATTTCAATCCTGCATGATTCTACCAAGAAATGTGATTCTTCATTCAAAACCTGATTTTTGCTATTGAGCTCTATTGAATAATGAATGTTTTGAATTTTCTCCAAAAGTAAAGTAGTTGCAAACTCATGCTTTTAGAGACTTGTTTGGGCTCATGAGAGGAGTAGAAAAACATCAAAAATTTCAGTCCTGCATGATTCTACCAAGAAATGTGTGTTCATTGAAACCGCTGGTTTTTGATAGTTTGGGCCCTATTGAATAATGAATGTTTTGAATTTTCTCCAAAAGTAAAGTAGTTGCAAACTCATCCTTTTAGAAACTTGTTTGGGCTGTTGAGAGGAGTAAAAAACCAACAAAAATTTCAATCCTGCATGATTCTACCAAGAAATGTGATTCTTCATTCAAAACGCTGGTTTTTTGCTATTGGGCTCTATTGAATAATGAATGTTTTGAATTTTCTCCAAAAGTAAAGTAGTTGCAAACTCATGCTTTTAGAGACTTGTTTGGGCTCATGAGAGGAGTAGAAAAACATCAAAAATTTCAGTCCTGCATGATTCTACCAAGAAATGTGTGTTCATTGAAACCGCTGGTTTTTGATAGTTTGGGCCCTATTGAATAATGAATGTTTTGAATTTTCTCCAAAAGTAAAGTAGTTGCATACTCATCCTTTTAGAAACTTGTTTGGGCTGTTGAGAGGAGTAAAAAACCATCAAAAATTTCAATCCTGCATGATTCTACCAATAAATGTGATTCTTCATTCAAAACGCTGGTTTTTGCTATTGGGCTCTATTGAATAATGAATGTTTTGAATTTTCTCCAAAAGTAAAGTAGTTGCAAACTCATGCTTTTAGAGACTTGTTTGGGCTCATGAGAGGAGTAGAAAAACATCAAAAATTTCAGTCCTGCATGATTCTACCAAGAAATGTGTGTTCATTGAAACCGCTGGTTTTTGATAGTTTGGGCCCTATTGAATAATGAATGTTTTGAATTTTCTCCAAAAGTAAAGTAGCTGCAAACTCATCCTTTTAGAAACTTGTTTGGGCTGTTGAGAGGAGTAAAAAACCATCAAAAATTTCAATCCTGCATTATTCTACCAAGAAATGTGATTCTTCATTCAAAACGCTGGTTTTTGCTATTGGGCTCTATTGAATAATGAATGTTTTGAATTTTCTCCAAAAGTAAAGTAGTTGCAAACTCATGCTTTTAGAGACTTGTTTGGGCTCATGAGAGGAGTAGAAAAACATCAAAAATTTCAGTCCTGCATGATTCTACCAAGAAATGTGTGTTCATTGAAACCGCTGGTTTTTGATAGTTTGGGCCCTATTGAATAATGAATGTTTTGAATTTTCTCCAAAAGTAAAGTAGTTGCAAACCCATCCTTTTAGAAACTTGTTTGGGCTGTTGAGAGGAGTAAAAAACCATCAAAAATTTCAATCCTGCATGATTCTACCAATAAATGTGATTCTTCATTCAAAACGCTGGTTTTTGCTATTGGGCTCTATTGAATAATGAATGTTTTGAATTTTCTCCAAAAGTAAAGTAGTTGCAAACTCATGCTTTTAGAGACTTGTTTGGGCTCATGAGAGGAGTAGAAAAACATCAAAAATTTCAGTCCTGCATGATTCTACCAAGAAATGTGTGTTCATTGAAACCACTGGTTTTTGATAGTTTGGGCCCTATTGAATAATGAATGTTTTGAATTTTCTCCAAAAGTAAAGTAGTTGCAAACTCATCCTTTTAGAAACTTGTTTGGGCTGTTGAGAGGAGTAAAAAACTATCAAAAATTTCAATCCTGCATGATTCTACCAAGAAATGTGAGTCTTCATTCAAAACGCTGGTTTTTGCTATTGGGCTCTATAGAATAATGAATGTTTTCAATTTTCTCCAAAAGTAAAGTAGTTGCAAACTCATGCTTTTAGAGACTTGTTTGGGCTCATGAGAGGAGTAGAAAAACATCAAAAATTTCAGTCCTGCATGATTCTACCAAGAAATGTGTGTTCATTGAAACCGCTGGTTTTTGATAGTTTGGGCCTTATTGAATAATGAATGTTTTGAATTTTCTCCAAAAGTAAAGTAGTTGCAAACTCATCCTTTTAGAAACTTGTTTGGGCTGTTGAGAGGAGTAAAAAACCATCAAAAATTTCACTCCTGCATGATTCTACCAAGAAATGTGATTCTTCATTCAAAACGCTGGTTTTTGCTATTGGGCTCTATTGAATAATGAATGTTTTGAATTTTCTCCAAAAGTAAAGTAGTTGCAAACTCATGCTTTTAGAGACTTGTTTGGGCTCATGAGAGGAGTAGAAAAACATCAAAAATTTCAGTCCTGCATGATTCTACCAAGAAATGTGTGTTCATTGAAACCGCTGGTTTTTGATAGTTTGGGCCCTATTGAATAATGAATGTTTTGAATTTTCTCCAAAAGTAAAGTAGTTGCAAACTCATCCTTTTAGAAACTTGTTTGGGCTGTTGAGAGGAGTAAAAAACCATCAAAAATTTCAATCCTGCATGATTCTACCAAGAAATGTGATTCTTCATTCAAAACGCTGGTTTTTGCTATTGGGCTCTATTGAATAATGAATGTTTTGAATTTTCTCCAAAAGTAAAGTAGTTGCAAACTCATCCTTTTAGAAACTTGTTTGGGCTGTTGAGAGGAGTAAAAAACCATCAAAAATTTCAATCCTGCATGATTCTACCAAGAAATGTGATTCTTCATTCAAAACGCTGGTTTTTGCTAATGGGCTCTATTGAATAATGAATGTTTTGAATTTTCTCCAAAAGTAAAGTAGTTGCAAACTCATCCTTTTAGAGACTTGTTTGGGCTCATGAGAGGAGTAGAAAAACATCAAACATTTCAGTCCTGCACGATTCTACCAAGAAATGTGTGTTCATTCAAACCGCTGGTTTTTGATATTTTGGGCCCTATTGAATAATGAATGTTTTGAATTTTCTCCAAAAGTAAAGTAGTTGCAAACTCATGCTTTTAGAGACTTGTTTGGGCTCATGAGAGGAGTAGAAAAACATCAAAAATTTCAGTCCTGCATGATTCTACCAAAAAATGTGTGTTCATTGAAACCGCTGGTTTTTGATAGTTTGGGCCCTATTGAATAATGAATGTTTTGAATTTTCTCCAAAAGTAAAGTAGTTGCAAACTCATCCTTTTAGAAACTTGTTTGGGCTGTTGAGAGGAGTAAAAAACCATCAAAAATTTCAATCCTGCATGATTCTACCAAGAAATGTGATTCTTCATTCAAAACGCTGGTTTTTGCTATTGGGCTCTATTGAATAATGAATGTTTTGAATTTTCTCCAAAAGTAAAGTAGTTGCAAACTCATCCTTTTAGAAACTTGTTTGGGCTGTTGAGAGGAGTAAAAAACCATCAAAAATTTCAATCCTGCATGATTCTACCAAGAAATGTGATTCTTCATTCAAAACGCTGGTTTTTGCTATTGGGCTCTATTGAATAATGAATGTTTTGAATTTTCTCCAAAAGTAAAGTAGTTGCAAACTCATCCTTTTAGAGACTTGTTTGGGCTCATGAGAGGAGTAGAAAAACATCAAACATTTCAGTCCTGCACGATTCTACCAAGAAATGTGTGTTCATTCAAACCGCTGGTTTTTGATATTTTGGGCCCTATTGAATAATGAATGTTTTGAATTTTCTCCAAAAGTAAAGTAGTTGCAAACTCATGCTTTTAGAGACTTGTTTGGGCTCATGAGAGGAGTAGAAAAACATCAAAAATTTCAGTCCTGCATGATTCTACCAAAAAATGTGTGTTCATTGAAACCGCTGGTTTTTGATAGTTTGGGCCCTATTGAATAATGAATGTTTTGAATTTTCTCCAAAAGTAAAGTAGTTGCAAACTCATCCTTTTAGAAACTTGTTTGGGCTGTTGAGAGGAGTAAAAAACCATCAAAAATTTCAATCCTGCATGATTCTACCAAGAAATGTGATTCTTCATTCAAAACGCTGGTTTTTGCTATTGGGCTCTATTGAATAATGAATGTTTTGAATTTTCTCCAAAAGTAAAGTAGTTGCAAACTCATGCTTTTAGAGACTTGTTTGGGCTCATGAGAGGAGTAGAAAAACATCAAAAATTTCAGTCCTGCATGATTCTACCAAAAAATGTGTGTTCATTGAAACCGCTGGTTTTTGATAGTTTGGGCCCTATTGAATAATGAATGTTTTGAATTTTCTCCAAAAGTAAAGTAGTTGCAAACTCATCCTTTTAGAAACTTGTTTGGGCTGTTGAGAGGAGTAAAAAACCATCAAAAATTTCAATCCTGCATGATTCTACCAAGAAATGTGATTCTTCATTCAAAACGCTGGTTTTTGCTATTGGGCTCTATTGAATAATGAATGTTTTGAATTTTCTCCAAAAGTAAAGTAGTTGCAAACTCATCCTTTTAGAGACTTGTTTGGGCTCATGAGAGGAGTAGAAAAACATCAAACATTTCAGTCCTACACGATTCTACCAAGAAATGTGTGTTCATTCAAACCGCTGGTTTTTGATATTTTGGGCCCTATTGAATAATGAATGTTTTGAATTTTCTCCAAAAGTAAAGTAGTTGCAAACTCATCCTTTTAGAAACTTGTTTGGGCTGTTGAGAGGAGTAAAAAACCATCAAAAATTTCAATCCTGCATGATTCTACCAAGAAATGTGATTCTTCATTCAAAACCTGATTTTTGCTATTGAGCTCTATTGAATAATGAATGTTTTGAATTTTCTCCAAAAGTAAAGTAGTTGCAAACTCATGCTTTTAGAGACTTGTTTGGGCTCATGAGAGGAGTAGAAAAACATCAAAAATTTCAGTCCTGCATGATTCTACCAAGAAATGTGTGTTCATTGAAACCGCTGGTTTTTGATAGTTTGGGCCCTATTGAATAATGAATGTTTTGAATTTTCTCCAAAAGTAAAGTAGTTGCAAACTCATCCTTTTAGAAACTTGTTTGGGCTGTTGAGAGGAGTAAAAAACCATCAAAAATTTCAATCCTGCATTATTCTACCAAGAAATGTGATTCTTCATTCAAAACGCTGGTTTTTGCTATTGGGCTCTATTGAATAATGAATGTTTTGAATTTTCTCCAAAAGTAAAGTAGTTGCAAACTCATGCTTTTAGAGACTTGTTTGGGCTCATGAGAGGAGTAGAAAAACATCAAAAATTTCAGTCCTGCATGATTCTACCAAGAAATGTGTGTTCATTGAAACCGCTGGTTTTTGATAGTTTGGGCCCTATTGAATAATGAATGTTTTGAATTTTCTCCAAAAGTAAAGTAGTTGCAAACCCATCCTTTTAGAAACTTGTTTGGGCTGTTGAGAGGAGTAAAAAACCATCAAAAATTTCAATCCTGCATGATTCTACCAATAAATGTGATTCTTCATTCAAAACGCTGGTTTTTGCTATTGGGCTCTATTGAATAATGAATGTTTTGAATTTTCTCCAAAAGTAAAGTAGTTGCAAACTCATGCTTTTAGAGACTTGTTTGGGCTCATGAGAGGAGTAGAAAAACATCAAAAATTTCAGTCCTGCATGATTCTACCAAGAAATGTGTGTTCATTGAAACCGCTGGTTTTTGATAGTTTGGGCCCTATTGAATAATGAATGTTTTGAATTTTCTCCAAAAGTAAAGTAGTTGCAAATTCATCCTTTTAGAAACTTGTTTGGGCTGTTGAGAGGAGTAAAAAACTATCAAAAATTTCAATCCTGCATGATTCTACCAAGAAATGTGATTCTTCATTCAAAACGCTGGTTTTTGCTATTGGGCTCTATTGAATAATGAATGTTTTGAATTTTCTCCAAAAGTAAAGTAGTTGCAAACTCATGCTTTTAGAGACTTGTTTGGGCTCATGAGAGGAGTAGAAAAACATCAAAAATTTCAGTCCTGCATGATTCTACCAAGAAATGTGTGTTCATTGAAACCGCTGGTTTTTGATATTTTGGGCCCTATTGAATAATGAATGTTTTGAATTTTCTCCAAAAGTAAAGTAGTTGCAAACTCATCCTTTTAGAAACTTGTTTGGGCTGTTGAGAGGAGTAAAAAACCATCAAAAATTTCAATCCTGCATGATTCTACCAAGAAATGTGATTCTTCATTCAAAACCTGATTTTTGCTATTGAGCTCTATTGAATAATGAATGTTTTGAATTTTCTCCAAAAGTAAAGTAGTTGCAAACTCATGCTTTTAGAGACTTGTTTGGGCTCATGAGAGGAGTAGAAAAACATCAAAAATTTCAGTCCTGCATGATTCTACCAAGAAATGTGTGTTCATTGAAACCGCTGGTTTTTGATAGTTTGGGCCCTATTGAATAATGAATGTTTTGAATTTTCTCCAAAAGTAAAGTAGTTGCAAACTCATCCTTTTAGAAACTTGTTTGGGCTGTTGAGAGGAGTAAAAAACCATCAAAAATTTCAATCCTGCATGATTCTACCAAGAAATGTGATTCTTCATTCAAAACGCTGGTTTTTGCTATTGGGCTCTATTGAATAATGAATGTTTTGAATTTTCTCCAAAAGTAAAGTAGTTGCAAACTCATGCTTTTAGAGACTTGTTTGGGCTCATGAGAGGAGTAGAAAAACATCAAAAATTTCAGTCCTGCATGATTCTACCAAAAAATGTGTGTTCATTGAAACCGCTGGTTTTTGATAGTTTGGGCCCTATTGAATAATGAATGTTTTGAATTTTCTCCAAAAGTAAAGTAGTTGCAAACTCATCCTTTTAGAAACTTGTTTGGGCTGTTGAGAGGAGTAAAAAACCATCAAAAATTTCAATCCTGCATGATTCTACCAAGAAATGTGATTCTTCATTCAAAACGCTGGTTTTTGCTATTGGGCTCTATTGAATAATGAATGTTTTGAATTTTCTCCAAAAGTAAAGTAGTTGCAAACTCATCCTTTTAGAGACTTGTTTGGGCTCATGAGAGGAGTAGAAAAACATCAAACATTTCAGTCCTACACGATTCTACCAAGAAATGTGTGTTCATTCAAACCGCTGGTTTTTGATATTTTGGGCCCTATTGAATAATGAATGTTTTGAATTTTCTCCAAAAGTAAAGTAGTTGCAAACTCATCCTTTTAGAAACTTGTTTGGGCTGTTGAGAGGAGTAAAAAACCATCAAAAATTTCAATCCTGCATGATTCTACCAAGAAATGTGATTCTTCATTCAAAACCTGATTTTTGCTATTGAGCTCTATTGAATAATGAATGTTTTGAATTTTCTCCAAAAGTAAAGTAGTTGCAAACTCATGCTTTTAGAGACTTGTTTGGGCTCATGAGAGGAGTAGAAAAACATCAAAAATTTCAGTCCTGCATGATTCTACCAAGAAATGTGTGTTCATTGAAACCGCTGGTTTTTGATAGTTTGGGCCCTATTGAATAATGAATGTTTTGAATTTTCTCCAAAAGTAAAGTAGTTGCAAACTCATCCTTTTAGAAACTTGTTTGGGCTGTTGAGAGGAGTAAAAAACCATCAAAAATTTCAATCCTGCATTATTCTACCAAGAAATGTGATTCTTCATTCAAAACGCTGGTTTTTGCTATTGGGCTCTATTGAATAATGAATGTTTTGAATTTTCTCCAAAAGTAAAGTAGTTGCAAACTCATGCTTTTAGAGACTTGTTTGGGCTCATGAGAGGAGTAGAAAAACATCAAAAATTTCAGTCCTGCATGATTCTACCAAGAAATGTGTGTTCATTGAAACCGCTGGTTTTTGATAGTTTGGGCCCTATTGAATAATGAATGTTTTGAATTTTCTCCAAAAGTAAAGTAGTTGCAAACCCATCCTTTTAGAAACTTGTTTGGGCTGTTGAGAGGAGTAAAAAACCATCAAAAATTTCAATCCTGCATGATTCTACCAATAAATGTGATTCTTCATTCAAAACGCTGGTTTTTGCTATTGGGCTCTATTGAATAATGAATGTTTTGAATTTTCTCCAAAAGTAAAGTAGTTGCAAACTCATGCTTTTAGAGACTTGTTTGGGCTCATGAGAGGAGTAGAAAAACATCAAAAATTTCAGTCCTGCATGATTCTACCAAGAAATGTGTGTTCATTGAAACCGCTGGTTTTTGATAGTTTGGGCCCTATTGAATAATGAATGTTTTGAATTTTCTCCAAAAGTAAAGTAGTTGCAAATTCATCCTTTTAGAAACTTGTTTGGGCTGTTGAGAGGAGTAAAAAACTATCAAAAATTTCAATCCTGCATGATTCTACCAAGAAATGTGATTCTTCATTCAAAACGCTGGTTTTTGCTATTGGGCTCTATTGAATAATGAATGTTTTGAATTTTCTCCAAAAGTAAAGTAGTTGCAAACTCATGCTTTTAGAGACTTGTTTGGGCTCATGAGAGGAGTAGAAAAACATCAAAAATTTCAGTCCTGCATGATTCTACCAAGAAATGTGTGTTCATTGAAACCGCTGGTTTTTGATATTTTGGGCCCTATTGAATAATGAATGTTTTGAATTTTCTCCAAAAGTAAAGTAGTTGCAAACTCATCCTTTTAGAAACTTGTTTGGGCTGTTGAGAGGAGTAAAAAACCATCAAAAATTTCAATCCTGCATGATTCTACCAAGAAATGTGATTCTTCATTCAAAACCTGATTTTTGCTATTGAGCTCTATTGAATAATGAATGTTTTGAATTTTCTCCAAAAGTAAAGTAGTTGCAAACTCATGCTTTTAGAGACTTGTTTGGGCTCATGAGAGGAGTAGAAAAACATCAAAAATTTCAGTCCTGCATGATTCTACCAAGAAATGTGTGTTCATTGAAACCGCTGGTTTTTGATAGTTTGGGCCCTATTGAATAATGAATGTTTTGAATTTTCTCCAAAAGTAAAGTAGTTGCAAACTCATCCTTTTAGAAACTTGTTTGGGCTGTTGAGAGGAGTAAAAAACCATCAAAAATTTCAATCCTGCATTATTCTACCAAGAAATGTGATTCTTCATTCAAAACGCTGGTTTTTGCTATTGGGCTCTATTGAATAATGAATGTTTTGAATTTTCTCCAAAAGTAAAGTAGTTGCAAACTCATGCTTTTAGAGACTTGTTTGGGCTCATGAGAGGAGTAGAAAAACATCAAAAATTTCAGTCCTGCATGATTCTACCAAGAAATGTGTGTTCATTGAAACCGCTGGTTTTTGATAGTTTGGGCCCTATTGAATAATGAATGTTTTGAATTTTCTCCAAAAGTAAAGTAGTTGCAAACCCATCCTTTTAGAAACTTGTTTGGGCTGTTGAGAGGAGTAAAAAACCATCAAAAATTTCAATCCTGCATGATTCTACCAATAAATGTGATTCTTCATTCAAAACGCTGGTTTTTGCTATTGGGCTCTATTGAATAATGAATGTTTTGAATTTTCTCCAAAAGTAAAGTAGTTGCAAACTCATGCTTTTAGAGACTTGTTTGGGCTCATGAGAGGAGTAGAAAAACATCAAAAATTTCAGTCCTGCATGATTCTACCAAGAAATGTGTGTTCATTGAAACCGCTGGTTTTTGATAGTTTGGGCCCTATTGAATAATGAATGTTTTGAATTTTCTCCAAAAGTAAAGTAGTTGCAAACTCATCCTTTTAGAAACTTGTTTGGGCTGTTGAGAGGAGTAAAAAACTATCAAAAATTTCAATCCTGCATGATTCTACCAAGAAATGTGATTCTTCATTCAAAACGCTGGTTTTTGCTATTGGGCTCTATTGAATAATGAATGTTTTGAATTTTCTCCAAAAGTAAAGTAGTTGCAAACTCATGCTTTTAGAGACTTGTTTGGGCTCATGAGAGGAGTAGAAAAACATCAAAAATTTCAGTCCTGCATGATTCTACCAAGAAATGTGTGTTCATTGAAACCGCTGGTTTTTGATAGTTTGGGCCTTATTGAATAATGAATGTTTTGAATTTTCTCCAAAAGTAAAGTAGTTGCAAACTCATCCTTTTAGAAACTTGTTTGGGCTGTTGAGAGGAGTAAAAAACCATCAAAAATTTCACTCCTGCATGATTCTACCAAGAAATGTGATTCTTCATTCAAAACGCTGGTTTTTGCTATTGGGCTCTATTGAATAATGAATGTTTTGAATTTTCTCCAAAAGTAAAGTAGTTGCAAACTCATCCTTTTAGAGACTTGTTTGGGCTCATGAGAGGAGTAGAAAAACATCAAACATTTCAGTCCTGCACGATTCTACCAAGAAATGTGTGTTCATTCAAACCGCTGGTTTTTGATATTTTGGGCCCTATTGAATAATGAATGTTTTGAATTTTCTCCAAAAGTAAAGTAGTTGCAAACTCATGCCTTTAGAGACTTGTTTGGGCTCATGAGAGGAGTAGAAAAACATCAAAAATTTCAGTCCTGCATGATTCTACCAAAAAATGTGTGTTCATTGAAACCGCTGGTTTTTGATAGTTTGGGCCCTATTGAATAATGAATGTTTTGAATTTTCTCCAAAAGTAAAGTAGTTGCAAACTCATCCTTTTAGAAACTTGTTTGGGCTGTTGAGAGGAGTAAAAAACCATCAAAAATTTCAATCCTGCATGATTCTACCAAGAAATGTGATTCTTCATTCAAAACGCTGGTTTTTGCTATTGGGCTCTATTGAATAATGAATGTTTTGAATTTTCTCCAAAAGTAAAGTAGTTGCAAACTCATCCTTTTAGAAACTTGTTTGGGCTGTTGAGAGGAGTAAAAAACCATCAAAAATTTCAATCCTGCATGATTCTACCAAGAAATGTGATTCTTCATTCAAAACGCTGGTTTTTGCTATTGGGCTCTATTGAATAATGAATGTTTTGAATTTTCTCCAAAAGTAAAGTAGTTGCAAACTCATCCTTTTAGAGACTTGTTTGGGCTCATGAGAGGAGTAGAAAAACATCAAAAATTTCAGTCCTGCATGATTCTACCAAGAAATATGTGTTCGTTGAAACCGCTGGTTTTTGATAGTTTGGGCCCTATTGAATAATGAATGTTTTGAATTTTCTCCAAAAGTAAAGTAGTTGCAAACTCATCCTTTTAGAAACTTGTTTGGGCTGTTGAGAGGAGTAAAAAACTATCAAAAATTTCAATCCTGCATGATTCTACCAAGAAATGTGATTCTTCATTCAAAACGCTGGTTTTTGCTATTGGGCTCTATAGAATAATGAATGTTTTGAATTTTCTCCAAAAGTAAAGTAGTTGCAAACTCATGCTTTTAGAGACTTGTTTGGGCTCATGAGAGGAGTAGAAAAACATCAAAAATTTCAGTCCTGCATGATTCTACCAAGAAATGTGTGTTCATTGAAACCGCTGGTTTTTGATAGTTTGGGCCTTATTGAATAATGAATGTTTTGAATTTTCTCCAAAAGTAAAGTAGTTGCAAACTCATCCTTTTAGAAACTTGTTTGGGCTGTTGAGAGGAGTAAAAAACCATCAAAAATTTCACTCCTGCATGATTCTACCAAGAAATATGATTCTTCATTCAAAACGCTGGTTTTTGCTATTGGGCTCTATTGAATAATGAATGTTTTGAATTTTCTCCAAAAGTAAAGTAGTTGCAAACTCATGCTTTTAGAGACTTGTTTGGGCTCATGAGAGGAGTAGAAAAACATCAAAAATTTCAGTCCTGCATGATTCTACCAAGAAATGTGTGTTCATTGAAACCGCTGGTTTTTGATAGTTTGGGCCCTATTGAATAATGAATGTTTTGAATTTTCTCCAAAAGTAAAGTAGTTGCAAACTCATCCTTTTAGAAACTTGTTTGGGCTGTTGAGAGGAGTAAAAAACCATCAAAAATTTCAATCCTGCATGATTCTACCAAGAAATGTGATTCTTCATTCAAAACGCTGGTTTTTGCTATTGGGCTCTATTGAATAATGAATGTTTTGAATTTTCTCCAAAAGTAAAGTAGTTGCAAACTCATCCTTTTAGAAACTTGTTTGGGCTGTTGAGAGGAGTAAAAAACCATCAAAAATTTCAATCCTGCATGATTCTACCAAGAAATGTGATTCTTCATTCAAAACGCTGGTTTTTGCTATTGGGCTCTATTGAATAATGAATGTTTTGAATTTTCTCCAAAAGTAAAGTAGTTGCAAACTCATCCTTTTAGAGACTTGTTTGGGCTCATGAGAGGAGTAGAAAAACATCAAACATTTCAGTCCTGCACGATTCTACCAAGAAATGTGTGTTCATTCAAACCGCTGGTTTTTGATATTTTGGGCCCTATTGAATAATGAATGTTTTGAATTTTCTCCAAAAGTAAAGTAGTTGCAAACTCATCCTTTTAGAATCTTGTTTGGGCTGTTGAGAGGAGTAAAAAACCATCAAAAAATTCAATCCTGCATGATTCTACCAAGAAATGTGATTCTTCATTCAAAACGCTGGTTTTTGCTATTGGGCTCTATAGAATAATGAATGTTTTGAATTTTCTCCAAAAGTAAAGTAGTTGCAAACTCATGCTTTTAGAGACTTGTTTGGGCTCATGAGAGAAGTAGAAAAACATCAAAAATTTCAGTCATGCATGATTCTACCAAGAAATGTGTGTTCATTGAAACCGCTGGTTTTTGATAGTTTGGACCCTATTGATTATTCATTAGAATGTTTTGAATTTTCTCCAAAAGTAAAGTAGTTGCAAACTCATCCTTTTAGAAACTTGTTTGGGCTGTTGAGAGGAGTAAAAAACTATCAAAAATTTCAATCCTGCATGATTCTACCAAGAAATGTGATTCTTCATTCAAAACGCTGGTTTTTGCTATTGGGCTCTATTGAATAATGAATGTTTTGAATTTTCTCCAAAAGTAAAGTAGTTGCAAACTCATGCTTTTAGAGACTTGTTTGGGCTCATGAGAGGAGTAGAAAAACATCAAAAATTTCAGTCCTGCATGATTCTACCAAAAAATGTGTGTTCATTGAAACCGCTGGTTTTTGATAGTTTGGGCCCTATTGAATAATGAATGTTTTGAATTTTCTCCAAAAGTAAAGTAGTTGCAAACTCATCCTTTTAGAAACTTGTTTGGGCTGTTGAGAGGAGTAAAAAACCATCAAAAATTTCAATCCTGCATGATTCTACCAAGAAATGTGATTCTTCATTCAAAACGCTGGTTTTTGCTATTGGGCTCTATTGAATAATGAATGTTTTGAATTTTCTCCAAAAGTAAAGTAGTTGCAAACTCATCCTTTTAGAGACTTGTTTGGGCTCATGAGAGGAGTAGAAAAACATCAAACATTTCAGTCCTGCACGATTCTACCAAGAAATGTGTGTTCATTCAAACCGCTGGTTTTTGATATTTTGGGCCCTATTGAATAATGAATGTTTTGAATTTTCTCCAAAAGTAAAGTAGTTGCAAACTCATCCTTTTAGAAACTTGTTTGGGCTGTTGAGAGGAGTAAAAAACCATCAAAAATTTCAATCCTGCATGATTCTACCAAGAAATGTGATTCTTCATTCAAAACCTGATTTTTGCTATTGAGCTCTATTGAATAATGAATGTTTTGAATTTTCTCCAAAAGTAAAGTAGTTGCAAACTCATGCTTTTAGAGACTTGTTTGGGCTCATGAGAGGAGTAGAAAAACATCAAAAATTTCAGTCCTGCATGATTCTACCAAGAAATGTGTGTTCATTGAAACCGCTGGTTTTTGATAGTTTGGGCCCTATTGAATAATGAATGTTTTGAATTTTCTCCAAAAGTAAAGTAGTTGCAAACTCATCCTTTTAGAAACTTGTTTGGGCTGTTGAGAGGAGTAAAAAACCAACAAAAATTTCAATCCTGCATGATTCTACCAAGAAATGTGATTCTTCATTCAAAACGCTGGTTTTTTGCTATTGGGCTCTATTGAATAATGAATGTTTTGAATTTTCTCCAAAAGTAAAGTAGTTGCAAACTCATGCTTTTAGAGACTTGTTTGGGCTCATGAGAGGAGTAGAAAAACATCAAAAATTTCAGTCCTGCATGATTCTACCAAGAAATGTGTGTTCATTGAAACCGCTGGTTTTTGATAGTTTGGGCCCTATTGAATAATGAATGTTTTGAATTTTCTCCAAAAGTAAAGTAGTTGCATACTCATCCTTTTAGAAACTTGTTTGGGCTGTTGAGAGGAGTAAAAAACCATCAAAAATTTCAATCCTGCATGATTCTACCAATAAATGTGATTCTTCATTCAAAACGCTGGTTTTTGCTATTGGGCTCTATTGAATAATGAATGTTTTGAATTTTCTCCAAAAGTAAAGTAGTTGCAAACTCATGCTTTTAGAGACTTGTTTGGGCTCATGAGAGGAGTAGAAAAACATCAAAAATTTCAGTCCTGCATGATTCTACCAAGAAATGTGTGTTCATTGAAACCGCTGGTTTTTGATAGTTTGGGCCCTATTGAATAATGAATGTTTTGAATTTTCTCCAAAAGTAAAGTAGCTGCAAACTCATCCTTTTAGAAACTTGTTTGGGCTGTTGAGAGGAGTAAAAAACCATCAAAAATTTCAATCCTGCATTATTCTACCAAGAAATGTGATTCTTCATTCAAAACGCTGGTTTTTGCTATTGGGCTCTATTGAATAATGAATGTTTTGAATTTTCTCCAAAAGTAAAGTAGTTGCAAACTCATGCTTTTAGAGACTTGTTTGGGCTCATGAGAGGAGTAGAAAAACATCAAAAATTTCAGTCCTGCATGATTCTACCAAGAAATGTGTGTTCATTGAAACCGCTGGTTTTTGATAGTTTGGGCCCTATTGAATAATGAATGTTTTGAATTTTCTCCAAAAGTAAAGTAGTTGCAAACCCATCCTTTTAGAAACTTGTTTGGGCTGTTGAGAGGAGTAAAAAACCATCAAAAATTTCAATCCTGCATGATTCTACCAATAAATGTGATTCTTCATTCAAAACGCTGGTTTTTGCTATTGGGCTCTATTGAATAATGAATGTTTTGAATTTTCTCCAAAAGTAAAGTAGTTGCAAACTCATGCTTTTAGAGACTTGTTTGGGCTCATGAGAGGAGTAGAAAAACATCAAAAATTTCAGTCCTGCATGATTCTACCAAGAAATGTGTGTTCATTGAAACCGCTGGTTTTTGATAGTTTGGGCCCTATTGAATAATGAATGTTTTGAATTTTCTCCAAAAGTAAAGTAGTTGCAAACTCATCCTTTTAGAAACTTGTTTGGGCTGTTGAGAGGAGTAAAAAACTATCAAAAATTTCAATCCTGCATGATTCTACCAAGAAATGTGAGTCTTCATTCAAAACGCTGGTTTTTGCTATTGGGCTCTATAGAATAATGAATGTTTTGAATTTTCTCCAAAAGTAAAGTAGTTGCAAACTCATGCTTTTAGAGACTTGTTTGGGCTCATGAGAGGAGTAGAAAAACATCAAAAATTTCAGTCCTGCATGATTCTACCAAGAAATGTGTGTTCATTGAAACCGCTGGTTTTTGATAGTTTGGGCCTTATTGAATAATGAATGTTTTGAATTTTCTCCAAAAGTAAAGTAGTTGCAAACTCATCCTTTTAGAAACTTGTTTGGGCTGTTGAGAGGAGTAAAAAACCATCAAAAATTTCACTCCTGCATGATTCTACCAAGAAATGTGATTCTTCATTCAAAACGCTGGTTTTTGCTATTGGGCTCTATTGAATAATGAATGTTTTGAATTTTCTCCAAAAGTAAAGTAGTTGCAAACTCATGCTTTTAGAGACTTGTTTGGGCTCATGAGAGGAGTAGAAAAACATCAAAAATTTCAGTCCTGCATGATTCTACCAAGAAATGTGTGTTCATTGAAACCGCTGGTTTTTGATAGTTTGGGCCCTATTGAATAATGAATGTTTTGAATTTTCTCCAAAAGTAAAGTAGTTGCAAACTCATCCTTTTAGAAACTTGTTTGGGCTGTTGAGAGGAGTAAAAAACCATCAAAAATTTCAATCCTGCATGATTCTACCAAGAAATGTGATTCTTCATTCAAAACGCTGGTTTTTGCTATTGGGCTCTATTGAATAATGAATGTTTTGAATTTTCTCCAAAAGTAAAGTAGTTGCAAACTCATCCTTTTAGAAACTTGTTTGGGCTGTTGAGAGGAGTAAAAAACCATCAAAAATTTCAATCCTGCATGATTCTACCAAGAAATGTGATTCTTCATTCAAAACGCTGGTTTTTGCTAATGGGCTCTATTGAATAATGAATGTTTTGAATTTTCTCCAAAAGTAAAGTAGTTGCAAACTCATCCTTTTAGAGACTTGTTTGGGCTCATGAGAGGAGTAGAAAAACATCAAACATTTCAGTCCTGCACGATTCTACCAAGAAATGTGTGTTCATTCAAACCGCTGGTTTTTGATATTTTGGGCCCTATTGAATAATGAATGTTTTGAATTTTCTCCAAAAGTAAAGTAGTTGCAAACTCATGCTTTTAGAGACTTGTTTGGGCTCATGAGAGGAGTAGAAAAACATCAAAAATTTCAGTCCTGCATGATTCTACCAAAAAATGTGTGTTCATTGAAACCGCTGGTTTTTGATAGTTTGGGCCCTATTGAATAATGAATGTTTTGAATTTTCTCCAAAAGTAAAGTAGTTGCAAACTCATCCTTTTAGAAACTTGTTTGGGCTGTTGAGAGGAGTAAAAAACCATCAAAAATTTCAATCCTGCATGATTCTACCAAGAAATGTGATTCTTCATTCAAAACGCTGGTTTTTGCTATTGGGCTCTATTGAATAATGAATGTTTTGAATTTTCTCCAAAAGTAAAGTAGTTGCAAACTCATCCTTTTAGAAACTTGTTTGGGCTGTTGAGAGGAGTAAAAAACCATCAAAAATTTCAATCCTGCATGATTCTACCAAGAAATGTGATTCTTCATTCAAAACGCTGGTTTTTGCTATTGGGCTCTATTGAATAATGAATGTTTTGAATTTTCTCCAAAAGTAAAGTAGTTGCAAACTCATCCTTTTAGAGACTTGTTTGGGCTCATGAGAGGAGTAGAAAAACATCAAACATTTCAGTCCTGCACGATTCTACCAAGAAATGTGTGTTCATTCAAACCGCTGGTTTTTGATATTTTGGGCCCTATTGAATAATGAATGTTTTGAATTTTCTCCAAAAGTAAAGTAGTTGCAAACTCATGCTTTTAGAGACTTGTTTGGGCTCATGAGAGGAGTAGAAAAACATCAAAAATTTCAGTCCTGCATGATTCTACCAAAAAATGTGTGTTCATTGAAACCGCTGGTTTTTGATAGTTTGGGCCCTATTGAATAATGAATGTTTTGAATTTTCTCCAAAAGTAAAGTAGTTGCAAACTCATCCTTTTAGAAACTTGTTTGGGCTGTTGAGAGGAGTAAAAAACCATCAAAAATTTCAATCCTGCATGATTCTACCAAGAAATGTGATTCTTCATTCAAAACGCTGGTTTTTGCTATTGGGCTCTATTGAATAATGAATGTTTTGAATTTTCTCCAAAAGTAAAGTAGTTGCAAACTCATGCTTTTAGAGACTTGTTTGGGCTCATGAGAGGAGTAGAAAAACATCAAAAATTTCAGTCCTGCATGATTCTACCAAAAAATGTGTGTTCATTGAAACCGCTGGTTTTTGATAGTTTGGGCCCTATTGAATAATGAATGTTTTGAATTTTCTCCAAAAGTAAAGTAGTTGCAAACTCATCCTTTTAGAAACTTGTTTGGGCTGTTGAGAGGAGTAAAAAACCGTCAAAAATTTCAATCCTGCATGATTCTACCAAGAAATGTGATTCTTCATTCAAAACGCTGGTTTTTGCTATTGGGCTCTATTGAATAATGAATGTTTTGAATTTTCTCCAAAAGTAAAGTAGTTGCAAACTCATCCTTTTAGAGACTTGTTTGGGCTCATGAGAGGAGTAGAAAAACATCAAACATTTCAGTCCTACACGATTCTACCAAGAAATGTGTGTTCATTCAAACCGCTGGTTTTTGATATTTTGGGCCCTATTGAATAATGAATGTTTTGAATTTTCTCCAAAAGTAAAGTAGTTGCAAACTCATCCTTTTAGAAACTTGTTTGGGCTGTTGAGAGGAGTAAAAAACCATCAAAAATTTCAATCCTGCATGATTCTACCAAGAAATGTGATTCTTCATTCAAAACCTGATTTTTGCTATTGAGCTCTATTGAATAATGAATGTTTTGAATTTTCTCCAAAAGTAAAGTAGTTGCAAACTCATGCTTTTAGAGACTTGTTTGGGCTCATGAGAGGAGTAGAAAAACATCAAAAATTTCAGTCCTGCATGATTCTACCAAGAAATGTGTGTTCATTGAAACCGCTGGTTTTTGATAGTTTGGGCCCTATTGAATAATGAATGTTTTGAATTTTCTCCAAAAGTAAAGTAGTTGCAAACTCATCCTTTTAGAAACTTGTTTGGGCTGTTGAGAGGAGTAAAAAACCATCAAAAATTTCAATCCTGCATTATTCTACCAAGAAATGTGATTCTTCATTCAAAACGCTGGTTTTTGCTATTGGGCTCTATTGAATAATGAATGTTTTGAATTTTCTCCAAAAGTAAAGTAGTTGCAAACTCATGCTTTTAGAGACTTGTTTGGGCTCATGAGAGGAGTAGAAAAACATCAAAAATTTCAGTCCTGCATGATTCTACCAAGAAATGTGTGTTCATTGAAACCGCTGGTTTTTGATAGTTTGGGCCCTATTGAATAATGAATGTTTTGAATTTTCTCCAAAAGTAAAGTAGTTGCAAACCCATCCTTTTAGAAACTTGTTTGGGCTGTTGAGAGGAGTAAAAAACCATCAAAAATTTCAATCCTGCATGATTCTACCAATAAATGTGATTCTTCATTCAAAACGCTGGTTTTTGCTATTGGGCTCTATTGAATAATGAATGTTTTGAATTTTCTCCAAAAGTAAAGTAGTTGCAAACTCATGCTTTTAGAGACTTGTTTGGGCTCATGAGAGGAGTAGAAAAACATCAAAAATTTCAGTCCTGCATGATTCTACCAAGAAATGTGTGTTCATTGAAACCGCTGGTTTTTGATAGTTTGGGCCCTATTGAATAATGAATGTTTTGAATTTTCTCCAAAAGTAAAGTAGTTGCAAATTCATCCTTTTAGAAACTTGTTTGGGCTGTTGAGAGGAGTAAAAAACTATCAAAAATTTCAATCCTGCATGATTCTACCAAGAAATGTGATTCTTCATTCAAAACGCTGGTTTTTGCTATTGGGCTCTATTGAATAATGAATGTTTTGAATTTTCTCCAAAAGTAAAGTAGTTGCAAACTCATGCTTTTAGAGACTTGTTTGGGCTCATGAGAGGAGTAGAAAAACATCAAAAATTTCAGTCCTGCATGATTCTACCAAGAAATGTGTGTTCATTGAAACCGCTGGTTTTTGATATTTTGGGCCCTATTGAATAATGAATGTTTTGAATTTTCTCCAAAAGTAAAGTAGTTGCAAACTCATCCTTTTAGAAACTTGTTTGGGCTGTTGAGAGGAGTAAAAAACCATCAAAAATTTCAATCCTGCATGATTCTACCAAGAAATGTGATTCTTCATTCAAAACCTGATTTTTGCTATTGAGCTCTATTGAAAAATGAATGTTTTGAATTTTCTCCAAAAGTAAAGTAGTTGCAAACTCATGCTTTTAGAGACTTGTTTGGGCTCATGAGAGGAGTAGAAAAACATCAAAAATTTCAGTCCTGCATGATTCTACCAAGAAATGTGTGTTCATTGAAACCGCTGGTTTTTGATAGTTTGGGCCCTATTGAATAATGAATGTTTTGAATTTCTCCAAAAGTAAAGTAGTTGCAAACCCATCCTTTTAGAAACTTGTTTGGGCTGTTGAGAGGAGTAAAAAACCATCAAAAATTTCAATCCTGCATGATTCTACCAATAAATGTGATTCTTCATTCAAAACGCTGGTTTTTGCTATTGGGCTCTATTGAATAATGAATGTTTTGAATTTTCTCCAAAAGTAAAGTAGTTGCAAACTCATGCTTTTAGAGACTTGTTTGGGCTCATGAGAGGAGTAGAAAAACATCAAAAATTTCAGTCCTGCATGATTCTACCAAGAAATGTGTGTTCATTGAAACCGCTGGTTTTTGATAGTTTGGGCCCTATTGAATAATGAATGTTTTGAATTTTCTCCAAAAGTAAAGTAGTTGCAAACTCATCCTTTTAGAAACTTGTTTGGGCTGTTGAGAGGAGTAAAAAACTATCAAAAATTTCAATCCTGCATGATTCTACCAAGAAATGTGATTCTTCATTCAAAACGCTGGTTTTTGCTATTGGGCTCTATTGAATAATGAATGTTTTGAATTTTCTCCAAAAGTAAAGTAGTTGCAAACTCATGCTTTTAGAGACTTGTTTGGGCTCATGAGAGGAGTAGAAAAACATCAAAAATTTCAGTCCTGCATGATTCTACCAAGAAATGTGTGTTCATTGAAACCGCTGGTTTTTGATAGTTTGGGCCTTATTGAATAATGAATGTTTTGAATTTTCTCCAAAAGTAAAGTAGTTGCAAACTCATCCTTTTAGAAACTTGTTTGGGCTGTTGAGAGGAGTAAAAAACCATCAAAAATTTCACTCCTGCATGATTCTACCAAGAAATGTGATTCTTCATTCAAAACGCTGGTTTTTGCTATTGGGCTCTATTGAATAATGAATGTTTTGAATTTTCTCCAAAAGTAAAGTAGTTGCAAACTCATCCTTTTAGAGACTTGTTTGGGCTCATGAGAGGAGTAGAAAAACATCAAACATTTCAGTCCTGCACGATTCTACCAAGAAATGTGTGTTCATTCAAACCGCTGGTTTTTGATATTTTGGGCCCTATTGAATAATGAATGTTTTGAATTTTCTCCAAAAGTAAAGTAGTTGCAAACTCATGCCTTTAGAGACTTGTTTGGGCTCATGAGAGGAGTAGAAAAACATCAAAAATTTCAGTCCTGCATGATTCTACC
This sequence comes from Dendrobates tinctorius, assembly GCF_039654945.1. NCBI lineage: Eukaryota > Metazoa > Chordata > Amphibia > Anura > Dendrobatidae > Dendrobates > Dendrobates tinctorius. Next base: position 1,844,210 of record NW_027362076.1, read on the forward strand.
AAAAAATGTGTGTTCATTGAAACCGCTGGTTTTTGATAGTTTGGGCCCTATTGAATAATGAATGTTTTGAATTTTCTCCAAAAGTAAAGTAGTTGCAAACTCATCCTTTTAGAAACTTGTTTGGGCTGTTGAGAGGAGTAAAAAACCATCAAAAATTTCAATCCTGCATGATTCTACCAAGAAATGTGATTCTTCATTCAAAACGCTGGTTTTTGCTATTGGGCTCTATTGAATAATGAATGTTTTGAATTTTCTCCAAAAGTAAAGTAGTTGCAAACTCATCCTTTTAGAAACTTGTTTGGGCTGTTGAGAGGAGTAAAAAACCATCAAAAATTTCAATCCTGCATGATTCTACCAAGAAATGTGATTCTTCATTCAAAACGCTGGTTTTTGCTATTGGGCTCTATTGAATAATGAATGTTTTGAATTTTCTCCAAAAGTAAAGTAGTTGCAAACTCATCCTTTTAGAGACTTGTTTGGGCTCATGAGAGGAGTAGAAAAACATCAAACATTTCAGTCCTGCACGATTCTACCAAGAAATGTGTGTTCATTCAAACCGCTGGTTTTTGATATTTTGGGCCCTATTGAATAATGAATGTTTTGAATTTTCTCCAAAAGTAAAGTAGTTGCAAACTCATCCTTTTAGAATCTTGTTTGGGCTGTTGAGAGGAGTAAAAAACCATCAAAAAATTCAATCCTGCATGATTCTACCAAGAAATGTGATTCTCCATTCAAAACCTGATTTTTGCTATTGGGCTCTATTGAATAATGAATGTTTTGAATTTTCTAAAAAGTAAAGTAGTTGCAAACTCATGCTTTTAGAGACTTGTTTGGGCTAATGAGAGGAGTAGAAAAACATCAAAAATGTCAGTCCTGCATGATTCTACCAAGAAATGTGTGTTCATTGAAACCGCTGGTTTTTGATAGTTTGGGCCCTATTGAATAATGAATGTTTTGAATTTTCTCCAAAAGTAAAGTAGTTGCAAGCTCATCCTTTTAGAAACTTGTTTGGGCTGTTGAGAGGAGTAAAAAACCAACAAAAATTTCAATCCTGCATGATTCTACCAAGAAATGTGATTCTTCATTCAAAACGCTGGTTTTTGCTATTGGGCTCTTTTGAATAATGAATGTTTTGAATTTTCTCCAAAAGTAAAGTAGTTGCAAACTCATGCTTTTAGAGACTTGTTTGGGCTCATGAGAGGAGTAGAAAAACATCAAAAATTTCAGTCCTGCACGATTCTACCAAGAAATGTGTGTTCATTCAATCCGCTGGTTTTTGATATTTTGGGCCCTATTGAATAATCAATGTTTTGAATTTTCTCCAAAAGTAAAGTAGTTGCAAACTCATCCTTTTAGAAACTTGTTTGGGCTGTTGAGAGGAGTAAAATCCCATCAAAAATTTCAATACTGCATGATTCTACCAAGAAATGTGATTCTTCATTCAAAACGCTGGTTTTTGCTATTGGGCTCTATTGAATAATGAATGTTTTGAATTTTCTCCAAAAGTAAAGTAGTTGCAAACTCATGCTTTTAGAGACTTGTTTGGGCTCATGAGAGGAGTAGAAAAACATCAAAAATTTCAGTCCTGCATGATTCTACCAAGAAATATGTGTTCATTGAAACCGCTGGTTTTTGATAGTTTGGGCCCTATTGAATAATGAATGTTTTGAATTTTCTCCAAAAGTAAAGTAGTTGCAAACTCATCCTTTTAGAAACTTGTTTGGGCTGTTGAGAGGAGTAAAAAACTATCAAAAATTTCAATCCTGCATGATTCTACCAAGAAATGTGATTCTTCATTCAAAACGCTGGTTTTTGCTATTGGGCTCTATAGAATAATGAATGTTTTGAATTTTCTTCAAAAGTAAAGTAGTTGCAAACTCATGCTTTTAGAGACTTGTTTGGGCTCATGAGAGGAGTAGAAAAACATCAAAAATTTCAGTCCTGCATGATTCTACCAAGAAATGTGTGTTCATTGAAACCGCTGGTTTTTGATAGTTTGGGCCTTATTGAATAATGAATGTTTTGAATTTTCTCCAAAAGTAAAGTAGTTGCAAACTCATCCTTTTAGAAACTTGTTTGGGCTGTTGAGAGGAGTAAAAAACCATCAAAAATTTCACTCCTGCATGATTCTACCAAGAAATATGATTCTTCATTCAAAACGCTGGTTTTTGCTATTGGGCTCTATTGAATAATGAATGTTTTGAATTTTCTCCAAAAGTAAAGTAGTTGCAAACTCATGCTTTTAGAGACTTGTTTGGGCTCATGAGAGGAGTAGAAAAACATCAAAAATTTCAGTCCTGCATGATTCTACCAAGAAATGTGTGTTCATTGAAACCGCTGGTTTTTGATAGTTTGGGCCCTATTGAATAATGAATGTTTTGAATTTTCTCCAAAAGTAAAGTAGTTGCAAACTCATCCTTTTAGAAACTTGTTTGGGCTGTTGAGAGGAGTAAAAAACCATCAAAAATTTCAATCCTGCATGATTCTACCAAGAAATGTGATTCTTCATTCAAAACGCTGGTTTTTGCTATTGGGCTCTATTGAATAATGAATGTTTTGAATTTTCTCCAAAAGTAAAGTAGTTGCAAACTCATCCTTTTAGAAACTTGTTTGGGCTGTTGAGAGGAGTAAAAAACCATCAAAAATTTCAATCCTGCATGATTCTACCAAGAAATGTGATTCTTCATTCAAAACGCTGGTTTTTGCTATTGGGCTCTATTGAATAATGAATGTTTTGAATTTTCTCCAAAAGTAAAGTAGTTGCAAACTCATGCTTTTAGAGACTTGTTTGGGCTCATGAGAGGAGTAGAAAAACATCAAAAATTTCAGTCCTGCATGATTCTACCAAAAAATGTGTGTTCATTGAAACCGCTGGTTTTTGATAGTTTGGGCCCTATTGAATAATGAATGTTTTGAATTTTCTCCAAAAGTAAAGTAGTTGCAAACTCATCGTTTTAGAAACTTGTTTGGGCTGTTGAGAGGAGTAAAAAACCATCAAAAATTTCAATCCTGCATGATTCTACCAAGAAATGTGATTCTTCATTCAAAACGCTGGTTTTTGCTATTGGGCTCTATTGAATAATGAATGTTTTGAATTTTCTCCAAAAGTAAAGTAGTTGCAAACTCATCCTTTTAGAGACTTGTTTGGGCTCATGAGAGGAGTAGAAAAACATCAAACATTTCAGTCCTACACGATTCTACCAAGAAATGTGTGTTCATTCAAACCGCTGGTTTTTGATATTTTGGGCCCTATTGAATAATGAATGTTTTGAATTTTCTCCAAAAGTAAAGTAGTTGCAAACTCATCCTTTTAGAAACTTGTTTGGGCTGTTGAGAGGAGTAAAAAACCATCAAAAATTTCAATCCTGCATGATTCTACCAAGAAATGTGATTCTTCATTCAAAACCTGATTTTTGCTATTGAGCTCTATTGAATAATGAATGTTTTGAATTTTCTCCAAAAGTAAAGTAGTTGCAAACTCATGCTTTTAGAGACTTGTTTGGGCTCATGAGAGGAGTAGAAAAACATCAAAAATTTCAGTCCTGCATGATTCTACCAAGAAATGTGTGTTCATTGAAACCGCTGGTTTTTGATAGTTTGGGCCCTATTGAATAATGAATGTTTTGAATTTTCTCCAAAAGTAAAGTAGTTGCAAACTCATCCTTTTAGAAACTTGTTTGGGCTGTTGAGAGGAGTAAAAAACCATCAAAAATTTCAATCCTGCATTATTCTACCAAGAAATGTGATTCTTCATTCAAAACGCTGGTTTTTGCTATTGGGCTCTATTGAATAATGAATGTTTTGAATTTTCTCCAAAAGTAAAGTAGTTGCAAACTCATGCTTTTAGAGACTTGTTTGGGCTCATGAGAGGAGTAGAAAAACATCAAAAATTTCAGTCCTGCATGATTCTACCAAGAAATGTGTGTTCATTGAAACCGCTGGTTTTTGATAGTTTGGGCCCTATTGAATAATGAATGTTTTGAATTTTCTCCAAAAGTAAAGTAGTTGCAAACCCATCCTTTTAGAAACTTGTTTGGGCTGTTGAGAGGAGTAAAAAACCATCAAAAATTTCAATCCTGCATGATTCTACCAATAAATGTGATTCTTCATTCAAAACGCTGGTTTTTGCTATTGGGCTCTATTGAATAATGAATGTTTTGAATTTTCTCCAAAAGTAAAGTAGTTGCAAACTCATGCTTTTAGAGACTTGTTTGGGCTCATGAGAGGAGTAGAAAAACATCAAAAATTTCAGTCCTGCATGATTCTACCAAGAAATGTGTGTTCATTGAAACCGCTGGTTTTTGATAGTTTGGGCCCTATTGAATAATGAATGTTTTGAATTTTCTCCAAAAGTAAAGTAGTTGCAAATTCATCCTTTTAGAAACTTGTTTGGGCTGTTGAGAGGAGTAAAAAACTATCAAAAATTTCAATCCTGCATGATTCTACCAAGAAATGTGATTCTTCATTCAAAACGCTGGTTTTTGCTATTGGGCTCTATTGAATAATGAATGTTTTGAATTTTCTCCAAAAGTAAAGTAGTTGCAAACTCATGCTTTTAGAGACTTGTTTGGGCTCATGAGAGGAGTAGAAAAACATCAAAAATTTCAGTCCTGCATGATTCTACCAAGAAATGTGTGTTCATTGAAACCGCTGGTTTTTGATATTTTGGGCCCTATTGAATAATGAATGTTTTGAATTTTCTCCAAAAGTAAAGTAGTTGCAAACTCATCCTTTTAGAAACTTGTTTGGGCTGTTGAGAGGAGTAAAAAACCATCAAAAATTTCAATCCTGCATGATTCTACCAAGAAATGTGATTCTTCATTCAAAACCTGATTTTTGCTATTGAGCTCTATTGAATAATGAATGTTTTGAATTTTCTCCAAAAGTAAAGTAGTTGCAAACTCATGCTTTTAGAGACTTGTTTGGGCTCATGAGAGGAGTAGAAAAACATCAAAAATTTCAGTCCTGCATGATTCTACCAAGAAATGTGTGTTCATTGAAACCGCTGGTTTTTGATAGTTTGGGCCCTATTGAATAATGAATGTTTTGAATTTTCTCCAAAAGTAAAGTAGTTGCAAACCCATCCTTTTAGAAACTTGTTTGGGCTGTTGAGAGGAGTAAAAAACCATCAAAAATTTCAATCCTGCATGATTCTACCAATAAATGTGATTCTTCATTCAAAACGCTGGTTTTTGCTATTGGGCTCTATTGAATAATGAATGTTTTGAATTTTCTCCAAAAGTAAAGTAGTTGCAAACTCATGCTTTTAGAGACTTGTTTGGGCTCATGAGAGGAGTAGAAAAACATCAAAAATTTCAGTCCTGCATGATTCTACCAAGAAATGTGTGTTCATTGAAACCGCTGGTTTTTGATAGTTTGGGCCCTATTGAATAATGAATGTTTTGAATTTTCTCCAAAAGTAAAGTAGTTGCAAACTCATCCTTTTAGAAACTTGTTTGGGCTGTTGAGAGGAGTAAAAATCTATCAAAAATTTCAATCCTGCATGATTCTACCAAGAAATGTGATTCTTCATTCAAAACGCTGGTTTTTGCTATTGGGCTCTTTTGAATAATGAATGTTTTGAATTTTCTCCAAAAGTAAAGTAGTTGCAAACTCATGCTTTTAGAGACTTGTTTGGGCTCATGAGAGGAGTAGAAAAACATCAAAAATTTCAGTCCTGCACGATTCTACCAAGAAATGTGTGTTCATTCAATCCGCTGGTTTTTGATATTTTGGGCCCTATTGAATAATCAATGTTTTGAATTTTCTCCAAAAGTAAAGTAGTTGCAAACTCATCCTTTTAGAAACTTGTTTGGGCTGTTGAGAGGAGTAAAATCCCATCAAAAATTTCAATCCTGCATGATTCTACCAAGAAATGTGATTCTTCATTCAAAACGCTGGTTTTTGCTATTGGGCTCTATTGAATAGTGAATGTTTTGAATTTTCTCCAAAAGTAAAGTAGTTGCAAACTCATGCTTTTAGAGACTTGTTTGGGCTCATGAGAGGAGTAGAAAAACATCAAAAATTTCAATCCTGCATGATTCTACCAAGAAATGTGTGTTCATTGAAACCGCTGGTTTTTGATAGTTTGGGCCCTATTGAATAATGAATGTTTTGAATTTTCTCCAAAAGTAAAGTAGTTGCAAACTCATCCTTTTAGAAACTTGTTTGGGCTGTTGAGAGGAGTAAAAAACTATCAAAAATTTCAATCCTGCATGATTCTACCAAGAAATGTGATTCTTCATTCAAAACGCTGGTTTTTGCTATTGGGCTCTATAGAATAATGAATGTTTTGAATTTTCTCCAAAAGTAAAGTAGTTGCAAACTCATGCTTTTAGAGACTTGTTTGGGCTCATGAGAGGAGTAGAAAAACATCAAAAATTTCAGTCCTGCATGATTCTACCAAGAAATGTGTGTTCATTGAAACCGCTGGTTTTTGATAGTTTGGGCCTTATTGAATAATGAATGTTTTGAATTTTCTCCAAAAGTAAAGTAGTTGCAAACTCATCCTTTTAGAAACTTGTTTGGGCTGTTGAGAGGAGTAAAAAACCATCAAAAATTTCACTCCTGCATGATTCTACCAAGAAATGTGATTCTTCATTCAAAACGCTGGTTTTTGCTATTGGGCTCTATTGAATAATGAATGTTTTGAATTTTCTCCAAAAGTAAAGTAGTTGCAAACTCATGCTTTTAGAGACTTGTTTGGGCTCATGAGAGGAGTAGAAAAACATCAAAAATTTCAGTCCTGCATGATTCTACCAAGAAATGTGTGTTCATTGAAACCGCTGGTTTTTGATAGTTTGGGCCCTATTGAATAATGAATGTTTTGAATTTTCTCCAAAAGTAAAGTAGTTGCAAACTCATCCTTTTAGAAACTTGTTTGGGCTGTTGAGAGGAGTAAAAAACCATCAAAAATTTCAATCCTGCATGATTCTACCAAGAAATGTGATTCTTCATTCAAAACGCTGGTTTTTGCTATTGGGCTCTATTGAATAATGAATGTTTTGAATTTTCTCCAAAAGTAAAGTAGTTGCAAACTCATCCTTTTAGAAACTTGTTTGGGCTGTTGAGAGGAGTAAAAAACCATCAAAAATTTCAATCCTGCATGATTCTACCAAGAAATGTGATTCTTCATTCAAAACGCTGGTTTTTGCTATTGGGCTCTATTGAATAATGAATGTTTTGAATTTTCTCCAAAAGTAAAGTAGTTGCAAACTCATCCTTTTAGAGACTTGTTTGGGCTCATGAGAGGAGTAGAAAAACATCAAACATTTCAGTCCAGCACGATTCTACCAAGAAATGTGTGTTCATTCAAACCACTGGTTTTTGATATTTTGGGCCCTATTGAATAATGAATGTTTTGAATTTTCTCCAAAAGTAAAGTAGTTGCAAACTCATCCTTTTAGAATCTTGTTTGGGCTGTTGAGAGGAGTAAAAAACCATCAAAAAATTCAATCCTGCATGATTCTACCAAGAAATGTGATTCTTCATTCAAAACGCTGGTTTTTGCTATTGGGCTCTATAGAATAATGAATGTTTTGAATTTTCTCCAAAAGTAAAGTAGTTGCAAACTCATGCTTTTAGAGACTTGTTTGGGCTCATGAGAGGAGTAGAAAAACATCAAACATTTCAGTCCTGCACGATTCTACCAAGAAATGTGTGTTCATTCAAACCGCTGGTTTTTGATATTTTGGGCCCTATTGAATAATGAATGTTTTGAATTTTCTCCAAAAGTAAAGTAGTTGCAAACTCATCCTTTTAGAATCTTGTTTGGGCTGTTGAGAGGAGTAAAAAACCATCAAAAAATTCAATCCTGCATGATTCTACCAAGAAATGTGATTCTCCATTCAAAACCTGATTTTTGCTATTGGGCTCTATTGAATAATGAATGTTTTGAATTTTCTAAAAAGTAAAGTAGTTGCAAACTCATGCTTTCAGAGACTTGTTTGGGCTAATGAGAGGAGTAGAAAAACTTCAAAAATGTCAGTCCTGCATGATTCTACCAAGAAATGTGTGTTCATTGAAACCGCTGGTTTTTGATAGTTTGGGCCCTATTGAATAATGAATGTTTTGAATTTTCTCCAAAAGTAAAGTAGTTGCAAGCTCATCCTTTTAGAAACTTGTTTGGGCTGTTGAGAGGAGTAAAAAAACAACAAAAATTTCAATCCTGCATGATTCTACCAAGAAATGTGATTCTTCATTCAAAACGCTGGTTTTTGCTATTGGGCTCTTTTGAATAATGAATGTTTTGAATTTTCTCCAAAAGTAAAGTAGTTGCAAACTCATGCTTTTAGAGACTTGTTTGGGCTCATGAGAGGAGTAGAAAAACATCAAAAATTTCAGTCCTGCACGATTCTACCAAGAAATGTGTGTTCATTCAATCCGCTGGTTTTTGATATTTTGGGCCCTATTGAATAATCAATGTTTTGAATTTTCTCCAAAAGTAAAGTAGTTGCAAACTCATCCTTTTAGAAACTTGTTTGGGCTGTTGAGAGGAGTAAAATCCCATCAAAAATTTCAATCCTGCATGATTCTACCAAGAAATGTGATTCTTCATTCAAAACGCTGGTTTTTGCTATTGGGCTCTATTGAATAGTGAATGTTTTGAATTTTCTCCAAAAGTAAAGTAGTTGCAAACTCATGCTTTTAGAGACTTGTTTGGGCTCATGAGAGGAGTAGAAAAACATCAAAAATTTCAATCCTGCATGATTCTACCAAGAAATGTGTGTTCATTGAAACCGCTGGTTTTTGATAGTTTGGGCCCTATTGAATAATGAATGTTTTGAATTTTCTCCAAAAGTAAAGTAGTTGCAAACTCATCCTTTTAGAAACTTGTTTGGGCTGTTGAGAGGAGTAAAAAACTATCAAAAATTTCAATCCTGCATGATTCTACCAAGAAATGTGATTCTTCATTCAAAACGCTGGTTTTTGCTATTGGGCTCTATAGAATAATGAATGTTTTGAATTTTCTCCAAAAGTAAAGTAGTTGCAAACTCATGCTTTTAGAGACTTGTTTGGGCTCATGAGAGGAGTAGAAAAACATCAAAAATTTCAGTCCTGCATGATTCTACCAAGAAATGTGTGTTCATTGAAACCGCTGGTTTTTGATAGTTTGGGCCTTATTGAATAATGAATGTTTTGAATTTTCTCCAAAAGTAAAGTAGTTGCAAACTCATCCTTTTAGAAACTTGTTTGGGCTGTTGAGAGGAGTAAAAAACCATCAAAAATTTCACTCCTGCATGATTCTACCAAGAAATGTGATTCTTCATTAAAAACGCTGGTTTTTGCTATTGGGCTCTATTGAATAGTGAATGTTTTGAATTTTCTCCAAAAGTAAAGTAGTTGCAAACTCATGCTTTTAGAGACTTGTTTGGGCTCATGAGAGGAGTAGAAAAACATCAAAAATTTCAATCCTGCATGATTCTACCAAGAAATGTGTGTTCATTGAAACCGCTGGTTTTTGATAGTTTGGGCCCTATTGAATAATGAATGTTTTGAATTTTCTCCAAAAGTAAAGTAGTTGCAAACTCATCCTTTTAGAAACTTGTTTGGGCTGTTGAGAGGAGTAAAAAACTATCAAAAATTTCAATCCTGCATGATTCTACCAAGAAATGTGATTCTTCATTCAAAACGCTGGTTTTTGCTATTGGGCTCTATAGAATAATGAATGTTTTGAATTTTCTCCAAAAGTAAAGTAGTTGCAAACTCATGCTTTTAGAGACTTGTTTGGGCTCATGAGAGGAGTAGAAAAACATCAAAAATTTCAGTCCTGCATGATTCTACCAAGAAATGTGTGTTCATTGAAACCGCTGGTTTTTGATAGTTTGGGCCTTATTGAATAATGAATGTTTTGAATTTTCTCCAAAAGTAAAGTAGTTGCAAACTCATCCTTTTAGAAACTTGTTTGGGCTGTTGAGAGGAGTAAAAAACCATCAAAAATTTCACTCCTGCATGATTCTACCAAGAAATGTGATTCTTCATTCAAAACGCTGGTTTTTGCTATTGGGCTCTATTGAATAATGAATGTTTTGAATTTTCTCCAAAAGTAAAGTAGTTGCAAACTCATGCTTTTAGAGACTTGTTTGGGCTCATGAGAGGAGTAGAAAAACATCAAAAATTTCAGTCCTGCATGATTCTACCAAGAAATGTGTGTTCATTGAAACCGCTGGTTTTTGATAGTTTGGGCCCTATTGAATAATGAATGTTTTGAATTTTCTCCAAAAGTAAAGTAGTTGCAAACTCATCCTTTTAGAAACTTGTTTGGGCTGTTGAGAGGAGTAAAAAACCATCAAAAATTTCAATCCTGCATGATTCTACCAAGAAATGTGATTCTTCATTCAAAACGCTGGTTTTTGCTATTGGGCTCTATTGAATAATGAATGTTTTGAATTTTCTCCAAAAGTAAAGTAGTTGCAAACTCATCCTTTTAGAAACTTGTTTGGGCTGTTGAGAGGAGTAAAAAACCATCAAAAATTTCAATCCTGCATGATTCTACCAAGAAATGTGATTCTTCATTCAAAACGCTGGTTTTTGCTATTGGGCTCTATTGAATAATGAATGTTTTGAATTTTCTCCAAAAGTAAAGTAGTTGCAAACTCATCCTTTTAGAGACTTGTTTGGGCTCATGAGAGGAGTAGAAAAACATCAAACATTTCAGTCCAGCACGATTCTACCAAGAAATGTGTGTTCATTCAAACCACTGGTTTTTGATATTTTGGGCCCTATTGAATAATGAATGTTTTGAATTTTCTCCAAAAGTAAAGTAGTTGCAAACTCATCCTTTTAGAATCTTGTTTGGGCTGTTGAGAGGAGTAAAAAACCATCAAAAAATTCAATCCTGCATGATTCTACCAAGAAATGTGATTCTTCATTCAAAACGCTGGTTTTTGCTATTGGGCTCTATAGAATAATGAATGTTTTGAATTTTCTCCAAAAGTAAAGTAGTTGCAAACTCATGCTTTTAGAGACTTGTTTGGGCTCATGAGAGAAGTAGAAAAACATCAAAAATTTCAGTCATGCATGATTCTACCAAGAAATGTGTGTTCATTGAAACCGCTGGTTTTTGATAGTTTGGGCCCTATTGAATAATGAATGTTTTGAATTTTCTCCAAAAGTAAAGTAGTTGCAAACTCATCCTTTTAGAAACTTGTTTGGGCTGTTGAGAGGAGTAAAAAACTATCAAAAATTTCAATCCTGCATGATTCTACCAAGAAATGTGATTCTTCATTCAAAACGCTGGTTTTTGCTATTGGGCTCTATAGAATAATGAATGTTTTGAATTTTCTCCAAAAGTAAAGTAGTTGCAAACTCATGCTTTTAGAGACTTGTTTGGGCTCATGAGAGGAGTAGAAAAACATCAAAAATTTCAGTCCTGCATGATTCTACCAAGAAATGTGTGTTCATTGAAACCGCTGGTTTTTGATAGTTTGGGCCCTATTGAATAATGAATGTTTTGAATTTTCTCCAAAAGTAAAATAGTTGCAAACTCATCCTTTTAGAAACTTGTTTGGGCTGTTGAGAGGAGTAAAAAACCATCAAAAATTTCACTCCTGCATGATTCTACCAAGAAATGTGATTCTTCATTCAAAACGCTGGTTTTTGCTATTGGGCTCTATTGAATAATGAATGTTTTGAATTTTCTCCAAAAGTAAAGTAGTTGCAAACTCATGCTTTTAGAGACTTGTTTGGGCTCATGAGAGGAGTAGAAAAACATCAAAAATTTCAGTCCTGCATGATTCTACCAAAAAATGTGTGTTCATTGAAACCGCTGGTTTTTGATAGTTTGGGTCCTATTGAATAATGAATGTTTTGAATTTTGTCCAAAAGTAAAGTAGTTGCAAACTCATCCTTTTAGAAACTTGTTTGGGCTGTTGAGAGGAGTAAAAAACCATCAAAAATTTCAATCCTGCATGATTCTACCAAGAAATGTGATTCTTCATTCAAAACGCTGGTTTTTGCTATTGGGCTCTATTGAATAATGAATGTTTTGAATTTTCTCCAAAAGTAAAGTAGTTGCAAACTCATCCTTTTAGAAACTTGTTTGGGCTGTTGAGAGGAGTAAACAACCATCAAAAATTTCAATCCTGCATGATTCTACCAAGAAATGTGATTCTTCATTCAAAACGCTGGTTTTTGCTATTGGGCTCTATTGAATAATGAATGTTTTGAATTTTCTCCAAAAGTAAAGTAGTTGCAAACTCATCCTTTTAGAGACTTGTTTGGGCTCATGAGAGGAGTAGAAAAACATCAAACATTTCAGTCCTGCACGATTCTACCAAGAAATGTGTGTTCATTCAAACCGCTGGTTTTTGATATTTTGGGCCCTATTGAATAATGAATGTTTTGAATTTTCTCCAAAAGTAAAGTAGTTGCAAACTCATCCTTTTAGAATCTTGTTTGGGCTGTTGAGAGGAGTAAAAAACCATCAAAAAATTCAATCCTGCATGATTCTACCAAGAAATGTGATTCTTCATTCAAAACCTGATTTTTGCTATTGGGCTCTATTGAATAATGAATGTTTTGAATTTTCTCCAAAGTAAAGTAGTTGCAAACTCATGCTTTTAGAGACTTGTTTGTGCTCATGAGAGGAGTAGAAAAACATCAAAAATTTCAGTCCTGCATGATTCTACCAAGAAATGTGTGTTCATTGAAACCGCTGGTTTTTGATAGTTTGGGTCCTATTGAATAATGAATGTTTTGAATTTTCTCCAAAAGTAAAGTAGTTGCAAGCTCATCCTTTTAGAAACTTGTTTGGGCTGTTGAGAGGAGTAAAAAAACAACAAAAATTTCAATCCTGCATGATTCTACCAAGAAATGTGATTCTTCATTCAAAACGCTGGTTTTTGCTATTGGGCTCTATTGAATAATGAATGTTTTGAATTTTTTCCAAAAGTAAAGTAGTTGCAAACTCATGCTTTTAGAGACTTGTTTGGGCTCATGAGAGGAGTAGAAAAACATCAAAAATTTCAGTCCTGCACAATTCTACCAAGAAATGTGTGTTCATTCAATCCGCTGGTTTTTGATATTTTGGGCCCTATTGAATAATCAATGTTTTGAATGTTCTCCAAAAGTAAAGTAGTTGCAAACTCATCCTTTTAGAAACTTGTTTGGGCTGTTGAAAGGAGTAAAATCCCATCAAAAATTTCAATCCTGCATGATTCTACCAAGAAATGTGATTCTTCATTCAAAACGCTGGTTTTTGCTATTGGGCTCTATTGAATAATGAATGTTTTGAATTTTCTCCAAAAGTAAAGTAGTTGCAAACTCATGCTTTTAGAGACTTGTTTGGGCTCATGAGAGGAGTAGAAAAACATCAAAAATTTCAGTCCTGCATGATTCTACCAAGAAATGTGTGTTCATTGAAACCGCTGGTTTTTGATAGTTTGGGCCCTATTGAATAATGAATGTTTTGAATTTTCTCCAAAAGTAAAGTAGTTGCAAACTCATCCTTTTAGAAACTTGTTTGGGCTGTTGAGAGGAGTAAAAAACCATCAAAAATTTCAATCCTGCATGATTTTACCAAGAAATGTGATTCTTCATTCAAAACCTGATTTTTGCTATTGGGCTCTATTGAATAGTGAATGTTTTGAATTTTCTCCAAAAGTAAAGTAGTTGCAAACTCATCCTTTTAGAAACTTATTTGGGCTGTTGAGAGGAGTAAAAAACCATCAAAAATTTCAATCCTGCATGATTCTACCAAGAAATGTGATTCTTCATTCAAAATGCTGGTTTTTGCTATTGGGCGCTATTGAATAATGAATGTTTTGAATTTTCTCCAAAAGTAAAGTAGTTGCAAACTCATGCTTTTAGAGACTTGTTTGGGCTGTTGAGAGGAGTAAAAAACCATCAAAAATTTAAATCCTGCATGATTCTACCAAGAAATGTGATTCTTCATTCAAAACGCTGGTTTTTGCTATTGGGCTCTATTGAATAATGAATGTTTTGAATTTTCTCCAAAAGTAAAGTAGTTGCAAACTCATGCTTTTAGAGACTTGTTTGGGCTCATGAGAGGAGTAGAAAAACATCAAAAATTTCAGTCCTGCATGATTCTACCAAGAAATGTGTGTTCATTGAAACCGCTGGTTTTTGATAGTTTGGGCCCTATTGAATAATGAATGTTTTGAATTTTCTCCAAAAGTAAAGTAGTTGCAAACTCATCCTTTTAGAAACTTGTTTGGGCTGTTGAGAGGAGTAAAAAACCATCAAAAATTTCAATCCTGCATGATTCTACCAAGAAATGTGATTCTTCATTCAAAACCTGATTTTTGCTATTGGGCTCTATTGAATAGTGAATGTTTTGAATTTTCTCCAAAAGTAAAGTAGTTGCAAACTCATGCTTTTAGAGACTTGTTTGGGCTCATGAGAGGAGTAGAAAAACATCAAAAATTTCAGTCCTGCATGATTCTACCAAGAAATGTGTGTTCATTCAAACCGCTGGTTTTTGATAGTTTGGGCCCTATTGAATAATGAATGTTTTGAATTTTCTCCAAAAGTAAAGTAGTTGCAAACTCATCCTTTTAGAAACTTGTTTGGGCTGTTGAGAGGAGTAAAAAACCATCAAAAATTTCAATCCTGCATGATTCTACCAAGAAATGTGATTCTTCATTCAAAACGCTGGTTTTTGCTATTGGGCTCTATTGAATAATGAATGTTATGAATTTTCTCCAAAAGTAAAGTAGTTGCAAACTCATCCTTTTAGAGACTTGTTTGGGCTCATGAGAGGAGTAGAAAAACATCAAAAATTTCAGTCCTGCACGATTCTACCAAGAAATGTGTGTTCATTCAAACCGCTGGTTTTTGATATTTTGGGCCCTATTGAATAATGAATGTTTTGAATTTTCTCCAAAAGTAAAGTAGTTGCAAACTCATCCTTTTAGAAACTTGTTTGGGCTGTTGAGAGGAGTAAAAAACCATCAAAAATTTCAATCCTGCATGATTCTACCAAGAAATGTGATTCTTCATTCAAAACCTGATTTTTGCTATTGGGCGCTATTGAATAATGAATGTTTTGAATTTTCTCCAAAAGTAAAGTAGTTGCAAACTCATGCTTTTAGAGACTTGTTTGGGCTCATGAGAGGAGTAGAAAAACATCAAAAATTTCAGTCCTGCACGATTCTACCAAGAAATGTGTGTTCATTCAAACCGCTGGTTTTTGATATTTTGGGCCCTATTGAATAATGAATGTTTTGAATTTTCTCCAAAAGTAAAGTAGTTGCAAACTCATCCTTTTAGAAACTTGTTTGGGCTGTTGAGAGGAGTAAAAACCCATCAAAAATTTCAATCCTGCATGATTCTACCAAGAAATGTGATTCTTCATTCAAAACCTGATTTTTGCTATTGGGCTCTATTGAATAATGAATGTTTTGAATTTTCTCCAAAAGTAAAGTAGTTGCAAACACATGCTTTTAGAGACTTGTTTGGGCTCATGAGAGGAGTAGAAAAACATCAAAAATTTCAGTCCTGCATGATTCTACCAAGAAATGTGTGTTCATTGAAACCGCTGGTTTTTGATAGTTTGGGCCCTATTGAATAATGAATGTTTTGAATTTTCTCCAAAAGTAAAGTAGTTGCAAACTCATCCTTTTAGAAACTTGTTTGGGCTGTTGAGAGGAGTAAAAAAACCATCAAAAATTTCAATCCTGCATGATTTTACCAAGAAATGTGATTCTTCGTTCAAAACCTGATTTTTGCTATTGGGCTCTATTGAATAGTGAATGTTTTGAATTTTCTCCAAAAGTAAAGTAGTTGCAAACTCATGCTTTTAGAGACTTGTTTGGGCTCATGAGAGGAGTAGAAAAACATCAAAAATTTCAGTCCTGCATGATTCTACCAAGAAATGTGATTCTTCATTCAAAACCTGATTTTTGCTATTGGGCTCTATTGAATAATGAATGTTTTGAATTTTCTCCAAAAGTAAAGTAGTTGCAAACTCATCCTTTTAGAAACTTGTTTGGGCTGTTGAGAGTAGTAAAAAACCATCAAAAATTTCAATCCTGCATGATTCTACCAAGAAATGTGATTCTTCATTCAAAACGCTGGTTTTTGCTATTGGGCCCTATTGAATAATGAATGTTTTGAATTTTCTCCAAAAGTAAAGTAGTTGCAAACTCATGCTTTTAGAGACTTGTTTGGGCTCATGAGAGGAGTAGAAAAACATCAAAAATTTCAGTCCTGCATGATTCTACCAAGAAATGTGTGTTCATTGAAACCGCTGGTTTTTGATAGTTTGGGCCCTATTGAATAATGAATGTTTTGAATTTTCTCCAAAAGTAAAGTAGTTGCAAACTCATCCTTTTAGAAACTTGTTTGGGCTGTTGAGAGGAGTAAAAAACCATCAAAAATTTCAATCCTGCATGATTCTACCAAGAAATGTGATTCTTCATTCAAAACGCTGGTTTTTGCTATTGGGCTCTATTGAATAATGAATGTTTTGAATTTTCTCCAAAAGTAAAGTAGTTGCAAACTCATGCTTTTAGAGACTTGTTTGGGCTCATGAGAGGAGTAGAAAAACATCAAAAATTTCAGTCCTGCATGATTCTACCAAGAAATGTGTGTTCATTGAAACCGCTGGTTTTTGATAGTTTGGGCCCTATTGAATAATGAATGTTTTGAATTTTCTCCAAAAGTAAAGCAGTTGCAAACTCATCCTTTTAGAAACTTGTTTGGGCTGTTGAGAGGAGTAAAAAACCATCAAAAATTTCAATCCTGCATGATTCTACCAAGAAATGTGATTCTTCATTCAAAACGCTGGTTTTTGCTGTTGGGCCCTATTGAATAATTAATGTTTTGAATTTTCTCCAAAAGTAAAGTAGTTGCAAACTCATCCATTTAGAAACTTGTTTGGGCTGTTGAGAGGAGTAAAAAACCATCAAAAATTTCAATCCTGCATGATTTTACCAAGAAATGTGATTCTTCATTCAAAACCTGATTTTTGCTATTGGGCTCTATTGAATAGTGAATGTTTTGAATTTTCTCCAAAAGTAAAGTAGTTGCAAACTCATGCTTTTAGAGACTTGTTTGGGCTCATGAGAGGAGTAGAAAAACATCAAAAATTTCAGTCCTGCATGATTCTACCAAGAAATGTGTGTTTATTCAAACCGCTAGTTTTTGATAGTTTGGGCCCTATTGAATAATGAATGTTTTGAATTTTCTCCAAAAGTAAAGTAGTTGCAAACTCATCCTTTTAGAAACTTGTTTGGGCTGTTGAGAGGAGTAAAAAACCATCAAAAATTTCAATCCTGCATAATTCTACCAAGAAATGTGATTCTTCATTCAAAACGCTGGTTTTTGCTATTGAATATTGAATAATGAATGTTGAATATTGAATAATGAATGTTTTGAATTTTCTCCAAAAGTAAAGTAGTTGCAAACTCATCCTTTTAGAGACTTGTTTGGGCTCATGAGAGGAGTAGAAAAACATCAAAAATTTCAGTCCTGCACGATTCTACCAAGAAATGTGTGTTCATTCAAACCGCTGGTTTTTGATATTTTGGGCCCTATTGAATAATGAATGTTTTGAATTTTCTCCAAAAGTAAAGTAGTTGCAAACTCATCCTTTTAGAAACTTGTTTGGGCTGTTGAGAGGAGTAAAAAACTATCAAAAATTTCAATCCTGCATGATTCTACCAAGAAATGTGATTCTTCATTCAAAACGCTGGTTTTTGCTATTGGGCTCTATTGAATAATGAATGTTTTGAATTTTCTCCAAAAGTAAAGTAGTTGCAAACTCATGCTTTTAGAGACTTGTTTGGGCTCATGAGAGGAGTAGAAAAACATCAAAAATTTCAGTCCTGCATGATTCTACCAAGAAATGTGTGTTCATTGAAACCGCTGGTTTTTGATAGTTTGGGCCCTATTGAATAATGAATGTTTTGAATTTTCTCCAAAAGTAAAGTAGTTGCAAACTCATCCTTTTAGAAACTTGTTTGGGCTGTTGAGAGGAGTAAAAAACCATCAAAAATTTCAATCCTGCATGATTCTACCAAGAAATGTGATTCTTCATTCAAAACCTGATTTTTGCTATTGGGCTCTATTGAATAGTGAATGTTTTGAATTTTCTCCAAAAGTAAAGTAGTTGCAAACTCATGCTTTTAGAGACTTGTTTGGGCTCATGAGAGGAGTAGAAAAACATCAAAAATTTCAGTCCTGCATGATTCTACCAAGAAATGTGTGTTCATTCAAACCGCTGGTTTTTGATAGTTTGGGCCCTATTGAATAATGAATGTTTTGAATTTTCTCCAAAAGTAAAGTAGTTGCAAACTCATCCTTTTAGAAACTTGTTTGGGCTGTTGAGAGGAGTAAAAAACCATCAAAAATTTCAATCCTGCATGATTCTACCAAGAAATGTGATTCTTCATTCAAAACGCTGGTTTTTGCTATTGGGCTCTATTGAATAATGAATGTTTTGAATTTTCTCCAAAAGTAAAGTAGTTGCAAACTCATGCTTTTAGAGACTTGTTTGGGCTCATGAGAGGAGTAGAAAAACATCAAAAATTTCAGTCCTGCATGATTCTACCAAGAAATGTGTGTTCATTGAAACCGCTGGTTTTTGATAGTTTGGGCCCTATTGAATAATGAATGTTTTGAATTTTCTCCAAAAGTAAAGTAGTTGCAAACTCATCCTTTTAGAAACTTGTTTGGGCTGTTGAGAGGAGTAAAAAACCATCAAAAATTTCAATCCTGCATGATTCTACCAAGAAATGTGATTCTTCATTCAAAACCTGATTTTTGCTATTGGGCTCTATTGAATAGTGAATGTTTTGAATTTTCTCCAAAAGTAAAGTAGTTGCAAACTCATGCTTTTAGAGACTTGTTTGGGCTCATGAGAGGAGTAGAAAAACATCAAAAATTTCAGTCCTGCATGATTCTACCAAGAAATGTGTGTTCATTCAAACCGCTGGTTTTTGATAGTTTGGGCCCTATTGAATAATGAATGTTTTGAATTTTCTCCAAAAGTAAAGTAGTTGCAAACTCATCCTTTTAGAAACTTGTTTGGGCTGTTGAGAGGAGTAAAAAACCATCAAAAATTTCAATCCTGCATGATTCTACCAAGAAATGTGATTCTTCATTCAAAACCTGATTTTTGCTATTGGGCTCTATTGAATAGTGAATGTTTTGAATTTTCTCCAAAAGTAAAGTAGTTGCAAACTCATGCTTTTAGAGACTTGTTTGGGCTCATGAGAGGAGTAGAAAAACATCAAAAATTTCAGTCCTGCATGATTCTACCAAGAAATGTGTGTTCATTCAAACCGCTGGTTTTTGATAGTTTGGGCCCTATTGAATAATGAATGTTTTGAATTTTCTCCAAAAGTAAAGTAGTTGCAAACTCATCCTTTTAGAAACTTGTTTGGGCTGTTGAGAGGAGTAAAAAACCATCAAAAATTTCAATCCTGCATGATTCTACCAAGAAATGTGATTCTTCATTCAAAACGCTGGTTTTTGCTATTGGGCTCTATTGAATAATGAATGTTATGAATTTTCTCCAAAAGTAAAGTAGTTGCAAACTCATCCTTTTAGAGACTTGTTTGGGCTCATGAGAGGAGTAGAAAAACATCAAAAATTTCAGTCCTGCACGATTCTACCAAGAAATGTGTGTTCATTCAAACCGCTGGTTTTTGATATTTTGGGCCCTATTGAATAATGAATGTTTTGAATTTTCTCCAAAAGTAAAGTAGTTGCAAACTCATCCTTTTAGAAACTTGTTTGGGCTGTTGAGAGGAGTAAAAAACCATCAAAAATTTCAATCCTGCATGATTCTACCAAGAAATGTGATTCTTCATTCAAAACCTGATTTTTGCTATTGGGCGCTATTGAATAATGAATGTTTTGAATTTTCTCCAAAAGTAAAGTAGTTGCAAACTCATGCTTTTAGAGACTTGTTTGGGCTCATGAGAGGAGTAGAAAAACATCAAAAATTTCAGTCCTGCACGATTCTACCAAGAAATGTGTGTTCATTCAAACCGCTGGTTTTTGATATTTTGGGCCCTATTGAATAATGAATGTTTTGAATTTTCTCCAAAAGTAAAGTAGTTGCAAACTCATCCTTTTAGAAACTTGTTTGGGCTGTTGAGAGGAGTAAAAACCCATCAAAAATTTCAATCCTGCATGATTCTACCAAGAAATGTGATTCTTCATTCAAAACCTGATTTTTGCTATTGGGCTCTATTGAATAATGAATGTTTTGAATTTTCTCCAAAAGTAAAGTAGTTGCAAACACATGCTTTTAGAGACTTGTTTGGGCTCATGAGAGGAGTAGAAAAACATCAAAAATTTCAGTCCTGCATGATTCTACCAAGAAATGTGTGTTCATTGAAACCGCTGGTTTTTGATAGTTTGGGCCCTATTGAATAATGAATGTTTTGAATTTTCTCCAAAAGTAAAGTAGTTGCAAACTCATCCTTTTAGAAACTTGTTTGGGCTGTTGAGAGGAGTAAAAAAACCATCAAAAATTTCAATCCTGCATGATTTTACCAAGAAATGTGATTCTTCGTTCAAAACCTGATTTTTGCTATTGGGCTCTATTGAATAGTGAATGTTTTGAATTTTCTCCAAAAGTAAAGTAGTTGCAAACTCATGCTTTTAGAGACTTGTTTGGGCTCATGAGAGGAGTAGAAAAACATCAAAAATTTCAGTCCTGCATGATTCTACCAAGAAATGTGATTCTTCATTCAAAACCTGATTTTTGCTATTGGGCTCTATTGAATAATGAATGTTTTGAATTTTCTCCAAAAGTAAAGTAGTTGCAAACTCATCCTTTTAGAAACTTGTTTGGGCTGTTGAGAGGAGTAAAAAACCATCAAAAATTTCAATCCTGCATGATTCTACCAAGAAATGTGATTCTTCATTCAAAACGCTGGTTTTTGCTATTGGGCCCTATTGAATAATGAATGTTTTGAATTTTCTCCAAAAGTAAAGTAGTTGCAAACTCATGCTTTTAGAGACTTGTTTGGGCTCATGAGAGGAGTAGAAAAACATCAAAAATTTCAGTCCTGCATGATTCTACCAAGAAATGTGTGTTCATTGAAACCGCTGGTTTTTGATAGTTTGGGCCCTATTGAATAATGAATGTTTTGAATTTTCTCCAAAAGTAAAGTAGTTGCAAACTCATCCTTTTAGAAACTTGTTTGGGCTGTTGAGAGGAGTAAAAAACCATCAAAAATTTCAATCCTGCATGATTCT
Organism: Dendrobates tinctorius; assembly: GCF_039654945.1. Taxonomy (NCBI): domain Eukaryota; kingdom Metazoa; phylum Chordata; class Amphibia; order Anura; family Dendrobatidae; genus Dendrobates; species Dendrobates tinctorius. The sequence continues at coordinate 1,865,387 of NW_027362076.1, forward strand.
ACCAAGAAATGTGATTCTTCATTCAAAACGCTGGTTTTTGCTATTGGGCTCTATTGAATAATGAATGTTTTGAATTTTCTCCAAAAGTAAAGTAGTTGCAAACTCATGCTTTTAGAGACTTGTTTGGGCTCATGAGAGGAGTAGAAAAACATCAAAAATTTCAGTCCTGCATGATTCTACCAAGAAATGTGTGTTCATTGAAACCGCTGGTTTTTGATAGTTTGGGCCCTATTGAATAATGAATGTTTTGAATTTTCTCCAAAAGTAAAGCAGTTGCAAACTCATCCTTTTAGAAACTTGTTTGGGCTGTTGAGAGGAGTAAAAAACCATCAAAAATTTCAATCCTGCATGATTCTACCAAGAAATGTGATTCTTCATTCAAAACGCTGGTTTTTGCTATTGGGCCCTATTGAATAATTAATGTTTTGAATTTTCTCCAAAAGTAAAGTAGTTGCAAACTCATCCATTTAGAAACTTGTTTGGGCTGTTGAGAGGAGTAAAAAACCATCAAAAATTTCAATCCTGCATGATTTTACCAAGAAATGTGATTCTTCATTCAAAACCTGATTTTTGCTATTGGGCTCTATTGAATAGTGAATGTTTTGAATTTTCTCCAAAAGTAAAGTAGTTGCAAACTCATGCTTTTAGAGACTTGTTTGGGCTCATGAGAGGAGTAGAAAAACATCAAAAATTTCAGTCCTGCATGATTCTACCAAGAAATGTGTGTTTATTCAAACCGCTAGTTTTTGATAGTTTGGGCCCTATTGAATAATGAATGTTTTGAATTTTCTCCAAAAGTAAAGTAGTTGCAAACTCATCCTTTTAGAAACTTGTTTGGGCTGTTGAGAGGAGTAAAAAACCATCAAAAATTTCAATCCTGCATAATTCTACCAAGAAATGTGATTCTTCATTCAAAACGCTGGTTTTTGCTATTGAATATTGAATAATGAATGTTGAATATTGAATAATGAATGTTTTGAATTTTCTCCAAAAGTAAAGTAGTTGCAAACTCATCCTTTTAGAGACTTGTTTGGGCTCATGAGAGGAGTAGAAAAACATCAAAAATTTCAGTCCTGCACGATTCTACCAAGAAATGTGTGTTCATTCAAACCGCTGGTTTTTGATATTTTGGGCCCTATTGAATAATGAATGTTTTGAATTTTCTCCAAAAGTAAAGTAGTTGCAAACTCATCCTTTTAGAAACTTGTTTGGGCTGTTGAGAGGAGTAAAAAACTATCAAAAATTTCAATCCTGCATGATTCTACCAAGAAATGTGATTCTTCATTCAAAACGCTGGTTTTTGCTATTGGGCTCTATTGAATAATGAATGTTTTGAATTTTCTCCAAAAGTAAAGTAGTTGCAAACTCATGCTTTTAGAGACTTGTTTGGGCTCATGAGAGGAGTAGAAAAACATCAAAAATTTCAGTCCTGCATGATTCTACCAAGAAATGTGTGTTCATTCAAACCGCTGGTTTTTGATAGTTTGGGCCCTATTGAATAATGAATGTTTTGAATTTTCTCCAAAAGTAAAGTAGTTGCAAACTCATCCTTTTAGAAACTTGTTTGGGCTGTTGAGAGGAGTAAAAAACCATCAAAAATTTCAATCCTGCATGATTCTACCAAGAAATGTGATTCTTCATTCAAAACGCTGGTTTTTGCTATTGGGCTCTATTGAATAATGAATGTTTTGAATTTTCTCCAAAAGTAAAGTAGTTGCAAACTCATGCTTTTAGAGACTTGTTTGGGCTCATGAGAGGAGTAGAAAAACATCAAAAATTTCAGTCCTGCATGATTCTACCAAGAAATGTGTGTTCATTGAAACCGCTGGTTTTTGATAGTTTGGGCCCTATTGAATAATGAATGTTTTGAATTTTCTCCAAAAGTAAAGTAGTTGCAAACTCATCCTTTTAGAAACTTGTTTGGGCTGTTGAGAGGAGTAAAAAACCATCAAAAATTTCAATCCTGCATGATTCTACCAAGAAATGTGATTCTTCATTCAAAACCTGATTTTTGCTATTGGGCTCTATTGAATAGTGAATGTTTTGAATTTTCTCCAAAAGTAAAGTAGTTGCAAACTCATGCTTTTAGAGACTTGTTTGGGCTCATGAGAGGAGTAGAAAAACATCAAAAATTTCAGTCCTGCATGATTCTACCAAGAAATGTGTGTTCATTCAAACCGCTGGTTTTTGATAGTTTGGGCCCTATTGAATAATGAATGTTTTGAATTTTCTCCAAAAGTAAAGTAGTTGCAAACTCATCCTTTTAGAAACTTGTTTGGGCTGTTGTGAGGAGTAAAAAACCATCAAAAATTTCAATCCTGCATGATTCTACCAAGAAATGTGATTCTTCATTCAAAACGCTGGTTTTTGCTATTGGGCTCTATTGAATAATGAATGTTATGAATTTTCTCCAAAAGTAAAGTAGTTGCAAACTCATCCTTTTAGAGACTTGTTTGGGCTCATGAGAGGAGTAGAAAAACATCAAAAATTTCAGTCCTGCACGATTCTACCAAGAAATGTGTGTTCATTCAAACCGCTGGTTTTTGATATTTTGGGCCCTATTGAATAATGAATGTTTTGAATTTTCTCCAAAAGTAAAGTAGTTGCAAACTCATCCTTTTAGAAACTTGTTTGGGCTGTTGAGAGGAGTAAAAAACCATCAAAAATTTCAATCCTGCATGATTCTACCAAGAAATGTGATTCTTCATTCAAAACCTGATTTTTGCTATTGGGCGCTATTGAATAATGAATGTTTTGAATTTTCTCCAAAAGTAAAGTAGTTGCAAACTCATGCTTTTAGAGACTTGTTTGGGCTCATGAGAGGAGTAGAAAAACATCAAAAATTTCAGTCCTGCACGATTCTACCAAGAAATGTGTGTTCATTCAAACCGCTGGTTTTTGATATTTTGGGCCCTATTGAATAATGAATGTTTTGAATTTTCTCCAAAAGTAAAGTAGTTGCAAACTCATCCTTTTAGAAACTTGTTTGGGCTGTTGAGAGGAGTAAAAACCCATCAAAAATTTCAATCCTGCATGATTCTACCAAGAAATGTGATTCTTCATTCAAAACCTGATTTTTGCTATTGGGCTCTATTGAATAATGAATGTTTTGAATTTTCTCCAAAAGTAAAGTAGTTGCAAACACATGCTTTTAGAGACTTGTTTGGGCTCATGAGAGGAGTAGAAAAACATCAAAAATTTCAGTCCTGCATGATTCTACCAAGAAATGTGTGTTCATTGAAACCGCTGGTTTTTGATAGTTTGGGCCCTATTGAATAATGAATGTTTTGAATTTTCTCCAAAAGTAAAGTAGTTGCAAACTCATCCTTTTAGAAACTTGTTTGGGCTGTTGAGAGGAGTAAAAAACCATCAAAAATTTCAATCCTGCATGATTTTACCAAGAAATGTGATTCTTCATTCAAAACCTGATTTTTGCTATTGGGCTCTATTGAATAGTGAATGTTTTGAATTTTCTCCAAAAGTAAAGTAGTTGCAAACTCATGCTTTTAGAGACTTGTTTGGGCTCATGAGAGGAGTAGAAAAACATCAAAAATTTCAGTCCTGCATGATTCTACCAAGAAATGTGATTCTTCATTCAAAACCTGATTTTTGCTATTGGGCTCTATTGAATAATGAATGTTTTGAATTTTCTCCAAAAGTAAAGTAGTTGCAAACTCATCCTTTTAGAAACTTGTTTGGGCTGTTGAGAGGAGTAAAAAACCATCAAAAATTTCAATCCTGCATGATTCTACCAAGAAATGTGATTCTTCATTCAAAACGCTGGTTTTTGCTATTGGGCTCTATTGAATAATGAATGTTTTGAATTTTCTCCAAAAGTAAAGTAGTTGCAAACTCATGCTTTTAGAGACTTGTTTGGGCTCATGAGAGGAGTAGAAAAACATCAAAAATTTCAGTCCTGCATGATTCTACCAAGAAATGTGTGTTCATTGAAACCGCTGGTTTTTGATAGTTTGGGCCCTATTGAATAATGAATGTTTTGAATTTTCTCCAAAAGTAAAGTAGTTGCAAACTCATCCTTTTAGAAACTTGTTTGGGCTGTTGAGAGGAGTAAAAAACCATCAAAAATTTCAATCCTGCATGATTCTACCAAGAAATGTGATTCTTCATTCAAAACGCTGGTTTTTGCTATTGGGCTCTATTGAATAATGAATGTTTTGAATTTTCTCCAAAAGTAAAGTAGTTACAAACTCATGCTTTTAGAGACTTGTTTGGGCTCATGAGAGGAGTAGAAAAACATCAAAAATTTCAGTCCTGCATGATTCTACCAAGAAATGTGTGTTCATTGAAACCGCTGGTTTTTGATAGTTTGGGCCCTATTGAATAATGAATGTTTTGAATTTTCTCCAAAAGTAAAGTAGTTGCAAACTCATCCTTTTAGAAACTTGTTTGGGCTGTTGAGAGGAGTAAAAAACCATCAAAAATTTCAATCCTGCATGATTCTACCAAGAAATGTTATTCTTCATTCAAAACGCTGGTTTTTGCTATTGGGCCCTATTGAATAATTAATGTTTTGAATTTTCTCCAAAAGTAAAGTAGTTGCAAACTCATCCTTTTAGAAACTTGTTTGGGCTGTTGAGAGGAGTAAAAAACCATCAAAAATTTCAATCCTGCATGATTTTACCAAGAAATGTGATTCTTCATTCAAAACCTGATTTTTGCTATTGGGCTCTATTGAATAGTGAATGTTTTGAATTTTCTCCAAAAGTAAAGTAGTTGCAAACTCATGCTTTTAGAGACTTGTTTGGGCTCATGAGAGGAGTAGAAAAACATCAAAAATTTCAGTCCTGCATGATTCTACCAAGAAATGTGTGTTTATTCAAACCGCTGGTTTTTGATAGTTTGGGCCCTATTGAATAATGAATGTTTTGAATTTTCTCCAAAAGTAAAGTAGTTGCAAACTCATCCTTTTAGAAACTTGTTTGGGCTGTTGAGAGGAGTAAAAAACCATCAAAAATTTCAATCCTGCATGATTCTACCAAGAAATGTGATTCTTCATTCAAAACGCTGGTTTTTGCTATTGAATATTGAATAATGAATGTTGAATATTGAATAATGAATGTTTTGAATTTTCTCCAAAAGTAAAGTAGTTGCAAACTCATCCTTTTAGAGACTTGTTTGGGCTCATGAGAGGAGTAGAAAAACATCAAAAATTTCAGTCCTGCACGATTCTACCAAGAAATGTGTGTTCATTCAAACCGCTGGTTTTTGATATTTTGGGCCCTATTGAATAATGAATGTTTTGAATTTTCTCCAAAAGTAAAGTAGTTGCAAACTCATCCTTTTAGAAACTTGTTTGGGCTGTTGAGAGGAGTAAAAAACTATCAAAAATTTCAATCCTGCATGATTCTACCAAGAAATGTGATTCTTCATTCAAAACGCTGGTTTTTGCTATTGGGCTCTATTGAATAATGAATGTTTTGAATTTTCTCCAAAAGTAAAGTAGTTGCAAACTCATGCTTTTAGAGACTTGTTTGGGCTCATGAGAGGAGTAGAAAAACATCAAAAATTTCAGTCCTGCATGATTCTACCAAGAAATGTGTGTTCATTGAAACCGCTGGTTTTTGATAGTTTGGGCCCTATTGAATAATGAATGTTTTGAATTTTCTCCAAAAGTAAAGTAGTTGCAAACTCATCCTTTTAGAAACTTGTTTGGGCTGTTGAGAGGAGTAAAAAACCATCAAAAATTTCAATCCTGCATGATTCTACCAAGAAATGTGATTCTTCATTCAAAACCTGATTTTTGCTATTGGGCTCTATTGAATAGTGAATGTTTTGAATTTTCTCCAAAAGTAAAGTAGTTGCAAACTCATGCTTTTAGAGACTTGTTTGGGCTCATGAGAGGAGTAGAAAAACATCAAAAATTTCAGTCCTGCATGATTCTACCAAGAAATGTGTGTTCATTCAAACCGCTGGTTTTTGATAGTTTGGGCCCTATTGAATAATGAATGTTTTGAATTTTCTCCAAAAGTAAAGTAGTTGCAAACTCATCCTTTTAGAAACTTGTTTGGGCTGTTGTGAGGAGTAAAAAACCATCAAAAATTTCAATCCTGCATGATTCTACCAAGAAATGTGATTCTTCATTCAAAACGCTGGTTTTTGCTATTGGGCTCTATTGAATAATGAATGTTATGAATTTTCTCCAAAAGTAAAGTAGTTGCAAACTCATCCTTTTAGAGACTTGTTTGGGCTCATGAGAGGAGTAGAAAAACATCAAAAATTTCAGTCCTGCACGATTCTACCAAGAAATGTGTGTTCATTCAAACCGCTGGTTTTTGATATTTTGGGCCCTATTGAATAATGAATGTTTTGAATTTTCTCCAAAAGTAAAGTAGTTGCAAACTCATCCTTTTAGAAACTTGTTTGGGCTGTTGAGAGGAGTAAAAAACCATCAAAAATTTCAATCCTGCATGATTCTACCAAGAAATGTGATTCTTCATTCAAAACCTGATTTTTGCTATTGGGCGCTATTGAATAATGAATGTTTTGAATTTTCTCCAAAAGTAAAGTAGTTGCAAACTCATGCTTTTAGAGACTTGTTTGGGCTCATGAGAGGAGTAGAAAAACATCAAAAATTTCAGTCCTGCACGATTCTACCAAGAAATGTGTGTTCATTCAAACCGCTGGTTTTTGATATTTTGGGCCCTATTGAATAATGAATGTTTTGAATTTTCTCCAAAAGTAAAGTAGTTGCAAACTCATCCTTTTAGAAACTTGTTTGGGCTGTTGAGAGGAGTAAAAAACCATCAAAAATTTCAATCCTGCATGATTCTACCAAGAAATGTGATTCTTCATTCAAAACGCTGGTTTTTGCTATTGGGCTCTATTGAATAATGAATGTTTTGAATTTTCTCCAAAAGTAAAGTAGTTGCAAACTCATGCTTTTAGAGACTTGTTTGGGCTCATGAGAGGAGTAGAAAAACATCAAAAATTTCAGTCCTGCATGATTCTACCAAGAAATGTGTGTTCATTGAAACCGCTGGTTTTTGATAGTTTGGGCCCTATTGAATAATGAATGTTTTGAATTTTCTCCAAAAGTAAAGTAGTTGCAAACTCATCCTTTTAGAAACTTGTTTGGGCTGTTGAGAGGAGTAAAAAACCATCAAAAATTTCAATCCTGCATGATTCTACCAAGAAATGTGATTCTTCATTCAAAACGCTGGTTTTTGCTATTGGGCCCTATTGAATAATTAATGTTTTGAATTTTCTCCAAAAGTAAAGTAGTTGCAAACTCATCCTTTTAGAAACTTGTTTGGGCTGTTGAGAGGAGTAAAAAACCATCAAAAATTTCAATCCTGCATGATTTTACCAAGAAATGTGATTCTTCATTCAAAACCTGATTTTTGCTATTGGGCTCTATTGAATAGTGAATGTTTTGAATTTTCTCCAAAAGTAAAGTAGTTGCAAACTCATGCTTTTAGAGACTTGTTTGGGCTCATGAGAGGAGTAGAAAAACATCAAAAATTTCAGTCCTGCATGATTCTACCAAGAAATGTGTGTTTATTCAAACCGCTGGTTTTTGATAGTTTGGGCCCTATTGAATAATGAATGTTTTGAATTTTCTCCAAAAGTAAAGTAGTTGCAAACTCATCCTTTTAGAAACTTGTTTGGGCTGTTGAGAGGAGTAAAAAACCATCAAAAATTTCAATCCTGCATGATTCTACCAAGAAATGTGATTCTTCATTCAAAACGCTGGTTTTTGCTATTGAATATTGAATAATGAATGTTGAATATTGAATAATGAATGTTTTGAATTTTCTCCAAAAGTAAAGTAGTTGCAAACTCATCCTTTTAGAGACTTGTTTGGGCTCATGAGAGGAGTAGAAAAACATCAAAAATTTCAGTCCTGCACGATTCTACCAAGAAATGTGTGTTCATTCAAACCGCTGGTTTTTGATATTTTGGGCCCTATTGAATAATGAATGTTTTGAATTTTCTCCAAAAGTAAAGTAGTTGCAAACTCATCCTTTTAGAAACTTGTTTGGGCTGTTGAGAGGAGTAAAAAACTATCAAAAATTTCAATCCTGCATGATTCTACCAAGAAATGTGATTCTTCATTCAAAACGCTGGTTTTTGCTATTGGGCTCTATTGAATAATGAATGTTTTGAATTTTCTCCAAAAGTAAAGTAGTTGCAAACTCATTCTTTTAGAGACTTGTTTGGGCTCATGAGAGGAGTAGAAAAACATCAAAAATTTCAGTCCTGCATGATTCTACCAAGAAATGTGTGTTCATTGAAACCGCTGGTTTTTGATAGTTTGGGCCCTATTGAATAATGAATGTTTTGAATTTTCTCCAAAAGTAAAGTAGTTGCAAACTCATCCTTTTAGAAACTTGTTTGGGCTGTTGAGAGGAGTAAAAAACCATCAAAAATTTCAATCCTGCATGATTCTACCAAGAAATGTGATTCTTCATTCAAAACCTGATTTTTGCTATTGGGCTCTATTGAATAGTGAATGTTTTGAATTTTCTCCAAAAGTAAAGTAGTTGCAAACTCATGCTTTTAGAGACTTGTTTGGGCTCATGAGAGGAGTAGAAAAACATCAAAAATTTCAGTCCTGCATGATTCTACCAAGAAATGTGTGTTCATTCAAACCGCTGGTTTTTGATAGTTTGGGCCCTATTGAATAATGAATGTTTTGAATTTTCTCCAAAAGTAAAGTAGTTGCAAACTCATCCTTTTAGAAACTTGTTTGGGCTGTTGTGAGGAGTAAAAAACCATCAAAAATTTCAATCCTGCATGATTCTACCAAGAAATGTGATTCTTCATTCAAAACGCTGGTTTTTGCTATTGGGCTCTATTGAATAATGAATGTTATGAATTTTCTCCAAAAGTAAAGTAGTTGCAAACTCATCCTTTTAGAGACTTGTTTGGGCTCATGAGAGGAGTAGAAAAACATCAAAAATTTCAGTCCTGCACGATTCTACCAAGAAATGTGTGTTCATTCAAACCGCTGGTTTTTGATATTTTGGGCCCTATTGAATAATGAATGTTTTGAATTTTCTCCAAAAGTAAAGTAGTTGCAAACTCATCCTTTTAGAAACTTGTTTGGGCTGTTGAGAGGAGTAAAAAACCATCAAAAATTTCAATCCTGCATGATTCTACCAAGAAATGTGATTCTTCATTCAAAACCTGATTTTTGCTATTGGGCGCTATTGAATAATGAATGTTTTGAATTTTCTCCAAAAGTAAAGTAGTTGCAAACTCATGCTTTTAGAGACTTGTTTGGGCTCATGAGAGGAGTAGAAAAACATCAAAAATTTCAGTCCTGCACGATTCTACCAAGAAATGTGTGTTCATTCAAACCGCTGGTTTTTGATATTTTGGGCCCTATTGAATAATGAATGTTTTGAATTTTCTCCAAAAGTAAAGTAGTTGCAAACTCATCCTTTTAGAAACTTGTTTGGGCTGTTGAGAGGAGTAAAAACCCATCAAAAATTTCAATCCTGCATGATTCTACCAAGAAATGTGATTCTTCATTCAAAACCTGATTTTTGCTATTGGGCTCTATTGAATAATGAATGTTTTGAATTTTCTCCAAAAGTAAAGTAGTTGCAAACACATGCTTTTAGAGACTTGTTTGGGCTCATGAGAGGAGTAGAAAAACATCAAAAATTTCAGTCCTGCATGATTCTACCAAGAAATGTGTGTTCATTGAAACCGCTGGTTTTTGATAGTTTGGGCCCTATTGAATAATGAATGTTTTGAATTTTCTCCAAAAGTAAAGTAGTTGCAAACTCATCCTTTTAGAAACTTGTTTGGGCTGTTGAGAGGAGTAAAAAACCATCAAAAATTTCAATCCTGCATGATTTTACCAAGAAATGTGATTCTTCATTCAAAACCTGATTTTTGCTATTGGGCTCTATTGAATAGTGAATGTTTTGAATTTTCTCCAAAAGTAAAGTAGTTGCAAACTCATGCTTTTAGAGACTTGTTTGGGCTCATGAGAGGAGTAGAAAAACATCAAAAATTTCAGTCCTGCATGATTCTACCAAGAAATGTGATTCTTCATTCAAAACCTGATTTTTGCTATTGGGCTCTATTGAATAATGAATGTTTTGAATTTTCTCCAAAAGTAAAGTAGTTGCAAACTCATCCTTTTAGAAACTTGTTTGGGCTGTTGAGAGGAGTAAAAAACCATCAAAAATTTCAATCCTGCATGATTCTACCAAGAAATGTGATTCTTCATTCAAAACGCTGGTTTTTGCTATTGGGCTCTATTGAATAATGAATGTTTTGAATTTTCTCCAAAAGTAAAGTAGTTGCAAACTCATGCTTTTAGAGACTTGTTTGGGCTCATGAGAGGAGTAGAAAAACATCAAAAATTTCAGTCCTGCATGATTCTACCAAGAAATGTGTGTTCATTGAAACCGCTGGTTTTTGATAGTTTGGGCCCTATTGAATAATGAATGTTTTGAATTTTCTCCAAAAGTAAAGTAGTTGCAAACTCATCCTTTTAGAAACTTGTTTGGGCTGTTGAGAGGAGTAAAAAACCATCAAAAATTTCAATCCTGCATGATTCTACCAAGAAATGTGATTCTTCATTCAAAACGCTGGTTTTTGCTATTGGGCTCTATTGAATAATGAATGTTTTGAATTTTCTCCAAAAGTAAAGTAGTTGCAAACTCATGCTTTTAGAGACTTGTTTGGGCTCATGAGAGGAGTAGAAAAACATCAAAAATTTCAGTCCTGCATGATTCTACCAAGAAATGTGTGTTCATTGAAACCGCTGGTTTTTGATAGTTTGGGCCCTATTGAATAATGAATGTTTTGAATTTTCTCCAAAAGTAAAGTAGTTGCAAACTCATCCTTTTAGAAACTTGTTTGGGCTGTTGAGAGGAGTAAAAAACCATCAAAAATTTCAATCCTGCATGATTCTACCAAGAAATGTGATTCTTCATTCAAAACGCTGGTTTTTGCTATTGGGCCCTATTGAATAATTAATGTTTTGAATTTTCTCCAAAAGTAAAGTAGTTGCAAACTCATCCTTTTAGAAACTTGTTTGGGCTGTTGAGAGGAGTAAAAAACCATCAAAAATTTCAATCCTGCATGATTTTACCAAGAAATGTGATTCTTCATTCAAAACCTGATTTTTGCTATTGGGCTCTATTGAATAGTGAATGTTTTGAATTTTCTCCAAAAGTAAAGTAGTTGCAAACTCATGCTTTTAGAGACTTGTTTGGGCTCATGAGAGGAGTAGAAAAACATCAAAAATTTCAGTCCTGCATGATTCTACCAAGAAATGTGTGTTTATTCAAACCGCTGGTTTTTGATAGTTTGGGCCCTATTGAATAATGAATGTTTTGAATTTTCTCCAAAAGTAAAGTAGTTGCAAACTCATCCTTTTAGAAACTTGTTTGGGCTGTTGAGAGGAGTAAAAAACCATCAAAAATTTCAATCCTGCATGATTCTACCAAGAAATGTGATTCTTCATTCAAAACGCTGGTTTTTGCTATTGAATATTGAATAATGAATGTTGAATATTGAATAATGAATGTTTTGAATTTTCTCCAAAAGTAAAGTAGTTGCAAACTCATCCTTTTAGAGACTTGTTTGGGCTCATGAGAGGAGTAGAAAAACATCAAAAATTTCAGTCCTGCACGATTCTACCAAGAAATGTGTGTTCATTCAAACCGCTGGTTTTTGATATTTTGGGCCCTATTGAATAATGAATGTTTTGAATTTTCTCCAAAAGTAAAGTAGTTGCAAACTCATCCTTTTAGAAACTTGTTTGGGCTGTTGAGAGGAGTAAAAACCCATCAAAAATTTCAATCCTGCATGATTCTACCAAGAAATGTGATTCTTCATTCAAAATCTGATTTTTGCTATTGGGCTCTATTGAATAATGAATGTTTTGAATTTTCTCCAAAAGTAAAGTAGTTGCAAACTCATGCTTTTAGAGACTTGTTTGGGCTCATGAGAGGAGTAGAAAAACATCAAAAATTTCAGTCCTGCATGATTCTACCAAGAAATGTGTGTTCATTGAAACCGCTGGTTTTTGATAGTTTGGGCCCTATTGAATAATGAATGTTTTGAATTTTCTCCAAAAGTAAAGTAGTTGCAAACTCATCCTTTTAGAAACTTGTTTGGGCTGTTGAGAGGAGTAAAAAACCATCAAAAATTTCAATCCTGCATGATTCTACCAAGAAATGTGATTCTTCATTCAAAACCTGATTTTTGCTATTGGGCTCTATTGAATAATGAATGTTTTGAATTTTCTCCAAAAGTAAAGTAGTTGCAAACACATGCTTTTAGAGACTTGTTTGGGCTCATGAGAGGAGTAGAAAAACATCAAAAATTTCAGTCCTGCATGATTCTACCAAGAAATGTGTGTTCATTGAAACCGCTGGTTTTTGATAGTTTGGGCCCTATTGAATAATGAATGTTTTGAATTTTCTCCAAAAGTAAAGTAGTTGCAAACTCATCCTTTTAGAAACTTGTTTGGGCTGTTGAGAGGAGTAAAAAACCATCAAAAATTTCAATCCTGCATGATTTTACCAAGAAATGTGATTCTTCATTCAAAACCTGATTTTTGCTATTGGGCTCTATTGAATAGTGAATGTTTTGAATTTTCTCCAAAAGTAAAGTAGTTGCAAACTCATGCTTTTAGAGACTTGTTTGGGCTCATGAGAGGAGTAGAAAAACATCAAAAATTTCAGTCCTGCATGATTCTACCAAGAAATGTGATTCTTCATTCAAAACCTGATTTTTGCTATTGGGCTCTATTGAATAATGAATGTTTTGAATTTTCTCCAAAAGTAAAGTAGTTGCAAACTCATCCTTTTAGAAACTTGTTTGGGCTGTTGAGAGGAGTAAAAAACCATCAAAAATTTCAATCCTGCATGATTCTACCAAGAAATGTGATTCTTCATTCAAAACGCTGGTTTTTGCTATTGGGCTCTATTGAATAATGAATGTTTTGAATTTTCTCCAAAAGTAAAGTAGTTGCAAACTCATGCTTTTAGAGACTTGTTTGGGCTCATGAGAGGAGTAGAAAAACATCAAAAATTTCAGTCCTGCATGATTCTACCAAGAAATGTGTGTTCATTGAAACCGCTGGTTTTTGATAGTTTGGGCCCTATTGAATAATGAATGTTTTGAATTTTCTCCAAAAGTAAAGTAGTTGCAAACTCATCCTTTTAGAAACTTGTTTGGGCTGTTGAGAGGAGTAAAAAACCATCAAAAATTTCAATCCTGCATGATTCTACCAAGAAATGTGATTCTTCATTCAAAACGCTGGTTTTTGCTATTGGGCTCTATTGAATAATGAATGTTTTGAATTTTCTCCAAAAGTAAAGTAGTTGCAAACTCATGCTTTTAGAGACTTGTTTGGGCTCATGAGAGGAGTAGAAAAACATCAAAAATTTCAGTCCTGCATGATTCTACCAAGAAATGTGTGTTCATTGAAACCGCTGGTTTTTGATAGTTTGGGCCCTATTGAATAATGAATGTTTTGAATTTTCTCCAAAAGTAAAGTAGTTGCAAACTCATCCTTTTAGAAACTTGTTTGGGCTGTTGAGAGGAGTAAAAAACCATCAAAAATTTCAATCCTGCATGATTCTACCAAGAAATGTGATTCTTCATTCAAAACGCTGGTTTTTGCTATTGGGCCCTATTGAATAATTAATGTTTTGAATTTTCTCCAAAAGTAAAGTAGTTGCAAACTCATCCTTTTAGAAACTTGTTTGGGCTGTTGAGAGGAGTAAAAAACCATCAAAAATTTCAATCCTGCATGATTTTACCAAGAAATGTGATTCTTCATTCAAAACCTGATTTTTGCTATTGGGCTCTATTGAATAGTGAATGTTTTGAATTTTCTCCAAAAGTAAAGTAGTTGCAAACTCATGCTTTTAGAGACTTGTTTGGGCTCATGAGAGGAGTAGAAAAACATCAAAAATTTCAGTCCTGCATGATTCTACCAAGAAATGTGTGTTTATTCAAACCGCTGGTTTTTGATAGTTTGGGCCCTATTGAATAATGAATGTTTTGAATTTTCTCCAAAAGTAAAGTAGTTGCAAACTCATCCTTTTAGAAACTTGTTTGGGCTGTTGAGAGGAGTAAAAAACCATCAAAAATTTCAATCCTGCATGATTCTACCAAGAAATGTGATTCTTCATTCAAAACGCTGGTTTTTGCTATTGAATATTGAATAATGAATGTTGAATATTGAATAATGAATGTTTTGAATTTTCTCCAAAAGTAAAGTAGTTGCAAACTCATCCTTTTAGAGACTTGTTTGGGCTCATGAGAGGAGTAGAAAAACATCAAAAATTTCAGTCCTGCACGATTCTACCAAGAAATGTGTGTTCATTCAAACCGCTGGTTTTTGATATTTTGGGCCCTATTGAATAATGAATGTTTTGAATTTTCTCCAAAAGTAAAGTAGTTGCAAACTCATCCTTTTAGAAACTTGTTTGGGCTGTTGAGAGGAGTAAAAACCCATCAAAAATTTCAATCCTGCATGATTCTACCAAGAAATGTGATTCTTCATTCAAAATCTGATTTTTGCTATTGGGCTCTATTGAATAATGAATGTTTTGAATTTTCTCCAAAAGTAAAGTAGTTGCAAACTCATGCTTTTAGAGACTTGTTTGGGCTCATGAGAGGAGTAGAAAAACATCAAAAATTTCAGTCCTGCATGATTCTACCAAGAAATGTGTGTTCATTGAAACCGCTGGTTTTTGATAGTTTGGGCCCTATTGAATAATGAATGTTTTGAATTTTCTCCAAAAGTAAAGTAGTTGCAAACTCATCCTTTTAGAAACTTGTTTGGGCTGTTGAGAGGAGTAAAAAACCATCAAAAATTTCAATCCTGCATGATTCTACCAAGAAATGTGATTCTTCATTCAAAACGCTGGTTTTTGCTATTGGGCTCTATTGAATTATGAATGTTTTGAATTTTCTCCAAAAGTAAAGTAGTTGCAAACTCATCCTTTTAGAAACTTGTTTGGGCTGTTGAGAGGAGTAAAAAACCATCAAAAATTTCAATCCTGCATGATTCTACCAAGAAATATGATTCTTCATTCAAAACGCTGGTTTTTGCTATTGGGCTCTATTGAATAATGAATGTTTTGAATTTTCTCCAAAAGTAAAGTAGTTGCAAACTCATCCTTTTAGAGACTTGTTTGGGCTCATGAGAGGAGTAGAAAAACATCAAAAATTTCAGTCCTGCACGATTCTACCAAGAAATGTGTGTTCATTCAAACCGCTGGTTTTTGATATTTTGGGCCCTATTGAATAATGAATGTTTTGAATTTTCTCCAAAAGTAAAGTATTTGCAAACTCATCCTTTTAGAAACTTGTTTGGGCTGTTGAGAGGAGTAAAAAACCATCAAAAATTTCAATCCTGCATGATTCTACCAAGAAATGTGATTCTTCATTCAAAACCTGATTTTTGCTGTTGGGCTCTATTGAATAATGAATGTTTTGAATTTTCTCCAAAAGTAAAGTAGTTGCAAACTTATGCTTTTAGAGACTTGTTTGGGCTCATGAGAGGAGTAGAAAAACATCAAAAATTTCAGTCCTGCATGATTCTACCAAGAAATGTGTGTTCATTGAAACAGCTGGTTTTTGATAGTTTGGGCCCTATTGAATAATGAATGTTTTGAATTCTCTCCAAAAGTAAAGTAGTTGCAAACTCATCCTTTTAGAAACTTGTTTGGGCTGTTGAGAGGAGTAAAAAACCATCAAAAATTTCAATCCTGCATGATTTTACCAAGAAATGTGATTCTTCATTCAAAACCTGATTTTTGCTATTGGGCTCTATTGAATAGTGAATGTTTTGAATTTTCTTAAACAATATTTTTATTGAGTTTTCAAAATAATAGAAATGTATAAACATACCTCATATATATCATGTTCGAATAGAGTCAAGGTAATGTACATCAGGACATCATCATATGGTATCTGAACATCATATCATCATTTAAAGTATGTACAATTAAGATTAATTGAAATAGATTTGAAAAACAGTTGCAACAGCACAGGCAAACACCAAATATATGTGAAATTTTGGCACACAAAAAGAGCAAAAATCAAGATATCATGATATAAATTCTTCTTCTATCTTAGATTTGAGTTTCAACCATCTATGCCATCTGTCGTCAAATAACTTTATTGACATATTGTTGATGTAATGAATTTTTTCATAAACACAATGTTTGTCCACCAACATGATCAATGTGGCAATGTTCGAAGGTTGCTTATTGTTCCAACCTTTCGCTATAAGGTATATTGCAGACATGAGAATGTGGGCAACCAAATACTTTGTTGTTTTGACTCTGCAAATATCTATAAGTAGTAAGGCCAAGGCAGGGTGCAACTGAACACGCGAGTTGCATATGATCGAAATCAAGTTGGAGACCTTAAGCCAGTATGGTTTCAGTACCGGGCATCCCCAGAAAATATGGAGTAAGTCAGCCTGAGATCCGCATCCCCGCCAACACAGATCAGATCCCCCTTCCCCAAAATGTTTAATCCTGTTTGGAGTCAAGTAATATCTGTGGACTAGTTTGTAATGTGTTTCCAGAATGTTCATGCAATTTGTAGACCTCACTGCAGTTTTAAAAGATAATGTCCACTGTGGGGCATAAATCTGCTTCTGCAGAGTAGTCTCCCATTTTTCAAAGCATCCACCCTTAGAGAAGGTGTATTTGCCGGTCAGGAAGTTATACAGGGGTTTAAGAGAGCTCTTGTGCCTGGGGGTTGTGCTGGTTAGGAAATTATAAATGGTATGGTTGACCAAAACTATCTTGCAGAAATATCTCTTAAATTTATTATATTCCTCTTTGAGTATGAGGTATTTCATATATTCCGTATTAGGGATTTTAAATTTAGCCTTGACCAACTCAAAAGGCATGACTTTATTATTGTCCAGTAAATCATCCACATAAGCAATGGGGAATGTTTTCCAATTATCAAACATGGGTCTCAGAGAAACCTTGACAGGTGCCAAAAAGTGAAGTCTCAGTCTTTTGGTTGTAACAGGGGAGACATTAAACCTTCTCCTGCACATATGTGACCAACTCTGCATAGAGGCTCTGAGTATTGGGTTTTCTATGTCTCCAATCTCTCCTCTGTGCAGAAGAAAATAGGAAACATAAAGTGTCGGTTCTTTATTAGGCATTAAATCTCTTTCAATTTTTGGCCATCCCAATTCTGTCTGTTCTGTGAGCCACATTTTTGTCAATTCAGTTGTGGTGGCAAAGTAATATGCCTCTAAGTCTGGAAGGGCTATCCCCCCATTTTTAGATTTAAGTAGTGTGTGTTTCTTTACTCTAGGCTTTTTATTATTCCAAATAAATCTGTTCATTTGATGAGTTAATTTTTGTATGTGTTGCATTGATAAAGGCAGAGGAACATTCCTATACAAAAACAACACTTTTGGGAGGCAGAACATTTTATATAGTACTATTCTTCCCAACCAAGTGGCTGGGGTCTTTGACAATTCTCCCAACTTAGTGTCAAGAGATTTCAAAAGGCAATCCATGTTTACCTCACTCGTGTGTGTGAGGTCGCTTGTGAGCCAAATTCCTAGATACGGGATTTTAGTGCAGTCCCAAGTAAAAGGGTACTTATCTTGTAGTTGCTGTTTTATAGGGGCTGAAACAAATAGTGACAAAACGTTAGTCTTTTTTACATTGAGTTTATAATATGATATTGAACCAAACAACTCTATGATGTCCCAAGTCGCCTTCAATGACTCAACAGGATCTGTCAGTGTGAGTATGATATCGTCTGCATATAAATTTATTTTGTGCTCTACATCTCCCAACCGTACTCCCCTCACCTCACTCGAGTCCCTTATCCTTTGAGCCAGTGGTTCCAGACTCAGGATAAAAATAATTGGGGACAGAGGGCATCCCTGTCTTGTTCCGTTTGTTATGTCAAATTTCCCTGACATCGTGCTATTGACCAGCACAGAGGCAGACGGTTGGGAGTACAGAGCCTGAACACTTTTCAACATCTCCTCACCAAAACCCATCCTCTTTAATACTGCGAATGCATATGTCCAATTGATGCGGTCAAAAGCTTTCTCCGCATCAAGGGCCACAAACAGACTTGGAATTTTTTTCCTGTTACAAAAGTGTATATGGTGCAAGACACTTCTTGAACTGTCAGAAGTCTGTCTAAATTTTACAAAACCCACTTGATCGGGATGTATGAGATATTGGATAACATCTTGCACCCTTTCTGCCAGTATTTTTGCATAGACCTTGATGTCTGCATTCAGGAGGGATATGGGTCTATAGTTTTCTATCTTTGTGGGATCTTTGTCCGGTTTGGGGATTACCACTATGGTGGCTCTCAGCATATCTGCACTACATGTTCCTTTTGATTTTATAAAATTTAGGGTGTTTGTTAAGTGGGGGACCAGATTTTCCTGAAATGTTTTATAATATTCCACAGGGAATCCGTCTGGACCAGGAGCCTTATTACATTTGAGATTTTTTATTGCCAGAGACACCTCTCCCTCAGAGAAGGGTGCATCAAGCATTTCCCTTTGCTCAGAGGACAGAGATCTCAACTCTACTCCTCCCAAGAAATTATCTATCATCTCCTCTGTAGGAGGGGGATAAGTCCCATTTTTCCTATAATGTAAAGGTTTGAGTAGTATTTTTCAAAAGCCAAAGCTATGTCCCTTGGCTTTTCTATATTCACTAAGTTCTGGGAAAGTTTTTTAATTAAATGCTTTTTATTTATGGGTTTGAATCTATTTGCCATAGTTTTTGAGTTTTTGTTGTTATTTATGTAAAACCCTGCCCTGTTAAACAGAGTCTTTTTTTCGTAAATGTTTATGAGAAGATTTCTAAATTCCAATCTAAGGGAGTATAACTCCTTGTATTTAGTAAAAATTTTTTCCACTTTGGCCTGGTCTTCTAGTTTTTTGATTTGTTCTAGTAACAGCCTCTGTTTGCTCTCTCTTTCCCTCTTTTGTCTTGAGGCCATCTGAATTAAGTGGCCTCTAATGACACATTTATGTGCTAACCATAAGGTTTCAGGGGAGATTTCCTGGGAGTCATTTTCTTTAAAATAATTCATTATAGTGTTTTTTATTGTTGCTATATTATCTGGGGAGTCTACTACAAATTTGCTATATCTCCAATTGTAGTGTCTTTGAGTTGAAGAGGAAACCTGTAATGTTAATAGAATTGGAGCATGGTCCGACCATGTGATGGGGCCAGTTTGGAAATCTATATACGAATCTAGTAAGGAAAAACTGGTAAATATATGATCTATTTTGGTATAAGATCTGTTGTGTGGGCAGAATCTGGTGTATTCTCTAGAATTAGGGTTCAATATTTTACAACTGTCGTGTAGGTTAGCATTGCTCAGCCACTTCCCCAAATTCACACTTCTGTAGTATGGAGCAGAGGATGAGCAATCAGTGCTTGGGTCAACAATACAATTAAAGTCTCCCCCCCATATGATTTGTCCCTTGCTAAATTTAGATAATTTTCTTTTGACTTTATTGAGAAAGCTAATTTGTCTCACATTAGGGGCGTATACATTAACCACAGTGTATTCCATTCCCTCCAAGGTAAAATTGATGATTAAATATCTGCCTTTATTGTCTTTATAAACATCTGAAATAACCACTGGTAGGTCTTTGTGGAAGGCAATGGCCACCCCAGCTTTTTTCCCTCCCTCGTTATTGGAGAAGAAAATCTGAGGATAATCTTTGTTTTTAAATCTGTTATTATCAGTTTCCAGGAGGTGGGTTTCCTGTATCATAGCAACATTTGCTTTCAATCTTTTGATCTCCTTCCACAAAGCATACCTTTTAAAGGGACTATTAAGCCCATTTACATTAAATGATAGGATTTTCAACTCCATAATATATCAAAAAGAAAGAAATGTGTTAAATAACTCAATAAGATAGAATAGTCCATCTGGACATATATCCAAAAAGAGTGGTACTTCCCTAGAAATTTGTTGTCAGTGCCTGGTGTGCCTGTGAATAGAAACATGTTATAACCTGGAATAACCTAAAACAAAACAAACTTGTTAACAAGGAAGTTGAATTTCTCAAAAGAAATGATACCAAGAGAAATCTCTCGGTTAGTGTTTGGGGATAAAAGTTCAGGCCAAGAGCCAGGGTCAACACCTACCAAGTCCATTATCTTTTCTTTTGTGTGGTCCAGGACTGTGACAAACGTCTTGGCTGTTGTGAAGAGTTGCTCCTCTCTTGATTGTAGGATAAAGATGAGTTCTTCATTGGAGGAATACCAAGGTCCTGAAAGAATCTATCACAGTTATCAATGTTAGACAAGGCAAAAGTAGTGTTTTCCTTCATGACCAATATTTTTGTAGGAAAGCCCCATCTGTATAGCACCCTGTGCTCCCTTAGGTGTGCAGTGATAGGGAAAAAGTCTCTCCTTTTTTGCAACGTGGCTTTTGAAAAGTCTGCAAAGATCTTAATACCCTCATATGGTCTTGGTAGTATGGGTGACTGCTTGCTTTTCCTCAGAATGTCCTCCTTTGTCAGAAAATAGTGAAAAAATGCAATAACATCCCGTGGAGCTCTTTCAGGGGCATATTTGGACTTAGGTAGTCTGTGTATGCGTTCTATTAAGAGGTCTCCTTTGGAAGCACCTGGGAGCATAGTATGGAGCATTTTTTGCACATATGAATCAAGATCTCTGTCTTTGACATTCTCAGGTATTCCTCTGAATTTAAGGTTGTTTCTCCTACTCCTGTCCTCTTGTTCTATCAGTCTTGACTTTAGGAAGGTAACTTCTTTCTCTAAGGCATAGTGTTCGTCTATCAAATTGTTGTGAGACTGGACTATCTCCTCCATTTTCGACTCCAAGTGATCCACCCTCTGGCCCAGACTGTCTATATTGTTTTGGAGGTTTGTATTATATCCCTCTAGTTGTTTTTGGAATGTCTTTGCAAGAAGGCATACCATATTTTTTAT
This sequence comes from Dendrobates tinctorius, assembly GCF_039654945.1. Taxonomy (NCBI): domain Eukaryota; kingdom Metazoa; phylum Chordata; class Amphibia; order Anura; family Dendrobatidae; genus Dendrobates; species Dendrobates tinctorius. Next base: position 1,886,325 of record NW_027362076.1, read on the forward strand.
GAACAATTCTGAAGCTGCTTTGTTGGTAGCCTCTACCTCAGTCAAAACATGTAAAATGTTTTCAGGCATGGGGTTATCTGGAGTGCAGAAGTCCTCCATCTGCGTCTCACTTTGCAGCTCAGCCGAGCTACTGCTTAATCTGCAGCTATTTTGTGAGGCAGGGGACAGTTCCCTCTGTGGTGGCGTTAGAGGGGTGTCTGAAATGGTGGAGATATCTGGACAAGATGAGGAGGCCCTTATTGTATTTGTGGCCTCCATAGCAGCTGTGAGCGTTGCTGCTGTGCAAGATTTCACAGGCTGCGCAAGATTTTTACTTAAGGTACGCAATTTGCGTACTTGCTGCGCAATCCCGTCTGTTTCCCGGTTAATCTCGCGATATTTTGCCTCCTTCTTCCCAGCGCTACTTTTAACATTGGATTTAGTGCTTTCTTTAATATATGGAGTGGCGGTTTTTGCAGGGATGGGGGCAGACTTACCCCCTGACTTGAATACTGCATGTTTCAGTCTCTGTGGCGTTCTCTCCCGCTGTGCGCCGCTCAGGCTGGGGCTGCAGGCTGTGGCTGCTGTGTGGCGGGCGCCATCTTGGCTCCTCAGCATGGGGGGAGAGCGCTCCAGATTTTTTGATTTTCCTGCTTTTCTATTAAGCGGATCCATTATGTGGGGGCACCGCTGGTGTCTATGGAGGTTCCCACAAGTTTTCAGCCAGTCCTGGCTTATAATTCGCTTATTAGTAGCGCTTGGCAGGCTGCCCTGTGGAGGAGCTCAGAGCTCAGGCTTCCATTCAGCTCAGACGCTGGCCACGCCCCCCCAATGTTTTGAATTTTCTCCAAAAGTAAAGTAGTTGCAAACTCATGCTTTTAGAGACTTGTTTGGGCTCATGAGAGGAGTAGAAAAACATCAAAAATTTCAGTCCTGCGTGATTCTACCAAGAAATGTGTGTTCATTCAAACCGCTGGTTTTTGATAGTTTGGGCCCTATTGAATAATGAATGTTTTGAATTTTCTCCAAAAGTAAAGTAGTTGCAAACTCATCCTTTTAGAAACTTGTTTGGGCTGTTGAGAGGAGTAAAAAACCATCAAAAATTTCAATCCTGCATGATTCTACCAAGAAATGTGATTCTTCATTCAAAACCTGATTTTTGCTATTGGGCTCTATTGAATAGTGAATGTTTTGAATTTTCTCCAAAAGTAAAGTAGTTGCAAACTCATGCTTTTAGAGACTTGTTTGGGCTCATGAGAGGAGTAGAAAAACATCAAAAATTTCAGTCCTGCACGATTCTACCAAGAAATGTGTGTTCATTCAAACCGCTGGTTTTTGATATTTTGGGCCCTATTGAATAATGAATGTTTTGAATTTTCTCCAAGCGTAAAGTAGTTGCAAACTCATCCTTTTAGAATCTTGTTTGGGCTGTTGAGAGGAGTAAAAAACCATCAAAAATTTCAATCCTGCATGATTCTACCAAGAAATGTGTTTCTTCATTCAAAACCTGATTTTTGCTATTGGGCTCTATTGAATAATGAATGTTTTGAATTTTCTCCAAAAGTAAAGTAGTTGCAAACTCATGCTTTTAGAGACTTGTTTGGGCTCATAAGAGGAGTAGAAAAACATCACAAATTTCAGTCCTGCATGATTCTACCAAGAAATGTGTGTTCATTGAAACCGCTGGTTTTTGATAGTTTGGGCCCTATTGAATAATGAATGTTTTGAATTTTCTCCAAAAGTAAAGTAGTTGCAAACTCATCCTTTTAGAAACTTGTTTGGGCTGTTCAGAGGAGTAAAAAACCATCAAAAATTTCAATCCTGCATGATTCTACCAAGAAATGTGATTCTTCATTCAAAACGCTGGTTTTTGCTATTGGGCTCTATTGAATAATGAATGTTTTGAATTTTCTCCAAAAGTAAAGTAGTTGCAAACTCATGCTTTTAGAGACTTGTTTGGGCTCATGAGAGGAGTAGAAAAACATCAAAAATTTCAGTCCTGCATGATTCTACCAAGAAATGTGTGTTCATTGAAACTGCTGGTTTTTGATAGTTTGGGCCCTATTGAATAATGAATGTTTTGAATTTTCTCCAAAAGTAAAGTAGTTGCAAACTCATCCTTTTAGAAACTTGTTTGGGCTGTTGAGAGGAGTAAAAAACCATCAAAAATTTCAATCCTGCATGATTCTACCAGGAAATGTGATTCTTCATTCAAAACGCTGGTTTTTGCTATTGGGCCCTATTGAATATTGAATGTTTTGAATTTTCTCCAAAAGTAAAGTAGTTGCAAACTCATCCTTTTAGAAACTTGTTTGGGCTGTTGAGAGGAGTAAAAAACCATCAAAAATTTCAATCCTGCATGATTTAACCAAGAAATGTGATTCTTCATTCAAAACCTGATTTTTGCTATTGGGCTCTATTGAATAGTGAATGTTTTGAATTTTCTCCAAAAGTAAAGTAGTTGCAAACTCATGCTTTTAGAGACTTGTTTGGGCTCATGAGAGGAGTAGAAAAACATCAAAAATTTCAGTCCTGCATGATTCTACCAAGAAATGTGTGTTCATTGAAACCGCTGGTTTTTGATAGTTTGGGCCCTATTGAATAATGAATGTTTTGAATTTTCTCCAAAAGTAAAGTAGTTGTAAACTCATCCTTTTAGAAATTTGTTTGGGCTGTTGAGAGGAGTAAAAAACCATCAAAAATTTCAATCCTGCATGATTTTACCAAGAAATGTGATTCTTCATTCAAAACCTGATTTTTGCTATTGGGCTCTATTGAATAGTGAATGTTTTGAATTTTCTCCAAAAGTAAAGTAGTTGCAAACTCATGCTTTTAGAGACTTGTTTGGGCTTATGAGAGGAGTAGAAAAACATCAAAAATTTCAGTCCTGCATGATTCTACCAAGAAATGTGTGTTCATTCAAACCGCTGGTTTTTGATAGTTTGGGCCCTATTGAATAATGAATGTTTTGAATTTTCTCCAAAAGTAAAGTAGTTGCAAACTCATCCTTTTAGAAACTTGTTTGGGCTGTTGAGAGGAGTAAAAAACCATCAAAAATTTCAATCCTGCATGATTCTACCAAGAAATGTGATTCTTCATTCAAAACGCTGGTTTTTGCTATTGGGCTCTATTGAATAATGAATGTTTTGAATTTTCTCCAAAAGTAAAGTAGTTGCAAACTCATCCTTTTAGAGACTTGTTTGGGCTCATGAGATGAGTAGAAAAACATCAAAAATTTCAGTCCTGCACGATTCTACCAAGAAATGTGTGTTCATTCAAACCGCTGGTTTTTGATATTTTGGGCCCTATTGAATAATGAATGTTTTGAATTTTCTCCAAAAGTAAAGTAGTTGCAAACTCATCCTTTTAGAAACTTGTTTGGGCTGTTGAGAGGAGTAAAAAACCATCAAAAATTTCAATCCTGCATGATTCTACCAAGAAATGTGATTCTTCATTCAAAACGCTGGTTTTTGCTATTGGGCTCTATTGAATAATGAATGTTTTGAATTTTCTCCAAAAGTAAAGTAGTTGCAAACTCATGCTTTTAGAGACTTGTTTGGGCTCATGAGAGGAGTAGAAAAACATCAAAAATTTCAGTCCTGCATGATTCTACCAAGAAATGTGTGTTCATTGAAACCGCTGGTTTTTGATAGTTTGGGCCCTATTGAATAATGAATGTTTTGAATTTTCTCCAAAAGTAAAGTAGTTGCAAACTCATCCTTTTAGAAACTTGTTTGGGCTGTTGAGTGGAGTAAAAACCCATCAAAAATTTCAATCCTGCATGATTCTACCAAGAAATGTGATTCTTCATTCAAAACCTGATTTTTGCTATTGGGCTCTATTGAATAATGAATGTTTTGAATTGTCTCCAAAAGTAAAGTAGTTGCAAACTCATGCTTTTAGAGACTTGTTTTTGCTCATGAGAGGAGTAGAAAAACATCAAAAATTTCAGTCCTGCATGATTCTACCAAGAAATGTGTGTTCATTCAAACCGCTGGTTTTTGATAGTTTGGGCAATATTGAATAATGAATGTTTTGAATTTTCTCCAAAAGTGAGTTGCAAACTCATCCTTTTAGAAACTTGTTTGGGCTGTTGAGAGGAGTAAAAACCCATCAAAAATTTCAATCCTGCATGATTCTACCAAGAAATGTGATTCTTCATTCAAAACCTGATTTTTGCTTTTGGGCTCTATTGAATAATGAATGTTTTGAATTTTCTCCAAAAGTAAAGTAGTTGCAAACTCATGCTTTTAGAGACTTGTTTGGGCTCATGAGAGGAGTAGAAAAACATCAAAAATTTCAGTCCTGCATGATTCTACCAAGAAATGTGTGTTCATTGAAACCGCTGGTTTTTGATAGTTTGGGCCCTATTGAATAATGAATGTTTTGAATTTTCTCCAAAAGTAAAGTAGTTGCAAACTCATCCTTTTAGAAACTTGTTTGGGCTGTTGAGAGGAGTAAAAAACCATCAAAAATTTCAATCCTGCATGATTCTACCAAGAAATGTGATTCTTCATTCAAAACGCTGGTTTTTGCTATTGGGCTCTATTGAATAATGAATGTTTTGAATTTTCTCCAAAAGTAAAGTAGTTGCAAACTCATGCTTTTAGAGACTTGTTTGGGCTCATGAGAGGAGTAGAAAAACATCAAAAATTTCAGTCCTGCATGATTCTACCAAGAAATGTGTGTTCATTGAAACCGCTGGTTTTTGATAGTTTGGGCCCTATTGAATAATGAATGTTTTGAATTTTCTCCAAAAGTAAAGTAGTTGCAAACTCATCCTTTTAGAAACTTGTTTGGGCTGTTGAGAGGAGTAAAAAACCATCAAAAGTTTCAATCCTGCATGATTCTACCAGGAAATGTGATTCTTCATTCAAAACGCTGGTTTTTGCTATTGGGCCCTATTGAATATTGAATGTTTTGAATTTTCTCCAAAAGTAAAGTAGTTGCAAACTCATCCTTTTAGAAACTTGTTTGGGCTGTTGAGAGGAGTAAAAAACCATCAAAAATTTCAATCCTGCATGATTTAACCAAGAAATGTGATTCTTCATTCAAAACCTGATTTTTGCTATTGGGCTCTATTGAATAGTGAATGTTTTGAATTTTCTCCAAAAGTAAAGTAGTTGCAAACTCATGCTTTTAGAGACTTGTTTGGGCTCATGAGAGGAGTAGAAAAACATCAAAAATTTCAGTCCTGCATGATTCTACCAAGAAATGTGTGTTCATTGAAACCGCTGGTTTTTGATAGTTTGGGCCCTATTGAATAATGAATGTTTTGAATTTTCTCCAAAAGTAAAGTAGTTGCAAACTCATCCTTTTAGAAACTTGTTTGGGCTGTTGAGAGGAGTAAAAAACCATCAAAAATTTCAATCCTGCATGATTTTACCAAGAAATGTGATTCTTCATTCAAAACCTGATTTTTGCTATTGGGCTCTATTGAATAGTGAATGTTTTGAATTTTCTCCAAAAGTAAAGTAGTTGCAAACTCATGCTTTTAGAGACTTGTTTGGGCTCATGAGAGGAGTAGAAAAACATCAAAAATTTCAGTCCTGCATGATTCTACCAAGAAATGTGTGTTCATTCAAACCGCTGGTTTTTGATAGTTTGGGCCCTATTGAATAATGAATGTTTTGAATTTTCTCCAAAAGTAAAGTAGTTGCAAACTCATCCTTTTAGAAACTTGTTTGGGCTGTTGAGAGGAGTAAAAAACCATCAAAAATTTCAATCCTGCATGATTCTACCAAGAAATGTGATTCTTCATTCAAAACGCTGGTTTTTGCTATTGGGCTCTATTGAATAATGAATGTTTTGAATTTTCTCCAAAAGTAAAGTAGTTGCAAACTCATCCTTTTAGAAACTTGTTTGGGCTGTTGAGAGGAGTAAAAAACCATCAAAAATTTCAATCCTGCATGATTCTACCAAGAAATGTGATTCTTCATTCAAAACGCTGGTTTTTGCTATTGGGCTCTATTGAATAATGAATGTTTTGAATTTTCTCCAAAAGTAAAGTAGTTGCAAACTCATCCTTTTAGAGACTTGTTTGGGCTCATGAGAGGAGTAGAAAAACATCAAAAATTTCAGTCCTGCACGATTCTACCAAGAAATGTGTGTTCATTCAAACCGCTGGTTTTTGATATTTTGGGCCCTATTGAATAATGAATGTTTTGAATTTTCTCCAAAAGTAAAGTAGTTGCAAACTCATCCTTTTAGAAACTTGTTTGGGCTGTTGAGAGGAGTAAAAAACCATCAAAAATTTCAATCCTGCATGATTCTACCAAGAAATGTGATTCTTCATTCAAAACGCTGGTTTTTGCTATTGGGCTCTATTGAATAATGAATGTTTTGAATTTTCTCCAAAAGTAAAGTAGTTGCAAACTCATGCTTTTAGAGACTTGTTTGGGCTCATGAGAGGAGTAGAAAAACATCAAAAATTTCAGTCCTGCATGATTCTACCAAGAAATGTGTGTTCATTGAAACCGCTGGTTTTTGATAGTTTGGGCCCTATTGAATAATGAATGTTTTGAATTTTCTCCAAAAGTAAAGTAGTTGCAAACTCATCCTTTTAGAAACTTGTTTGGGCTGTTGAGAGGAGTAAAAAACCATCAAAAATTTCAATCCTGCATGATTCTACCAAGAAATGTGATTCTTCATTCAAAACGCTGGTTTTTGCTATTGGGCTCTATTGAATAATGAATGTTTTGAATTTTCTCCAAAAGTAAAGTAGTTGCAAACTCATCCTTTTAGAGACTTGTTTGGGCTCATGAGAGGAGTAGAAAAACATCAAAAATTTCAGTCCTGCACGATTCTACCAAGAAATGTGTGTTCATTCAAACCGCTGGTTTTTGATATTTTGGGCCCTATTGAATAATGAATGTTTTGAATTTTCTCCAAAAGTAAAGTAGTTGCAAACTCATCCTTTTAGAAACTTGTTTGGGCTGTTGAGAGGAGTAAAAAACCATCAAAAATTTCAATCCTGCATGATTCTACCAAGAAATGTGATTCTTCATTCAAAACGCTGGTTTTTGCTATTGGGCTCTATTGAATAATGAATGTTTTGAATTTTCTCCAAAAGTAAAGTAGTTGCAAACTCATGCTTTTAGAGACTTGTTTGGGCTCATGAGAGGAGTAGAAAAACATCAAAAATTTCAGTCCTGCATGATTCTACCAAGAAATGTGTGTTCATTGAAACCGCTGGTTTTTGATAGTTTGGGCCCTATTGAATAATGAATGTTTTGAATTTTCTCCAAAAGTAAAGTAGTTGCAAACTCATCCTTTTAGAAACTTGTTTGGGCTGTTGAGAGGAGTAAAAAACCATCAAAAATTTCAATCCTGCATGATTTTACCAAGAAATGTGATTCTTCATTCAAAACCTGATTTTTGCTATTGGGCACTATTGAATAGTGAATGTTTTGAATTTTCTCCAAAAGTAAAGTAGTTGCAAACTCATGCCTTTAGAGACTTGTTTGGGCTCATGAGAGGAGTAGAAAAACATCAAAAATTTCAGTCCTACATGATTCTACCAAGAAATGTGTGTTCATTCAAACCGCTGGTTTTTGATAGTTTGGGCCCTATTGAATAATGAATGTTTTGAATTTTCTCCAAAAGTAAAGTAGTTGCAAACTCATCCGTTTAGAAACTTGTTTGGGCTGTTGAGAGGAGTAAAAAACCATCAAAAATTTCAATCCTGCATGATTCTACCAAGAAATGTGATTCTTCATTCAAAACACTGGTTTTTGCTATTGGGCCCTATTGAATAATGAATGTTTTGAATTTTCTCCAAAAGTAAAGTAGTTGCAAACTCATCCTTTTAGAAACTTGTTTGGGCTGTTGAGAGGAGTAAAAACCCATCAAAAATTTCAATCCTGCATGATTCTACCAAGAAATGTGATTCTTCATTCAAAACCTGATTTTTGCTATTGGGCTCTATTGAATAATGAATGTTTTGAATTTTCTCCAAAAGTAAAGTAGTTGCAAACTCATCCTTTTAGAAACTTCTTTGGGCTGTTGAGTGGAGTAAAAAACCATCAAAAATTTCAATCCTGCATGATTCTACCAAGAAATGTGATTCTTCATTCAAAACGCTGGTTTTTGCTATTGGGCTCTATTGAATAATGAATGTTTTGAATTTTCTCCAAAAGTAAAGTAGTTGCAAACTCATCCTTTTAGAAACTTGTTTGGGCTGTTGAGAGGAGTAAAAAACCATCAAAAATTTCAATCCTGCATGATTCTACCAAGAAATGTGATTCTTCATTCAAAACGCTGGTTTTTGCTATTGGGCTCTATTGAATAATGAATGTTTTGAATTTTCTCCAAAAGTAAAGTAGTTGCAAACTCATCCTTTTAGAGACTTGTTTGGGCTCATGAGAGGAGTAGAAAAACATCAAAAATTTCAGTCCTGCACGATTCTACCAAGAAATGTGTGTTCATTCAAACCGCTGGTTTTTGATATTTTGGGCCCTATTGAATAATGAATGTTTTGAATTTTCTCCAAAAGTAAAGTAGTTGCAAACTCATCCTTTTAGAAACTTGTTTGGGCTGTTGAGAGGAGTAAAAAACCATCAAAAATTTCAATCCTGCATGATTCTACCAAGAAATGTGATTCTTCATTCAAAACGCTGGTTTTTGCTATTGGGCTCTATTGAATAATGAATGTTTTGAATTTTCTCCAAAAGTAAAGTAGTTGCAAACTCATGCTTTTAGAGACTTGTTTGGGCTCATGAGAGGAGTAGAAAAACATCAAAAATTTCAGTCCTGCATGATTCTACCAAGAAATGTGTGTTCATTGAAACCGCTGGTTTTTGATAGTTTGGGCCCTATTGAATAATGAATGTTTTGAATTTTCTCCAAAAGTAAAGTAGTTGCAAACTCATCCTTTTAGAAACTTGTTTGGGCTGTTGAGAGGAGTAAAAAACCATCAAAAATTTCAATCCTGCATGATTTTACCAAGAAATGTGATTCTTCATTCAAAACCTGATTTTTGCTATTGGGCACTATTGAATAGTGAATGTTTTGAATTTTCTCCAAAAGTAAAGTAGTTGCAAACTCATGCCTTTAGAGACTTGTTTGGGCTCATGAGAGGAGTAGAAAAACATCAAAAATTTCAGTCCTACATGATTCTACCAAGAAATGTGTGTTCATTCAAACCGCTGGTTTTTGATAGTTTGGGCCCTATTGAATAATGAATGTTTTGAATTTTCTCCAAAAGTAAAGTAGTTGCAAACTCATCCGTTTAGAAACTTGTTTGGGCAGTTGAGAGGAGTAAAAAACCATCAAAAATTTCAATCCTGCATGATTCTACCAAGAAATGTGATTCTTCATTCAAAACACTGGTTTTTGCTATTGGGCCCTATTGAATAATGAATGTTTTGAATTTTCTCCAAAAGTAAAGTAGTTGCAAACTCATCCTTTTAGAAACTTGTTTGGGCTGTTGAGAGGAGTAAAAACCCATCAAAAATTTCAATCCTGCATGATTCTACCAAGAAATGTGATTCTTCATTCAAAACCTGATTTTTGCTATTGGGCTCTATTGAATAATGAATGTTTTGAATTTTCTCCAAAAGTAAAGTAGTTGCAAACTCATGCTTTTAGAGACTTGTTTTTGCTCATGAGAGGAGTAGAAAAACATCAAAAATTTCAGTCCTGCATGATTCTACCAAGAAATGTGTGTTCATTCAAACCGCTGGTTTTTGATAGTTTGGGCCCTATTGAATAATGAATGTTTTGAATTTTCTCCAAAAGTAAAGTAGTTGCAAACTCATCCTTTTAGAAACTTGTTTGGGCTGTTGAGAGGAGTAAAAACACATCAAAAATTTCAATCCTGCATGATTCTACCAAGAAATGTGATTCTTCATTCAAAACCTGATTTTTGCTATTGGGCTCTATTGAATAATGAATGTTTTGAATTTTCTCCAAAAGTAAAGTAGTTGCAAACTCATGCTTTTAGAGACTTGTTTGGGCTCATGAGAGGAGTAGAAAAACATAAAAAATTTCAGTCCTGCATGATTCTACCAAGAAATGTGTGTTCATTGAAACCGCTGGTTTTTGATAGTTTGGGCCCTATTGAATAATGAATGTTTTGAATTTTCTCCAAAAGTAAAGTAGTTGCAAACTCATCCTTTTAGAAACTTGTTTGGGCTGTTGAGAGGAGTAAAAAACCATCAAAAATTTCAATCCTGCATGATTCTACCAAGAAATGTGATTCTTCATTCAAAACACTGGTTTTTGCTATTGGGCTCTATTGAATAATGAATGTTTTGAATTTTCTCCAAAAGTAAAGTAGTTGCAAACTCATCCTTTTAGAAACTTGTTTGGGCTGTTGAGAGGAGTAAAAAACCATCAAAAATTTCAATCCTGCATGATTCTACCAAGAAATGTGATTCTTCATTCAAAACGCTGGTTTTTGCTATTGGGCTCTATTGAATAATGAATGTTTTGAATTTTCTCCAAAAGTAAAGTAGTTGCAAACTCATCCTTTTAGAGACTTGTTTGGGCTCATGAGAGGAGTAGAAAAACATCAAAAATTTCAGTCCTGCACGATTCTACCAAGAAATGTGTGTTCATTCAAACCGCTGGTTTTTGATATTTTGGGCCCTATTGAATAATGAATGTTTTGAATTTTCTCCAAAAGTAAAGTAGTTGCAAACTCATCCTTTTAGAAACTTGTTTGGGCTGTTGAGAGGAGTAAAAAACCATCAAAAATTTCAATCCTGCATGATTCTACCAAGAAATGTGATTCTTCATTCAAAACGCTGGTTTTTGCTATTGGGCTCTATTGAATAATGAATGTTTTGAATTTTCTCCAAAAGTAAAGTAGTTGCAAACTCATGCTTTTAGAGACTTGTTTGGGCTCATGAGAGGAGTAGAAAAACATCAAAAATTTCAGTCCTGCATGATTCTACCAAGAAATGTGTGTTCATTGAAACCGCTGGTTTTTGATAGTTTGGGCCCTATTGAATAATGAATGTTTTGAATTTTCTCCAAAAGTAAAGTAGTTGCAAACTCATCCTTTTAGAAACTTGTTTGGGCTGTTGAGAGGAGTAAAAAACCATCAAAAATTTCAATCCTGCATGATTTTACCAAGAAATGTGATTCTTCATTCAAAACCTGATTTTTGCTATTGGGCACTATTGAATAGTGAATGTTTTGAATTTTCTCCAAAAGTAAAGTAGTTGCAAACTCATGCCTTTAGAGACTTGTTTGGGCTCATGAGAGGAGTAGAAAAACATCAAAAATTTCAGTCCTACATGATTCTACCAAGAAATGTGTGTTCATTCAAACCGCTGGTTTTTGATAGTTTGGGCCCTATTGAATAATGAATGTTTTGAATTTTCTCCAAAAGTAAAGTAGTTGCAAACTCATCCGTTTAGAAACTTGTTTGGGCTGTTGAGAGGAGTAAAAAACCATCAAAAATTTCAATCCTGCATGATTCTACCAAGAAATGTGATTCTTCATTCAAAACACTGGTTTTTGCTATTGGGCCCTATTGAATAATGAATGTTTTGAATTTTCTCCAAAAGTAAAGTAGTTGCAAACTCATCCTTTTAGAAACTTGTTTGGGCTGTTGAGAGGAGTAAAAACCCATCAAAAATTTCAATCCTGCATGATTCTACCAAGAAATGTGATTCTTCATTCAAAACCTGATTTTTGCTATTGGGCTCTATTGAATAATGAATGTTTTGAATTTTCTCCAAAAGTAAAGTAGTTGCAAACTCATGCTTTTAGAGACTTGTTTTTGCTCATGAGAGGAGTAGAAAAACATCAAAAATTTCAGTCCTGCATGATTCTACCAAGAAATGTGTGTTCATTCAAACCGCTGGTTTTTGATAGTTTGGGCCCTATTGAATAATGAATGTTTTGAATTTTCTCCAAAAGTAAAGTAGTTGCAAACTCATCCTTTTAGAAACTTGTTTGGGCTGTTGAGAGGAGTAAAAACCCATCAAAAATTTCAATCCTGCATGATTCTACCAAGAAATGTGATTCTTCATTCAAAACCTGATTTTTGCTATTGGGCTCTATTGAATAATGAATGTTTTGAATTTTCTCCAAAAGTAAAGTAGTTGCAAACTCATGCTTTTAGAGACTTGTTTGGGCTCATGAGAGGAGTAGAAAAACATAAAAAATTTCAGTCCTGCATGATTCTACCAAGAAATGTGTGTTCATTGAAACCGCTGGTTTTTGATAGTTTGGGCCCTATTGAATAATGAATGTTTTGAATTTTCTCCAAAAGTAAAGTAGTTGCAAACTCATCCTTTTAGAAACTTGTTTGGGCTGTTGAGAGGAGTAAAAAACCATCAAAAATTTCAATCCTGCATGATTCTACCAAGAAATGTGATTCTTCATTCAAAACACTGGTTTTTGCTATTGGGCTCTATTGAATAATGAATGTTTTGAATTTTCTCCAAAAGTAAAGTAGTTGCAAACTCATCCTTTTAGAAACTTGTTTGGGCTGTTGAGAGGAGTAAAAAACCATCAAAAATTTCAATCCTGCATGATTCTACCAAGAAATGTGATTCTTCATTCAAAACACTGGTTTTTGCTATTGGGCTCTATTGAATAATGAATGTTTTGAATTTTCTCCAAAAGTAAAGTAGTTGCAAACTCATGCTTTTAGAGACTTGTTTGGGCTCATGAGAGGAGTAGAAAAACATCAAAAATTTCAATCCTGCATGATTCTACCAAGAAATGTGTGTTCATTGAAACCGCTGGTTTTTGATAGTTTGGGCCCTATTGAATAATGAATGTTTTGAATTTTCTCCAAAAGTAAAGTAGTTGCAAACTCATCCTTTTAGAAACTTGTTTGGGCTGTTGAGAGGAGTAAAAAACCATCAAAAATTTCAATCCTGCATGATTCTACCAAGAAATGTGATTCTTCATTCAAAACGCTGGTTTTTGCTATTGGGCTCTATTGAATAATGAATGTTTTGAATTTTCTCCAAAAGTAAAGTAGTTGCAAACTCATCCTTTTAGAGACTTGTTTGGGCTCATGAGAGGAGTAGAAAAACATCAAAAATTTCAGTCCTGCACGATTCTACCAAGAAATGTGTGTTCATTCAAACCGCTGGTTTTTGATATTTTGGGCCCTATTGAATAATGAATGTTTTGAATTTTCTCCAAAAGTAAAGTAGTTGCAAACTCATCCTTTTAGAAACTTGTTTGGGCTGTTGAGAGGAGTAAAAAACCATCAAAAATTTCAATCCTGCATGATTCTACCAAGAAATGTGATTCTTCATTCAAAACGCTGGTTTTTGCTATTGGGCTCTATTGAATAATGAATGTTTTGAATTTTCTCCAAAAGTAAAGTAGTTGCAAACTCATGCTTTTAGAGACTTGTTTGGGCTCATGAGAGGAGTAGAAAAACATCAAAAATTTCAGTCCTGCATGATTCTACCAAGAAATGTGTGTTCATTGAAACCGCTGGTTTTTGATAGTTTGGGCCCTATTGAATAATGAATGTTTTGAATTTTCTCCAAAAGTAAAGTAGTTGCAAACTCATCCTTTTAGAAACTTGTTTGGGCTGTTGAGTGGAGTAAAAACCCATCAAAAATTTCAATCCTGCATGATTCTACCAAGAAATGTGATTCTTCATTCAAAACCTGATTTTTGCTATTGGGCTCTATTGAATAATGAATGTTTTGAATTTTCTCCAAAAGTAAAGTAGTTGCAAACTCATGCTTTTAGAGACTTGTTTTTGCTCATGAGAGGAGTAGAAAAACATCAAAAATTTCAGTCCTGCATGATTCTACCAAGAAATGTGTGTTCATTCAAACCGCTGGTTTTTGATAGATTGGGCAATATTGAATAATGAATGTTTTGAATTTTCTCCAAAAGTGAGTTGCAAACTCATCCTTTTAGAAAATTGTTTGGGCTGTTGAGAGGAGTAAAAACCCATCAAAAATTTCAATCCTGCATGATTCTACCAAGAAATGTGATTCTTCATTCAAAACCTGATTTTTGCTATTGGGCTCTATTGAATAATGAATGTTTTGAATTTTCTCCAAAAGTAAAGTAGTTGCAAACTCATGCTTTTAGAGACTTGTTTGGGCTCATCAGAGGAGTAGAAAAACATCAAAAATTTCAGTCCTGCATGATTCTACCAAGAAATGTGTGTTCATTGAAACCGCTGGTTTTTGATAGTTTGGGCCCTATTGAATAATGAATGTTTTGAATTTTCTCCAAAAGTAAAGTAGTTGCAAACTCATCCTTTTAGAAACTTGTTTGGGCTGTTGAGAGGAGTAAAAAACCATCAAAAATTTCAATCCTGCATGATTCTACCAAGAAATGTGATTCTTCATTCAAAACGCTGGTTTTTGCTATTGGGCTCTATTGAATAATGAATGTTTTGAATTTTCTCCAAAAGTAAAGTAGTTGCAAACTCATCCTTTTAGAAACTTGTTTGGGCTGTTGAGAGGAGTAAAAAACCATCAAAAATTTCAATTCTGCATGATTCTACCAAGAAATGTGATTCTTCATTCAAAACCTTATTTTTGCTATTGGGCTCTATTGAATAATGAATGTTTTGAATTTTCTCAAAAAGTAAAGTAGTTGCAAACTCATGCTTTTAGAGACTTGTTTGTGCTCATGAGAGGAGTAGAAAAACATCAAAAATTTCAGTCCTGCATGATTCTACCAAGAAATGTGTGTTCATTGAAACCGCTGGTTTTTGATAGTTTGGGCCCTATTGAATAATGAATGTTTTGAATTTTCTCCAAAAGTAAAGTAGTTGCAAACTCATCCTTTTAGAAACTTGTTTGGGCTGTTGAGAGGAGTAAAAAACCATCAAAAATTTCAATCCTGCATGATTCTACCAAGAAACGTGATTCTTCATTCAAAACGCTGGTTTTTGCTATTGGGCTCTATTGAATAATGAATGTTTTGAATTTTCTCCAAAAGTAAAGTAGTTGCAAACTCATCCTTTTAGAAACTTGTTTGGGCTGTTGAGAGGAGTAAAAAACCATCAAAAATTTCAATCCTGCATGATTTTACCAAGAAATGTGATTTTTCATTCAAAACCTGATTTTTGCTATTGGGCACTATTGAATAGTGAATGTTTTGAATTTTCTCCAAAAGTAAAGTAGTTGCAAACTCATGCCTTTAGAGACTTGTTTGGGCTCATGAGAGGAGTAGAAAAACATCAAAAATTTCAGTCCTGCATGATTCTACCAAGAAATGTGTGTTCATTCAAACCGCTGGTTTTTGATAGTTTGGGCCCTATTGAATAATGAATGTTTTGAATTTTCTCCAAAAGTAAAGTAGTTGCAAACTCATCCTTTTAGAAACTTGTTTGGGCTGTTGAGAGGAGTAAAAAACCATCAAAAATTTCAATCCTGCATGATTCTACCAAGAAATGTGATTCTTCATTCAAAACACTGGTTTTTGCTATTGGGCCCTATTGAATAATGAATGTTTTGAATTTTCTCCAAAAGTAAAGTAGTTGCAAACTCATCCTTTTAGAAACTTGTTTGGGCTGTTGAGAGGAGTAAAAACCCATCAAAAATTTCAATCCTGCATGATTCTACCAAGAAATGTGATTCTTCATTCAAAACCTGATTTTTGCTATTGGGCTCTATTGAATAATGAATGTTTTGAATTTTCTCCAAAAGTAAAGTAGTTGCAAACTCATGCTTTTAGAGACTTGTTTTTGCTCATGAGAAGAGTAGAAAAACATCAAAAATTTCAGTCCTGCATGATTCTACCAAGAAATGTGTGTTCATTCAAACTGCTGGTTTTTGATAGTTTGGGCCCTATTGAATAATGAATGTTTTGAATTTTCTCCAAAAGTGAGTTGCAAACTCATCCTTTTAGAAACTTGTTTGGGCTGTTGAGAGGAGTAAAAACCCATCAAAAATTTCAATCCTGCATGATTCTACCAAGAAATGTGATTCTTCATTCAAAACCTGATTTTTGCTATTGGGCTCTATTGAATAATGAATGTTTTGAATTTTCTCCAAAAGTAAAGTAGTTGCAAACTCATGCTTTTAGAGACTTGTTTGGGCTCATGAGAGGAGTAGAAAAACATCAAAAATTTCAGTCCTGCATGATTCTACCAAGAAATGTGTGTTCATTGAAACCGCTGGTTTTTGATAGTTTGGGCCCTATTGAATAATGAATGTTTTGAATTTTCTCCAAAAGTAAAGTAGTTGCAAACTCATCCTTTTAGAAACTTGTTTGGGCTGTTGAGAGGAGTAAAAAACCATCAAAAATTTCAATCCTGCATGATTCTACCAAGAAATGTGATTCTTCATTCAAAACGCTGGTTTTTGCTATTGGGCTCTATTGAATAATGAATGTTTTGAATTTTCTCCAAAAGTAAAGTAGTTGCAAACTCATCCTTTTAGAAACTTGTTTGGGCTGTTGAGAGGAGTAAAAAACCATCAAAAATTTCAATCCTGCATGATTCTACCAAGAAATGTGATTCTTCATTCAAAACGCTGGTTTTTGCTATTGGGCTCTATTGAATAATGAATGTTTTGAATTTTCTCCAAAAGTAAAGTAGTTGCAAACTCATCCTTTTAGAGACTTGTTTGGGCTCATGAGAGGAGTAGAAAAACATCAAAAATTTCAGTCCTGCACGATTCTACCAAGAAATGTGTGTTCATTCAAACCGCTGGTTTTTGATATTTTGGGCCCTATTGAATAATGAATGTTTTGAATTTTCTCCAAAAGTAAAGTAGTTGCAAACTCATCCTTTTAGAAACTTGTTTGGGCTGTTGAGAGGAGTAAAAAACCATCAAAAATTTCAATCCTGCATGATTCTACCAAGAAATGTGATTCTTCATTCAAAACGCTGGTTTTTGCTATTGGGCTCTATTGAATAATGAATGTTTTGAATTTTCTCCAAAAGTAAAGTAGTTGCAAACTCATGCTTTTAGAGACTTGTTTGGGCTCATGAGAGGAGTAGAAAAACATCAAAAATTTCAGTCCTGCATGATTCTACCAAGAAATGTGTGTTCATTGAAACCGCTGGTTTTTGATAGTTTGGGCCCTATTGAATAATGAATGTTTTGAATTTTCTCCAAAAGTAAAGTAGTTGCAAACTCATCCTTTTAGAAACTTGTTTGGGCTGTTGAGAGGAGTAAAAAACCATCAAAAATTTCAATCCTGCATGATTTTACCAAGAAATGTGATTCTTCATTCAAAACCTGATTTTTGCTATTGGGCACTATTGAATAGTGAATGTTTTGAATTTTCTCCAAAAGTAAAGTAGTTGCAAACTCATGCCTTTAGAGACTTGTTTGGACTCATGAGAGGAGTAGAAAAACATCAAAAATTTCAGTCCTACATGATTCTACCAAGAAATGTGTGTTCTTTCACACCGCTGGTTTTTGATAGTTTGGGCCCTATTGAATAATGAATGTTTTGAATTTTCTCCAAAAGTAAAGTAGTTGCAAACTCATCCGTTTAGAAACTTGTTTGGGCTGTTGAGAGGAGTAAAAAACCATCAAAAATTTCAATCCTGCATGATTCTACCAAGAAATGTGATTCTTCATTCAAAACACTGGTTTTTGCTATTGGGCCCTATTGAATAATGAATGTTTTGAATTTTCTCCAAAAGTAAAGTAGTTGCAAACTCATCCTTTTAGAAACTTGTTTGGGCTGTTGAGAGGAGTAAAAACCCATCAAAAATTTCAATCCTGCATGATTCTACCAAGAAATGTGATTCTTCATTCAAAACCTGATTTTTGCTATTGGGCTCTATTGAATAATGAATGTTTTGAATTTTCTCCAAAAGTAAAGTAGTTGCAAACTCATGCTTTTAGAGACTTGTTTTTGCTCATGAGAGGAGTAGAAAAACATCAAAAATTTCAGTCCTGCATGATTCTACCAAGAAATGTGTGTTCATTCAAACCGCTGGTTTTTGATAGTTTGGGCCCTATTGAATAATGAATGTTTTGAATTTTCTCCAAAAGTAAAGTAGTTGCAAATTCATCCTTTTAGAAACTTGTTTGGGCTGTTGAGAGGAGTAAAAACCCATCAAAAATTTCAATCCTGCATGATTCTACCAAGAAATGTGATTCTTCATTCAAAACCTGATTTTTGCTATTGGGCTCTATTGAATAATGAATGTTTTGAATTTTCTCCAAAAGTAAAGTAGTTGCAAACTCATGCTTTTAGAGACTTGTTTGGGCTCATGAGAGGAGTAGAAAAACATCAAAAATTTCAGTCCTGCATGATTCTACCAAGAAATGTGTGTTCATTGAAACCGCTGGTTTTTGATAGTTTGGGCCCTATTGAATAATGAATGTTTTGAATTTTCTCCAAAAGTAAAGTAGTTGCAAACTCATCCTTTTAGAAACTTGTTTGGGCTGTTGAGAGGAGTAAAAAACCATCAAAAATTTCAATCCTGCATGATTCTACCAAGAAATGTGATTCTTCATTCAAAACACTGGTTTTTGCTATTGGGCTCTATTGAATAATGAATGTTTTGAATTTTCTCCAAAAGTAAAGTAGTTGCAAACTCATCCTTTTAGAAACTTGTTTGGGCTGTTGAGAGGAGTAAAAAACCATCAAAAATTTCAATCCTGCATGATTCTACCAAGAAATGTGATTCTTCATTCAAAACGCTGGTTTTTGCTATTGGGCTCTATTGAATAATGAATGTTTTGAATTTTCTCCAAAAGTAAAGTAGTTGCAAACTCATGCTTTTAGAGACTTGTTTGGGCTCATGAGAGGAGTAGAAAAACATCAAAAATTTCAGTCCTGCATGATTCTACCAAGAAATGTGTGTTCATTGAAACCGCTGGTTTTTGATAGTTTGGGCCCTATTGAATAATGAATGTTTTGAATTTTCTCCAAAAGTAAAGTAGTTGCAAACTCATCCTTTTAGAAACTTGTTTGGGCTGTTGAGTGGAGTAAAAACCCATCAAAAATTTCAATCCTGCATGATTCTACCAAGAAATGTGATTCTTCATTCAAAACCTGATTTTTGCTATTGGGCTCTATTGAATAATGAATGTTTTGAATTTTCTCCAAAAGTAAAGTAGTTGCAAACTCATGCTTTTAGAGACTTGTTTTTGCTCATGAGAGGAGTAGAAAAACATCAAAAATTTCAGTCCTGCATGATTCTACCAAGAAATGTGTGTTCATTCAAACCGCTGGTTTTTGATAGTTTGGGCAATATTGAATAATGAATGTTTTGAATTTTCTCCAAAAGTGAGTTGCAAACTCATCCTTTTAGAAAATTGTTTGGGCTGTTGAGAGGAGTAAAAACCCATCAAAAATTTCAATCCTGCATGATTCTACCAAGAAATGTGATTCTTCATTCAAAACCTGATTTTTGCTATTGGGCTCTATTGAATAATGAATGTTTTGAATTTTCTCCAAAAGTAAAGTAGTTGCAAACTCATGCTTTTAGAGACTTGTTTGGGCTCATCAGAGGAGTAGAAAAACATCAAAAATTTCAGTCCTGCATGATTCTACCAAGAAATGTGTGTTCATTGAAACCGCTGGTTTTTGATAGTTTGGGCCCTATTGAATAATGAATGTTTTGAATTTTCTCCAAAAGTAAAGTAGTTGCAAACGCATCCTTTTAGAAACTTGTTTGGGCTGTTGAGAGGAGTAAAAAACCATCAAAAATTTCAATCCTGCATGATTCTACCAAGAAATGTGATTCTTCATTCAAAACGCTGGTTTTTGCTATTGGGCTCTATTGAATAATGAATGTTTTGAATTTTCTCCAAAAGTAAAGTAGTTGCAAACTCATCCTTTTAGAAACTTGTTTGGGCTGTTGAGAGGAGTAAAAAACCATCAAAAATTTCAATTCTGCATGATTCTACCAAGAAATGTGATTCTTCATTCAAAACGCTGGTTTTTGCTATTGGGCTCTATTGAATAATGAATGTTTTGAATTTTCTCCAAAAGTAAAGTAGTTGCAAACTCATCCTTTTAGAGACTTGTTTGGGCTCATGAGAGGAGTAGAAAAACATCAAAAATTTCAGTCCTGCACGATTCTACCAAGAAATGTGTGTTCATTCAAACCGCTGGTTTTTGATATTTTGGGCCCTATTGAATAATGAATGTTTTGAATTTTCTCCAAAAGTAAAGTAGTTGCAAACTCATCCTTTTAGAAACTTGTTTGGGCTGTTGAGAGGAGTAAAAAACCATCAAAAATTTCAATCCTGCATGATTCTACCAAGAAATGTGATTCTTCATTCAAAACCTTATTTTTGCTATTGGGCTCTATTGAATAATGAATGTTTTGAATTTTCTCCAAAAGTAAAGTAGTTGCAAACTCATGCTTTTAGAGACTTGTTTGTGCTCATGAGAGGAGTAGAAAAACATCAAAAATTTCAGTCCTGCATGATTCTACCAAGAAATGTGTGTTCATTGAAACCGCTGGTTTTTGATAGTTTGGGCCCTATTGAATAATGAATGTTTTGAATTTTCTCCAAAAGTAAAGTAGTTGCAAACTCATCCTTTTAGAAACTTGTTTGGGCTGTTGAGAGGAGTAAAAAACCATCAAAAATTTCAATCCTGCATGATTCTACCAAGAAACGTGATTCTTCATTCAAAACGCTGGTTTTTGCTATTGGGCTCTATTGAATAATGAATGATTTGAATTTTCTCCAAAAGTAAAGTAGTTGCAAACTCATGCTTTTAGAGACTTGTTTGGGCTCATGAGAGGAGTAGAAAAACATCAAAAATTTCAGTCCTGCATGATTCTACCAAGAAATGTGTGTTCATTGAAACCGCTGGTTTTTGATAGTTTGGGCCCTATTGAATTATGAATGTTTTGAATTTTCTCCAAAAGTAAAGTAGTTGCAAACTCATCCTTTTAGAAACTTGTTTGGGCTGTTGAGAGGAGTAAAAAACCATCAAAAATTTCAATCCTGCATGATTTTACCAAGAAATGTGATTCTTCATTCAAAACCTGATTTTTGCTATTGGGCACTATTGAATAGTGAATGTTTTGAATTTTCTCCAAAAGTAAAGTAGTTGCAAACTCATGCCTTTAGAGACTTGTTTGGGCTCATGAGAGGAGTAGAAAAACATCAAAAATTTCAGTCCTGCATGATTCTACCAAGAAATGTGTGTTCATTCAAACCGCTGGTTTTTGATAGTTTGGGCCCTATTGAATAATGAATGTTTTGAATTTTCTCCAAAAGTAAAGTAGTTGCAAACTCATCCTTTTAGAAACTTGTTTGGGCTGTTGAGAGGAGTAAAAAACCATCAAAAATTTCAATCCTGCATGATTCTACCAAGAAATGTGATTCTTCATTCAAAACCTGATTTTTGCTATTGGGCTCTATTGAATAATGAATGTTTTGAATTTTCTCCAAAAGTAAAGTAGTTGCAAACTCATGCTTTTAGAGACTTGTTTGGGCTCATGAGAGGAGTAGAAAAACATCAAAAATTTCAGTCCTGCATGATTCTACCAAGAAATGTGTGTTCATTGAAACCGCTGGTTTTTGATAGTTTGGGCCCTATTGAATAATGAATGTTTTGAATTTTCTCCAAAAGTAAAGTAGTTGCAAACTCATCCTTTTAGAAACTTGTTTGGGCTGTTGAGAGGAGTAAAAAACCATCAAAAATTTCAATCCTGCATGATTCTACCAAGAAATGTGATTCTTCATTCAAAACGCTGGTTTTTGCTATTGGGCTCTATTGAATAATGAATGTTTTGAATTTTCTCCAAAAGTAAAGTAGTTGCAAACTCATCCTTTTAGAAACTTGTTTGGGCTGTTGAGAGGAGTAAAAAACCATCAAAAATTTCAATCCTGCATGATTCTACCAAGAAATGTGATTCTTCATTCAAAACGCTGGTTTTTGCTATTGGGCTCTATTGAATAATGAATGTTTTGAATTTTCTCCAAAAGTAAAGTAGTTGCAAACTCATCCTTTTAGAGACTTGTTTGGGCTCATGAGAGGAGTAGAAAAACATCAAAAATTTCAGTCCTGCACGATTCTACCAAGAAATGTGTGTTCATTCAAACCGCTGGTTTTTGATATTTTGGGCCCTATTGAATAATGAATGTTTTGAATTTTCTCCAAAAGTAAAGTAGTTGCAAACTCATCCTTTTAGAAACTTGTTTGGGCTGTTGAGAGGAGTAAAAAACCATCAAAAATTTCAATCCTGCATGATTCTACCAAGAAATGTGATTCTTCATTCAAAACGCTGGTTTTTGCTATTGGGCTCTATTGAATAATGAATGTTTTGAATTTTCTCCAAAAGTAAAGTAGTTGCAAACTCATGCTTTTAGAGACTTGTTTGGGCTCATGAGAGGAGTAGAAAAACATCAAAAATTTCAGTCCTGCATGATTCTACCAAGAAATGTGTGTTCATTGAAACCGCTGGTTTTTGATAGTTTGGGCCCTATTGAATAATGAATGTTTTGAATTTTCTCCAAAAGTAAAGTAGTTGCAAACTCATCCTTTTAGAAACTTGTTTGGGCTGTTGAGAGGAGTAAAAAACCATCAAAAATTTCAATCCTGCATGATTTTACCAAGAAATGTGATTCTTCATTCAAAACCTGATTTTTGCTATTGGGCACTATTGAATAGTGAATGTTTTGAATTTTCTCCAAAAGTAAAGTAGTTGCAAACTCATGCCTTTAGAGACTTGTTTGGGCTCATGAGAGGAGTAGAAAAACATCAAAAATTTCAGTCCTACATGATTCTACCAAGAAATGTGTGTTCATTCAAACCGCTGGTTTTTGATAGTTTGGGCCCTATTGAATAATGAATGTTTTGAATTTTCTCCAAAAGTAAAGTTGTTGCAAACTCATCCGTTTAGAAACTTGTTTGGGCTGTTGAGAGGAGTAAAAAACCATCAAAAATTTCAATCCTGCATGATTCTACCAAGAAATGTGATTCTTCATTCAAAACACTGTTTTTTGCTATTGGGCCCTATTGAATAATGAATGTTTTGAATTTTCTCCAAAAGTAAAGTAGTTGCAAACTCATCCTTTTAGAAACTTGTTTGGGCTGTTGAGAGGAGTAAAAACCCATCAAAAATTTCAATCCTGCATGATTCTACCAAGAAATGTGATTCTTCATTCAAAACCTGATTTTTGCTATTGGGCTCTATTGAATAATGAATGTTTTGAATTTTCTCCAAAAGTAAAGTAGTTGCAAACTCATGCTTTTAGAGACTTGTTTTTGCTCATGAGAGGAGTAGAAAAACATCAAAAATTTCAGTCCTGCATGATTCTACCAAGAAATGTGTGTTCATTCAAACCGCTGGTTTTTGATAGTTTGGGCCCTATTGAATAATGAATGTTTTGAATTTTCTCCAAAAGTAAAGTAGTTGCAAACTCATCCTTTTAGAAACTTGTTTGGGCTGTTGAGAGGAGTAAAAACCCATCAAAAATTTCAATCCTGCATGATTCTACCAAGAAATGTGATTCTTCATTCAAAACCTGATTTTTGCTATTGGGCTCTATTGAATAATGAATGTTTTGAATTTTCTCCAAAAGTAAAGTAGTTGCAAACTCATGCTTTTAGAGACTTGTTTGGGCTCATGAGAGGAGTAGAAAAACATCAAAAATTTCAGTCCTGCATGATTCTACCAAGAAATGTGTGTTCATTGAAACCGCTGGTTTTTGATAGTTTGGGCCCTATTGAATAATGAATGTTTTGAATTTTCTCCAAAAGTAAAGTAGTTGCAAACTCATCCTTTTAGAAACTTGTTTGGGCTGTTGAGAGGAGTAAAAAACCATCAAAAATTTCAATCCTGCATGATTCTACCAAGAAATGTGATTCTTCATTCAAAACACTGGTTTTTGCTATTGGGGTCTATTGAATAATGAATGTTTTGAATTTTCTCCAAAAGTAAAGTAGTTGCAAACTCATCCTTTTAGAAACTTGTTTGGGCTGTTGAGAGGAGTAAAAAACCATCAAAAATTTCAATCCTGCATGATTCTACCAAGAAATGTGATTCTTCATTCAAAACACTGGTTTTTGCTATTGGGCTCTATTGAATAATGAATGTTTTGAATTTTCTCCAAAAGTAAAGTAGTTGCAAACTCATCCTTTTAGAAACTTGTTTGGGCTGTTGAGAGGAGTAAAAAACCATCAGAAATTTCAATCCTGCATGATTCTACCAAGAAATGTGATTCTTCATTCAAAACGCTGGTTTTTGCTATTGGGCTCTATTGAATAATGAATGTTTTGAATTTTCTCCAAAAGTAAAGTAGTTGCAAACTCATGCTTTTAGAGACTTGTTTGGGCTCATGAGAGGAGTAGAAAAACATCAAAAATTTCAGTCCTGCATGATTCTACCAAGAAATGTGTGTTCATTGAAACCGCTGGTTTTTGATAGTTTGGGCCCTATTGAATAATGAATGTTTTGAATTTTCTCCAAAAGTAAAGTAGTTGCAAACTCATCCTTTTAGAAACTTGTTTGGGCTGTTGAGAGGAGTAAAAAACCATCAAAAATTTCAATCTTGCATGATTCTACCAAGAAATGTGATTCTTCATTCAAAACGCTGGTTTTTGCTATTGGGCTCTATTGAATAATGAATGTTTTGAATTTTCTCCAAAAGTAAAGTAGTTGCAAACTCATGCTTTTAGAGACTTGTTTGGGCTCATGAGAGGAGTAGAAAAACATCAAAAATTTCAGTCCTGCATGATTCTACCAAGAAATGTGTGTTCATTGAAACGGCTGGTTTTTGATAGTTTGGGCCCTATTGAATAATGAATGTTTTGAATTTTCTCCAAAAGTAAAGTAGTTGCAAACTCATCCTTTTAGAAACTTGTTTGGGCTGTTGAGAGGAGTAAAAAACCATCAAAAATTTCAATCCTGCATGATTCTACCAAGAAATGTGATTCTTCATTCAAAACGCTGGTTTTTGCTATTGGGCTCTATTGAATAATGAATGTTTTGAATTTTCTTCAAAAGTAAAGTAGTTGCAAACTCATGCTTTTAGAGACTTGTTTGGGCTCATGAGAGGAGTAGAAAAACATCAAAAATTTCAGTCCTGCATGATTCTACCAAGAAATGTGTGTTCATTGAAACCGCTGGTTTTTGATAGTTTGGGCCCTATTGAATAATGAATGTTTTGAATTTTCTCCAAAATTAAAGTAGTTGCAAACTCATCCTTTTAGAAACTTGTTTGGGCTGTTGAGAGGAGTAAAAAACCATCAAAAATTTCAATCCTGCATGATTCTACCAAGAAATGTGATTCTTCATTCAAAACGCTGGTTTTTGCTATTGGGCTCTATTGAATAATGAATGTTATGATTTTTCTCCAAAAGTAAAATACTTGCAAACTCATCCTTTTAGAAACTTGTTTGGGCTGTTGAAAGGAGTAAAAAACCATCAAAAATTTCAATCCTGCATGATTTAACCAAGAAATGTGATTCTTCATTCAAAACCTGATTTTTGCTATTGGGCTCTATTGAATAGTGAATGTTTTGAATTTTCTCCAAAAGTAAAGTAGTTGCAAACTCATGCTTTTAGAGACTTGTTTGGGCTCATGAGAGGAGTAGAAAAACATCAA
Source organism: Dendrobates tinctorius (assembly GCF_039654945.1). Lineage (NCBI taxonomy): Eukaryota > Metazoa > Chordata > Amphibia > Anura > Dendrobatidae > Dendrobates > Dendrobates tinctorius. Next base: position 1,911,740 of record NW_027362076.1, read on the forward strand.
AAATTTCAGTCCTGCATGATTCTACCAAGAAATGTGTGTTCATTGAAACCGCTGGTTTTTGATAGTTTGGGCCCTATTGAATAATGAATGTTTTGAATTTTCTCCAAAAGTAAAGTAGTTGCAAACTCATCCTTTTAGAAACTTGTTTGGGCTGTTGAGAGGAGTAAAAAACCATCAAAAATTTCAATCCTGCATGATTTTACCAAGAAATGTGATTCTTCATTCAAAACCTGATTTTTGCTATTGGGCTCTATTGAATAGTGAATGTTTTGAATTTTCTCCAAAAGTAAAGTAGTTGCAAACTCATGCTTTTAGAGACTTGTTTGGGCTCATGAGAGGAGTAGAAAAACATCAAAAATTTCAGTCCTGCATGATTCTACCAAGAAATGTGTGTTCATTCAAACCGCTGGTTTTTGATAGTTTGGGCCCTATTGAATAATGAATGTTTTGAATTTTCTCCAAAAGTAAAGTAGTTGCAAACTCATCCTTTTAGAAACTTGTTTGGGCTGTTGAGAGGAGTAAAAAACCATCAAAAATTTCAATCCTGCATGATTCTACCAAGAAATGTGATTCTTCATTCAAAACGCTGGTTTTTGCTATTGGGCTCTATTGAATAATGAATGTTTTGAATTTTCTCCAAAAGTAAAGTAGTTGCAAACTCATGCTTTTAGAGACTTGTTTGGGCTCATGAGAGGAGTAGAAAAACATCAAAAATTTCAGTCCTGCATGATTCTACCAAGAAATGTGTGTTCATTGAAACCGCTGGTTTTTGATAGTTTGGGCCCTATTGAATAATGAATGTTTTGAATTTTCTCCAAAAGTAAAGTAGTTGCAAACTCATCCTTTTAGAAACTTGTTTGGGCTGTTGAGTGGAGAAAAACCCATCAAAAATTTCAATCCTGCATGATTCTACCAAGAAATGTGATTCTTCATTCAAAACCTGATTTTTGCTATTGGGCTCTATTGAATAATGAATGTTTTGAATTTTCTCCAAAAGTAAAGTAGTTGCAAACTCATGCTTTTAGAGACTTGTTTTTGCTCATGAGAGGAGTAGAAAAACATCAAAAATTTCAGTCCTGCATGATTCTACCAAAAAATGTGTGTTCATTCAAACCGCTGGTTTTTGATAGTTTGGGCCCTATTGAATAATGAATGTTTTGAATTTTCTCCAAAAGTGAGTTGCAAACTCATCCTTTTAGAAACTTGTTTGGGCTGTTGAGAGGAGTAAAAACCCATCAAAAATTTCAATCCTGCATGATTCTACCAAGAAATGTGATTCTTCATTCAAAACCTGATTTTTGCTATTGGGCTCTATTGAATAATGAATGTTTTGAATTTTCTCCAAAAGTAAAGTAGTTGCAAACTCATGCTTTTAGAGACTTGTTTGGGCTCATGAGAGGAGTAGAAAAACATAAAAAATTTCAGTCCTGCATGATTCTACCAAGAAATGTGTGTTCATTGAAACCGCTGGTTTTTGATAGTTTGGGCCCTATTGAATAATGAATGTTTTGAATTTTCTCCAAAAGTAAAGTAGTTGCAAACTCATCCTTTTAGAAACTTGTTTGGGCTGTTGAGAGGAGTAAAAAACCATCAAAAATTTCAATCCTGCATGATTCTACCAAGAAATGTGATTCTTCATTCAAAACGCTGGTTTTTGCTATTGGGCTCTATTGAATAATGAATGTTTTGAATTTTCTCCAAAAGTAAAGTAGTTGCAAACTCATCCTTTTAGAAACTTGTTTGGGCTGTTGAGAGGAGTAAAAAACCATCAAAAATTTCAATCCTGCATGATTCTGCCAAGAAATGTGATTCTTCATTCAAAACGCTGGTTTTTGCTATTGGGCTCTATTGAATAATGAATGTTTTGAATTTTCTCCAAAAGTAAAGTAGTTGCAAACTCATCCTTTTAGAGACTTGTTTGGGCTCATGAGAGGAGTAGAAAAACATCAAAAATTTCAGTCCTGCACGATTCTACCAAGAAATGTGTGTTCATTCAAACCGCTGGTTTTTGATATTTTGGGCCCTATTGAATAATGAATGTTTTGAATTTTCTCCAAAAGTAAAGTAGTTGCAAACTCATCCTTTTAGAAACTTGTTTGGGCTGTTGAGAGGAGTAAAAAACCATCAAAAATTTCAATCCTGCATGATTCTACCAAGAAATGTGATTCTTCATTCAAAACCTTATTTTTGCTATTGGGCTCTATTGAATAATGAATGTTTTGAATTTTCTCCAAAAGTAAAGTAGTTGCAAACTCATGCTTTTAGAGACTTGTTTGTGCTCATGAGAGTAGAAAAACATCAAAAATTTCAGTCCTGCATGATTCTACCAAGAAATGTGTGTTCATTGAAACCGCTGGTTTTTGATAGTTTGGGCCCTATTGAATAATGAATGTTTTGAATTTTCTCCAAAAGTAAAGTAGTTGCAAACTCATCCTTTTAGAAACTTGTTTGGGCTGTTGAGAGGAGTAAAAAACCATCAAAAATTTCAATCCTGCATGATTCTACCAAGAAATGTGATTCTTCATTCAAAACGCTGGTTTTTGCTATTGGGCTCTATTGAATAATGAATGTTTTGAATTTTCTCCAAAAGTAAAGTAGTTGCAAACTCATGCTTTTAGAGACTTGTTTGGGCTCATGAGAGGAGTAGAAAAACATCAAAAATTTCAGTCCTGCATGATTCTACCAAGAAATGTGTGTTCATTGAAACCGCTGGTTTTTGATAGTTTGGGCCCTATTGAATAATGAATGTTTTGAATTTTCTCCAAAAGTAAAGTAGTTGCAAACTCATCCTTTTAGAAACTTGTTTGGGCTGTTGAGAGGAGTAAAAAACCATCAAAAATTTCAATCCTGCATGATTTTACCAAGAAATGTGATTCTTCATTCAAAAACTGATTTTTGCTATTGGGCACTATTGAATAGTGAATGTTTTGAATTTTCTCCAAAAGTAAAGTAGTTGCAAACTCATGCCTTTAGAGACTTGTTTGGGCTCATGAGAGGAGTAGAAAAACATCAAAAATTTCAGTCCTGCATGATTCTACCAAGAAATGTGTGTTCATTCAAACCGCTGGTTTTTGATAGTTTGGGCCCTATTGAATAATGAATGTTTTGAATTTTCTCCAAAAGTAAAGTAGTTGCAAACTCATCCTTTTAGAAACTTGTTTGGGCTGTTGAGAGGAGTAAAAAACCATCAAAAATTTCAATCCTGCATGATTCTACCAAGAAATGTGATTCTTCATTCAAAACACTGGTTTTTGCTATTGGGCCCTATTGAATAATGAATGTTTTGAATTTTCTCCAAAAGTAAAGTAGTTGCAAACTCATCCTTTTAGAAACTTGTTTGGGCTGTTGAGAGGAGTAAAAACCCATCAAAAATTTCAATCCTGCATGATTCTATGATTCTACCAAGAAATGTGATTCTTCATTCAAAACCTGATTTTTGCTATTGGGCTCTATTGAATAATGAATGTTTTGAATTTTGTCCAAAAGTAAAGTAGTTGCAAACTCATGCTTTTAGAGACTTGTTTTTGCTCATGAGAAGAGTAGAAAAACATCAAAAATTTCAGTCCTGCATGATTCTACCAAGAAATGTGTGTTCATTCAAACTGCTGGTTTTTGATAGTTTGGGCCCTATTGAATAATGAATGTTTTGAATTTTCTCCAAAAGTAAAGTAGTTGCAAACTCATCCTTTTAGAAACTTGTTTGGGCTGTTGAGAGGAGTAAAAAACCATCAAAAATTTCAATCCTGCATGATTCTACCAAGAAATGTGATTCTTCATTCAAAACCTGATTTTTGCTATTGGGCTCTATTGAATAATGAATGTTTTGAATTTTCTCCAAAAGTAAAGTAGTTGCAAACTCATGCTTTTAGAGACTTGTTTGGGCTCATGAGAGGAGTAGAAAAACATCAAAAATTTCAGTCCTGCATGATTCTACCAAGAAATGTGTGTTCATTCAAACCGCTGGTTTTTGATAGTTTGGGCCCTATTGAATAATGAATGTTTTGAATTTTCTCCAAAAGTAAAGTAGTTGCAAACTCATCCTTTTAGAAACTTGTTTGGGCTGTTGAGAGGAGTAAAAAACCATCAAAAATTTCAATCCTGCATGATTCTACCAAGAAATGTGATTCTTCATTCAAAACACTGGTTTTTGCTATTGGGCCCTATTGAATAATGAATGTTTTGAATTTTCTCCAAAAGTAAAGTAGTTGCAAACTCATCCTTTTAGAAACTTGTTTGGGCTGTTGAGAGGAGTAAAAACCCATCAAAAATTTCAATCCTGCATGATTCTATGATTCTACCAAGAAATGTGATTCTTCATTCAAAACCTGATTTTTGCTATTGGGCTCTATTGAATAATGAATGTTTTGAATTTTCTCCAAAAGTAAAGTAGTTGCAAACTCATGCTTTTAGAGACTTGTTTTTGCTCATGAGAAGAGTAGAAAAACATCAAAAATTTCAGTCCTGCATGATTCTACCAAGAAATGTGTGTTCATTCAAACTGCTGGTTTTTGATAGTTTGGGCCCTATTGAATAATGAATGTTTTGAATTTTCTCCAAAAGTAAAGTAGTTGCAAACTCATCCTTTTAGAAACTTGTTTGGGCTGTTGAGAGGAGTAAAAAACCATCAAAAATTTCAATCCTGCATGATTCTACCAAGAAATGTGATTCTTCATTCAAAACCTGATTTTTGCTATTGGGCTCTATTGAATAATGAATGTTTTGAATTTTCTCCAAAAGTAAAGTAGTTGCAAACTCATGCTTTTAGAGACTTGTTTGGGCTCATGAGAGGAGTAGAAAAACATCAAAAATTTCAGTCCTGCATGATTCTACCAAGAAATGTGTGTTCATTGAAACCGCTGGTTTTTGATAGTTTGGGCCCTATTGAATAATGAATGTTTTGAATTTTCTCCAAAAGTAAAGTAGTTGCAAACTCATCCTTTTAGAAACTTGTTTGGGCTGTTGAGAGGAGTAAAAAACCATCAAAAATTTCAATCCTGCATGATTCTACCAAGAAATGTGATTCTTCATTCAAAACGCTGGTTTTTGCTATTGGGCTCTATTGAATAATGAATGTTTTGAATTTTCTCCAAAAGTAAAGTAGTTGCAAACTCATCCTTTTAGAAACTTGTTTGGGCTGTTGAGAGGAGTAAAAAACCATCAAAAATTTCAATCCTGCATGATTCTACCAAGAAATGTGATTCTTCATTCAAAACGCTGGTTTTTGCTATTGGGCTCTATTGAATAATGAATGTTTTGAATTTTCTCCAAAAGTAAAGTAGTTGCAAACTCATGCTTTTAGAGACTTGTTTGGGCTCATGAGAGGAGTAGAAAAACATCAAAAATTTCAGTCCTGCATGATTCTACCAAGAAATGTGTGTTCATTGAAACCGCTGGTTTTTGATAGTTTGGGCCCTATTGAATAATGAATGTTTTGAATTTTCTCCAAAAGTAAAGTAGTTACAAACTCATCCTTTTAGAAACTTGTTTGGGCTGTTGAGAGGAGTAAAAAACCATCAAAAATTTCAATCCTGCATGATTCTACCAAGAAATGTGATTCTTCATTCAAAACGCTGGTTTTTGCTATTGGGCTCTATTGAATAATGAATGTTTTGAATTTTCTCCAAAAGTAAAGTAGTTGCAAACTCATCCTTTTAGAAACTTGTTTGGGCTGTTGAGAGGAGTAAAAAACCATCAAAAATTTCAATCCTGCATGATTCTACCAAGAAATGTGATTCTTCATTCAAAACGCTGGTTTTTGCTATTGGGCTCTATTGAATAATGAATGTTTTGAATTTTCTCCAAAAGTAAAGTAGTTGCAAACTCATCCTTTTAGAGACTTGTTTGGGCTCATGAGAGGAGTAGAAAAACATCAAAAATTTCAGTCCTGCACGATTCTACCAAGAAATGTGTGTTCATTCAAACCGCTGGTTTTTTATATTTTGGGCCCTATTGAATAATGAATGTTTTGAATTTTCTCCAAAAGTAAAGTAGTTGCAAACTCATCCTTTTAGAAACTTGTTTGGGCTGTTGAGAGGAGTAAAAAACCATCAAAAATTTCAATCCTGCATGATTCTACCAAGAAATGTGATTCTTCATTCAAAACCTTATTTTTGCTATTGGGCTCTATTGAATAATGAATGTTTTGAATTTTCTCCAAAAGTAAAGTAGTTGCAAACTCATGCTTTTAGAGACTTGTTTGTGCTCATGAGAGGAGTAGAAAAACATCAAAAATTTCAGTCCTGCATGATTCTACCAAGAAATGTGTGTTCATTGAAACCGCTGGTTTTTGATAGTCTGGGCCCTATTGAATAATGAATGTTTTGAATTTTCTCCAAAAGTAAAGTAGTTGCAAACTCATCCTTTTAGAAACTTGTTTGGGCTGTTGAGAGGAGTAAAAAACCATCAAAAATTTCAATCCTGCATGATTCTACCAAGAAATGTGATTCTTCATTCAAAACGCTGGTTTTTGCTATTGGGCTCTATTGAATAATGAATGTTTTGAATTTTCTCCAAAAGTAAAGTAGTTGCAAACTCATGCTTTTAGAGACTTGTTTGGGCTCATGAGAGGAGTAGAAAAACATCAAAAATTTCAGTCCTGCATGATTCTACCAAGAAATGTGTGTTCATTGAAACCGCTGGTTTTTGATAGTTTGGGCCCTATTGAATAATGAATGTTTTGAATTTTCTCCAAAAGTAAAGTAGTTGCAAACTCATCCTTTTAGAAACTTGTTTGGGCTGTTGAGAGGAGTAAAAAACCATCAAAAATTTCAATCCTGCATGATTTTACCAAGAAATGTGATTCTTCATTCAAAACCTGATTTTTGCTATTGGGCACTATTGAATAGTGAATGTTTTGAATTTTCTCCAAAAGTAAAGTAGTTGCAAACTCATGCCTTTAGAGACTTGTTTGGGCTCATGAGAGGAGTAGAAAAACATCAAAAATTTCAGTCCTGCATGATTCTACCAAGAAATGTGTGTTCATTCAAACCGCTGGTTTTTGATAGTTTGGGCCCTATTGAATAATGAATGTTTTGAATTTTCTCCAAAAGTAAAGTAGTTGCAAACTCATCCTTTTAGAAACTTGTTTGGGCTGTTGAGAGGAGTAAAAAACCATCAAAAATTTCAATCCTGCATGATTCTACCAAGAAATGTGATTCTTCATTCAAAACACTGGTTTTTGCTATTGGGCCCTATTGAATAATGAATGTTTTGAATTTTCTCCAAAAGTAAAGTAGTTGCAAACTCATCCTTTTAGAAACTTGTTTGGGCTGTTGAGAGGAGTAAAAACCCATCAAAAATTTCAATCCTGCATGATTCTACCAAGAAATGTGATTCTTCATTCAAAACCTGATTTTTGCTATTGGGCTCTATTGAATAATGAATGTTTTGAATTTTGTCCAAAAGTAAAGTAGTTGCAAACTCATGCTTTTAGAGACTTGTTTTTGCTCATGAGAAGAGTAGAAAAACATCAAAAATTTCAGTCCTGCATGATTCTACCAAGAAATGTGTGTTCATTCAAACTGCTGGTTTTTGATAGTTTGGGCCCTATTGAATAATGAATGTTTTGAATTTTCTCCAAAAGTAAAGTAGTTGCAAACTCATCCTTTTAGAAACTTGTTTGGGCTGTTGAGAGGAGTAAAAACCCATCAAAAATTTCAATCCTGCATGATTCTACCAAGAAATGTGATTCTTCATTCAAAACCTGATTTTTGCTATTGGGCTCTATTGAATAATGAATGTTTTGAATTTTCTCCAAAAGTAAAGTAGTTGCAAACTCATGCTTTTAGAGACTTGTTTTTGCTCATGAGAAGAGTAGAAAAACATCAAAAATTTCAGTCCTGCATGATTCTACCAAGAAATGTGTGTTCATTCAAACTGCTGGTTTTTGATAGTTTGGGCCCTATTGAATAATGAATGTTTTGAATTTTCTCCAAAAGTAAAGTAGTTGCAAACTCATCCTTTTAGAAACTTGTTTGGGCTGTTGAGAGGAGTAAAAAACCATCAAAAATTTCAATCCTGCATGATTCTACCAAGAAATGTGATTCTTCATTCAAAACGCTGGTTTTTGCTATTGGGCTCTATTGAATAATGAATGTTTTGAATTTTCTCCAAAAGTAAAGTAGTTGCAAACTCATCCTTTTAGAAACTTGTTTGGGCTGTTGAGAGGAGTAAAAAACCATCAAAAATTTCAATCCTGCATGATTCTACCAAGAAATGTGATTCTTCATTCAAAACGCTGGTTTTTGCTATTGGGCTCTATTGAATAATGAATGTTTTGAATTTTCTCCAAAAGTAAAGTGGTTGCAAACTCATCCTTTTAGAGACTTGTTTGGGCTCATGAGAGGAGTAGAAAAACATCAAAAATTTCAGTCCTGCACGATTCTACCAAGAAATGTGTGTTCATTCAAACCGCTGGTTTTTGATATTTTGGGCCCTATTGAATAATGAATGTTTTGAATTTTCTCCAAAAGTAAAGTAGTTGCAAACACATCCTTTTAGAAACTTGTTTGGGCTGTTGAGAGGAGTAAAAAACCATCAAAAATTTCAATCCTGCATGATTCTACCAAGAAATGTGATTCTTCATTCAAAACCTGATTTTTGCTATTGGGCTCTATTGAATAATGAATGTTTTGAATTTTCTCCAAAAGTAAAGTAGTTGCAAACTCATGCTTTTAGAGACTTGTTTGTGCTCATGAGAGGAGTAGAAAAACATCAAAAATTTCAGTCCTGCATGATTCTACCAAGAAATGTGTGTTCATTGAAACCGCTGGTTTTTGATAGTTTGGGCCCTATTGAATAATGAATGTTTTGAATTTTCTCCAAAACTAAAGTAGTTGCAAACTCATCCTTTTAGAAACTTGTTTGGGCTGTTGAGAGGAGTAAAAAACCATCAAAAATTTCAATCCTGCATGATTCTACCAAGAAATGTGATTCTTCATTCAAAACGCTGGTTTTTGCTATTGGGCTCTATTGAATAATGAATGTTTTGAATTTTCTCCAAAAGTAAAGTAGTTGCAAACTCATGCTTTTAGAGACTTGTTTGGGCTCATGAGAGGAGTAGAAAAACATAAAAAATTTCAGTCCTGCATGATTCTACCAAGAAATGTGTGTTCATTGAAACCGCTGGTTTTTGATAGTTTGGGCCCTATTGAATAATGAATGTTTTGAATTTTCTCCAAAAGTAAAGTAGTTGCAAACTCATCCTTTTAGAAACTTGTTTGGGCTGTTGAGAGGAGTAAAAAACCATCAAAAATTTCAATCCTGCATGATTTTACCAAGAAATGTGATTCTTCATTCAAAACCTGATTTTTGCTATTGGGCACTATTGAATAGTGAATGTTTTGAATTTTCTCCAAAAGTAAAGTAGTTGCAAACTCATGCCTTTAGAGACTTGTTTGGGCTCATGAGAGGAGTAGAAAAACATCAAAAATTTCAGTCCTACATGATTCTACCAAGAAATGTGTGTTCATTCAAACCGCTGGTTTTTGATAGTTTGGGCCCTATTGAATAATGAATGTTTTGAATTTTCTCCAAAAGTAAAGTAGTTGCAAACTCATCCTTTTAGAAACTTGTTTGGGCTGTTGAGAGGAGTAAAAAACCATCAAAAATTTCAATCCTGCATGATTCTACCAAGAAATGTGATTCTTCATTCAAAACACTGGTTTTTGCTATTGGGCCCTATTGAATAATGAATGTTTTGAATTTTCTCCAAAAGTAAAGTAGTTGCAAACTCATCCTTTTAGAAACTTGTTTGGGCTGTTGAGAGGAGTAAAAACCCATCAAAAATTTCAATCCTGCATGATTCTACCAAGAAATGTGATTCTTCATTCAAAACCTGATTTTTGCTATTGGGCTCTATTGAATAATGAATGTTTTGAATTTTCTCCAAAAGTAAAGTAGTTGCAAACTCATGCTTTTAGAGACTTGTTTTTGCTCATGAGAGGAGTAGAAAAACATCAAAAATTTCAGTCCTGCGTGATTCTACCAAGAAATGTGTGTTCATTCAAACCGCTGGTTTTTGATAGTTTGGGCCCTATTGAATAATGAATGTTTTGAATTTTCTCCAAAAGTAAAGTAGTTGCAAACTCATCCTTTTAGAAACTTGTTTGGGCTGTTGAGAGGAGTAAAAACCCATCAAAAATTTCAATCCTGCATGATTCTACCAAGAAATGTGATTCTTCATTCAAAACCTGATTTTTGCTATTGGGCTCTATTGAATAATGAATGTTTTGAATTTTCTCCAAAAGTAAAGTAGTTGCAAACTCATGCTTTTAGAGACTTGTTTGGGCTCATGAGAGGAGTAGAAAAACATCAAAAATTTCAGTCCTGCATGATTCTACCAAGAAATGTGTGTTCATTGAAACCGCTGGTGTTTGATAGTTTGGGCCCTATTGAATAATGAATGTTTTGATTTTTCTCCAAAAGTAAAGTAGTTGCAAACTCATCCTTTTAGAAAATTGTTTGGGCTGTTGAGAGGAGTAAAAAACCATCAAAAATTTCACTCCTGCATGATTCTACCAAGAAATGTGATTCTTCATTCAAAACGCTGGTTTTTGCTATTGGGCTCTATTGAATAATGAATGTTTTGAATTTTCTCCAAAAGTAAAGTAGTTGCAAACTCATGCTTTTAGAGACTTGTTTGGGCTCATGAGAGGAGTAGAAAAACATCAAAAATTTCAGTCCTGCATGATTCTACCAAGAAATGTGTGTTCATTGACACCGCTGGTTTTTGATAGTTTGGGCCCTATTGAATAATGAATGTTTTGAATTTTCTCCAAAAGCAAAGTAGTTGCAAACTCATCCTTTTAGAAACTTGTTTGGACTGTTGAGAGGAGTAAAAAACCATCAAAAATTTCAATCCTGCATGATTTTACCAAGAAATGTGATTCTTCATTCAAAACCTGATTTTTGCTATTGGGCACTATTGAATAGTGAATGTTTTGAATTTTCTCCAAAAGTAAAGTAGTTGCAAACTCATGCCTTTAGAGACTTGTTTGGGCTCATGAGAGGAGTAGAAAAACATCAAAAATTTCAGTCCTGCATGATTCTACCAAGAAATGTGTGTTCATTCAAACCGCTGGTTTTTGATAGTTTGGGCCCTATTGAATAATGAATGTTTTGAATTTTCTCCAAAAGTAAAGTAGTTGCAAACTCATCCTTTTAGAAACTTGTTTGGGCTGTTGAGAGGAGTAAAAAACCATCAAAAATTTCAATCCTGCATGATTCTACCAAGAAATGTGATTCTTCATTCAAAACACTGGTTTTTGCTATTGGGCTCTATTGAATAATGAATGTTTTGAATTTTCTCCAAAAGTAAAGTAGTTGCAAACTCATCCTTTTAGAAACTTGTTTGGGCTGTTGAGAGGAGTAAAAAACCATCAAAAATTTCAATCCTGCATGATTCTGCCAAGAAATGTGATTCTTCATTCAAAACACTGGTTTTTGCTATTGGGCTCTATTGAATAATGAATGTTTTGAATTTTCTCCAAAAGTAAAGTAGTTGCAAACTCATGCTTTTAGAGACTTGTTTGGGCTCATGAGAGGAGTAGAAAAACATCAAAAATTTCAATCCTGCATGATTCTACCAAGAAATGTGTGTTCATTGAAACCGCTGGTTTTTGATAGTTTGGGCCCTATTGAATAATGAATGTTTTGAATTTTCTCCAAAAGTAAAGTAGTTGCAAACTCATCCTTTTAGAAACTTGTTTGGGCTGTTGAGAGGAGTAAAAAACCATCAAAAATTTCAATCCTGCATGATTCTACCAAGAAATGTGATTCTTCATTCAAAACGCTGGTTTTTGCTATTGGGCTCTATTGAATAATGAATGTTTTGAATTTTCTCTAAAAGTAAAGTAGTTGCAAACTCATGCTTTTAGAGACTTGTTTGGGCTCATGAGAGGAGTAGAAAAACATCAAAAATTTCAGTCCTGCATGATTCTACCAAGAAATGTGTGTTCATTGAAACCGCTGGTTTTTGATAGTTTGGGCCCTATTGAATAATGAATGTTTTGAATTTTCTCCAAAAGTAAAGTAGTTGCAAACTCATCCTTTTAGAAACTTGTTTGGGCTGTTGAGAGGAGTAAAAAACCATCAAAAATTTCAATCCTGCATGATTCTACCAAGAAATGTGATTCTTCATTCAAAACCTGATTTTTGCTATTGGGCACTATTGAATAGTGAATGTTTTGAATTTTCTCCAAAAGTAAAGTAGTTGCAAACTCATGCCTTTAGAGACTTGTTTGGGCTCATGAGAGGAGTAGAAAAACATCAAAAATTTCAGTCCTGCATGATTCTACCAAGAAATGTGTGTTCATTCAAACCGCTGGTTTTTGATAGTTTGGGCCCTATTGAATAATGAATGTTTTGAATTTTCTCCAAAAGTAAAGTAGTTGCAAACTCATCCTTTTAGAAACTTGTTTGGGCTGTTGAGAGGAGTAAAAAACCATCAAAAATTTCAATCCTGCATGATTCTACCAAGAAATGTGATTCTTCATTCAAAACACTGGTTTTTGCTATTGGGCTCTATTGAATAATGAATGTTTTGAATTTTCTCCAAAAGTAAAGTAGTTGCAAACTCATCCTTTTAGAAACTTGTTTGGGCTGTTGAGAGGAGTAAAAAACCATCAAAAATTTCAATCCTGCATGATTCTGCCAAGAAATGTGATTCTTCATTCAAAACACTGGTTTTTGCTATTGGGCTCTATTGAATAATGAATGTTTTGAATTTTCTCCAAAAGTAAAGTAGTTGCAAACTCATGCTTTTAGAGACTTGTTTGGGCTCATGAGAGGAGTAGAAAAACATCAAAAATTTCAATCCTGCATGATTCTACCAAGAAATGTGTGTTCATTGAAACCGCTGGTTTTTGATAGTTTGGGCCCTATTGAATAATGAATGTTTTGAATTTTCTCCAAAAGTAAAGTAGTTGCAAACTCATCCTTTTAGAAACTTGTTTGGGCTGTTGAGAGGAGTAAAAAACCATCAAAAATTTCAATCCTGCATGATTCTACCAAGAAATGTGATTCTTCATTCAAAACGCTGGTTTTTGCTATTGGGCTCTATTGAATAATGAATGTTTTGAATTTTCTCCAAAAGTAAAGTAGTTGCAAACTCATGCTTTTAGAGACTTGTTTGGGCTCATGAGAGGAGTAGAAAAACATCAAAAATTTCAGTCCTGCATGATTCTACCAAGAAATGTGTGTTCATTGAAACCGCTGGTTTTTGATAGTTTGGGCCCTATTGAATAATGAATGTTTTGAATTTTCTCCAAAAGTAAAGTAGTTGCAAACTCATCCTTTTAGAAACTTGTTTGGGCTGTTGAGAGGAGTAAAAAACCATCAAAAATTTCAATCCTGCATGATTCTAACAAGAAATGTGATTCTTCATTCAAAACCTGATTTTTGCTATTGGGCACTATTGAATAGTGAATGTTTTGAATTTTCTCCAAAAGTAAAGTAGTTGCAAACTCATGCCTTTAGAGACTTGTTTGGGCTCATGAGAGGAGTAGAAAAACATCAAAAATTTCAGTCCTACATGATTCTACCAAGAAATGTGTGTTCATTCAAACCGCTGGTTTTTGATAGTTTGGGCCCTATTGAATAATGAATGTTTTGAATTTTCTCCAAAAGTAAAGTTGTTGCAAACTCATCCGTTTAGAAACTTGTTTGGGCTGTTGAGAGGAGGAAAAAACCATCAAAAATTTCAATCCTGCATGATTCTACCAAGAAATGTGATTCTTCATTCAAAACACTGTTTTTTGCTATTGGGCCCTATTGAATAATGAATGTTTTGAATTTTCTCCAAAAGTAAAGTAGTTGCAAACTCATCCTTTTAGAAACTTGTTTGGGCTGTTGAGAGGAGTAAAAACCCATCAAAAATTTCAATCCTGCATGATTCTACCAAGAAATGTGATTCTTCATTCAAAACCTGATTTTTGCTATTGGGCTCTATTGAATAATGAATGTTTTGAATTTTCTCCAAAAGTAAAGTAGTTGCAAACTCATGCTTTTAGAGACTTGTTTTTGCTCATGAGAGGAGTAGAAAAACATCAAAAATTTCAGTCCTGCATGATTCTACCAAGAAATGTGTGTTCATTCAAACCGCTGGTTTTTGATAGTTTGGGCCCTATTGAATAATGAATGTTTTGAATTTTCTCCAAAAGTAAAGTAGTTGCAAACTCATCCTTTTAGAAACTTGTTTGGGCTGTTGAGAGGAGTAAAAACCCATCAAAAATTTCAATCCTGCATGATTCTACCAAGAAATGTGATTCTTCATTCAAAACCTGATTTTTGCTATTGGGCTCTATTGAATAATGAATGTTTTGAATTTTCTCCAAAAGTAAAGTAGTTGCAAACTCATGCTTTTAGAGACTTGTTTGGGCTCATGAGAGGAGTAGAAAAACATAAAAAATTTCAGTCCTGCATGATTCTACCAAGAAATGTGTGTTCATTGAAACCGCTGGTTTTTGATAGTTTGGGCCCTATTGAATAATGAATGTTTTGAATTTTCTCCAAAAGTAAAGTAGTTGCAAACTCATCCTTTTAGAAACTTGTTTGGGCTGTTGAGAGGAGTAAAAAACCATCAAAAATTTCAATCCTGCATGATTCTACCAAGAAATGTGATTCTTCATTCAAAACACTGGTTTTTGCTATTGGAGTCTATTGAATAATTAATGTTTTGAATTTTCTCCAAAAGTAAAGTAGTTGCAAACTCATCCTTTTAGAAACTTGTTTGGGCTGTTGAGAGGAGTAAAAAACCATCAAAAATTTCAATCCTGCATGATTCTACCAAGAAATGTGATTCTTCATTCAAAACACTGGTTTTTGCTATTGGGCTCTATTGAATAATGAATGTTTTGAATTTTCTCCAAAAGTAAAGTAGTTGCAAACTCATGCTTTTAGAGACTTGTTTGGGCTCATGAGAGGAGTAGAAAAACATCAAAAATTTCATTCCTGCATGATTCTACCAAGAAATGTGTGTTCATTGAAACCGCTGGTTTTTGATAGTTTGGGCCCTATTGAATAATGAATGTTTTGAATTTTCTCCAAAAGTAAAGTAGTTGCAAACTCATCCTTTTAGAAACTTGTTTGGGCTGTTGAGAGGAGTAAAAAACCATCAAAAATTTCAATCCTGCATGATTCTACCAAGAAATGTGATTCTTCATTCAAAACGCTGGTTTTTGCTATTGGGCTCTATTGAATAATGAATGTTTTGAATTTTCTCCAAAAGTAAAGTAGTTGCAAACTCATGCTTTTAGAGACTTGTTTGGGCTCATGAGAGGAGTAGAAAAACATCAAAAATTTCAGTCCTGCATGATTCTACCAAGAAATGTGTGTTCATTGAAACCGCTGGTTTTTGATAGTTTGGGCCCTATTGAATAATGAATGTTTTGAATTTTCTCCAAAAGTAAAGTAGTTGCAAACTCATCCTTTTAGAAACTTGTTTGGGCTGTTGAGAGGAGTAAAAAACCATCAAAAATTTCAATCTTGCATGATTCTACCAAGAAATGTGATTCTTCATTCAAAACGCTGGTTTTTGCTATTGGGCTCTATTGAATAATGAATGTTTTGAATTTTCTCCAAAAGTAAAGTAGTTGCAAACTCATGCTTTTAGAGACTTGTTTGGGCTCATGAGAGGAGTAGAAAAACATCAAAAATTTCAGTCCTGCATGATTCTACCAAGAAATGTGTGTTCATTGAAACGGCTGGTTTTTGATAGTTTGGGCCCTATTGAATAATGAATGTTTTGAATTTTCTCCAAAAGTAAAGTAGTTGCAAACTCATCCTTTTAGAAACTTGTTTGGGCTGTTGAGAGGAGTAAAAAACCATCAAAAATTTCAATCCTGCATGATTCTACCAAGAAATGTGATTCTTCATTCAAAACGCTGGTTTTTGCTATTGGGCTCTATTGAATAATGAATGTTTTGAATTTTCTTCAAAAGTAAAGTAGTTGCAAACTCATGCTTTTAGAGACTTGTTTGGGCTCATGAGAGGAGTAGAAAAACATCAAAAATTTCAGTCCTGCATGATTCTACCAAGAAATGTGTGTTCATTGAAACCGCTGGTTTTTGATAGTTTGGGCCCTATTGAATAATGAATGTTTTGAATTTTCTCCAAAATTAAAGTAGTTGCAAACTCATCCTTTTAGAAACTTGTTTGGGCTGTTGAGAGGAGTAAAAAACCATCAAAAATTTCAATCCTGCATGATTCTACCAAGAAATGTGATTCTTCATTCAAAACGCTGGTTTTTGCTATTGGGCTCTATTGAATAATGAATGTTATGATTTTTCTCCAAAAGTAAAATACTTGCAAACTCATCCTTTTAGAAACTTGTTTGGGCTGTTGAAAGGAGTAAAAAACCATCAAAAATTTCAATCCTGCATGATTTAACCAAGAAATGTGATTCTTTATTCAAAACCTGATTTTTGCTATTGGGCTCTATTGAATAGTGAATGTTTTGAATTTTCTCCAAAAGTAAAGTAGTTGCAAACTCATGCTTTTAGAGACTTGTTTGGGCTCATGAGAGGAGTAGAAAAACATCAAAAATTTCAGTCCTGCATGATTCTACCAAGAAATGTGTGTTCATTGAAACCGCTGGTTTTTGATAGTTTGGGCCCTATTGAATAATGAATGTTTTGAATTTTCTCCAAAAGTAAAGTAGTTGCAAACTCATCCTTTTAGAAACTTGTTTGGGCTGTTGAGAGGAGTAAAAAACCATCAAAAATTTCAATCCTGCATGATTTTACCAAGAAATGTGATTCTTCAATCAAAACCTGATTTTTGCTATTGGGCTCTATTGAATAGTGAATGTTTTGAATTTTCTCCAAAAGTAAAGTAGTTGCAAACTCATGCTTTTAGAGACTTGTTTGGGCTCATGAGAGGAGTAGAAAAACATCAAAAATTTCAGTCCTGCATGATTCTACCAAGAAATGTGTGTTCATTCAAACCGCTGGTTTTTGATAGTTTGGGCCCTATTGAATAATGAATGTTTTGAATTTTCTCCAAAAGTAAAGTAGTTGCAAACTCATCCTTTTAGAAACTTGTTTGGGCTGTTGAGAGGAGTAAAAAACCATCAAAAATTTCAATCCTGCATGATTCTACCAAGAAATGTGATTCTTCATTCAAAACGCTGGTTTTTGCTATTGGGCTCTATTGAATAATGAATGTTTTGAATTTTCTCCAAAAGTAAAGTAGTTGCAAACTCATCCTTTTAGAGACTTGTTTGGGCTCATGAGAGGAGTAGAAAAACATCAAAAATTTCAGTCCTGCACGATTCTACCAAGAAATGTGTGTTCATTCAAACCGCTGGTTTTTGATATTTTGGACCCTATTGAATAATGAATGTTTTGAATTTTCTCCAAAAGTAAAGTAGTTGCAAACTCATCCTTTTAGAAACTTGTTTGGGCTGTTGAGAGGAGTAAAAAACCATCAAAAATTTCAATCCTGCATGATTCTACCAAGAAATGTGATTCTTCATTCAAAACGCTGGTTTTTGCTATTGGGCTCTATTGAATAATGAATGTTTTGAATTTTCTCCAAAAGTAAAGTAGTTGCAAACTCATGCTTTTAGAGACTTGTTTGGGCTCATGAGAGGAGTAGAAAAACATCAAAAATTTCAGTCCTGCATGATTCTACCAAGAAATGTGTGTTCATTGAAACCGCTGGTTTTTGATAGTTTGGGCCCTATTGAATAATGAATGTTTTGAATTTTCTCCAAAAGTAAAGTAGTTGCAAACTCATCCTTTTAGAAACTTGTTTGGGCTGTTGAGTGGAGAAAAACCCATCAAAAATTTCAATCCTGCATGATTCTACCAAGAAATGTGATTCTTCATTCAAAACCTGATTTTTGCTATTGGGCTCTATTGAATAATGAATGTTTTGAATTTTCTCCAAAAGTAAAGTAGTTGCAAACTCATGCTTTTAGAGACTTGTTTTTGCTCATGAGAGGAGTAGAAAAACATCAAAAATTTCAGTCCTGCATGATTTTACCAAAAAATGTGTGTTCATTCAAACCGCTGGTTTTTGATAGTTTGGGCCCTATTGAATAATGAATGTTTTGAATTTTCTCCAAAAGTGAGTTGCAAACTCATCCTTTTAGAAACTTGTTTGGGCTGTTGAGAGGAGTAAAAACCCATCAAAAATTTCAATCCTGCATGATTCTACCAAGAAATGTGATTCTTCATTCAAAACCTGATTTTTGCTATTGGGCTCTATTGAATAATGAATGTTTTGAATTTTCTCCAAAAGTAAAGTAGTTGCAAACTCATGCTTTTAGAGACTTGTTTGGGCTCATGAGAGGAGTAGAAAAACATAAAAAATTTCAGTCCTGCATGATTCTACCAAGAAATGTGTGTTCATTGAAACCGCTGGTTTTTGATAGTTTGGGCCCTATTGAATAATGAATGTTTTGAATTTTCTCCAAAAGTAAAGTAGTTGCAAACTCATCCTTTTAGAAACTTGTTTGGGCTGTTGAGAGGAGTAAAAAACCATCAAAAATTTCAATCCTGCATGATTCTACCAAGAAATGTGATTCTTCATTCAAAACGCTGGTTTTTGCTATTGGGCTCTATTGAATAATGAATGTTTTGAATTTTCTCCAAAAGTAAAGTAGTTGCAAACTCATCCTTTTAGAAACTTGTTTGGGCTGTTGAGAGGAGTAAAAAACCATCAAAAATTTCAATCCTGCATGATTCTACCAAGAAATGTGATTCTTCATTCAAAACGCTGGTTTTTGCTATTGGGCTCTATTGAATAATGAATGTTTTGAATTTTCTCCAAAAGTAAAGTAGTTGCAAACTCATCCTTTTAGAGACTTGTTTGGGCTCATGAGAGGAGTAGAAAAACATCAAAAATTTCAGTCCTGCACGATTCTACCAAGAAATGTGTGTTCATTCAAACCGCTGGTTTTTGATATTTTGGGCCCTATTGAATAATGAATGTTTTGAATTTTCTCCAAAAGTAAAGTAGTTGCAAACTCATCCTTTTAGAAACTTGTTTGGGCTGTTGAGAGGAGTAAAAAACCATCAAAAATTTCAATCCTGCATGATTCTACCAAGAAATGTGATTCTTCATTCAAAACCTTATTTTTGCTATTGGGCTCTATTGAATAATGAATGTTTTGAATTTTCTCCAAAAGTAAAGTAGTTGCAAACTCATGCTTTTAGAGACTTGTTTGTGCTCATGAGAGGAGTAGAAAAACATCAAAAATTTCAGTCCTGCATGATTCTACCAAGAAATGTGTGTTCATTGAAACCGCTGGTTTTTGATAGTTTGGGCCCTATTGAATAATGAATGTTTTGAATTTTCTCCAAAAGTAAAGTAGTTGCAAACTCATCCTTTTAGAAACTTGTTTGGGCTGTTGAGAGGAGTAAAAAACCATCAAAAATTTCAATCCTGCATGATTTTACCAAGAAATGTGATTCTTCATTCAAAACCTGATTTTTGCTATTGGGCACTATTGAATAGTGAATGTTTTGAATTTTCTCCAAAAGTAAAGTAGTTGCAAACTCATGCCTTTAGAGACTTGTTTGGGCTCATGAGAGGAGTAGAAAAACATCAAAAATTTCAGTCCTGCATGATTCTACCAATAAATGTGTGTTCATTCAAACCGCTGGTTTTTGATAGTTTGGGCCCTATTGAATAATGAATGTTTTGAATTTTCTCCAAAAGTAAAGTAGTTGCAAACTCATCCTTTTAGAAACTTGTTTGGGCTGTTGAGAGGAGTAAAAAACCATCAAAAATTTCAATCCTGCATGATTCTACCAAGAAATGTGATTCTTCATTCAAAACACTGGTTTTTGCTATTGGGCCCTATTGAATAATGAATGTTTTGAATTTTCTCCAAAAGTAAAGTAGTTGCAAACTCATCCTTTTAGAAACTTGTTTGGGCTGTTGAGAGGAGTAAAAACCCATCAAAAATTTCAATCCTGCATGATTCTATGATTCTACCAAGAAATGTGATTCTTCATTCAAAACCTGATTTTTGCTATTGGGCTCTATTGAATAATGAATGTTTTGAATTTTCTCCAAAAGTAAAGTAGTTGCAAACTCATGCTTTTAGAGACTTGTTTTTGCTCATGAGAAGAGTAGAAAAACATCAAAAATTTCAGTCCTGCATGATTCTACCAAGAAATGTGTGTTCATTCAAACTGCTGGTTTTTGATAGTTTGGGCCCTATTGAATAATGAATGTTTTGAATTTTCTCCAAAAGTAAAGTAGTTGCAAACTCATCCTTTTAGAAACTTGTTTGGGCTGTTGAGAGGAGTAAAAAACCATCAAAAATTTCAATCCTGCATGATTCTACCAAGAAATGTGATTCTTCATTCAAAACCTGATTTTTGCTATTGGGCTCTATTGAATAATGAATGTTTTGAATTTTCTCCAAAAGTAAAGTAGTTGCAAACTCATGCTTTTAGAGACTTGTTTGGGCTCATGAGAGGAGTAGAAAAACATCAAAAATTTCAGTCCTGCATGATTCTACCAAGAAATGTGTGTTCATTGAAACCGCTGGTTTTTGATAGTTTGGGCCCTATTGAATAATGAATGTTTTGAATTTTCTCCAAAAGTAAAGTAGTTGCAAACTCATCCTTTTAGAAACTTGTTTGGGCTGTTGAGAGGAGTAAAAAACCATCAAAAATTTCAATCCTGCATGATTCTACCAAGAAATGTGATTCTTCATTCAAAACGCTGGTTTTTGCTATTGGGCTCTATTGAATAATGAATGTTTTGAATTTTCTCCTAAAGTAGTTGCAAACTCATCCTTTTAGAAACTTGTTTGGGCTGTTGAGAGGAGTAAAAAACCATCAAAAATTTCAATCCTGCATGATTCTACCAAGAAATGTGATTCTTCATTCAAAACGCTGGTTTTTGCTATTGGGCTCTATTGAATAATGAATGTTTTGAATTTTCTCCAAAAGTAAAGTAGTTGCAAACTCATGCTTTTAGAGACTTGTTTGGGCTCATGAGAGGAGTAGAAAAACATCAAAAATTTCAGTCCTGCATGATTCTACCAAGAAATGTGTGTTCATTGAAACCGCTGGTTTTTGATAGTTTGGGCCCTATTGAATAATGAATGTTTTGAATTTTCTCCAAAAGTAAAGTAGTTACAAACTCATCCTTTTAGAAACTTGTTTGGGCTGTTGAGAGGAGTAAAAAACCATCAAAAATTTCAATCCTGCATGATTCTACCAAGAAATGTGATTCTTCATTCAAAATGCTGGTTTTTGCTATTGGGCTCTATTGAATAATGAATGTTTTGAATTTTCTCCAAAAGTAAAGTAGTTGCAAACTCATCCTTTTAGAAACTTGTTTGGGCTGTTGAGAGGAGTAAAAAACCATCAAAAATTTCAATCCTGCATGATTCTACCAAGAAATGTGATTCTTCATTCAAAACGCTGGTTTTTGCTATTGGGCTCTATTGAATAATGAATGTTTTGAATTTTCTCCAAAAGTAAAGTAGTTGCAAACTCATCCTTTTAGAGACTTGTTTGGGCTCATGAGAGGAGTAGAAAAACATCAAAAATTTCAGTCCTGCACGATTCTACCAAGAAATGTGTGTTCATTCAAACCGCTGGTTTTTTATATTTTGGGCCCTATTGAATAATGAATGTTTTGAATTTTCTCCAAAAGTAAAGTAGTTGCAAACTCATCCTTTTAGAAACTTGTTTGGGCTGTTGAGAGGAGTAAAAAACCATCAAAAATTTCAATCCTGCATGATTCTACCAAGAAATGTGATTCTTCATTCAAAACCTTATTTTTGCTATTGGGCTCTATTGAATAATGAATGTTTTGAATTTTCTCCAAAAGTAAAGTAGTTGCAAACTCATGCTTTTAGAGACTTGTTTGTGCTCATGAGAGGAGTAGAAAAACATCAAAAATTTCAGTCCTGCATGATTCTACCAAGAAATGTGTGTTCATTGAAACCGCTGGTTTTTGATAGTTTGGGCCCTATTGAATAATGAATGTTTTGAATTTTCTCCAAAAGTAAAGTAGTTGCAAACTCATCCTTTTAGAAACTTGTTTGGGCTGTTGAGAGGAGTAAAAAACCATCAAAAATTTCAATCCTGCATGATTCTACCAAGAAATGTGATTCTTCATTCAAAACGCTGGTTTTTGCTATTGGGCTCTATTGAATAATGAAAGTTTTGAATTTTCTCCAAAAGTAAAGTAGTTGCAAACTCATGCTTTTAGAGACTTGTTTGGGCTCATGAGAGGAGTAGAAAAACATCAAAAATTTCAGTCCTGCATGATTCTACCAAGAAATGTGTGTTCATTGAAACCGCTGGTTTTTGATAGTTTGGGCCCTATTGAATAATGAATGTTTTGAATTTTCTCCAAAAGTAAAGTAGTTGCAAACTCATCCTTTTAGAAACTTGTTTGGGCTGTTGAGAGGAGTAAAAAACCATCAAAAATTTCAATCCTGCATGATTTTACCAAGAAATGTGATTCTTCATTCAAAACCTGATTTTTGCTATTGGGCACTATTGAATAGTGAATGTTTTGAATTTTCTCCAAAAGTAAAGTAGTTGCAAACTCATGCCTTTAGAGACTTGTTTGGGCTCATGAGAGGAGTAGAAAAACATCAAAAATTTCAGTCCTGCATGATTCTACCAAGAAATGTGTGTTCATTCAAACCGCTGGTTTTTGATAGTTTGGGCCCTATTGAATAATGAATGTTTTGAATTTTCTCCAAAAGTAAAGTAGTTGCAAACTCATCCTTTTAGAAACTTGTTTGGGCTGTTGAGAGGAGTAAAAAACCATCAAAAATTTCAATCCTGCATGATTCTACCAAGAAATGTGATTCTTCATTCAAAACACTGGTTTTTGCTATTGGGCCCTATTGAATAATGAATGTTTTGAATTTTCTCCAAAAGTAAAGTAGTTGCAAACTCATCCTTTTAGAAACTTGTTTGGGCTGTTGAGAGGAGTAAAAACCCATCAAAAATTTCAATCCTGCATGATTCTACCAAGAAATGTGATTCTTCATTCAAAACCTGATTTTTGCTATTGGGCTCTATTGAATAATGAATGTTTTGAATTTTGTCCAAAAGTAAAGTAGTTGCAAACTCATGCTTTTAGAGACTTGTTTTTGCTCATGAGAAGAGTAGAAAAACATCAAAAATTTCAGTCCTGCATGATTCTACCAAGAAATGTGTGTTCATTCAAACTGCTGGTTTTTGATAGTTTGGGCCCTATTGAATAATGAATGTTTTGAATTTTCTCCAAAAGTAAAGTAGTTGCAAACTCATCCTTTTAGAAACTTGTTTGGGCTGTTGAGAGGAGTAAAAACCCATCAAAAATTTCAATCCTGCATGATTCTACCAAGAAATGTGATTCTTCATTCAAAACCTGATTTTTGCTATTGGGCTCTAATGAATAATGAATGTTTTGAATTTTCTCCAAAAGTAAAGTAGTTGCAAACTCATGCTTTTAGAGACTTGTTTGGGCTCATGAGAGGAGTAGAAAAACATCAAAAATTTCAGTCCTGCATGATTCTACCAAGAAATGTGTGTTCATTGAAACCGCTGGTTTTTGATAGTTTGGGCCCTATTGAATAATGAATGTTTTGAATTTTCTCCAAAAGTAAAGTAGTTGCAAACTCATCCTTTTAGAAACTTGTTTGGGCTGTTGAGAGGAGTAAAAAACCATCAAAAATTTCAATCCTGCATGATTCTACCAAGAAATGTGATTCTTCATTCAAAACGCTAGTTTTTGCTATTGGGCTCTATTGAATAATGAATGTTTTGAATTTTCTCCAAAAGTAAAGTAGTTGCAAACTCATCCTTTTAGAAACTTGTTTGGGCTGTTGAGAGGAGTAAAAAACCATCAAAAATTTCAATCCTGCATGATTCTACCAAGAAATGTGATTCTTCATTCAAAACGCTGGTTTTTGCTATTGGGCTCTATTGAATAATGAATGTTTTGAATTTTCTCCAAAAGTAAAGTGGTTGCAAACTCATCCTTTTAGAGACTTGTTTGGGCTCATGAGAGGAGTAGAAAAACATCAAAAATTTCAGTCCTGCACGATTCTACCAAGAAATGTGTGTTCATTCAAACCGCTGGTTTTTGATATTTTGGGCCCTATTGAATAATGAATGTTTTGAATTTTCTCCAAAAGTAAAGTAGTTGCAAACTCATCCTTTTAGAATCTTGTTTGGGCTGTTGAGAGCAGTAAAAAACCATCAAAAATTTCAATCCTGCATGATTCTACCAAGAAATGTGATTCTTCATTCAAAACCTGATTTTTGCTATTGGGCTCTATTGAATAATGAATGTTTTGAATTTTCTCCAAAAGTAAAGTAGTTGCAAACTCATGCTTTTAGAGACTTGTTTGTGCTCATGAGAGGAGTAGAAAAACATCAAAAATTTCAGTCCTGCATGATTCTACCAAGAAATGTGTGTTCATTGAAACCGCTGGTTTTTGATAGTTTGGGCCCTATTGAATAATGAATGTTTTGAATTTTCTCCAAAACTAAAGTAGTTGCAAACTCATCCTTTTAGAAACTTGTTTGGGCTGTTGAGAGGAGTAAAAAACCATCAAAAATTTCAATCCTGCATGATTCTACCAAGAAATGTGATTCTTCATTCAAAACGCTGGTTTTTGCTATTGGGCTCTATTGAATAATGAATGTTTTGAATTTTCTCCAAAAGTAAAGTAGTTGCAAACTCATGCTTTTAGAGACTTGTTTGGGCTCATGAGAGGAGTAGAAAAACATAAAAAATTTCAGTCCTGCATGATTCTACCAAGAAATGTGTGTTCATTGAAACCGCTGGTTTTTGATAGTTTGGGCCCTATTGAATAATGAATGTTTTGAATTTTCTCCAAAAGTAAAGTAGTTGCAAACTCATCCTTTTAGAAACTTGTTTGGGCTGTTGAGAGGAGTAAAAAACCATCAAAAATTTCAATCCTGCATGATTTTACCAAGAAATGTGATTCTTCATTCAAAACCTGATTTTTGCTATTGGGCACTATTGAATAGTGAATGTTTTGAATTTTCTCCAAAAGTAAAGTAGTTGCAAACTCATGCCTTTAGAGACTTGTTTGGGCTCATGAGAGGAGTAGAAAAACATCAAAAATTTCAGTCCTACATGATTCTACCAAGAAATGTGTGTTCATTCAAACCGCTGGTTTTTGATAGTTTGGGCCCTATTGAATAATGAATGTTTTGAATTTTCTCCAAAAGTAAAGTAGTTGCAAACTCATCCTTTTAGAAACTTGTTTGGGCTGTTGAGAGGAGTAAAAAACCATCAAAAATTTCAATCCTGCATGATTCTACCAAGAAATGTGATTCTTCATTCAAAACCTTATTTTTGCTATTGGGCTCTATTGAATAATGAATGTTTTGAATTTTCTCCAAAAGTAAAGTAGTTGCAAACTCATCCTTTTAGAGACTTGTTTGGGCTCATGAGAGGAGTAGAAAAACATCAAAAATTTCAGTCCTGCACGATTCTACCAAGAAATGTGTGTTCATTCAAACCGCTGGTTTTTTATATTTTGGGCCCTATTGAATAATGAATGTTTTGAATTTTCTCCAAAAGTAAAGTAGTTGCAAACTCATCCTTTTAGAAACTTGTTTGGGCTGTTGAGAGGAGTAAAAAACCATCAAAAATTTCAATCCTGCATGATTCTACCAAGAAATGTGATTCTTCATTCAAAACCTTATTTTTGCTATTGGGCTCTATTGAATAATGAATGTTTTGAATTTTCTCCAAAAGTAAAGTAGTTGCAAACTCATGCTTTTAGAGACTTGTTTGTGCTCATGAGAGGAGTAGAAAAACATCAAAAATTTCAGTCCTGCATGATTCTACCAAGAAATGTGTGTTCATTGAAACCGCTGGTTTTTGATAGTTTGGGCCCTATTGAATAATGAATGTTTTGAATTTTCTCCAAAAGTAAAGTAGTTGCAAACTCATCCTTTTAGAAACTTGTTTGGGCTGTTGAGAGGAGTAAAAAACCATCAAAAATTTCAATCCTGCATGATTCTACCAAGAAATGTGATTCTTCATTCAAAACGCTGGTTTTTGCTATTGGGCTCTATTGAATAATGAATGTTTTGAATTTTCTCCAAAAGTAAAGTAGTTGCAAACTCATGCTTTTAGAGACTTGTTTGGGCTCATGAGAGGAGTAGAAAAACATCAAAAATTTCAGTCCTGCATGATTCTACCAAGAAATGTGTGTTCATTGAAACCGCTGGTTTTTGATAGTTTGGGCCCTATTGAATAATGAATGTTTTGAATTTTCTCCAAAAGCAAAGTAGTTGCAAACTCATCCTTTTAGAAACTTGTTTGGGCTGTTGAGAGGAGTAAAAAACCATCAAAAATTTCAATCCTGCATGATTTTACCAAGAAATGTGATTCTTCATTCAAAACCTGATTTTTGCTATTGGGCACTATTGAATAGTGAATGTTTTGAATTTTCTCCAAAAGTAAAGTAGTTGCAAACTCATGCCTTTAGAGACTTGTTTGGGCTCATGAGAGGAGTAGAAAAACATCAAAAATTTCAGTCCTGCATGATTCTACCAAGAAATGTGTGTTCATTCAAACCGCTGGTTTTTGATAGTTTGGGCCCTATTGAATAATGAATGTTTTGAATTTTCTCCAAAAGTAAAGTAGTTGCAAACTCATCCTTTTAGAAACTTGTTTGGGCTGTTGAGAGGAGTAAAAAACCATCAAAAATTTCAATCCTGCATGATTCTACCAAGAAATGTGATTCTTCATTCAAAACACTGGTTTTTGCTATTGGGCCCTATTGAATAATGAATGTTTTGAATTTTCTCCAAAAGTAAAGTAGTTGCAAACTCATCCTTTTAGAAACTTGTTTGGGCTGTTGAGAGGAGAAAAAACCCATCAAAAATTTCAATCCTGCATGATTCTACCAAGAAATGTGATTCTTCATTCAAAACCTGATTTTTGCTATTGGGCTCTATTGAATAATGAATGTTTTGAATTTTGTCCAAAAGTAAAGTAGTTGCAAACTCATGCTTTTAGAGACTTGTTTTTGCTCATGAGAAGAGTAGAAAAACATCAAAAATTTCAGTCCTGCATGATTCTACCAAGAAATGTGTGTTCATTCAAACTGCTGGTTTTTGATAGTTTGGGCCCTATTGAATAATGAATGTTTTGAATTTTCTCCAAAAGTAAAGTAGTTGCAAACTCATCCTTTTAGAAACTTGTTTGGGCTGTTGAGAGGAGTAAAAACCCATCAAAAATTTCAATCCTGCATGATTCTACCAAGAAATGTGATTCTTCATTCAAAACCTGATTTTTGCTATTGGGCTCTATTGAATAATGAATGTTTTGAATTTTCTCCAAAAGTAAAGTAGTTGCAAACTCATGCTTTTAGAGACTTGTTTGGGCTCATGAGAGGAGTAGAAAAACATCAAAAATTTCAGTCCTGCATGATTCTACCAAGAAATGTGTGTTCATTGAAACCGCTGGTTTTTGATAGTTTGGGCCCTATTGAATAATGAATGTTTTGAATTTTCTCCAAAAGTAAAGTAGTTGCAAACTCATCCTTTTAGAAACTTGTTTGGGCTGTTGAGAGGAGTAAAAAACCATCAAAAATTTCAATCCTGCATGATTCTACCAAGAAATGTGATTCTTCATTCAAAACGCTGGTTTTTGCTATTGGGCTCTATTGAATAAAGAATGTTTTGAATTTTCTCCAAAAGTAAAGTAGTTGCAAACTCATCCTTTTAGAAACTTGTTTGGGCTGTTGAGAGGAGTAAAAAACCATCAAAAATTTCAATCCTGCATGATTCTACCAAGAAATGTGATTCTTCATTCAAAACGCTGGTTTTTGCTATTGGGCTCTATTGAATAATGAATGTTTTGAATTTTCTCCAAAAGTAAAGTGGTTGCAAACTCATCCTTTTAGAGACTTGTTTGGGCTCATGAGAGGAGTAGAAAAACATCAAAAATTTCAGTCCTGCACGATTCTACCAAGAAATGTGTGTTCATTCAAACCGCTGGTTTTTGATATTTTGGGCCCTATTGAATAATGAATGTTTTGAATTTTCTCCAAAAGTAAAGTAGTTGCAAACTCATCCTTTTAGAAACTTGTTTGGGCTGTTGAGAGGAGTAAAAAACCATCAAAAATTTCAATCCTGCATGATTCTACCAAGAAATGTGATTCTTCATTCAAAACCTGATTTTTGCTATTGGGCTCTATTGAATAATGAATGTTTTGAATTTTCTCCAAAAGTAAAGTAGTTGCAAACTCATGCTTTTAGAGACTTGTTTGTGCTCATGAGAGGAGTAGAAAAACATCAAAAATTTCAGTCCTGCATGATTCTACCAAGAAATGTGTGTTCATTGAAACCGCTGGTTTTTGATAGTTTGGGCCCTATTGAATAATGAATGTTTTGAATTTTCTCCAAAACTAAAGTAGTTGCAAACTCATCCTTTTAGAAACTTGTTTGGGCTGTTGAGAGGAGTAAAAAACCATCAAAAATTTCAATCCTGCATGATTCTACCAAGAAATGTGATTCTTCATTCAAAACGCTGGTTTTTGCTATTGGGCTCTATTGAATAATGAATGTTTTGAATTTTCTCCAAAAGTAAAGTAGTTGCAAACTCATGCTTTTAGAGACTTGTTTGGGCTCATGAGAGGAGTAGAAAAACATAAAAAATTTCAGTCCTGCATGATTCTACCAAGAAATGTGTGTTCATTGAAACCGCTGGTTTTTGATAGTTTGGGCCCTATTGAATAATGAATGTTTTGAATTTTCTCCAAAAGTAAAGTAGTTGCAAACTCATCCTTTTAGAAACTTGTTTGGGCTGTTGAGAGGAGTAAAAAACCATCAAAAATTTCAATCCTGCATGATTTTACCAAGAAATGTGATTCTTCATTCAAAACCTGATTTTTGCTATTGGGCACTATTGAATAGTGAATGTTTTGAATTTTCTCCAAAAGTAAAGTAGTTGCAAACTCATGCCTTTAGAGACTTGTTTGGGCTCATGAGAGGAGTAGAAAAACATCAAAAATTTCAGTCCTACATGATTCTACCAAGAAATGTGTGTTCATTCAAACCGCTGGTTTTTGATAGTTTGGGCCCTATTGAATAATGAATGTTTTGAATTTTCTCCAAAAGTAAAGTAGTTGCAAACTCATCCTTTTAGAAACTTGTTTGGGCTGTTGAGAGGAGTAAAAAACCATCAAAAATTTCAATCCTGCATGATTCTACCAAGAAATGTGATTCTTCATTCAAAACACTGGTTTTTGCTATTGGGCCCTATTGAATAATGAATGTTTTGAATTTTCTCCAAAAGTAAAGTAGTTGCAAACTCATCCTTTTAGAAACTTGTTTGGGCTGTTGAGAGGAGTAAAAACCCATCAAAAATTTCAATCCTGCATGATTCTACCAAGAAATGTGATTCTTCATTCAAAACCTGATTTTTGCTATTGGGCTCTATTGAATAATGAATGTTTTGAATTTTCTCCAAAAGTAAAGTAGTTGCAAACTCATGCTTTTAGAGACTTGTTTTTGCTCATGAGAGGAGTAGAAAAACATCAAAAATTTCAGTCCTGCGTGATTCTACCAAGAAATGTGTGTTCATTCAAACCGCTGGTTTTTGATAGTTTGGGCCCTATTGAATAATGAATGTTTTGAATTTTCTCCAAAAGTAAAGTAGTTGCAAACTCATCCTTTTAGAAACTTGTTTGGGCTGTTGAGAGGAGTAAAAACCCATCAAAAATTTCAATCCTGCATGATTCTACCAAGAAATGTGATTCTTCATTCAAAACCTGATTTTTGCTATTGGGCTCTATTGAATAATGAATGTTTTGAATTTTCTCCAAAAGTAAAGTAGTTGCAAACTCATGCTTTTAGAGACTTGTTTGGGCTCATGAGAGGAGTAGAAAAACATCAAAAATTTCAGTCCTGCATGATTCTACCAAGAAATGTGTGTTCATTGAAACCGCTGGTGTTTGATAGTTTGGGCCCTATTGAATAATGAATGTTTTGATTTTTCTCCAAAAGTAAAGTAGTTGCAAACTCATCCTTTTAGAAAATTGTTTGGGCTGTTGAGAGGAGTAAAAAACCATCAAAAATTTCACTCCTGCATGATTCTACCAAGAAATGTGATTCTTCATTCAAAACGCTGGTTTTTGCTATTGGGCTCTATTGAATAATGAATGTTTTGAATTTTCTCCAAAAGTAAAGTAGTTGCAAACTCATGCTTTTAGAGACTTGTTTGGGCTCATGAGAGGAGTAGAAAAACATCAAAAATTTCAGTCCTGCATGATTCTACCAAGAAATGTGTGTTCATTGACACCGCTGGTTTTTGATAGTTTGGGCCCTATTGAATAATGAATGTTTTGAATTTTCTCCAAAAGTAAAGTAGTTGCAAACTCATCCTTTTAGAAACTTGTTTGGACTGTTGAGAGGAGTAAAAAACCATCAAAAATTTCAATCCTGCATGATTTTACCAAGAAATGTGATTCTTCATTCAAAACCTGATTTTTGCTATTGGGCACTATTGAATAGTGAATGTTTTGAATTTTCTCCAAAAGTAAAGTAGTTGCAAACTCATGCCTTTAGAGACTTGTTTGGGCTCATGAGAGGAGTAGAAAAACATCAAAAATTTCAGTCCTGCATGATTCTACCAAGAAATGTGTGTTCATTCAAACCGCTGGTTTTTGATAGTTTGGGCCCTATTGAATAATGAATGTTTTGAATTTTCTCCAAAAGTAAAGTAGTTGCAAACTCATCCTTTTAGAAACTTGTTTGGGCTGTTGAGAGGAGTAAAAAACCATCAAAAATTTCAATCCTGCATGATTCTACCAAGAAATGTGATTCTTCATTCAAAACACTGGTTTTTGCTATTGGGCTATATTGAATAATGAATGTTTTGAATTTTCTCCAAAAGTAAAGTAGTTGCAAACTCATCCTTTTAGAAACTTGTTTGGGCTGTTGAGAGGAGTAAAAAACCATCAAAAATTTCAATCCTGCATGATTCTGCCAAGAAATGTGATTCTTCATTCAAAACACTGGTTTTTGCTATTGGGCTCTATTGAATAATGAATGTTTTGAATTTTCTCCAAAAGTAAAGTAGTTGCAAACTCATGCTTTTAGAGACTTGTTTGGGCTCATGAGAGGAGTAGAAAAACATCAAAAATTTCAATCCTGCATGATTCTACCAAGAAATGTGTGTTCATTGAAACCGCTGGTTTTTGATAGTTTGGGCCCTATTGAATAATGAATGTTTTGAATTTTCTCCAAAAGTAAAGTAGTTGCAAACTCATCCTTTTAGAAACTTGTTTGGGCTGTTGAGAGGAGTAAAAAACCATCAAAAATTTCAATCCTGCATGATTCTACCAAGAAATGTGATTCTTCATTCAAAACGCTGGTTTTTGCTATTGGGCTCTATTGAATAATGAATGTTTTGAATTTTCTCCAAAAGTAAAGTAGTTGCAAACTCATGCTTTTAGAGACTTGTTTGGGCTCATGAGAGGAGTAGAAAAACATCAAAAATTTCAGTCCTGCATGATTCTACCAAGAAATGTGTGTTCATTCAAACCGCTGGTTTTTGATAGTTTGGGCCCTATTGAATAATGAATGTTTTGAATTTTCTCCAAAAGTAAAGTAGTTGCAAACTCATCCTTTTAGAAACTTGTTTGGGCTGTTGAGAGGAGTAAAAAACCATCAAAAATTTCAATCCTGCATGATTCTACCAAGAAATGTGATTCTTCATTCAAAACACTGGTTTTTGCTATTGGGCCCTATTGAATAATGAATGTTTTGAATTTTCTCCAAAAGTAAAGTAGTTGCAAACTCATCCTTTTAGAAACTTGTTTGGGCTGTTGAGAGGAGAAAAAACCCATCAAAAATTTCAATCCTGCATGATTCTACCAAGAAATGTGATTCTTCATTCAAAACCTGATTTTTGCTATTGGGCTCTATTGAATAATGAATGTTTTGAATTTTGTCCAAAAGTAAAGTAGTTGCAAACTCATGCTTTTAGAGACTTGTTTTTGCTCATGAGAAGAGTAGAAAAACATCAAAAATTTCAGTCCTGCATGATTCTACCAAGAAATGTGTGTTCATTCAAACTGCTGGTTTTTGATAGTTTGGGCCCTATTGAATAATGAATGTTTTGAATTTTCTCCAAAAGTAAAGTAGTTGCAAACTCATCCTTTTAGAAACTTGTTTGGGCTGTTGAGAGGAGTAAAAACCCATCAAAAATTTCAATCCTGCATGATTCTACCAAGAAATGTGATTCTTCATTCAAAACCTGATTTTTGCTATTGGGCTCTATTGAATAATGAATGTTTTGAATTTTCTCCAAAAGTAAAGTAGTTGCAAACTCATGCTTTTAGAGACTTGTTTGGGCTCATGAGAGGAGTAGAAAAACATCAAAAATTTCAGTCCTGCATGATTCTACCAAGAAATGTGTGTTCATTGAAACCGCTGGTTTTTGATAGTTTGGGCCCTATTGAATAATGAATGTTTTGAATTTTCTCCAAAAGTAAAGTAGTTGCAAACTCATCCTTTTAGAAACTTGTTTGGGCTGTTGAGAGGAGTAAAAAACCATCAAAAATTTCAATCCTGCATGATTCTACCAAGAAATGTGATTCTTCATTCAAAACGCTGGTTTTTGCTATTGGGCTCTATTGAATAAAGAATGTTTTGAATTTTCTCCAAAAGTAAAGTAGTTGCAAACTCATCCTTTTAGAAACTTGTTTGGGCTGTTGAGAGGAGTAAAAAACCATCAAAAATTTCAATCCTGCATGATTCTACCAAGAAATGTGATTCTTCATTCAAAACGCTGGTTTTTGCTATTGGGCTCTATTGAATAATGAATGTTTTGAATTTTCTCCAAAAGTAAAGTGGTTGCAAACTCATCCTTTTAGAGACTTGTTTGGGCTCATGAGAGGAGTAGAAAAACATCAAAAATTTCAGTCCTGCACGATTCTACCAAGAAATGTGTGTTCATTCAAACCGCTGGTTTTTGATATTTTGGGCCCTATTGAATAATGAATGTTTTGAATTTTCTCCAAAAGTAAAGTAGTTGCAAACTCATCCTTTTAGAAACTTGTTTGGGCTGTTGAGAGGAGTAAAAAACCATCAAAAATTTCAATCCTGCATGATTCTACCAAGAAATGTGATTCTTCATTCAAAACCTGATTTTTGCTATTGGGCTCTATTGAATAATGAATGTTTTGAATTTTCTCCAAAAGTAAAGTAGTTGCAAACTCATGCTTTTAGAGACTTGTTTGTGCTCATGAGAGGAGTAGAAAAACATCAAAAATTTCAGTCCTGCATGATTCTACCAAGAAATGTGTGTTCATTGAAACCGCTGGTTTTTGATAGTTTGGGCCCTATTGAATAATGAATGTTTTGAATTTTCTCCAAAACTAAAGTAGTTGCAAACTCATCCTTTTAGAAACTTGTTTGGGCTGTTGAGAGGAGTAAAAAACCATCAAAAATTTCAATCCTGCATGATTCTACCAAGAAATGTGATTCTTCATTCAAAACGCTGGTTTTTGCTATTGGGCTCTATTGAATAATGAATGTTTTGAATTTTCTCCAAAAGTAAAGTAGTTGCAAACTCATGCTTTTAGAGACTTGTTTGGGCTCATGAGAGGAGTAGAAAAACATAAAAAATTTCAGTCCTGCATGATTCTACCAAGAAATGTGTGTTCATTGAAACCGCTGGTTTTTGATAGTTTGGGCCCTATTGAATAATGAATGTTTTGAATTTTCTCCAAAAGTAAAGTAGTTGCAAACTCATCCTTTTAGAAACTTGTTTGGGCTGTTGAGAGGAGTAAAAAACCATCAAAAATTTCAATCCTGCATGATTTTACCAAGAAATGTGATTCTTCATTCAAAACCTGATTTTTGCTATTGGGCACTATTGAATAGTGAATGTTTTGAATTTTCTCCAAAAGTAAAGTAGTTGCAAACTCATGCCTTTAGAGACTTGTTTGGGCTCATGAGAGGAGTAGAAAAACATCAAAAATTTCAGTCCTACATGATTCTACCAAGAAATGTGTGTTCATTCAAACCGCTGGTTTTTGATAGTTTGGGCCCTATTGAATAATGAATGTTTTGAATTTTCTCCAAAAGTAAAGTAGTTGCAAACTCATCCTTTTAGAAACTTGTTTGGGCTGTTGAGAGGAGTAAAAAACCATCAAAAATTTCAATCCTGCATGATTCTACCAAGAAATGTGATTCTTCATTCAAAACACTGGTTTTTGCTATTGGGCCCTATTGAATAATGAATGTTTTGAATTTTCTCCAAAAGTAAAGTAGTTGCAAACTCATCCTTTTAGAAACTTGTTTGGGCTGTTGAGAGGAGTAAAAACCCATCAAAAATTTCAATCCTGCATGATTCTACCAAGAAATGTGATTCTTCATTCAAAACCTGATTTTTGCTATTGGGCTCTATTGAATAATGAATGTTTTGAATTTTCTCCAAAAGTAAAGTAGTTGCAAACTCATGCTTTTAGAGACTTGTTTTTGCTCATGAGAGGAGTAGAAAAACATCAAAAATTTCAGTCCTGCGTGATTCTACCAAGAAATGTGTGTTCATTCAAACCGCTGGTTTTTGATAGTTTGGGCCCTATTGAATAATGAATGTTTTGAATTTTCTCCAAAAGTAAAGTAGTTGCAAACTCATCCTTTTAGAAACTTGTTTGGGCTGTTGAGAGGAGTAAAAACCCATCAAAAATTTCAATCCTGCATGATTCTACCAAGAAATGTGATTCTTCATTCAAAACCTGATTTTTGCTATTGGGCTCTATTGAATAATGAATGTTTTGAATTTTCTCCAAAAGTAAAGTAGTTGCAAACTCATGCTTTTAGAGACTTGTTTGGGCTCATGAGAGGAGTAGAAAAACATCAAAAATTTCAGTCCTGCATGATTCTACCAAGAAATGTGTGTTCATTGAAACCGCTGGTGTTTGATAGTTTGGGCCCTATTGAATAATGAATGTTTTGATTTTTCTCCAAAAGTAAAGTAGTTGCAAACTCATCCTTTTAGAAAATTGTTTGGGCTGTTGAGAGGAGTAAAAAACCATCAAAAATTTCACTCCTGCATGATTCTACCAAGAAATGTGATTCTTCATTCAAAACGCTGGTTTTTGCTATTGGGCTCTATTGAATAATGAATGTTTTGAATTTTCTCCAAAAGTAAAGTAGTTGCAAACTCATGCTTTTAGAGACTTGTTTGGGCTCATGAGAGGAGTAGAAAAACATCAAAAATTTCAGTCCTGCATGATTCTACCAAGAAATGTGTGTTCATTGACACCGCTGGTTTTTGATAGTTTGGGCCCTATTGAATAATGAATGTTTTGAATTTTCTCCAAAAGTAAAGTAGTTGCAAACTCATCCTTTTAGAAACTTGTTTGGACTGTTGAGAGGAGTAAAAAACCATCAAAAATTTCAATCCTGCATGATTTTACCAAGAAATGTGATTCTTCATTCAAAACCTGATTTTTGCTATTGGGCACTATTGAATAGTGAATGTTTTGAATTTTCTCCAAAAGTAAAGTAGTTGCAAACTCATGCCTTTAGAGACTTGTTTGGGCTCATGAGAGGAGTAGAAAAACATCAAAAATTTCAGTCCTGCATGATTCTACCAAGAAATGTGTGTTCATTCAAACCGCTGGTTTTTGATAGTTTGGGCCCTATTGAATAATGAATGTTTTGAATTTTCTCCAAAAGTAAAGTAGTTGCAAACTCATCCTTTTAGAAACTTGTTTGGGCTGTTGAGAGGAGTAAAAAACCATCAAAAATTTCAATCCTGCATGATTCTACCAAGAAATGTGATTCTTCATTCAAAACACTGGTTTTTGCTATTGGGCTATATTGAATAATGAATGTTTTGAATTTTCTCCAAAAGTAAAGTAGTTGCAAACTCATCCTTTTAGAAACTTGTTTGGGCTGTTGAGAGGAGTAAAAAACCATCAAAAATTTCAATCCTGCATGATTCTGCCAAGAAATGTGATTCTTCATTCAAAACACTGGTTTTTGCTATTGGGCTCTATTGAATAATGAATGTTTTGAATTTTCTCCAAAAGTAAAGTAGTTGCAAACTCATGCTTTTAGAGACTTGTTTGGGCTCATGAGAGGAGTAGAAAAACATCAAAAATTTCAATCCTGCATGATTCTACCAAGAAATGTGTGTTCATTGAAACCGCTGGTTTTTGATAGTTTGGGCCCTATTGAATAATGAATGTTTTGAATTTTCTCCAAAAGTAAAGTAGTTGCAAACTCATCCTTTTAGAAACTTGTTTGGGCTGTTGAGAGGAGTAAAAAACCATCAAAAATTTCAATCCTGCATGATTCTACCAAGAAATGTGATTCTTCATTCAAAACGCTGGTTTTTGCTATTGGGCTCTATTGAATAATGAATGTTTTGAATTTTCTCCAAAAGTAAAGTAGTTGCAAACTCATGCTTTTAGAGACTTGTTTGGGCTCATGAGAGGAGTAGAAAAACATCAAAAATTTCAGTCCTGCATGATTCTACCAAGAAATGTGTGTTCATTGAAACCGCTGGTTTTTGATAGTTTGGGCCCTATTGAATAATGAATGTTTTGAATTTTCTCCAAAAGTAAAGTAGTTGCAAACTCATCCTTTTAGAAACTTGTTTGGGCTGTTGAGAGGAGTAAAAAACCATCAAAAATTTCAATCCTGCATGATTCTACCAAGAAATGTGATTCTTCATTCAAAACGCTGGTTTTTGCTATTGGGCTCTATTGAATAATGAATGTTTTGAATTTTCCCCAAAAGTAAAGTAGTTGCAAACTCATGCTTTTAGAGACTTGTTTGGGCTCATGAGAGGAGTAGAAAAACATCAAAAATTTCAGTCCTGCATGACTCTACCAAGAAATGTGTGTTCATTGAAACGGCTGGTTTTTGATAGTTTGGGCCCTATTGAATAATGAATGTTTTGAATTTTCTCCAAAAGTAAAGTAGTTGCAAACTCATCCTTTTAGAAACTTGTTTGGGCTGTTGAGAGGAGTAAAAAACCATCAAAAATTTCAATCCTGCATGATTCTACCAAGAAATGTGATTCTTCATTCAAAAGGCTGGTTTTTGCTATTGGGCTCTATTGAATAATGAATGTTTTGAATTTTCTTCAAAAGTAAAGTAGTTGCAAACTCATGCTTTTAGAGACTTGTTTGGGCTCATGAGAGGAGTAGAAAAACATCAAAAATTTCAGTCCTGCATGATTCTACCAAGAAATGTGTGTTCATTGAAACCGCTGGTTTTTGATAGTTTGGGCCCTATTGAATAATGAATGTTTTGAATTTTCTCCAAAATTAAAGTAGTTGCAAACTCATGCTTTTAGAAACTTGTTTGGGCTGTTGAGAGGAGTAAAAAACCATCAAAAATTTCAATCCTGCATGATTCTACCAAGAAATGTGATTATTCATTCAAAACGCTGGTTTTTGCTATTGGGCTCTATTGAATAATGAATGTTTTGAATTTTCTCCAAAAGTAAAATACTTGCAAACTCATCCTTTTAGAAACTTGTTTGGGCTGTTGAAAGGAGTAAAAAACCATCAAAAATTTCAATCCTGCATGATTCTACCAAGAAATGTGATTCTTCATTCAAAACGCTGGTTTTTGCTATTGCGCTCTATTGAATAATGAATGTTTTGAATTTTCTCCAAAAGTAAAGTAGTTGCAAACTCATGCTTTTAGAGACTTGTTTGGGCTCATGAGAGGAGTAGAAAAACATCAAAAATTTCAGTCCTGCATGATTCTACCAAGAAATGTGTGTTCATTGAAACCGCTGGTTTTTGATAGTTTGGGCCCTATTGAATAATGAATGTTTTGAATTTTCTCCAAAAGTAAAGTAGTTGCAAACTCATCCTTTTAGAAACTTGTTTGGGCTGTTGAGAGGAGTAAAAAACCATCAAAAATTTCAATCCTGCATGATTTTACCAAGAAATGTGATTCTTCATTCAAAACCTGATTTTTGCTATTGGGCTCTATTGAATAGTGAATGTTTTGAATTTTCTCCATTTTCAAAGAACTTTATTAAGTTTTCAAGATAACAGCAATAGTTTAACATTGATGTTTAAGTGTAGATATTACAATAAGGCAAAGGGATAGGAAGGGTAAGGGGTTCGGAGTAAGTTTAAGTTGCTTTATTGAGACGTACAAGGGGTAGAACAGAGGGAAGGAAGGAGGGAAATAAACTATACTAAAGTGTCTTGTCTCTTCGATATAATGGGGATTGAAAAACCCCATAAAGAAGAGCCAAGACAAAGACTAACAGTTTGTTTCTTTGTAGTGTTTTAGGAGTGAATAAACTCCTATTGTATGAGGACAAGCATACATATACTAGTACACAAAAAATAAATTTAAGTAACTCAAATGTTATATGCAAACTTGTCGCGTTGCTCCGAGTATCCAGTACCCAAAGACCAATAGGAGGAAAGTTCGGCTTTTTTTTTCTCAGATTATCTTAGTGGAGCAAGCAACCACAAATCTTGAAGTTATTT
Source organism: Dendrobates tinctorius (assembly GCF_039654945.1). Taxonomy (NCBI): domain Eukaryota; kingdom Metazoa; phylum Chordata; class Amphibia; order Anura; family Dendrobatidae; genus Dendrobates; species Dendrobates tinctorius. The sequence continues at coordinate 1,950,195 of NW_027362076.1, forward strand.
CAGTTGCAAATCAAAATAAGGAGAAACAAACCCTGACAGTTCACAATAGAGAAGATCCAAGGGAGTCCAAAGTTCAAGTATGATGGAGACGGAGGTCCTGTGCAGATGGACGAAGAGTATTAGAAGGAGAGACAATAGGGATCAGTCCGGTATTTTTAAGGAAGTCCAAACCCTCCTCCGGAGATCGAATGTGAACCAACTTGGAAGCAAATTTCACAAGTAATGTTGATGATTGGGTCCAATTATAACTAATATGAGCATTTCGAAGCCTAGTTGTTGTCTGGAAAAATGATCTGCGTTTTTGTATAGTGAATCTGGATAGATCTTTGAAGTAAGTTAAGTTACTGTAAGGTGACGAGAGGAAGTTTGAATCTCTGGATACGCCAAGGAGGGTATTGCTCACCCAATTAGGATAAAATGAAACGATGACATCACTGGCTAGATCAGGTGGCAAAGAAGAAGGTCTTCTAATCCTAAATATTTTCTCAATAAGGTTTTTCCCTTTAGTTTCCGGAACTAAATAAGACACCATTGAAGAGACGTACTCCTTAAGTCGGGATGGTTGGATTGACTCAGGAATGCCTCTGATTTTTATATTATTCTTTCTCTTTAAATCCTCAAAATTGGACAAGCAGCATCTAAAAGAGGCAATATCATTCTGTATTTTTTTCACAGAGTCCGAGAGTTCATGAAAATCTGAAGCTTTTTCAGAAGACGAGAATTCAAATTTTTTAGAAGTAGATTCTGCACTTTGAAGAGAAATGTCAGGTGTGGAGTTAGGTTTTATTATATTATCGCTGACTACTATCAATAATATGTCCTTCATGAGTTGCTTAATCAAGTTTCCTATTGCTTTAACTTTGTCAGTTCCCGAGTCTCCCCCACCGACAACTCCCAGGCCATTCAATGAGGTCAAGAAAGCTTTGCATAATTTAACCAGAAAATCGTCAGCGGGATACTCCCCAGAAACCATTATATTGTCCAGCGACAATAAATCAAGAGATGTCTCCTCAGTAGCAGCATCATTATTCTTTTTAGCTATAGTAGGTTTATCCTCGTTAGAAATCTGCTCGTCTCCAGAGTCCCCATGGCCGACAGAACTCTCCGAATTAAAAGAACATGTTGAAAATGCCTCATCCATAACACTACTATCAATCAAGTCGCTTTCTGAGCTTATAGTAGAGACCACCTCCTCAAGAGATCCATCAGAGCAAACACTTTCTGACTCCTCCCCGCCATCAGGCGATATATCTGATTCGTTATGGTTTAAATCTGCGTTAGTAGTAGGAAGAGGAGGAGGAGAAGGAGACAGGTCTTTAATTCCAGAATTGTTGAGTCTAGATCTAATGTCCTCATCAGTTTTTTTATTAATGTCTGCAATAAGCTTATAACAGAAATCAGCCAGTGATTGTTTGGTGGAAACAGAAACTGGTTGCTCCAACCCCTTTTTTGGCGAATGCAAAGATCCATTTTTTTGTGGACCCTTATTAACATCATTTTGAGGCTCCACACTATCACCTAGCTCAGAGGGGGATGGGACCCCCCCACAATGCAGTAGTGGCTTTATATTTGTCTCCCCACTTAATTGCTGGTTAAACGGATGTGCCGGAATAAATTCCACTGCATCGCATCGCAAAACACTGTTGGGATATGCGTTAGAGGTTATTAAAGTTGCAGTAGAAGTAATTAAAGATGAACCTTCGGCATATTTATGCAGCGGCAATGCAGAGGTTTCCCCACAACCATACTCCCCCAGGTGCACGGCCATGACTCCAACTGAATTTCCCAGGCTTTTAACAGCAACAGCTGGGACCGCACTAAGCCCAGGGGGCTCCTCCGCCAACACCCCACTCACTGTTTGGTCTCCTGATGGTTTCATATGCTCAGTAACAAAGGGTGAACCGGCCGGTTCATAAGGCGGTGTTGCAGGAGATTTCTCTTTGATGTTCTTCTGTAGCGGCTTAGCCGCGGCTCCCCCGCACCTCTCAACTGAAGCCAGAACAAAAGAATCCACCGCCGAAGATTTGGTTCCTGTGTAAACTCCCAATGGATCTGGAGTTCTTCTTTGCAGGCCCAAAGATGATGTATATGCAGCTCCACACCGCGGCGCCTGAAGCTGCACAGCCACGGCTCTCACGTCGGTCTCTCCTCTCTCATAAGTCAAAGCAGGGACCGCTCCACAAGCTTCACCGCCGCTGCTTCCCCGCAACTGCACAGCCGCGGCTTTCATCCTGATCCTCCCGCTCCCGGCAGCCGAAGCAGAGACTGCTCCACAAGTAGGGGAACTCACCGCTGCAGGATCTCCACACCGCAGCGCTGCAGGAGCTCCACCGCCGCTACTTCCCCGCAGCTGCACAGCCACGGCTCTCACGTCGGTCTCCCCTCTCTCATCAGTCAAAGCAGGGACCGCTCCACAAGCTTCACCGCCGCTGCTTCCCCGCAACTGCACAGCCGCGGCTCTCCCCGCGGGCCCCCCGCTCTGATCGACTGAAGCAGGGACTGCGCCAGATGCAAGGGAATTCACCGCTGTCGTTCTGCCTGCTGTCAGGACTCCACGTGGGCATTCCTCCCCTCCTCCACCCCGCCGGTGATTAGAATGTTGCGGCGGACTGTGTTGTTTACCTTCAGCAGGAGGAAGGCCTAGGTCGGGTGCCTCACCGGAGCCTCTTAGTCCTGCCAAGTGTTTTTTCTCCCATGGGGCCGCTTTTTTCTTCTTATATCTTCGTCCAGGCATGTTCCCTTTGATTTGCAGTCCAATTACTCCACAAATAGGCAATCTTCTTTTAGCTTAAGTTAGGGAAGAGCAGAAGCTCCCGAAAACACGACTGCTCTGCTCCCCTGCAAGCCACACCCCCTTGAATTTTCTCCAAAAGTAAAATAGTTGCAAACTCATGCTTTTAGAGACTTGTTTGGGCTCATGAGAGGAGTAGAAAAACATCAAAAATTTCAGTCCTGCATGATTCTACCAAGAAATGTGTGTTCATTCAAACCGCTGGTTTTTGATAGTTTGGGCCCTATTGAATAATGAATGTTTTGAATTTTCTCCAAAAGTAAAGTAGTTGCAAACTCATCCTTTTAGAAACTTGTTTGGGCTGTTGAGAGGAGTAAAAAACCATCAAAAATTTCAATCCTGCATGATTCTACCAAGAAATGTGATTCTTCATTCAAAACGCTGGTTTTTGCTATTGGGCTCTATTGAATAATGAATGTTTTGAATTTTCTCCAAAAGTAAAGTAGTTGCAAACTCATGCTTTTAGAGACTTGTTTGGGCTCATGAGAGGAGTAGAAAAACATCAAAAATTTCAGTCCTGCACGATTCTACCAAGAAATGTGTGTTCATTCAAACCGCTGGTTTTTGATAGTTTGGGCCCTATTGAATAATGAATGTTTTGAATTTTCTCCAAAAGTAAAGTAGTTGCAAACTCATCCTTTTAGAAACTTGTTTGGGCTGTTGAGAGGAGTAGAAAACCATCAAAAATTTCAATCCTGCATGATTCTACCAAGAAATGTGATTCTTCATTCAAAACCTGATTTTTGCTATTGGGCTCTATTGAATAATGAATGTTTTGAATTTTCTCCAAAAGTAAAGTAGTTGCAAACTCATCCTTTTAGAAACTTGTTTGGGCTGTTGAGAGGAGTAAAAAACCATCAAAAATTTCAATCCTGCATGATTCTACCAAGAAATGTGATTCTTCATTCAAAACCTGATTTTTGCTATTGGGCTCTATTGAATAATGAATGTTTTGAATTTTCTCCAAAAGTAAAGTAGTTGCAAACTCATCCTTTTAGAAACTTGTTTGGGCTGTTGAGAGGAGTAAAAAACCATCAAAAATTTCAATCCTGCATGATTCTACCAAGAAATGTGATTCTTCATTCAAAACCTGATTTTTGCTATTGGGCTCTATTGAATAATGAATGTTTTGAATTTTCTCCAAAAGTAAAGTAGTTGCAAACTCATGCTTTTAGAGACTTGTTTGGGCTCATGAGAGGAGTAGAAAAACATCAAAAATTTCAGTCCTGCATGATTCTACCAAGAAATGTGTGTTCATTGAAACCGCTGGTTTTTGATAGTTTGGGCCCTATTGAATAATGAATGTTTTGAATTTTCTCCAAAAGTAAAGTAGTTGCAAACTCATCCTTTTAGAAACTTGTTTGGGCTGTTGAGAGGAGTAAAAAACCATCAAAAATTTCAATCCTGCATGATTTTACCAAGAAATGTGATTCTTCATTCAAAACCTGATTTTTGCTATTGGGCTCTATTGAATAGTGAATGTTTTGAATTTTCTCCATTTTCAAAGAACTTTATTAAGTTTTCAAGATAACAGCAATAGTTTAACATTGATGTTTAAGTGTAGATATTACAATAAGGCAAAGGGATAGGAAGGGTAAGGGGTTCGGAGTAAGTTTAAGTTGCTTTATTGAGACGTACAAGGGGTAGAACAGAGGGAAGGAAGGAGGGAAATAAACTATACTAAAGTGTCTTGTCTCTTCGATATAATGGGGATTGAAAAACCCCATAAAGAAGAGCCAAGACAAAGACTAACAGTTTGTTTCTTTGTAGTGTTTTAGGAGTGAATAAACTCCTATTGTATGAGGACAAGCATACATATACTAGTACACAAAAAATAAATTTAAGTAACTCAAATGTTATATGCAAACTTGTCGCGTTGCTCCGAGTATCCAGTACCCAAAGACCAATAGGAGGAAAGTTCGGCTTTTTTTTCTCAGATTATCTTAGTGGAGCAAGCAACCACAAATCTTGAAGTTATTTCAGTTGCAAATCAAAATAAGGAGAAACAAACCCTGACAGTTCACAATAGAGAAGATCCAAGGGAGTCCAAAGTTCAAGTATGATGGAGACGGAGGTCCTGTGCAGATGGACGAAGAGTATTAGAAGGAGAGACAATAGGGATCAGTCCGGTATTTTTAAGGAAGTCCAAACCCTCCTCCGGAGATCGAATGTGAACCAACTTGGAAGCAAATTTCACAAGTAATGTTGATGATTGGGTCCAATTATAACTAATATGAGCATTTCGAAGCCTAGTTGTTGTCTGGAAAAATGATCTGCGTTTTTGTATAGTGAATCTGGATAGATCTTTGAAGTAAGTTAAGTTACTGTAAGGTGACGAGAGGAAGTTTGAATCTCTGGATACGCCAAGGAGGGTATTGCTCACCCAATTAGGATAAAATGAAACGATGACATCACTGGCTAGATCAGGTGGCAAAGAAGAAGGTCTTCTAATCCTAAATATTTTCTCAATAAGGTTTTTCCCTTTAGTTTCCGGAACTAAATAAGACACCATTGAAGAGACGTACTCCTTAAGTCGGGATGGTTGGATTGACTCAGGAATGCCTCTGATTTTTATATTATTCTTTCTCTTTAAATCCTCAAAATTGGACAAGCAGCATCTAAAAGAGGCAATATCATTCTGTATTTTTTTCACAGAGTCCGAGAGTTCATGAAAATCTGAAGCTTTTTCAGAAGACGAGAATTCAAATTTTTTAGAAGTAGATTCTGCACTTTGAAGAGAAATGTCAGGTGTGGAGTTAGGTTTTATTATATTATCGCTGACTACTATCAATAATATGTCCTTCATGAGTTGCTTAATCAAGTTTCCTATTGCTTTAACTTTGTCAGTTCCCGAGTCTCCCCCACCGACAACTCCCAGGCCATTCAATGAGGTCAAGAAAGCTTTGCATAATTTAACCAGAAAATCGTCAGCGGGATACTCCCCAGAAACCATTATATTGTCCAGCGACAATAAATCAAGAGATGTCTCCTCAGTAGCAGCATCATTATTCTTTTTAGCTATAGTAGGTTTATCCTCGTTAGAAATCTGCTCGTCTCCAGAGTCCCCATGGCCGACAGAACTCTCCGAATTAAAAGAACATGTTGAAAATGCCTCATCCATAACACTACTATCAATCAAGTCGCTTTCTGAGCTTATAGTAGAGACCACCTCCTCAAGAGATCCATCAGAGCAAACACTTTCTGACTCCTCCCCGCCATCAGGCGATATATCTGATTCGTTATGGTTTAAATCTGCGTTAGTAGTAGGAAGAGGAGGAGGAGAAGGAGACAGGTCTTTAATTCCAGAATTGTTGAGTCTAGATCTAATGTCCTCATCAGTTTTTTTATTAATGTCTGCAATAAGCTTATAACAGAAATCAGCCAGTGATTGTTTGGTGGAAACAGAAACTGGTTGCTCCAACCCCTTTTTTGGCGAATGCAAAGATCCATTTTTTTGTGGACCCTTATTAACATCATTTTGAGGCTCCACACTATCACCTAGCTCAGAGGGGGATGGGACCCCCCCACAATGCAGTAGTGGCTTTATATTTGTCTCCCCACTTAATTGCTGGTTAAACGGATGTGCCGGAATAAATTCCACTGCATCGCATCGCAAAACACTGTTGGGATATGCGTTAGAGGTTATTAAAGTTGCAGTAGAAGTAATTAAAGATGAACCTTCGGCATATTTATGCAGCGGCAATGCAGAGGTTTCCCCACAACCATACTCCCCCAGGTGCACGGCCATGACTCCAACTGAATTTCCCAGGCTTTTAACAGCAACAGCTGGGACCGCACTAAGCCCAGGGGGCTCCTCCGCCAACACCCCACTCACTGTTTGGTCTCCTGATGGTTTCATATGCTCAGTAACAAAGGGTGAACCGGCCGGTTCATAAGGCGGTGTTGCAGGAGATTTCTCTTTGATGTTCTTCTGTAGCGGCTTAGCCGCGGCTCCCCCGCACCTCTCAACTGAAGCCAGAACAAAAGAATCCACCGCCGAAGATTTGGTTCCTGTGTAAACTCCCAATGGATCTGGAGTTCTTCTTTGCAGGCCCAAAGATGATGTATATGCAGCTCCACACCGCGGCGCCTGAAGCTGCACAGCCACGGCTCTCACGTCGGTCTCTCCTCTCTCATAAGTCAAAGCAGGGACCGCTCCACAAGCTTCACCGCCGCTGCTTCCCCGCAACTGCACAGCCGCGGCTTTCATCCTGATCCTCCCGCTCCCGGCAGCCGAAGCAGAGACTGCTCCACAAGTAGGGGAACTCACCGCTGCAGGATCTGCACACCGCAGCGCTGCAGGAGCTCCACCGCCGCTACTTCCCCGCAGCTGCACAGCCACGGCTCTCACGTCGGTCTCCCCTCTCTCATCAGTCAAAGCAGGGACCGCTCCACAAGCTTCACCGCCGCTGCTTCCCCGCAACTGCACAGCCGCGGCTCTCCCCGCGGGCCCCCCGCTCTGATCGACTGAAGCAGGGACTGCGCCAGATGCAAGGGAATTCACCGCTGTCGTTCTGCCTGCTGTCAGGACTCCACGTGGGCATTCCTCCCCTCCTCCACCCCGCCGGTGATTAGAATGTTGCGGCGGCCTGTGTTGTTTACCTTCAGCAGGAGGAAGGCCTAGGTCGGGTGCCTCACCGGAGCCTCTTAGTCCTGCCAAGTGTTTTTTCTCCCATGGGGCCGCTTTTTTCTTCTTATATCTTCGTCCAGGCATGTTCCCTTTGATTTGCAGTCCAATTACTCCACAAATAGGCAATCTTCTTTTAGCTTAAGTTAGGGAAGAGCAGGAGCTCCCGAAAACACGACTGCTCTGCTCCCCTGCAAGCCACACCCCCTTGAATTTTCTCCAAAAGTAAAATAGTTGCAAACTCATGCTTTTAGAGACTTGTTTGGGCTCATGAGAGGAGTAGAAAAACATCAAAAATTTCAGTCCTGCATGATTCTACCAAGAAATGTGTGTTCATTCAAACCGCTGGTTTTTGATAGTTTGGGCCCTATTGAATAATGAATGTTTTGAATTTTCTCCAAAAGTAAAGTAGTTGCAAACTCATCCTTTTAGAAACTTGTTTGGGCTGTTGAGAGGAGTAAAAAACCATCAAAAATTTCAATCCTGCATGATTCTACCAAGAAATGTGATTCTTCATTCAAAACGCTGGTTTTTGCTATTGGGCTCTATTGAATAATGAATGTTTTGAATTTTCTCCAAAAGTAAAGTAGTTGCAAACTCATGCTTTTAGAGACTTGTTTGGGCTCATGAGAGGAGTAGAAAAACATCAAAAATTTCAGTCCTGCACGATTCTACCAAGAAATGTGTGTTCATTCAAACGGCTGGTTTTTGATAGTTTGGGCCCTATTGAATAATGAATGTTTTGAATTTTCTCCAAAAGTAAAGTAGTTGCAAACTCATCCTTTTAGAAACTTGTTTGGGCTGTTGAGAGGAGTAGAAAACCATCAAAAATTTCAATCCTGCATGATTCTACCAAGAAATGTGATTCTTCATTCAAAACCTGATTTTTGCTATTGGGCTCTATTGAATAATGACTGTTTTGAATTTTCTCCAAAAGTAAAGTAGTTGCAAACTCATCCTTTTAGAAACTTGTTTGGGCTGTTGAGAGGAGTAAAAAACCATCAAAAATTTCAATCCTGCATGATTCTACCAAGAAATGTGATTCTTCATTCAAAACCTGATTTTTGCTATTGGGCTCTATTGAATAATGAATGTTTTGAATTTTCTCCAAAAGTAAAGTAGTTGCAAACTCATCCTTTTAGAAACTTGTTTGGGCTGTTGAGAGGAGTAAAAAACCATCAAAAATTTCAATCCTGCATGATTCTACCAAGAAATGTGATTCTTCATTCAAAACCTGATTTTTGCTATTGGGCTCTATTGAATAATGAATGTTTTGAATTTTCTCCAAAAGTAAAGTAGTTGCAAACTCATGCTTTTAGAGACTTGTTTGGGCTCATGAGAGGAGTAGAAAAACATCAAAAATTTCAGTCCTGCATGATTCTACCAAGAAATGTGTGTTCATTGAAACCGCTGGTTTTTGATAGTTTGGGCCCTATTGAATAATGAATGTTTTGAATTTTCTCCAAAAGTAAAGTAGTTGCAAACTCATCCTTTTAGAAACTTGTTTGGGCTGTTGAGAGGAGTAAAAAACCATCAAAAATTTCAATCCTGCATGATTTTACCAAGAAATGTGATTCTTCATTCAAAACCTGATTTTTGCTATTGGGCTCTATTGAATAGTGAATGTTTTGAATTTTCTCCATTTTCAAAGAACTTTATTAAGTTTTCAAGATAACAGCAATAGTTTAACATTGATGTTTAAGTGTAGATATTACAATAAGGCAAAGGGATAGGAAGGGTAAGGGGTTCGGAGTAAGTTTAAGTTGCTTTATTGAGACGTACAAGGGGTAGAACAGAGGGAAGGAAGGAGGGAAATAAACTATACTAAAGTGTCTTGTCTCTTCGATATAATGGGGATTGAAAAACCCCATAAAGAAGAGCCAAGACAAAGACTAACAGTTTGTTTCTTTGTAGTGTTTTAGGAGTGAATAAACTCCTATTGTATGAGGACAAGCATACATATACTAGTACACAAAAAATAAATTTAAGTAACTCAAATGTTATATGCAAACTTGTCGCGTTGCTCCGAGTATCCAGTACCCAAAGACCAATAGGAGGAAAGTTCGGCTTTTTTTTTCTCAGATTATCTTAGTGGAGCAAGCAACCACAAATCTTGAAGTTATTTCAGTTGCAAATCAAAATAAGGAGAAACAAACCCTGACAGTTCACAATAGAGAAGATCCAAGGGAGTCCAAAGTTCAAGTATGATGGAGACGGAGGTCCTGTGCAGATGGACGAAGAGTATTAGAAGGAGAGACAATAGGGATCAGTCCGGTATTTTTAAGGAAGTCCAAACCCTCCTCCGGAGATCGAATGTGAACCAACTTGGAAGCAAATTTCACAAGTAATGTTGATGATTGGGTCCAATTATAACTAATATGAGCATTTCGAAGCCTAGTTGTTGTCTGGAAAAATGATCTGCGTTTTTGTATAGTGAATCTGGATAGATCTTTGAAGTAAGTTAAGTTACTGTAAGGTGACGAGAGGAAGTTTGAATCTCTGGATACGCCAAGGAGGGTATTGCTCACCCAATTAGGATAAAATGAAACGATGACATCACTGGCTAGATCAGGTGGCAAAGAAGAAGGTCTTCTAATCCTAAATATTTTCTCAATAAGGTTTTTCCCTTTAGTTTCCGGAACTAAATAAGACACCATTGAAGAGACGTACTCCTTAAGTCGGGATGGTTGGATTGACTCAGGAATGCCTCTGATTTTTATATTATTCTTTCTCTTTAAATCCTCAAAATTGGACAAGCAGCATCTAAAAGAGGCAATATCATTCTGTATTTTTTTCACAGAGTCCGAGAGTTCATGAAAATCTGAAGCTTTTTCAGAAGACGAGAATTCAAATTTTTTAGAAGTAGATTCTGCACTTTGAAGAGAAATGTCAGGTGTGGAGTTAGGTTTTATTATATTATCGCTGACTACTATCAATAATATGTCCTTCATGAGTTGCTTAATCAAGTTTCCTATTGCTTTAACTTTGTCAGTTCCCGAGTCTCCCCCACCGACAACTCCCAGGCCATTCAATGAGGTCAAGAAAGCTTTGCATAATTTAACCAGAAAATCATCAGCGGGATACTCCCCAGAAACCATTATATTGTCCAGCGACAATAAATCAAGAGATGTCTCCTCAGTAGCAGCATCATTATTCTTTTTAGCTATAGTAGGTTTATCCTCGTTAGAAATCTGCTCGTCTCCAGAGTCCCCATGGCCGACAGAACTCTCCGAATTAAAAGAACATGTTGAAAATGCCTCATCCATAACACTACTATCAATCAAGTCGCTTTCTGAGCTTATAGTAGAGACCACCTCCTCAAGAGATCCATCAGAGCAAACACTTTCTGACTCCTCCCCGCCATCAGGCGATATATCTGATTCGTTATGGTTTAAATCTGCGTTAGTAGTAGGAAGAGGAGGAGGAGAAGGAGACAGGTCTTTAATTCCAGAATTGTTGAGTCTAGATCTAATGTCCTCATCAGTTTTTTTATTAATGTCTGCAATAAGCTTATAACAGAAATCAGCCAGTGATTGTTTGGTGGAAACAGAAACTGGTTGCTCCAACCCCTTTTTTGGCGAATGCAAAGATCCATTTTTTTGTGGACCCTTATTAACATCATTTTGAGGCTCCACACTATCACCTAGCTCAGAGGGGGATGGGACCCCCCACAATGCAGTAGTGGCTTTATATTTGTCTCCCCACTTAATTGCTGGTTAAACGGATGTGCCGGAATAAATTCCACTGCATCGCATCGCAAAACACTGTTGGGATATGCGTTAGAGGTTATTAAAGTTGCAGTAGAAGTAATTAAAGATGAACCTTCGGCATATTTATGCAGCGGCAATGCAGAGGTTTCCCCACAACCATACTCCCCCAGGTGCACGGCCATGACTCCAACTGAATTTCCCAGGCTTTTAACAGCAACAGCTGGGACCGCACTAAGCCCAGGGGGCTCCTCCGCCAACACCCCACTCACTGTTTGGTCTCCTGATGGTTTCATATGCTCAGTAACAAAGGGTGAACCGGCCGGTTCATAAGGCGGTGTTGCAGGAGATTTCTCTTTGATGTTCTTCTGTAGCGGCTTAGCCGCGGCTCCCCCGCACCTCTCAACTGAAGCCAGAACAAAAGAATCCACCGCCGAAGATTTGGTTCCTGTGTAAACTCCCAATGGATCTGGAGTTCTTCTTTGCAGGCCCAAAGATGATGTATATGCAGCTCCACACCGCGGCGCCTGAAGCTGCACAGCCACGGCTCTCACGTCGGTCTCTCCTCTCTCATAAGTCAAAGCAGGGACCGCTCCACAAGCTTCACCGCCGCTGCTTCCCCGCAACTGCACAGCCGCGGCTTTCATCCTGATCCTCCCGCTCCCGGCAGCCGAAGCAGAGACTGCTCCACAAGTAGGGGAACTCACCGCTGCAGGATCTGCACACCGCAGCGCTGCAGGAGCTCCACCGCCGCTACTTCCCCGCAGCTGCACAGCCACGGCTCTCACGTCGGTCTCCCCTCTCTCATCAGTCAAAGCAGGGACCGCTCCACAAGCTTCACCGCCGCTGCTTCCCCGCAACTGCACAGCCGCGGCTCTCCCCGCGGGCCCCCCGCTCTGATCGACTGAAGCAGGGACTGCGCCAGATGCAAGGGAATTCACCGCTGTCGTTCTGCCTGCTGTCAGGACTCCACGTGGGCATTCCTCCCCTCCTCCACCCCGCCGGTGATTAGAATGTTGCGGCGGCCTGTGTTGTTTACCTTCAGCAGGAGGAAGGCCTAGGTCGGGTGCCTCACCGGAGCCTCTTAGTCCTGCCAAGTGTTTTTTCTCCCATGGGGCCGCTTTTTTCTTCTTATATCTTCGTCCAGGCATGTTCCCTTTGATTTGCAGTCCAATTACTCCACAAATAGGCAATCTTCTTTTAGCTTAAGTTAGGGAAGAGCAGGAGCTCCCGAAAACACGACTGCTCTGCTCCCCTGCAAGCCACACCCCCTTGAATTTTCTCCAAAAGTAAAATAGTTGCAAACTCATGCTTTTAGAGACTTGTTTGGGCTCATGAGAGGAGTAGAAAAACATCAAAAATTTCAGTCCTGCATGATTCTACCAAGAAATGTGTGTTCATTCAAACCGCTGGTTTTTGATAGTTTGGGCCCTATTGAATAATGAATGTTTTGAATTTTCTCCAAAAGTAAAGTAGTTGCAAACTCATCCTTTTAGAAACTTGTTTGGGCTGTTGAGAGGAGTAAAAAACCATCAAAAATTTCAATCCTGCATGATTCTACCAAGAAATGTGATTCTTCATTCAAAACGCTGGTTTTTGCTATTGGGCTCTATTGAATAATGAATGTTTTGAATTTTCTCCAAAAGTAAAGTAGTTGCAAACTCATGCTTTTAGAGACTTGTTTGGGCTCATGAGAGGAGTAGAAAAACATCAAAAATTTCAGTCCTGCACGATTCTACCAAGAAATGTGTGTTCATTCAAACCGCTGGTTTTTGATAGTTTGGGCCCTATTGAATAATGAATGTTTTGAATTTTCTCCAAAAGTAAAGTAGTTGCAAACTCATCCTTTTAGAAACTTGTTTGGGCTGTTGAGAGGAGTAGAAAACCATCAAAAATTTCAATCCTGCATGATTCTACCAAGAAATGTGATTCTTCATTCAAAACCTGATTTTTGCTATTGGGCTCTATTGAATAATGAATGTTTTGAATTTTCTCCAAAAGTAAAGTAGTTGCAAACTCATCCTTTTAGAAACTTGTTTGGGCTGTTGAGAGGAGTAAAAAACCATCAAAAATTTCAATCCTGCATGATTCTACCAAGAAATGTGATTCTTCATTCAAAACCTGATTTTTGCTATTGGGCTCTATTGAATAATGAATGTTTTGAATTTTCTCCAAAAGTAAAGTAGTTGCAAACTCATCCTTTTAGAAACTTGTTTGGGCTGTTGAGAGGAGTAAAAAACCATCAAAAATTTCAATCCTGCATGATTCTACCAAGAAATGTGATTCTTCATTCAAAACCTGATTTTTGCTATTGGGCTCTATTGAATAATGAATGTTTTGAATTTTCTCCAAAAGTAAAGTAGTTGCAAACTCATGCTTTTAGAGACTTGTTTGGGCTCATGAGAGGAGTAGAAAAACATCAAAAATTTCAGTCCTGCATGATTCTACCAAGAAATGTGTGTTCATTGAAACCGCTGGTTTTTGATAGTTTGGGCCCTATTGAATAATGAATGTTTTGAATTTTCTCCAAAAGTAAAGTAGTTGCAAACTCATCCTTTTAGAAACTTGTTTGGGCTGTTGAGAGGAGTAAAAAACCATCAAAAATTTCAATCCTGCATGATTTTACCAAGAAATGTGATTCTTCATTCAAAACCTGATTTTTGCTATTGGGCTCTATTGAATAGTGAATGTTTTGAATTTTCTCCATTTTCAAAGAACTTTATTAAGTTTTCAAGATAACAGCAATAGTTTAACATTGATGTTTAAGTGTAGATATTACAATAAGGCAAAGGGATAGGAAGGGTAAGGGGTTCGGAGTAAGTTTAAGTTGCTTTATTGAGACGTACAAGGGGTAGAACAGAGGGAAGGAAGGAGGGAAATAAACTATACTAAAGTGTCTTGTCTCTTCGATATAATGGGGATTGAAAAACCCCATAAAGAAGAGCCAAGACAAAGACTAACAGTTTGTTTCTTTGTAGTGTTTTAGGAGTGAATAAACTCCTATTGTATGAGGACAAGCATACATATACTAGTACACAAAAAATAAATTTAAGTAACTCAAATGTTATATGCAAACTTGTCGCGTTGCTCCGAGTATCCAGTACCCAAAGACCAATAGGAGGAAAGTTCGGCTTTTTTTTTCTCAGATTATCTTAGTGGAGCAAGCAACCACAAATCTTGAAGTTATTTCAGTTGCAAATCAAAATAAGGAGAAACAAACCCTGACAGTTCACAATAGAGAAGATCCAAGGGAGTCCAAAGTTCAAGTATGATGGAGACGGAGGTCCTGTGCAGATGGACGAAGAGTATTAGAAGGAGAGACAATAGGGATCAGTCCGGTATTTTTAAGGAAGTCCAAACCCTCCTCCGGAGATCGAATGTGAACCAACTTGGAAGCAAATTTCACAAGTAATGTTGATGATTGGGTCCAATTATAACTAATATGAGCATTTCGAAGCCTAGTTGTTGTCTGGAAAAATGATCTGCGTTTTTGTATAGTGAATCTGGATAGATCTTTGAAGTAAGTTAAGTTACTGTAAGGTGACGAGAGGAAGTTTGAATCTCTGGATACGCCAAGGAGGGTATTGCTCACCCAATTAGGATAAAATGAAACGATGACATCACTGGCTAGATCAGGTGGCAAAGAAGAAGGTCTTCTAATCCTAAATATTTTCTCAATAAGGTTTTTCCCTTTAGTTTCCGGAACTAAATAAGACACCATTGAAGAGACATACTCCTTAAGTCGGGATGGTTGGATTGACTCAGGAATGCCTCTGATTTTTATATTATTCTTTCTCTTTAAATCCTCAAAATTGGACAAGCAGCATCTAAAAGAGGCAATATCATTCTGTATTTTTTTCACAGAGTCTGAGAGTTCATGAAAATCTGAAGCTTTTTCAGAAGACGAGAATTCAAATTTTTTAGAAGTAGATTCTGCACTTTGAAGAGAAATGTCAGGTGTGGAGTTAGGTTTTATTATATTATCGCTGACTACTATCAATAATATGTCCTTCATGAGTTGCTTAATCAAGTTTCCTATTGCTTTAACTTTGTCAGTTCCCGAGTCTCCCCCACCGACAACTCCCAGGCCATTCAATGAGGTCAAGAAAGCTTTGCATAATTTAACCAGAAAATCGTCAGCGGGATACTCCCCAGAAACCATTATATTGTCCAGCGACAATAAATCAAGAGATGTCTCCTCAGTAGCAGCATCATTATTCTTTTTAGCTATAGTAGGTTTATCCTTGTTAGAAATCTGCTCGTCTCCAGAGTCCCCATGGCCGACAGAACTCTCCGAATTAAAAGAACATGTTGAAAATGCCTCATCCATAACACTACTATCAATCAAGTCGCTTTCTGAGCTTATAGTAGAGACCACCTCCTCAAGAGATACATCAGAGCAAACACTTTCTGACTCCTCCCCGCCATCAGACGATATATCTGATTCGTTATGGTTTAAATCTGCGTTAGTAGTAGGAAGAGGAGGAGGAGAAGGAGACAGGTCTTTAATTCCAGAATTGTTGAGTCTAGATCTAATGTCCTCATCAGTTTTTTTATTAATGTCTGCAATAAGCTTATAACAGAAATCAGCCAGTGATTGTTTGGTGGAAACAGAAACTGGTTGCTCCAACCCCTTTTTTGGCGAATGCAAAGATCCATTTTTTTGTGGACCCTTATTAACATCATTTTGAGGCTCCACACTATCACCTAGCTCAGAGGGGGATGGGACCCCCCCACAATGCAGTAGTGGCTTTATATTTGTCTCCCCACTTAATTGCTGGTTAAACGGATGTGCCGGAATAAATTCCACTGCATCGCATCGCAAAACACTGTTGGGATATGCGTTAGAGGTTATTAAAGTTGCAGTAGAAGTAATTAAAGATGAACCTTCGGCATATTTATGCAGCGGCAATGCAGAGGTTTCCCCACAACCATACTCCCCCAGGTGCACGGCCATGACTCCAACTGAATTTCCCAGGCTTTTAACAGCAACAGCTGGGACCGCACTAAGCCCAGGGGGCTCCTCCGCCAACACCCCACTCACTGTTTGGTCTCCTGATGGTTTCATATGCTCAGTAACAAAGGGTGAACCGGCCGGTTCATAAGGCGGTGTTGCAGGAGATTTCTCTTTGATGTTCTTCTGTAGCGGCTTAGCCGCGGCTCCCCCGCACCTCTCAACTGAAGCCAGAACAAAAGAATCCACCGCCGAAGATTTGGTTCCTGTGTAAACTCCCAATGGATCTGGAGTTCTTCTTTGCAGGCCCAAAGATGATGTATATGCAGCTCCACACCGCGGCGCCTGAAGCTGCACAGCCACGGCTCTCACGTCGGTCTCTCCTCTCTCATAAGTCAAAGCAGGGACCGCTCCACAAGCTTCACCGCCGCTGCTTCCCCGCAACTGCACAGCCGCGGCTTTCATCCTGATCCTCCCGCTCCCGGCAGCTGAAGCAGAGACTGCTCCACAAGTAGGGGAACTCACCGCTGCAGGATCTCCACACCGCAGCGCTGCAGGAGCTCCACCGCCGCTACTTCCCCGCAGCTGCACAGCCACGGCTCTCACGTCGGTCTCCCCTCTCTCATCAGTCAAAGCAGGGACCGCTCCACAAGCTTCACCGCCGCTGCTTCCCCGCAACTGCACAGCCGCGGCTCTCCCCGCGGGCCCCCCGCTCCGATCGACTGAAGCAGGGACTGCGCCAGATGCAAGGGAATTCACCGCTGTCGTTCTGCCTGCTGTCAGGACTCCACGTGGGCATTCCTCCCCTCCTCCACCCCGCCGGTGATTAGAATGTTGCGGCGGCCTGTGTTGTTTACCTTCAGCAGGAGGAAGGCCTAGGTCGGGTGCCTCACCGGAGCCTCTTAGTCCTGCCAAGTGTTTTTTCTCCCATGGGGCCGCTTTTTTCTTCTTATATCTTCGTCCAGGCATGTTCCCTTTGATTTGCAGTCCAATTACTCCACAAATAGGCAATCTTCTTTTAGCTTAAGTTAGGGAAGAGCAGGAGCTCCCGAAAACACGACTGCTCTGATCCCCTGCAAGCCACACCCCCTTGAATTTTCTCCAAAAGTAAAAGAGTTGCAAACTCATGCTTTTAGAGACTTGTTTGGGCTCATGAGAGGAGTAGAAAAACATCAAAAATTTCAGTCCTGCATGATTCTACCAAGAAATGTGTGTTCATTCAAACCGCTGGTTTTTGATAGTTTGGGCCCTATTGAATAATGAATGTTTTGAATTTTCTCCAAAAGTAAAGTAGTTGCAAACTCATCCTTTTAGAAACTTGTTTGGGCTGTTGAGAGGAGTAAAAAACCATCAAAAATTTCAATCCTGCATGATTCTACCAAGAAATGTGATTCTTCATTCAAAACGCTGGTTTTTGCTATTGGGCTCTATTGAATAATGAATGTTTTGAATTTTCTCCAAAAGTAAAGTAGTTGCAAACTCATGCTTTTAGAGACTTGTTTGGGCTCATGAGAGGAGTAGAAAAACATCAAAAATTTCAGTCCTGCACGATTCTACCAAGAAATGTGTGTTCATTCAAACCGCTGGTTTTTGATAGTTTGGGCCCTATCGAATAATGAATGTTTTGAATTTTCTCCAAAAGTAAAGTAGTTGCAAACTCATCCTTTTAGAAACTTGTTTGGGCTGTTGAGAGGAGTAGAAAACCATCAAAAATTTCAATCCTGCATGATTCTACCAAGAAATGTGATTCTTCATTCAAAACCTGATTTTTGCTATTGGGCTCTATTGAATAATGAATGTTTTGAATTTTCTCCAAAAGTAAAGTAGTTGCAAACTCATCCTTTTAGAAACTTGTTTGGGCTGTTGAGAGGAGTAAAAAACCATCAAAAATTTCAATCCTGCATGATTCTACCAAGAAATGTGATTCTTCATTCAAAACGCTGGTTTTTGCTATTGGGCTCTATTGAATAATGAATGTTTTGAATTTTCTCCAAAAGTAAAGTAGTTGCAAACTCATCCTTTTAGAGACTTGTTTGGGCTCATGAGAGGAGTAGAAAAACATCAAAAATTTCAGTCCTGCACGATTCTACCAAGAAATGTGTGTTCATTCAAACCGCTGTTTTTTGATATTTTGGGCCCTATTGAATAATGAATGTTTTGAATTTTCTCCAAAAGTAAAGTAGTTGCAAACTCATCCTTTTAGAAACTTGTTTGGGCTGTTGAGAGGAGTAAAAAACCATCAAAAATTTCAATCCTGCATGATTCTACCAAGAAATGTGATTCTTCATTCAAAACCTGATTTTTGCTATTGGGCTCTATTGAATAATGAATGTTTTGAATTTTCTCCAAAAGTAAAGTAGTTGAAAACTCATGCTTTTAGAGACTTGTTTGGGCTCATGAGAGGAGTAGAAGAACATCAAAAATTTCAGTCCTGCATGATTCTACCAAGAAATGTGTGTTCATTGAAACCGCTGGTTTTTGATAGTTTGGGCCCTATTGAATAATGAATGTTTTGAATTTTCTCCAAAAGTAAAGTAGTTGCAAACTCATCCTTTTAGAAACTTGTTTGGGCTGTTGAGAGGAGTAAAAAACCATCAAAAATTTCAATCCTGCATGATTCTACCAAGAAATGTGATTCTTCATTCAAAACGCTGGTTTTTGCTATTGGGCTCTATTGAATAATGAATGTTTTGAATTTTATCCAAAAGTAAAGTAGTTGCAAACTCATGCTTTTAGAGACTTGTTTGGGCTCATTAGAGGAGTAGAAAAACATCAAAAATTTCAGTCCTCCATGATTCTACCAATAAATGTGTGTTCATTCAAACCTCTGGTTTTTGATAGTTTGGGCCCTATTGAATAATTAATGTTTTGAATTTTCTCCAAAAGAAAAGTAGTTGCAAACTCATCCTTTTAGAAACTTGTTTGGGCTGTTGAGAGGAGTAAAAAACCAACAAAAATTTCAATCCTGCATGATTCTACCAAGAAATGTGATTCTTCATTCAAAACCTGATTTTTGCTATTGGGCTCTATTGAATAATGAATGTTTTGAATTTTCCCCAAAAGTAAAGTAGTTGCAAACTCATGCTTTTAGAGACTTGTTTGGGCTCATGAGAGGAGTAGAAAAACATCAAAAATTTCAGTCCTGCATGATTCTACCAAGAAATGTGTGTTCATTGAAACGGCTGGTTTTTGATAGTTTGGGCCCTATTGAATAATGAATGTTTTGAATTTTCTCCAAAAGTAAAGTAGTTGCAAACTCATCCTTTTAGAAACTTGTTTGGGCTGTTGAGAGGAGTAAAAAACCATCAAAAATTTCAATCCTGCATGATTCTACCAAGAAATGTGATTCTTCATTCAAAAGGCTGGTTTTTGCTATTGGGCTCTATTGAATAATGAATGTTTTGAATTTTCTTCAAAAGTAAAGTAGTTGCAAACTCATGCTTTTAGAGACTTGTTTGGGCTCATGAGAGGAGTAGAAAAACATCAAAAATTTCAGTCCTGCATGATTCTACCAAGAAATGTGTGTTCATTGAAACCGCTGGTTTTTGATAGTTTGGGCCCTATTGAATAATGAATGTTTTGAATTTTCTCCAAAATTAAAGTAGTTGCAAACTCATCCTTTTAGAAACTTGTTTGGGCTGTTGAGAGGAGTAAAAAACCATCAAAAATTTCAATCCTGCATGATTCTACCAAGAAATGTGATTCTTCATTCAAAACGCTGGTTTTTGCTATTGGGCTCTATTGAATAATGAATGTTTTGAATTTTCTCCAAAAGTAAAATACTTGCAAACTCATCCTTTTAGAAACTTGTTTGGGCTGTTGAAAGGAGTAAAAAACCATCAAAAATTTCAATCCTGCATGATTCTACCAAGAAATGTGATTCTTCATTCAAAACGCTGGTTTTTGCTATTGCGCTCTATTGAATAATGAATGTTTTGAATTTTCTCCAAAAGTAAAGTAGTTGCAAACTCATGCTTTTAGAGACTTGTTTGGGCTCATGAGAGGAGTAGAAAAACATCAAAAATTTCAGTCCTGCATGATTCTACCAAGAAATGTGTGTTCATTGAAACCGCTGGTTTTTGATAGTTTGGGCCCTATTGAATAATGAATGTTTTGAATTTTCTCCAAAAGTAAAGTAGTTGCAAACTCATCCTTTTAGAAACTTGTTTGGGCTGTTGAGAGGAGTAAAAAACCATCAAAAATTTCAATCCTGCATGATTTTACCAAGAAATGTGATTCTTCATTCAAAACCTGATTTTTGCTATTGGGCTCTATTGAATAGTGAATGTTTTGAATTTTCTCCATTTTCAAAGAACTTTATTAAGTTTTCAAGATAACAGCAATAGTTTAACATTGATGTTTAAGTGTAGATATTACAATAAGGCAAAGGGATAGGAAGGGTAAGGGGTTCGGAGTAAGTTTAAGTTGCTTTATTGAGACGTACAAGGGGTAGAACAGAGGGAAGGAAGGAGGGAAATAAACTATACTAAAGTGTCTTGTCTCTTCGATATAATGGGGATTGAAAAACCCCATAAAGAAGAGCCAAGACAAAGACTAACAGTTTGTTTCTTTGTAGTGTTTTAGGAGTGAATAAACTCCTATTGTATGAGGACAAGCATACATATACTAGTACACAAAAAATAAATTTAAGTAACTCAAATGTTATATGCAAACTTGTCGCGTTGCTCCGAGTATCCAGTACCCAAAGACCAATAGGAGGAAAGTTCGGCTTTTTTTTTTCTCAGATTATCTTAGTGGAGCAAGCAACCACAAATCTTGAAGTTATTTCAGTTGCAAATCAAAATAAGGAGAAACAAACCCTGACAGTTCACAATAGAGAAGATCCAAGGGAGTCCAAAGTTCAAGTATGATGGAGACGGAGGTCATGTGCAGATGGACGAAGAGTATTAGGAGAGACAATAGGGATCAGTCCGGTATTTTTAAGGAAGTCCAAACCCTCCTCCGGAGATCGAATGTGAACCAACTTGGAAGCAAATTTCACAAGTAATGTTGATGATTGGGTCCAATTATAACTAATATGAGCATTTCGAAGCCTAGTTGTTGTCTGGAAAAATGATCTGCGTTTTTGTATAGTGAATCTGGATAGATCTTTGAAGTAAGTTAAGTTACTGTAAGGTGACGAGAGGAAGTTTGAATCTCTGGATACGCCAAGGAGGGTATTGCTCACCCAATTAGGATAAAATGAAACGATGACATCACTGGCTAGATCAGGTGGCAAAGAAGAAGGTCTTCTAATCCTAAATATTTTCTCAATAAGGTTTTTCCCTTTAGTTTCCGGAACTAAATAAGACACCATTGAAGAGACGTACTCCTTAAGTCGGGATGGTTGGATTGACTCAGGAATGCCTCTGATTTTTATATTATTCTTTCTCTTTAAATCCTCAAAATTGGACAAGCAGCATCTAAAAGAGGCAATATCATTCTGTATTTTTTTCACAGAGTCCGAGAGTTCATGAAAATCTGAAGCTTTTTCAGAAGACGAGAATTCAAATTTTTTAGAAGTAGATTCTGCACTTTGAAGAGAAATGTCAGGTGTGGAGTTAGGTTTTATTATATCATCGCTGACTACTATCAATAATATGTCCTTCATGAGTTGCTTAATCAAGTTTCCTATTGCTTTAACTTTGTCAGTTCCCGAGTCTCCTCCACCGACAACTCCCAGGCCATTCAATGAGGTCAAGAAAGCTTTGCATAATTTAACCAGAAAATCGTCAGCGGGATACTCCCCAGAAACCATTATATTGTCCAGCGACAATAAATCAAGAGATGTCTCCTCAGTAGCAGCATCATTATTCTTTTTAGCTATAGTAGGTTTATCCTCGTTAGAAATCTGCTCGTCTCCAGAGTCCCCATGGCCGACAGAACTCTCCGAATTAAAAGAACATGTTGAAAATGCCTCATCCATAACACTACTATCAATCAAGTCGCTTTCTGAGCTTATAGTAGAGACCACCTCCTCAAGAGATCCATCAGAGCAAACACTTTCTGAATCCTCCCCGCCATCAGACGATATATCTGATTCGTTATGGTTTAAATCTGCGTTAGTAGTAGGAAGAGGAGGAGGAGAAGGAGACAGGTCTTTAATTCCAGAATTGTTGAGTCTAGATCTAATGTCCTCATCAGTTTTTTTATTAATGTCTGCAATAAGCTTATAACAGAAATCAGCCAGTGATTGTTTGGTGGAAACAGAAACTGGTTGCTCCAACCCCTTTTTTGGCGAATGCAAAGATCCATTTTTTTGTGGACCCTTATTAACATCATTTTGAGGCTCCACACTATCACCTAGCTCAGAGGGGGATGGGACCCCCCCACAATGCAGTAGTGGCTTTATATTTGTCTCCCCACTTAATTGCTGGTTAAACGGATGTGCCAGAATAAATTCCACTGCATCGCATCGCAAAACACTGTTGGGATATGCGTTAGAGGTTATTAAAGTTGCAGTAGAAGTAATTAAAGATGAACCTTCGGCATATTTATGCAGCGGCAATGCAGAGGTTTCCCCACAACCATACTCCCCCAGGTGCACGGCCATGACTCCAACTGAATTTCCCAGGCTTTTAACAACAACAGCTGGGACCGCACTAAGCCCAGGGGGCTCCTCCGCCAACACCCCACTCACTGTTTGGTCTCCTGATGGTTTCATATGCTCAGTAACAAAGGGTGAACCGGCCGGTTCATAAGGCGGTGTTGCAGGAGATTTCTCTTTGATGTTCTTCTGTAGCGGCTTAGCCGCGGCTCCCCCGCACCTCTCAACTGAAGCCAGAACAAAAGAATCCACCGCCGAAGATTTGGTTCCTGTGTAAACTCCCAATGGATCTGGAGTTCTTCTTTGCAGGCCCAAAGATGATGTATATGCAGCTCCACACCGTGGCGCCTGCAGCTGCACAGCCACGGCTCTCACGTCGGTCTCTCCTCTCTCATAAGTCAAAGCAGGGACCGCTCCACAAGCTTCACCGCCGCTGCTT
This sequence comes from Dendrobates tinctorius, assembly GCF_039654945.1. Taxonomy (NCBI): domain Eukaryota; kingdom Metazoa; phylum Chordata; class Amphibia; order Anura; family Dendrobatidae; genus Dendrobates; species Dendrobates tinctorius. The sequence goes on from NW_027362076.1 coordinate 1,973,260, forward strand.
CCCCGCAACTGCACAGCCGCGGCTTTCATCCTGATCCTCCCGCTCCCGGCAGCCGAAGCAGAGACTGCTCCACAAGTAGGGGAACTCACCGCTGCAGGATCTCCACACCGCAGCGCTGCAGGAGCTCCACCGCCGCTACTTCCCCGCAGCTGCACAGCCACGGCTCTCACGTCGGTCTCCCCTCTCTCATCAGTCAAAGCAGGGACCGCTCCACAAGCTTCACCGCCGCTGCTTCCCCGCAACTGCACAGCCGCGGCTCTCCCCGCGGGCCCCCCGCTCTGATCGACTGAAGCAGGGACTGCGCCAGATGCAAGGGAATTCACCGCTGTCGTTCTGCCTGCTGTCAGGACTCCACGTGGGCATTCCTCCCCTCCTCCACCCCGCCGGTGATTAGAATGTTGCGGCGGCCTGTGTTGTTTACCTTCAGCAGGAGGAAGGCCTAGGTCGGGTGCCTCACCGGAGCCTCTTAGTCCTGCCAAGTGTTTTTTCTCCCATGGGGCCGCTTTTTTCTTCTTATATCTTCGTCCAGGCATGTTCCCTTTGATTTGCAGTCCAATTACTCCACAAATAGGCAATCTTCTTTTAGCTTAAGTTAGGGAAGAGCAGGAGCTCCCGAAAACACGACTGCTCTGCTCCCCTGCAAGCCACACCCCCTTGAATTTTCTCCAAAAGTAAAATAGTTGCAAACTCATGCTTTTAGAGACTTGTTTGGGCTCATGAGAGGAGTAGAAAAACATCAAAAATTTCAGTCCTGCATGATTCTACCAAGAAATGTGTGTTCATTGAAACCGCTGGTTTTTGATAGTTTGGGCCCTATTGAATAATGAATGTTTTGAATTTTCTCCAAAAGTAAAGTAGTTGCAAACTTATCCTTTTAGAAACTTGTTTGGGCTGTTGAGAGGGGTAAAAACCCATCAAAAATTTCAATCCTGCATGATTCTACCAAGAAATGTGATTCTTCATTCAAAACCTGATTTTTGCTATTGGGCTCTATTGAATAATGAATGTTTTGAATTTTCTCCAAAAGTAATGTAGTTGCAAACTCATGCTTTTAGAGACTTGTTTGGGCTCATGAGAGGAGTAGAAAAACATCAAAAATTTCAGTCCTGCATGATTCTACCAAGAAATGTGTGTTCATTGAAACCGCTGGTTTTTGATAGTTTGGGCCCTATTGAATAATGAATGTTTTGAATTTTCTCCAAAAGTAAAGTAGTTGCAAACTCATCCTTTTAGAAACTTGTTTGGGCTGTTGAGAGGAGTAGAAAACCATCAAAAATTTCAATCCTGCATGATTCTACCAAGAAATGTGATTTTTCATTCAAAACCTGATTTTTGCTATTGGGCTCTATTGAATAATGAATGTTTTGAATTTTCTCCAAAAGTAAAGTAGTTGCAAACTCATACTTTTAGAAACTTGTTTGGGCTGTTGAGAGGAGTAAAAAACCATCAAAAATTTCAATCCTGCATGATTCTACCAAGAAATGTGATTCTTCATTCAAAACGCTGGTTTTTGCTATTGGGCTCTATTGAATAATGAATGTTTTGAATTTTCTCCAAAAGTAAAGTAGTTGCAAACTCATCCTTTTAGAGACTTGTTTGGGCTCATGAGAGGAGTAGAAAAACATCAAAAATTTCAGTCCTGCACGATTCTACCAAGAAATGTGTGTTCATTCAAACCGCTGTTTTTTGATATTTTGGGCCCTATTGAATAATGAATGTTTTGAATTTTCTCCAAAAGTAAAGTAGTTGCAAACTCATCCTTTTAGAAACTTGTTTGGGCTGTTGAGAGGAGTAAAAAACCATCAAAAATTTCAATCCTGCATGATTCTACCAAGAAATGTGATTCTTCATTCAAAACCTGATTTTTGCTATTGGGCTCTATTGAATAATGAATGTTTTGAATTTTCTCCAAAAGTAAAGTAGTTGAAAACTCATGCTTTTAGAGACTTGTTTGGGCTCATGAGAGGAGTAGAAAAACATCAAAAATTTCAGTCCTGCATGATTCTACCAAGAAATGTGTGTTCATTGAAACCGCTGGTTTTTGATAGTTTGGGCCCTATTGAATAATGAATGTTTTGAATTTTCTCCAAAAGTAAAGTAGTTGCAAACTCATCCTTTTAGAAACTTGTTTGGGCTGTTGAGAGGAGTAAAAAACCATCAAAAATTTCAATCCTGCATGATTCTACCAAGAAATGTGATTCTTCATTCAAAACGCTGGTTTTTGCTATTGGGCTCTATTGAATAATGAATGTTTTGAATTTTCTCCAAAAGTAAAGTAGTTGCAAACTCATGCTTTTAGAGACTTGTTTGGGCTCATTAGAGGAGTAGAAAAACATCAAAAATTTCAGTCCTCCATGATTCTACCAATAAATGTGTGTTCATTCAAACCTCTGGTTTTTGATAGTTTGGGCCCTATTGAATAATTAATGTTTTGAATTTTCTCCAAAAGTAAAGTAGTTGCAAACTCATCCTTTTAGAAACTTGTTTGGGCTGTTGAGAGGAGTAAAAAACCAACAAAAATTTCAATCCTGCATGATTCTACCAAGAAATGTGATTCTTCATTCAAAACCTGATTTTTGCTATTGGGCTCTATTGAATAATGAATGTTTTGAATTTTCCCCAAAAGTAAAGTAGTTGCAAACTCATGCTTTTAGAGACTTGTTTGGGCTCATGAGAGGAGTAGAAAAACATCAAAAATTTCAGTCCTGCATGATTCTACCAAGAAATGTGTGTTCATTGAAACCGCTGGTTTTTGATAGTTTGGGCCCTATTGAATAATGAATGTTTTGAATTTTCTCCAAAAGTAAAGTAGTTGCAAACTCATCCTTTTAGAAACTTGTTTGGGCTGTTGAGAGGAGTAAAAAACCATCAAAAATTTCAATCCTGCATGATTCTACCAAGAAATGTGATTCTTCATTCAAAACGCTGGTTTTTGCTATTGGGCTCTATTGAATAATGAATGTTTTGAATTTTCTCCAAAAGTAAAGTAGTTGCAAACTCATGCCTTTAGAGACTTGTTTGGGCTCATGAGAGGAGTAGAAAAACATCAAAAATTTCAGTCCTGCATGATTCTACCAAGAAATGTGTGTTCATTGAAACCGCTGGTTTTTGATAGTTTGGGCCCTATTGAATAATGAATGTTTTGAATTTTCTCCAAAAGTAAAGTAGTTGCAAACTCATCCTTTTAGAAACTTGTTTGGGCTGTTGAGAGGAGTAAAAAACCGTCAAAAATTTCAATCCTGCATGATTTTACCAAGAAATGTGATTCTTCATTCAAAGCCTGATTTTTGCTATTGGGCTCTATTGAATAGTGAATGTTTTGAATTTTCTCCAAAAGTAAAGTAGTTGCAAACTCATGCTTTTAGAGACTTGTTTGGGCTCATGAGAGGAGTAGAAAAACATCAAAAATTTCAGTCCTGCATGATTCTACCAAGAAATGTGTGTTCATTCAAACCGCTGGTTTTTGATAGTTTGGGCCCTATTGAATAATGAATGTTTTGAATTTTCTCCAAAAGTAAAGTAGTTGCAAACTTATCCTTTTAGAAACTTGTTTGGGCTGTTGAGAGGAGTAAAAAACCATCAAAAATTTCAATCCTGCATGATTCTACCAAGAAATGTGATTCTTCATTCAAAACGCTGGTTTTTGCTATTGGGCTCTATTGAATAATGAATGTTTTGAATTTTCTCCAAAAGTAAAGTAGTTGCAAACTCATGCTTTTAGAGACTTGTTTGGGCTCATGAGAGGAGTAGAAAAACATCAAAAATTTCAGTCCTGCATGATTCTACCAAGAAATGTGTTTTCATTGAAACCGCTGGATTTTGATAGTTTGGGCCCTATTGAATAATGAATGTTTTGAATTTTCTCCAAAAGTAAAGTAGTTGCAAACTCATCCTTTTAGAAACTTGTTTGGGCTGTTGAGAGGAGTAAAAAACCATCAAAAATTTCAATCCTGCATGATTCTACCAAGAAATGTGATTCTTCATTCAAAACCTGATTTTTGCTATTGGGCTCTATTGAATAATGAATGTTTTGAATTTTCTCCAAAAGTAAAGTAGTTGCAAACTCATGCTTTTAGAGACTTGTTTGGGCTCATGAGAGGAGTAGAAAAACATCAAAAATTTCAGTCCTGCATGATTCTACCAAGAAATGTGTGTTCATTGAAACCGCTGGTTTTTGATAGTTTGGGCCCTATTGAATAATGAATGTTTTGAATTTTCTCCAAAAGTAAAGTAGTTGCAAACTCATCCTTTTAGAAACTTGTTTGGGCTGTTAAGAGGAGCAAAAAACCATCAAAAATTTCAATCCTGCATGATTCTACCAAGAAATGTGATTCTTCATTCAAAACGCTGGTTTTTGCTATTGGGCTCTATTGAATAATGAATGTTTTGAATTTTCTCCAAAAGTAAAGTAGTTGCAAACTCATGCTTTTAGAGACTTGTTTGGGCTCATGAGAGGAGTAGAAAAACATCAAAAATTTCAGTCCTGCATGATTCTACCAAGAAATGTGTGTTCATTGAAACCGCTGGTTTTTGATAGTTTGGGCCCTATTGAATAATGAATGTTTTGAATTTTCTCCAAAAGTAAAGTAGTTGCAAACTCATCCTTTTAGAAACTTGTTTGGGCTGTTGAGAGGAGTAAAAAACCATCAAAAATTTCAATCCTGCATGATTCTACCAAGAAATGTGATTCTTCATTCAAAACCTGATTTTTGCTATTGGGCTCTATTGAATAATGAATGTTTTGAATTTTCTCCAAAAGTAAAGTAGTTGCAAACTCATGCTTTTAGAGACTTGTTTGGGCTCATGAGAGGAGTAGAAAAACATCAAAAATTTCAGTCCTGCATGATTCTACCAAGAAATGTGTGTTAATTGAAACCGCTGGTTTTTGATAGTTTGGGCCCTATTGAATAATGAATGTTTTGAATTTTCTCCAAAAGTAAAGTAGTTGCAAACTCATCCTTTTAGAAACTTGTTTGGGATGTTGAGAGGAGTAGAAAACCATCAAAAATTTCAATCCTGCATGAATCTACCAAGAAATGTGATTCTTCATTCAAAACCTGATTTTTGCTATTGGGCTCTATTGAATAATGAATGTTTTGAATTTTCTCCAAAAGTAAAGTAGTTGCAAACTCATCCTTTTAGAAACTTGTTTGGGCTGTTGAGAGGAGTAAAAAACCATCAAAAATTTCAATCCTGCATGATTCTACCAAGAAATGTGATTCTTCATTCAAAACGCTGGTTTTTGCTATTGGGCTCTATTGAATAATGAATGTTTTGAATTTTCTCCAAAAGTAAAGTAGTTGCAAACTCATCCTTTTAGAGACTTGTTTGGGCTCATGAGAGGAGTAGAAAAACATCAAAAATTTCAGTCCTGCACGATTCTACCAAGAAATGTGTGTTCATTCAAACCGCTGTTTTTTGATATTTTGGGCCCTATTGAATAATGAATGTTTTGAATTTTCTCCAAAAGTAAAGTAGTTGCAAACTCATCCTTTTAGAAACTTGTTTGGGCTGTTGAGAGGAGTAAAAAACCATCAAAAATTTCAATCCTGCATGATTCTACCAAGAAATGTGATTCTTCATTCAAAACCTTATTTTTGCTATTGGGCTCTATTGAATAATGAATGTTTTGAATTTTCTCCAAAAGTAAAGTAGTTGCAAACTCATGCTTTTAGAGACTTGTTTGTGCTCATGAGAGGAGTAGAAAAACATCAAAAATTTCAGTCCTGCATGATTCTACCAAGAAATGTGTGTTCATTGAAACCGCTGGTTTTTGATAGTTTGGGCCCTATTGAATAATGAATGTTTTGAATTTTCTCCAAAAGTAAAGTAGTTGCAAACTCATCCTTTTAGAAACTTGTTTGGGCTGTTGAGAGGAGTAAAAAACCATCAAAAATTTCAATCCTGCATGATTCTACCAAGAAACGTGATTCTTCATTCAAAACGCTGGTTTTTGCTATTGGGCTCTATTGAATAATGAATGTTTTGAATTTTCTCCAAAAGTAAAGTAGTTGCAAACTCATGCTTTTAGAGACTTGTTTGGGCTCATTAGAGGAGTAGAAAAACATCAAAAATTTCAGTCCTCCATGATTCTACCAATAAATGTGTGTTCATTCAAACCTCTGGTTTTTGATAGTTTGGGCCCTATTGAATAATGAATGTTTTGAATTTTCTCCAAAAGTAAAGTATTTGCAAACTCATCCTTTTAGAAACTTGTTTGGGCTGTTGAGAGGAGTAAAAATCCATCAAAAATTTCAATACTGCATGATTCTACCAAGAAATGTGATTCTTCATTCAAAACGCTGGTTTTTGCTATTGGGCTCTATTGAATAATGAATGTTTTGAATTTTCTCCAAAAGTAAAGTAGTTGGAAACTCATGCTTTTAGAGACTTGTTTGGGCTCATGAGCGGAGTAGAAAAACATCAAAAATTTCAGTCCTGCATGATTCTACCAAGAAATGTGTGTTCATTGAAACCGCTGGTTTTTGATAGTTTGGGCCCTATTGAATAATGAATGTTTTGAATTTTCTCCAAAAGTAAAGTAGTTGCAAACTTATCCTTTTAGAAACTTATTTGGGCTGTTGAGAGGAGTAAAAACCCATCAAAAATTTCAATCCTGCATGATTCTACCAAGAAATGTGATTCTTCATTCAAAACCTGATTTTTGCTATTGGGCTCTATTGAATAATGAATGTTTTGAATATTCTCCAAAAGTAAAGTAGTTGCAAACTCATGCTTTTAGAGACTTGTTTGGGCTCATGAGAGGAGTAGAAAAACATCAAAAATTTCAGTCCTGCATGATTCTACCAAGAAATGTGTGTTCATTGAAACCGCTGGTTTTTGATAGTTTGGGCCCTATTGAATAATGAATGTTTTGAATTTTCTCCAAAAGTAAAGTAGTTGCAAACTCATCCTTTTAGAAACTTGTTTGGGCTGTTGAGAGGAGTAGAAAACCATTTGAATTTTCTCCAAAAGTAAAGTAGTTGCAAACTCATCCTTTTAGAAACTTGTTTGGGCTGTTGAGAGGAGTAAAAAACCATCAAAAATTTCAATCCTGCATGATTCTACCAAGAAATGTGATTCTTCATTCAAAACCTGATTTTTGCTAATGGGCTCTATTGAATAGTGAATGTTTTGAATTTTCTCCAAAAGTAAAGTAGTTGCAAACTCATGCTTTTAGAGACTTGTTTGGGCTCATGAGAGGAGTAGAAAAACATCAAAAATTTCAGTCCTGCATGATTCTACCAAGAAATGTGTGTTCATTCAAACCTCTGGTTTTTGATAGTTTGGGCCCTAATGAATAATGAATGTTTTGAATTTTCTCCAAAAGTAAAGTAGTTGCAAACTCATCCTTTTAGAAACTTGTTTGGGCTGTTGAGAGGAGTAAAAAACCATCAAAAATTTCAATCCTGCATGATTCTACCAAGAAATGTGATTCTTCATTCAAAACCTGATTTTTGCTATTGGGCTCTATTGAATAATGAATGTTTTGAATTTTCTCCAAAAGTAAAGTAGTTGCAAACTCATGCTTTTAGAGACTTGTTTGGGCTCATGAGAGGAGTAGAAAAACATCAAAAATGTCAGTCCTGCATGATTCTACCAAGAAATGTGTGTTCATTGAAACCGCTGGTTTTTGATAGTTTGGGCCCTATTGAATAATGAATGTTTTGAATTTTCTCCAAAAGTAAAGTAGTTGCAAACTCATCCTTTTAGAAACTTGTTTGGGCTGTTGAGAGGAGTAAAAAACCATCAAAAATTTCAATCCTGCATGATTCTACCAAGAAATGTGATTCTTCATTCAAAACGCTGGTTTTTGCTATTGGGCTCTATTGAATAATGAATGTTTTGAATTTTCTCCAAAAGTAAAGTAGTTGCAAACTCATCCTTTTAGAAACTTGTTTGGGCTGTTGAGAGGAGTAAAAAACCATCAAAAATTTCAATCCTGCATGATTCTACCAAGAAATGTGATTCTTCATTCAAAACGCTGGTTTTTGCTATTGGGCTCTATTGAATAATGAATGTTTTGAATTTTCTCCAAAAGTAAAGTAGTTGCAAACTCATGCTTTTAGAGACTTGTTTGGGCTCATGAGAGGAGTAGAAAAACATCAAAAATTTCAGTCCTGCATGATTCTACCAAGAAATGTGTGTTCATTGAAACCGCTGGTTTTTGATAGTTTGGGCCCTATTGAATAATGAATGTTTTGAATTTTCTCCAAAAGTAAAGTAGTTGCAAACTCATCCTTTTAGAAACTTGTTTGGGCTGTTGAGAGGAGTAAAAAACCATCAAAAATTTCAATCCTGCATGATTCTACCAAGAAATGTGATTCTTCATTCAAAACCTGATTTTTGCTATTGGGCTCTATTGAATAATGAATGTTTTGAATTTTCTCCAAAAGTAAAGTAGTTGCAAACTCATGCTTTTAGAGACTTGTTTGGGCTCATGAGAGGAGTAGAAAAACATCAAAAATTTCAGTCCTGCATGATTCTACCAAGAAATGTGTGTTAATTGAAACCGCTGGTTTTTGATAGTTTGGGCCCTATTGAATAATGAATGTTTTGAATTTTCTCCAAAAGTAAAGTAGTTGCAAACTCATCCTTTTAGAAACTTGTTTGGGATGTTGAGAGGAGTAGAAAACCATCAAAAATTTCAATCCTGCATGATTCTACCAAGAAATGTGATTCTTCATTCAAAACCTGATTTTTGCTATTGGGCTCTATTGAATAATGAATGTTTTGAATTTTCTCCAAAAGTAAAGTAGTTGCAAACTCATCCTTTTAGAAACTTGTTTGGGCTCATGAGAGGAGTAGAAAAACATCAAAAATTTCAGTCCTGCACGATTCTACCAAGAAATGTGTGTTCATTCAAACCGCTGTTTTTTGATATTTTGGGCCCTATTGAATAATGAATGTTTTGAATTTTCTCCAAAAGTAAAGTAGTTGCAAACTCATCCTTTTAGAAACTTGTTTGGGCTGTTGAGAGGAGTAAAAAACCATCAAAAATTTCAATCCTGCATGATTCTACCAAGAAACGTGATTCTTCATTCAAAACGCTGGTTTTTGCTATTGGGCTCTATTGAATAATGAATGTTTTGAATTTTCTCCAAAAGTAAAGTAGTTGCAAACTCATGCTTTTAGAGACTTGTTTGGGCTCATGAGAGGAGTAGAAAAACATCAAAAATTTCAGTCCTGCATGATTCTACCAAGAAATGTGTGTTCATTGAAACCGCTGGTTTTTGATAGTTTGGGCCCTATTGAATAATGAATGTTTTGAATTTTCTCCAAAAGTAAAGTAGTTGCAAACTCATCCTTTTAGAAACTTGTTTGGGCTGTTGAGAGGAGTAAAAAACCATCAAAAATTTCAATCCTGCATGATTTTACCAAGAAATGTGATTCTTCATTCAAAACCTGATTTTTGCTATTGGGCACTATTGAATAGTGAATGTTTTGAATTTTCTCCAAAAGTAAAGTAGTTGCAAACTCATGCCTTTAGAGACTTGTTTGGGCTCATGAGAGGAGTAGAAAAACATCAAAAATTTCAGTCCTGCATGATTCTACCAAGAAATGTGTGTTCATTCAAACCGCTGGTTTTTGATAGTTTGGGCCCTATTGAATAATGAATGTTTTGAATTTTCTCCAAAAGTAAAGTAGTTGCAAACTCATCCTTTTAGAAACTTGTTTGGGCTGTTGAGAGGAGTAAAAAACCATCAAAAATTTCAATCCTGCATGATTCTACCAAGAAATGTGATTCTTCATTCAAAACACTGGTTTTTGCTATTGGGCCCTATTGAATAATGAATGTTTTGAATTTTCTCCAAAAGTAAAGTAGTTGCAAACTCATCCTTTTAGAAACTTGTTTGGGCTGTTGAGAGGAGTAAAAACCCATCAAAAATTTCAATCCTGCATGATTCTACCAAGAAATGTGATTCTTCATTCAAAACCTGATTTTTGCTATTGGGCTCTATTGAATAATGAATGTTTTGAATTTTCTCCAAAAGTAAAGTAGTTGCAAACTCATGCTTTTAGAGACTTGTTTTTGCTCATGAGAAGAGTAGAAAAACATCAAAAATTTCAGTCCTGCATGATTCTACCAAGAAATGTGTGTTCATTCAAACTGCTGGTTTTTGATAGTTTGGGCCCTATTGAATAATGAATGTTTTGAATTTTCTCCAAAAGTGAGTTGCAAACTCATCCTTTTAGAAACTTGTTTGGGCTGTTGAGAGGAGTAAAAACCCATCAAAAATTTCAATCCTGCATGATTCTACCAAGAAATGTGATTCTTCATTCAAAACCTGATTTTTGTTATTGGGCTCTATTGAATAATGAATGTTTTGAATTTTCTCCAAAAGTAAAGTAGTTGCAAACTCATGCTTTTAGAGACTTGTTTGGGCTCATGAGAGGAGTAGAAAAACATCAAAAATTTCAGTCCTGCATGATTCTACCAAGAAATGTGTGTTAATTGAAACCGCTGGTTTTTGATAGTTTGGGCCCTATTGAATAATGAATGTTTTGAATTTTCTCCAAAAGTAAAGTAGTTGCAAACTCATCCTTTTAGAAACTTGTTTGGGCTGTTGAGAGGAGTAGAAAACCATCAAAAATTTCAATCCTGCATGATTCTATCAAGAAATGTGATTCTTAATTCAAAACGCTGGTTTTTGCTATTGGGCTCTATTGAATAATGAATGTTTTGAATTTTCTCCAAAAGTAAAGTAGTTGCAAACTCATCCTTTTAGAAACTTGTTTGGGCTGTTGAGAGGAGTAAAAAACCATCAAAAATTTCAATCCTGCATGATTCTACCAAGAAATGTGATTCTTCATTCAAAACGCTGGTTTTTGCTATTGGGCTCTATTGAATAATGAATGTTTTGAATTTTCTCCAAAAGTAAAGTAGTTGCAAACTCATCCTTTTAGAGACTTGTTTGGGCTCATGAGAGGAGTAGAAAAACATCAAAAATTTCAGTCCTGCACGATTCTACCAAGAAATGTGTGTTCATTCAAACCGCTGGTTTTTGATATTTTGGGCCCTATTGAATAATGAATGTTTTGAATTTTCTCCAAAAGTAAAGTAGTTGCAAACTCATCCTTTTAGAAACTTGTTTGGGCTGTTGAGAGGAGTAAAAAAACATCAAAAATTTCAATCCTGCATGATTCTACCAAGAAACGTGATTCTTCATTCAAAACGCTGGTTTTTGCTATTGGGCTCTATTGAATAATGAATGTTTTGAATTTTCTCCAAAAGTAAAGTAGTTGCAAACTCATGCTTTTAGAGACTTGTTTGGGCTCATGAGAGGAGTAGAAAAACATCAAAAATTTCAGTCCTGCATGATTCTACCAAGAAATGTGTGTTCATTGAAACCGCTGGTTTTTGATAGTTTGGGCCCTATTGAATAATGAATGTTTTGAATTTTCTCCAAAAGTAAAGTAGTTGCAAACTCATCCTTTTAGAAACTTGTTTGGGCTGTTGAGAGGAGTAAAAAACCATCAAAAATTTCAATCCTGCATGATTTTACCAAGAAATGTGATTCTTCATTCAAAACCTGATTTTTGCTATTGGGCACTATTGAATAGTGAATGTTTTGAATTTTCTCCAAAAGTAAAGTAGTTGCAAACTCATGCCTTTAGAGACTTGTTTGGGCTCATGAGAGGAGTAGAAAAACATCAAAAATTTCAGTCCTACATGATTCTACCAAGAAATGTGTGTTCATTCAAACCGCTGGTTTTTGATAGTTTGGGCCCTATTGAATAATGAATGTTTTGAATTTTCTCCAAAAGTAAAGTAGTTGCAAACTCATCCTTTTAGAAACTTGTTTGGGCTGTTGAGAGGAGTAAAAAACCATCAAAAATTTCAATCCTGCATGATTCTACCAAGAAATGTGATTCTTCATTCAAAACACTGGTTTTTGCTATTGGGCCCTATTGAATAATGAATGTTTTGAATTTTCTCCAAAAGTAAAGTAGTTGCAAACTCATCCTTTTAGAAACTTGTTTGGGCTGTTAAGAGGAGTAAAAAACCATCAAAAATTTCAATCCTGCATGATTCTACCAAGAAATGTGATTCTTCATTCAAAACGCTGGTTTTTGCTATTGGGCTCTATTGAATAATGAATGTTTTGAATTTTCTCCAAAAGTAAAGTAGTTGCAAACTCATGCTTTTAGAGACTTGTTTGGGCTCATGAGAGGAGTAGAAAAACATCAAAAATTTCAGTCCTGCATGATTCTACCAAGAAATGTGTGTTCATTGAAACCGCTGGTTTTTGATAGTTTGGGCCCTATTGAATAATGAATGTTTTGAATTTTCTCCAAAAGTAAAGTAGTTGCAAACTCATCCTTTTAGAAACTTGTTTGGGCTGTTGAGAGGAGTAAAAAATCATCAAAAATTTCAATCCTGCATGATTCTACCAAGAAATGTGATTCTTCATTCAAAACCTGATTTTTGCTATTGGGCTCTATTGAATAATGAATGTTTTGAATTTTCTCCAAAAGTAAAGTAGTTGCAAACTCATGCTTTTAGAGACTTGTTTGGGCTCATGAGAGGAGTAGAAAAACATCAAAAATTTCAGTCCTGCATGATTCTACCAAGAAATGTGTGTTAATTGAAACCGCTGGTTTTTGATAGTTTGGGCCCTATTGAATAATGAATGTTTTGAATTTTCTCCAAAAGTAAAGTAGTTGCAAACTCATGCTTTTAGAGACTTGTTTGGGCTCATGAGAGGAGTAGAAAAACATCAAAAATTTCAGTCCTGCATGATTCTACCAAGAAATGTGTGTTCATTGAAACCGCTGGTTTTTGATAGTTTGGGCCCTATTGAATAATGAATGTTTTGAATTTTCTCCAAAAGTAAAGTAGTTGCAAACTCATCCTTTTAGAAACTTGTTTGGGCTGTTGAGAGGAGTAAAAAACCATCAAAAATTTCAATCCTGCATGATTTTACCAAGAAATGTGATTCTTCATTCAAAACCTGATTTTTGCTATTGGGCACTATTGAATAGTGAATGTTTTGAATTTTCTCCAAAAGTAAAGTAGTTGCAAACTCATGCCTTTAGAGACTTGTTTGGGCTCATGAGAGGAGTAGAAAAACATCAAAAATTTCAGTCCTACATGATTCTACCAAGAAATGTGTGTTCATTCAAACCGCTGGTTTTTGATAGTTTGGGCCCTATTGAATAATGAATGTTTTGAATTTTCTCCAAAAGTAAAGTAGTTGCAAACTCATCCTTTTAGAAACTTGTTTGGGCTGTTGAGAGGAGTAAAAAACCATCAAAAATTTCAATCCTGCATGATTCTACCAAGAAATGTGATTCTTCATTCAAAACACTGGTTTTTGCTATTGGGCCCTATTGAATAATGAATGTTTTGAATTTTCTCCAAAAGTAAAGTAGTTGCAAACTCATCCTTTTAGAAACTTGTTTGGGCTGTTAAGAGGAGTAAAAAACCATCAAAAATTTCAATCCTGCATGATTCTACCAAGAAATGTGATTCTTCATTCAAAACGCTGGTTTTTGCTATTGGGCTCTATTGAATAATGAATGTTTTGAATTTTCTCCAAAAGTAAAGTAGTTGCAAACTCATGCTTTTAGAGACTTGTTTGGGCTCATGAGAGGAGTAGAAAAACATCAAAAATTTCAGTCCTGCATGATTCTACCAAGAAATGTGTGTTCATTGAAACCGCTGGTTTTTGATAGTTTGGGCCCTATTGAATAATGAATGTTTTGAATTTTCTCCAAAAGTAAAGTAGTTGCAAACTCATCCTTTTAGAAACTTGTTTGGGCTGTTGAGAGGAGTAAAAAATCATCAAAAATTTCAATCCTGCATGATTCTACCAAGAAATGTGATTCTTCATTCAAAACCTGATTTTTGCTATTGGGCTCTATTGAATAATGAATGTTTTGAATTTTCTCCAAAAGTAAAGTAGTTGCAAACTCATGCTTTTAGAGACTTGTTTGGGCTCATGAGAGGAGTAGAAAAACATCAAAAATTTCAGTCCTGCATGATTCTACCAAGAAATGTGTGTTAATTGAAACCGCTGGTTTTTGATAGTTTGGGCCCTATTGAATAATGAATGTTTTGAATTTTCTCCAAAAGTAAAGTAGTTGCAAACTCATCCTTTTAGAAACTTGTTTGGGATGTTGAGAGGAGTAGAAAACCATCAAAAATTTCAATCCTGCATGATTCTACCAAGAAATGTGATTCTTCATTCAAAACCTGATTTTTGCTATTGGGCTCTATTGAATAATGAATGTTTTGAATTTTCTCCAAAAGTAAAGTAGTTGCAAACTCATCCTTTTAGAAACTTGTTTGGGCTGTTGAGAGGAGTAAAAAATCATCAAAAATTTCAATCCTGCATGATTCTACCAAGAAATGTGATTCTTCATTCAAAACGCTGGTTTTTGCTATTGGGCTCTATTGAATAATGAATGTTTTGAATTTTCTCCAAAAGTAAAGTAGTTGCAAACTCATCCTTTTAGAGACTTGTTTGGGCTCATGAGAGGAGTAGAAAAACATCAAAAATTTCAGTCCTGCACGATTCTACCAAGAAATGTGTGTTCATTCAAACCGCTGTTTTTTGATATTTTGGGCCCTATTGAATAATGAATGTTTTGAATTTTCTCCAAAAGTAAAGTAGTTGCAAACTCATCCTTTTAGAAACTTGTTTGGGCTGTTGAGAGGAGTAAAAAACCATCAAAAATTTCAATCCTGCATGATTCTACCAAGAAATGTGATTCTTCATTCAAAACCTTATTTTTGCTATTGGGCTCTATTGAATAATGAATGTTTTGAATTTTCTCCAAAAGTAAAGTAGTTGCAAACTCATGCTTTTAGAGACTTGTTTGTGCTCATGAGAGGAGTAGAAAAACATCAAAAATTTCAGTCCTGCATGATTCTACCAAGAAATGTGTGTTCATTGAAACCGCTGGTTTTTGATAGTTTGGGCCCTATTGAATAATGAATGTTTTGAATTTTCTCCAAAAGTAAAGTAGTTGCAAACTCATGCTTTTAGAGACTTGTTTGGGCTCATTAGAGGAGTAGAAAAACATCAAAAATTTCAGTCCTCCATGATTCTACCAATAAATGTGTGTTCATTCAAACCTCTGGTTTTTGATAGTTTGGGCCCTATTGAATAATGAATGTTTTGAATTTTCTCCAAAAGTAAAGTAGTTGCAAACTCATCCTTTTAGAAACTTGTTTGGGCTGTTGAGAGGAGTAAAAAACCATCAAAAATTTCAATACTGCATGATTCTACCAAGAAATGTGATTCTTCATTCAAAACGCTGGTTTTTGCTATTGGGCTCTATTGAATAATGAATGTTTTGAATTTTCTCCAATAGTAAAGTAGTTGGAAACTCATGCTTTTAGAGACTTGTTTGGGCTCATGAGCGGAGTAGAAAAACATCAAAAATTTCAGTCCTGCATGATTCTACCAAGAAATGTGTGTTCATTGAAACTGCTGGTTTTTGATAGTTTGGGCCCTATTGAATAATGAATGTTTTGAATTTTCTCCAAAAGTAAAGTAGTTGCAAACTTATCCTTTTAGAAACTTATTTGGGCTGTTGAGAGGAGTAAAAACCCATCAAAAATTTCAATCCTGCATGATTCTACCAAGAAATGTGATTCTTCATTCAAAACCTGATTTTTGCTATTGGGCTCTATTGAATAATGAATGTTTTGAATTTTCTCCAAAAGTAAAGTAGTTGCAAACTCATGCTTTTAGAGACTTGTTTGGGCTCATGAGAGGAGTAGAAAAACATCAAAAATTTCAGTCCTGCATGATTCTACCAAGAAATGTGTGTTCATTGAAACCGCTGGTTTTTGATAGTTTGGGCCCTATTGAATAATGAATGTTTTGAATTTTCTCCAAAAGTAAAGTAGTTGCAAACTCATCCTTTTAGAAACTTGTTTGGGCTGTTGAGAGGAGTAGAAAACCATTTGAATTTTCTCCAAAAGTAAAGTAGTTGCAAACTCATCCTTTTAGAAACTTGTTTGGGCTGTTGAGAGGAGTAAAAAACCATCAAAAATTTCAATCCTGCATGATTCTACCAAGAAATGTGATTCTTCATTCAAAACCTGATTTTTGCTAATGGGCTCTATTGAATAGTGAATGTTTTGAATTTTCTCCAAAAGTAAAGTAGTTGCAAACTCATGCTTTTAGAGACTTGTTTGGGCTCATGAGAGGAGTAGAAAAACATCAAAAATTTCAGTCCTGCATGATTCTACCAAGAAATGTGTGTTCATTCAAACCTCTGGTTTTTGATAGTTTGGGCCCTATTGAATAATGAATGTTTTGAATTTTCTCCAAAAGTAAAGTAGTTGCAAACTCATCCTTTTAGAAACTTGTTTGGGCTGTTGAGAGGAGTAAAAAACCATCAAAAATTTCAATCCTGCATGATTCTACCAAGAAATGTGATTCTTCATTCAAAACGCTGGTTTTTGCTATTGGGCTCTATTGAATAATGAATGTTTTGAATTTTCTCCAAAAGTAAAGTAGTTGCAAACTCATGCTTTTAGAGACTTGTTTGGGCTCATGAGAGGAGTAGAAAAACATCAAAAATTTCAGTCCTGCATGATTCTACCAAGAAATGTGTGTTCATTGAAACCGCTGGTTTTTGATAGTTTGGGCCCTATTGAATAATGAATGTTTTGAATTTTCTCCAAAAGTAAAGTAGTTGCAAACTCATCCTTTTACAAACTTGTTTGGGCTGTTGAGAGGAGTAAAAAACCATCAAAAATTTCAATCCTGCATGATTTTACCAAGAAATGTGATTCTTCATTCAAAACCTGATTTTTGCTATTGGGCTCTATTGAATAGTGAATGTTTTGAATTTTCTCCAAAAGTAAAGTAGTTGCAAACTCATGCTTTTAGAGACTTGTTTGGGCTCATGAGAGGAGTAGAAAAATATCAAAAATTTCAGTCCTGCATGATTCTACCAAGAAATGTGTGTTCATTCAAACCGCTGGTTTTTGATAGTTTGGGCCCTATTGAATAATGAATGTTTTGAATTTTCTCCAAAAGTAAAGTAGTTGCAAACTCATCCTTTTAGAAACTTGTTTGGGCTGTTGAGAGGAGTAAAAAACCATCAAAAATTTCAATCCTGCATGATTCTACCAAGAAATGTGATTCTTCATTCAAAACCTGATTTTTGCTATTGGGCTCTATTGAATAATGAATGTTTTGAATTTTCTCCAAAAGTAAAGTAGTTGCAAACTCATGCTTTTAGAGACTTGTTTGGGCTCATGAGAGGAGTAGAAAAACATCAAAAATTTCAGTCCTGCATGATTCTACCAAGAAATGTGTGTTCATTGAAACCGCTGGTTTTTGATAGTTTTGGCCCTATTGAATAATGAATGTTTTGAATTTTCTCCAAAAGTAAAGTAGTTGCAAACTCATCCTTTTAGAAACTTGTTTGGGCTGTTGAGAGGAGTAAAAAACCATCAAAAATTTCAATCCTGCATGATTCTACCAAGAAATGTGATTCTTCATTCAAAACGCTGGTTTTTGCTATTGGGCTCTATTGAATAATGAATGTTTTGAATTTTCTCCAAAAGTAAAGTAGTTGCAAACTCATGCTTTTAGAGACTTGTTTGGGCTCATGAGAGGAGTAGAAAAACATCAAAAATTTCAGTCCTGCATGATTCTACCAAGAAATGTGTGTTCATTGAAACCGCTGGTTTTTGATAGTTTGGGCCCTATTGAATAATGAATGTTTTGAATTTTCTCCAAAAGTAAAGTAGTTGCAAACTCATCCTTTTAGAAACTTGTTTGGGCTGTTGAGAGGAGTAAAAAACCATCAAAAATTTCAATCCTGCATGATTCTACCAAGAAATGTGATTCTTCATTCAAAACCTGATTTTTGCTATTGGGCTCTATTGAATAATGAATGTTTTGAATTTTCTCCAAAAGTAAAGTAGTTGCAAACTCATGCTTTTAGAGACTTGTTTGGGCTCATGAGAGGAGTAGAAAAACATCAAAAATTTCAGTCCTGCATGATTCTACCAAGAAATGTGTGTTAATTGAAACCGCTGGTTTTTGATAGTTTGGGCCCTATTGAATAATGAATGTTTTGAATTTTCTCCAAAAGTAAAGTAGTTGCAAACTCATCCTTTTAGAAACTTGTTTGGGATGTTGAGAGGAGTAGAAAACCATCAAAAATTTCAATCCTGCATGATTCTACCAAGAAATGTGATTCTTCATTCAAAACCTGATTTTTGCTATTGGGCTCTATTGAATAATGAATGTTTTGAATTTTCTCCAAAAGTAAAGTAGTTGCAAACTCATCCTTTTAGAAACTTGTTTGGGATGTTGAGAGGAGTAGAAAACCATCAAAAATTTCAATCCTGCATGATTCTACCAAGAAATGTGATTCTTCATTCAAAACCTGATTTTTGCTATTGGGCTCTATTGAATAATGAATGTTTTGAATTTTCTCCAAAAGTAAAGTAGTTGCAAACTCATCCTTTTAGAAACTTGTTTGGGCTGTTGAGAGGAGTAAAAAACCATCAAAAATTTCAATCCTGCATGATTCTACCAAGAAACGTGATTCTTCATTCAAAACGCTGGTTTTTGCTATTGGGCTCTATTGAATAATGAATGTTTTGAATTTTCTCCAAAAGTAAAGTAGTTGCAAACTCATGCTTTTAGAGACTTGTTTGGGCTCATGAGAGGAGTAGAAAAACATCAAAAATTTCAGTCCTGCATGATTCTACCAAGAAATGTGTGTTCATTGAAACCGCTGGTTTTTGATAGTTTGGGCCCTATTGAATAATGAATGTTTTGAATTTTCTCCAAAAGTAAAGTAGTTGCAAACTCATCCTTTTAGAAACTTGTTTGGGCTGTTGAGAGGAGTAAAAAACCATCAAAAATTTCAATCCTGCATGATTTTACCAAGAAATGTGATTCTTCATTCAAAACCTGATTTTTGCTATTGGGCACTATTGAATAGTGAATGTTTTGAATTTTCTCCAAAAGTAAAGTAGTTGCAAACTCATGCCTTTAGAGACTTGTTTGGGCTCATGAGAGGAGTAGAAAAACATCAAAAATTTCAGTCCTGCATGATTCTACCAAGAAATGTGTGTTCATTCAAACCGCTGGTTTTTGATAGTTTGGGCCCTATTGAATAATGAATGTTTTGAATTTTCTCCAAAAGTAAAGTAGTTGCAAACTCATCCTTTTAGAAACTTGTTTGGGCTGTTGAGAGGAGTAAAAAACCATCAAAAATTTCAATCCTGCATGATTCTACCAAGAAATGTGATTCTTCATTCAAAACACTGGTTTTTGCTATTGGGCCCTATTGAATAATGAATGTTTTGAATTTTCTCCAAAAGTAAAGTAGTTGCAAACTCATCCTTTTAGAAACTTGTTTGGGCTGTTGAGAGGAGTAAAAACCCATCAAAAATTTCAATCCTGCATGATTCTACCAAGAAATGTGATTCTTCATTCAAAACCTGATTTTTGCTATTGGGCTCTATTGAATAATGAATGTTTTGAATTTTCTCCAAAAGTAAAGTAGTTGCAAACTCATGCTTTTAGAGACTTGTTTTTGCTCATGAGAAGAGTAGAAAAACATCAAAAATTTCAGTCCTGCATGATTCTACCAAGAAATGTGTGTTCATTCAAACTGCTGGTTTTTGATAGTTTGGGCCCTATTGAATAATGAATGTTTTGAATTTTCTCCAAAAGTGAGTTGCAAACTCATCCTTTTAGAAACTTGTTTGGGCTGTTGAGAGGAGTAAAAACCCATCAAAAATTTCAATCCTGCATGATTCTACCAAGAAATGTGATTCTTCATTCAAAACCTGATTTTTGCTATTGGGCTCTATTGAATAATGAATGTTTTGAATTTTCTCCAAAAGTAAAGTAGTTGCAAACTCATGCTTTTAGAGACTTGTTTGGGCTCATGAGAGGAGTAGAAAAACATCAAAAATTTCAGTCCTGCATGATTCTACCAAGAAATGTGTGTTAATTGAAACCGCTGGTTTTTGATAGTTTGGGCCCTATTGAATAATGAATGTTTTGAATTTTCTCCAAAAGTAAAGTAGTTGCAAACTCATCCTTTTAGAAACTTGTTTGGGCTGTTGAGAGGAGTAGAAAACCATCAAAAATTTCAATCCTGCATGATTCTATCAAGAAATGTGATTCTTAATTCAAAACGCTGGTTTTTGCTATTGGGCTCTATTGAATAATGAATGTTTTGAATTTTCTCCAAAAGTAAAGTAGTTGCAAACTCATCCTTTTAGAAACTTGTTTGGGCTGTTGAGAGGAGTAAAAAACCATCAAAAATTTCAATCCTGCATGATTCTACCAAGAAATGTGATTCTTCATTCAAAACGCTGGTTTTTGCTATTGGGCTCTATTGAATAATGAATGTTTTGAATTTTCTCCAAAAGTAAAGTAGTTGCAAACTCATCCTTTTAGAGACTTGTTTGGGCTCATGAGAGGAGTAGAAAAACATCAAAAATTTCAGTCCTGCACGATTCTACCAAGAAATGTGTGTTCATTCAAACCGCTGGTTTTTGATATTTTGGGCCCTATTGAATAATGAATGTTTTGAATTTTCTCCAAAAGTAAAGTAGTTGCAAACTCATCCTTTTAGAAACTTGTTTGGGCTGTTGAGAGGAGTAAAAAACCATCAAAAATTTCAATCCTGCATGATTCTACCAAG
This sequence comes from Dendrobates tinctorius, assembly GCF_039654945.1. Lineage (NCBI taxonomy): Eukaryota > Metazoa > Chordata > Amphibia > Anura > Dendrobatidae > Dendrobates > Dendrobates tinctorius. The sequence goes on from NW_027362076.1 coordinate 1,993,912, forward strand.
AAATGTGATTCTTCATTCAAAACGCTGGTTTTTGCTATTGGGCTCTATTGAATAATGAATGTTTTGAATTTTCTCCAAAAGTAAAGTAGTTGCAAACTCATGCTTTTAGAGACTTGTTTGGGCTCATGAGAGGAGTAGAAAAACATCAAAAATTTCAGTCCTGCATGATTCTACCAAGAAATGTGTGTTCATTGAAACCGCTGGTTTTTGATAGTTTGGGCCCTATTGAATAATGAATGTTTTGAATTTTCTCCAAAAGTAAAGTAGTTGCAAACTCATCCTTCTAGAAACTTGTTTGGGCTGTTGAGAGGAGTAAAAAACCATCAAAAATTTCAATCCTGCATGATTTTACCAAGAAATGTGATTCTTCATTCAAAACCTGATTTTTGCTATTGGGCACTATTGAATAGTGAATGTTTTGAATTTTCTCCAAAAGTAAAGTAGTTGCAAACTCATGCCTTTAGAGACTTGTTTGGGCTCATGAGAGGAGTAGAAAAACATCAAAAATTTCAGTCCTACATGATTCTACCAAGAAATGTGTGTTCATTCAAACCGCTGGTTTTTGATAGTTTGGGCCCTATTGAATAATGAATGTTTTGAATTTTCTCCAAAAGTAAAGTAGTTGCAAACTCATCCTTTTAGAAACTTGTTTGGGCTGTTGAGAGGAGTAAAAAACCATCAAAAATTTCAATCCTGCATGATTCTACCAAGAAATGTGATTCTTCATTCAAAACACTGGTTTTTGCTATTGGGCCCTATTGAATAATGAATGTTTTGAATTTTCTCCAAAAGTAAAGTAGTTGCAAACTCATCCTTTTAGAAACTTGTTTGGGCTGTTGAGAGGAGTAAAAAACCATCAAAAATTTCAATCCTGCATGATTCTACCAAGAAATGTGATTCTTCATTCAAAACCTGATTTTTGCTATTGGGCTCTATTGAATAATGAATGTTTTGAATTTTCTCCAAAAGTAAAGTAGTTGCAAACTCATGCTTTTAGAGACTTGTTTGGGCTCATGAGAGGAGTAGAAAAACATCAAAAATTTCAGTCCTGCATGATTCTACCAAGAAATGTGTGTTCATTGAAACCGCTGGTTTTTGATAGTTTGGGCCCTATTGAATAATGAATGTTTTGAATTTTCTCCAAAAGTAAAGTAGTTGCAAACTCATCCTTTTAGAAACTTGTTTGGGCTGTTAAGAGGAGTAAAAAACCATCAAAAATTTCAATCCTGCATGATTCTACCAAGAAATGTGATTCTTCATTCAAAACGCTGGTTTTTGCTATTGGGCTCTATTGAATAATGAATGTTTTGAATTTTCTCCAAAAGTAAAGTAGTTGCAAACTCATGCTTTTAGAGACTTGTTTGGGCTCATGAGAGGAGTAGAAAAACATCAAAAATTTCAGTCCTGCATGATTCTACCAAGAAATGTGTGTTCATTGAAACCGCTGGTTTTTGATAGTTTGGGCCCTATTGAATAATGAATGTTTTGAATTTTCTCCAAAAGTAAAGTAGTTGCAAACTCATCCTTTTAGAAACTTGTTTGGGATGTTGAGAGGAGTAGAAAACCATCAAAAATTTCAATCCTGCATGATTCTACCAAGAAATGTGATTCTTCATTCAAAACCTGATTTTTGCTATTGGGCTCTATTGAATAATGAATGTTTTGAATTTTCTCCAAAAGTAAAGTAGTTGCAAACTCATCCTTTTAGAAACTTGTTTGGGCTGTTGAGAGGAGTAAAAAACCATCAAAAATTTCAATCCTGCATGATTCTACCAAGAAATGTGATTCTTCATTCAAAACGCTGGTTTTTGCTATTGGGCTCTATTGAATAATGAATGTTTTGAATTTTCTCCAAAAGTAAAGTAGTTGCAAACTCATCCTTTTAGAGACTTGTTTGGGCTCATGAGAGGAGTAGAAAAACATCAAAAATTTCAGTCCTGCACGATTCTACCAAGAAATGTGTGTTCATTCAAACCGCTGTTTTTTGATATTTTGGGCCCTATTGAATAATGAATGTTTTGAATTTTCTCCAAAAGTAAAGTAGTTGCAAACTCATCCTTTTAGAAACTTGTTTGGGCTGTTGAGAGGAGTAAAAAACCATCAAAAATTTCAATCCTGCATGATTCTACCAAGAAACGTGATTCTTCATTCAAAACGCTGGTTTTTGCTATTGGGCTCTATTGAATAATGAATGTTTTGAATTTTCTCCAAAAGTAAAGTAGTTGCAAACTCATGCTTTTAGAGACTTGTTTGGGCTCATGAGAGGAGTAGAAAAACATCAAAAATTTCAGTCCTGCATGATTCTACCAAGAAATGTGTGTTCATTGAAACCGCTGGTTTTTGATAGTTTGGGCCCTATTGAATAATGAATGTTTTGAATTTTCTCCAAAAGTAAAGTAGTTGCAAACTCATCCTTTTAGAAACTTGTTTGGGCTGTTGAGAGGAGTAAAAAACCATCAAAAATTTCAATCCTGCATGATTTTACCAAGAAATGTGATTCTTCATTCAAAACCTGATTTTTGCTATTGGGCACTATTGAATAGTGAATGTTTTGAATTTTCTCCAAAAGTAAAGTAGTTGCAAACTCATGCCTTTAGAGACTTGTTTGGGCTCATGAGAGGAGTAGAAAAACATCAAAAATTTCAGTCCTGCATGATTCTACCAAGAAATGTGTGTTCATTCAAACCGCTGGTTTTTGATAGTTTGGGCCCTATTGAATAATGAATGTTTTGAATTTTCTCCAAAAGTAAAGTAGTTGCAAACTCATCCTTTTAGAAACTTGTTTGGGCTGTTGAGAGGAGTAAAAAACCATCAAAAATTTCAATCCTGCATGATTCTACCAAGAAATGTGATTCTTCATTCAAAACCTGATTTTTGCTATTGGGCTCTATTGAATAATGAATGTTTTGAATTTTCTCCAAAAGTAAAGTAGTTGCAAACTCATGCTTTTAGAGACTTGTTTTTGCTCATGAGAAGAGTAGAAAAACATCAAAAATTTCAGTCCTGCATGATTCTACCAAGAAATGTGTGTTCATTCAAACTGCTGGTTTTTGATAGTTTGGGCCCTATTGAATAATGAATGTTTTGAATTTTCTCCAAAAGTGAGTTGCAAACTCATCCTTTTAGAAACTTGTTTGGGCTGTTGAGAGGAGTAAAAACCCATCAAAAATTTCAATCCTGCATGATTCTACCAAGAAATGTGATTCTTCATTCAAAACCTGATTTTTGCTATTGGGCTCTATTGAATAATGAATGTTTTGAATTTTCTCCAAAAGTAAAGTAGTTGCAAACTCATGCTTTTAGAGACTTGTTTGGGCTCATGAGAGGAGTAGAAAAACATCAAAAATTTCAGTCCTGCATGATTCTACCAAGAAATGTGTGTTCATTGAAACGGCTGGTTTTTGATAGTTTGGGCCCTATTGAATAATGAATGTTTTGAATTTTCTCCAAAAGTAAAGTAGTTGCAAACTCATCCTTTTAGAAACTTGTTTGGGCTGTTGAGAGGAGTAGAAAACCATCAAAAATTTCAATCCTGCATGATTCTATCAAGAAATGTGATTCTTAATTCAAAACGCTGGTTTTTGCTATTGGGCTCTATTGAATAATGAATGTTTTGAATTTTCTCCAAAAGTAAAGTAGTTGCAAACTCATCCTTTTAGAAACTTGTTTGGGCTGTTGAGAGGAGTAAAAAACCATCAAAAATTTCAATCCTGCATGATTCTACCAAGAAATGTGATTCTTCATTCAAAACGCTGGTTTTTGCTATTGGGCTCTATTGAATAATGAATGTTTTGAATTTTCTCCAAAAGTAAAGTAGTTGCAAACTCATCCTTTTAGAGACTTGTTTGGGCTCATGAGAGGAGTAGAAAAACATCAAAAATTTCAGTCCTGCACGATTCTACCAAGAAATGTGTGTTCATTCAAACCGCTGGTTTTTGATATTTTGGGCCCTATTGAATAATGAATGTTTTGAATTTTCTCCAAAAGTAAAGTAGTTGCAAACTCATCCTTTTAGAAACTTGTTTGGGCTGTTGAGAGGAGTAAAAAACCATCAAAAATTTCAATCCTGCATGATTCTACCAAGAAATGTGATTCTTCATTCAAAACGCTGGTTTTTGCTATTGGGCTCTATTGAATAATGAATGTTTTGAATTTTCTCCAAAAGTAAAGTAGTTGCAAACTCATGCTTTTAGAGACTTGTTTGGGCTCATGAGAGGAGTAGAAAAACATCAAAAATTTCAGTCCTGCATGATTCTACCAAGAAATGTGTGTTCATTGAAACCGCTGGTTTTTGATAGTTTGGGCCCTATTGAATAATGAATGTTTTGAATTTTCTCCAAAAGTAAAGTAGTTGCAAACTCATCCTTTTAGAAACTTGTTTGGGCTGTTGAGAGGAGTAAAAAACCATCAAAAATTTCAATCCTGCATGATTTTACCAAGAAATGTGATTCTTCATTCAAAACCTGATTTTTGCTATTGGGCACTATTGAATAGTGAATGTTTTGAATTTTCTCCAAAAGTAAAGTAGTTGCAAACTCATGCCTTTAGAGACTTGTTTGGGCTCATGAAAGGAGTAGAAAAACATCAAAAATTTCAGTCCTACATGATTCTACCAAGAAATGTGTGTTCATTCAAACCGCTGGTTTTTGATAGTTTGGGCCCTATTGAATAATGAATGTTTTGAATTTTCTCCAAAAGTAAAGTAGTTGCAAACTCATCCTTTTAGAAACTTGTTTGGGCTGTTGAGAGGAGTAAAAAACCATCAAAAATTTCAATCCTGCATGATTCTACCAAGAAATGTGATTCTTCATTCAAAACACTGGTTTTTGCTATTGGGCCCTATTGAATAATGAATGTTTTGAATTTTCTCCAAAAGTAAAGTAGTTGCAAACTCATCCTTTTAGAAACTTGTTTGGGCTGTTGAGAGGAGTAAAAAACCATCAAAAATTTCAATCCTGCATGATTCTACCAAGAAATGTGATTCTTCATTCAAAACCTGATTTTTGCTATTGGGCTCTATTGAATAATGAATGTTTTGAATTTTCTCCAAAAGTAAAGTAGTTGCAAACTCATGCTTTTAGAGACTTGTTTGGGCTCATGAGAGGAGTAGAAAAACATCAAAAATTTCAGTCCTGCATGATTCTACCAAGAAATGTGTGTTCATTGAAACCGCTGGTTTTTGATAGTTTGGGCCCTATTGAATAATGAATGTTTTGAATTTTCTCCAAAAGTAAAGTAGTTGCAAACTCATCCTTTTAGAAACTTGTTTGGGCTGTTAAGAGGAGTAAAAAACCATCAAAAATTTCAATCCTGCATGATTCTACCAAGAAATGTGATTCTTCATTCAAAACGCTGGTTTTTGCTATTGGGCTCTATTGAATAATGAATGTTTTGAATTTTCTCCAAAAGTAAAGTAGTTGCAAACTCATGCTTTTAGAGACTTGTTTGGGCTCATGAGAGGAGTAGAAAAACATCAAAAATTTCAGTCCTGCATGATTCTACCAAGAAATGTGTGTTCATTGATACCACTGGTTTTTGATAGTTTGGGCCCTATTGAATAATGAATGTTTTGAATTTTCTCCAAAAGTAAAGTAGTTGCAAACTCATCCTTTTAGAAACTTGTTTGGGCTGTTGAGAGGAGTAAAAAACCATCAAAAATTTCAATCCTGCATGATTCTACCAAGAAATGTGATTCTTCATTCAAAACCTGATTTTTGCTATTGGGCTCTATTGAATAATGAATGTTTTGAATTTTCTCCAAAAGTAAAGTAGTTGCAAACTCATGCTTTTAGAGACTTGTTTGGGCTCATGAGAGGAGTAGAAAAACATCAAAAATTTCAGTCCTGCATGATTCTACCAAGAAATGTGTGTTAATTGAAACCGCTGGTTTTTGATAGTTTGGGCCCTATTGAATAATGAATGTTTTGAATTTTCTCCAAAAGTAAAGTAGTTGCAAACTCATCCTTTTAGAAACTTGTTTGGGATGTTGAGAGGAGTAGAAAACCATCAAAAATTTCAATCCTGCATGATTCTACCAAGAAATGTGATTCTTCATTCAAAACCTGATTTTTGCTATTGGGCTCTATTGAATAATGAATGTTTTGAATTTTCTCCAAAAGTAAAGTAGTTGCAAACTCATCCTTTTAGAGACTTGTTTGGGCTCATGAGAGGAGTAGAAAAACATCAAAAATTTCAGTCCTGCACGATTCTACCAAGAAATGTGTGTTCATTCAAACCGCTGGTTTTTGATATTTTGGGCCCTATTGAATAATGAATGTTTTGAATTTTCTCCAAAAGTAAAGTAGCTGCAAACTCATCCTTTTAGAAACTTGTTTGGGCTGTTGAGAGGAGTAAAAAACCATCAAAAATTTCAATCCTGCATGATTCTACCAAGAAATGTGATTCTTCATTCAAAACGCTGGTTTTTGCTATTGGGCTCTATTGAATAATGAATGTTTTGAATTTTCTCCAAAAGTAAAGTAGTTGCAAACTCATGCTTTTAGAGACTTGTTTGGGCTCATGAGAGGAGTAGAAAAACATCAAAAATTTCAGTCCTGCATGATTCTACCAAGAAATGTGTGTTCATTGAAACCGCTGGTTTTTGATAGTTTGGGCCCTATTGAATAATGAATGTTTTGAATTTTCTCCAAAAGTAAAGTAGTTGCAAACTCATCCTTTTAGAAACTTGTTTGGGCTGTTGAGAGGAGTAAAAAACCATCAAAAATTTCAATCCTGCATGATTTTACCAAGAAATGTGATTCTTCATTCAAAACCTGATTTTTGCTATTGGGCACTATTGAATAGTGAATGTTTTGAATTTTCTCCAAAAGTAAAGTAGTTGCAAACTCATGCCTTTAGAGACTTGTTTGGGCTCATGAAAGGAGTAGAAAAACATCAAAAATTTCAGTCCTACATGATTCTACCAAGAAATGTGTGTTCATTCAAACCGCTGGTTTTTGATAGTTTGGGCCCTATTGAATAATGAATGTTTTGAATTTTCTCCAAAAGTAAAGTAGTTGCAAACTCATCCTTTTAGAAACTTGTTTGGGCTGTTGAGAGGAGTAAAAAACCATCAAAAATTTCAATCCTGCATGATTCTACCAAGAAATGTGATTCTTCATTCAAAACACTGGTTTTTGCTATTGGGCCCTATTGAATAATGAATGTTTTGAATTTTCTCCAAAAGTAAAGTAGTTGCAAACTCATCCTTTTAGAAACTTGTTTGTGCTGTTGAGAGGAGTAAAAAACCATCAAAAATTTCAATCCTGCATGATTCTACCAAGAAATGTGATTCTTCATTCAAAACCTGATTTTTGCTATTGGGCTCTATTGAATAATGAATGTTTTGAATTTTCTCCAAAAGTAAAGTAGTTGCAAACTCATGCTTTTAGAGACTTGTTTGGGCTCATGAGAGGAGTAGAAAAACATCAAAAATTTCAGTCCTGCATGATTCTACCAAGAAATGTGTGTTCATTGAAACCGCTGGTTTTTGATAGTTTGGGCCCTATTGAATAATGAATGTTTTGAATTTTCTCCAAAAGTAAAGTAGTTGCAAACTCATCCTTTTAGAAACTTGTTTGGGCTGTTAAGAGGAGTAAAAAACCATCAAAAATTTCAATCCTGCATGATTCTACCAAGAAATGTGATTCTTCATTCAAAACGCTGGTTTTTGCTATTGGGCTCTATTGAATAATGAATGTTTTGAATTTTCTCCAAAAGTAAAGTAGTTGCAAACTCATGCTTTTAGAGACTTGTTTGGGCTCATGAGAGGAGTAGAAAAACATCAAAAATTTCAGTCCTGCATGATTCTACCAAGAAATGTGTGTTCATTGAAACCGCTGGTTTTTGATAGTTTGGGCCCTATTGAATAATGAATGTTTTGAATTTTCTCCAAAAGTAAAGTAGTTGCAAACTCATCCTTTTAGAAACTTGTTTGGGCTGTTGAGAGGAGTAAAAAACCATCAAAAATTTCAATCCTGCATGATTCTACCAAGAAATGTGATTCTTCATTCAAAACCTGATTTTTGCTATTGGGCTCTATTGAATAATGAATGTTTTGAATTTTCTCCAAAAGTAAAGTAGTTGCAAACTCATGCTTTTAGAGACTTGTTTGGGCTCATGAGAGGAGTAGAAAAACATCAAAAATTTCAGTCCTGCATGATTCTACCAAGAAATGTGTGTTAATTGAAACCGCTGGTTTTTGATAGTTTGGGCCCTATTGAATAATGAATGTTTTGAATTTTCTCCAAAAGTAAAGTAGTTGCAAACTCATCCTTTTAGAAACTTGTTTGGGATGTTGAGAGGAGTAGAAAACCATCAAAAATTTCAATCCTGCATGATTCTACCAAGAAATGTGATTCTTCATTCAAAACCTGATTTTTGCTATTGGGCTCTATTGAATAATGAATGTTTTGAATTTTCTCCAAAAGTAAAGTAGTTGCAAACTCATCCTTTTAGAAACTTGTTTGGGCTGTTGAGAGGAGTAAAAAACCATCAAAAATTTCAATCCTGCATGATTCTACCAAGAAATGTGATTCTTCATTCAAAACGCTGGTTTTTGCTATTGGGCTCTATTGAATAATGAATGTTTTGAATTTTCTCCAAAAGTAAAGTAGTTGCAAACTCATCCTTTTAGAGACTTGTTTGGGCTCATGAGAGGAGTAGAAAAACATCAAAAATTTCAGTCCTGCATGATTCTACCAAGAAATGTGTGTTCATTGAAACCGCTGGTTTTTGATAGTTTGGGCCCTATTGAATAATGAATGTTTTGAATTTTCTCCAAAAGTAAAGTAGTTGCAAACTCATGCTTTTAGAGACTTGTTTGGGCTCATTAGAGGAGTAGAAAAACATCAAAAATTTCAGTCCTCCATGATTCTACCAATAAATGTGTGTTCATTCAAACCTCTGGTTTTTGATAGTTTGGGCCCTATTGAATAATGAATGTTTTGAATTTTCTCCAAAAGTAAAGTAGTTGCAAACTCATCCTTTTAGAAACTTGTTTGGGCTGTTGAGAGGAGTAAAAAACCATCAAAAATTTCAATACTGCATGATTCTACCAAGAAATGTGATTCTTCATTCAAAACGCTGGTTTTTGCTATTGGGCTCTATTGAATAATGAATGTTTTGAATTTTCTCCAATAGTAAAGTAGTTGGAAACTCATGCTTTTAGAGACTTGTTTGGGCTCATGAGCGGAGTAGAAAAACATCAAAAATTTCAGTCCTGCATGATTCTACCAAGAAATGTGTGTTCATTGAAACCGCTGGTTTTTGATAGTTTGGGCCCTATTGAATAATGAATGTTTTGAATTTTCTCCAAAAGTAAAGTAGTTGCAAACTTATCCTTTTAGAAACTTATTTGGGCTGTTGAGAGGAGTAAAAACCCATCAAAAATTTCAATCCTGCATGATTCTACCAAGAAATGTGATTCTTCATTCAAAACCTGATTTTTGCTTTTGGGCTCTATTGAATAATGAATGTTTTGAATTTTCTCCAAAAGTAAAGTAGTTGCAAACTCATGCTTTTAGAGACTTGTTTGGGCTCATGAGAGGAGTAGAAAAACATCAAAAATTTCAGTCCTGCATGATTCTACCAAGAAATGTGTGTTCATTGAAACCGCTGGTTTTTGATAGTTTGGGCCCTATTGAATAATGAATGTTTTGAATTTTCTCCAAAAGTAAAGTAGTTGCAAACTCATCCTTTTAGAAACTTGTTTGGGCTGTTGAGAGGAGTAGAAAACCATTTGAATTTTCTCCAAAAGTAAAGTAGTTGCAAACTCATCCTTTTAGAAACTTGTTTGGGCTGTTGAGAGGAGTAAAAACCCATCAAAAATTTCAATCCTGCATGATTCTACCAAGAAATGTGATTCTTCATTCAAAACCTGATTTTTGCTAATGGGCTCTATTGAATAGTGAATGTTTTGAATTTTCTCCAAAAGTAAAGTAGTTGCAAACTCATGCTTTTAGAGACTTGTTTGGGCTCATGAGAGGAGTAGAAAAACATCAAAAATTTCAGTCCTGCATGATTCTACCAAGAAATGTGTGTTCATTCAAACCTCTGGTTTTTGATAGTTTGGGCCCTATTGAATAATGAATGTTTTGAATTTTCTCCAAAAGTAAAGTAGTTGCAAACTCATCCTTTTAGAAACTTGTTTGGGCTGTTGAGAGGAGTAAAAAACCATCAAAAATTTCAATCCTGCATGATTCTACCAAGAAATGTGATTCTTCATTCAAAACCTGATTTTTGCTATTGGGCTCTATTGAATAATGAATGTTTTGAATTTTCTCCAAAAGTAAAGTAGTTGCAAACTCATGCTTTTAGAGACTTGTTTGGGCTCATGAGAGGAGTAGAAAAACATCAAAAATGTCAGTCCTGCATGATTCTACCAAGAAATGTGTGTTCATTGAAACCGCTGGTTTTTGATAGTTTGGGCCCTATTGAATAATGAATGTTTTGAATTTTCTCCAAAAGTAAAGTAGTTGCAAACTCATCCTTTTAGAAACTTGTTTGGGCTGTTGAGAGGAGTAAAAAACCATCAAAAATTTCAATCCTGCATGATTCTACCAAGAAATGTGATTCTTCATTCAAAACGCTGGTTTTTGCTATTGGGCTCTATTGAATAATGAATGTTTTGAATTTTCTCCAAAAGTAAAGTAGTTGCAAACTCATGCTTTTAGAGACTTGTTTGGGCTCATGAGAGGAGTAGAAAAACATCAAAAATTTCAGTCCTGCATGATTCTACCAAGAAATGTGTGTTCATTGAAACCGCTGGTTTTTGATAGTTTGGGCCCTATTGAATAATGAATGTTTTGAATTTTCTCCAAAAGTAAAGTAGTTGCAAACTCATCCTTTTACAAACTTGTTTGGGCTGTTGAGAGGAGTAAAAAACCATCAAAAATTTCAATCCTGCATGATTTTACCAAGAAATGTGATTCTTCATTCAAAACCTGATTTTTGCTATTGGGCTCTATTGAATAGTGAATGTTTTGAATTTTCTCCAAAAGTAAAGTAGTTGCAAACTCATGCTTTTAGAGACTTGTTTGGGCTCATGAGAGGAGTAGAAAAATATCAAAAATTTCAGTCCTGCATGATTCTACCAAGAAATGTGTGTTCATTCAAACCGCTGGTTTTTGATAGTTTGGGCCCTATTGAATAATGAATGTTTTGAATTTTCTCCAAAAGTAAAGTAGTTGCAAACTCATCCTTTTAGAAACTTGTTTGGGCTGTTGAGAGGAGTAAAAAACCATCAAAAATTTCAATCCTGCATGATTCTACCAAGAAATGTGATTCTTCATTCAAAACCTGATTTTTGCTATTGGGCTCTATTGAATAATGAATGTTTTGAATTTTCTCCAAAAGTAAAGTAGTTGCAAACTCATGCTTTTAGAGACTTGTTTGGGCTCATGAGAGGAGTAGAAAAACATCAAAAATTTCAGTCCTGCATGATTCTACCAAGAAATGTGTGTTCATTGAAACCGCTGGTTTTTGATAGTTTGGGCCCTATTGAATAATGAATGTTTTGAATTTTCTCCAAAAGTAAAGTAGTTGCAAACTCATCCTTTTAGAAACTTGTTTGGGCTGTTGAGAGGAGTAAAAAACCATCAAAAATTTCAATCCTGCATGATTCTACCAAGAAATGTGATTCTTCATTCAAAACGCTGGTTTTTGCTATTGGGCTCTATTGAATAATGAATGTTTTGAATTTTCTCCAAAAGTAAAGTAGTTGCAAACTCATGCTTTTAGAGACTTGTTTGGGCTCATGAGAGGAGTAGAAAAACATCAAAAATTTCAGTCCTGCATGATTCTACCAAGAAATGTGTGTTCATTGAAACCGCTGGTTTTTGATAGTTTGGGCCCTATTGAATAATGAATGTTTTGAATTTTCTCCAAAAGTAAAGTAGTTGCAAACTCATCCTTTTAGAAACTTGTTTGGGCTGTTGAGAGGAGTAAAAAACCATCAAAAATTTCAATCCTGCATGATTCTACCAAGAAATGTGATTCTTCATTCAAAACCTGATTTTTGCTATTGGGCTCTATTGAATAATGAATGTTTTGAATTTTCTCCAAAAGTAAAGTAGTTGCAAACTCATGCTTTTAGAGACTTGTTTGGGCTCATGAGAGGAGTAGAAAAACATCAAAAATTTCAGTCCTGCATGATTCTACCAAGAAATGTGTGTTAATTGAAACCGCTGGTTTTTGATAGTTTGGGCCCTATTGAATAATGAATGTTTTGAATTTTCTCCAAAAGTAAAGTAGTTGCAAACTCATCCTTTTAGAAACTTGTTTGGGATGTTGAGAGGAGTAGAAAACCATCAAAAATTTCAATCCTGCATGATTCTACCAAGAAATGTGATTCTTCATTCAAAACCTGATTTTTGCTATTGGGCTCTATTGAATAATGAATGTTTTGAATTTTCTCCAAAAGTAAAGTAGTTGCAAACTCATCCTTTTAGAAACTTGTTTGGGCTGTTGAGAGGAGTAAAAAACCATCAAAAATTTCAATCCTGCATGATTCTACCAAGAAATGTGATTCTTCATTCAAAACCTGATTTTTGCTATTGGGCTCTATTGAATAATGAATGTTTTGAATTTTCTCCAAAAGTAAAGTAGTTGCAAACTCATCCTTTTAGAGACTTGTTTGGGCTCATGAGAGGAGTAGAAAAACATCAAAAATTTCAGTCCTGCACGATTCTACCAAGAAATGTGTGTTCATTCAAACCGCTGTTTTTTGATATTTTGGGCCCTATTGAATAATGAATGTTTTGAATTTTCTCCAAAAGTAAAGTAGTTGCAAACTCATCCTTTTAGAAACTTGTTTGGGCTGTTGAGAGGAGTAAAAAACCATCAAAAATTTCAATCCTGCATGATTCTACCAAGAAACGTGATTCTTCATTCAAAACGCTGGTTTTTGCTATTGGGCTCTATTGAATAATGAATGTTTTGAATTTTCTCCAAAAGTAAAGTAGTTGCAAACTCATGCTTTTAGAGACTTGTTTGGGCTCATGAGAGGAGTAGAAAAACATCAAAAATTTCAGTCCTGCATGATTCTACCAAGAAATGTGTGTTCATTGAAACCGCTGGTTTTTGATAGTTTGGGCCCTATTGAATAATGAATGTTTTGAATTTTCTCCAAAAGTAAAGTAGTTGCAAACTCATCCTTTTAGAAACTTGTTTGGGCTGTTGAGAGGAGTAAAAAACCATCAAAAATTTCAATCCTGCATGATTTTACCAAGAAATGTGATTCTTCATTCAAAACCTGATTTTTGCTATTGGGCACTATTGAATAGTGAATGTTTTGAATTTTCTCCAAAAGTAAAGTAGTTGCAAACTCATGCCTTTAGAGACTTGTTTGGGCTCATGAGAGGAGTAGAAAAACATCAAAAATTTCAGTCCTGCATGATTCTACCAAGAAATGTGTGTTCATTCAAACCGCTGGTTTTTGATAGTTTGGGCCCTATTGAATAATGAATGTTTTGAATTTTCTCCAAAAGTAAAGTAGTTGCAAACTCATCCTTTTAGAAACTTGTTTGGGCTGTTGAGAGGAGTAAAAAACCATCAAAAATTTCAATCCTGCATGATTCTACCAAGAAATGTGATTCTTCATTCAAAACACTGGTTTTTGCTATTGGGCCCTATTGAATAATGAATGTTTTGAATTTTCTCCAAAAGTAAAGTAGTTGCAAACTCATCCTTTTAGAAACTTGTTTGGGCTGTTGAGAGGAGTAAAAACCCATCAAAAATTTCAATCCTGCATGATTCTACCAAGAAATGTGATTCTTCATTCAAAACCTGATTTTTGCTATTGGGCTCTATTGAATAATGAATGTTTTGAATTTTCTCCAAAAGTAAAGTAGTTGCAAACTCATGCTTTTAGAGACTTGTTTTTGCTCATGAGAAGAGTAGAAAAACATCAAAAATTTCAGTCCTGCATGATTCTACCAAGAAATGTGTGTTCATTCAAACTGCTGGTTTTTGATAGTTTGGGCCCTATTGAATAATGAATGTTTTGAATTTTCTCCAAAAGTGAGTTGCAAACTCATCCTTTTAGAAACTTGTTTGGGCTGTTGAGAGGAGTAAAAACCCATCAAAAATTTCAATCCTGCATGATTCTACCAAGAAATGTGATTCTTCATTCAAAACCTGATTTTTGCTATTGGGCTCTATTGAATAATGAATGTTTTGAATTTTCTCCAAAAGTAAAGTAGTTGCAAACTCATGCTTTTAGAGACTTGTTTGGGCTCATGAGAGGAGTAGAAAAACATCAAAAATTTCAGTCCTGCATGATTCTACCAAGAAATGTGTGTTAATTGAAACCGCTGGTTTTTGATAGTTTGGGCCCTATTGAATAATGAATGTTTTGAATTTTCTCCAAAAGTAAAGTAGTTGCAAACTCATCCTTTTAGAAACTTGTTTGGGCTGTTGAGAGGAGTAGAAAACCATCAAAAATTTCAATCCTGCATGATTCTATCAAGAAATGTGATTCTTAATTCAAAACGCTGGTTTTTGCTATTGGGCTCTATTGAATAATGAATGTTTTGAATTTTCTCCAAAAGTAAAGTAGTTGCAAACTCATCCTTTTAGAAACTTGTTTGGGCTGTTGAGAGGAGTAAAAAACCATCAAAAATTTCAATCCTGCATGATTCTACCAAGAAATGTGATTCTTCATTCAAAACACTGGTTTTTGCTATTGGGCCCTATTGAATAATGAATGTTTTGAATTTTCTCCAAAAGTAAAGTAGTTGCAAACTCATCCTTTTAGAAACTTGTTTGGGCTGTTGAGAGGAGTAAAAAACCATCAAAAATTTCAATCCTGCATGATTCTACCAAGAAATGTGATTCTTCATTCAAAACCTGATTTTTGCTATTGGGCTCTATTGAATAATGAATGTTTTGAATTTTCTCCAAAAGTAAAGTAGTTGCAAACTCATGCTTTTAGAGACTTGTTTGGGCTCATGAGAGGAGTAGAAAAACATCAAAAATTTCAGTCCTGCATGATTCTACCAAGAAATGTGTGTTCATTGAAACCGCTGGTTTTTGATAGTTTGGGCCCTATTGAATAATGAATGTTTTGAATTTTCTCCAAAAGTAAAGTAGTTGCAAACTCATCCTTTTAGAAACTTGTTTGGGCTGTTAAGAGGAGTAAAAAACCATCAAAAATTTCAATCCTGCATGATTCTACCAAGAAATGTGATTCTTCATTCAAAACGCTGGTTTTTGCTATTGGGCTCTATTGAATAATGAATGTTTTGAATTTTCTCCAAAAGTAAAGTAGTTGCAAACTCATGCTTTTAGAGACTTGTTTGGGCTCATGAGAGGAGTAGAAAAACATCAAAAATTTCAGTCCTGCATGATTCTACCAAGAAATGTGTGTTCATTGAAACCGCTGGTTTTTGATAGTTTGGGCCCTATTGAATAATGAATGTTTTGAATTTTCTCCAAAAGTAAAGTAGTTGCAAACTCATCCTTTTAGAAACTTGTTTGGGCTGTTGAGAGGAGTAAAAAACCATCAAAAATTTCAATCCTGCATGATTCTACCAAGAAATGTGATTCTTCATTCAAAACCTGATTTTTGCTATTGGGCTCTATTGAATAATGAATGTTTTGAATTTTCTCCAAAAGTAAAGTAGTTGCAAACTCATGCTTTTAGAGACTTGTTTGGGCTCATGAGAGGAGTAGAAAAACATCAAAAATTTCAGTCCTGCATGATTCTACCAAGAAATGTGTGTTAATTGAAACCGCTGGTTTTTGATAGTTTGGGCCCTATTGAATAATGAATGTTTTGAATTTTCTCCAAAAGTAAAGTAGTTGCAAACTCATCCTTTTAGAAACTTGTTTGGGATGTTGAGAGGAGTAGAAAACCATCAAAAATTTCAATCCTGCATGATTCTACCAAGAAATGTGATTCTTCATTCAAAACCTGATTTTTGCTATTGGGCTCTATTGAATAATGAATGTTTTGAATTTTCTCCAAAAGTAAAGTAGTTGCAAACTCATCCTTTTAGAAACTTGTTTGGGCTGTTGAGAGGAGTAAAAAACCATCAAAAATTTCAATCCTGCATGATTCTACCAAGAAATGTGATTCTTCATTCAAAACGCTGGTTTTTGCTATTGGGCTCTATTGAATAATGAATGTTTTGAATTTTCTCCAAAAGTAAAGTAGTTGCAAACTCATCCTTTTAGAGACTTGTTTGGGCTCATGAGAGGAGTAGAAAAACATCAAAAATTTCAGTCCTGCACGATTCTACCAAGAAATGTGTGTTCATTCAAACCGCTGTTTTTTGATATTTTGGGCCCTATTGAATAATGAATGTTTTGAATTTTCTCCAAAAGTAAAGTAGTTGCAAACTCATCCTTTTAGAAACTTGTTTGGGCTGTTGAGAGGAGTAAAAAACCATCAAAAATTTCAATCCTGCATGATTCTACCAAGAAATGTGATTCTTCATTCAAAACCTTATTTTTGCTATTGGGCTCTATTGAATAATGAATGTTTTGAATTTTCTCCAAAAGTAAAGTAGTTGCAAACTCATGCTTTTAGAGACTTGTTTGTGCTCATGAGAGGAGTAGAAAAACATCAAAAATTTCAGTCCTGCATGATTCTACCAAGAAATGTGTGTTCATTGAAACCGCTGGTTTTTGATAGTTTGGGCCCTATTGAATAATGAATGTTTTGAATTTTCTCCAAAAGTAAAGTAGTTGCAAACTCATCCTTTTAGAAACTTGTTTGGGCTGTTGAGAGGAGTAAAAAACCATCAAAAATTTCAATCCTGCATGATTCTACCAAGAAACGTGATTCTTCATTCAAAACGCTGGTTTTTGCTATTGGGCTCTATTGAATAATGAATGTTTTGAATTTTCTCCAAAAGTAAAGTAGTTGCAAACTCATGCTTTTAGAGACTTGTTTGGGCTCATGAGAGGAGTAGAAAAACATCAAAAATTTCAGTCCTGCATGATTCTACCAAGAAATGTGTGTTCATTGAAACCGCTGGTTTTTGATAGTTTGGGCCCTATTGAATAATGAATGTTTTGAATTTTCTCCAAAAGTAAAGTAGTTGCAAACTCATCCTTTTAGAAACTTGTTTGGGCTGTTGAGAGGAGTAAAAAACCATCAAAAATTTCAATCCTGCATGATTTTACCAAGAAATGTGATTCTTCATTCAAAACCTGATTTTTGCTATTGGGCACTATTGAATAGTGAATGTTTTGAATTTTCTCCAAAAGTAAAGTAGTTGCAAACTCATCCTTTTAGAGACTTGTTTGGGCTCATGAGAGGAGTAGAAAAACATCAAAAATTTCAGTACTGCATGATTCTACCAAGAAATGTGTGTTCATTCAAACCGCTGGTTTTTGATAGTTTGGGCCCTATTGAATAATGAATGTTTTGAATTTTCTCCAAAAGTAAAGTAGTTGCAAACTCATCCTTTTAGAAACTTGTTTGGGCTGTTGAGAGGAGTAAAAAACCATCAAAAATTTCAATCCTGCATGATTCTACCAAGAAATGTGATTCTTCATTCAAAACACTGGTTTTTGCTATTGGGCCCTATTGAATAATGAATGTTTTGAATTTTCTCCAAAAGTAAAGTAGTTGCAAACTCATCCTTTTAGAAACTTGTTTGGGCTGTTGAGAGGAGTAAAAACCCATCAAAAATTTCAATCCTGCATGATTCTACCAAGAAATGTGATTCTTCATTCAAAACCTGATTTTTGCTATTGGGCTCTATTGAATAATGAATGTTTTGAATTTTCTCCAAAAGTAAAGTAGTTGCAAACTCATGCTTTTAGAGACTTGTTTTTGCTCATGAGAAGAGTAGAAAAACATCAAAAATTTCAGTCCTGCATGATTCTACCAAGAAATGTGTGTTCATTCAAACTGCTGGTTTTTGATAGTTTGGGCCCTATTGAATAATGAATGTTTTGAATTTTCTCCAAAAGTGAGTTGCAAACTCATCCTTTTAGAAACTTGTTTGGGCTGTTGAGAGGAGTAAAAACCCATCAAAAATTTCAATCCTGCATGATTCTACCAAGAAATGTGATTCTTCATTCAAAACCTGATTTTTGCTATTGGGCTCTATTGAATAATGAATGTTTTGAATTTTCTCCAAAAGTAAAGTAGTTGCAAACTCATGCTTTTAGAGACTTGTTTGGGCTCATGAGAGGAGTAGAAAAACATCAAAAATTTCAGTCCTGCATGATTCTACCAAGAAATGTGTGTTCATTGAAACCGCTGGTTTTTGATAGTTTGGGCCCTATTGAATAATGAATGTTTTGAATTTTCTCCAAAAGTAAAGTAGTTGCAAACTCATCCTTTTAGAAACTTGTTTGGGCTGTTGAGAGGAGTAGAAAACCATCAAAAATTTCAATCCTGCATGATTCTATCAAGAAATGTGATTCTTAATTCAAAACGCTGGTTTTTGCTATTGGGCTCTATTGAATAATGAATGTTTTGAATTTTCTCCAAAAGTAAAGTAGTTGCAAACTCATCCTTTTAGAAACTTGTTTGGGCTGTTGAGAGGAGTAAAAAACCATCAAAAATTTCAATCCTGCATGATTCTACCAAGAAATGTGATTCTTCATTCAAAACGCTGGTTTTTGCTATTGGGCTCTATTGAATAATGAATGTTTTGAATTTTCTCCAAAAGTAAAGTAGTTGCAAACTCATCCTTTTAGAGACTTGTTTGGGCTCATGAGAGGAGTAGAAAAACATCAAAAATTTCAGTCCTGCACGATTCTACCAAGAAATGTGTGTTCATTCAAACCGCTGGTTTTTGATATTTTGGGCCCTATTGAATAATGAATGTTTTGAATTTTCTCCAAAAGTAAAGTAGTTGCAAACTCATCCTTTTAGAAACTTGTTTGGGCTGTTGAGAGGAGTAAAAAACCATCAAAAATTTCAATCCTGCATGATTCTACCAAGAAATGTGATTCTTCATTCAAAACGCTGGTTTTTGCTATTGGGCTCTATTGAATAATGAATGTTTTGAATTTTCTCCAAAAGTAAAGTAGTTGCAAACTCATGCTTTTAGAGACTTGTTTGGGCTCATGAGAGGAGTAGAAAAACATCAAAAATTTCAGTCCTGCATGATTCTACCAAGAAATGTGTGTTCATTGAAACCGCTGGTTTTTGATAGTTTGGGCCCTATTGAATAATGAATGTTTTGAATTTTCTCCAAAAGTAAAGTAGTTGCAAACTCATCCTTTTAGAAACTTGTTTGGGCTGTTGAGAGGAGTAAAAAACCATCAAAAATTTCAATCCTGCATGATTTTACCAAGAAATGTGATTCTTCACTCAAAACCTGATTTTTGCTATTGGGCACTATTGAATAGTGAATGTTTTGAATTTTCTCCAAAAGTAAAGTAGTTGCAAACTCATGCCTTTAGAGACTTGTTTGGGCTCATGAGAGGAGTAGAAAAACATCAAAAATTTCAGTCCTACATGATTCTACCAAGAAATGTGTGTTCATTCAAACTGCTGGTTTTTGATAGTTTGGGCCCTATTGAATAATGAATGTTTTGAATTTTCTCCAAAAGTAAAGTAGTTGCAAACTCATCCTTTTAGAAACTTGTTTGGGCTGTTGAGAGGAGTAAAAAACCATCAAAAATTTCAATCCTGCATGATTCTACCAAGAAATGTGATTCTTCATTCAAAACACTGGTTTTTGCTATTGGGCCCTATTGAATAATGAATGTTTTGAATTTTCTCCAAAAGTAAAGTAGTTGCAAACTCATCCTTTTAGAAACTTGTTTGGGCTGTTGAGAGGAGTAAAAACCCATCAAAAATTTCAATCCTGCATGATTCTACCAAGAAATGTGATTCTTCATTCAAAACCTGATTTTTGCTATTGGGCTCTATTGAATAATGAATGTTTTGAATTTTCTCCAAAAGTAAAGTAGTTGCAAACTCATGCTTTTAGAGACTTGTTTTTGCTCATGAGAGGAGTAGAAAAACATCAAAAATTTCAGTCCTGCATGATTCTACCAAGAAATGTGTGTTCATTGAAACCGCTGGTTTTTGATAGTTTGGGCCCTATTGAATAATGAATGTTTTGAATTTTCTCCAAAAGTAAAGTAGTTGCAAACTCATCCTTTTAGAAACTTGTTTGGGCTGTTGAGAGGAGTAAAAACCCATCAAAAATTTCAATCCTGCATGATTCTACCAAGAAATGTGATTCTTCATTCAAAACCTGATTTTTGCTATTGGGCTCTATTGAATAATGAATGTTTTGAATTTTCTCCAAAAGTAAAGTAGTTGCAAACTCATGCTTTTAGAGACTTGTTTGGGCTCATGAGAGGAGTAGAAAAACATAAAAAATTTCAGTCCTGCATGATTCTACCAAGAAATGTGTGTTCATTGAAACCGCTGGTTTTTGATAGTTTGGGCCCTATTGAATAATGAATGTTTTGAATTTTCTCCAAAAGTAAAGTAGTTGCAAACTCATCCTTTTAGAAACTTGTTTGGGCTGTTGAGAGGAGTAAAAAACCATCAAAAATTTCAATCCTGCATGATTCTACCAAGAAATGTGATTCTTCATTCAAAACACTGGTTTTTGCTATTGGGCTCTATTGAATAATGAATGTTTTGAATTTTCTCCAAAAGTAAAGTAGTTGCAAACTCATCCTTTTAGAAACTTGTTTGGGCTGTTGAGAGGAGTAAAAAACCATCAAAAATTTCAATCCTGCATGATTCTACCAAGAAATGTGATTCTTCATTCAAAACACTGGTTTTTGCTATTGGGCTCTATTGAATAATGAATGTTTTGAATTTTCTCCAAAAGTAAAGTAGTTGCAAACTCATGCTTTTAGAGACTTGTTTGGGCTCATGAGAGGAGTAGAAAAACATCAAAAATTTCAATCCTGCATGATTCTACCAAGAAATGTGTGTTCATTGAAACCGCTGGTTTTTGATAGTTTGGGCCCTATTGAATAATGAATGTTTTGAATTTTCTCCAAAAGTAAAGTAGTTGCAAACTCATCCTTTTAGAAACTTGTTTGGGCTGTTGAGAGGAGTAAAAAACCATCAAAAATTTCAATCCTGCATGATTCTACCAAGAAATGTGATTCTTCATTCAAAACGCTGGTTTTTGCTATTGGGCTCTATTGAATAATGAATGTTTTGAATTTTCTCCAAAAGTAAAGTAGTTGCAAACTCATGCTTATACAGACTTGTTTGGGCTCATGAGAGGAGTAGAAAAACATCAAAAATTTCAGTCCTGCATGATTCTACCAAGAAATGTGTGTTCATTGAAACCGCTGGTTTTTGATAGCTTGGGCCCTATTGAATAATGAATGTTTTGAATTTTCTCCAAAGGTAAAGTAGTTGCAAACTCATCCTTTTAGAAACTTGTTTGGGCTGTTGAGAGGAGTAAAAAACCATCAAAAATTTCAATCCTGCATGATTCTACCAAGAAATGTGATTCTTCATTCAAAACGCTGGTTTTTGCTATTGGGCTCTATTGAATAATGAATGTTTTGAATTTTCTCCAAAAGTAAAGTAGTTGCAAACTCATGCTTTTAGAGACTTGTTTGGGCTCATGAGAGGAGTAGAAAAACTTCAAAAATTTCAGTCCTGCATGATTCTACCAAGAAATGTGTGTTCATTGAAACGGCTGGTTTTTGATAGTTTGGGCCCTATTGAATAATGAATGTTTTGAATTTTCTCCAAAAGTAAAGTAGTTGCAAACTCATCCTTTTAGAAACTTGTTTGGGCTGTTGAGAGGAGTAAAAAACCATCAAAAATTTCAATCCTGCATGATTCTACCAAGAAATGTGATTCTTCATTCAAAACGCTGGTTTTTGCTATTGGGCTCTATTGAATAATGAATGTTTTGAATTTTCTTCAAAAGTAAAGTAGTTGCAAACTCATGCTTTTAGAGACTTGTTTGGGCTCATGAGAGGAGTGGAAAAACATCAAAAATTTCAGTCCTGCATGATTCTACCAAGAAATGTGTGTTCATTGAAACCGCTGGTTTTTGATAGTTTGGGCCCTATTGAATAATGAATGTTTTGAATTTTCTCCAAAATTAAAGTAGTTGCAAACTCATCCTTTTAGAAACTTGTTTGGGCTGTTGAGAGGAGTAAAAAACCATCAAAAATTTCAATCCTGCATGATTCTACCAAGAAATGTGATTCTTCATTCAAAACGCTGGTTTTTGCTTTTGGGCTCTATTGAATAATGAATGTTTTGAATTTTCTCCAAAAGTAAAATACTTGCAAACTCATCCTTTTAGAAACTTGTTTGGGCTGTTGAAAGGAGTAAAAAACCATCAAAAATTTCAATCCTGCATGATTCTACCAAGAAATGTGATTCTTCATTCAAAACGCTGGTTTTTGCTATTGGGCTCTATTGAATAATGAATGTTTTGAATTTTCTCCAAAAGTAAAGTAGTTGCAAACTCATGCTTTTAGAGACTTGTTTGGGCTCATGAGAGGAGTAGAAAAACATCAAAAATTTCAGTCCTGCACGATTCTACCAAGAAATGTGTGTTCATTCAAACCGCTGGTTTTTGATAGTTTGGGCCCTATTGAATAATGAATGTTTTGAATTTTCTCCAAAAGTAAAGTAGTTGCAAACTCATCCTTTTAGAAACTTGTTTGGGCTGTTGAGAGGAGTAAAAAACCATCAAAAATTTCAATCCTGCATGATTCTACCAAGAAATGTGATTCTTCATTCAAAACCTGATTTTTGCTATTGGGCTCTATTGAATAATGAATGTTTTGAATTTTCTCCAAAAGTAAAGTAGTTGCAAACTCATGCTTTTAGAGACTTGTTTGGGCTCATGAGAGGAGTAGAAAAACATCAAAAATTTCAGTCCTGCATGATTCTACCAAGAAATGTGTGTTCATTGAAACCGCTGGTTTTTGATAGTTTGGGCCCTATTGAATAATGAATGTTTTGAATTTTCTCCAAAAGTAAAGTAGTTGCAAACTCATCCTTTTAGAAACTTGTTTGGGCTGTTGAGAGGAGTAAAAAACCATCAAAAATTTCAATCCTGCATGATTTTACCAAGAAATGTGATTCTTCATTCAAAACCTGATTTTTGCTATTGGGCTCTATTGAATAGTGAATGTTTTGAATTTTCTCCAAAAGTAAAATTGTTGCAAACTCATGCTTTTAGAGACTTGTTTGGGCTCATGAGAGGAGTAGAAAAACATCAAAAATTTCAGTCCTGCATGATTCTACCAAGAAATGTGTGTTCATTCAAACGGCTGGTTTTTGATAGTTTGGGCCCTATTGAATAATGAATGTTTTGAATTTTCTCCAAAAGTAAAGTAGTTGCAAACTCATCCTTTTAGAAACTTGTTTGGGCTGTTGAGAGGACTAAAAAACCATCAAAAATTTCAATCCTGCATGATTCTACCAAGAAATGTGATTCTTCATTCAAAACGCTGGTTTTTGCTATTGGGCTCTATTGAATAATGAATGTTTTGAATTTTCTCCAAAAGTAAAGTAGTTGCAAACTCATGCTTTTAGAGACTTGTTTGGGCTCATGAGAGGAGTAGAAAAACATCAAAAATTTCAGTCCTGCACGATTCTACCAAGAAATGTGTGTTCATTCAAACCGCTGGTTTTTGATATTTTGGGCCCTATTGAATAATGAATGTTTTGAATTTTCTCCAAAAGTAAAGTAGTTGCAAACTCATCCTTTTAGAAACTTGTTTGGGCTGTTGAGAGGAGTAAAAACCAATCAAAAATTTCAATCCTGCATGATTCTACCAAGAAATGTGATTCTTCATTCAAAACCTGATTTTTGCTATTGGGCTCTATTGAATAATGAATGTTTTGAATTTTCTCCAAAAGTAAAGTAGTTGCAAACTCATGCTTTTAGAGACTTGTTTGGGCTCATGAGAGGAGTAGAAAAACATCAAAAATTTCAGTCCTGCATGATTCTACCAAGAAATGTGTGTTCATTCAAACCGCTGGTTTTTGATAGTTTGGGCCCTATTGAATAATGAATGTTTTGAATTTTCTCCAAAAGTAAAGTAGTTGCAAACTCATCCTTTTAGAAACTTGTTTGGGCTGTTGAGAGGAGTAAAAAATCATCAAAAATTTCAATCCTGCATGATTCTACCAAGAAATGTGATTCTTCATTCAAAACACTGGATTTTGCTAATGGGTTCTATTGAATAATGAATGTTTTGAATTTTCTCCAAAAGTAAAGTAGTTGCAAACTCATGCTTTTAGAGACTTGTTTGGGCTCATGAGAGGAGTAGAAAAACATCAAAAATTTCAGTCCTGCATGATTCTACCAAGAAATGTGTGTTCATTCAAACGGCTGGTTTTTGATAGTTTGGGCCCTATTGAATAATGAATGTTTTGAATTTTCTCCAAAAGTAAAGTAGTTGCAAACTCATCCTTTTAGAAACTTGTTTGGGCTGTTGAGAGGACTAAAAAACCATCAAAAATTTCAATCCTGCATGATTCTACCAAGAAATGTGATTCTTCATTCAAAACGCTGGTTTTTGCTATTGGGCTCTATTGAATAATGAATGTTTTGAATTTTCTCCAAAAGTAAAGTAGTTGCAAACTCATGCTTTTAGAGACTTGTTTGGGCTCATGAGAGGAGTAGAAAAACATCAAAAATTTCAGTCCTGCACGATTCTACCAAGAAATGTGTGTTCATTCAAACCGCTGGTTTTTGATATTTTGGGCCCTATTGAATAATGAATGTTTTGAATTTTCTCCAAAAGTAAAGTAGTTGCAAACTCATCCTTTTAGAAACTTGTTTGGGCTGTTGAGAGGAGTAAAAACCAATCAAAAATTTCAATCCTGCATGATTCTACCAAGAAATGTGATTCTTCATTCAAAACCTGATTTTTGCTATTGGGCTCTATTGAATAATGAATGTTTTGAATTTTCTCCAAAAGTAAAGTAGTTGCAAACTCATGCTTTTAGAGACTTGTTTGGGCTCATGAGAGGAGTAGAAAAACATCAAAAATTTCAGTCCTGCATGATTCTACCAAGAAATGTGTGTTCATTCAAACCGCTGGTTTTTGATAGTTTGGGCCCTATTGAATAATGAATGTTTTGAATTTTCTCCAAAAGTAAAGTAGTTGCAAACTCATCCTTTTAGAAACTTGTTTGGGCTGTTGAGAGGAGTAAAAAATCATCAAAAATTTCAATCCTGCATGATTCTACCAAGAAATGTGATTCTTCATTCAAAACACTGGTTTTTGCTAATGGGTTCTATTGAATAATGAATGTTTTGAATTTTCTCCAAAAGTAAAGTAGTTGCAAACTCATGCTTTTAGAGACTTGTTTGGGCTCATGAGAGGAGTAGAAAAACATCAAAAATTTCAGTCCTGCATGATTCTACCAAGAAATGTGTGTTCATTGAAACCGCTGGTTTTTGATAGTTTGGGCCCTATTGAATAATGAATGTTTTGAATTTTCTCCAAAAGTAAAGTAGTTGCAAACTCATCCTTTTAGAAACTTGTTTGGGCTGTTGAGAGGAGTAAAAAACCATCAAAAATTTCAATCCTGCATGATTTTACCAAGAAATGTGATTCTTCATTCAAAACCTGATTTTTGCTATTGGGCTCTATTGAATAGTGAATGTTTTGAATTTTCTCCAAAAGTAAAGTAGTTGCAAACTCATGCTTTTAGAGACTTGTTTGGGCTCATGAGAGGAGTAGAAAAACATCAAAAATTTCAGTCCTGCATGATTCTACCAAGAAATGTGTGTTCATTCAAACCGCTGGTTTTTGATAGTTTGGGCCCTATTGAGTAATGAATGTTTTGAATTTTCTCCAAAAGTAAAGTAGTTGCAAACTCATCCTTTTAGAAACTTGTTTGGGCTGTTGAGAGGAGTAAAAAACCATCAAAAATTTCAATCCTGCATGATTTTACCAAGAAATGTGATTCTTCATTCAAAACCTGATTTTTGCTATTGGGCTCTATTGAATAGTGAATGTTTTGAATTTTCTCCAAAAGTAAAGTAGTTGCAAACTCATGCTTTTAGAGACTTGTTTGGGCTCATGAGAGGAGTAGAAAAACATCAAAAATTTCAGTCCTGCACGATTCTACCAAGAAATGTGTGTTCATTAAAACCGCTGGTTTTTGATATTTTGGGCCCTATTGAATAATGAATGTTTTGAATTTTCTCCAAAAGTAAAGTAGTTGCAAACTCATCCTTTTAGAAACTTGTTTGGGCTGTTGAGAGGAGTAAAAAACCATCAAAAATTTCAATCCTGCATGATTCTACCAAGAAATGTGATTCTTCATTCAAAACCTGATTTTTGCTATTGGGCTCTATTGAATAATGAATGTTTTGAATTTTCTCCAAAAGTAAAGTAGTTGCAAACTCATGCTTTTAGAGACTTGTTTGGGCTCATGAGAGGAGTAGAAAAACATCAAAAATTTCAGTCCTGCATGATTCTACCAAGAAATGTGTGTTCATTGAAACCGCTGGTTTTTGATAGTTTGGGCCCTATTGAATAATGAATGTTTTGAATTTTCTCCAAAAGTAAAGTAGTTGCAAACTCATCCTTTTAGAAACTTGTTTGGGCTGTTGAGAGGAGTAGAAAACCATCAAAAATTTCAATCCTGCATGATTCTACCAAGAAATGTGATTCTTCATTCAAAACCTGATTTTTGCTATTGGGCTCTATTGAATAATGAATGTTTTGAATTTTCTCCAAAAGTAAAGTAGTTGCAAACTCATCCTTTTAGAAACTTGTTTGGGCTGTTGAGAGGAGTAAAAAACCATCAAAAATTTCAATCCTGCATGATTCTACCAAGAAATGTGATTCTTCATTCAAAACGCTGGTTTTTGCTATTGGGCTCTATTGAATAATGAATGTTTTGAATTTTCTCCAAAAGTAAAGTAGTTGCAAACTCATCCTTTTAGAGACTTGTTTGGGCTCATGAGAGGAGTAGAAAAACATCAAAAATTTCAGTCCTGCACGATTCTACCAAGAAATGTGTGTTCATTCAAACCGCTGTTTTTTGATATTTTGGGCCCTATTGAATAATGAATGTTTTGAATTTTCTCCAAAAGTAAAGTAGTTGCAAACTCATCCTTTTAGAAACTTGTTTGGGCTGTTGAGAGGAGTAAAAAACCATCAAAAATTTCAATCCTGCATGATTCTACCAAGAAATGTGATTCTTCATTCAAAACCTGATTTTTGCTATTGGGCTCTATTGAATAATGAATGTTTTGAATTTTCTCCAAAAGTAAAGTAGTTGAAAACTCATGCTTTTAGAGACTTGTTTGGGCTCATGAGAGGAGTAGAAAATCATCAAAAATTTCAGTCCTGCATGATTCTACCAAGAAATGTGTGTTCATTGAAATCGCTGGTTTTTGATAGTTTGGGCCCTATTGAATAATGAATGTTTTGAATTTTCTCCAAAAGTAAAGTAGTTGCAAACGCATCCTTTTAGAAACTTGTTTGGGTTGTTGAGAGGAGTAAAAAACCATCAAAAATTTCAATCCTGCATGATTCTACCAACAAATGTGATTCTTCATTCAAAACGCTGGTTTTTGCTATTGGGCTCTATTGAATAATGAATGTTTTGAATTTTCTCCAAAAGTAAAGTAGTTGCAAACTCATGCTTTTAGAGACTTGTTTGGGCTCATTAGAGGAGTAGAAAAACATCAAAAATTTCAGTCCTCCATGATTCTACCAATAAATGTGTGTTCATTCAAACCTCTGGTTTTTGATAGTTTGGGCCCTATTGAATAATGAATGTTTTGAATTTTCTCCAAAAGTAAAGTAGTTGCAAACTCATCCTTTTACAAACTTGTTTGGGCTGTTGAGAGGAGTAAAAAACCATCAAAAATTTCAATCCTGCATGATTTTACCAAGAAATGTGATTCTTCATTCAAAACCTGATTTTTGCTATTGGGCTCTATTGAATAGTGAATGTTTTGAATTTTCTCCAAAAGTAAAGTAGTTGCAAACTCATGCTTTTAGAGACTTGTTTGGCCTCATGAGAGGAGTAGAAAAATATCAAAAATTTCAGTCCTGCATGATTCTACCAAGAAATGTGTGTTCATTCAAACCGCTGGTTTTTGATAGTTTGGGCCCTATTGAATAATGAATGTTTTGAATTTTCTCCAAAAGTAAAGTATTTGCAAACTCATCCTTTTAGAAACTTGTTTGGGCTGTTGAGAGGAGTAAAAAACCATCAAAAATTTCAATCCTGCATGATTCTACCAAGAAATGTGATTCTTCATTCAAAACCTGATTTTTGCTATTGGGCTCTATTGAATAATGAATGTTTTTAATTTTCTCCAAAAGTAAAGTAGTTGCAAACTCATGCTTTTAGAGACTTGTTTGGGCTCATGAGAGGAGTAGAAAAACATCAAAAATTTCAGTCCTGCATGATTCTACCAAGAAATGTGTGTTCATTGAAACCGCTGGTTTTTGATAGTTTGGGCCCTATTGAATAATGAATGTTTTGAATTTTCTCCAAAAGTAAAGTAGTTGCAAACTCATCCTTTTAGAAACTTGTTTGGGCTGTTGAGAGGAGTAAAAAACCATCAAAAATTTCAATCCTGCATGATTCTACCAAGAAATGTGATTCTTCATTCAAAACGCTGGTTTTTGCTATTGGGCTCTATTGAATAATGAATGTTTTGAATTTTCTCCAAAAGTAAAGTAGTTGCAAACTCATGCTTTTAGAGACTTGTTTGGGCTCATGAGAGTAGAAAAACATCAAAAATTTCAGTCCTGCATGATTCTACCAAGAAATGTGTGTTCATTGAAACCGCTGGTTTTTGATAGTTTGGGCCCTATTGAATAATGAATGTTTTGAATTTTCTCCAAAAGTAAAGTAGTTGCAAACTCATCCTTTTAGAAACTTGTTTGGGCTGTTGAGAGGAGTAAAAAACCATCAAAAATTTCAATCCTGCATGATTCTACCAAGAAATGTGATTCTTCATTCAAAACCTGATTTTTGCTATTGGGCTCTATTGAATAATGAATGTTTTGAATTTTCTCCAAAAGTAAAGTAGTTGCAAACTCATGCTTTTAGAGACTTGTTTGGGCTCATGAGAGGAGTAGAAAAACATCAAAAATTTCAGTCCTGCATGATTCTACCAAGAAATGTGTGTTAATTGAAACCGCTGGTTTTTGATAGTTTGGGCCCTATTGAATAATGAATGTTTTGAATTTTCTCCAAAAGTAAAGTAGTTGCAAACTCATCCTTTTAGAAACTTGTTTGGGATGTTGAGAGGAGTAGAAAACCATCAAAAATTTCAATCCTGCATGATTCTACCAAGAAATGTGATTCTTCATTCAAAACCTGATTTTTGCTATTGGGCTCTATTGAATAATGAATGTTTTGAATTTTCTCCAAAAGTAAAGTAGTTGCAAACTCATCCTTTTAGAAACTTGTTTGGGCTGTTGAGAGGAGTAAAAAACCATCAAAAATTTCAATCCTGCATGATTCTACCAAGAAATGTGATTCTTCATTCAAAACGCTGGTTTTTGCTATTGGGCTCTATTGAATAATGAATGTTTTGAATTTTCTCCAAAAGTAAAGTAGTTGCAAACTCATCCTTTTAGAGACTTGTTTGGGCTCATGAGATGAGTAGAAAAACATCAAAAATTTCAGTCCTGCACGATTCTACCAAGAAATGTGTGTTCATTCAAACCGCTGTTTTTTGATATTTTGGGCCCTATTGAATAATGAATGTTTTGAATTTTCTCCAAAAGTAAAGTAGTTGCAAACTCATCCTTTTAGAAACTTGTTTGGGCTGTTGAGAGGAGTAAAAAACCATCAAAAATTTCAATCCTGCATGATTCTACCAAGAAACGTGATTCTTCATTCAAAACGCTGGTTTTTGCTATTGGGCTCTATTGAATAATGAATGTTTTGAATTTTCTCCAAAAGTAAAGTAGTTGCAAACTCATGCTTTTAGAGACTTGTTTGGGCTCATGAGAGGAGTAGAAAAACATCAAAAATTTCAGTCCTGCATGATTCTACCAAGAAATGTGTGTTCATTGAAACCGCTGGTTTTTGATAGTTTGGGCCCTATTGAATAATGAATGTTTTGAATTTTCTCCAAAAGTAAAGTAGTTGCAAACTCATCCTTTTAGAAACTTGTTTGGGCTGTTGAGAGGAGTAAAAAACCATCAAAAATTTCAATCCTGCATGATTTTACCAAGAAATGTGATTCTTCATTCAAAACCTGATTTTTGCTATTGGGCACTATTGAATAGTGAATGTTTTGAATTTTCTCCAAAAGTAAAGTAGTTGCAAACTCATGCCTTTAGAGACTTGTTTGGGCTCATGAGAGGAGTAGAAAAACATCAAAAATTTCAGTCCTGCATGATTCTACCAAGAAATGTGTGTTCATTCAAACCGCTGGTTTTTGATAGTTTGGGCCCTATTGAATAATGAATGTTTTGAATTTTCTCCAAAAGTAAAGTAGTTGCAAACTCATCCTTTTAGAAACTTTTTTGGGCTGTTGAGAGGAGTAAAAAACCATCAAAAATTTCAATCCTGCATGATTCTACCAAGAAATGTGATTCTTCATTCAAAACACTGGTTTTTGCTATTGGGCCCTATTGAATAATGAATGTTTTGAATTTTCTCCAAAAGTAAAGTAGTTGCAAACTCATCCTTTTAGAAACTTGTTTGGGCTGTTGAGAGGAGTAAAAACCCATCAAAAATTTCAATCCTGCATGATTCTACCAAGAAATGTGATTCTTCATTCAAAACCTGATTTTTGCTATTGGGCTCTATTGAATAATGAATGTTTTGAATTTTCTCCAAAAGTAAAGTAGTTGCAAACTCATGCTTTTAGAGACTTGTTTTTGCTCATGAGAAGAGTAGAAAAACATCAAAAATTTCAGTCCTGCATGATTCTACCAAGAAATGTGTGTTCATTCAAACTGCTGGTTTTTGATAGTTTGGGCCCTATTGAATAATGAATGTTTTGAATTTTCTCCAAAAGTGAGTTGCAAACTCATCCTTTTAGAAACTTGTTTGGGCTGTTGAGAGGAGTAAAAACCCATCAAAAATTTCAATCCTGCATGATTCTACCAAGAAATGTGATTCTTCATTCAAAACCTGATTTTTGCTATTGGGCTCTATTGAATAATGAATGTTTTGAATTTTCTCCAAAAGTAAAGTAGTTGCAAACTCATGCTTTTAGAGACTTGTTTGGGCTCATGAGAGGAGTAGAAAAACATCAAAAATTTCAGTCCTGCATGATTCTACCAAGAAATGTGTGTTAATTGAAACCGCTGGTTTTTGATAGTTTGGGCCCTATTGAATAATGAATGTTTTGAATTTTCTCCAAAAGTAAAGTAGTTGCAAACTCATCCTTTTAGAAACTTGTTTGGGCTGTTGAGAGGAGTAGAAAACCATCAAAAATTTCAATCCTGCATGATTCTATCAAGAAATGTGATTCTTAATTCAAAACGCTGGTTTTTGCTATTGGGCTCTATTGAATAATGAATGTTTTGAATTTTCTCCAAAAGTAGAGTAGTTGCAAACTCATCCTTTTAGAAACTTGTTTGGGCTGTTGAGAGGAGTAAAAAACCATCAAAAATTTCAATCCTGCATGATTCTACCAAGAAATGTGATTCTTCATTCAAAACGCTTGTTTTTGCTATTGGGCTCTATTGAATAATGAATGTTTTGAATTTTCTCCAAAAGTAAAGTAGTTGCAAACTCATCCTTTTAGAGACTTGTTTGGGCTCATGAGAGGAGTAGAAAAACATCAAAAATTTCAGTCCTGCACGATTCTACCAAGAAATGTGTGTTCATTCAAACCGCTGGTTTTTGATATTTTGGGCCCTATTGAATAATGAATGTTTTGAATTTTCTCCAAAAGTAAAGTAGTTGCAAACTCATCCTTTTAGAAACTTGTTTGGGCTGTTGAGAGGAGTAAAAAACCATCAAAAATTTCAATCCTGCATGATTCTACCAAGAAATGTGATTCTTCATTCAAAACGCTGGTTTTTGCTCTTGGGCTCTATTGAATAATGAATGTTTTGAATTTTCTCCAAAAGTAAAGTAGTTGCAAACTCATGCTTTTAGAGACTTGTTTGGGCTCATGAGAGGAGTAGAAAAACATCAAAAATTTCAGTCCTGCATGATTCTACCAAGAAATGTGTGTTCATTGAAACCGCTGGTTTTTGATAGTTTGGGCCCTATTGAATAATGAATGTTTTGAATTTTCTCCAAAAGTAAAGTAGTTGCAAACTCATCCTTTTAGAAACTTGTTTGGGCTGTTGAGAGGAGTAAAAAACCATCAAAAATTTCAATCCTGCATGATTTTACCAAGAAATGTGATTCTTCATTCAAAACCTGATTTTTGCTATTGGGCACTATTGAATAGTGAATGTTTTGAATTTTCTCCAAAAGTAAAGTAGTTGCAAACTCATGCCTTTAGAGACTTGTTTGGGCTCATGAGAGGAGTAGAAAAACATCAAAAATTTCAGTCCTACATGATTCTACCAAGAAATGTGTGTTCATTCAAACCGCTGGTTTTTGATAGTTTGGGCCCTATTGAATAATGAATGTTTTGAATTTTCTCCAAAAGTAAAGTAGTTGCAAACTCATCCTTTTAGAAACTTGTTTGGGCTGTTGAGAGGAGTAAAAAACCATCAAAAATTTCAATCCTGCATGATTCTACCAAGAAATGTGATTCTTCATTCAAAACACTGGTTTTTGCTATTGGGCCCTATTGAATAATGAATGTTTTGAATTTTCTCCAAAAGTAAAGTAGTTGCAAACTCATCCTTTTAGAAACTTGTTTGGGCTGTTGAGAGGAGTAAAAAACCATCAAAAATTTCAATCCTGCATGATTCTACCAAGAAATGTGATTCTTCATTCAAAACCTGATTTTTGCTATTGGGCTCTATTGAATAATGAATGTTTTGAATTTTCTCCAAAAGTAAAGTAGTTGCAAACTCATGCTTTTAGAGACTTGTTTGGGCTCATGAGAGGAGTAGAAAAACATCAAAAATTTCAGTCCTGCATGATTCTACCAAGAAATGTGTGTTCATTGAAACCGCTGGTTTTTGATAGTTTGGGCCCTATTGAATAATGAATGTTTTGAATTTTCTCCAAAAGTAAAGTAGTTGCAAACTCATCCTTTTAGAAACTTGTTTGGGCTGTTAAGAGGAGTAAAAAACCATCAAAAATTTCAATCCTGCATGATTCTACCAAGAAATGTGATTCTTCATTCAAAACGCTGGTTTTTGCTATTGGGCTCTTGAATAATGAATGTTTTGAATTTTCTCCAAAAGTAAAGTAGTTGCAAACTCATGCTTTTAGAGACTTGTTTGGGCTCATGAGAGGAGTAGAAAAACATCAAAAATTTCAGTCCTGCATGATTCTACCAAGAAATGTGTGTTCATTGAAACCGCTGGTTTTTGATAGTTTGGGCCCTATTGAATAATGAATGTTTTGAATTTTCTCCAAAAGTAAAGTAGTTGCAAACTCATCCTTTTAGAAACTTGTTTGGGCTGTTGAGAGGAGTAAAAAACCATCAAAAATTTCAATCCTGCATGATTCTACCAAGAAATGTGATTCTTCATTCAAAACCTGATTTTTGCTATTGGGCTCTATTGAATAATGAATGTTTTGAATTTTCTCCAAAAGTAAAGTAGTTGCAAACTCATGCTTTTAGAGACTTGTTTGGGCTCATGAGAGGAGTAGAAAAACATCAAAAATTTCAGTCCTGCATGATTCTACCAAGAAATGTGTGTTAATTGAAACCGCTGGTTTTTGATAGTTTGGGCCCTATTGAATAATGAATGTTTTGAATTTTCTCCAAAAGTAAAGTAGTTGCAAACTCATCCTTTTAGAAACTTGTTTGGGATGTTGAGAGGAGTAGAAAACCATCAAAAATTTCAATCCTGCATGATTCTACCAAGAAATGTGATTCTTCATTCAAAACCTGATTTTTGCTATTGGGCTCTATTGAATAATGAATGTTTTGAATTTTCTCCAAAAGTAAAGTAGTTGCAAACTCATCCTTTTAGAAACTTGTTTGGGCTGTTGAGAGGAGTAAAAAACCATCAAAAATTTCAATCCTGCATGATTCTACCAAGAAATGTGATTCTTCATTCAAAACGCTGGTTTTTGCTATTGGGCTCTATTGAATAATGAATGTTTTGAATTTTCTCCAAAAGTAAAGTAGTTGCAAACTCATCCTTTTAGAGACTTGTTTGGGCTCATGAGAGGAGTAGAAAAACATCAAAAATTTCAGTCCTGCACGATTCTACCAAGAAATGTGTGTTCATTCAAACCGCTGTTTTTTGATATTTTGGGCCCTATTGAATAATGAATGTTTTGAATTTTCTCCAAAAGTAAAGTAGTTGCAAACTCATCCTTTTAGAAACTTGTTTGGGCTGTTGAGAGGAGTAAAAAACCATCAAAAATTTCAATCCTGCATGATTCTACCAAGAAATGTGATTCTTCATTCAAAACCTTATTTTTGCTATTGGGCTCTATTGAATAATGAATGTTTTGAATTTTCTCCAAAAGTAAAGTAGTTGCAAACTCATGCTTTTAGAGACTTGTTTGTGCTCATGAGAGGAGTAGAAAAACATCAAAAATTTCAGTCCTGCATGATTCTACCAAGAAATGTGTGTTCATTGAAACCGCTGGTTTTTGATAGTTTGGGCCCTATTCAATAATGAATGTTTTGAATTTTCTCCAAAAGTAAAGTAGTTGCAAACTCATCCTTTTAGAAACTTGTTTGGGCTGTTGAGAGGAGTAAAAAACCATCAAAAATTTCAATCCTGCATGATTCTACCAAGAAACGTGATTCTTCATTCAAAACGCTGGTTTTTGCTATTGGGCTCTATTGAATAATGAATGTTTTGAATTTTCTCCAAAAGTAAAGTAGTTGCAAACTCATGCTTTTAGAGACTTGTTTGGGCTCATGAGAGGAGTAGAAAAACATCAAAAATTTCAGTCCTGCATGATTCTACCAAGAAACGTGATTCTTCATTCAAAACACTGGTTTTTGCTATTGGGCCCTATTGAATAATGAATGTTTTGAATTTTCTCCAAAAGTAAAGTAGTTGCAAACTCATCCTTTTAGAAACTTGTTTGGGCTGTTGAGAGGAGTAAAAACCCATCAAAAATTTCAATCCTGCATGAATCTACCAAGAAATGTGATTCTTCATTCAAAACCTGATTTTTGCTATTGGGCTCTATTGAATAATGAATGTTTTGAATTTTCTCCAAAAGTAAAGTAGTTGCAAACTCATGCTTTTAGAGACTTGTTTTTGCTCATGAGAAGAGTAGAAAAACATCAAAAATTTCAGTCCTGCATGATTCTACCAAGAAATGTGTGTTCATTCAAACTGCTGGTTTTTGATAGTTTGGGCCCTATTGAATAATGAATGTTTTGAATTTTCTCCAAAAGTGAGTTGCAAACTCATCCTTTTAGAAACTTGTTTGGGCTGTTGAGAGGAGTAAAAACCCATCAAAAATTTCAATCCTGCATGATTCTACCAAGAAATGTGATTCTTCATTCAAAACCTGATTTTTGCTATTGGGCTCTATTGAATAATGAATGTTTTGAATTTTCTCCAAAAGTAAAGTAGTTGCAAACTCATGCTTTTAGAGACTTGTTTGGGCTCATGAGAGGAGTAGAAAAACATCAAAAATTTCAGTCCTGCATGATTCTACCAAGAAATGTGTGTTCATTGAAACCGCTGGTTTTTGATAGTTTGGGCCCTATTGAATAATGAATGTTTTGAATTTTCTCCAAAAGTAAAGTAGTTGCAAACTCATCCTTTTAGAAACTTGTTTGGGCTGTTGAGAGGAGTAGAAAACCATCAAAAATTTCAATCCTGCATGATTCTATCAAGAAATGTGATTCTTAATTCAAAACGCTGGTTTTTGCTATTGGGCTCTATTGAATAATGAATGTTTTGAATTTTCTCCAAAAGTAAAGTAGTTGCAAACTCATCCTTTTAGAAACTTGTTTGGGCTGTTGAGAGGAGTAAAAAACCATCAAAAATTTCAATCCTGCATGATTCTACCAAGAAATGTGATTCTTCATTCAAAACGCTGGTTTTTGCTATTGGGCTCTATTGAATAATGAATGTTTTGAATTTTCTCCAAAAGTAAAGTAGTTGCAAACTCATCCTTTTAGAGACTTGTTTGGGCTCATGAGAGGAGTAGAAAAACATCAAAAATTTCAGTCCTGCACGATTCTACCAAGAAATGTGTGTTCATTCAAACCGCTGGTTTTTGATATTTTGGGCCCTATTCAATAATGAATGTTTTGAATTTTCTCCAAAAGTAAAGTAGTTGCAAACTCATCCTTTTAGAAACTTGTTTGGGCTGTTGAGAGGAGTAAAAAACCATCAAAAATTTCAATCCTGCATGATTCTACCAAGAAATGTGATTCTTCATTCAAAACGCTGGTTTTTGCTATTGGGCTCTATTGAATAATGAATGTTTTGAATTTTCTCCAAAAGTAAAGTATTTGCAAACTCATGCTTTTAGAGACTTGTTTGGGCTCATGAGAGGAGTAGAAAAACATCAAAAATTTCAGTCCTGCATGATTCTACCAAGAAATGTGTGTTCATTGAAACCGCTGGTTTTTGATAGTTTGGGCCCTATTGAATAATGAATGTTTTGAATTTTCTCCAAAAGTAAAGTAGTTGCAAACTCATCCTTTTAGAAACTTGTTTGGGCTGTTGAGAGGAGTAAAAAACCATCAAAAATTTCAATCCTGCATGATTTTACCAAGAAATGTGATTCTTCATTCAAAGCCTGATTTTTGCTATTGGGCACTATTGAATAGTGAATGTTTTGAATTTTCTCCAAAAGTAAAGTAGTTGCAAACTCATGCCTTTAGAGACTTGTTTGGGCTCATGAGAGGAGTAGAAAAACATCAAAAATTTCAGTCCTACATGATTCTACCAAGAAATGTGTGTTCATTCAAACCGCTGGTTTTTGATAGTTTGGGCCCTATTGAATAATGAATGTTTTGAATTTTCTCCAAAAGTAAAGTAGTTGCAAACTCATCCTTTTAGAAACTTGTTTGGGCTGTTGAGAGGAGTAAAAAACCATCAAAAATTTCAATCCTGCATGATTCTACCAAGAAATGTGATTCTTCATTCAAAACACTGGTTTTTGCTATTGGGCCCTATTGAATAATGAATGTTTTGAATTTTCTCCAAAAGTAAAGTAGTTGCAAACTCATCCTTTTAGAAACTTGTTTGGGCTGTTGAGAGGAGTAAAAACCCATCAAAAATTTCAATCCTGCATGATTCTACCAAGAAATGTGATTCTTCATTCAAAACCTGATTTTTGCTATTGGGCTCTATTGAATAATGAATGTTTTGAATTTTCTCCAAAAGTAAAGTAGTTGCAAACTCATGCTTTTAGAGACTTGTTTTTGCTCATGAGAGGAGTAGAAAAACATCAAAAATTTCAGTCCTGCATGATTCTACCAAGAAATGTGTGTTCATTCAAACCGCTGGTTTTTGATAGTTTGGGCCCTATTGAATAATGAATGTTTTGAATTTTCTCCAAAAGTAAAGTAGTTGCAAACTCATCCTTTTAGAAACTTGTTTGGGCTGTTGAGAGGAGTAAAAACCCATCAAAAATTTCAATCCTGCATGATTCTACCAAGAAATGTGATTCTTCATTCAAAACCTGATTTTTGCTATTGGGCTCTATTGAATAATGAATGTTTTGAATTTTCTCCAAAAGTAAAGTAGTTGCAAACTCATGCTTTTAGAGACTTGTTTGGGCTCATGAGAGGAGTAGAAAAACATCAAAAATTTCAGTCCTGCATGATTCTACCAAGAAATGTGTGTTCATTGAAACCGCTGGTTTTTGATAGTTTGGGCCCTATTGAATAATGAATGTTTTGAATTTTCTCCAAAAGTAAAGTAGTTGCAAACTCATCCTTTTAGAAACTTGTTTGGGCTGTTGAGAGGAGTAAAAAACCATCAAAAATTTCAATCCTGCATGATTCTACCAAGAAATGTGATTCTTTATTCAAACCACTGGTTTTTGCTATTGGGCTCTATTGAATAATGAATGTTTTGAATTTTCTCCAAAAGTAAAGTAGTTGCAAACTCATCCTTTTAGAAACTTGTTTGGGCTGTTGAGAGGAGTAAAAAACCATCAAAAATTTCAATCCTGCATGATTCTACCAAGAAATGTGATTCTTCATTCAAAACACTGGTTTTTGCTATTGGGCTCTATTGAATAATGAATGTTTTGAATTTTCTCCAAAAGTAAAGTAGTTGCAAACTCATGCTTTTAGAGACTTGTTTGGGCTCATGAGAGGAGTAGAAAAACATCAAAAATTTCAATCCTGCATGATTCTACCAAGAAATGTGTGTTCATTGAAACCGCTGGTTTTTGATAGTTTGGGCCCTATTGAATAATGAATGTTTTGAATTTTCTCCAAAAGTAAAGTAGTTGCAAACTCATCCTTTTAGAAACTTGTTTGGGCTGTTGAGAGGAGTAAAAAACCATCAAAAATTTCAATCCTGCATGATTCTACCAAGAAATGTGATTCTTCATTCAAAACGCTGGTTTTTGCTATTGGGCTCTATTGAATAATGAATGTTTTGAATTTTCTCCAAAAGTAAAGTAGTTGCAAACTCATGCTTATAGAGACTTGTTTGGGCTCATGAGAGGAGTAGAAAAACATCAAAAATTTCAGTCCTGCATGATTCTACCAAGAAATGTGTGTTCATTGAAACCGCTGGTTTTTGATAGTTTGGGCCCTATTGAATAATGAATGTTTTGAATTTTCTCCAAAAGTAAAGTAGTTGCAAACTCATCCTTTTAGAAACTTGTTTGGGCTGTTGAGAGGAGTAAAAAACCATCAAAAATTTCAATCCTGCATGATTCTACCAAGAAATGTGATTCTTCATTCAAAACGCTGGTTTTTGCTATTGGGCTCTATTGAATAATGAATGTTTTGAATTTTCTTCAAAAGTAAAGTAGTTGCAAACTCATGCTTTTAGAGACTTGTTTGGGCTCATGAGAGGAGTAGAAAAACATCAAAAATTTCAGTCCTGCATGATTCTACCAAGAAATGTGTGTTCATTGAAACCGCTGGTTTTTGATAGTTTGGGCCCTATTGAATAATGAATGTTTTGAATTTTCTCCAAAATTAAAGTAGTTGCAAACTCATCCTTTTAGAAACTTGTTTGGGCTGTTGAGAGGAGTAAAAAACCATCAAAAATTTCAATCCTGCATGATTCTACCAAGAAATGTGATTCTTCATTCAAAACGCTGGTTTTTGCTATTGGGCTCTATTGAATAATGAATGTTATGATTTTTCTCCAAAAGTAAAATACTTGCAAACTCATCCTTTTAGAAACTTGTTTGGGCTGTTGAAAGGAGTAAAAAACCATCAAAAATTTCAATCCTGCATGATTTAACCAAGAAATGTGATTCTTCATTCAAAACCTGATTTTTGCTATTGGGCTCTATTGAATAGTGAATGTTTTGAATTTTCTCCAAAAGTAAAGTAGTTGCAAACTCATGCTTTTAGAGACTTGTTTGGGCTCATGAGAGGAGTAGAAAAACATCAAAAATTTCAGTCCTGCATGATTCTACCAAGAAATGTGTGTTCATTGAAACCGCTGGTTTTTGATAGTTTGGGCCCTATTGAATAATGAATGTTTTGAATTTTCTCCAAAAGTAAAGTAGTTGCAAACTCATCCTTTTAGAAACTTGTTTGGGCTGTTGAGAGGAGTAAAAAACCATCAAAAATTTCAATCCTGCATGATTTTACCAAGAAATGTGATTCTTCATTCAAAACCTGATTTTTGCTATTGG
Organism: Dendrobates tinctorius; assembly: GCF_039654945.1. NCBI lineage: Eukaryota > Metazoa > Chordata > Amphibia > Anura > Dendrobatidae > Dendrobates > Dendrobates tinctorius. The sequence goes on from NW_027362076.1 coordinate 2,033,642, forward strand.
GCTCTATTGAATAGTGAATGTTTTGAATTTTCTCCAAAAGTAAAGTAGTTGCAAACTCATGCTTTTAGAGACTTGTTTGGGCTCATGAGAGGAGTAGAAAAACATCAAAAATTTCAGTCCTGCATGATTCTACCAAGAAATGTGTGTTCATTCAAACCGCTGGTTTTTGATAGTTTGGGCCCTATTGAATAATGAATGTTTTGAATTTTCTCCAAAAGTAAAGTAGTTGCAAACTCATCCTTTTAGAAACTTGTTTGGGCTGTTGAGAGGAGTAAAAAACCATCAAAAATTTCAATCCTGCATGATTCTACCAAGAAATGTGATTCTTCATTCAAAACGCTGGTTTTTGCTATTGGGCTCTATTGAATAATGAATGTTTTGAATTTTCTCCAAAAGTAAAGTAGTTGCAAACTCATCCTTTTAGAGACTTGTTTGGGCTCATGAGAGGAGTAGAAAAACATCAAAAATTTCAGTCCTGCACGATTCTACCAAGAAATGTGTGTTCATTCAAACCGCTGGTTTTTGATATTTTGGGCCCTATTGAATAATGAATGTTTTGAATTTTCTCCAAAAGTAAAGTAGTTGCAAACTCATCCTTTTAGAAACTTGTTTGGGCTGTTGAGAGGAGTAAAAAACCATCAAAAATTTCAATCCTGCATGATTCTACCAAGAAATGTGATTCTTCATTCAAAACGCTGGTTTTTGCTATTGGGCTCTATTGAATAATGAATGTTTTGAATTTTCTCCAAAAGTAAAGTAGTTGCAAACTCATGCTTTTAGAGACTTGTTTGGGCTCATGAGAGGAGTAGAAAAACATCAAAAATTTCAGTCCTGCATGATTCTACCAAGAAATGTGTGTTCATTGAAACCGCTGGTTTTTGATAGTTTGGGCCCTATTGAATAATGAATGTTTTGAATTTTCTCCAAAAGTAAAGTAGTTGCAAACTCATCCTTTTAGAAACTTGTTTGGGCTGTTGAGTGGAGTAAAAACCCATCAAAAATTTCAATCCTGCATGATTCTACCAAGAAATGTGATTCTTCATTCAAAACCTGATTTTTGCTATTGGGCTCTATTGAATAATGAATGTTTTGAATTTTCTCCAAAAGTAAAGTAGTTGCAAACTCATGCTTTTAGAGACTTGTTTTTGCTCATGAGAGGAGTAGAAAAACATCAAAAATTTCAGTCCTGCATGATTCTACCAAGAAATGTGTGTTCATTCAAACCGCTGGTTTTTGATAGTTTGGGCCCTATTGAATAATGAATGTTTTGAATTTTCTCCAAAAGTGAGTTGCAAACTCATCCTTTTAGAAACTTGTTTGGGCTGTTGAGAGGAGTAAAAACCCATCAAAAATTTCAATCCTGCATGATTCTACCAAGAAATGTGATTCTTCATTCAAAACCTGATTTTTGCTATTGGGCTCTATTGAATAATGAATGTTTTGAATTTTCTCCAAAAGTAAAGTAGTTGCAAACTCATGCTTTTAGAGACTTGTTTGGGCTCATGAGGGGAGTAGAAAAACATCAAAAATTTCAGTCCTGCATGATTCTACCAAGAAATGTGTGTTCATTGAAACCGCTGGTTTTTGATAGTTTGGGCCCTATTGAATAATGAATGTTTTGAATTTTCTCCAAAAGTAAAGTAGTTGCAAACTCATCCTTTTAGAAACTTGTTTGGGCTGTTGAGAGGAGTAAAAAACCATCAAAAATTTCAATCCTGCATGATTCTACCAAGAAATGTGATTCTTCATTCAAAACGCTGGTTTTTGCTATTGGGCTCTATTGAATAATGAATGTTTTGAATTTTCTCCAAAAGTAAAGTAGTTGCAAACTCATCCTTTTAGAAACTTGTTTGGGCTGTTGAGAGGAGTAAAAAACCATCAAAAATTTCAATCCTGCATGATTCTACCAAGAAATGTGATTCTTCATTCAAAACGCTGGTTTTTGCTATTGGGCTCTATTGAATAATGAATGTTTTGAATTTTCTCCAAAAGTAAAGTAGTTGCAAACTCATCCTTTTAGAGACTTGTTTGGGCTCATGAGAGGAGTAGAAAAACATCAAAAATTTCAGTCCTGCACGATTCTACCAAGAAATGTGTGTTCATTCAAACCGCTGGTTTTTGATAGTTTGGGCCCTATTGAATAATGAATGTTTTGAATTTTCTCCAAAAGTAAAGTAGTTGCAAACTCATCCTTTTAGAAACTTGTTTTGGCTGTTGAGAGGAGTAAAAAACCATCAAAAATTTCAATCCTGCATGATTCTACCAAGAAATGTGATTCTTCATTCAAAACCTTATTTTTGCTATTGGGCTCTATTGAATAATGAATGTTTTGAATTTTCTCCAAAAGTAAAGTAGTTGCAAACTCATGCTTTTAGAGACTTGTTTGTGCTCATGAGAGGAGTAGAAAAACATCAAAAATTTCAGTCCTGCATGATTCTACCAAGAAATGTGTGTTCATTGAAACCGCTGGTTTTTGATAGTTTGGGCCCTATTGAATAATGAATGTTTTGAATTTTCTCCAAAAGTAAAGTAGTTGCAAACTCATCCTTTTAGAAACTTGTTTGGGCTGTTGAGAGGAGTAAAAAACCATCAAAAATTTCAATCCTGCATGATTCTACCAAGAAATGTGATTCTTCATTCAAAACGCTGGTTTTTGCTATTGGGCTCTATTGAATAATGAATGTTTTGAATTTTCTCCAAAAGTAAAGTAGTTGCAAACTCATGCTTTTAGAGACTTGTTTGGGCTCATGAGAGGAGTAGAAAAACATCAAAAATTTCAGTCCTGCATGATTCTACCAAGAAATGTGTGTTCATTGAAACCGCTGGTTTTTGATAGTTTGGGCCCTATTGAATAATGAATGTTTTGAATTTTCTCCAAAAGTAAAGTAGTTGCAAACTCATCCTTTTAGAAACTTGTTTGGGCTGTTGAGAGGAGTAAAAAACCATCAAAAATTTCAATCCTGCATGATTCTACCAAGAAATGTGATTCTTCATTCAAAACCTGATTTTCGCTATTGGGCTCTATTGAATAATGAATGTTTTGAATTTTCTCCAAAAGTAAAGTAGTTGCAAACTCATCCTTTTAGAAACTTGTTTGGGCTGTTGAGAGGAGTAAAAAACCATCAAAAATTTCAATCCTGCATGATTCTACCAAGAAATGTGATTCTTCATTCAAAACCTGATTTTTGCTATTGGGCACTATTGAATATTGAATGTTTTGAATTTTCTCCAAAAGTAAAGTAGTTGCAAACTCATCCTTTTAGAAACTTGTTTGGGCTGTTGAGAGGAGTAAAAAACCATCAAAAATTTCAATCCTGCATGATTCTACCAAGAAATGTGATTCTTCATTCAAAACCTGATTTTTGCTATTGGGCTCTATTGAATAATGAATGTTTTGAATTTTCTCCAAAAGTAAAGTAGTTGCAAACTCATGCTTTTAGAGACTTGTTTGTGCTCATGAGAGGAGTAGAAAAACATCAAAAATTTCAGTCCTGCATGATTCTACCAAGAAATGTGTGTTCATTGAAACCGCTGGTTTTTGATAGTTTGGGCCCTATTGAATAATGAATGTTTTGAATTTTCTCCAAAAGTAAAGTAGTTGCAAACTCATCCTTTTAGAAACTTGTTTGGGCTGTTGAGAGGAGTAAAAAACCATCAAAAATTTCAATCCTGCATGATTCTACCAAGAAATGTGATTCTTCATTCAAAACCTGATTTTTGCTATTGGGCTCTATTGAATAATGAATGTTTTGAATTTTCTCCAAAAGTAAAGTAGTTGCAAACTCATGCTTTTAGAGACTTGTTTGGGCTCATGAGAGGAGTAGAAAAACATCAAAAATTTCAGTCCTGCATGATTCTACCAAGAAATGTGTGTTCATTGAAACCGCTGGTTTTTGATAGTTTGGGCCCTATTGAATAATGAATGTTTTGAATTTTCTCCAAAAGTAAAGTAGTTGCAAACTCATCCTTTTAGAAACTTGTTTGGGCTGTTGAGAGGAGTAAAAAAACATCAAAAATTTCAATCCTGCATGATTCTACCAAGAAATGTGATTCTTCATTCAAAACGCTGGTTTTTGCTTTTGGGCTCTATTGAATAATGAATGTTTTGAATTTTCTCCAAAAGTAAAATACTTGCAAACTCATCCTTTTAGAAACTTGTTTGGGCTGTTGAAAGGAGTAAAAAACCATCAAAAATTTCAATCCTGCATGATTCTACCAAGAAATGTGATTCTTCATTCAAAACGCTGGTTTTTGCTATTGGGCTCTATTGAATAATGAATGTTTTGAATTTTCTCCAAAAGTAAAGTAGTTGCAAACTCATGCTTTTAGAGACTTGTTTGGGCTCATGAGAGGAGTAGAAAAACATCAAAAATTTCAGTCCTGCACGATTCTACCAAGAAATGTGTGTTCATTCAAACCGCTGGTTTTTGATAGTTTGGGCCCTATTGAATAATGAATGTTTTGAATTTTCTCCAAAAGTAAAGTAGTTGCAAACTCATCCTTTTAGAAACTTGTTTGAGCTGTTGAGAGGAGTAAAAAACCATCAAAAATTTCAATCCTGCATGATTCTACCAAGAAATGTGATTCTTCATTCAAAACCTGATTTTTGCTATTGGGCTCTATTGAATAATGAATGTTTTGAATTTTCTCCAAAAGTAAAGTAGTTGCAAACTCATGCTTTTAGAGACTTGTTTTTGCTCATGAGAGGAGTAGAAAAACATCAAAAATTTCAGTCCTGCATGATTCTACCAAGAAATGTGTGTTCATTCAAACCGCTGGTTTTTGATAGTTTGGGCCCTATTGAATAATGAATGTTTTGAATTTTCTCCAAAAGTAAAGTAGTTGCAAACTCATCCTTTTAGAAACTTGTTTGGGCTGTTGAGAGGAGTAAAAACCCATCAAAAATTTCAATCCTGCATGATTCTACCAAGAAATGTGATTCTTCATTCAAAACCTGATTTTTGCTATTGGGCTCTATTGAATAATGAATGTTTTGAATTTTCTCCAAAAGTAAAGTAGTTGCAAACTCATGCTTTTAGAGACTTGTTTGGGCTCATGAGAGGAGTAGAAAAACATCAAAAATTTCAGTCCTGCATGATTCTACCAAGAAATGTGTGTTCATTGAAACCGCTGGTTTTTGATAGTTTGGGCCCTATTGAATAATGAATGTTTTGAATTTTCTCCAAAAGTAAAGTAGTTGCAAACTCATCCTTTTAGAAACTTGTTTGGGCTGTTGAGAGGAGTAAAAAACCATCAAAAATTTCAATCCTGCATGATTCTACCAAGAAATGTGATTCTTTATTCAAACCACTGGTTTTTGCTATTGGGCTCTATTGAATAATGAATGTTTTGAATTTTCTCCAAAAGTAAAGTAGTTGCAAACTCATCCTTTTAGAAACTTGTTTGGGCTGTTGAGAGGAGTAAAAAACCATCAAAAATTTCAATCCTGCATGATTCTACCAAGAAATGTGATTCTTCATTCAAAACACTGGTTTTTGCTATTGGGCTCTATTGAATAATGAATGTTTTGAATTTTCTCCAAAAGTAAAGTAGTTGCAAACTCATGCTTTTAGAGACTTGTTTGGGCTCATGAGAGGAGTAGAAAAACATCAAAAATTTCAATCCTGCATGATTCTACCAAGAAATGTGTGTTCATTGAAACCGCTGGTTTTTGATAGTTTGGGCCCTATTGAATAATGAATGTTTTGAATTTTCTCCAAAAGTAAAGTAGTTGCAAACTCATCCTTTTAGAAACTTGTTTGGGCTGTTGAGAGGAGTAAAAAACCATCAAAAATTTCAATCCTGCATGATTCTACCAAGAAATGTGATTCTTCATTCAAAACGCTGGTTTTTGCTATTGGGCTCTATTGAATAATGAATGTTTTGAATTTTCTCCAAAAGTAAAGTAGTTGCAAACTCATGCTTATAGAGACTTGTTTGGGCTCATGAGAGGAGTAGAAAAACATCAAAAATTTCAGTCCTGCATGATTCTACCAAGAAATGTGTGTTCATTGAAACCGCTGGTTTTTGATAGTTTGGGCCCTATTGAATAATGAATGTTTTGAATTTTCTCCAAAAGTAAAGTAGTTGCAAACTCATCCTTTTAGAAACTTGTTTGGGCTGTTGAGAGGAGTAAAAAACCATCAAAAATTTCAATCCTGCATGATTCTACCAAGAAATGTGATTCTTCATTCAAAACGCTGGTTTTTGCTATTGGGCTCTATTGAATAATGAATGTTTTGAATTTTCTTCAAAAGTAAAGTAGTTGCAAACTCATGCTTTTAGAGACTTGTTTGGGCTCATGAGAGGAGTAGAAAAACATCAAAAATTTCAGTCCTGCATGATTCTACCAAGAAATGTGTGTTCATTGAAACCGCTGGTTTTTGATAGTTTGGGCCCTATTGAATAATGAATGTTTTGAATTTTCTCCAAAATTAAAGTAGTTGCAAACTCATCCTTTTAGAAACTTGTTTGGGCTGTTGAGAGGAGTAAAAAACCATCAAAAATTTCAATCCTGCATGATTCTACCAAGAAATGTGATTCTTCATTCAAAACGCTGGTTTTTGCTATTGGGCTCTATTGAATAATGAATGTTATGATTTTTCTCCAAAAGTAAAATACTTGCAAACTCATCCTTTTAGAAACTTGTTTGGGCTGTTGAAAGGAGTAAAAAAACATCAAAAATTTCAATCCTGCATGATTTAACCAAGAAATGTGATTCTTCATTCAAAACCTGATTTTTGCTATTGGGCTCTATTGAATAGTGAATGTTTTGAATTTTCTCCAAAAGTAAAGTAGTTGCAAACTCATGCTTTTAGAGACTTGTTTGGGCTCATGAGAGGAGTAGAAAAACATCAAAAATTTCAGTCCTGCATGATTCTACCAAGAAATGTGTGTTCATTGAAACCGCTGGTTTTTGATAGTTTGGGCCCTATTGAATAATGAATGTTTTGAATTTTCTCCAAAAGTAAAGTAGTTGCAAACTCATCCTTTTAGAAACTTGTTTGGGCTGTTGAGAGGAGTAAAAAACCATCAAAAATTTCAATCCTGCATGATTTTACCAAGAAATGTGATTCTTCATTCAAAACCTGATTTTTGCTATTGGGCTCTATTGAATAGTGAATGTTTTGAATTTTCTCCAAAAGTAAAGTAGTTGCAAACTCATGCTTTTAGAGACTTGTTTGGGCTCATGAGAGGAGTAGAAAAACATCAAAAATTTCAGTCCTGCATGATTCTACCAAGAAATGTGTGTTCATTCAAACCGCTGGTTTTTGATAGTTTGGGCCCTATTGAATAATGAATGTTTTGAATTTTCTCCAAAAGTAAAGTAGTTGCAAACTCATCCTTTTAGAAACTTGTTTGGGCTGTTGAGAGGAGTAAAAAACCATCAAAAATTTCAATCCTGCATGATTCTACCAAGAAATGTGATTCTTCATTCAAAACGCTGGTTTTTGCTATTGGGCTCTATTGAATAATGAATGTTTTGAATTTTCTCCAAAAGTAAAGTAGTTGCAAACTCATCCTTTTAGAGACTTGTTTGGGCTCATGAGAGGAGTAGAAAAACATCAAAAATTTCAGTCCTGCACGATTCTACCAAGAAATGTGTGTTCATTCAAACCGCTGGTTTTTGATATTTTGGGCCCTATTGAATAATGAATGTTTTGAATTTTCTCCAAAAGTAAAGTAGTTGCAAACTCATCCTTTTAGAAACTTGTTTGGGCTGTTGAGAGGAGTAAAAAACCATCAAAAATTTCAATCCTGCATGATTCTACCAAGAAATGTGATTCTTCATTCAAAACGCTGGTTTTTGCTATTGGGCTCTATTGAATAATGAATGTTTTGAATTTTCTCCAAAAGTAAAGTAGTTGCAAACTCATGCTTTTAGAGACTTGTTTGGGCTCATGAGAGGAGTAGAAAAACATCAAAAATTTCAGTCCTGCATGATTCTACCAAGAAATGTGTGTTCATTGAAACCGCTGGTTTTTGATAGTTTGGGCCCTATTGAATAATGAATGTTTTGAATTTTCTCCAAAAGTAAAGTAGTTGCAAACTCATCCTTTTAGAAACTTGTTTGGGCTGTTGAGTGGAGTAAAAACCCATCAAAAATTTCAATCCTGCATGATTCTACCAAGAAATGTGATTCTTCATTCAAAACCTGATTTTTGCTATTGGGCTCTATTGAATAATGAATGTTTTGAATTTTCTCCAAAAGTAAAGTAGTTGCAAACTCATGCTTTTAGAGACTTGTTTTTGCTCATGAGAGGAGTAGAAAAACATCAAAAATTTCAGTCCTGCATGATTCTACCAAGAAATGTGTGTTCATTCAAACCGCTGGTTTTTGATAGTTTGGGCCCTATTGAATAATGAATGTTTTGAATTTTCTCCAAAAGTGAGTTGCAAACTCATCCTTTTAGAAACTTGTTTGGGCTGTTGAGAGGAGTAAAAACCCATCAAAAATTTCAATCCTGCATGATTCTACCAAGAAATGTGATTCTTCATTCAAAACCTGATTTTTGCTATTGGGCTCTATTGAATAATGAATGTTTTGAATTTTCTCCAAAAGTAAAGTAGTTGCAAACTCATGCTTTTAGAGACTTGTTTGGGCTCATGAGGGGAGTAGAAAAACATCAAAAATTTCAGTCCTGCATGATTCTACCAAGAAATGTGTGTTCATTGAAACCGCTGGTTTTTGATAGTTTGGGCCCTATTGAATAATGAATGTTTTGAATTTTCTCCAAAAGTAAAGTAGTTGCAAACTCATCCTTTTAGAAACTTGTTTGGGCTGTTGAGAGGAGTAAAAAACCATCAAAAATTTCAATCCTGCATGATTCTACCAAGAAATGTGATTCTTCATTCAAAACGCTGGTTTTTGCTATTGGGCTCTATTGAATAATGAATGTTTTGAATTTTCTCCAAAAGTAAAGTAGTTGCAAACTCATCCTTTTAGAAACTTGTTTGGGCTGTTGAGAGGAGTAAAAAACCATCAAAAATTTCAATCCTGCATGATTCTACCAAGAAATGTGATTCTTCATTCAAAACGCTGGTTTTTGCTATTGGGCTCTATTGAATAATGAATGTTTTGAATTTTCTCCAAAAGTAAAGTAGTTGCAAACTCATCCTTTTAGAGACTTGTTTGGGCTCATGAGAGGAGTAGAAAAACATCAAAAATTTCAGTCCTGCACGATTCTACCAAGAAATGTGTGTTCATTCAAACCGCTGGTTTTTGATAGTTTGGGCCCTATTGAATAATGAATGTTTTGAATTTTCTCCAAAAGTAAAGTAGTTGCAAACTCATCCTTTTAGAAACTTGTTTTGGCTGTTGAGAGGAGTAAAAAACCATCAAAAATTTCAATCCTGCATGATTCTACCAAGAAATGTGATTCTTCATTCAAAACCTTATTTTTGCTATTGGGCTCTATTGAATAATGAATGTTTTGAATTTTCTCCAAAAGTAAAGTAGTTGCAAACTCATGCTTTTAGAGACTTGTTTGTGCTCATGAGAGGAGTAGAAAAACATCAAAAATTTCAGTCCTGCATGATTCTACCAAGAAATGTGTGTTCATTGAAACCGCTGGTTTTTGATAGTTTGGGCCCTATTGAATAATGAATGTTTTGAATTTTCTCCAAAAGTAAAGTAGTTGCAAACTCATCCTTTTAGAAACTTGTTTGGGCTGTTGAGAGGAGTAAAAAACCATCAAAAATTTCAATCCTGCATGATTCTACCAAGAAATGTGATTCTTCATTCAAAACGCTGGTTTTTGCTATTGGGCTCTATTGAATAATGAATGTTTTGAATTTTCTCCAAAAGTAAAGTAGTTGCAAACTCATGCTTTTAGAGACTTGTTTGGGCTCATGAGAGGAGTAGAAAAACATCAAAAATTTCAGTCCTGCATGATTCTACCAAGAAATGTGTGTTCATTGAAACCGCTGGTTTTTGATAGTTTGGGCCCTATTGAATAATGAATGTTTTGAATTTTCTCCAAAAGTAAAGTAGTTGCAAACTCATCCTTTTAGAAACTTGTTTGGGCTGTTGAGAGGAGTAAAAAACCATCAAAAATTTCAATCCTGCATGATTCTACCAAGAAATGTGATTCTTCATTCAAAACCTGATTTTCGCTATTGGGCTCTATTGAATAATGAATGTTTTGAATTTTCTCCAAAAGTAAAGTAGTTGCAAACTCATCCTTTTAGAAACTTGTTTGGGCTGTTGAGAGGAGTAAAAAACCATCAAAAATTTCAATCCTGCATGATTCTACCAAGAAATGTGATTCTTCATTCAAAACCTGATTTTTGCTATTGGGCACTATTGAATATTGAATGTTTTGAATTTTCTCCAAAAGTAAAGTAGTTGCAAACTCATCCTTTTAGAAACTTGTTTGGGCTGTTGAGAGGAGTAAAAAACCATCAAAAATTTCAATCCTGCATGATTCTACCAAGAAATGTGATTCTTCATTCAAAACCTGATTTTTGCTATTGGGCTCTATTGAATAATGAATGTTTTGAATTTTCTCCAAAAGTAAAGTAGTTGCAAACTCATGCTTTTAGAGACTTGTTTGTGCTCATGAGAGGAGTAGAAAAACATCAAAAATTTCAGTCCTGCATGATTCTACCAAGAAATGTGTGTTCATTGAAACCGCTGGTTTTTGATAGTTTGGGCCCTATTGAATAATGAATGTTTTGAATTTTCTCCAAAAGTAAAGTAGTTGCAAACTCATCCTTTTAGAAACTTGTTTGGGCTGTTGAGAGGAGTAAAAAACCATCAAAAATTTCAATCCTGCATGATTCTACCAAGAAATGTGATTCTTCATTCAAAACCTGATTTTTGCTATTGGGCTCTATTGAATAATGAATGTTTTGAATTTTCTCCAAAAGTAAAGTAGTTGCAAACTCATGCTTTTAGAGACTTGTTTGGGCTCATGAGAGGAGTAGAAAAACATCAAAAATTTCAGTCCTGCATGATTCTACCAAGAAATGTGTGTTCATTGAAACCGCTGGTTTTTGATAGTTTGGGCCCTATTGAATAATGAATGTTTTGAATTTTCTCCAAAAGTAAAGTAGTTGCAAACTCATCCTTTTAGAAACTTGTTTGGGCTGTTGAGAGGAGTAAAAAAACATCAAAAATTTCAATCCTGCATGATTCTACCAAGAAATGTGATTCTTCATTCAAAACGCTGGTTTTTGCTTTTGGGCTCTATTGAATAATGAATGTTTTGAATTTTCTCCAAAAGTAAAATACTTGCAAACTCATCCTTTTAGAAACTTGTTTGGGCTGTTGAAAGGAGTAAAAAACCATCAAAAATTTCAATCCTGCATGATTCTACCAAGAAATGTGATTCTTCATTCAAAACGCTGGTTTTTGCTATTGGGCTCTATTGAATAATGAATGTTTTGAATTTTCTCCAAAAGTAAAGTAGTTGCAAACTCATGCTTTTAGAGACTTGTTTGGGCTCATGAGAGGAGTAGAAAAACATCAAAAATTTCAGTCCTGCACGATTCTACCAAGAAATGTGTGTTCATTCAAACCGCTGGTTTTTGATAGTTTGGGCCCTATTGAATAATGAATGTTTTGAATTTTCTCCAAAAGTAAAGTAGTTGCAAACTCATCCTTTTAGAAACTTGTTTGAGCTGTTGAGAGGAGTAAAAAACCATCAAAAATTTCAATCCTGCATGATTCTACCAAGAAATGTGATTCTTCATTCAAAACCTGATTTTTGCTATTGGGCTCTATTGAATAATGAATGTTTTGAATTTTCTCCAAAAGTAAAGTAGTTGCAAACTCATGCTTTTAGAGACTTGTTTGGGCTCATGAGAGGAGTAGAAAAACATCAAAAATTTCAGTCCTGCATGATTCTACCAAGAAATGTGTGTTCATTGAAACCGCTGGTTTTTGATAGTTTGGGCCCTATTGAATAATGAATGTTTTGAATTTTCTCCAAAAGTAAAGTAGTTGCAAACTCATCCTTTTAGAAACTTGTTTGGGCTGTTGAGAGGAGTAAAAAACCATCAAAAATTTCAATCCTGCATGATTTTACCAAGAAATGTGATTCTTCATTCAAAACCTGATTTTTGCTATTGGGCTCTATTGAATAGTGAATGTTTTGAATTTTCTCCAAAAGTAAAATTGTTGCAATCTCATGCTTTTAGAGACTTGTTTGGGCTCATGAGAGGAGTAGAAAAACATCAAAAATTTCAGTCCTGCATGATTCTACCAAGAAATGTGTGTTCATTCAAACGGCTGGTTTTTGATAGTTTGGGCCCTATTGAATAATGAATGTTTTGAATTTTCTCCAAAAGTAAAGTAGTTGCAAACTCATCCTTTTAGAAACTTGTTTGGGCTGTTGAGAGGACTAAAAAACCATCAAAAATTTCAATCCTGCATGATTCTACCAAGAAATGTGATTCTTCATTCAAAACGCTGGTTTTTGCTATTGGGCTCTATTGAATAATGAATGTTTTGAATTTTCTCCAAAAGTAAAGTAGTTGCAAACTCATGCTTTTAGAGACTTGTTTGGGCTCATGAGAGGAGTAGAAAAACATCAAAAATTTCAGTCCTGCACGATTCTACCAAGAAATGTGTGTTCATTCAAACCGCTGGTTTTTGATATTTTGGGCCCTATTGAATAATGAATGTTTTGAATTTTCTCCAAAAGTAAAGTAGTTGCAAACTCATCCTTTTAGAAACTTGTTTGGGCTGTTGAGAGGAGTAAAAACCAATCAAAAATTTCAATCCTGCATGATTCTACCAAGAAATGTGATTCTTCATTCAAAACCTGATTTTTGCTATTGGGCTCTATTGAATAATGAATGTTTTGAATTTTCTCCAAAAGTAAAGTAGTTGCAAACTCATGCTTTTAGAGACTTGTTTGGGCTCATGAGAGGAGTAGAAAAACATCAAAAATTTCAGTCCTGCATGATTCTACCAAGAAATGTGTGTTCATTCAAACCGCTGGTTTTTGATAGTTTGGGCCCTATTGAATAATGAATGTTTTGAATTTTCTCCAAAAGTAAAGTAGTTGCAAACTCATCCTTTTAGAAACTTGTTTGGGCTGTTGAGAGGAGTAAAAAATCATCAAAAATTTCAATCCTGCATGATTCTACCAAGAAATGTGATTCTTCATTCAAAACACTGGTTTTTGCTAATGGGCTCTATTGAATAATGAATGTTTTGAATTTTCTCCAAAAGTAAAGTAGTTGCAAACTCATGCTTTTAGAGACTTGTTTGGGCTCATGAGAGGAGTAGAAAAACATCAAAAATTTCAGTCCTGCATGATTCTACCAAGAAATGTGTGTTCATTGAAACCGCTGGTTTTTTATAGTTTGGGCCCTATTGAATAATGAATGTTTTGAATTTTCTCCAAAAGTAAAGTAGTTGCAAACTCATCCTTTTAGAAACTTGTTTGGGCTGTTGAGAGGAGTAAAAAACCATCAAAAATTTCAATCCTGCATGATTTTACCAAGAAATGTGATTCTTCATTCAAAACCTGATTTTTGCTATTGGGCTCTATTGAATAGTGAATGTTTTGAATTTTCTCCAAAAGTAAAGTAGTTGCAAACTCATGCTTTTAGAGACTTGTTTGGGCTCATGAGAGGAGTAGAAAAACATCAAAAATTTCAGTCCTGCATGATTCTACCAAGAAATGTGTGTTCATTCAAACCGCTGGTTTTTGATAGTTTGGGCCCTATTGAGTAATGAATGTTTTGAATTTTCTCCAAAAGTAAAGTAGTTGCAAACTCATCCTTTTAGAAACTTGTTTGGGCTGTTGAGAGGAGTAAAAAACCATCAAAAATTTCAATCCTGCATGATTTTACCAAGAAATGTGATTGTTCATTCAAAACCTGATTTTTGCTATTGGGCTCTATTGAATAGTGAATGTTTTGAATTTTCTCCAAAAGTAAAGTAGTTGCAAACTCATGCTTTTAGAGACTTGTTTGGGCTCATGAGAGGAGTATAAAAACATCAAAAATTTCAGTCCTGCACGATTCTACCAAGAAATGTGTGTTCATTAAAACCGCTGGTTTTTGATATTTTGGGCCCTATTGAATAATGAATGTTTTGAATTTTCTCCAAAAGTAAAGTAGTTGCAAACTCATCCTTTTAGAAACTTGTTTGGGCTGTTGAGAGGAGTAAAAAACCATCAAAAATTTCAATCCTGCATGATTCTACCAAGAAATGTGATTCTTCATTCAAAACCTGATTTTTGCTATTGGGCTCAATTGAATAATGAATGTTTTGAATTTTCTCCAAAAGTAAAGTAGTTGCAAACTCATGCTTTTAGAGACTTGTTTGGGCTCATGAGAGGAGTAGAAAAACATCAAAAATTTCAGTCCTGCATGATTCTACCAAGAAATGTGTGTTCATTGAAACCGCTGGTTTTTGATAGTTTGGGCCCTATTGAATAATGAATGTTTTGAATTTTCTCCAAAAGTAAAGTAGTTGCAAACTCATCCTTTTAGAAACTTGTTTGGGCTGTTGAGAGGAGTTGAAAACCATCAAAAATTTCAATCCTGCATGATTCTACCAAGAAATGTGATTCTTCATTCAAAACCTGATTTTTGCTATTGGGCTCTATTGAATAATGAATGTTTTGAATTTTCTCCAAAAGTAAAGTAGTTGCAAACTCATCCTTTTAGAAACTTGTTTGGGCTGTTGAGAGGAGTAAAAAACCATCAAAAATTTCAATCCTGCATGATTCTACCAAGAAATGTGATTCTTCATTCAAAACGCTGGTTTTTGCTATTGGGCTCTATTGAATAATGAATGTTTTGAATTTTCTCCAAAAGTAAAGTAGTTGCAAACTCATGCTTTTAGAGACTTGTTTGGGCTCATGAGAGGAGTAGAAAAACATCAAAAATTTCAGTCCTGCACGATTCTACCAAGAAATGTGTGTTCATTCAAACCGCTGGTTTTTGATATTTTGGGCCCTATTGAATAATGAATGTTTTGAATTTTCTCCAAAAGTAAAGTAGTTGCAAACTCATCCTTTTAGAAACTTGTTTGGGCTGTTGAGAGGAGTAAAAACCAATCAAAAATTTCAATCCTGCATGATTCTACCAAGAAATGTGATTCTTCATTCAAAACCTGATTTTTGCTATTGGGCTCTATTGAATAATGAATGTTTTGAATTTTCTCCAAAAGTAAAGTAGTTGCAAACTCATGCTTTTAGAGACTTGTTTGGGCTCATGAGAGGAGTAGAAAAACATCAAAAATTTCAGTCCTGCATGATTCTACCAAGAAATGTGTGTTCATTCAAACCGCTGGTTTTTGATAGTTTGGGCCCTATTGAATAATGAATGTTTTGAATTTTCTCCAAAAGTAAAGTAGTTGCAAACTCATCCTTTTAGAAACTTGTTTGGGCTGTTGAGAGGAGTAAAAAATCATCAAAAATTTCAATCCTGCATGATTCTACCAAGAAATGTGATTCTTCATTCAAAACACTGGTTTTTGCTAATGGGCTCTATTGAATAATGAATGTTTTGAATTTTCTCCAAAAGTAAAGTAGTTGCAAACTCATGCTTTTAGAGACTTGTTTGGGCTCATGAGAGGAGTAGAAAAACATCAAAAATTTCAGTCCTGCATGATTCTACCAAGAAATGTGTGTTCATTGAAACCGCTGGTTTTTTATAGTTTGGGCCCTATTGAATAATGAATGTTTTGAATTTTCTTCAAAAGTAAAGTAGTTGCAAACTCATCCTTTTAGAAACTTGTTTGGGCTGTTGAGAGGAGTAAAAAACCATCAAAAATTTCAATCCTGCATGATTTTACCAAGAAATGTGATTCTTCATTCAAAACCTGATTTTTGCTATTGGGCTCTATTGAATAGTGAATGTTTTGAATTTTCTCCAAAAGTAAAGTAGTTGCAAACTCATGCTTTTAGAGACTTGTTTGGGCTCATGAGAGGAGTAGAAAAACATCAAAAATTTCAGTCCTGCATGATTCTACCAAGAAATGTGTGTTCATTGAAACCGCTGGTTTTTGATAGTTTGGGCCCTATTGAATAATGAATGTTTTGAATTTTCTCCAAAAGTAAAGTAGTTGCAAACTCATCCTTTTAGAAACTTGTTTGGGCTGTTGAGAGGAGTAGAAAACCATCAAAAATTTCAATCCTGCATGATTCTACCAAGAAATGTGATTCTTCATTCAAAACCTGATTTTTGCTATTGGGCTCTATTGAATAATGAATGTTTTGAATTTTCTCCAAAAGTAAAGTAGTTGCAAACTCATCCTTTTAGAAACTTGTTTGGGCTGTTGAGAGGAGTAAAAAACCATCAAAAATTTCAATCCTGCATGATTCTACCAAGAAATGTGATTCTTCATTCAAAACGCTGGTTTTTGCTATTGGGCTCTATTGAATAATGAATGTTTTGAATTTTCTCCAAAAGTAAAGTAGTTGCAAACTCATCCTTTTAGAGACTTGTTTGGGCTCATGAGAGGAGTAGAAAAACATCAAAAATTTCAGTCCTGCACGATTCTACCAAGAAATGTGTGTTCATTCAAACCGCTGTTTTTTGATATTTTGGGCCCTATTGAATAATGAATGTTTTGAATTTTCTCCAAAAGTAAAGTAGTTGCAAACTCATCCTTTTAGAAACTTGTTTGGGCTGTTGAGAGGAGTAAAAAACCATCAAAAATTTCAATCCTGCATGATTCTACCAAGAAATGTGATTCTTCATTCAAAACCTGATTTTTGCTATTGGGCTCTATTGAATAATGAATGTTTTGAATTTTCTCCAAAAGTAAAGTAGTTGAAAACTCATGCTTTTAGAGACTTGTTTGGGCTCATGAGAGGAGTAGAAAATCATCAAAAATTTCAGTCCTGCATGATTCTACCAAGAAATGTGTGTTCATTGAAATCGCTGGTTTTTGATAGTTTGGGCCCTATTGAATAATGAATGTTTTGAATTTTCTCCAAAAGTAAAGTAGTTGCAAACGCATCCTTTTAGAAACTTGTTTGGGTTGTTGAGAGGAGTAAAAAACCATCAAAAATTTCAATCCTGCATGATTCTACCAAGAAATGTGATTCTTCATTCAAAACGCTGGTTTTTGCTATTGGGCTCTATTGAATAATGAATGTTTTGAATTTTCTCCAAAAGTAAAGTAGTTGCAAACTCATGCTTTTAGAGACTTGTTTGGGCTCATTAGAGGAGTAGAAAGACATCAAAAATTTCAGTCCTCCATGATTCTACCAATAAATGTGTGTTCATTCAAACCTCTGGTTTTTGATAGTTTGGGCCCTATTGAATAATGAATGTTTTGAATTTTCTCCAAAAGTAAAGTAGTTGCAAACTCATCCTTTTAGAAACTTGTTTGGGCTGTTGAGAGGAGTAAAAAACCATCAAAAATTTCAATACTGCATGATTCTACCAAGAAATGTGATTCTTCATTCAAAACGCTGGTTTTTGCTATTGGGCTCTATTGAATAATGAATGTTTTGAATTTTCTCCAAAAGTAAAGTAGTTGGAAACTCATGCTTTTAGAGACTTGTTTGGGCTCATGAGCGGAGTAGAAAAACATCAAAAATTTCAGTCCTGCATGATTCTACCAAGAAATGTGTGTTCATTGAAACCGCTGGTTTTTGATAGTTTGGGCCCTATTGAATAATGAATGTTTTGAATTTTCTCCAAAAGTAAAGTAGTTGCAAACTTATCCTTTTAGAAACTTATTTGGGCTGTTGAGAGGAGTAAAAACCCATCAAAAATTTCAATCCTGCATGATTCTACCAAGAAATGTGATTCTTCATTCAAAACCTGATTTTTGCTATTGGGCTCTATTGAATAATGAATGTTTTGAATTTTCTCCAAAAGTAAAGTAGTTGCAAACTCATGCTTTTAGAGACTTGTTTGGGCTCATGAGAGGAGTAGAAAAACATCAAAAATTTCAGTCCTGCATGATTCTACCAAGAAATGTGTGTTCATTGAAACCGCTGGTTTTTGATAGTTTGGGCCCTATTGAATAATGAATGTTTTGAATTTTCTCCAAAAGTAAAGTAGTTGCAAACTCATCCTTTTAGAAACTTGTTTGGGCTGTTGAGAGGAGTAGAAAACCATTTGAATTTTCTCCAAAAGTAAAGTAGTTGCAAACTCATCCTTTTAGAAACTTGTTTGGGCTGTTGAGAGGAGTAAAAAACCATCAAAAATTTCAATCCTGCATGATTCTACCAAGAAATGTGATTCTTCATTCAAAACCTGATTTTTGCTAATGGGCTCTATTGAATAGTGAATGTTTTGAATTTTCTCCAAAAGTAAAGTAGTTGCAAACTCATGCTTTTAGAGACTTGTTTGGGCTCATGAGAGGAGTAGAAAAACATCAAAAATTTCAGTCCTGCATGATTCTACCAAGAAATGTGTGTTCATTCAAACCTCTGGTTTTTGATAGTTTGGGCCCTATTGAATAATGAATGTTTTGAATTTTCTCCAAAAGTAAAGTAGTTGCAAACTCATCCTTTTACAAACTTGTTTGGGCTGTTGAGAGGAGTAAAAAACCATCAAAAATTTCAATCCTGCATGATTCTACCAAGAAATGTGATTCTTCATTCAAAACCTGATTTTCGCTATTGGGCTCTATTGAATAATGAATGTTTTGAATTTTCTCCAAAAGTAAAGTAGTTGCAAACTCATGCTTTTAGAGACTTGTTTGGGCTCATGAGAGGAGTAGAAAAACATCAAAAATGTCAGTCCTGCATGATTCTACCAAGAAATGTGTGTTCATTGAAACCGCTGGTTTTTGATAGTTTGGGCCCTATTGAATAATGAATGTTTTGAATTTTCTCCAAAAGTAAAGTAGTTGCAAACTCATCCTTTTAGAAACTTGTTTGGGCTGTTGAGAGGAGTAAAAAACCATCAAAAATTTCAATCCTGCATGATTCTACCAAGAAATGTGATTCTTCATTCAAAACGCTGGTTTTTGCTATTGGGCTCTATTGAATAATGAATGTTTTGAATTTTCTCCAAAAGTAAAGTAGTTGCAAACTCATGCTTTTAGAGACTTGTTTGGGCTCATGAGAGGAGTAGAAAAACATCAAAAATTTCAGTCCTGCATGATTCTACCAAGAAATGTGTGTTCATTGAAACCGCTGGTTTTTGATAGTTTGGGCCCTATTGAATAATGAATGTTTTGAATTTTCTCCAAAAGTAAAGTAGTTGCAAACTCATCCTTTTACAAACTTGTTTGGGCTGTTGAGAGGAGTAAAAAACCATCAAAAATTTCAATCCTGCATGATTTTACCAAGAAATGTGATTCTTCATTCAAAACCTGATTTTTGCTATTGGGCTCTATTGAATAGTGAATGTTTTGAATTTTCTCCAAAAGTAAAGTAGTTGCAAACTCATGCTTTTAGAGACTTGTTTGGGCTCATGAGAGGAGTAGAAAAATATCAAAAATTTCAGTCCTGCATGATTCTACCAAGAAATGTGTGTTCATTCAAACCGCTGGTTTTTGATAGTTTGGGCCCTATTGAATAATGAATGTTTTGAATTTTCTCCAAAAGTAAAGTAGTTGCAAACTCATCCTTTTAGAAACTTGTTTGGGCTGTTGAGAGGAGTAAAAAACCATCAAAAATTTCAATCCTGCATGATTCTACCAAGAAATGTGATTCTTCATTCAAAACCTGATTTTTGCTATTGGGCTCTATTGAATAATGAA
The DNA here is from genome assembly GCF_039654945.1 of Dendrobates tinctorius. NCBI lineage: Eukaryota > Metazoa > Chordata > Amphibia > Anura > Dendrobatidae > Dendrobates > Dendrobates tinctorius. The sequence goes on from NW_027362076.1 coordinate 2,053,281, forward strand.
TGTTTTGAATTTTCTCCAAAAGTAAAGCAGTTGCAAACTCATGCTTTTAGAGACTTGTTTGGGCTCATGAGAGGAGTAGAAAAACATCAAAAATTTCAGTCCTGCATGATTCTACCAAGAAATGTGTGTTCATTGAAACCGCTGGTTTTTGATAGTTTGGGCCCTATTGAATAATGAATGTTTTGAATTTTCTCCAAAAGTAAAGTAGTTGCAAACTCATCCTTTTAGAAACTTGTTTGGGCTGTTGAGAGGAGTAAAAAACCATCAAAAATTTCAATCCTGCATGATTCTACCAAGAAATGTGATTCTTCATTCAAAACGCTGGTTTTTGCTATTGGGCTCTATTGAATAATGAATGTTTTGAATTTTCTCCAAAAGTAAAGTAGTTGCAAACTCATGCTTTTAGAGACTTGTTTGGGCTCATGAGAGGAGTAGAAAAACATCAAAAATTTCAGTCCTGCATGATTCTACCAAGAAATGTGTGTTCATTGAAATCGCTGGTTTTTGATAGTTTGGGCCCTATTGAATAATGAATGTTTTGAATTTTCTCCAAAAGTAAAGTAGTTGCAAACGCATCCTTTTAGAAACTTGTTTGGGTTGTTGAGAGGAGTAAAAAACCATCAAAAATTTCAATCCTGCATGATTCTACCAAGAAATGTGATTCTTCATTCAAAACGCTGGTTTTTGCTATTGGGCTCTATTGAATAATGAATGTTTTGAATTTTCTCCAAAAGTAAAGTAGTTGCAAACTCATGCTTTTAGAGACTTGTTTGGGCTCATTAGAGGAGTAGAAAGACATCAAAAATTTCAGTCCTCCATGATTCTACCAATAAATGTGTGTTCATTCAAACCTCTGGTTTTTGATAGTTTGGGCCCTATTGAATAATGAATGTTTTGAATTTTCTCCAAAAGTAAAGTAGTTGCAAACTCATCCTTTTAGAAACTTGTTTGGGCTGTTGAGAGGAGTAAAAAACCATCAAAAATTTCAATACTGCATGATTCTACCAAGAAATGTGATTCTTCATTCAAAACGCTGGTTTTTGCTATTGGGCTCTATTGAATAATGAATGTTTTGAATTTTCTCCAAAAGTAAAGTAGTTGGAAACTCATGCTTTTAGAGACTTGTTTGGGCTCATGAGCGGAGTAGAAAAACATCAAAAATTTCAGTCCTGCATGATTCTACCAAGAAATGTGTGTTCATTGAAACCGCTGGTTTTTGATAGTTTGGGCCCTATTGAATAATGAATGTTTTGAATTTTCTCCAAAAGTAAAGAAGTTGCAAACTTATCCTTTTAGAAACTTATTTGGGCTGTTGAGAGGAGTAAAAACCCATCAAAAATTTCAATCCTGCATGATTCTACCAAGAAATGTGATTCTTCATTCAAAACCTGATTTTTGCTATTGGGCTCTATTGAATAATGAATGTTTTGAATTTTCTCCAAAAGTAAAGTAGTTGCAAACTCATGCTTTTAGAGACTTGTTTGGGCTCATGAGAGGAGTAGAAAAACATCAAAAATTTCAGTCCTGCATGATTCTACCAAGAAATGTGTGTTCATTGAAACCGCTGGTTTTTGATAGTTTGGGCCCTATTGAATAATGAATGTTTTGAATTTTCTCCAAAAGTAAAGTAGTTGCAAACTCATCCTTTTAGAAACTTGTTTGGGCTGTTGAGAGGAGTAGAAAACCATTTGAATTTTCTCCAAAAGTAAAGTAGTTGCAAACTCATCCTTTTAGAAACTTGTTTGGGCTGTTGAGAGGAGTAAAAAACCATCAAAAATTTCAATCCTGCATGATTCTACCAAGAAATGTGATTCTTCATTCAAAACCTGATTTTTGCTAATGGGCTCTATTGAATAGTGAATGTTTTGAATTTTCTCCAAAAGTAAAGTAGTTGCAAACTCATGCTTTTAGAGACTTGTTTGGGCTCATGAGAGGAGTAGAAAAACATCAAAAATTTCAGTCCTGCATGATTCTACCAAGAAATGTGTGTTCATTCAAACCTCTGGTTTTTGATAGTTTGGGCCCTATTGAATAATGAATGTTTTGAATTTTCTCCAAAAGTAAAGTAGTTGCAAACTCATCCTTTTACAAACTTGTTTGGGCTGTTGAGAGGAGTAAAAAACCATCAAAAATTTCAATCCTGCATGATTCTACCAAGAAATGTGATTCTTCATTCAAAACCTGATTTTCGCTATTGGGCTCTATTGAATAATGAATGTTTTGAATTTTCTCCAAAAGTAAAGTAGTTGCAAACTCATGCTTTTAGAGACTTGTTTGGGCTCATGAGAGGAGTAGAAAAACATCAAAAATGTCAGTCCTGCATGATTCTACCAAGAAATGTGTGTTCATTGAAACCGCTGGTTTTTGATAGTTTGGGCCCTATTGAATAATGAATGTTTTGAATTTTCTCCAAAAGTAAAGTAGTTGCAAACTCATCCTTTTAGAAACTTGTTTGGGCTGTTGAGAGGAGTAAAAAACCATCAAAAATTTCAATCCTGCATGATTCTACCAAGAAATGTGATTCTTCATTCAAAACGCTGGTTTTTGCTATTGGGCTCTATTGAATAATGAATGTTTTGAATTTTCTCCAAAAGTAAAGTAGTTGCAAACTCATGCTTTTAGAGACTTGTTTGGGCTCATGAGAGGAGTAGAAAAACATCAAAAATTTCAGTCCTGCATGATTCTACCAAGAAATGTGTGTTCATTGAAACCGCTGGTTTTTGATAGTTTGGGCCCTATTGAATAATGAATGTTTTGAATTTTCTCCAAAAGTAAAGTAGTTGCAAACTCATCCTTTTACAAACTTGTTTGGGCTGTTGAGAGGAGTAAAAAACCATCAAAAATTTCAATCCTGCATGATTTTACCAAGAAATGTGATTCTTCATTCAAAACCTGATTTTTGCTATTGGGCTCTATTGAATAGTGAATGTTTTGAATTTTCTCCAAAAGTAAAGTAGTTGCAAACTCATGCTTTTAGAGACTTGTTTGGGCTCATGAGAGGAGTAGAAAAATATCAAAAATTTCAGTCCTGCATGATTCTACCAAGAAATGTGTGTTCATTCAAACCGCTGGTTTTTGATAGTTTGGGCCCTATTGAATAATGAATGTTTTGAATTTTCTCCAAAAGTAAAGTAGTTGCAAACTCATCCTTTTAGAAACTTGTTTGGGCTGTTGAGAGGAGTAAAAAACCATCAAAAATTTCAATCCTGCATGATTCTACCAAGAAATGTGATTCTTCATTCAAAACCTGATTTTTGCTATTGGGCTCTATTGAATAATGAATGTTTTGAATTTTCTCCAAAAGTAAAGTAGTTGCAAACTCATGCTTTTAGAGACTTGTTTGGGCTCATGAGAGGAGTAGAAAAACATCAAAAATTTCAGTCCTGCATGATTCTACCAAGAAATGTGTGTTCATTGAAACCGCTGGTTTTTGATAGTTTGGGCCCTATTGAATAATGAATGTTTTGAATTTTCTCCAAAAGTAAAGTAGTTGCAAACTCATCCTTTTAGAAACTTGTTTGGGCTGTTGAGAGGAGTAAAAAACCATCAAAAATTTCAATCCTGCATGATTCTACCAAGAAATATGATTCTTCATTCAAAACGCTGGTTTTTGCTATTGGGCTCTATTGAATAATGAATGTTTTGAATTTTCTCCAAAAGTAAAGTAGTTGCAAACTCATGCTTTTAGAGACTTGTTTGGGCTCATGAGAGGAGTAGAAAAACATCAAAAATTTCAGTCCTGCATGATTTTACCAAGAAATGTGTGTTCATTGAAACCGCTGGTTTTTGATAGTTTGGGCCCTATTGAATAATGAATGTTTTGAATTTTCTCCAAAAGTAAAGTAGTTGCAAACTCATCCTTTTAGAAACTTGTTTGGGCTGTTGAGAGGAGTAAAAAACCATCAAAAATTTCAATCCTGCATGATTCTACCAAGAAATGTGATTCTTCATTCAAAACCTGATTTTTGCTATTGGGCTCTATTGAATAATGAATGTTTTGAATTTTCTCCAAAAGTAAAGTAGTTGCAAACTCATGCTTTTAGAGACTTGTTTGGGCTCATGAGAGGAGTAGAAAAACATCAAAAATGTCAGTCCTGCATGATTCTACCAAGAAATGTGTGTTCATTGAAACCGCTGGTTTTTGATAGTTTGGGCCCTATTGAATAATGAATGTTTTGAATTTTCTCCAAAAGTAAAGTAGTTGCAAACTCATCCTTTTAGAAACTTGTTTGGGCTGTTGAGAGGAGTAAAAAACCATCAAAAATTTCAATCCTGCATGATTCTACCAAGAAATGTGATTCTTCATTCAAAACGCTGGTTTTTGCTATTGGGCTCTATTGAATAATGAATGTTTTGAATTTTCTCCAAAAGTAAAGTAGTTGCAAACTCATGCTTTTAGAGACTTGTTTGGGCTCATGAGAGGAGTAGAAAAACATCAAAAATTTCAGTCCTGCATGATTCTACCAAGAAATGTGTGTTCATTGAAACCGCTGGTTTTTGATAGTTTGGGCCCTATTGAATAATGAATGTTTTGAATTTTCTCCAAAAGTAAAGTAGTTGCAAACTCATCCTTTTACAAACTTGTTTGGGCTGTTGAGAGGAGTAAAAAACCATCAAAAATTTCAATCCTGCATGATTTTACCAAGAAATGTGATTCTTCATTCAAAACCTGATTTTTGCTATTGGGCTCTATTGAATAGTGAATGTTTTGAATTTTCTCCAAAAGTAAAGTAGTTGCAAACTCATGCTTTTAAAGACTTGTTTGTGCTCATGAGAGGAGTAGAAAAACATCAAAAATTTCAGTCCTGCATGATTCTACCAAGAAATGTGTGTTCATTGAAACCGCTGGTTTTTGATAGTTTGGGCCCTATTGAATAATGAATGTTTTGAATTTTCTCCAAAAGTAAAGTAGTTGCAAACTCATCCTTTTAGAAACTTGTTTGGGCTGTTGAGAGGAGTAAAAAACCATCAAAAATTTCAATCCTGCATGATTCTACCAAGAAATGTGATTCTTCATTCAAAACGCTGGTTTTTGCTATTGGGCTCTATTGAATAATGAATGTTTTGAATTTTCTCCAAAAGTAAAGTAGTTGCAAACTCATGCTTTTAGAGACTTGTTTGGGCTCATGAGAGGAGTAGAAAAACATCAAAAATTTCAGTCCTGCATGATTCTACCAAGAAATGTGTGTTCATTGAAACCGCTGGTTTTTGATAGTTTGGGCCCTATTGAATAATGAATGTTTTGAATTTTCTCCAAAAGTAAAGTAGTTGCAAACTCATCCTTTTAGAAACTTGTTTGGGCTGTTGAGAGGAGTAAAAAACCATCAAAAATTTCAATCCTGCATGATTTTACCAAGAAATGTGATTCTTCATTCAAAACCTGATTTTTGCTATTGGGCACTATTGAATAGTGAATGTTTTGAATTTTCTCCAAAAGTAAAGTAGTTGCAAACTCATGCCTTTAGAGACTTGTTTGGGCTCATGAGAGGAGTAGAAAAACATCAAAAATTTCAGTCCTGCATGATTCTACCAAGAAATGTGTGTTCATTCAAACCGCTGGTTTTTGATAGTTTGGGCCCTATTGAATAATGAATGTTTTGAATTTTCTCCAAAAGTAAAGTAGTTGCAAACTCATCCTTTTAGAAACTTGTTTGGGCTGTTGAGAGGAGTAAAAAACCATCAAAAATTTCAATCCTGCATGATTCTACCAAGAAATGTGATTCTTCATTCAAAACACTGGTTTTTGCTATTGGGCCCTATTGAATAATGAATGTTTTGAATTTTCTCCAAAAGTAAAGTAGTTGCAAACTCATCCTTTTAGAAACTTGTTTGGGCTGTTGAGAGGAGTAAAAAACCATCAAAAATTTCAATCCTGCATGATTCTACCAAGAAATGTGATTCTTCATTCAAAACCTGATTTTTGCTATTGGGCTCTATTGAATAATGAATGTTTTGAATTTTCTCCAAAAGTAAAGTAGTTGCAAACTCATCCTTTTAGAAACTTGTTTGGGCTGTTGAGAGGAGTAAAAAACCATCAAAAATTTCAATCCTGCATGATTCTACCAAGAAATGTGATTCTTCATTCAAAACCTGATTTTCGCTATTGGGCTCTATTGAATAATGAATGTTTTGAATTTTCTCCAAAAGTAAAGTAGTTGCAAACTCATCCTTTTAGAAACTTGTTTGGGCTGTTGAGAGGAGTAAAAAACCATCAAAAATTTCAATCCTGCATGATTCTACCAAGAAATGTGATTCTTCATTCAAAACCTGATTTTTGCTATTGGGCACTATTGAATATTGAATGTTTTGAATTTTCTCCAAAAGTAAAGTAGTTGCAAACTCATCCTTTTAGAAACTTGTTTGGGCTGTTGAGAGGAGTAAAAAACCATCAAAAATTTCAATCCTGCATGATTCTACCAAGAAATGTGATTCTTCATTCAAAACGCTGGTTTTTGCTATTGGGCTCTATTGAATAATGAATGTTTTGAATTTTCTCCAAAAGTAAAGTAGTTGCAAACTCATCCTTTTAGAGACTTGTTTGGGATCATGAGAGGAGTAGAAAAACATCAAAAATTTCAGTCCTGCACGATTCTACCAAGAAATGTGTGTTCATTCAAACCGCTGGTTTTTGATATTTTGGGCCCTATTGAATAATGAATGTTTTGAATTTTCTCCAAAAGTAAAGTAGTTGCAAACTCATCCTTTTAGAAACTTGTTTGGGCTGTTGAGAGGAGTAAAAATCCATCAAAAATTTCAATCCTGCATGATTCTACCAAGAAATGTGATTCTTCATTCAAAACGCTGGTTTTTGCTATTGGGCTCTATTGAATAATGAATGTTTTGAATTTTCTCCAAAAGTAAAGTAGTTGCAAACTCATGCTTTTAGAGACTTGTTTGGGCTCATGAGAGGAGTAGAAAAACATCAAAAATTTCAGTCCTGCATGATTCTACCAAGAAATGTGTGTTCATTGAAACCGCTGGTTTTTGATAGTTTGGGCCCTATTGAATAATGAATGTTTTGAATTTTCTCCAAAAGTAAAGTAGTTGCAAACTCATCCTTTTAGAAACTTGTTTGGGCTGTTGAGAGGAGTAAAAAACCATCAAAAATTTCAATCCTGCATGATTTTACCAAGAAATGTGATTCTTCATTCAAAACCTGATTTTTGCTATTGGGCACTATTGAATAGTGAATGTTTTGAATTTTCTCCAAAAGTAAAGTAGTTGCAAACTCATGCCTTTAGAGACTTGTTTGGGCTCATGAGAGGAGTAGAAAAACATCAAAAATTTCAGTCCTACATGATTCTACCAAGAAATGTGTGTTCATTCAAACCGCTGGTTTTTGATAGTTTGGGCCCTATTGAATAATGAATGTTTTGAATTTTCTCCAAAAGTAAAGTAGTTGCAAACTCATCCTTTTAGAAACTTGTTTGGGCTGTTGAGAGGAGTAAAAAACCATCAAAAATTTCAATCCTGCATGATTCTACCAAGAAATGTGATTCTTCATTCAAAACACTGGTTTTTGCTATTGGGCCCTATTGAATAATGAATGTTTTGAATTTTCTCCAAAAGTAAAGTAGTTGCAAACTCATCCTTTTAGAAACTTGTTTGGGCTGTTGAGAGGAGTAAAAACCCATCAAAAATTTCAATCCTGCATGATTCTACCAAGAAATGTGATTCTTCATTCAAAACCTGATTTTTGCTATTGGGCTCTATTGAATAATGAATGTTTTGAATTTTCTCCAAAAGTAAAGTAGTTGCAAACTCATGCTTTTAGAGACTTGTTTTTGCTCATGAGTAGTGTTGAGCATTCCGATACCGCAAGTATCGGGTATCGGCCGATACTTGCTGTATCGGAATTCCGATACCGACTTCCGATATTTTTTCAATATCGGAATTCGGCATCGGAATCGGAAGTTCAGTTGATTGACGGCCTGACGTCATCATGATGCGCGGTGTGTGCGCATCATGATGCGCCGTCTTTTCGGGCCTTCCGGGGGTCTCTGCCGGCCTGCCGGGGGGCTGTGCCGGCCTGCCGGGGGGCTGTGTGGACTGCCCGGGGTCTCTGCCGGCCTGCCGGGGGGCTGTGCCGGCCTGCCGGGGGGCTGTGCACCCTGTGGGGGTCTGTACCGGCCTGCCGGGGGGCTGTGCCGGCCTGCCGGGGGGCTGTGCTGATGTCCGGGGGTCTGTGCAAGCATCGTCCGATGGGACTACAAGTCCCATCGGGCGATGCCTGCTACCATGACAGTGATTGACACATTAGCCAATGATGGGACAGTAGTAGTCCCATCATCCGGCTAATGTGTTAAATGTTAAAAAAAAAAAAAAAAAATACTACATACATACTACATGCTACATACATACTACATATATACTACATACATACTACATACATGCTACATACATACTACATGCATGCTACATACATACTACATATATACTACATACATACTACATACATACTGCATGCTACATACATACTACATACATACTACATACATACTACATGCATGCTACATATATACTACATGCTACATACATACCACATACATACTACATGCATGCTACATATATACTACATGCATGCTACATACATACTACATATATACTACATGCATGCTACATACATACTACATGCTACATGCATGCTACATACATACTACATACATGCTACATATATACTACATACATACTACATATATACTACATGCATGCTACATATATACTACATACATACTACATATATACTACATGCATGCTACATATATACTACATACATACTACATATATACTACATACATGCTACATACATACTACATACATACTACATACATACTACATGCATGCTACATATATACTACATGCTACATACATACCACATACATACTACATACATGCTACATGCATGCTACATACATACTACATATATACTACATGCATGCTACATACATACTACATGCTACATGCATGCTACATACATACTACATACATACTACATGCTACATACATACCACATATATACTACATACATACAATACATTCATACAATACATACATAGACATACAGTACATATAACATAGAGTAACATACTTACCAATACTTGTCACATTGTTCCCCGAAGCCATTGTCTTTCCGGAATAAATATTAACATAACAAACCACAAAAATACTCACCCACGATCCGAAGCAGTCCACGAGTGTGTCCCACGACGATCTTGGGTAGAGAACTGCAGCATCAGATGATGCTGCCGTTCTCTACGGGCTGCAGGAATCCAATGACGGAAGGTAGGTATCCTTCCGCACTGTATTCCTCCGCCACTTAAAAAAAAAAAAGTCCCTAGTCTCACTTTATGCCATTGCTGTGTGGGAATTTCCCACACAGCAATGGCATAAAGTGAGACTAGGGACTTTTTTTTTTTTAAGTGGCGGAGGAATACAGTGCGGAAGGATACCTACCTTCCGTCATTGGATTCCTGCAGCCCGTAGAGAACGGCAGCATCAGCTGATGCTGCAGTTCTCTACCCAAGATCGTCGTGGGACACACTCGTGGACTGCTTCGGATCGTGGGTGAGTATTTTTGTGGTTTGTTATGTTAATATTTATTCCGTAGACGACAATGGCTTCGGGGAACAATGTGACAAGTATTGGTAAGTAGGTTACTCTATGTTATATGTACTGTATGTCTATGTATGTATTGTATGAATGTATTGTATGTATGTAGTATATATGTGGTATGTATGTAGCATGTAGTATGTATGTAGTATGTATGTAGCATGCATGTAGCATGTAGTATGTATGTAGCATGCATGTAGTATATATGTAGTATGTATGTAGCATGCATGTAGTATATATGTAGCATGTATGTAGTATGTATGTGGTATGTATGTAGCATGTAGTATATATGTAGCATGTATGTAGTATATATGTAGTATGTATGTAGTATATATGTAGCATGCATGTAGTATATATGTAGTATGTATGTAGTATATATGTAGCATGCATGTAGTATATATGTAGTATGTATGTAGTATATATGTAGCATGTATGTAGTATGTATGTAGCATGCATGTAGCATGTAGTATGTATGTAGCATGCATGTAGTATATATGTAGTATGTATGTAGCATGCATGTAGTATATATGTAGCATGCATGTAGTATGTATGTGGTATGTATGTAGTATATATGTAGTATGTATGTAGTATATATGTAGCATGTATGTAGTATGTATGTAGCATGCATGTAGCATGTAGTATGTATGTAGCATGCATGTAGTATATATGTAGTATGTATGTAGCATGCATGTAGTATATATGTAGCATGCATGTAGTATATATGTAGTATGTATGTAGTATATATGTAGCATGTATGTAGTATGTATGTAGCATGCATGTAGCATGTAGTATGTATGTAGCATGCATGTAGTATATATGTAGTATGTATGTAGCATGCATGTAGTATATATGTAGTATGTATGTAGCATGCATGTAGTATATATGTAGCATGCATGTAGTATATATGTAGTATGTATGTAGTATGTAGTATGAATGTAGCATGTATGTAGTATGTAGTATGAATGTAGCATGTAATTTTTTTTTTTTTTTTTTTACATTTAACACATTAGCCGGATGATGGGACTACTACTGTCCCATCATTGGCTAATGTGTCAATCACTGTCATGGTAGCAGGCATCGCCCGATGGGACTTGTAGTCCCATCGGACGATGCCTGCACAGACCCCCGGAGCCTGCACAGACCACCAGCAGGCCGGCACAGCCCCCCGGCAGGCCGGCACAGCCCCCCGGCAGGCCGGCACAGCCCACCGGAGCCTGCACAGACCCCCTGGCAGGCCGGCACAGCCCCCCGAAAGGCCCGTACAGACCCCAGAGAGGCTGTACAAGGGCAGGAAAGGGTTTTTCTTATTCCGATACCGGAAGTCCCATAGACTTGAATGGGACTTCCGGTATCGGAATCGGCGATACCGATACTTTTTTTAAAGATCGGCCGATACCATCCGATACGATACTTTGAAGTATCGGATGGTATCGCTCAACTCTACTCATGAGAGGAGTAGAAAAACATCAAAAATTTCAGTCCTGCATGATTCTACCAAGAAATGTGTGTTCATTCAAACCGCTGGTTTTTGATAGTTTGGGCCCTATTGAATAATGAATGTTTTGAATTTTCTCCAAAAGTAAAGTAGTTGCAAACTCATCCTTTTAGAAACTTGTTTGGGCTGTTGAGAGGAGTAAAAACCCATCAAAAATTTCAATCCTGCATGATTCTACCAAGAAATGTGATTCTTCATTCAAAACCTGATTTTTGCTATTGGGCTCTATTGAATAATGAATGTTTTGAATTTTCTCCAAAAGTAAAGTAGTTGCAAACTCATGCTTTTAGAGACTTGTTTGGGCTCATGAGAGGAGTAGAAAAACATAAAAAATTTCAGTCCTGCATGATTCTACCAAGAAATGTGTGTTCATTGAAACCGCTGGTTTTTGATAGTTTGGGCCCTATTGAATAATGAATGTTTTGAATTTTCTCCAAAAGTAAAGTAGTTGCAAACTCATCCTTTTAGAAACTTGTTTGGGCTGTTGAGAGGAGTAAAAAACCATCAAAAATTTCAATCCTGCATGATTCTACCAAGAAATGTGATTCTTCATTCAAAACACTGGTTTTTGCTATTGGGCTCTATTGAATAATGAATGTTTTGAATTTTCTCCAAAAGTAAAGTAGTTGCAAACTCATCCTTTTAGAAACTTGTTTGGGCTGTTGAGAGGAGTAAAAAACCATCAAAAATTTCAATCCTGCATGATTCTACCAAGAAATGTGATTCTTCATTCAAAACACTGGTTTTTGCTATTGGGCTCTATTGAATAATGAATGTTTTGAATTTTCTCCAAAAGTAAAGTAGTTGCAAACTCATGCTTTTAGAGACTTGTTTGGGCTCATGAGAGGAGTAGAAAAACATCAAAAATTTCAATCCTGCATGATTCTACCAAGAAATGTGTGTTCATTGAAACCGCTGGTTTTTGATAGTTTGGGCCCTATTGAATAATGAATGTTTTGAATTTTCTCCAAAAGTAAAGTAGTTGCAAACTCATCCTTTTAGAAACTTGTTTGGGCTGTTGAGAGGAGTAAAAAACCATCAAAAATTTCAATCCTGCATGATTCTACCAAGAAATGTGATTCTTCATTCAAAACGCTGGTTTTTGCTATTGGGCTCTATTGAATAATGAATGTTTTGAATTTTCTCCAAAAGTAAAGTAGTTGCAAACTCATGCTTATAGAGACTTGTTTGGGCTCATGAGAGGAGTAGAAAAACATCAAAAATTTCAGTCCTGCATGATTCTACCAAGAAATGTGTGTTCATTGAAACCGCTGGTTTTTGATAGTTTGGGCCCTATTGAATAATGAATGTTTTGAATTTTCTCCAAAAGTAAAGTAGTTGCAAACTCATCCTTTTAGAAACTTGTTTGGGCTGTTGAGAGGAGTAAAAAACCATCAAAAATTTCAATCCTGCATGATTCTACCAAGAAATGTGATTCTTCATTCAAAACGCTGGTTTTTGCTATTGGGCTCTATTGAATAATGAATGTTTTGAATTTTCTCCAAAAGTAAAGTAGTTGCAAACTCATGCTTTTAGAGACTTGTTTGGGCTCATGAGAGGAGTAGAAAAACATCAAAAATTTCAGTCCTGCATGATTCTACCAAGAAATGTGTGTTCATTGAAACGGCTGGTTTTTGATAGTTTGGGCCCTATTGAATAATGAATGTTTTGAATTTTCTCCAAAAGTAAAGTAGTTGCAAACTCATCCTTTTAGAAACTTGTTTGGGCTGTTGAGAGGAGTAAAAAACCATCAAAAATTTCAATCCTGCATGATTCTACCAAGAAATGTGATTCTTCATTCAAAACGCTGGTTTTTGCTATTGGGCTCTATTGAATAATGAATGTTTTGAATTTTCTTCAAAAGTAAAGTAGTTGCAAACTCATGCTTTTAGAGACTTGTTTGGGCTCATGAGAGGAGTAGAAAAACATCAAAAATTTCAGTCCTGCATGATTCTACCAAGAAATGTGTGTTCATTGAAACCGCTGGTTTTTGATAGTTTGGGCCCTATTGAATAATGAATGTTTTGAATTTTCTCCAAAATTAAAGTAGTTGCAAACTCATCCTTTTAGAAACTTGTTTGGGCTGTTGAGAGGAGTAAAAAACCATCAAAAATTTCAATCCTGCATGATTCTACCAAGAAATGTGATTCTTCATTCAAAACGCTGGTTTTTGCTATTGGGCTCTATTGAATAATGAATGTTATGATTTTTCTCCAAAAGTAAAATACTTGCAAACTCATCCTTTTAGAAACTTGTTTGGGCTGTTGAAAGGAGTAAAAAACCATCAAAAATTTCAATCCTGCATGATTTAACCAAGAAATGTGATTCTTCATTCAAAACCTGATTTTTGCTATTGGGCTCTATTGAATAGTGAATGTTTTGAATTTTCTCCAAAAGTAAAGTAGTTGCAAACTCATGCTTTTAGAGACTTGTTTGGGCTCATGAGAGGAGTAGAAAAACATCAAAAATTTCAGTCCTGCATGATTCTACCAAGAAATGTGTGTTCATTGAAACCGCTGGTTTTTGATAGTTTGGGCCCTATTGAATAATGAATGTTTTGAATTTTCTCCAAAAGTAAAGTAGTTGCAAACTCATCCTTTTAGAAACTTGTTTGGGCTGTTGAGAGGAGTAAAAAACCATCAAAAATTTCAATCCTGCATGATTTTACCAAGAAATGTGATTCTTCATTCAAAACCTGATTTTTGCTATTGGGCTCTATTGAATAGTGAATGTTTTGAATTTTCTCCAAAAGTAAAGTAGTTGCAAACTCATGCTTTTAGAGACTTGTTTGGGCTCATGAGAGGAGTAGAAAAACATCAAAAATTTCAGTCCTGCATGATTCTACCAAGAAATGTGTGTTCATTCAAACCGCTGGTTTTTGATAGTTTGGGCCCTATTGAATAATGAATGTTTTGAATTTTCTCCAAAAGTAAAGTAGTTGCAAACTCATCCTTTTAGAAACTTGTTTGGGCTGTTGAGAGGAGTAAAAAACCATCAAAAATTTCAATCCTGCATGATTCTACCAAGAAATGTGATTCTTCATTCAAAACGCTGGTTTTTGCTATTGGGCTCTATTGAATAATGAATGTTTTGAATTTTCTCCAAAAGTAAAGTAGTTGCAAACTCATGCTTTTAGAGACTTGTTTGGGCTCATGAGAGGAGTAGAAAAACATCAAAAATTTCAGTCCTGCATGATTCTACCAAGAAATGTGTGTTCATTGAAACCGCTGGTTTTTGATAGTTTGGGCCCTATTGAATAATGAATGTTTTGAATTTTCTCCAAAAGTAAAGTAGTTGCAAACTCATCCTTTTAGAAACTTGTTTGGGCTGTTGAGTGGAGTAAAAACCCATCAAAAATTTCAATCCTGCATGATTCTACCAAGAAATGTGATTCTTCATTCAAAACCTGATTTTTGCTATTGGGCTCTATTGAATAATGAATGTTTTGAATTTTCTCCAAAAGTAAAGTAGTTGCAAACTCATCCTTTTAGAAACTTGTTTGGGCTGTTGAGAGGAGTAAAAAACCATCAAAAATTTCAATCCTGCATGATTCTACCAAGAAATGTGATTCTTCATTCAAAACGCTGGTTTTTGCTATTGGGCTCTATTGAATAATGAATGTTTTGAATTTTCTCCAAAAGTAAAGTAGTTGCAAACTCATCCTTTTAGAGACTTGTTTGGGATCATGAGAGGAGTAGAAAAACATCAAAAATTTCAGTCCTGCACGATTCTACCAAGAAATGTGTGTTCATTCAAACCGCTGGTTTTTGATATTTTGGGCCCTATTGAATAATGAATGTTTTGAATTTTCTCCAAAAGTAAAGTAGTTGCAAACTCATCCTTTTAGAAACTTGTTTGGGCTGTTGAGAGGAGTAAAAAACCATCAAAAATTTCAATCCTGCATGATTCTACCAAGAAATGTGATTCTTCATTCAAAACGCTGGTTTTTGCTATTGGGCTCTATTGAATAATGAATGTTTTGAATTTTCTCCAAAAGTAAAGTAGTTGCAAACTCATGCTTTTAGAGACTTGTTTGGGCTCATGAGAGGAGTAGAAAAACATCAAAAATTTCAGTCCTGCATGATTCTACCAAGAAATGTGTGTTCATTGAAACCGCTGGTTTTTGATAGTTTGGGCCCTATTGAATAATGAATGTTTTGAATTTTCTCCAAAAGTAAAGTAGTTGCAAACTCATCCTTTTAGAAACTTGTTTGGGCTGTTGAGAGGAGTAAAAAACCATCAAAAATTTCAATCCTGCATGATTTTACCAAGAAATGTGATTCTTCATTCAAAACCTGATTTTTGCTATTGGGCACTATTGAATAGTGAATGTTTTGAATTTTCTCCAAAAGTAAAGTAGTTGCAAACTCATGCCTTTAGAGACTTGTTTGGGCTCATGAGAGGATTAGAAAAACATCAAAAATTTCAGTCCTACATGATTCTACCAAGAAATGTGTGTTCATTCAAACCGCTGGTTTTTGATAGTTTGGGCCCTATTGAATAATGAATGTTTTGAATTTTCTCCAAAAGTAAAGTAGTTGCAAACTCATCCTTTTAGAAACTTGTTTGGGCTGTTGAGAGGAGTAAAAAACCATCAAAAATTTCAATCCTGCATGATTCTACCAAGAAATGTGATTCTTCATTCAAAACACTGGTTTTTGCTATTGGGCCCTATTGAATAATGAATGTTTTGAATTTTCTCCAAAAGTAAAGTAGTTGCAAACTCATCCTTTTAGAAACTTGTTTGGGCTGTTGAGAGGAGTAAAAACCCATCAAAAATTTCAATCCTGCATGATTCTACCAAGAAATGTGATTCTTCATTCAAAACCTGATTTTTGCTATTGGGCTCTATTGAATAATGAATGTTTTGAATTTTCTCCAAAAGTAAAGTAGTTGCAAACTCATGCTTTTAGAGACTTGTTTTTGCTCATGAGAGGAGTAGAAAAACATCAAAAATTTCAGTCCTGCATGATTCTACCAAGAAATGTGTGTTCATTCAAACCGCTGGTTTTTGATAGTTTGGGCCCTATTGAATAATGAATGTTTTGAATTTTCTCCAAAAGTAAAGTAGTTGCAAACTCATCCTTTTAGAAACTTGTTTGGGCTGTTGAGAGGAGTAAAAACCCATCAAAAATTTCAATCCTGCATGATTCTACCAAGAAATGTGATTCTTCATTCAAAACCTGATTTTTGCTATTGGGCTCTATTGAATAATGAATGTTTTGAATTTTCTCCAAAAGTAAAGTAGTTGCAAACTCATGCTTTTAGAGACTTGTTTGGGCTCATGAGAGGAGTAGAAAAACATCAAAAATTTCAGTCCTGCATGATTCTACCAAGAAATGTGTGTTCATTGAAACCGCTGGTTTTTGATAGTTTGGGCCCTATTGAATAATGAATGTTTTGAATTTTCTCCAAAAGTAAAGTAGTTGCAAACTCATCCTTTTAGAAACTTGTTTGGGCTGTTGAGAGGAGTAAAAAACCATCAAAAATTTCAATCCTGCATGATTTTACCAAGAAATGTGATTCTTCATTCAAAACCTGATTTTTGCTATTGGGCTCTATTGAATAGTGAATGTTTTGAATTTTCTCCAAAAGTAAAGTAGTTGCAAACTCATGCTTTTAGAGACTTGTTTGGGCTCATGAGAGGAGTAGAAAAACATCAAAAATTTCAGTCCTGCATGATTCTACCAAGAAATGTGTGTTCATTCAAACCGCTGGTTTTTGATAGTTTGGGCCCTATTGAATAATGAATGTTTTGAATTTTCTCCAAAAGTAAAGTAGTTGCAAACTCATCCTTTTAGAAACTTGTTTGGGCTGTTGAGAGGAGTAAAAAACCATCAAAAATTTCAATCCTGCATGATTCTACCAAGAAATGTGATTCTTCATTCAAAACGCTGGTTTTTGCTATTGGGCTCTATTGAATAATGAATGTTTTGAATTTTCTCCAAAAGTAAAGTAGTTGCAAACTCATGCTTTTAGAGACTTGTTTGGGCTCATGAGAGGAGTAGAAAAACATCAAAAATTTCAGTCCTGCATGATTCTACCAAGAAATGTGTGTTCATTGAAACCGCTGGTTTTTGATAGTTTGGGCCCTATTGAATAATGAATGTTTTGAATTTTCTCCAAAAGTAAAGTAGTTGCAAACTCATCCTTTTAGAAACTTGTTTGGGCTGTTGAGTGGAGTAAAAACCCATCAAAAATTTCAATCCTGCATGATTCTACCAAGAAATGTGATTCTTCATTCAAAACCTGATTTTTGCTATTGGGCTCTATTGAATAATGAATGTTTTGAATTTTCTCCAAAAGTAAAGTAGTTGCAAACTCATCCTTTTAGAAACTTGTTTGGGCTGTTGAGAGGAGTAAAAAACCATCAAAAATTTCAATCCTGCATGATTCTACCAAGAAATGTGATTCTTCATTCAAAACGCTGGTTTTTGCTATTGGGCTCTATTGAATAATGAATGTTTTGAATTTTCTCCAAAAGTAAAGTAGTTGCAAACTCATCCTTTTAGAGACTTGTTTGGGCTCATGAGAGGAGTAGAAAAACATCAAAAATTTCAGTCCTGCACGATTCTACCAAGAAATGTGTGTTCATTCAAACCGCTGGTTTTTGATATTTTGGGCCCTATTGAATAATGAATGTTTTGAATTTTCTCCAAAAGTAAAGTAGTTGCAAACTCATCCTTTTAGAAACTTGTTTGGGCTGTTGAGAGGAGTAAAAAACCATCAAAAATTTCAATCCTGCATGATTCTACCAAGAAATGTGATTCTTCATTCAAAACGCTGGTTTTTGCTATTGGGCTCTATTGAATAATGAATGTTTTGAATTTTCTCCAAAAGTAAAGTAGTTGCAAACTCATGCTTTTAGAGACTTGTTTGGGCTCATGAGAGGAGTAGAAAAACATCAAAAATTTCAGTCCTGCATGATTCTACCAAGAAATGTGTGTTCATTGAAACCGCTGGTTTTTGATAGTTTGGGCCCTATTGAATAATGAATGTTTTGAATTTTCTCCAAAAGTAAAGTAGTTGCAAACTCATCCTTTTAGAAACTTGTTTGGGCTGTTGAGAGGAGTAAAAAACCATCAAAAATTTCAATCCTGCATGATTTTACCAAGAAATGTGATTCTTCATTCAAAACCTGATTTTTGCTATTGGGCACTATTGAATAGTGAATGTTTTGAATTTTCTCCAAAAGTAAAGTAGTTGCAAACTCATGCCTTTAGAGACTTGTTTGGGCTCATGAGAGGAGTAGAAAAACATCAAAAATTTCAGTCCTACATGATTCTACCAAGAAATGTGTGTTCATTTAAACCGCTGGTTTTTGATAGTTTGGGCCCTATTGAATAATGAATGTTTTGAATTTTCTCCAAAAGTAAAGTAGTTGCAAACTCATCCTTTTAGAAACTTGTTTGGGCTGTTGAGAGGAGTAAAAAACCATCAAAAATTTCAATCCTGCATGATTCTACCAAGAAATGTGATTCTTCATTCAAAACACTGGTTTTTGCTATTGGGCCCTATTGAATAATGAATGTTTTGAATTTTCTCCAAAAGTAAAGTAGTTGCAAACTCATCCTTTTAGAAACTTGTTTGGGCTGTTGAGAGGAGTAAAAACCCATCAAAAATTTCAATCCTGCATGATTCTACCAAGAAATGTGATTCTTCATTCAAAACCTGATTTTTGCTATTGGGCTCTATTGAATAATGAATGTTTTGAATTTTCTCCAAAAGTAAAGTAGTTGCAAACTCATGCTTTTAGAGACTTGTTTTTGCTCATGAGAGGAGTAGAAAAACATCAAAAATTTCAGTCCTGCATGATTCTACCAAGAAATGTGTGTTCATTCAAACCGCTGGTTTTTGATAGTTTGGGCCCTATTGAATAATGAATGTTTTGAATTTTCTCCAAAAGTAAAGTAGTTGCAAACTCATCCTTTTAGAAACTTGTTTGGGCTGTTGAGAGGAGTAAAAACCCATCAAAAATTTCAATCCTGCATGATTCTACCAAGAAATGTGATTCTTCATTCAAAACCTGATTTTTGCTATTGGGCTCTATTGAATAATGAATGTTTTGAATTTTCTCCAAAAGTAAAGTAGTTGCAAACTCATGCTTTTAGAGACTTGTTTGGGCTCATGAGAGGAGTAGAAAAACATAAAAAATTTCAGTCCTGCATGATTCTACCAAGAAATGTGTGTTCATTGAAACCGCTGGTTTTTGATAGTTTGGGCCCTAATGAATAATGAATGTTTTGAATTTTCTCCAAAAGTAAAGTAGTTGCAAACTCATCCTTTTAGAAACTTGTTTGGGCTGTTGAGAGGAGTAAAAAACCATCAAAAATTTCAATCCTGCATGATTCTACCAAGAAATGTGATTCTTCATTCAAAACACTGGTTTTTGCTATTGGGCCCTATTGAATAATGAATGTTTTGAATTTTCTCCAAAAGTAAAGTAGTTGCAAACTCATCCTTTTAGAAACTTGTTTGGGCTGTTGAGAGGAGTAAAAACCCATCAAAAATTTCAATCCTGCATGATTCTACCAAGAAATGTGATTCTTCATTCAAAACCTGATTTTTGCTATTGGGCTCTATTGAATAATGAATGTTTTGAATTTTCTCCAAAAGTAAAGTAGTTGCAAACTCATGCTTTTAGAGACTTGTTTGGGCTCATGAGAGGAGTAGAAAAACATCAAAAATTTCAGTCCTGCATGATTCTACCAAGAAATGTGTGTTAATTGAAACCGCTGGTTTTTGATAGTTTGGGCCCTATTGAATAATGAATGTTTTGAATTTTCTCCAAAAGTAAAGTAGTTGCAAACTCATCCTTTTAGAAACTTGTTTGGGCTGTTGAGAGGAGTAGAAAACCATCAAAAATTTCAATCCTGCATGATTCTATCAAGAAATGTGATTCTTAATTCAAAACGCTGGTTTTTGCTATTGGGCTCTATTGAATAATGAATGTTTTGAATTTTCTCCAAAAGTAGAGTAGTTGCAAACTCATCCTTTTAGAAACTTGTTTGGGCTGTTGAGAGGAGTAAAAAACCATCAAAAATTTCAATCCTGCATGATTCTACCAAGAAATGTGATTCTTCATTCAAAACGCTGGTTTTTGCTATTGGGCTCTATTGAATAATGAATGTTTTGAATTTTCTCCAAAAGTAAAGTAGTTGCAAACTCATCCTTTTAGAGACTTGTTTGGGCTCATGAGAGGAGTAGAAAAACATCAAAAATTTCAGTCCTGCACGATTCTACCAAGAAATGTGTGTTCATTCAAACCGCTGGTTTTTGATATTTTGGGCCCTATTGAATAATGAATGTTTTGAATTTTCTCCAAAAGTAAAGTAGTTGCAAACTCATCCTTTTAGAAACTTGTTTGGGCTGTTGAGAGGAGTAAAAAACCATCAAAAATTTCAATCCTGCATGATTCTACCAAGAAATGTGATTCTTCATTCAAAACGCTGGTTTTTGCTCTTGGGCTCTATTGAATAATGAATGTTTTGAATTTTCTCCAAAAGTAAAGTAGTTGCAAACTCATGCTTTTAGAGACTTGTTTGGGCTCATGAGAGGAGTAGAAAAACATCAAAAATTTCAGTCCTGCATGATTCTACCAAGAAATGTGTGTTCATTGAAACTGCTGGTTTTTGATAGTTTGGGCCCTATTGAATAATGAATGTTTTGAATTTTCTCCAAAAGTAAAGTAGTTGCAAACTCATCCTTTTAGAAACTTGTTTGGGCTGTTGAGAGGAGTAAAAAACCATCAAAAATTTCAATCCTGCATGATTTTACCAAGAAATGTGATTCTTCATTCAAAACCTGATTTTTGCTATTGGGCACTATTGAATAGTGAATGTTTTGAATTTTCTCCAAAAGTAAAGTAGTTGCAAACTCATGCCTTTAGAGACTTGTTTGGGCTCATGAGAGGAGTAGAAAAACATCAAAAATTTCAGTCCTACATGATTCTACCAAGAAATGTGTGTTCATTCAAACCGCTGGTTTTTGATAGTTTGGGCCCTATTGAATAATGAATGTTTTGAATTTTCTCCAAAAGTAAAGTAGTTGCAAACTCATCCTTTTAGAAACTTGTTTGGGCTGTTGAGAGGAGTAAAAAACCATCAAAAATTTCAATCCTGCATGATTCTACCAAGAAATGTGATTCTTCATTCAAAACACTGGTTTTTGCTATTGGGCCCTATTGAATAATGAATGTTTTGAATTTTCTCCAAAAGTAAAGTAGTTGCAAACTCATCCTTTTAGAAACTTGTTTGGGCTGTTGAGAGGAGTAAAAAACCATCAAAAATTTCAATCCTGCATGATTCTACCAAGAAATGTGATTCTTCATTCAAAACCTGATTTTTGCTATTGGGCTCTATTGAATAATGAATGTTTTGAATTTTCTCCAAAAGTAAAGTAGTTGCAAACTCATGCTTTTAGAGACTTGTTTGGGCTCATGAGAGGAGTAGAAAAACATCAAAAATTTCAGTCCTGCATGATTCTACCAAGAAATGTGTGTTCATTGAAACCGCTGGTTTTTGATAGTTTGGGCCCTATTGAATAATGAATGTTTTGAATTTTCTCCAAAAGTAAAGTAGTTGCAAACTCATCCTTTTAGAAACTTGTTTGGGCTGTTAAGAGGAGTAAAAAACCATCAAAAATTTCAATCCTGCATGATTCTACCAAGAAATGTGATTCTTCATTCAAAACGCTGGTTTTTGCTATTGGGCTCTTGAATAATGAATGTTTTGAATTTTCTCCAAAAGTAAAGTAGTTGCAAACTCATGCTTTTAGAGACTTGTTTGGGCTCATGAGAGGAGTAGAAAAACATCAAAAATTTCAGTCCTGCATGATTCTACCAAGAAATGTGTGTTCATTGAAACCGCTGGTTTTTGATAGTTTGGGCCCTATTGAATAATGAATGTTTTGAATTTTCTCCAAAAGTAAAGTAGTTGCAAACTCATCCTTTTAGAAACTTGTTTGGGCTGTTGAGAGGAGTAAAAAACCATCAAAAATTTCAATCCTGCATGATTCTACCAAGAAATGTGATTCTTCATTCAAAACCTGATTTTTGCTATTGGGCTCTATTGAATAATGAATGTTTTGAATTTTCTCCAAAAGTAAAGTAGTTGCAAACTCATGCTTTTAGAGACTTGTTTGGGCTCATGAGAGGAGTAGAAAAACATCAAAAATTTCAGTCCTGCATGATTCTACCAAGAAATGTGTGTTAATTGAAACCGCTGGTTTTTGATAGTTTGGGCCCTATTGAATAATGAATGTTTTGAATTTTCTCCAAAAGTAAAGTAGTTGCAAACTCATCCTTTTAGAAACTTGTTTGGGATGTTGAGAGGAGTAGAAAACCATCAAAAATTTCAATCCTGCATGATTCTACCAAGAAATGTGATTCTTCATTCAAAACCTGATTTTTGCTATTGGGCTCTATTGAATAATGAATGTTTTGAATTTTCTCCAAAAGTAAAGTAGTTGCAAACTCATCCTTTTAGAAACTTGTTTGGGCTGTTGAGAGGAGTAAAAACCCATCAAAAATTTCAATCCTGCATGATTCTACCAAGAAATGTGATTCTTCATTCAAAACCTGATTTTTGCTATTGGGCTCTATTGAATAATGAATGTTTTGAATTTTCTCCAAAAGTAAAGTAGTTGCAAACTCATGCTTTTAGAGACTTGTTTGGGCTCATGAGAGGAGTAGAAAAACATCAAAAATTTCAGTCCTGCATGATTCTACCAAGAAATGTGTGTTAATTGAAACCGCTGGTTTTTGATAGTTTGGGCCCTATTGAATAATGAATGTTTTGAATTTTCTCCAAAAGTAAAGTAGTTGCAAACTCATCCTTTTAGAAACTTGTTTGGGCTGTTGAGAGGAGTAGAAAACCATCAAAAATTTCAATCCTGCATGATTCTATCAAGAAATGTGATTCTTAATTCAAAACGCTGGTTTTTGCTATTGGGCTCTATTGAATAATGAATGTTTTGAATTTTCTCCAAAAGTAGAGTAGTTGCAAACTCATCCTTTTAGAAACTTGTTTGGGCTGTTGAGAGGAGTAAAAAACCATCAAAAATTTCAATCCTGCATGATTCTACCAAGAAATGTGATTCTTCATTCAAAACGCTGGTTTTTGCTATTGGGCTCTATTGAATAATGAATGTTTTGAATTTTCTCCAAAAGTAAAGTAGTTGCAAACTCATCCTTTTAGAGACTTGTTTGGGCTCATGAGAGGAGTAGAAAAACATCAAAAATTTCAGTCCTGCACGATTCTACCAAGAAATGTGTGTTCATTCAAACCGCTGGTTTTTGATATTTTGGGCCCTATTGAATAATGAATGTTTTGAATTTTCTCCAAAAGTAAAGTAGTTGCAAACTCATCCTTTTAGAAACTTGTTTGGGCTGTTGAGAGGAGTAAAAAACCATCAAAAATTTCAATCCTGCATGATTCTACCAAGAAATGTGATTCTTCATTCAAAACGCTGGTTTTTGCTCTTGGGCTCTATTGAATAATGAATGTTTTGAATTTTCTCCAAAAGTAAAGTAGTTGCAAACTCATGCTTTTAGAGACTTGTTTGGGCTCATGAGAGGAGTAGAAAAACATCAAAAATTTCAGTCCTGAATGATTCTACCAAGAAATGTGTGTTCATTGAAACCGCTGGTTTTTGATAGTTTGGGCCCTATTGAATAATGAATGTTTTGAATTTTCTCCAAAAGTAAAGTAGTTGCAAACTCATCCTTTTAGAAACTTGTTTGGGCTGTTGAGAGGAGTAAAAAACCATCAAAAATTTCAATCCTGCATGATTTTACCAAGAAATGTGATTCTTCATTCAAAACCTGATTTTTGCTATTGGGCACTATTGAATAGTGAATGTTTTGAATTTTCTCCAAAAGTAAAGTAGTTGCAAACTCATGCCTTTAGAGACTTGTTTGGGCTCATGAGAGGAGTAGAAAAACATCAAAAATTTCAGTCCTACATGATTCTACCAAGAAATGTGTGTTCATTCAAACCGCTGGTTTTTGATAGTTTGGGCCCTATTGAATAATGAATGTTTTGAATTTTCTCCAAAAGTAAAGTAGTTGCAAACTCATCCTTTTAGAAACTTGTTTGGGCTGTTGAGAGGAGTAAAAAACCATCAAAAATTTCAATCCTGCATGATTCTACCAAGAAATGTGATTCTTCATTCAAAACACTGGTTTTTGCTATTGGGCCCTATTGAATAATGAATGTTTTGAATTTTCTCCAAAAGTAAAGTAGTTGCAAACTCATCCTTTTAGAAACTTGTTTGGGCTGTTGAGAGGAGTAAAAAACCATCAAAAATTTCAATCCTGCATGATTCTACCAAGAAATGTGATTCTTCATTCAAAACCTGATTTTTGCTATTGGGCTCTATTGAATAATGAATGTTTTGAATTTTCTCCAAAAGTAAAGTAGTTGCAAACTCATGCTTTTAGAGACTTGTTTGGGCTCATGAGAGGAGTAGAAAAACATCAAAAATTTCAGTCCTGCATGATTCTACCAAGAAATGTGTGTTCATTGAAACCGCTGGTTTTTGATAGTTTGGGCCCTATTGAATAATGAATGTTTTGAATTTTCTCCAAAAGTAAAGTAGTTGCAAACTCATCCTTTTAGAAACTTGTTTGGGCTGTTAAGAGGAGTAAAAAACCATCAAAAATTTCAATCCTGCATGATTCTACCAAGAAATGTGATTCTTCATTCAAAACGCTGGTTTTTGCTATTGGGCTCTTGAATAATGAATGTTTTGAATTTTCTCCAAAAGTAAAGTAGTTGCAAACTCATGCTTTTAGAGACTTGTTTGGGCTCATGAGAGGAGTAGAAAAACATCAAAAATTTCAGTCCTGCATGATTCTACCAAGAAATGTGTGTTCATTGAAACCGCTGGTTTTTGATAGTTTGGGCCCTATTGAATAATGAATGTTTTGAATTTTCTCCAAAAGTAAAGTAGTTGCAAACTCATCCTTTTAGAAACTTGTTTGGGCTGTTGAGAGGAGTAAAAAACCATCAAAAATTTCAATCCTGCATGATTCTACCAAGAAATGTGATTCTTCATTCAAAACCTGATTTTTGCTATTGGGCTCTATTGAATAATGAATGTTTTGAATTTTCTCCAAAAGTAAAGTAGTTGCAAACTCATGCTTTTAGAGACTTGTTTGGGCTCATGAGAGGAGTAGAAAAACATCAAAAATTTCAGTCCTGCATGATTCTACCAAGAAATGTGTGTTAATTGAAACCGCTGGTTTTTGATAGTTTGGGCCCTATTGAATAATGAATGTTTTGAATTTTCTCCAAAAGTAAAGTAGTTGCAAACTCATCCTTTTAGAAACTTGTTTGGGATGTTGAGAGGAGTAGAAAACCATCAAAAATTTCAATCCTGCATGATTCTACCAAGAAATGTGATTCTTCATTCAAAACCTGATTTTTGCTATTGGGCTCTATTGAATAATGAATGTTTTGAATTTTCTCCAAAAGTAAAGTAGTTGCAAACTCATCCTTTTAGAAACTTGTTTGGGCTGTTGAGAGGAGTAAAAAACCATCAAAAATTTCAATCCTGCATGATTCTACCAAGAAATGTGATTCTTCATTCAAAACGCTGGTTTTTGCTATTGGGCTCTATTGAATAATGAATGTTTTGAATTTTCTCCAAAAGTAAAGTAGTTGCAAACTCATCCTTTTAGAGACTTGTTTGGGCTCATGAGAGGAGTAGAAAAACATCAAAAATTTCAGTCCTGCACGATTCTACCAAGAAATGTGTGTTCATTCAAACCGCTGTTTTTTGATATTTTGGGCCCTATTGAATAATGAATGTTTTGAATTTTCTCCAAAAGTAAAGTAGTTGCAAACTCATCCTTTTAGAAACTTGTTTGGGCTGTTGAGAGGAGTAAAAAACCATCAAAAATTTCAATCCTGCATGATTCTACCAAGAAATGTGATTCTTCATTCAAAACCTTATTTTTGCTATTGGGCTCTATTGAATAATGAATGTTTTGAATTTTCTCCAAAAGTAAAGTAGTTGCAAACTCATGCTTTTAGAGACTTGTTTGTGCTCATGAGAGGAGTAGAAAAACATCAAAAATTTCAGTCCTGCATGATTCTACCAAGAAATGTGTGTTCATTGAAACCGCTGGTTTTTGATAGTTTGGGCCCTATTCAATAATGAATGTTTTGAATTTTCTCCAAAAGTAAAGTAGTTGCAAACTCATCCTTTTAGAAACTTGTTTGGGCTGTTGAGAGGAGTAAAAAACCATCAAAAATTTCAATCCTGCATGATTCTACCAAGAAACGTGATTCTTCATTCAAAACGCTGGTTTTTGCTATTGGGCTCTATTGAATAATGAATGTTTTGAATTTTCTCCAAAAGTAAAGTAGTTGCAAACTCATGCTTTTAGAGACTTGTTTGGGCTCATGAGAGGAGTAGAAAAACATCAAAAATTTCAGTCCTGCATGATTCTACCAAGAAACGTGATTCTTCATTCAAAACACTGGTTTTTGCTATTGGGCCCTATTGAATAATGAATGTTTTGAATTTTCTCCAAAAGTAAAGTAGTTGCAAACTCATCCTTTTAGAAACTTGTTTGGGCTGTTGAGAGGAGTAAAAACCCATCAAAAATTTCAATCCTGCATGATTCTACCAAGAAATGTGATTCTTCATTCAAAACCTGATTTTTGCTATTGGGCTCTATTGAATAATGAATGTTTTGAATTTTCTCCAAAAGTAAAGTAGTTGCAAACTCATGCTTTTAGAGACTTGTTTGGGCTCATGAGAGGAGTAGAAAAACATCAAAAATTTCAGTCCTGCATGATTCTACCAAGAAATGTGTGTTCATTGAAACCGCTGGTTTTTGATAGTTTGGGCCCTATTGAATAATGAATGTTTTGAATTTTCTCCAAAAGTAAAGTAGTTGCAAACTCATCCTTTTAGAAACTTGTTTGGGCTGTTGAGAGGAGTAGAAAACCATCAAAAATTTCAATCCTGCATGATTCTATCAAGAAATGTGATTCTTAATTCAAAACGCTGGTTTTTGCTATTGGGCTCTATTGAATAATGAATGTTTTGAATTTTCTCCAAAAGTAAAGTAGTTGCAAACTCATCCTTTTAGAAACTTGTTTGGGCTGTTGAGAGGAGTAAAAAACCATCAAAAATTTCAATCCTGCATGATTCTACCAAGAAATGTGATTCTTCATTCAAAACGCTGGTTTTTGCTATTGGGCTCTATTGAATAATGAATGTTTTGAATTTTCTCCAAAAGTAAAGTAGTTGCAAACTCATGCTTTTAGAGACTTGTTTGGGCTCATGAGAGGAGTAGAAAAACATCAAAAATTTCAGTCCTGCATGATTCTACCAAGAAATGTGTGTTCATTGAAACCGCTGGTTTTTGATAGTTTGGGCCCTATTGAATAATGAATGTTTTGAATTTTCTCCAAAAGTAAAGTAGTTGCAAACTCATCCTTTTAGAAACTTGTTTGGGCTGTTGAGAGGAGTAAAAAACCATCAAAAATTTCAATCCTGCATGATTTTACCAAGAAATGTGATTCTTCATTCAAAACCTGATTTTTGCTATTGGGCACTATTGAATAGTGAATGTTTTGAATTTTCTCCAAAAGTAAAGTAGTTGCAAACTCATGCCTTTAGAGACTTGTTTGGGCTCATGAGAGGAGTAGAAAAACATCAAAAATTTCAGTCCTACATGATTCTACCAAGAAATGTGTGTTCATTCAAACCGCTGGTTTTTGATAGTTTGGGCCCTATTGAATAATGAATGTTTTGAATTTTCTCCAAAAGTAAAGTAGTTGCAAACTCATCCTTTTAGAAACTTGTTTGGGCTGTTGAGAGGAGTAAAAAACCATCAAAAATTTCAATACTGCATGATTCTACCAAGAAATGTGATTCTTCATTCAAAACACTGGTTTTTGCTATTGGGCCCTATTGAATAATGAATGTTTTGAATTTTCTCCAAAAGTAAAGTAGTTGCAAACTCATCCTTTTAGAAACTTGTTTGGGCTGTTGAGAGGAGTAAAAACCCATCAAAAATTTCAATCCTGCATGATTCTACCAAGAAATGTGATTCTTCATTCAAAACCTGATTTTTGCTATTGGGCTCTATTGAATAATGAATGTTTTGAATTTTCTCCAAAAGTAAAGTAGTTGCAAACTCATGCTTTTAGAGACTTGTTTTTGCTCATGAGAGGAGTAGAAAAACATCAAAAATTTCAGTCCTGCATGATTCTACCAAGAAATGTGTGTTCATTCAAACCGCTGGTTTTTGATAGTTTGGGCCCTATTGAATAATGAATGTTTTGAATTTTCTCCAAAAGTAAAGTAGTTGCAAACTCATCCTTTTAGAAACTTGTTTGGGCTGTTGAGAGGAGTAAAAACCCATCAAAAATTTCAATCCTGCATGATTCTACCAAGAAATGTGATTCTTCATTCAAAACCTGATTTTTGCTATTGGGCTCTATTGAATAATGAATGTTTTGAATTTTCTCCAAAAGTAAAGTAGTTGCAAACTCATGCTTTTAGAGACTTGTTTGGGCTCATGAGAGGAGTAGAAAAACATCAAAAATTTCAGTCCTGCATGATTCTACCAAGAAATGTGTGTTCATTGAAACCGCTGGTTTTTGATAGTTTGGGCCCTATTGAATAATGAATGTTTTGAATTTTCTCCAAAAGTAAAGTAGTTGCAAACTCATCCTTTTAGAAACTTGTTTGGGCTGTTGAGAGGAGTAAAAAACCATCAAAAATTTCAATCCTGCATGATTCTACCAAGAAATGTGATTCTTTATTCAAAACACTGGTTTTTGCTATTGGGCTCTATTGAATAATGAATGTTTTGAATTTTCTCCAAAAGTAAAGTAGTTGCAAACTCATCCTTTTAGAAACTTGTTTGGGCTGTTGAGAGGAGTAAAAAACCATCAAAAATTTCAATCCTGCATGATTCTACCAAGAAATGTGATTCTTCATTCAAAACACTGGTTTTTGCTATTGGGCTCTATTGAATAATGAATGTTTTGAATTTTCTCCAAAAGTAAAGTAGTTGCAAACTCATGCTTTTAGAGACTTGTTTGGGCTCATGAGAGGAGTAGAAAAACATCAAAAATTTCAATCCTGCATGATTCTACCAAGAAATGTGTGTTCATTGAAACCGCTGGTTTTTGATAGTTTGGGCCCTATTGAATAATGAATGTTTTGAATTTTCTCCAAAAGTAAAGTAGTTGCAAACTCATCCTTTTAGAAACTTGTTTGGGCTGTTGAGAGGAGTAAAAAACCATCAAAAATTTCAATCCTGCATGATTCTACCAAGAAATGTGATTCTTCATTCAAAACGCTGGTTTTTGCTATTGGGCTCTATTGAATAATGAATGTTTTGAATTTTCTCCAAAAGTAAAGTAGTTGCAAACTCATGCTTATAGAGACTTGTTTGGGCTCATGAGAGGAGTAGAAAAACATCAAAAATTTCAGTCCTGCATGATTCTACCAAGAAATGTGTGTTCATTGAAACCGCTGGTTTTTGATAGTTTGGGCCCTATTGAATAATGAATGTTTTGAATTTTCTCCAAAAGTAAAGTAGTTGCAAACTCATCCTTTTAGAAACTTGTTTGGGCTGTTGAGAGGAGTAAAAAACCATCAAAAATTTCAATCCTGCATGATTCTACCAAGAAATGTGATTCTTCATTCAAAACGCTGGTTTTTGCTATTGGGCTCTATTGAATAATGAATGTTTTGAATTTTCTCCAAAAGTAAAGTAGTTGCAAACTCATGCTTTTAGAGACTTGTTTGGGCTCATGAGAGGAGTAGAAAAACATCAAAAATTTCAGTCCTGCATGATTCTACCAAGAAATGTGTGTTCATTGAAACGGCTGGTTTTTGATAGTTTGGGCCCTATTGAATAATGAATGTTTTGAATTTTCTCCAAAAGTAAAGTAGTTGCAAACTCATCCTTTTAGAAACTTGTTTGGGCTGTTGAGAGGAGTAAAAAACCATCAAAAATTTCAATCCTGCATGATTCTACCAAGAAATGTGATTCTTCATTCAAAACGCTGGTTTTTGCTATTGGGCTCTATTGAATAATGAATGTTTTGAATTTTCTTCAAAAGTAAAGTAGTTGCAAACTCATGCTTTTAGAGACTTGTTTGGGCTCATGAGAGGAGTAGAAAAACATCAAAAATTTCAGTCCTGCATGATTCTACCAAGAAATGTGTGTTCATTGAAACCGCTGGTTTTTGATAGTTTGGGCCCTATTGAATAATGAATGTTTTGAATTTTCTCCAAAATTAAAGTAGTTGCAAACTCATCCTTTTAGAAACTTGTTTGGGCTGTTGAGAGGAGTAAAAAACCATCAAAAATTTCAATCCTGCATGATTTTACCAAGAAATGTGATTCTTCATTCAAAACGCTGGTTTTTGCTATTGGGCTCTATTGAATAATGAATGTTATGATTTTTCTCCAAAAGTAAAATACTTGCAAACTCATCCTTTTAGAAACTTGTTTGGGCTGTTGAAAGGAGTAAAAAACCATCAAAAATTTCAATCCTGCATGATTTAACCAAGAAATGTGATTCTTCATTCAAAACCTGATTTTTGCTATTGGGCTCTATTGAATAGTGAATGTTTTGAATTTTCTCCAAAAGTAAAGTAGTTGCAAACTCATGCTTTTAGAGACTTGTTTGGGCTCATGAGAGGAGTAGAAAAACATCAAAAATTTCAGTCCTGCATGATTCTACCAAGAAGTGTGTGTTCATTGAAACCGCTGGTTTTTGATAGTTTGGGCCCTATTGAATAATGAATGTTTTGAATTTTCTCCAAAAGTAAAGTAGTTGCAAACTCATCCTTTTAGAAACTTGTTTGGGCTGTTGAGAGGAGTAAAAAACCATCAAAAATTTCAATCCTGCATGATTTTACCAAGAAATGTGATTCTTCATTCAAAACCTGATTTTTGCTATTGGGCTCTATTGAATAGTGAATGTTTTGAATTTTCTCCAAAAGTAAAGTAGTTGCAAACTCATGCTTTTAGAGACTTGTTTGGGCTCATGAGTGGAGTAGAAAAACATCAAAAATTTCAGTCCTGCATGATTCTACCAAGAAATCTGTGTTCATTCAAACCGCTGGTTTTTGATAGTTTGGGCCCTATTGAATAATGAATGTTTTGAATTTTCTCCAAAAGTAAAGTAGTTGCAAACTCATCCTTTTAGAAACTTGTTTGGGCTGTTGAGAGGAGTAAAAAACCATCAAAAATTTCAATCCTGCATGATTCTACCAAGAAATGTGATTCTTCATTCAAAACGCTGGTTTTTGCTATTGGGCTCTATTGAATAATGAATGTTTTGAATTTTCTCCAAAAGTAAAGTAGTTGCAAACTCATGCTTATAGAGACTTGTTTGGGCTCATGAGAGGAGTAGAAAAACATCAAAAATTTCAGTCCTGCATGATTCTACCAAGAAATGTGTGTTCATTGAAACCGCTGGTTTTTGATAGTTTGGGCCCTATTGAATAATGAATGTTTTGAATTTTCTCCAAAAGTAAAGTAGTTGCAAACTCATCCTTTTAGAAACTTGTTTGGGCTGTTGAGAGGAGTAAAAAACCATCAAAAATTTCAATCCTGCATGATTCTACCAAGAAATGTGATTCTTCATTCAAAACGCTGGTTTTTGCTATTGGGCTCTATTGAATAATGAATGTTTTGAATTTTCTCCAAAAGTAAAGTAGTTGCAAACTCATGCTTTTAGAGACTTGTTTGGGCTCATGAGAGGAGTAGAAAAACATCAAAAATTTCAGTCCTGCATGATTCTACCAAGAAATGTGTGTTCATTGAAACGGCTGGTTTTTGATAGTTTGGGCCCTATTGAATAATGAATGTTTTGAATTTTCTCCAAAAGTAAAGTAGTTGCAAACTCATCCTTTTAGAAACTTGTTTGGGCTGTTGAGAGGAGTAAAAAACCATCAAAAATTTCAATCCTGCATGATTCTACCAAGAAATGTGATTCTTCATTCAAAACGCTGGTTTTTGCTATTGGGCTCTATTGAATAATGAATGTTTTGAATTTTCTTCAAAAGTAAAGTAGTTGCAAACTCATGCTTTTAGAGACTTGTTTGGGCTCATGAGAGGAGTAGAAAAACATCAAAAATTTCAGTCCTGCATGATTCTACCAAGAAATGTGTGTTCATTGAAACCGCTGGTTTTTGATAGTTTGGGCCCTATTGAATAATGAATGTTTTGAATTTTCTCCAAAATTAAAGTAGTTGCAAACTCATCCTTTTAGAAACTTGTTTGGGCTGTTGAGAGGAGTAAAAAACCATCAAAAATTTCAATCCTGCATGATTCTACCAAGAAATGTGATTCTTCATTCAAAACGCTGGTTTTTGCTATTGGGCTCTATTGAATAATGAATGTTTTGAATTTTCTCCAAAAGTAAAGTAGTTGCAAACTCATGCTTTTAGAGACTTGTTTGGGCTCATGAGAGGAGTAGAAAAACATCAAAAATTTCAGTCCTGCATGATTCTACCAAGAAATGTGTGTTCATTGAAACGGCTGGTTTTTGATAGTTTGGGCCCTATTGAATAATGAATGTTTTGAATTTTCTCCAAAAGTAAAGTAGTTGCAAACTCATCCTTTTAGAAACTTGTTTGGGCTGTTGAGAGGAGTAAAAAACCATCAAAAATTTCAATCCTGCATGATTCTACCAAGAAATGTGATTCTTCATTCAAAACGCTGGTTTTTGCTATTGGGCTCTATTGAATAATGAATGTTTTGAATTTTCTTCAAAAGTAAAGTAGTTGCAAACTCATGCTTTTAGAGACTTGTTTGGGCTCATGAGAGGAGTAGAAAAACATCAAAAATTTCAGTCCTGCATGATTCTACCAAGAAATGTGTGTTCATTAAAACCGCTGGTTTTTGATAGTTTGGGCCCTATTGAATAATGAATGTTTTGAATTTTCTCCAAAATTAAAGTAGTTGCAAACTCATCCTTTTAGAAACTTGTTTGGGCTGTTGAGAGGAGTAAAAAACCATCAAAAATTTCAATCCTGCATGATTCTACCAAGAAATGTGATTCTTCATTCAAAACGCTGGTTTTTGCTATTGGGCTCTATTGAATAATGAATGTTATGATTTTTCTCCAAAAGTAAAATACTTGCAAACTCATCCTTTTAGAAACTTGTTTGGGCTGTTGAAAGGAGTAAAAAACCATCAAAAATTTCAATCCTGCATGATTTAACCAAGAAATGTGATTCTTCATTCAAAACCTGATTTTTGCTATTGGGCTCTATTGAATAGTGAATGTTTTGAATTTTCTCCAAAAGTAAAGTAGTTGCAAACTCATGCTTTTAGAGACTTGTTTGGGCTCATGAGAGGAGTAGAAAAACATCAAAAATTTCAGTCCTGCATGATTCTACCAAGAAATGTGTGTTCATTGAAACCGCTGGTTTTTGATAGTTTGGGCCCTATTGAATAATGAATGTTTTGAATTTTCTCCAAAAGTAAAGTAGTTGCAAACTCATCCTTTTAGAAACTTGTTTGGGCTGTTGAGAGGAGTAAAAAACCATCAAAAATTTCAATCCTGCATGATTTTACCAAGAAATGTGATTCTTCATTCAAAACCTGATTTTTGCTATTGGGCTCTATTGAATAGTGAATGTTTTGAATTTTCTCCAAAAGTAAAGTAGTTGCAAACTCATGCTTTTAGAGACTTGTTTGGGCTCATGAGAGGAGTAGAAAAACATCAAAAATTTCAGTCCTGCATGATTCTACCAAGAAATGTGTGTTCATTCAAACCGCTGGTTTTTGATAGTTTGGGCCCTATTGAATAATGAATGTTTTGAATTTTCTCCAAAAGTAAAGTAGTTGCAAACTCATCCTTTTAGAAACTTGTTTGGGCTGTTGAGAGGAGTAAAAAACCATCAAAAATTTCAATCCTGCATGATTCTACCAAGAAATGTGATTCTTCATTCAAAACGCTGGTTTTTGCTATTGGGCTCTATTGAATAATGAATGTTTTGAATTTTCTCCAAAAGTAAAGTAGTTGCAAACTCATCCTTTTAGAGACTTGTTTGGGCTCATGAGAGGAGTAGAAAAACATCAAAAATTTCAGTCCTGCACGATTCTACCAAGAAATGTGTGTTCATTCAAACCGCTGGTTTTTGATATTTTGGGCCCTATTGAATAATGAATGTTTTGAATTTTCTCCAAAAGTAAAGTAGTTGCAAACTCATCCTTTTAGAAACTTGTTTGGGCTGTTGAGAGGAGTAAAAAACCATCAAAAATTTCAATCCTGCATGATTCTACCAAGAAATGTGATTCTTCATTCAAAACGCTGGTTTTTGCTATTGGGCTCTATTGAATAATGAATGTTTTGAATTTTCTCCAAAAGTAAAGTAGTTGCAAACTCATGCTTTTAGAGACTTGTTTGGGCTCATGAGAGGAGTAGAAAAACATCAAAAATTTCAGTCCTGCATGATTCTACCAAGAAATGTGTGTTCATTGAAACCGCTGGTTTTTGATAGTTTGGGCCCTATTGAATAATGAATGTTTTGAATTTTCTCCAAAAGTAAAGTAGTTGCAAACTCATCCTTTTAGAAACTTGTTTGGGCTGTTGAGTGGAGTAAAAACCCATCAAAAATTTCAATCCTGCATGATTCTACCAAGAAATGTGATTCTTCATTCAAAACCTGATTTTTGCTATTGGGCTCTATTGAATAATGAATGTTTTGAATTTTCTCCAAAAGTAAAGTAGTTGCAAACTCATGCTTTTAGAGACTTGTTTTTGCTCATGAGAGGAGTAGAAAAACAACAAAAATTTCAGTCCTGCATGATTCTACCAAGAAATGTGTGTTCATTCAAACCGCTGGTTTTTGATAGTTTGGGCCCTATTGAATAATGAATGTTTTGAATTTTCTCCAAAAGTGAGTTGCAAACTCATCCTTTTAGAAACTTGTTTGGGCTGTTGAGAGGAGTAAAAACCCATCAAAAATTTCAATCCTGCATGATTCTACCAAGAAATGTGATTCTTCATTCAAAACCTGATTTTTGCTATTGGGCTCTATTGAATAATGAATGTTTTGAATTTTCTCCAAAAGTAAAGTAGTTGCAAACTCATGCTTTTAGAGACTTGTTTGGGCTCATGAGGGGAGTAGAAAAACATCAAAAATTTCAGTCCTGCATGATTCTACCAAGAAATGTGTGTTCATTGAAACCGCTGGTTTTTGATAGTTTGGGCCCTATTGAATAATGAATGTTTTGAATTTTCTCCAAAAGTAAAGTAGTTGCAAACTCATCCTTTTAGAAACTTGTTTGGGCTGTTGAGAGGAGTAAAAAACCATCAAAAATTTCAATCCTGCATGATTCTACCAAGAAATGTGATTCTTCATTCAAAACGCTGGTTTTTGCTATTGGGCTCTATTGAATAATGAATGTTTTGAATTTTCTCCAAAAGTAAAGTAGTTGCAAACTCATCCTTTTAGAAACTTGTTTGGGCTGTTGAGAGGAGTAAAAAACCATCAAAAATTTCAATCCTGCATGATTCTACCAAGAAATGTGATTCTTCATTCAAAACGCTGGTTTTTGCTATTGGGCTCTATTGAATAATGAATGTTTTGAATTTTCTCCAAAAGTAAAGTAGTTGCAAACTCATCCTTTTAGAGACTTGTTTGGGCTCATGAGAGGAGTAGAAAAACATCAAAAATTTCAGTCCTGCACGATTCTACCAAGAAATGTGTGTTCATTCAAACCGCTGGTTTTTGATATTTTGGGCCCTATTGAATAATGAATGTTTTGAATTTTCTCCAAAAGTAAAGTAGTTGCAAACTCATCCTTTTAGAAACTTGTTTGGGCTGTTGAGAGGAGTAAAAAACCATCAAAAATTTCAATCCTGCATGATTCTACCAAGAAATGTGATTCTTCATTCAAAACCTTATTTTTGCTATTGGGCTCTATTGAATAATGAATGTTTTGAATTTTCTCCAAAAGTAAAGTAGTTGCAAACTCATGCTTTTAGAGACTTGTTTGTGCTCATGAGAGGAGTAGACAAACATCAAAAATTTCAGTCCTGCATGATTCTACCAAGAAATGTGTGTTCATTGAAACCGCTGGTTTTTGATAGTTTGGGCCCTATTGAATAATGAATGTTTTGAATTTTCTCCAAAAGTAAAGTAGTTGCAAACTCATCCTTTTAGAAACTTGTTTGGGCTGTTGAGAGGAGTAAAAAACCATCAAAAATTTCAATCCTGCATGATTCTACCAAGAAATGTGATTCTTCATTCAAAACGCTGGTTTTTGCTATTGGGCTCTATTGAATAATGAATGTTTTGAATTTTCTCCAAAAGTAAAGTAGTTGCAAACTCATGCTTTTAGAGACTTGTTTGGGCTCATGAGAGGAGTAGAAAAACATCAAAAATTTCAGTCCTGCATGATTCTACCAAGAAATGTGTGTTCATTGAAACCGCTGGTTTTTGATAGTTTGGGCCCTATTGAATAATGAATGTTTTGAATTTTCTCCAAAAGTAAAGTAGTTGCAAACTCATCCTTTTAGAAACTTGTTTGGGCTGTTGAGAGGAGTAAAAAACCATCAAAAATTTCAATCCTGCATGATTTTACCAAGAAATGTGATTCTTCATTCAAAACCTGATTTTTGCTATTGGGCACTATTGAATAGTGAATGTTTTGAATTTTCTCCAAAAGTAAAGTAGTTGCAAACTCATGCCTTTAGAGACTTGTTTGGGCTCATGAGAGGAGTAGAAAAACATCAAAAATTTCAGTCCTGCATGATTCTACCAAGAAATGTGTGTTCATTCAAACCGCTGGTTTTTGATAGTTTGGGCCCTATTGAATAATGAATGTTTTGAATTTTCTCCAAAAGTAAAGTAGTTGCAAACTCATCCTTTTAGAAACTTGTTTGGGCTGTTGAGAGGAGTAAAAAACCATCAAAAATTTCAATCCTGCATGATTCTACCAAGAAATGTGATTCTTCATTCAAAACACTGGTTTTTGCTATTGGGCCCTATTGAATTATGAATGTTTTGAATTTTCTCCAAAAGTAAAGTAGTTGCAAACTCATCCTTTTAGAAACTTGTTTGGGCTGTTGAGAGGAGTAAAAAACCATCAAAAATTTCAATCCTGCATGATTCTACCAAGAAATGTGATTCTTCATTCAAAACCTGATTTTTGCTATTGGGCTCTATTGAATAATGAATGTTTTGAATTTTCTCCAAAAGTAAAGTAGTTGCAAACTCATCCTTTTAGAAACTTGTTTGGGCTGTTGAGAGGAGTAAAAAACCATCAAAAATTTCAATCCTGCATGATTCTACCAAGAAATGTGATTCTTCATTCAAAACCTGATTTTCGCTATTGGGCTCTATTGAATAATGAATGTTTTGAATTTTCTCCAAAAGTAAAGTAGTTGCAAACTCATCCTTTTAGAAACTTGTTTGGGCTGTTGAGAGGAGTAAAAAACCATCAAAAATTTCAATCCTGCATGATTCTACCAAGAAATGTGATTCTTCATTGAAAACCTGATTTTTGCTATTGGGCACTATTGAATATTGAATGTTTTGAATTTTCTCCAAAAGTAAAGTAGTTGCAAACTCATCCTTTTAGAAACTTGTTTGGGCTGTTGAGAGGAGTAAAAAACCATCAAAAATTTCAATCCTGCATGATTCTACCAAGAAATGTGATTCTTCATTCAAAACCTGATTTTTGCTATTGGGCTCTATTGAATAATGAATGTTTTGAATTTTCTCCAAAAGTAAAGTAGTTGCAAACTCATGCTTTTAGAGACTTGTTTGTGCTCATGAGAGGAGTAGAAAAACATCAAAAATTTCAGTCCTGCATGATTCTACCAAGAAATGTGTGTTCATTGAAACCGCTGGTTTTTGATAGTTTGGGCCCTATTGAATAATGAATGTTTTGAATTTTCTCCAAAAGTAAAGTAGTTGCAAACTCATCCTTTTAGAAACTTGTTTGGGCTGTTGAGAGGAGTAAAAAACCATCAAAAATTTCAATCCTGCATGATTCTACCAAGAAATGTGATTCTTCATTCAAAACCTGATTTTTGCTATTGGGCTCTATTGAATAATGAATGTTTTGAATTTTCTCCAAAAGTAAAGTAGTTGCAAACTCATGCTTTTAGAGACTTGTTTGGGCTCATGAGAGGAGTAGAAAAACATCAAAAATTTCAGTCCTGCATGATTCTACCAAGAAATGTGTGTTCATTGAAACCGCTGGTTTTTGATAGTTTGGGCCCTATTGAATAATGAATGTTTTGAATTTTCTCCAAAAGTAAAGTAGTTGCAAACTCATC
The DNA here is from genome assembly GCF_039654945.1 of Dendrobates tinctorius. Taxonomy (NCBI): domain Eukaryota; kingdom Metazoa; phylum Chordata; class Amphibia; order Anura; family Dendrobatidae; genus Dendrobates; species Dendrobates tinctorius. The sequence continues at coordinate 2,091,677 of NW_027362076.1, forward strand.
CTTTTAGAAACTTGTTTGGGCTGTTGAGAGGAGTAAAAAAACATCAAAAATTTCAATCCTGCATGATTCTACCAAGAAATGTGATTCTTCATTCAAAACGCTGGTTTTTGCTTTTGGGCTCTATTGAATAATGAATGTTTTGAATTTTCTCCAAAAGTAAAATACTTGCAAACTCATCCTTTTAGAAACTTGTTTGGGCTGTTGAAAGGAGTAAAAAACCATCAAAAATTTCAATCCTGCATGATTCTACCAAGAAATGTGATTCTTCATTCAAAACGCTGGTTTTTGCTATTGGGCTCTATTGAATAATGAATGTTTTGAATTTTCTCCAAAAGTAAAGTAGTTGCAAACTCATGCTTTTAGAGACTTGTTTGGGCTCATGAGAGGAGTAGAAAAACATCAAAAATTTCAGTCCTGCACGATTCTACCAAGAAATGTGTGTTCATTCAAACCGCTGGTTTTTGATAGTTTGGGCCCTATTGAATAATGAATGTTTTGAATTTTCTCCAAAAGTAAAGTAGTTGCAAACTCATCCTTTTAGAAACTTGTTTGAGCTGTTGAGAGGAGTAAAAAACCATCAAAAATTTCAATCCTGCATGATTCTACCAAGAAATGTGATTCTTCATTCAAAACCTGATTTTTGCTATTGGGCTCTATTGAATAATGAATGTTTTGAATTTTCTCCAAAAGTAAAGTAGTTGCAAACTCATGCTTTTAGAGACTTGTTTGGGCTCATGAGAGGAGTAGAAAAACATCAAAAATTTCAGTCCTGCATGATTCTACCAAGAAATGTGTGTTCATTGAAACCGCTGGTTTTTGATAGTTTGGGCCCTATTGAATAATGAATGTTTTGAATTTTCTCCAAAAGTAAAGTAGTTGCAAACTCATCCTTTTAGAAACTTGTTTGGGCTGTTGAGAGGAGTAAAAAAACATCAAAAATTTCAATCCTGCATGATTCTACCAAGAAATGTGATTCTTCATTCAAAACGCTGGTTTTTGCTTTTGGGCTCTATTGAATAATGAATGTTTTGAATTTTCTCCAAAAGTAAAATACTTGCAAACTCATCCTTTTAGAAACTTGTTTGGGCTGTTGAAAGGAGTAAAAAACCATCAAAAATTTCAATCCTGCATGATTCTACCAAGAAATGTGATTCTTCATTCAAAACGCTGGTTTTTGCTATTGGGCTCTATTGAATAATGAATGTTTTGAATTTTCTCCAAAAGTAAAGTAGTTGCAAACTCATGCTTTTAGAGACTTGTTTGGGCTCATGAGAGGAGTAGAAAAACATCAAAAATTTCAGTCCTGCACGATTCTACCAAGAAATGTGTGTTCATTCAAACCGCTGGTTTTTGATAGTTTGGGCCCTATTGAATAATGAATGTTTTGAATTTTCTCCAAAAGTAAAGTAGTTGCAAACTCATCCTTTTAGAAACTTGTTTGAGCTGTTGAGAGGAGTAAAAAACCATCAAAAATTTCAATCCTGCATGATTCTACCAAGAAATGTGATTCTTCATTCAAAACCTGATTTTTGCTATTGGGCTCTATTGAATAAGGAATGTTTTGAATTTTCTCCAAAAGTAAAGTAGTTGCAAACTCATGCTTTTAGAGACTTGTTTGGGCTCATGAGAGGAGTAGAAAAACATCAAAAATTTCAGTCCTGCATGATTCTACCAAGAAATGTGTGTTCATTGAAACCGCTGGTTTTTGATAGTTTGGGCCCTATTGAATAATGAATGTTTTGAATTTTCTCCAAAAGTAAAGTAGTTGCAAACTCATCCTTTTAGAAACTTGTTTGGGCTGTTGAGAGGAGTAAAAAACCATCAAAAATTTCAATCCTGCATGATTTTACCAAGAAATGTGATTCTTCATTCAAAACCTGATTTTTGCTATTGGGCTCTATTGAATAGTGAATGTTTTGAATTTTCTCCAAAAGTAAAATTGTTGCAATCTCATGCTTTTAGAGACTTGTTTGGGCTCATGAGAGGAGTAGAAAAACATCAAAAATTTCAGTCCTGCATGATTCTACCAAGAAATGTGTGTTCATTCAAACGGCTGGTTTTTAATAGTTTGGGCCCTATTGAATAATGAATGTTTTGAATTTTCTCCAAAAGTAAAGTAGTTGCAAACTCATCCTTTTAGAAACTTGTTTGGGCTGTTGAGAGGACTAAAAAACCATCAAAAATTTCAATCCTGCATGATTCTACCAAGAAATGTGATTCTTCATTCAAAACGCTGGTTTTTGCTATTGGGCTCTATTGAATAATGAATGTTTTGAATTTTCTCCAAAAGTAAAGTAGTTGCAAACTCATGCTTTTAGAGACTTGTTTGGGCTCATGAGAGGAGTAGAAAAACATCAAAAATTTCAGTCCTGCACGATTCTACCAAGAAATGTGTGTTCATTCAAACCGCTGGTTTTTGATATTTTGGGCCCTATTGAATAATGAATGTTTTGAATTTTCTCCAAAAGTAAAGTAGTTGCAAACTCATCCTTTTAGAAACTTGTTTGGGCTGTTGAGAGGAGTAAAAACCAATCAAAAATTTCAATCCTGCATGATTCTACCAAGAAATGTGATTCTTCATTCAAAACCTGATTTTTGCTATTGGGCTCTATTGAATAATGAATGTTTTGAATTTTCTCCAAAAGTAAAGTAGTTGCAAACTCATGCTTTTAGAGACTTGTTTGGGCTCATGAGAGGAGTAGAAAAACATCAAAAATTTCAGTCCTGCATGATTCTACCAAGAAATGTGTGTTCATTCAAACCGCTGGTTTTTGATAGTTTGGGCCCTATTGAATAATGAATGTTTTGAATTTTCTCCAAAAGTAAAGTAGTTGCAAACTCATCCTTTTAGAAACTTGTTTGGGCTGTTGAGAGGAGTAAAAAATCATCAAAAATTTCAATCCTGCATGATTCTACCAAGAAATGTGATTCTTCATTCAAAACACTGGTTTTTGCTAATGGGCTCTATTGAATAATGAATGTTTTGAATTTTCTCCAAAAGTAAAGTAGTTGCAAACTCATGCTTTTAGAGACTTGTTTGGGCTCATGAGAGGAGTAGAAAAACATCAAAAATTTCAGTCCTGCATGATTCTACCAAGAAATGTGTGTTCATTGAAACCGCTGGTTTTTTATAGTTTGGGCCCTATTGAATAATGAATGTTTTGAATTTTCTCCAAAAGTAAAGTAGTTGCAAACTCATCCTTTTAGAAACTTGTTTGGGCTGTTGAGAGGAGTAAAAAACCATCAAAAATTTCAATCCTGCATGATTTTACCAAGAAATGTGATTCTTCATTCAAAACCTGATTTTTGCTATTGGGCTCTATTGAATAGTGAATGTTTTGAATTTTCTCCAAAAGTAAAGTAGTTGCAAACTCATGCTTTTAGAGACTTGTTTGGGCTCATGAGAGGAGTAGAAAAACATCAAAAATTTCAGTCCTGCATGATTCTACCAAGAAATGTGTGTTCATTCAAACCGCTGGTTTTTGATAGTTTGGGCCCTATTGAGTAATGAATGTTTTGAATTTTCTCCAAAAGTAAAGTAGTTGCAAACTCATCCTTTTAGAAACTTGTTTGGGCTGTTGAGAGGAGTAAAAAACCATCAAAAATTTCAATCCTGCATGATTTTACCAAGAAATGTGATTGTTCATTCAAAACCTGATTTTTGCTATTGGGCTCTATTGAATAGTGAATGTTTTGAATTTTCTCCAAAAGTAAAGTAGTTGCAAACTCATGCTTTTAGAGACTTGTTTGGGCTCATGAGAGGAGTAGAAAAACATCAAAAATTTCAGTCCTGCACGATTCTACCAAGAAATGTGTGTTCATTAAAACCGCTGGTTTTTGATATTTTGGGCCCTATTGAATAATGAATGTTTTGAATTTTCTCCAAAAGTAAAGTAGTTGCAAACTCATCCTTTTAGAAACTTGTTTGGGCTGTTGAGAGGAGTAAAAAACCATCAAAAATTTCAATCCTGCATGATTCTACCAAGAAATGTGATTCTTCATTCAAAACCTGATTTTTGCTATTGGGCTCAATTGAATAATGAATGTTTTGAATTTTCTCCAAAAGTAAAGTAGTTGCAAACTCATGCTTTTAGAGACTTGTTTGGGCTCATGAGAGGAGTAGAAAAACATCAAAAATTTCAGTCCTGCATGATTCTACCAAGAAATGTGTGTTCATTGAAACCGCTGGTTTTTGATAGTTTGGGCCCTATTGAATAATGAATGTTTTGAATTTTCTCCAAAAGTAAAGTAGTTGCAAACTCATCCTTTTAGAAACTTGTTTGGGCTGTTGAGAGGAGTTGAAAACCATCAAAAATTTCAATCCTGCATGATTCTACCAAGAAATGTGATTCTTCATTCAAAACCTGATTTTTGCTATTGGGCTCTATTGAATAATGAATGTTTTGAATTTTCTCCAAAAGTAAAGTAGTTGCAAACTCATCCTTTTAGAAACTTGTTTGGGCTGTTGAGAGGAGTAAAAAACCATCAAAAATTTCAATCCTGCATGATTCTACCAAGAAATGTGATTCTTCATTCAAAACGCTGGTTTTTGCTATTGGGCTCTATTGAATAATGAATGTTTTGAATTTTCTCCAAAAGTAAAGTAGTTGCAAACTCATGCTTTTAGAGACTTGATTGGGCTCATGAGAGGAGTAGAAAAACATCAAAAATTTCAGTCCTGCACGATTCTACCAAGAAATGTGTGTTCATTCAAACCGCTGGTTTTTGATATTTTGGGCCCTATTGAATAATGAATGTTTTGAATTTTCTCCAAAAGTAAAGTAGTTGCAAACTCATCCTTTTAGAAACTTGTTTGGGCTGTTGAGAGGAGTAAAAACCAATCAAAAATTTCAATCCTGCATGATTCTACCAAGAAATGTGATTCTTCATTCAAAACCTGATTTTTGCTATTGGGCTCTATTGAATAATGAATGTTTTGAATTTTCTCCAAAAGTAAAGTAGTTGCAAACTCATGCTTTTAGAGACTTGTTTGGGCTCATGAGAGGAGTAGAAAAACATCAAAAATTTCAGTCCTGCATGATTCTACCAAGAAATGTGTGTTCATTCAAACCGCTGGTTTTTGATAGTTTGGGCCCTATTGAATAATGAATGTTTTGAATTTTCTCCAAAAGTAAAGTAGTTGCAAACTCATCCTTTTAGAAACTTGTTTGGGCTGTTGAGAGGAGTAAAAAATCATCAAAAATTTCAATCCTGCATGATTCTACCAAGAAATGTGATTCTTCATTCAAAACACTGGTTTTTGCTAATGGGCTCTATTGAATAATGAATGTTTTGAATTTTCTCCAAAAGTAAAGTAGTTGCAAACTCATGCTTTTAGAGACTTGTTTGGGCTCATGAGAGGAGTAGAAAAACATCAAAAATTTCAGTCCTGCATGATTCTACCAAGAAATGTGTGTTCATTGAAACCGCTGGTTTTTTATAGTTTGGGCCCTATTGAATAATGAATGTTTTGAATTTTCTCCAAAAGTAAAGTAGTTGCAAACTCATCCTTTTAGAAACTTGTTTGGGCTGTTGAGAGGAGTAAAAAACCATCAAAAATTTCAATCCTGCATGATTTTACCAAGAAATGTGATTCTTCATTCAAAACCTGATTTTTGCTATTGGGCTCTATTGAATAGTGAATGTTTTGAATTTTCTCCAAAAGTAAAGTAGTTGCAAACTCATGCTTTTAGAGACTTGTTTGGGCTCATGAGAGGAGTAGAAAAACATCAAAAATTTCAGTCCTGCATGATTCTACCAAGAAATGTGTGTTCATTCAAACCGCTGGTTTTTGATAGTTTGGGCCCTATTGAGTAATGAATGTTTTGAATTTTCTCCAAAAGTAAAGTAGTTGCAAACTCATCCTTTTAGAAACTTGTTTGGGCTGTTGAGAGGAGTAAAAAACCATCAAAAATTTCAATCCTGCATGATTTTACCAAGAAATGTGATTCTTCATTCAAAACCTGATTTTTGCTATTGGGCTCTATTGAATAGTGAATGTTTTGAATTTTCTCCAAAAGTAAAGTAGTTGCAAACTCATGCTTTTAGAGACTTGTTTGGGCTCATGAGAGGAGTAGAAAAACATCAAAAATTTCAGTCCTGCATGATTCTACCAAGAAATGTGTGTTCATTGAAACCGCTGGTTTTTGATAGTTTGGGCCCTATTGAATAATGAATGTTTTGAATTTTCTCCAAAAGTAAAGTAGTTGCAAACTCATCCTTTTAGAAACTTGTTTGGGCTGTTGAGAGGAGTAGAAAACCATCAAAAATTTCAATCCTGCATGATTCTACCAAGAAATGTGATTCTTCATTCAAAACCTGATTTTTGCTATTGGGCTCTATTGAATAATGAATGTTTTGAATTTTCTCCAAAAGTAAAGTAGTTGCAAACTCATCCTTTTAGAAACTTGTTTGGGCTGTTGAGAGGAGTAAAAAACCATCAAAAATTTCAATCCTGCATGATTCTACCAAGAAATGTGATTCTTCATTCAAAACGCTGGTTTTTGCTATTGGGCTCTATTGAATAATGAATGTTTTGAATTTTCTCCAAAAGTAAAGTAGTTGCAAACTCATCCTTTTAGAGACTTGTTTGGGCTCATGAGAGGAGTAGAAAAACATCAAAAATTTCAGTCCTGCACGATTCTACCAAGAAATGTGTGTTCATTCAAACCGCTGTTTTTTGATATTTTGGGCCCTATTGAATAATGAATGTTTTGAATTTTCTCCAAAAGTAAAGTAGTTGCAAACGCATCCTTTTAGAAACTTGTTTGGGTTGTTGAGAGGAGTAAAAAACCATCAAAAATTTCAATCCTGCATGATTCTACCAAGAAATGTGATTCTTCATTCAAAACGCTGGTTTTTGCTATTGGGCTCTATTGAATAATGAATGTTTTGAATTTTCTCCAAAAGTAAAGTAGTTGCAAACTCATGCTTTTAGAGACTTGTTTGGGCTCAATAGAGGAGTAGAAAAACATCAAAAATTTCAGTCCTCCATGATTCTACCAATAAATGTGTGTTCATTCAAACCTCTGGTTTTTGATAGTTTGGGCCCTATTGAATAATGAATGTTTTGAATTTTCTCCAAAAGTAAAGTAGTTGCAAACTCATCCTTTTAGAAACTTGTTTGGGCTGTTGAGAGGAGTAAAAAACCATCAAAAATTTCAATACTGCATGATTCTACCAAGAAATGTGATTCTTCATTCAAAACGCTGGTTTTTGCTATTGGGCTCTATTGAATAATGAATGTTTTGAATTTTCTCCAAAAGTAAAGTAGTTGGAAACTCATGCTTTTAGAGACTTGTTTGGGCTCATGAGCGGAGTAGAAAAACATCAAAAATTTCAGTCCTGCATGATTCTACCAAGAAATGTGTGTTCATTGAAACCGCTGGTTTTTGATAGTTTGGGCCCTATTGAATAATGAATGTTTTGAATTTTCTCCAAAAGTAAAGTAGTTGCAAACTTATCCTTTTAGAAACTTATTTGGGCTGTTGAGAGGAGTAAAAACCCATCAAAAATTTCAATCCTGCATGATTCTACCAAGAAATGTGATTCTTCATTCAAAACCTGATTTTTGCTATTGGGCTCTATTGAATAATGAATGTTTTGAATTTTCTCCAAAAGTAAAGTAGTTGCAAACTCATGCTTTTAGAGACTTGTTTGGGCTCATGAGAGGAGTAGAAAAACATCAAAAATTTCAGTCCTGCATGATTCTACCAAGAAATGTGTGTTCATTGAAACCGCTGGTTTTTGATAGTTTGGGCCCTATTGAATAATGAATGTTTTGAATTTTCTCCAAAAGTAAAGTAGTTGCAAACTCATCCTTTTAGAAACTTGTTTGGGCTGTTGAGAGGAGTAGAAAACCATTTGAATTTTCTCCAAAAGTAAAGCAGTTGCAAACTCATCCTTTTAGAAACTTGTTTGGGCTGTTGAGAGGAGTAAAAAACCATCAAAAATTTCAATCCTGCATGATTCTACCAAGAAATGTGATTCTTCATTCAAAACCTGATTTTTGCTAATGGGCTCTATTGAATAGTGAATGTTTTGAATTTTCTCCAAAAGTAAAGTAGTTGCAAACTCATGCTTTTAGAGACTTGTTTGGGCTCATGAGAGGAGTAGAAAAACATCAAAAATTTCAGTCCTGCATGATTCTACCAAGAAATGTGTGTTCATTCAAACCTCTGGTTTTTGATAGTTTGGGCCCTATTGAATAATGAATGTTTTGAATTTTCTCCAAAAGTAAAGTAGTTGCAAACTCATCCTTTTAGAAACTTGTTTGGGCTGTTGAGAGGAGTAAAAAACCATCAAAAATTTCAATCCTGCATGATTCTACCAAGAAATGTGATTCTTCATTCAAAACCTGATTTTCGCTATTGGGCTCTATTGAATAATGAATGTTTTGAATTTTCTCCAAAAGTAAAGTAGTTGCAAACTCATGCTTTTAGAGACTTGTTTGGGCTCATGAGAGGAGTAGAAAAACATCAAAAATGTCAGTCCTGCATGATTCTACCAAGAAATGTGTGTTCATTGAAACCGCTGGTTTTTGATAGTTTGGGCCCTATTGAATAATGAATGTTTTGAATTTTCTCCAAAAGTAAAGTAGTTGCAAACTCATCCTTTTAGAAACTTGTTTGGGCTGTTGAGAGGAGTAAAAAACCATCAAAAATTTCAATCCTGCATGATTCTACCAAGAAATGTGATTCTTCATTCAAAACGCTGGTTTTTGCTATTGGGCTCTATTGAATAATGAATGTTTTGAATTTTCTCCAAAAGTAAAGTAGTTGCAAACTCATGCTTTTAGAGACTTGTTTGGGCTCATGAGAGGAGTAGAAAAACATCAAAAATTTCAGTCCTGCATGATTCTACCAAGAAATGTGTGTTCATTGAAACCGCTGGTTTTTGATAGTTTGGGCCCTATTGAATAATGAATGTTTTGAATTTTCTCCAAAAGTAAAGTAGTTGCAAACTCATCCTTTTACAAACTTGTTTGGGCTGTTGAGAGGAGTAAAAAACCATCAAAAATTTCAATCCTGCATGATTTTACCAAGAAATGTGATTCTTCATTCAAAACCTGATTTTTGCTATTGGGCTCTATTGAATAGTGAATGTTTTGAATTTTCTCCAAAAGTAAAGTAGTTGCAAACTCATGCTTTTAGAGACTTGTTTGGGCTCATGAGAGGAGTAGAAAAATATCAAAAATTTCAGTCCTGCATGATTCTACCAAGAAATATGTGTTCATTCAAACCGCTGGTTTTTGATAGTTTGGGCCCTATTGAATAATGAATGTTTTGAATTTTCTCCAAAAGTAAAGTAGTTGCAAACTCATCCTTTTAGAAACTTGTTTGGGCTGTTGAGAGGAGTAAAAAACCATCAAAAATTTCAATCCTGCATGATTCTACCAAGAAATGTGATTCTTCATTCAAAACCTGATTTTTGCTATTGGGCTCTATTGAATAATGAATGTTTTGAATTTTCTCCAAAAGTAAAGTAGTTGCAAACTCATGCTTTTAGAGACTTGTTTGGGCTCATGAGAGGAGTAGAAAAACATCAAAAATTTCAGTCCTGCATGATTCTACCAAGAAATGTGTGTTCATTGAAACCGCTGGTTTTTGATAGTTTGGGCCCTATTGAATAATGAATGTTTTGAATTTTCTCCAAAAGTAAAGTAGTTGCAAACTCATCCTTTTAGAAACTTGTTTGGGCTGTTGAGAGGAGTAAAAAACCATCAAAAATTTCAATCCTGCATGATTCTACCAAGAAATGTGATTCTTCATTCAAAATGCTGGTTTTTGCTATTGGGCTCTATTGAATAATGAATGTTTTGAATTTTCTCCAAAAGTAAAGTAGTTGCAAACTCATGCTTTTAGAGACTTGTTTGGGCTCATGAGAGGAGTAGAAAAACATCAAAAATTTCAGTCCTGCATGATTCTACCAAGAAATGTGTGTTCATTGAAACCGCTGGTTTTTGATAGTTTGGGCCCTATTGAATAATGAATGTTTTGAATTTTCTCCAAAAGTAAAGTAGTTGCAAACTCATCCTTTTAGAAACTTGTTTGGGCTGTTGAGAGGAGTAAAAAACCATCAAAAATTTCAATCCTGCATGATTCTACCAAGAAATGTGATTCTTCATTCAAAACCTGATTTTTGCTATTGGGCTCTATTGAATAATGAATGTTTTGAATTTTCTCCAAAAGTAAAGTAGTTGAAAACTCATGCTTTTAGAGACTTGTTTGGGCTCATGAGAGGAGTAGAAAATCATCAAAAATTTCAGTCCTGCATGATTCTACCAAGAAATGTGTGTTCATTGAAATCGCTGGTTTTTGATAGTTTGGGCCCTATTGAATAATGAATGTTTTGAATTTTCTCCAAAAGTAAAGTAGTTGCAAACGCATCCTTTTAGAAACTTGTTTGGGTTGTTGAGAGGAGTAAAAAACCATCAAAAATTTCAATCCTGCATGATTCTACCAAGAAATGTGATTCTTCATTCAAAACGCTGGTTTTTGCTATTGGGCTCTATTGAATAATGAATGTTTTGAATTTTCTCCAAAAGTAAAGTAGTTGCAAACTCATGCTTTTAGAGACTTGTTTGGGCTCATTAGAGGAGTAGAAAAACATCAAAAATTTCAGTCCTCCATGATTCTACCAATAAATGTGTGTTCATTCAAACCTCTGGTTTTTGATAGTTTGGGCCCTATTGAATAATGAATGTTTTGAATTTTCTCCAAAAGTAAAGTAGTTGCAAACTCATCCTTTTAGAAACTTGTTTGGGCTGTTGAGAGGAGTAAAAAACCATCAAAAATTTCAATACTGCATGATTCTACCAAGAAATGTGATTCTTCATTCAAAACGCTGGTTTTTGCTATTGGGCTCTATTGAATAATGAATGTTTTGAATTTTCTCCAAAAGTAAAGTAGTTGGAAACTCATGCTTTTAGAGACTTGTTTGGGCTCATGAGCGGAGTAGAAAAACATCAAAAATTTCAGTCCTGCATGATTCTACCAAGAAATGTGTGTTCATTGAAACCGCTGGTTTTTGATAGTTTGGGCCCTATTGAATAATGAATGTTTTGAATTTTCTCCAAAAGTAAAGTAGTTGCAAACTTATCCTTTTAGAAACTTATTTGGGCTGTTGAGAGGAGTAAAAACCCATCAAAAATTTCAATCCTGCATGATTCTACCAAGAAATGTGATTCTTCATTCAAAACCTGATTTTTGCTATTGGGCTCTATTGAATAATGAATGTTTTGAATTTTCTCCAAAAGTAAAGTAGTTGCAAACTCATGCTTTTAGAGACTTGTTTGGGCTCATGAGAGGAGTAGAAAAACATCAAAAATTTCAGTCCTGCATGATTCTACCAAGAAATGTGTGTTCATTGAAACCGCTGGTTTTTGATAGTTTGGGCCCTATTGAATAATGAATGTTTTGAATTTTCTCCAAAAGTAAAGTAGTTGCAAACTCATCCTTTTAGAAACTTGTTTGGGCTGTTGAGAGGAGTAGAAAACCATTTGAATTTTCTCCAAAAGTAAAGTAGTTGCAAACTCATCCTTTTAGAAACTTGTTTGGGCTGTTGAGAGGAGTAAAAAACCATCAAAAATTTCAATCCTGCATGATTCTACCAAGAAATGTGATTCTTCATTCAAAACCTGATTTTTGCTAATGGGCTCTATTGAATAGTGAATGTTTTGAATTTTCTCCAAAAGTAAAGTAGTTGCAAACTCATGCTTTTAGAGACTTGTTTGGGCTCATGAGAGGAGTAGAAAAACATCAAAAATTTCAGTCCTGCATGATTTTACCAAGAAATGTGTGTTCATTCAAACCTCTGGTTTTTGATAGTTTGGGCCCTATTGAATAATGAATGTTTTGAATTTTCTCCAAAAGTAAAGTAGTTGCAAACTCATCCTTTTAGAAACTTGTTTGGGCTGTTGAGAGGAGTAAAAAACCATCAAAAATTTCAATCCTGCATGATTCTACCAAGAAATGTGATTCTTCATTCAAAACCTGATTTCCGCTATTGGGCTCTATTGAATAATGAATGTTTTGAATTTTCTCCAAAAGTAAAGTAGTTGCAAACTCATGCTTTTAGAGACTTGTTTGGGCTCATGAGAGGAGTAGAAAAACATCAAAAATGTCAGTCCTGCATGATTCTACCAAGAAATGTGTGTTCATTGAAACCGCTGGTTTTTGATAGTTTGGGCCCTATTGAATAATGAATGTTTTGAATTTTCTCCAAAAGTAAAGTAGTTGCAAACTCATCCTTTTAGAAACTTGTTTGGGCTGTTGAGAGGAGTAAAAAACCATCAAAAATTTCAATCCTGCATGATTCTACCAAGAAATGTGATTCTTCATTCAAAACCTGATTTTTGCTAATGGGCTCTATTGAATAGTGAATGTTTTGAATTTTCTCCAAAAGTAAAGTAGTTGCAAACTCATGCTTTTAGAGACTTGTTTGGGCTCATGAGAGGAGTAGAAAAACATCAAAAATTTCAGTCCTGCATGATTTTACCAAGAAATGTGTGTTCATTCAAACCTCTGGTTTTTGATAGTTTGGGCCCTATTGAATAATGAATGTTTTGAATTTTCTCCAAAAGTAAAGTAGTTGCAAACTCATCCTTTTAGAAACTTGTTTGGGCTGTTGAGAGGAGTAAAAAACCATCAAAAATTTCAATCCTGCATGATTCTACCAAGAAATGTGATTCTTCATTCAAAACCTGATTTCCGCTATTGGGCTCTATTGAATAATGAATGTTTTGAATTTTCTCCAAAAGTAAAGTAGTTGCAAACTCATGCTTTTAGAGACTTGTTTGGGCTCATGAGAGGAGTAGAAAAACATCAAAAATGTCAGTCCTGCATGATTCTACCAAGAAATGTGTGTTCATTGAAACCGCTGGTTTTTGATAGTTTGGGCCCTATTGAATAATGAATGTTTTGAATTTTCTCCAAAAGTAAAGTAGTTGCAAACTCATCCTTTTAGAAACTTGTTTGGGCTGTTGAGAGGAGTAAAAAACCATCAAAAATTTCAATCCTGCATGATTCTACCAAGAAATGTGATTCTTCATTCAAAACGCTGGTTTTTGCTATTGGGCTCTATTGAATAATGAATGTTTTGAATTTTCTCCAAAAGTAAAGTAGTTGCAAACTCATGCTTTTAGAGACTTGTTTGGGCTCATGAGAGGAGTAGAAAAACATCAAAAATTTCAGTCCTGCATGATTCTACCAAGAAATGTGTGTTCATTGAAACCGCTGGTTTTTGATAGTTTGGGCCCTATTGAATAATGAATGTTTTGAATTTTCTCCAAAAGTAAAGTAGTTGCAAACTCATCCTTTTACAAACTTGTTTGGGCTGTTGAGAGGAGTAAAAAACCATCAAAAATTTCAATCCTGCATGATTTTACCAAGAAATGTGATTCTTCATTCAAAACCTGATTTTTGCTATTGGGCTCTATTGAATAGTGAATGTTTTGAATTTTCTCCAAAAGTAAAGTAGTTGCAAACTCATGCTTTTAGAGACTTGTTTGTGCTCATGAGAGGAGTAGAAAAACATCAAAAATTTCAGTCCTGCATGATTCTACCAAGAAATGTGTGTTCATTGAAACCGCTGGTTTTTGATAGTTTGGGCCCTATTGAATAATGAATGTTTTGAATTTTCTCCAAAAGTAAAGTAGTTGCAAACTCATCCTTTTAGAAACTTGTTTGGGCTGTTGAGAGGAGTAAAAAACCATCAAAAATTTCAATCCTGCATGATTCTACCAAGAAATGTGATTCTTCATTCAAAACGCTGGTTTTTGCTATTGGGCTCTATTGAATAATGAATGTTTTGAATTTTCTCCAAAAGTAAAGTAGTTGCAAACTCATGCTTTTAGAGACTTGTTTGGGCTCATGAGAGGAGTAGAAAAACATCAAAAATTTCAGTCCTGCATGATTCTACCAAGAAATGTGTGTTCATTGAAACCGCTGGTTTTTGATAGTTTGGGCCCTATTGAATAATGAATGTTTTGAATTTTCTCCAAAAGTAAAGTAGTTGCAAACTCATCCTTTTAGAAACTTGTTTGGGCTGTTGAGAGGAGTAAAAAACCATCAAAAATTTCAATCCTGCATGATTCTACCAAGAAATGTGATTCTTCATTCAAAACACTGGTTTTTGCTATTGGGCTCTATTGAATAATGAATGTTTTGAATTTTCTCCAAAAGTAAAGTAGTTGCAAACTCATCCTTTTAGAAACTTGTTTGGGCTGTTGAGAGGAGTAAAAAACCATCAAAAATTTCAATCCTGCATGATTCTACCAAGAAATGTGATTCTTCATTCAAAACACTGGTTTTTGCTATTGGGCTCTATTGAATAATGAATGTTTTGAATTTTCTCCAAAAGTAAAGTAGTTGCAAACTCATGCTTTTAGAGACTTGTTTGGGCTCATGAGAGGAGTAGAAAAACATCAAAAATTTCAATCCTGCATGATTCTACCAAGAAATGTGTGTTCATTGAAACCGCTGGTTTTTGATAGTTTGGGCCCTATTGAATAATGAATGTTTTGAATTTTCTCCAAAAGTAAAGTAGTTGCAAACTCATCCTTTTAGAAACTTGTTTGGGCTGTTGAGAGGAGTAAAAAACCATCAAAAATTTCAATCCTGCATGATTCTACCAAGAAATGTGATTCTTCATTCAAAACGCTGGTTTTTGCTATTGGGCTCTATTGAATAATGAATGTTTTGAATTTTCTCCAAAAGTAAAGTAGTTGCAAACTCATGCTTATAGAGACTTGTTTGGGCTCATGAGAGGAGTAGAAAAACATCAAAAATTTCAGTCCTGCATGATTCTACCAAGAAATGTGTGTTCATTGAAACCGCTGGTTTTTGATAGTTTGGGCCCTATTGAATAATGAATGTTTTGAATTTTCTCCAAAAGTAAAGTAGTTGCAAACTCATCCTTTTAGAAACTTGTTTGGGCTGTTGAGAGGAGTAAAAAACCATCAAAAATTTCAATCCTGCATGATTCTACCAAGAAATGTGATTCTTCATTCAAAACGCTGGTTTTTGCTATTGGGCTCTATTGAATAATGAATGTTTTGAATTTTCTCCAAAAGTAAAGTAGTTGCAAACTCATGCTTTTAGAGACTTGTTTGGGCTCATGAGAGGAGTAGAAAAACATCAAAAATTTCAGTCCTGCATGATTCTACCAAGAAATGTGTGTTCATTGAAACGGCTGGTTTTTGATAGTTTGGGCCCTATTGAATAATGAATGTTTTGAATTTTCTCCAAAAGTAAAGTAGTTGCAAACTCATCCTTTTAGAAACTTGTTTGGGCTGTTGAGAGGAGTAAAAAACCATCAAAAATTTCAATCCTGCATGATTCTACCAAGAAATGTGATTCTTCATTCAAAACGCTGGTTTTTGCTATTGGGCTCTATTGAATAATGAATGTTTTGAATTTTCTTCAAAAGTAAAGTAGTTGCAAACTCATGCTTTTAGAGACTTGTTTGGGCTCATGAGAGGAGTAGAAAAACATCAAAAATTTCAGTCCTGCATGATTCTACCAAGAAATGTGTGTTCATTGAAACCGCTGGTTTTTGATAGTTTGGGCCCTATTGAATAATGAATGTTTTGAATTTTCTCCAAAATTAAAGTAGTTGCAAACTCATCCTTTTAGAAACTTGTTTGGGCTGTTGAGAGGAGTAAAAAACCATCAAAAATTTCAATCCTGCATGATTCTACCAAGAAATGTGATTCTTCATTCAAAACGCTGGTTTTTGCTATTGGGCTCTATTGAATAATGAATGTTATGATTTTTCTCCAAAAGTAAAATACTTGCAAACTCATCCTTTTAGAAACTTGT
This sequence comes from Dendrobates tinctorius, assembly GCF_039654945.1. Classification (NCBI taxonomy): domain Eukaryota; kingdom Metazoa; phylum Chordata; class Amphibia; order Anura; family Dendrobatidae; genus Dendrobates; species Dendrobates tinctorius. The sequence goes on from NW_027362076.1 coordinate 2,107,498, forward strand.
TTGGGCTGTTGAAAGGAGTAAAAAACCATCAAAAATTTCAATCCTGCATGATTTAACCAAGAAATGTGATTCTTCATTCAAAACCTGATTTTTGCTATTGGGCTCTATTGAATAGTGAATGTTTTGAATTTTCTCCAAAAGTAAAGTAGTTGCAAACTCATGCTTTTAGAGACTTGTTTGGGCTCATGAGAGGAGTAGAAAAACATCAAAAATTTCAGTCCTGCATGATTCTACCAAGAAATGTGTGTTCATTGAAACCGCTGGTTTTTGATAGTTTGGGCCCTATTGAATAATGAATGTTTTGAATTTTCTCCAAAAGTAAAGTAGTTGCAAACTCATCCTTTTAGAAACTTGTTTGGGCTGTTGAGAGGAGTAAAAAACCATCAAAAATTTCAATCCTGCATGATTTTACCAAGAAATGTGATTCTTCATTCAAAACCTGATTTTTGCTATTGGGCTCTATTGAATAGTGAATGTTTTGAATTTTCTCCAAAAGTAAAGTAGTTGCAAACTCATGCTTTTAGAGACTTGTTTGGGCTCATGAGAGGAGTAGAAAAACATCAAAAATTTCAGTCCTGCATGATTCTACCAAGAAATGTGTGTTCATTCAAACCGCTGGTTTTTGATAGTTTGGGCCCTATTGAATAATGAATGTTTTGAATTTTCTCCAAAAGTAAAGTAGTTGCAAACTCATCCTTTTAGAAACTTGTTTGGGCTGTTGAGAGGAGTAAAAAACCATCAAAAATTTCAATCCTGCATGATTCTACCAAGAAATGTGATTCTTCATTCAAAACGCTGGTTTTTGCTATTGGGCTCTATTGAATAATGAATGTTTTGAATTTTCTCCAAAAGTAAAGTAGTTGCAAACTCATGCTTTTAGAGACTTGTTTGGGCTCATGAGAGGAGTAGAAAAACATCAAAAATTTCAGTCCTGCATGATTCTACCAAGAAATGTGTGTTCATTGAAACCGCTGGTTTTTGATAGTTTGGGCCCTATTGAATAATGAATGTTTTGAATTTTCTCCAAAAGTAAAGTAGTTGCAAACTCATCCTTTTAGAAACTTGTTTGGGCTGTTGAGTGGAGTAAAAACCCATCAAAAATTTCAATCCTGCATGATTCTACCAAGAAATGTGATTCTTCATTCAAAACCTGATTTTTGCTATTGGGCTCTATTGAATAATGAATGTTTTGAATTTTCTCCAAAAGTAAAGTAGTTGCAAACTCATCCTTTTAGAAACTTGTTTGGGCTGTTGAGAGGAGTAAAAAACCATCAAAAATTTCAATCCTGCATGATTCTACCAAGAAATGTGATTCTTCATTCAAAACGCTGGTTTTTGCTATTGGGCTCTATTGAATAATGAATGTTTTGAATTTTCTCCAAAAGTAAAGTAGTTGCAAACTCATCCTTTTAGAGACTTGTTTGGGATCATGAGAGGAGTAGAAAAACATCAAAAATTTCAGTCCTGCACGATTCTACCAAGAAATGTGTGTTCATTCAAACCGCTGGTTTTTGATATTTTGGGCCCTATTGAATAATGAATGTTTTGAATTTTCTCCAAAAGTAAAGTAGTTGCAAACTCATCCTTTTAGAAACTTGTTTGGGCTGTTGAGAGGAGTAAAAAACCATCAAAAATTTCAATCCTGCATGATTCTACCAAGAAATGTGATTCTTCATTCAAAACGCTGGTTTTTGCTATTGGGCTCTATTGAATAATGAATGTTTTGAATTTTCTCCAAAAGTAAAGTAGTTGCAAACTCATGCTTTTAGAGACTTGTTTGGGCTCATGAGAGGAGTAGAAAAACATCAAAAATTTCAGTCCTGCATGATTCTACCAAGAAATGTGTGTTCATTGAAACCGCTGGTTTTTGATAGTTTGGGCCCTATTGAATAATGAATGTTTTGAATTTTCTCCAAAAGTAAAGTAGTTGCAAACTCATCCTTTTAGAAACTTGTTTGGGCTGTTGAGAGGAGTAAAAAACCATCAAAAATTTCAATCCTGCATGATTTTACCAAGAAATGTGATTCTTCATTCAAAACCTGATTTTTGCTATTGGGCACTATTGAATAGTGAATGTTTTGAATTTTCTCCAAAAGTAAAGTAGTTGCAAACTCATGCCTTTAGAGACTTGTTTGGGCTCATGAGAGGAGTAGAAAAACATCAAAAATTTCAGTCCTACATGATTCTACCAAGAAATGTGTGTTCATTCAAACCGCTGGTTTTTGATAGTTTGGGCCCTATTGAATAATGAATGTTTTGAATTTTCTCCAAAAGTAAAGTAGTTGCAAACTCATCCTTTTAGAAACTTGTTTGGGCTGTTGAGAGGAGTAAAAAACCATCAAAAATTTCAATCCTGCATGATTCTACCAAGAAATGTGATTCTTCATTCAAAACACTGGTTTTTGCTATTGGGCCCTATTGAATAATGAATGTTTTGAATTTTCTCCAAAAGTAAAGTAGTTGCAAACTCATCCTTTTAGAAACTTGTTTGGGCTGTTGAGAGGAGTAAAAACCCATCAAAAATTTCAATCCTGCATGATTCTACCAAGAAATGTGATTCTTCATTCAAAACCTGATTTTTGCTATTGGGCTCTATTGAATAATGAATGTTTTGAATTTTCTCCAAAAGTAAAGTAGTTGCAAACTCATGCTTTTAGAGACTTGTTTTTGCTCATGAGAGGAGTAGAAAAACATCAAAAATTTCAGTCCTGCATGATTCTACCAAGAAATGTGTGTTCATTCAAACCGCTGGTTTTTGATAGTTTGGGCCCTATTGAATAATGAATGTTTTGAATTTTCTCCAAAAGTAAAGTAGTTGCAAACTCATCCTTTTAGAAACTTGTTTGGGCTGTTGAGAGGAGTAAAAACCCATCAAAAATTTCAATCCTGCATGATTCTACCAAGAAATGTGATTCTTCATTCAAAACCTGATTTTTGCTATTGGGCTCTATTGAATAATGAATGTTTTGAATTTTCTCCAAAAGTAAAGTAGTTGCAAACTCATGCTTTTAGAGACTTGTTTGGGCTCATGAGAGGAGTAGAAAAACATCAAAAATTTCAGTCCTGCATGATTCTACCAAGAAATGTGTGTTCATTGAAACCGCTGGTTTTTGATAGTTTGGGCCCTATTGAATAATGAATGTTTTGAATTTTCTCCAAAAGTAAAGTAGTTGCAAACTCATCCTTTTAGAAACTTGTTTGGGCTGTTGAGAGGAGTAAAAAACCATCAAAAATTTCAATCCTGCATGATTTTACCAAGAAATGTGATTCTTCATTCAAAACCTGATTTTTGCTATTGGGCTCTATTGAATAGTGAATGTTTTGAATTTTCTCCAAAAGTAAAGTAGTTGCAAACTCATGCTTTTAGAGACTTGTTTGGGCTCATGAGAGGAGTAGAAAAACATCAAAAATTTCAGTCCTGCATGATTCTACCAAGAAATGTGTGTTCATTCAAACCGCTGGTTTTTGATAGTTTGGGCCCTATTGAATAATGAATGTTTTGAATTTTCTCCAAAAGTAAAGTAGTTGCAAACTCATCCTTTTAGAAACTTGTTTGGGCTGTTGAGAGGAGTAAAAAACCATCAAAAATTTCAATCCTGCATGATTCTACCAAGAAATGTGATTCTTCATTCAAAACGCTGGTTTTTGCTATTGGGCTCTATTGAATAATGAATGTTTTGAATTTTCTCCAAAAGTAAAGTAGTTGCAAACTCATGCTTTTAGAGACTTGTTTGGGCTCATGAGAGGAGTAGAAAAACATCAAAAATTTCAGTCCTGCATGATTCTACCAAGAAATGTGTGTTCATTGAAACCGCTGGTTTTTGATAGTTTGGGCCCTATTGAATAATGAATGTTTTGAATTTTCTCCAAAAGTAAAGTAGTTGCAAACTCATCCTTTTAGAAACTTGTTTGGGCTGTTGAGTGGAGTAAAAACCCATCAAAAATTTCAATCCTGCATGATTCTACCAAGAAATGTGATTCTTCATTCAAAACCTGATTTTTGCTATTGGGCTCTATTGAATAATGAATGTTTTGAATTTTCTCCAAAAGTAAAGTAGTTGCAAACTCATCCTTTTAGAAACTTGTTTGGGCTGTTGAGAGGAGTAAAAAACCATCAAAAATTTCAATCCTGCATGATTCTACCAAGAAATGTGATTCTTCATTCAAAACGCTGGTTTTTGCTATTGGGCTCTATTGAATAATGAATGTTTTGAATTTTCTCCAAAAGTAAAGTAGTTGCAAACTCATCCTTTTAGAGACTTGTTTGGGCTCATGAGAGGAGTAGAAAAACATCAAAAATTTCAGTCCTGCACGATTCTACCAAGAAATGTGTGTTCATTCAAACCGCTGGTTTTTGATATTTTGGGCCCTATTGAATAATGAATGTTTTGAATTTTCTCCAAAAGTAAAGTAGTTGCAAACTCATCCTTTTAGAAACTTGTTTGGGCTGTTGAGAGGAGTATAAAACCATCAAAAATTTCAATCCTGCATGATTCTACCAAGAAATGTGATTCTTCATTCAAAACGCTGGTTTTTGCTATTGGGCTCTATTGAATAATGAATGTTTTGAATTTTCTCCAAAAGTAAAGTAGTTGCAAACTCATGCTTTTAGAGACTTGTTTGGGCTCATGAGAGGAGTAGAAAAACATCAAAAATTTCAGTCCTGCATGATTCTACCAAGAAATGTGTGTTCATTGAAACCGCTGGTTTTTGATAGTTTGGGCCCTATTGAATAATGAATGTTTTGAATTTTCTCCAAAAGTAAAGTAGTTGCAAACTCATCCTTTTAGAAACTTGTTTGGGCTGTTGAGAGGAGTAAAAAACCATCAAAAATTTCAATCCTGCATGATTTTACCAAGAAATGTGATTCTTCATTCAAAACCTGATTTTTGCTATTGGGCACTATTGAATAGTGAATGTTTTGAATTTTCTCCAAAAGTAAAGTAGTTGCAAACTCATGCCTTTAGAGACTTGTTTGGGCTCATGAGAGGAGTAGAAAAACATCAAAAATTTCAGTCCTACATGATTCTACCAAGAAATGTGTGTTCATTCAAACCGCTGGTTTTTGATAGTTTGGGCCCTATTGAATAATGAATGTTTTGAATTTTCTCCAAAAGTAAAGTAGTTGCAAACTCATCATTTTAGAAACTTGTTTGGGCTGTTGAGAGGAGTAAAAAACCATCAAAAATTTCAATCCTGCATGATTCTACCAAGAAATGTGATTCTTCATTCAAAACACTGGTTTTTGCTATTGGGCCCTATTGAATAATGAATGTTTTGAATTTTCTCCAAAAGTAAAGTAGTTGCAAACTCATCCTTTTAGAAACTTGTTTGGGCTGTTGAGAGGAGTAAAAACCCATCAAAAATTTCAATCCTGCATGATTCTACCAAGAAATGTGATTCTTCATTCAAAACCTGATTTTTGCTATTGGGCTCTATTGAATAATGAATGTTTTGAATTTTCTCCAAAAGTAAAGTAGTTGCAAACTCATGCTTTTAGAGACTTGTTTTTGCTCATGAGAGGAGTAGAAAAACATCAAAAATTTCAGTCCTGCATGATTCTACCAAGAAATGTGTGTTCATTCAAACCGCTGGTTTTTGATAGTTTGGGCCCTATTGAATAATGAATGTTTTGAATTTTCTCCAAAAGTAAAGTAGTTGCAAACTCATCCTTTTAGAAACTTGTTTGGGCTGTTGAGAGGAGTAAAAACCCATCAAAAATTTCAATCCTGCATGATTCTACCAAGAAATGTGATTCTTCATTCAAAACCTGATTTTTGCTATTGGGCTCTATTGAATAATGAATGTTTTGAATTTTCTCCAAAAGTAAAGTAGTTGCAAACTCATGCTTTTAGAGACTTGTTTGGGCTCATGAGAGGAGTAGAAAAACATAAAAAATTTCAGTCCTGCATGATTCTACCAAGAAATGTGTGTTCATTGAAACCGCTGGTTTTTGATAGTTTGGGCCCTAATGAATAATGAATGTTTTGAATTTTCTCCAAAAGTAAAGTAGTTGCAAACTCATCCTTTTAGAAACTTGTTTGGGCTGTTGAGAGGAGTAAAAAACCATCAAAAATTTCAATCCTGCATGATTCTACCAAGAAATGTGATTCTTCATTCAAAACACTGGTTTTTGCTATTGGGCTCTATTGAATAATGAATGTTTTGAATTTTCTCCAAAAGTAAAGTAGTTGCAAACTCATCCTTTTAGAAACTTGTTTGGGCTGTTGAGAGGAGTAAAAAACCATCAAAAATTTCAATCCTGCATGATTCTACCAAGAAATGTGATTCTTCATTCAAAACACTGGTTTTTGCTATTGGGCTCTATTGAATAATGAATGTTTTGAATTTTCTCCAAAAGTAAAGTAGTTGCAAACTCATGCTTTTAGAGACTTGTTTGGGCTCATGAGAGGAGTAGAAAAACATCAAAAATTTCAATCCTGCATGATTCTACCAAGAAATGTGTGTTCATTGAAACCGCTGGTTTTTGATAGTTTGGGCCCTATTGAATAATGAATGTTTTGAATTTTCTCCAAAAGTAAAGTAGTTGCAAACTCATCCTTTTAGAAACTTGTTTGGGCTGTTGAGAGGAGTAAAAAACCATCAAAAATTTCAATCCTGCATGATTCTACCAAGAAATGTGATTCTTCATTCAAAACGCTGGTTTTTGCTATTGGGCTCTATTGAATAATGAATGTTTTGAATTTTCTCCAAAAGTAAAGTAGTTGCAAACTCATGCTTATAGAGACTTGTTTGGGCTCATGAGAGGAGTAGAAAAACATCAAAAATTTCAGTCCTGCATGATTCTACCAAGAAATGTGTGTTCATTGAAACCACTGGTTTTTGATAGTTTGGGCCCTATTGAATAATGAATGTTTTGAATTTTCTCCAAAAGTAAAGTAGTTGCAAACTCATCCTTTTAGAAACTTGTTTGGGCTGTTGAGAGGAGTAAAAAACCATCAAAAATTTCAATCCTGCATGATTCTACCAAGAAATGTGATTCTTCATTCAAAACGCTGGTTTTTGCTATTGGGCTCTATTGAATAATGAATGTTTTGAATTTTCTCCAAAAGTAAAGTAGTTGCAAACTCATGCTTTTAGAGACTTTTTGGGCTCATGAGAGGAGTAGAAAAACATCAAAAATTTCAGTCCTGCATGATTCTACCAAGAAATGTGTGTTCATTGAAACCGCTGGTTTTTGATAGTTTGGGCCCTATTGAATAATGAATGTTTTGAATTTTCTCCAAAATTAAAGTAGTTGCAAACTCATGCTTTTAGAGACTTGTTTGGGCTCATGAGAGGAGTAGAAAAACATCAAAAATTTCAATCCTGCATGATTCTACCAAGAAATGTGTGTTCATTCAAACCGCTGGTTTTTGATAGTTTGGGCCCTATTGAATAATGAATGTTTTGAATTTTCTCCAAAAGTAAAGTAGTTGCAAACTCATCCTTTTAGAAACTTGTTTGGGCTGTTGAGAGGAGTAAAAAACCATCAAAAATTTCAATCCTGCATGATTTTACCAAGAAATGTGATTCTTCATTCAAAACCTGGTTTTTGCTATTGGGCTCTATTGAATAATGAATGTTTTGAATTTTCTCCAAAAGTAAAGTAGTTGCAAACTCATGCTTTTAGAGACTTGTTTGGGCTCATGAGAGGAGTAGAAAAACATCAAAAATTTCAGTCCTGCATGATTCTACCAAGAAATGTGTGTTCATTGAAACCGCTGGTTTTTGATAGTTTGGGCCCTATTGAATAATGAATGTTTTGAATTTTCTCCAAAAGTAAAGTAGTTGCAAACTCATCCTTTTAGAAACTTGTTTGGGCTGTTGAGAGGAGTAAAAAACCATCAAAAATTTCAATCCTGCATGATTCTACCAAGAAATGTGATTCTTCATTCAAAACACTGGTTTTTGCTATTGGGCTCTATTGAATAATGAATGTTTTGAATTTTCTCCAAAAGTAAAGTAGTTGCAAACTCATCCTTTTAGAAACTTGTTTGGGCTGTTGAGAGGAGTAAAAAACCATCAAAAATTTCAATCCTGCATGATTCTACCAAGAAATGTGATTCTTCATTCAAAACACTGGTTTTTGCTATTGGGCTCTATTGAATAATGAATGTTTTGAATTTTCTCCAAAAGTAAAGTAGTTGCAAACTCATGCTTTTAGAGACTTGTTTGGGCTCATGAGAGGAGTAGAAAAACATCAAAAATTTCAATCCTGCATGATTCTACCAAGAAATGTGTGTTCATTGAAACCGCTGGTTTTTGATAGTTTGGGCCCTATTGAATAATGAATGTTTTGAATTTTCTCCAAAAGTAAAGTAGTTGCAAACTCATCCTTTTAGAAACTTGTTTGGGCTGTTGAGAGGAGTAAAAAACCATCAAAAATTTCAATCCTGCATGATTCTACCAAGAAATGTGATTCTTCATTCAAAACGCTGGTTTTTGCTATTGGGCTCTATTGAATAATGAATGTTTTGAATTTTCTCCAAAAGTAAAGTAGTTGCAAACTCATGCTTTTAGAGACTTTTTGGGCTCATGAGAGGAGTAGAAAAACATCAAAAATTTCAGTCCTGCATGATTCTACCAAGAAATGTGTGTTCATTGAAACGGCTGGTTTTTGATAGTTTGGGCCCTATTGAATAATGAATGTTTTGAATTTTCTCCAAAAGTAAAGTAGTTGCAAACTCATCCTTTTAGAAACTTGTTTGGTCTGTTGAGAGGAGTAAAAAACCATCAAAAATTTCAATCCTGCATGATTCTACCAAGAAATGTGATTCTTCATTCAAAACGCTGGTTTTTGCTATTGGGCTCTATTGAATAATGAATGTTTTGAATTTTCTTCAAAAGTAAAGTAGTTGCAAACTCATGCTTTTAGAGACTTGTTTGGGCTCATGAGAGGAGTAGAAAAACATCAAAAATTTCAGTCCTGCATGATTCTACCAAGAAATGTGTGTTCATTGAAACCGCTGGTTTTTGATAGTTTGGGCCCTATTGAATAATGAATGTTTTGAATTTTCTCCAAAATTAAAGTAGTTGCAAACTCATCCTTTTAGAAACTTGTTTGGGCTGTTGAGAGGAGTAAAAAACCATCAAAAATTTCAATCCTGCATGATTCTACCAAGAAATGTGATTCTTCATTCAAAACGCTGGTTTTTGCTATTGGGCTCTATTGAATAATGAATGTTATGATTTTTCTCCAAAAGTAAAATACTTGCAAACTCATCCTTTTAGAAACTTGTTTGGGCTGTTGAAAGGAGTAAAAAACCATCAAAAATTTCAATCCTGCATGATTTAACCAAGAAATGTGATTCTTCATTCAAAACCTGATTTTTGCTATTGGGCTCTATTGAATAGTGAATGTTTTGAATTTTCTCCAAAAGTAAAGTAGTTGCAAACTCATGCTTTTAGAGACTTGTTTGGGCTCATGAGAGGAGTAGAAAAACATCAAAAATTTCAGTCCTGCATGATTCTACCAAGAAATGTGTGTTCATTGAAACCGCTGGTTTTTGATAGTTTGGGCCCTATTGAATAATGAATGTTTTGAATTTTCTCCAAAAGTAAAGTAGTTGCAAACTCATCCTTTTAGAAACTTGTTTGGGCTGTTGAGAGGAGTAAAAAACCATCAAAAATTTCAATCCTGCATGATTTTACCAAGAAATGTGATTCTTCATTCAAAACACTGGTTTTTGCTATTGGGCTCTATTGAATAATGAATGTTTTGAATTTTCTCCAAAAGTAAAGTAGTTGCAAACTCATCCTTTTAGAAACTTGTTTGGGCTGTTGAGAGGAGTAAAAAACCATCAAAAATTTCAATCCTGCATGATTCTACCAAGAAATGTGATTCTTCATTCAAAACACTGGTTTTTGCTATTGGGCTCTATTGAATAATGAATGTTTTGAATTTTCTCCAAAAGTAAAGTAGTTGCAAACTCATGCTTTTAGAGACTTGTTTGGGCTCATGAGAGGAGTAGAAAAACATCAAAAATTTCAATCCTGCATGATTCTACCAAGAAATGTGTGTTCATTGAAACCGCTGGTTTTTGATAGTTTGGGCCCTATTGAATAATGAATGTTTTGAATTTTCTCCAAAAGTAAAGTAGTTGCAAACTCATCCTTTTAGAAACTTGTTTGGGCTGTTGAGAGGAGTAAAAAACCATCAAAAATTTCAATCCTGCATGATTCTACCAAGAAATGTGATTCTTCATTCAAAACGCTGGTTTTTGCTATTGGGCTCTATTGAATAATGAATGTTTTGAATTTTCTACAAAAGTAAAGTAGTTGCAAACTCATGCTTATAGAGACTTGTTTGGGCTCATGAGAGGAGTAGAAAAACATCAAAAATTTCAGTCCTGCATGATTCTACCAAGAAATGTGTGTTCATTGAAACCGCTGGTTTTTGATAGTTTGGGCCCTATTGAATAATGAATGTTTTGAATTTTCTCCAAAAGTAAAGTAGTTGCAAACTCATCCTTTTAGAAACTTGTTTGGGCTGTTGAGAGGAGTAAAAAACCATCAAAAATTTCAATCCTGCATGATTCTACCAAGAAATGTGATTCTTCATTCAAAACGCTGGTTTTTGCTATTGGGCTCTATTGAATAATGAATGTTTTGAATTTTCTCCAAAAGTAAAGTAGTTGCAAACTCATGCTTTTAGAGACTTTTTGGGCTCATGAGAGGAGTAGAAAAACATCAAAAATTTCAGTCCTGCATGATTCTACCAAGAAATGTGTGTTCATTGAAACGGCTGGTTTTTGATAGTTTGGGCCCTATTGAATAATGAATGTTTTGAATTTTCTCCAAAAGTAAAGTAGTTGCAAACTCATCCTTTTAGAAACTTGTTTGGTCTGTTGAGAGGAGTAAAAAACCATCAAAAATTTCAATCCTGCATGATTCTACCAAGAAATGTGATTCTCTATTCAAAACGCTGGTTTTTGCTATTGGGCTCTATTGAATAATGAATGTTTTGAATTTTCTTCAAAAGTAAAGTAGTTGCAAACTCATGCTTTTAGAGACTTGTTTGGGCTCATGAGAGGAGTAGAAAAACATCAAAAATTTCAGTCCTGCATGATTCTACCAAGAAATGTGTGTTCATTGAAACCGCTGGTTTTTGATAGTTTGGGCCCTATTGAATAATGAATGTTTTGAATTTTCTCCAAAATTAAAGTAGTTGCAAACTCATCCTTTTAGAAACTTGTTTGGGCTGTTGAGAGGAGTAAAAAACCATCAAAAATTTCAATCCTGCATGATTCTACCAAGAAATGTGATTCTTCATTCAAAACGCTGGTTTTTGCTATTGGGCTCTATTGAATAATGAATGTTATGATTTTTCTCCAAAAGTAAAATACTTGCAAACTCATCCTTTTAGAAACTTGTTTGGGCTGTTGAAAGGAGTAAAAAACCATCAAAAATTTCAATCCTGCATGATTTAACCAAGAAATGTGATTCTTCATTCAAAACCTGATTTTTGCTATTGGGCTCTATTGAATAGTGAATGTTTTGAATTTTCTCCAAAAGTAAAGTAGTTGCAAACTCATGCTTTTAGAGACTTGTTTGGGCTCATGAGAGGAGTAGAAAAACATCAAAAATTTCAGTCCTGCATGATTCTACCAAGAAATGTGTGTTCATTGAAACCGCTGGTTTTTGATAGTTTGGGCCCTATTGAATAATGAATGTTTTGAATTTTCTCCAAAAGTAAAGTAGTTGCAAACTCATCCTTTTAGAAACTTGTTTGGGCTGTTGAGAGGAGTAAAAAACCATCAAAAATTTCAATCCTGCATGATTTTACCAAGAAATGTGATTCTTCATTCAAAACCTGATTTTTGCTATTGGGCTCTATTGAATAGTGAATGTTTTGAATTTTCTCCAAAAGTAAAGTAGTTGCAAACTCATGCTTTTAGAGACTTGTTTGGGCTCATGAGAGGAGTAGAAAAACATCAAAAATTTCAGTCCTACATGATTCTACCAAGAAATGTGTGTTCATTCAAACCGCTGGTTTTTGATAGTTTGGGCCCTATTGAATAATGAATGTTTTGAATTTTCTCCAAAAGTAAAGTAGTTGCAAACTCATCCTTTTAGAAACTTGTTTGGGCTGTTGAGAGGAGTAAAAAACCATCAAAAATTTCAATCCTGCATGATTCTACCAAGAAATGTGATTCTTCATTCAAAACGCTGGTTTTTGCTATTGGGCTCTATTGAATAATGAATGTTTTGAATTTTCTCCAAAAGTAAAGTAGTTGCAAACTCATCCTTTTAGAGACTTGTTTGGGCTCATGAGAGGAGTAGAAAAACATCAAAAATTTCAGTCCTGCACGATTCTACCAAGAAATGTGTGTTCATTCAAACCGCTGGTTTTTGATATTTTGGGCCCTATTGAATAATGAATGTTTTGAATTTTCTCCAAAAGTAAAGTAGTTGCAAACTCATCCTTTTAGAAACTTGTTTGGGCTGTTGAGAGGAGTAAAAAACCATCAAAAATTTCAATCCTGCATGATTCTACCAAGAAATGTGATTCTTCATTCAAAACGCTGGTTTTTGCTATTGGGCTCTATTGAATAATGAATGTTTTGAATTTTCTCCAAAAGTAAAGTAGTTGCAAACTCATGCTTTTAGAGACTTGTTTGGGCTCATGAGAGGAGTAGAAAAACATCAAAAATTTCAGTCCTGCATGATTCTACCAAGAAATGTGTGTTCATTGAAACCGCTGGTTTTTGATAGTTTGGGCCCTATTGAATAATGAATGTTTTGAATTTTCTCCAAAAGTAAAGTAGTTGCAAACTCATCCTTTTAGAAACTTGTTTGGGCTGTTGAGTGGAGTAAAAACCCATCAAAAATTTCAATCCTGCATGATTCTACCAAGAAATGTGATTCTTCATTCAAAACCTGATTTTTGCTATTGGGCTCTATTGAATAATGAATGTTTTGAATTTTCTCCAAAAGTAAAGTAGTTGCAAACTCATGCTTTTAGAGACTTGTTTTTGCTCATGAGAGGAGTAGAAAAACATCAAAAATTTCAGTCCTGCATGATTCTACCAAGAAATGTGTGTTCATTCAAACCGCTGGTTTTTGATAGTTTGGGCCCTATTGAATAATGAATGTTTTGAATTTTCTCCAAAAGTGAGTTGCAAACTCATCCTTTTAGAAACTTGTTTGGGCTGTTGAGAGGAGTAAAAACCCATCAAAAATTTCAATCCTGCATGATTCTACCAAGAAATGTGATTCTTCATTCAAAACCTGATTTTTGCTATTGGGCTCTATTGAATAATGAATGTTTTGAATTTTCTCCAAAAGTAAAGTAGTTGCAAACTCATGCTTTTAGAGACTTGTTTGGGCTCATGAGAGGAGTAGAAAAACATCAAAAATTTCAGTCCTGCATGATTCTACCAAGAAATGTGTGTTCATTGAAACCGCTGGTTTTTGATAGTTTGGGCCCTATTGAATAATGAATGTTTTGAATTTTCTCCAAAAGTAAAGTAGTTGCAAACTCATCCTTTTAGAAACTTGTTTGGGCTGTTGAGAGGAGTAAAAAACCATCAAAAATTTCAATCCTGCATGATTCTACCAAGAAATGTGATTCTTCATTCAAAACGCTGGTTTTTGCTATTGGGCTCTATTGAATAATGAATGTTTTGAATTTTCTCCAAAAGTAAAGTAGTTGCAAACTCATCCTTTTAGAAACTTGTTTGGGCTGTTGAGAGTAGTAAAAAACCATCAAAAATTTCAATCCTGCATGATTCTACCAAGAAATGTGATTCTTCATTCAAAACGCTGGTTTTTGCTATTGGGCTCTATTGAATAATGAATGTTTTGAATTTTCTCCAAAAGTAAAGTAGTTGCAAACTCATCCTTTTAGAGACTTGTTTGGGCTCATGAGAGGAGTAGAAAAACATCAAAAATTTCAGTCCTGCACGATTCTACCAAGAAATGTGTGTTCATTCAAACCGCTGGTTTTTGATATTTTGGGCCCTATTGAATAATGAATGTTTTGAATTTTCTCCAAAAGTAAAGTAGTTGCAAACTCATCCTTTTAGAAACTTGTTTGGGCTGTTGAGAGGAGTAAAAAACCATCAAAAATTTCAATCCTGCATGATTCTACCAAGAAATGTGATTCTTCATTCAAAACCTTATTTTTGCTATTGGGCTCTATTGAATAATGAATGTTTTGAATTTTCTCCAAAAGTAAAGTAGTTGCAAACTCATGCTTTTAGAGACTTGTTTGTGCTCATGAGAGGAGTAGAAAAACGTCAAAAATTTCAGTCCTGCATGATTCTACCAAGAAATGTGTGTTCATTGAAACCGCTGGTTTTTGATAGTTTGGGCCCTATTGAATAATGAATGTTTTGAATTTTCTCCAAAAGTAAAGTAGTTGCAAACTCATCCTTTTAGAAACTTGTTTGGGCTGTTGAGAGGAGTAAAAAACCATCAAAAATTTCAATCCTGCATGATTCTACCAAGAAATGTGATTCTTCATTCAAAACGCTGGTTTTTGCTATTGAGCTCTATTGAATAATGAATGTTTTGAATTTTCTCCAAAAGTAAAGTAGTTGCAAACTCATGCTTTTAGAGACTTGTTTGGGCTCATGAGAGGAGTAGAAAAACATCAAAAATTTCAGTCCTGCATGATTCTACCAAGAAATGTGTGTTCATTGAAACCGCTGGTTTTTGATAGTTTGGGCCCTATTGAATAATGAATGTTTTGAATTTTCTCCAAAAGTAAAGTAGTTGCAAACTCATCCTTTTAGAAACTTGTTTGGGCTGTTGAGAGGAGTAAAAAACCATCAAAAATTTCAATCCTGCATGATTTTACCAAGAAATGTGATTCTTCATTCAAAACACTGGTTTTTGCTATTGGGCTCTATTGAATAATGAATGTTTTGAATTTTCTCCAAAAGTAAAGTAGTTGCAAACTCATCCTTTTAGAAACTTGTTTGGGCTGTTGAGAGGAGTAAAAAACCATCAAAAATTTCAATCCTGCATGATTCTACCAAGAAATGTGATTCTTCATTCAAAACACTGGTTTTTGCTATTGGGCTCTATTGAATAATGAATGTTTTGAATTTTCTCCAAAAGTAAAGTAGTTGCAAACTCATGCTTTTAGAGACTTGTTTGGGCTCATGAGAGGAGTAGAAAAACATCAAAAATTTCAATCCTGCATGATTCTACCAAGAAATGTGTGTTCATTGAAACCGCTGGTTTTTGATAGTTTGGGCCCTATTGAATAATGAATGTTTTGAATTTTCTCCAAAAGTAAAGTAGTTGCAAACTCATCCTTTTAGAAACTTGTTTGGGCTGTTGAGAGGAGTAAAAAACCATCAAAAATTTCAATCCTGCATGATTCTACCAAGAAATGTGATTCTTCATTCAAAACGCTGGTTTTTGCTATTGGGCTCTATTGAATAATGAATGTTTTGAATTTTCTACAAAAGTAAAGTAGTTGCAAACTCATGCTTATAGAGACTTGTTTGGGCTCATGAGAGGAGTAGAAAAACATCAAAAATTTCAGTCCTGCATGATTCTACCAAGAAATGTGTGTTCATTGAAACCGCTGGTTTTTGATAGTTTGGGCCCTATTGAATAATGAATGTTTTGAATTTTCTCCAAAAGTAAAGTAGTTGCAAACTCATCCTTTTAGAAACTTGTTTGGGCTGTTGAGAGGAGTAAAAAACCATCAAAAATTTCAATCCTGCATGATTCTACCAAGAAATGTGATTCTTCATTCAAAACGCTGGTTTTTGCTATTGGGCTCTATTGAATAATGAATGTTTTGAATTTTCTCCAAAAGTAAAGTAGTTGCAAACTCATGCTTTTAGAGACTTTTTGGGCTCATGAGAGGAGTAGAAAAACATCAAAAATTTCAGTCCTGCATGATTCTACCAAGAAATGTGTGTTCATTGAAACGGCTGGTTTTTGATAGTTTGGGCCCTATTGAATAATGAATGTTTTGAATTTTCTCCAAAAGTAAAGTAGTTGCAAACTCATCCTTTTAGAAACTTGTTTGGTCTGTTGAGAGGAGTAAAAAACCATCAAAAATTTCAATCCTGCATGATTCTACCAAGAAATGTGATTCTTCATTCAAAACGCTGGTTTTTGCTATTGGGCTCTATTGAATAATGAATGTTTTGAATTTTCTTCAAAAGTAAAGTAGTTGCAAACTCATGCTTTTAGAGACTTGTTTGGGCTCATGAGAGGAGTAGAAAAACATCAAAAATTTCAGTCCTGCATGATTCTACCAAGAAATGTGTGTTCATTGAAACCGCTGGTTTTTGATAGTTTGGGCCCTATTGAATAATGAATGTTTTGAATTTTCTCCAAAATTAAAGTAGTTGCAAACTCATCCTTTTAGAAACTTGTTTGGGCTGTTGAGAGGAGTAAAAAACCATCAAAAATTTCAATCCTGCATGATTCTACCAAGAAATGTGATTCTTCATTCAAAACGCTGGTTTTTGCTATTGGGCTCTATTGAATAATGAATGTTATGATTTTTCTCCAAAAGTAAAATACTTGCAAACTCATCCTTTTAGAAACTTGTTTGGGCTGTTGAAAGGA
Organism: Dendrobates tinctorius; assembly: GCF_039654945.1. Classification (NCBI taxonomy): domain Eukaryota; kingdom Metazoa; phylum Chordata; class Amphibia; order Anura; family Dendrobatidae; genus Dendrobates; species Dendrobates tinctorius. The sequence goes on from NW_027362076.1 coordinate 2,124,043, forward strand.
GTAAAAAACCATCAAAAATTTCAATCCTGCATGATTTAACCAAGAAATGTGATTCTTCATTCAAAACCTGATTTTTGCTATTGGGCTCTATTGAATAGTGAATGTTTTGAATTTTCTCCAAAAGTAAAGTAGTTGCAAACTCATGCTTTTAGAGACTTGTTTGGGCTCATGAGAGGAGTAGAAAAACATCAAAAATTTCAGTCCTGCATGATTCTACCAAGAAATGTGTGTTCATTGAAACCGCTGGTTTTTGATAGTTTGGGCCCTATTGAATAATGAATGTTTTGAATTTTCTCCAAAAGTAAAGTAGTTGCAAACTCATCCTTTTAGAAACTTGTTTGGGCTGTTGAGAGGAGTAAAAAACCATCAAAAATTTCAATCCTGCATGATTTTACCAAGAAATGTGATTCTTCATTCAAAACCTGATTTTTGCTATTGGGCTCTATTGAATAGTGAATGTTTTGAATTTTCTCCAAAAGTAAAGTAGTTGCAAACTCATGCTTTTAGAGACTTGTTTGGGCTCATGAGAGGAGTAGAAAAACATCAAAAATTTCAGTCCTACATGATTCTACCAAGAAATGTGTGTTCATTCAAACCGCTGGTTTTTGATAGTTTGGGCCCTATTGAATAATGAATGTTTTGAATTTTCTCCAAAAGTAAAGTAGTTGCAAACTCATCCTTTTAGAAACTTGTTTGGGCTGTTGAGAGGAGTAAAAAACCATCAAAAATTTCAATCCTGCATGATTCTACCAAGAAATGTGATTCTTCATTCAAAACGCTGGTTTTTGCTATTGGGCTCTATTGAATAATGAATGTTTTGAATTTTCTCCAAAAGTAAAGTAGTTGCAAACTCATCCTTTTAGAGACTTGTTTGGGCTCATGAGAGGAGTAGAAAAACATCAAAAATTTCAGTCCTGCACGATTCTACCAAGAAATGTGTGTTCATTCAAACCGCTGGTTTTTGATATTTTGGGCCCTATTGAATAATGAATGTTTTGAATTTTCTCCAAAAGTAAAGTAGTTGCAAACTCATCCTTTTAGAAACTTGTTTGGGCTGTTGAGAGGAGTAAAAAACCATCAAAAATTTCAATCCTGCATGATTCTACCAAGAAATGTGATTCTTCATTCAAAACGCTGGTTTTTGCTATTGGGCTCTATTGAATAATGAATGTTTTGAATTTTCTCCAAAAGTAAAGTAGTTGCAAACTCATGCTTTTAGAGACTTGTTTGGGCTCATGAGAGGAGTAGAAAAACATCAAAAATTTCAGTCCTGCATGATTCTACCAAGAAATGTGTGTTCATTGAAACCGCTGGTTTTTGATAGTTTGGGCCCTATTGAATAATGAATGTTTTGAATTTTCTCCAAAAGTAAAGTAGTTGCAAACTCATCCTTTTAGAAACTTGTTTGGGCTGTTGAGAGGAGTAAAAAACCATCAAAAATTTCAATCCTGCATGATTCTACCAAGAAATGTGATTCTTCATTCAAAACGCTGGTTTTTGCTATTGGGCTCTATTGAATAATGAATGTTTTGAATTTTCTCCAAAAGTAAAGTAGTTGCAAACTCATCCTTTTAGAAACTTGTTTGGGCTGTTGAGAGTAGTAAAAAACCATCAAAAATTTCAATCCTGCATGATTCTACCAAGAAATGTGATTCTTCATTCAAAACGCTGGTTTTTGCTATTGGGCTCTATTGAATAATGAATGTTTTGAATTTTCTCCAAAAGTAAAGTAGTTGCAAACTCATCCTTTTAGAGACTTGTTTGGGCTCATGAGAGGAGTAGAAAAACATCAAAAATTTCAGTCCTGCACGATTCTACCAAGAAATGTGTGTTCATTCAAACCGCTGGTTTTTGATATTTTGGGCCCTATTGAATAATGAATGTTTTGAATTTTCTCCAAAAGTAAAGTAGTTGCAAACTCATCCTTTTAGAAACTTGTTTGGGCTGTTGAGAGGAGTAAAAAACCATCAAAAATTTCAATCCTGCATGATTCTACCAAGAAATGTGATTCTTCATTCAAAACCTTATTTTTGCTATTGGGCTCTATTGAATAATGAATGTTTTGAATTTTCTCCAAAAGTAAAGTAGTTGCAAACTCATGCTTTTAGAGACTTGTTTGTGCTCATGAGAGGAGTAGAAAAACGTCAAAAATTTCAGTCCTGCATGATTCTACCAAGAAATGTGTGTTCATTGAAACCGCTGGTTTTTGATAGTTTGGGCCCTATTGAATAATGAATGTTTTGAATTTTCTCCAAAAGTAAAGTAGTTGCAAACTCATCCTTTTAGAAACTTGTTTGGGCTGTTGAGAGGAGTAAAAAACCATCAAAAATTTCAATCCTGCATGATTCTACCAAGAAATGTGATTCTTCATTCAAAACGCTGGTTTTTGCTATTGAGCTCTATTGAATAATGAATGTTTTGAATTTTCTCCAAAAGTAAAGTAGTTGCAAACTCATGCTTTTAGAGACTTGTTTGGGCTCATGAGAGGAGTAGAAAAACATCAAAAATTTCAGTCCTGCATGATTCTACCAAGAAATGTGTGTTCATTGAAACCGCTGGTTTTTGATAGTTTGGGCCCTATTGAATAATGAATGTTTTGAATTTTCTCCAAAAGTAAAGTAGTTGCAAACTCATCCTTTTAGAAACTTGTTTGGGCTGTTGAGAGGAGTAAAAAACCATCAAAAATTTCAATCCTGCATGATTTTACCAAGAAATGTGATTCTTCATTCAAAACCTGATTTTTGCTATTGGGCACTATTGAATAGTGAATGTTTTGAATTTTCTCCAAAAGTAAAGTAGTTGCAAACTCATGCCTTTAGAGACTTGTTTGGGCTCATGAGAGGAGTAGAAAAACATCAAAAATTTCAGTCCTGCATGATTCTACCAAGAAATGTGTGTTCATTCAAACCGCTTGTTTTTGATAGTTTGGGCCCTATTGAATAATGAATGTTTTGAATTTTCTCCAAAAGTAAAGTAGTTGCAAACTCATCCTTTTAGAAACTTGTTTGGGCTGTTGAGAGGAGTAAAAAACCATCAAAAATTTCAATCCTGCATGATTCTACCAAGAAATGTGATTCTTCATTCAAAACACTGGTTTTTGCTATTGGGCCCTATTGAATAATGAATGTTTTGAATTTTCTCCAAAAGTAAAGTAGTTGCAAACTCATCCTTTTAGAAACTTGTTTGGGCTGTTGAGAGGAGTAAAAACCCATCAAAAATTTCAATCCTGCATGATTCTACCAAGAAATGTGATTCTTCATTCAAAACCTGATTTTTGCTATTGGGCTCTATTGAATAATGAATGTTTTGAATTTTCTCCAAAAGTAAAGTAGTTGCAAACTCATGCTTTTAGAGACTTGTTTTTGCTCATGAGAAGAGTAGAAAAACATCAAAAATTTCAGTCCTGCATGATTCTACCAAGAAATGTGTGTTCATTCAAACTGCTGGTTTTTGATAGTTTGGGCCCTATTGAATAATGAATGTTTTGAATTTTCTCCAAAAGTAAAGTAGTTGCAAACTCATCCTTTTAGAAACTTGTTTGGGCTGTTGAGCGGAGTAAAAACCCATCAAAAATTTCAATCCTGCATGATTCTACCAAGAAATGTGATTCTTCATTCAAAACCTGATTTTTGCTATTGGGCTCTATTGAATAATGAATGTTTTGAATTTTCTCCAAAAGTAAAGTAGTTGCAAACTCATGCTTTTAGAGACTTGTTTGGGCTCATGAGAGGAGTAGAAAAACATCAAAAATTTCAGTCCTGCATGATTCTACCAAGAAATGTGTGTTCATTGAAACCGCTGGTTTTTGATAGTTTGGGCCCTATTGAATAATGAATGTTTTGAATTTTCTCCAAAAGTAAAGTAGTTGCAAACTCATCCTTTTAGAAACTTGTTTGGGCTGTTGAGAGGAGTAAAAAACCATCAAAAATTTCAATCCTGCATGATTCTACCAAGAAATGTGATTCTTCATTCAAAACGCTGGTTTTTGCTATTGGGCTCTATTGAATAATGAATGTTATGATTTTTCTCCAAAAGTAAAATACTTGCAAACTCATCCTTTTAGAAACTTGTTTGGGCTGTTGAAAGGAGTAAAAAACCATCAAAAATTTCAATCCTGCATGATTTAACCAAGAAATGTGATTCTTCATTCAAAACCTGATTTTTGCTATTGGGCTCTATTGAATAGTGAATGTTTTGAATTTTCTCCAAAAGTAAAGTAGTTGCAAACTCATGCTTTTAGAGACTTGTTTGGGCTCATGAGAGGAGTAGAAAAACATCAAAAATTTCAGTCCTGCATGATTCTACCAAGAAATGTGTGTTCATTGAAACCGCTGGTTTTTGATAGTTTGGGCCCTATTGAATAATGAATGTTTTGAATTTTCTCCAAAAGTAAAGTAGTTGCAAACTCATCCTTTTAGAAACTTGTTTGGGCTGTTGAGAGGAGTAAAAAACCATCAAAAATTTCAATCCTGCATGATTTTACCAAGAAATGTGATTCTTCATTCAAAACACTGGTTTTTGCTATTGGGCTCTATTGAATAATGAATGTTTTGAATTTTCTCCAAAAGTAAAGTAGTTGCAAACTCATCCTTTTAGAAACTTGTTTGGGCTGTTGAGAGGAGTAAAAAACCATCAAAAATTTCAATCCTGCATGATTCTACCAAGAAATGTGATTCTTCATTCAAAACACTGGTTTTTGCTATTGGGCTCTATTGAATAATGAATATTTTGAATTTTCTCCAAAAGTAAAGTAGTTGCAAACTCATGCTTTTAGAGACTTGTTTGGGCTCATGAGAGGAGTAGAAAAACATCAAAAATTTCAATCCTGCATGATTCTACCAAGAAATGTGTGTTCATTGAAACCGCTGGTTTTTGATAGTTTGGGCCCTATTGAATAATGAATGTTTTGAATTTTCTCCAAAAGTAAAGTAGTTGCAAACTCATCCTTTTAGAAACTTGTTTGGGCTGTTGAGAGGAGTAAAAAACCATCAAAAATTTCAATCCTGCATGATTCTACCAAGAAATGTGATTCTTCATTCAAAACGCTGGTTTTTGCTATTGGGCTCTATTGAATAATGAATGTTTTGAATTTTCTCCAAAAGTAAAGTAGTTGCAAACTCATGCTTATAGAGACTTGTTTGGGCTCATGAGAGGAGTAGAAAAACATCAAAAATTTCAGTCCTGCATGATTCTACCAAGAAATGTGTGTTCATTGAAACGGCTGGTTTTTGATAGTTTGGGCCCTATTGAATAATGAATGTTTTGAATTTTCTCCAAAAGTAAAGTAGTTGCAAACTCATCCTTTTAGAAACTTGTTTGGTCTGTTGAGAGGAGTAAAAAACCATCAAAAATTTCAATCCTGCATGATTCTACCAAGAAATGTGATTCTTCATTCAAAACGCTGGTTTTTGCTATTGGGCTCTATTGAATAATGAATGTTTTGAATTTTCTTCAAAAGTAAAGTAGTTGCAAACTCATGCTTTTAGAGACTTGTTTGGGCTCATGAGAGGAGTAGAAAAACATCAAAAATTTCAGTCCTGCATGATTCTACCAAGAAATGTGTGTTCATTGAAACCGCTGGTTTTTGATAGTTTGGGCCCTATTGAATAATGAATGTTTTGAATTTTCTCCAAAATTAAAGTAGTTGCAAACTCATCCTTTTAGAAACTTGTTTGGGCTGTTGAGAGGAGTAAAAAACCATCAAAAATTTCAATCCTGCATGATTCTACCAAGAAATGTGATTCTTCATTCAAAACGCTGGTTTTTGCTATTGGGCTCTATTGAATAATGAATGTTATGATTTTTCTCCAAAAGTAAAATACTTGCAAACTCATCCTTTTAGAAACTTGTTTGGGCTGTTGAAAGGAGTAAAAAACCATCAAAAATTTCAATCCTGCATGATTTAACCAAGAAATGTGATTCTTCATTCAAAACCTGATTTTTGCTATTGGGCTCTATTGAATAGTGAATGTTTTGAATTTTCTCCAAAAGTAAAGTAGTTGCAAACTCATGCTTTTAGAGACTTGTTTGGGCTCATGAGAGGAGTAGAAAAACATCAAAAATTTCAGTCCTGCATGATTCTACCAAGAAATGTGTGTTCATTGAAACCGCTGGTTTTTGATAGTTTGGGCCCTATTGAATAATGAATGTTTTGAATTTTCTCCAAAAGTAAAGTAGTTGCAAACTCATCCTTTTAGAAACTTGTTTGGGCTGTTGAGAGGAGTAAAAAACCATCAAAAATTTCAATCCTGCATGATTTTACCAAGAAATGTGATTCTTCATTCAAAACCTGATTTTTGCTATTGGGCTCTATTGAATAGTGAATGTTTTGAATTTTCTCCGAAAGTAAAGTAGTTGCAAACTCATGCTTTTAGAGACTTGTTTGGGCTCATGAGGGGAGTAGAAAAACATCAAAAATTTCAGTCCTGCATGATTCTACCAAGAAATGTGTGTTCATTCAAACCGCTGGTTTTTGATAGTTTGGGCCCTATTGAATAATGAATGTTTTGAATTTTCTCCAAAAGTAAAGTAGTTGCAAACTCATCCTTTTAGAAACTTGTTTGGGCTGTTGAGAGGAGTAAAAAACCATCAAAAATTTCAATCCTGCATGATTCTACCAAGAAATGTGATTCTTCATTCAAAACGCTGGTTTTTGCTATTGGGCTCTATTGAATAATGAATGTTTTGAATTTTCTCCAAAAGTAAAGTAGTTGCAAACTCATCCTTTTAGAGACTTGTTTGGGCTCATGAGAGGAGTAGAAAAACATCAAAAATTTCAGTCCTGCACGATTCTACCAAGAAATGTGTGTTCATTCAAACCGCTGGTTTTTGATAGTTTGGGCCCTATTGAATAATGAATGTTTTGAATTTTCTCCAAAAGTAAAGTAGTTGCAAACTCATCCTTTTAGAAACTTGTTTGGGCTGTTGAGTGGAGTAAAAACCCATCAAAAATTTCAATCCTGCATGATTCTACCAAGAAATGTGATTCTTCATTCAAAACCTGATTTTTGCTATTGGGCTCTATTGAATAATGAATGTTTTGAATTTTCTCCAAAAGTAAAGTAGTTGCAAACTCATGCTTTTAGAGACTTGTTTTTGCTCATGAGAGGAGTAGAAAAACATCAAAAATTTCAGTCCTGCATGATTCTACCAAGAAATGTGTGTTCATTCAAACCGCTGGTTTTTGATAGTTTGGGCCCTATTGAATAATGAATGTTTTGAATTTTCTCCAAAAGTGAGTTGCAAACTCATCCTTTTAGAAACTTGTTTGGGCTGTTGAGAGGAGTAAAAACCCATCAAAAATTTCAATCCTGCAAGATTCTACCAAGAAATGTGATTCTTCATTCAAAACCTGATTTTTGCTATTGGGCTCTATTGAATAATGAATGTTTTGAATTTTCTCCAAAAGTAAAGTAGTTGCAAACTCATGCTTTTAGAGACTTGTTTGGGCTCATGAGAGGAGTAGAAAAACATCAAAAATTTCAGTCCTGCATGATTCTACCAAGAAATGTGTGTTCATTGAAACCGCTGGTTTTTGATAGTTTGGGCCCTATTGAATAATGAATGTTTTGAATTTTCTCCAAAAGTAAAGTAGTTGCAAACTCATCCTTTTAGAAACTTGTTTGGGCTGTTGAGAGGAGTAAAAAACCATCAAAAATTTCAATCCTGCATGATTCTACCAAGAAATGTGATTCTTCATTCAAAACGCTGGTTTTTGCTATTGGGCTCTATTGAATAATGAATGTTTTGAATTTTCTCCAAAAGTAAAGTAGTTGCAAACTCATCCTTTTAGAAACTTGTTTGGGCTGTTGAGAGTAGTAAAAAACCATCAAAAATTTCAATCCTGCATGATTCTACCAAGAAATGTGATTCTTCATTCAAAACGCTGGTTTTTGCTATTGGGCTCTATTGAATAATGAATGTTTTGAATTTTCTCCAAAAGTAAAGTAGTTGCAAACTCATCCTTTTAGAGACTTGTTTGGGCTCATGAGAGGAGTAGAAAAACATCAAAAATTTCAGTCCTGCACGATTCTACCAAGAAATGTGTGTTCATTCAAACCGCTGGTTTTTGATATTTTGGGCCCTATTGAATAATGAATGTTTTGAATTTTCTCCAAAAGTAAAGTAGTTGCAAACTCATCCTTTTAGAAACTTGTTTGGGCTGTTGAGAGGAGTAAAAAACCATCAAAAATTTCAATCCTGCATGATTCTACCAAGAAATGTGATTCTTCATTCAAAACCTTATTTTTGCTATTGGGCTCTATTGAATAATGAATGTTTTGAATTTTCTCCAAAAGTAAAGTAGTTGCAAACTCATGCTTTTAGAGACTTGTTTGTGCTCATGAGAGGAGTAGAAAAACGTCAAAAATTTCAGTCCTGCATGATTCTACCAAGAAATGTGTGTTCATTGAAACCGCTGGTTTTTGATAGTTTGGGCCCTATTGAATAATGAATGTTTTGAATTTTCTCCAAAAGTAAAGTAGTTGCAAACTCATCCTTTTAGAAACTTGTTTGGGCTGTTGAGAGGAGTAAAAAACCATCAAAAATTTCAATCCTGCATGATTCTACCAAGAAATGTGATTCTTCATTCAAAACGCTGGTTTTTGCTATTGAGCTCTATTGAATAATGAATGTTTTGAATTTTCTCCAAAAGTAAAGTAGTTGCAAACTCATGCTTTTAGAGACTTGTTTGGGCTCATGAGAGGAGTAGAAAAACATCAAAAATTTCAGTCCTGCATGATTCTACCAAGAAATGTGTGTTCATTGAAACCGCTGGTTTTTGATAGTTTGGGCCCTATTGAATAATGAATGTTTTGAATTTTCTCCAAAAGTAAAGTAGTTGCAAACTCATCCTTTTAGAAACTTGTTTGGGCTGTTGAGAGGAGTAAAAAACCATCAAAAATTTCAATCCTGCATGATTTTACCAAGAAATGTGATTCTTCATTCAAAACCTGATTTTTGCTATTGGGCACTATTGAATAGTGAATGTTTTGAATTTTCTCCAGAAGTAAAGTAGTTGCAAACTCATGCCTTTAGAGACTTGTTTGGGCTCATGAGAGGAGTAGAAAAACATCAAAAATTTCAGTCCTGCATGATTCTACCAAGAAATGTGTGTTCATTCAAACCGCTGGTTTTTGATAGTTTGGGCCCTATTGAATAATGAATGTTTTGAATTTTCTCCAAAAGTAAAGTAGTTGCAAACTCATCCTTTTAGAAACTTGTTTGGGCTGTTGAGAGGAGTAAAAAACCATCAAAAATTTCAATCCTGCATGATTCTACCAAGAAATGTGATTCTTCATTCAAAACACTGGTTTTTGCTATTGGGCCCTATTGAATAATGAATGTTTTGAATTTTCTCCAAAAGTAAAGTAGTTGCAAACTCATCCTTTTAGAAACTTGTTTGGGCTGTTGAGAGGAGTAAAAACCCATCAAAAATTTCAATCCTGCATGATTCTACCAAGAAATGTGATTCTTCATTCAAAACCTGATTTTTGCTATTGGGCTCTATTGAATAATGAATGTTTTGAATTTTCTCCAAAAGTAAAGTAGTTGCAAACTCATGCTTTTAGAGACTTGTTTTTGCTCATGAGAAGAGTAGAAAAACATCAAAAATTTCAGTCCTGCATGATTCTACCAAGAAATGTGTGTTCATTCAAACTGCTGGTTTTTGATAGTTTGGGCCCTATTGAATAATGAATGTTTTGAATTTTCTCCAAAAGTAAAGTAGTTGCAAACTCATCCTTTTAGAAACTTGTTTGGGCTGTTGAGCGGAGTAAAAACCCATCAAAAATTTCAATCCTGCATGATTCTACCAAGAAATGTGATTCTTCATTCAAAACCTGATTTTTGCTATTGGGCTCTATTGAATAATGAATGTTTTGAATTTTCTCCAAAAGTAAAGTAGTTGCAAACTCATGCTTTTAGAGACTTGTTTGGGCTCATGAGAGGAGTAGAAAAACATCAAAAATTTCAGTCCTGCATGATTCTACCAAGAAATGTGTGTTCATTGAAACCGCTGGTTTTTGATAGTTTGGGCCCTATTGAATAATGAATGTTTTGAATTTTCTCCAAAAGTAAAGTAGTTGCAAACTCATCCTTTTAGAAACTTGTTTGGGCTGTTGAGAGGAGTAAAAAACCATCAAAAATTTCAATCCTGCATGATTCTACCAAGAAATGTGATTCTTCATTCAAAACGCTGGTTTTTGCTATTGGGCTCTATTGAATAATGAATGTTATGATTTTTCTCCAAAAGTAAAATACTTGCAAACTCATCCTTTTAGAAACTTGTTTGGGCTGTTGAAAGGAGTAAAAAACCATCAAAAATTTCAATCCTGCATGATTTAACCAAGAAATGTGATTCTTCATTCAAAACCTGATTTTTGCTATTGGGCTCTATTGAATAGTGAATGTTTTGAATTTTCTCCAAAAGTAAAGTAGTTGCAAACTCATGCTTTTAGAGACTTGTTTGGGCTCATGAGAGGAGTAGAAAAACATCAAAAATTTCAGTCCTGCATGATTCTACCAAGAAATGTGTGTTCATTGAAACCGCTGGTTTTTGATAGTTTTGGCCCTATTGAATAATGAATGTTTTGAATTTTCTCCAAAAGTAAAGTAGTTGCAAACTCATCCTTTTAGAAACTTGTTTGGGCTGTTGAGAGGAGTAAAAAACCATCAAAAATTTCAATCCTGCATGATTTTACCAAGAAATGTGATTCTTCATTCAAAACACTGGTTTTTGCTATTGGGCTCCATTGAATAATGAATGTTTTGAATTTTCTCCAAAAGTAAAGTAGTTGCAAACTCATCCTTTTAGAAACTTGTTTGGGCTGTTGAGAGGAGTAAAAAACCATCAAAAATTTCAATCCTGCATGATTCTACCAAGAAATGTGATTCTTCATTCAAAACACTGGTTTTTGCTATTGGGCTCTATTGAATAATGAATATTTTGAATTTTCTCCAAAAGTAAAGTAGTTGCAAACTCATGCTTTTAGAGACTTGTTTGGGCTCATGAGAGGAGTAGAAAAACATCAAAAATTTCAATCCTGCATGATTCTACCAAGAAATGTGTGTTCATTGAAACCGCTGGTTTTTGATAGTTTGGGCCCTATTGAATAATGAATGTTTTGAATTTTCTCCAAAAGTAAAGTAGTTGCAAACTCATCCTTTTAGAAACTTGTTTGGGCTGTTGAGAGGAGTAAAAAACCATCAAAAATTTCAATCCTGCATGATTCTACCAAGAAATGTGATTCTTCATTCAAAACGCTGGTTTTTGCTATTGGGCTCTATTGAATAATGAATGTTTTGAATTTTCTCCAAAAGTAAAGTAGTTGCAAACTCATGCTTATAGAGACTTGTTTGGGCTCATGAGAGGAGTAGAAAAACATCAAAAATTTCAGTCCTGCATGATTCTACCAAGAAATGTGTGTTCATTGAAACGGCTGGTTTTTGATAGTTTGGGCCCTATTGAATAATGAATGTTTTGAATTTTCTCCAAAAGTAAAGTAGTTGCAAACTCATCCTTATAGAAACTTGTTTGGTCTGTTGAGAGGAGTAAAAAACCATCAAAAATTTCAATCCTGCATGATTCTACCAAGAAATGTGATTCTTCATTCAAAACGCTGGTTTTTGCTATTGGGCTCTATTGAATAATGAATGTTTTGAATTTTCTTCAAAAGTAAAGTAGTTGCAAACTCATGCTTTTAGAGACTTGTTTGGGCTCATGAGAGGAGTAGAAAAACATCAAAAATTTCAGTCCTGCATGATTCTACCAAGAAATGTGTGTTCATTGAAACCGCTGGTTTTTGATAGTTTGGGCCCTATTGAATAATGAATGTTTTGAATTTTCTCCAAAATTAAAGTAGTTGCAAACTCATCCTTTTAGAAACTTGTTTGGGCTGTTGAGAGGAGTAAAAAACCATCAAAAATTTCAATCCTGCATGATTCTACCAAGAAATGTGATTCTTCATTCAAAACGCTGGTTTTTGCTATTGGGCTCTATTGAATAATGAATGTTATGATTTTTCTCCAAAAGTAAAATACTTGCAAACTCATCCTTTTAGAAACTTGTTTGGGCTGTTGAAAGGAGTAAAAAACCATCAAAAATTTCAATCCTGCATGATTTAACCAAGAAATGTGATTCTTCATTCAAAACCTGATTTTTGCTATTGGGCTCTATTGAATAGTGAATGTTTTGAATTTTCTCCAAAAGTAAAGTAGTTGCAAACTCATGCTTTTAGAGACTTGTTTGGGCTCATGAGAGGAGTAGAAAAACATCAAAAATTTCAGTCCTGCATGATTCTACCAAGAAATGTGTGTTCATTCAAACCGCTGGTTTTTGATAGTTTGGGCCCTATTGAATAATGAATGTTTTGAATTTTCTCCAAAAGTAAAGTAGTTGCAAACTCATCCTTTTAGAAACTTGTTTGGGCTGTTGAGAGGAGTAAAAAACCATCAAAAATTTCAATCCTGCATGATTCTACCAAGAAATGTGATTCTTCATTCAAAACGCTGGTTTTTGCTATTGGGCTCTATTGAATAATGAATGTTTTGAATTTTCTCCAAAAGTAAAGTAGTTGCAAACTCATCCTTTTAGAGACTTGTTTGGGCTCATGAGAGGAGTAGAAAAACATCAAAAATTTCAGTCCTGCACGATTCTACCAAGAAATGTGTGTTCATTCAAACCGCTGGTTTTTGATAGTTTGGGCCCTATTGAATAATGAATGTTTTGAATTTTCTCCAAAAGTAAAGCAGTTGCAAACTCATCCTTTTAGAAACTTGTTTGGGCTGTTGAGTGGAGTAAAAACCCATCAAAAATTTCAATCCTGCATGATTCTACCAAGAAATGTGATTCTTCATTCAAAACCTGATTTTTGCTATTGGGCTCTATTGAATAATGAATGTTTTGAATTTTCTCCAAAAGTAAAGTAGTTGCAAACTCATGCTTTTAGAGACTTGTTTTTGCTCATGAGAGGAGTAGAAAAACATCAAAAATTTCAGTCCTGCATGATTCTACCAAGAAATGTGTGTTCATTCAAACCGCTGGTTTTTGATAGTTTGGGCCCTATTGAATAATGAATGTTTTGAATTTTCTCCAAAAGTGAGTTGCAAACTCATCCTTTTAGAAACTTGTTTGGGCTGTTGAGAGGAGTAAAAACCCATCAAAAATTTCAATCCTGCATGATTCTACCAAGAAATGTGATTCTTCATTCAAAACCTGATTTTTGCAATTGGGCTCTATTGAATAATGAATGTTTTGAATTTTCTCCAAAAGTAAAGTAGTTGCAAACTCATGCTTTTAGAGACTTGTTTGGGCTCATGAGAGGAGTAGAAAAACATCAAAAATTTCAGTCCTGCATGATTCTACCAAGAAATGTGTGTTCATTGAAACCGCTGGTTTTTGATAGTTTGGGCCCTATTGAATAATGAATGTTTTGAATTTTCTCCAAAAGTAAAGTAGTTGCAAACTCATCCTTTTAGAAACTTGTTTGGGCTGTTGAGAGGAGTAAAAAACCATCAAAAATTTCAATCCTGCATGATTCTACCAAGAAATGTGATTCTTCATTCAAAACGCTGGTTTTTGCTATTGGGCTCTATTGAATAATGAATGTTTTGAATTTTCTCCAAAAGTAAAGTAGTTGCAAACTCATCCTTTTAGAAACTTGTTTGGGCTGTTTAGAGTAGTAAAAAACCATCAAAAATTTCAATCCTGCATGATTCTACCAAGAAATGTGATTCTTCATTCAAAACGCTGGTTTTTGCTATTGGGCTCTATTGAATAATGAATGTTTTGAATTTTCTCCAAAAGTAAAGTAGTTGCAAACTCATCCTTTTAGAGACTTGTTTGGGCTCATGAGAGGAGTAGAAAAACATCAAAAATTTCAGTCCTGCACGATTCTACCAAGAAATGTGTGTTCATTCAAACCGCTGGTTTTTGATATTTTGGGCCCTATTGAATAATGAATGTTTTGAATTTTCTCCAAAAGTAAAGTAGTTGCAAACTCATCCTTTTAGAAACTTGTTTGGGCTGTTGAGAGGAGTAAAAAACCATCAAAAATTTCAATCCTGCATGATTCTACCAAGAAATGTGATTCTTCATTCAAAACCTTATTTTTGCTATTGGGCTCTATTGAATAATGAATGTTTTGAATTTTCTCCAAAAGTAAAGTAGTTGCAAACTCATGCTTTTAGAGACTTGTTTGTGCTCATGAGAGGAGTAGAAAAACATCAAAAATTTCAGTCCTGCATGATTCTACCAAGAAATGTGTGTTCATTGAAACCGCTGGTTTTTGATAGTTTGGGCCCTATTGAATAATGAATGTTTTGAATTTTCTCCAAAAGTAAAGTAGTTGCAAACTCATCCTTTTAGAAACTTGTTTGGGCTGTTGAGAGGAGTAAAAAACCATCAAAAATTTCAATCCTGCATGATTCTACCAAGAAATGTGATTCTTCATTCAAAACGCTGGTTTTTGCTATTGAGCTCTATTGAATAATGAATGTTTTGAATTTTCTCCAAAAGTAAAGTAGTTGCAAACTCATGCTTTTAGAGACTTGTTTGGGCTCATGAGAGGAGTAGAAAAACATCAAAAATTTCAGTCCTGCATGATTCTACCAAGAAATGTGTGTTCATTGAAACCGCTGGTTTTTGATAGTTTGGGCCCTATTGAATAATGAATGTTTTGAATTTTCTCCAAAAGTAAAGTAGTTGCAAACTCATCCTTTTAGAAACTTGTTTGGGCTGTTGAGAGGAGTAAAAAACCATCAAAAATTTCAATCCTGCATGATTTTACCAAGAAATGTGATTCTTCATTCAAAACCTGATTTTTGCTATTGGGCACTATTGAATAGTGAATGTTTTGAATTTTCTCCAAAAGTAAAGTAGTTGCAAACTCATGCCTTTAGAGACTTGTTTGGGCTCATGAGAGGAGTAGAAAAACATCAAACATTTCAGTCCTGCATGATTCTACCAAGAAATGTGTGTTCATTCAAACCGCTGGTTTTTGATAGTTTGGGCCCTATTGAATAATGAATGTTTTGAATTTTCTCCAAAAGTAAAGTAGTTGCAAACTCATCCTTTTAGAAACTTGTTTGGGCTGTTGAGAGGAGTAAAAAACCATCAAAAATTTCAATCCTGCATGATTCTACCAAGAAATGTGATTCTTCATTCAAAACACTGGTTTTTGCTATTGGGCCCTATTGAATAATGAATGTTTTGAATTTTCTCCAAAAGTAAAGTAGTTGCAAACTCATCCTTTTAGAAACTTGTTTGGGCTGTTGAGAGGAGTAAAAACCCATCAAAAATTTCAATCCTGCATGATTCTACCAAGAAATGTGATTCTTCATTCAAAACCTGATTTTTGCTATTGGGCTCTATTGAATAATGAATGTTTTGAATTTTCTCCAAAAGTAAAGTAGTTGCAAACTCATGCTTTTAGAGACTTGTTTTTGCTCATGAGAAGAGTAGAAAAACATCAAAAATTTCAGTCCTGCATGATTCTACCAAGAAATGTGTGTTCATTCAAACTGCTGGTTTTTGATAGTTTGGGCCCTATTGAATAATGAATGTTTTGAATTTTCTCCAAAAGTAAAGTAGTTGCAAACTCATCCTTAGAAACTTGTTTGGGCTGTTGAGCGGAGTAAAAACCCATCAAAAATTTCAATCCTGCATGATTCTACCAAGAAATGTGATTCTTCATTCAAAACGCTGGTTTTTGCTATTGGGCTCTATTGAATAATGAATGTTTTGAATTTTCTCCAAAAGTAAAGTAGTTGCAAACTCATCCTTTTAGAGACTTGTTTGGGCTCATGAGAGGAGTAGAAAAACATCAAAAATTTCAGTCCTGCACGATTCTACCAAGAAATGTGTGTTCATTCAAACCGCTGGTTTTTGATATTTTGGGCCCTATTGAATAATGAATGTTTTGAATTTTCTCCAAAAGTAAAGTAGTTGCAAACTCATCCTTTTAGAAACTTGTTTGGGCTGTTGAGAGGAGTAAAAAACCATCAAAAATTTCAATCCTGCATGATTCTACCAAGAAATGTGATTCTTCATTCAAAACGCTGGTTTTTGCTATTGGGCTCTATTGAATAATGAATGTTTTGAATTTTCTCCAAAAGTAAAGTAGTTGCAAACTCATGCTTTTAGAGACTTGTTTGGGCTCATGAGAGGAGTAGAAAAACATCAAAAATTTCAGTCCTGCATGATTCTACCAAGAAATGTGTGTTCATTGAAACCGCTGGTTTTTGATAGTTTGGGCCCTATTGAATAATGAATGTTTTGAATTTTCTCCAAAAGTAAAGTAGTTGCAAACTCATCCTTTTAGAAACTTGTTTGGGCTGTTGAGTGGAGTAAAAACCCATCAAAAATTTCAATCCTGCATGATTCTACCAAGAAATGTGATTCTTCATTCAAAACCTGATTTTTGCTATTGGGCTCTATTGAATAATGAATGTTTTGAATTTTCTCCAAAAGTAAAGTAGTTGCAAACTCATGCTTTTAGAGACTTGTTTTTGCTCATGAGAGGAGTAGAAAAACATCAAAAATTTCAGTCCTGCATGATTCTACCAAGAAATGTGTGTTCATTCAAACCGCTGGTTTTTGATAGTTTGGGCCCTATTGAATAATGAATGTTTTGAATTTTCTCCAAAAGTGAGTTGCAAACTCATCCTTTTAGAAACTTGTTTGGGCTGTTGAGAGGAGTAAAAACCCATCAAAAATTTCAATCCTGCATGATTCTACCAAGAAATGTGATTCTTCATTCAAAACCTGATTTTTGCTATTGGGCTCTATTGAATAATGAATATTTTGAATTTTCTCCAAAAGTAAAGTAGTTGCAAACTCATGCTTTTAGAGACTTGTTTGGGCTCATGAGAGGAGTAGAAAAACATCAAAAATTTCAGTCCTGCATGATTCTATCAAGAAATGTGTGTTCATTGAAACCGCTGGTTTTTGATAGTTTGGGCCCTATTGAATAATGAATGTTTTGAATTTTCTCCAAAAGTAAAGTAGTTGCAAACTCATCCTTTTAGAAACTTGTTTGGGCTGTTGAGAGGAGTAAAAAACCATCAAAAATTTCAATCCTGCATGATTCTACCAAGAAATGTGATTCTTCATTCAAAACGCTGGTTTTTGCTATTGGGCTCTATTGAATAATGAATGTTTTGAATTTTCTCCAAAAGTAAAGTAGTTGCAAACTCATCCTTTTAGAAACTTGTTTGGTCTGTTGAGAGTAGTAAAAAACCATCAAAAATTTCAATCCTGCATGATTCTACCAAGAAATGTGATTCTTCATTCAAAACGCTGGTTTTTGCTATTGGGCTCTATTGAATAATGAATGTTTTGAATTTTCTCCAAAAGTAAAGTAGTTGCAAACTCATCCTTTTAGAGACTTGTTTGGGCTCATGAGAGGAGAAGAAAAACATCAAAAATTTCAGTCCTGCACGATTCTACCAAGAAATGTGTGTTCATTCAAACCGCTGGTTTTTGATATTTTGGGCCCTATTGAATAATGAATGTTTTGAATTTTCTCCAAAAGTAAAGTAGTTGCAAACTCATCCTTTTAGAAACTTGTTTGGGCTGTTGAGAGGAGTAAAAAACCATCAAAAATTTCAATCCTGCATGATTCTACCAAGAAATGTGATTCTTCATTCAAAACCTTATTTTTGCTATTGGGCTCTATTGAATAATGAATGTTTTGAATTTTCTCCAAAAGTAAAGTAGTTGCAAACTCATGCTTTTAGAGACTTGTTTGTGCTCATGAGAGGAGTAGAAAAACGTCAAAAATTTCAGTCCTGCATGATTCTACCAAGAAATGTGTGTTCATTGAAACCGCTGGTTTTTGATAGTTTGGGCCCTATTGAATAATGAATGTTTTGAATTTTCTCCAAAAGTAAAGTAGTTGCAAACTCATCCTTTTAGAAACTTGTTTGGGCTGTTGAGAGGAGTAAAAAACCATCAAAAATTTCAATCCTGCATGATTCTACCAAGAAATGTGATTCTTCATTCAAAACGCTGGTTTTTGCTATTGAGCTCTATTGAATAATGAATGTTTTGAATTTTCTCCAAAAGTAAAGTAGTTGCAAACTCATGCTTTTAGAGACTTGTTTGGGCTCATGAGAGGAGTAGAAAAACATCAAAAATTTCAGTCCTGCATGATTCTACCAAGAAATGTGTGTTCATTGAAACCGCTGGTTTTTGATAGTTTGGGCCCTATTGAATAATGAATGTTTTGAATTTTCTCCAAAAGTAAAGTAGTTGCAAACTCATCCTTTTAGAAACTTGTTTGGGCTGTTGAGAGGAGTAAAAAACCATCAAAAATTTCAATCCTGCATGATTTTACCAAGAAATGTGATTCTTCATTCAAAACCTGATTTTTGCTATTGGGCACTATTGAATAGTGAATGTTTTGAATTTTCTCCAAAAGTAAAGTAGTTGCAAACTCATGCCTTTAGAGACTTGTTTGGGCTCATGAGAGGAGTAGAAAAACATCAAAAATTTCAGTCCTGCATGATTCTACCAAGAAATGTGTGTTCATTCAAACCGCTGGTTTTTGATAGTTTGGGCCCTATTGAATAATGAATGTTTTGAATTTTCTCCAAAAGTAAAGTAGTTGCAAACTCATCCTTTTAGAAACTTGTTTGGGCTGTTGAGAGGAGTAAAAAACCATCAAAAATTTCAATCCTGCATGATTCTACCAAGAAATGTGATTCTTCATTCAAAACACTGGTTTTTGCTATTGGGCCCTATTGAATAATGAATGTTTTGAATTTTCTCCAAAAGTAAAGTAGTTGCAAACTCATCCTTTTAGAAACTTGTTTGGGCTGTTGAGAGGAGTAAAAACCCATCAAAAATTTCAATCCTGCATGATTCTACCAAGAAATGTGATTCTTCATTCAAAACCTGATTTTTGCTATTGGGCTCTATTGAATAATGAATGTTTTGAATTTTCTCCAAAAGTAAAGTAGTTGCAAACTCATGCTTTTAGAGACTTGTTTTTGCTCATGAGAAGAGTAGAAAAACATCAAAAATTTCAGTCCTGCATGATTCTACCAAGAAATGTGTGTTCATTCAAACTGCTGGTTTTTGATAGTTTGGGCCCTATTGAATAATGAATGTTTTGAATTTTCTCCAAAAGTAAAGTAGTTGCAAACTCATCCTTTTAGAAACTTGTTTGGGCTGTTGAGCGGAGTAAAAACCCATCAAAAATTTCAATCCTGCATGATTCTACCAAGAAATGTGATTCTTCATTCAAAACCTGATTTTTGCTATTGGGCTCTATTGAATAATGAATGTTTTGAATTTTCTCCAAAAGTAAAGTAGTTGCAAACTCATGCTTTTAGAGACTTGTTTGGGCTCATGAGAGGAGTAGAAAAACATCAAAAATTTCAGTCCTGCATGATTCTACCAAGAAATGTGTGTTCATTGAAACCGCTGGTTTTTGATAGTTTGGGCCCTATTGAATAATGAATGTTTTGAATTTTCTCCAAAAGTAAAGTAGTTGCAAACTCATCCTTTTAGAAACTTGTTTGGGCTGTTGAGAGGAGTAAAAAACCATCAAAAATTTCAATCCTGCATGATTCTACCAAGAAATGTGATTCTTCATTCAAAACGCTGGTTTTTGCTATTGGGCTCTATTGAATAATGAATGTTATGATTTTTCTCCAAAAGTAAAATACTTGCAAACTCATCCTTTTAGAAACTTGTTTGGGCTGTTGAAAGGAGTAAAAAACCATCAAAAATTTCAATCCTGCATGATTTAACCAAGAAATGTGATTCTTCATTCAAAACCTGATTTTTGCTATTGGGCTCTATTGAATAGTGAATGTTTTGAATTTTCTCCAAAAGTAAAGTAGTTGCAAACTCATGCTTTTAGAGACTTGTTTGGGCTCATGAGAGGAGTAGAAAAACATCAAAAATTTCAGTCCTGCATGATTCTACCAAGAAATGTGTGTTCATTGAAACCGCTGGTTTTTGATAGTTTGGGCCCTATTGAATAATGAATGTTTTGAATTTTCTCCAAAAGTAAAGTAGTTGCAAACTCATCCTTTTAGAAACTTGTTTGGGCTGTTGAGAGGAATAAAAAACCATCAAAAATTTCAATCCTGCATGATTTTACCAAGAAATGTGATTCTTCATTCAAAACACTGGTTTTTGCTATTGGGCTCTATTGAATAATGAATGTTTTGAATTTTCTCCAAAAGTAAAGTAGTTGCAAACTCATCCTTTTAGAAACTTGTTTGGGCTGTTGAGAGGAGTAAAAAAACATCAAAAATTTCAATCCTGCATGATTCTACCAAGAAATGTGATTCTTCATTCAAAACACTGGTTTTTGCTATTGGGCTCTATTGAATAATGAATATTTTGAATTTTCTCCAAAAGTAAAGTAGTTGCAAACTCATGCTTTTAGAGACTTGTTTGGGCTCATGAGAGGAGTAGAAAAACATCAAAAATTTCAATCCTGCATGATTCTACCAAGAAATGTGTGTTCATTGAAACCGCTGGTTTTTGATAGTTTGGGCCCTATTGAATAATGAATGTTTTGAATTTTCTCCAAAAGTAAAGTAGTTGCAAACTCATCCTTTTAGAAACTTGTTTGGGCTGTTGAGAGGAGTAAAAAACCATCAAAAATTTCAATCCTGCATGATTCTACCAAGAAATGTGATTCTTCATTCAAAACGCTGGTTTTTGCTATTGGGCTCTATTGAATAATGAATGTTTTGAATTTTCTCCAAAAGTAAAGTAGTTGCAAACTCATGCTTATAGAGACTTGTTTGGGCTCATGAGAGGAGTAGAAAAACATCAAAAATTTCAGTCCTGCATGATTCTACCAAGAAATGTGTGTTCATTGAAACGGCTGGTTTTTGATAGTTTGGGCCCTATTGAATAATGAATGTTTTGAATTTTCTCCAAAAGTAAAGTAGTTGCAAACTCATCCTTTTAGAAACTTGTTTGGTCTGTTGAGAGGAGTAAAAAACCATCAAAAATTTCAATCCTGCATGATTCTACCAAGAAATGTGATTCTTCATTCAAAACGCTGGTTTTTGCTATTGGGCTCTATTGAATAATGAATGTTTTGAATTTTCTTCAAAAGTAAAGTAGTTGCAAACTCATGCTTTTAGAGACTTGTTTGGGCTCATGAGAGGAGTAGAAAAACATCAAAAATTTCAGTCCTGCATGATTCTACCAAGAAATGTGTGTTCATTGAAACCGCTGGTTTTTGATAGTTTGGGCCCTATTGAATAATGAATGTTTTGAATTTTCTCCAAAATTAAAGTAGTTGCAAACTCATCCTTTTAGAAACTTGTTTGGGCTGTTGAGAGGAGTAAAAAACCATCAAAAATTTCAATCCTGCATGATTCTACCAAGAAATGTGATTCTTCATTCAAAACGCTGGTTTTTGCTATTGGGCTCTATTGAATAATGAATGTTATGATTTTTCTCCAAAAGTAAAATACTTGCAAACTCATCCTTTTAGAAACTTGTTTGGGCTGTTGAAAGGAGTAAAAAACCATCAAAAATTTCAATCCTGCATGATTTAACCAAGAAATGTGATTCTTCATTCAAAACCTGATTTTTGCTATTGGGCTCTATTGAATAGTGAATGTTTTGAATTTTCTCCAAAAGTAAAGTAGTTGCAAACTCATGCTTTTAGAGACTTGTTTGGGCTCATGAGAGGAGTAGAAAAACATCAAAAATTTCAGTCCTGCATGATTCTACCAAGAAATGTGTGTTCATTGAAACCGCTGGTTTTTGATAGTTTGGGCCCTATTGAATAATGAATGTTTTGAATTTTCTCCAAAAGTAAAGTAGTTGCAAACTCATCCTTTTAGAAACTTGTTTGGGCTGTTGAGAGGAGTAAAAAACCATCAAAAATTTCAATCCTGCATGATTTTACCAAGAAATGTGATTCTTCATTCAAAACCTGATTTTTGCTATTGGGCTCTATTGAATAGTGAATGTTTTGAATTTTCTCCAAAAGTAAAGTAGTTGCAAACACATGCTTTTAGAGACTTGTTTGGGCTCATGAGAGGAGTAGAAAAACATCAAAAATTTCAGTCCTGCATGATTCTACCAAGAAATGTGTGTTCATTGAAACCGCTGGTTTTTGATAGTTTGGGCCCTATTGAATAATGAATGTTTTGAATTTTCTCCAAAAGTAAAGTAGTTGCAAACTCATCCTTTTAGAAACTTGTTTGGGCTGTTGAGAGGAGTAAAAAACCATCAAAAATTTCAATCCTGCATGATTCTACCAAGAAATGTGATTCTTCATTCAAAACGCTGGTTTTTGCTATTGGGCTCTATTGAATAATGAATGTTTTGAATTTTCTCCAAAAGTAAAGTAGTTGCAAACTCATCCTTTTAGAGACTTGTTTGGGCTCATGAGAGGAGTAGAAAAACATCAAAAATTTCAGTCCTGCACGATTCTACCAAGAAATGTGTGTTCATTCAAACCGCTGGTTTTTGATAGTTTGGGCCCTATTGAATAATGAATGTTTTGAATTTTCTCCAAAAGTAAAGTAGTTGCAAACTCATCCTTTTAGAAACTTGTTTGGGCTGTTGAGTGGAGTAAAAACCCATCAAAAATTTCAATCCTGCATGATTCTACCAAGAAATGTGATTCTTCATTCAAAACCTGATTTTTGCTATTGGGCTCTATTGAATAATGAATGTTTTGAATTTTCTCCAAAAGTAAAGTAGTTGCAAACTCATGCTTTTAGAGACTTGTTTTTGCTCATGAGAGGAGTAGAAAAACATCAAAAATTTCAGTCCTGCATGATTCTACCAAGAAATGTGTGTTCATTCAAACCGCTGGTTTTTGATAGTTTGGGCCCTATTGAATAATGAATGTTTTGAATTTTCTCCAAAAGTGAGTTGCAAACTCATCCTTTTAGAAACTTGTTTGGGCTGTTGAGAGGAGTAAAAACCCATCAAAAATTTCAATCCTGCATGATTCTACCAAGAAATGTGATTCTTCATTCAAAACCTGATTTTTGCTATTGGGCTCTATTGAATAATGAATGTTTTGAATTTTCTCCAAAAGTAAAGTAGTTGCAAACTCATGCTTTTAGAGACTTGTTTGGGCTCATGAGAGGAGTAGAAAAACATCAAAAATTTCAGTCCTGCATGATTCTACCAAGAAATGTGTGTTCATTGAAACCGCTGGTTTTTGATAGTTTGGGCCCTATTGAATAATGAATGTTTTGAATTTTCTCCAAAAGTAAAGTAGTTGCAAACTCATCCTTTTAGAAACTTGTTTGGGCTGTTGAGAGGAGTAAAAAACCATCAAAAATTTCAATCCTGCATGATTCTACCAAGAAATGTGATTCTTCATTCAAAACGCTGGTTTTTGCTATTGGGCTCTATTGAATAATGAATGTTTTGAATTTTCTCCAAAAGTAAAGTAGTTGCAAACTCATCCTTTTAGAAACTTGTTTGGGCTGTTGAGAGTAGTAAAAAACCATCAAAAATTTCAATCCTGCATGATTCTACCAAGAAATGTGATTCTTCATTCAAAACGCTGGTTTTTGCTATTGGGCTCTATTGAATAATGAATGTTTTGAATTTTCTCCAAAAGTAAAGTAGTTGCAAACTCATCCTTTTAGAGACTTGTTTGGGCTCATGAGAGGAGTAGAAAAACATCAAAAATTTCAGTCCTGCACGATTCTACCAAGAAATGTGTGTTCATTCAAACCGCTGGTTTTTGATATTTTGGGCCCTATTGAATAATGAATGTTTTGAATTTTCTCCAAAAGTAAAGTAGTTGCAAACTCATCCTTTTAGAAACTTGTTTGGGCTGTTGAGAGGAGTAAAAAACCATCAAAAATTTCAATCCTGCATGATTCTACCAAGAAATGTGATTCTTCATTCAAAACCTTATTTTTGCTATTGGGCTCTATTGAATAATGAATGTTTTGAATTTTCTCCAAAAGTAAAGTAGTTGCAAACTCATGCTTTTAGAGACTTGTTTGTGCTCATGAGAGGAGTAGAAAAACGTCAAAAATTTCAGTCCTGCATGATTCTACCAAGAAATGTGTGTTCATTGAAACCGCTGGTTTTTGATAGTTTGGGCCCTATTGAATAATGAATGTTTTGAATTTTCTCCAAAAGTAAAGTAGTTGCAAACTCATCCTTTTAGAAACTTGGTTGGGCTGTTGAGAGGAGTAAAAAACCATCAAAAATTTCAATCCTGCATGATTCTACCAAGAAATGTGATTCTTCATTCAAAACGCTGGTTTTTGCTATTGAGCTCTATTGAATAATGAATGTTTTGAATTTTCTCCAAAAGTAAAGTAGTTGCAAACTCATGCTTTTAGAGACTTGTTTGGGCTCATGAGAGGAGTAGAAAAACATCAAAAATTTCAGTCCTGCATGATTCTACCAAGAAATGTGTGTTCATTGAAACCGCTGGTTTTTGATAGTTTGGGCCCTATTGAATAATGAATGTTTTGAATTTTCTCCAAAAGTAAAGTAGTTGCAAACTCATCCTTTTAGAAACTTGTTTGGGCTGTTGAGAGGAGTAAAAAACCATCAAAAATTTCAATCCTGCATGATTTTACCAAGAAATGTGATTCTTCATTCAAAACCTGATTTTTGCTATTGGGCACTATTGAATAGTGAATGTTTTGAATTTTCTCCAAAAGTAAAGTAGTTGCAAACTCATGCCTTTAGAGACTTGTTTGGGCTCATGAGAGGAGTAGAAAAACATCAAAAATTTCAGTCCTGCATGATTCTACCAAGAAATGTGTGTTCATTCAAACCGCTGGTTTTTGATAGTTTGGGCCCTATTGAATAATGAATGTTTTGAATTTTCTCCAAAAGTAAAGTAGTTGCAAACTCATCCTTTTAGAAACTTGTTTGGGCTGTTGAGAGGAGTAAAAAACCATCAAAAATTTCAATCCTGCATGATTCTACCAAGAAATGTGATTCTTCATTCAAAACACTGGTTTTTGCTATTGGGCCCTATTGAATAATGAATGTTTTGAATTTTCTCCAAAAGTAAAGTAGTTGCAAACTCATCCTTTTAGAAACTTGTTTGGGCTGTTGAGAGGAGTAAAAACCCATCAAAAATTTCAATCCTGCATGATTCTACCAAGAAATGTGATTCTTCATTCAAAACCTGATTTTTGCTATTGGGCTCTATTGAATAATGAATGTTTTGAATTTTCTCCAAAAGTAAAGTAGTTGCAAACTCATGCTTTTAGAGACTTGTTTTTGCTCATGAGAAGAGTAGAAAAACATCAAAAATTTCAGTCCTGCATGATTCTACCAAGAAATGTGTGTTCATTCAAACTGCTGATTTTTGATAGTTTGGGCCCTATTGAATAATGAATGTTTTGAATTTTCTCCAAAAGTAAAGTAGTTGCAAACTCATCCTTTTAGAAACTTGTTTGGGCTGTTGAGCGGAGTAAAAACCCATCAAAAATTTCAATCCTGCATGATTCTACCAAGAAATGTGATTCTTCATTCAAAACCTGATTTTTGCTATTGGGCTCTATTGAATAATGAATGTTTTGAATTTTCTCCAAAAGTAAAGTATTTGCAAACTCATGCTTTTAGAGACTTGTTTGGGCTCATGAGAGGAGTAGAAAAACATCAAAAATTTCAGTCCTGCATGATTCTACCAAGAAATGTGTGTTCATTGAAACCGCTGGTTTTTGATAGTTTGGGCCCTATTGAATAATGAATGTTTTGAATTTTCTCCAAAAGTAAAGTAGTTGCAAACTCATCCTTTTAGAAACTTGTTTGGGCTGTTGAGAGGAGTAAAAAACCATCAAAAATTTCAATCCTGCATGATTCTACCAAGAAATGTGATTCTTCATTCAAAACGCTGGTTTTTGCTATTGGGCTCTATTGAATAATGAATGTTATGATTTTTCTCCAAAAGTAAAATACTTGCAAACTCATCCTTTTAGAAACTTGTTTGGGCTGTTGAAAGGAGTAAAAAACCATCAAAAATTTCAATCCTGCATGATTTAACCAAGAAATGTGATTCTTCATTCAAAACCTGATTTTTGCTATTGGGCTCTATTGAATAGTGAATGTTTTGAATTTTCTCCAAAAGTAAAGTAGTTGCAAACTCATGCTTTTAGAGACTTGTTTGGGCTCATGAGAGGAGTAGAAAAACATCAAAAATTTCAGTCCTGCATGATTCTACCAAGAAATGTGTGTTCATTGAAACCGCTGGTTTTTGATAGTTTGGGCCCTATTGAATAATGAATGTTTTGAATTTTCTCCAAAAGTAAAGTAGTTGCAAACTCATCCTTTTAGAAACTTGTTTGGGCTGTTGAGAGGAGTAAAAAACCATCAAAAATTTCAATCCTGCATGATTTTACCAAGAAATGTGATTCTTCATTCAAAACACTGGTTTTTGCTATTGGGCTCTATTGAATAATGAATGTTTTGAATTTTCTCCAAAAGTAAAGTAGTTGCAAACTCATCCTATTAGAAACTTGTTTGGGCTGTTGAGAGGAGTAAAAAACCATCAAAAATTTCAATCCTGCATGATTCTACCAAGAAATGTGATTCTTCATTCAAAACACTGGTTTTTGCTATTGGGCTCTATTGAATAATGAATATTTTGAATTTTCTCCAAAAGTAAAGTAGTTGCAAACTCATGCTTTTAGAGACTTGTTTGGGCTCATGAGAGGAGTAGAAAAACATCAAAAATTTCAATCCTGCATGATTCTACCAAGAAATGTGTGTTCATTGAAACCGCTGGTTTTTGATAGTTTGGGCCCTATTGGATAATGAATGTTTTGAATTTTCTCCAAAAGTAAAGTAGTTGCAAACTCATCCTTTTAGAAACTTGTTTGGGCTGTTGAGAGGAGTAAAAAACCATCAAAAATTTCAATCCTGCATGATTCTACCAAGAAATGTGATTCTTCATTCAAAACGCTGGTTTTTGCTATTGGGCTCTATTGAATAATGAATGTTTTGAATTTTCTCCAAAAGTAAAGTAGTTGCAAACTCATGCTTATAGAGACTTGTTTGGGCTCATGAGAGGAGTAGAAAAACATCAAAAATTTCAGTCCTGCATGATTCTACCAAGAAATGTGTGTTCATTGAAACGGCTGGTTTTTGATAGTTTGGGCCCTATTGAATAATGAATGTTTTGAATTTTCTCCAAAAGTAAAGTAGTTGCAAACTCATCCTTTTAGAAACTTGTTTGGTCTGTTGAGAGGAGTAAAAAACCATCAAAAATTTCAATCCTGCATGATTCTACCAAGAAATGTGATTCTTCATTCAAAACGCTGGTTTTTGCTATTGGGCTCTATTGAATAATGAATGTTTTGAATTTTCTTCAAAAGTAAAGTAGTTGCAAACTCATGCTTTTAGAGACTTGTTTGGGCTCATGAGAGGAGTAGAAAAACATCAAAAATTTCAGTCCTGCATGATTCTACCAAGAAATGTGTGTTCATTGAAACCGCTGGTTTTTGATAGTTTGGGCCCTATTGAATAATGAATGTTTTGAATTTTCTCCAAAATTAAAGTAGTTGCAAACTCATCCTTTTAGAAACTTGTTTGGGCTGTTGAGAGGAGTAAAAAACCATCAAAAATTTCAATCCTGCATGATTCTACCAAGAAATGTGATTCTTCATTCAAAACGCTGGTTTTTGCTATTGGGCTCTATTGAATAATGAATGTTATGATTTTTCTCCAAAAGTAAAATACTTGCAAACTCATCCTTTTAGAAACTTGTTTGGGCTGTTGAAAGGAGTAAAAAACCATCAAAAATTTCAATCCTGCATGATTTAACCAAGAAATGTGATTCTTCATTCAAAACCTGATTTTTGCTATTGGGCTCTATTGAATAGTGAATGTTTTGAATTTTCTCCAAAAGTAAAGTAGTTGCAAACTCATGCTTTTAGAGACTTGTTTGGGCTCATGAGAGGAGTAGAAAAACATCAAAAATTTCAGTCCTGCATGATTCTACCAAGAAATGTGTGTTCATTGAAACCGCTGGTTTTTGATAGTTTGGGCCCTATTGAATAATGAATGTTTTGAATTTTCTCCAAAAGTAAAGTAGTTGCAAACTCATCCTTTTAGAAACTTGTTTGGGCTGTTGAGAGGAGTAAAAAACCATCAAAAATTTCAATCCTGCATGATTTTACCAAGAAATGTGATTCTTCATTCAAAACCTGATTTTTGCTATTGGGCTCTATTGAATAGTGAATGTTTTGAATTTTCTCCAAAAGTAAAGTAGTTGCAAACTCATGCTTTTAGAGACTTGTTTGGGCTCATGAGAGGAGTAGAAAAACATCAAAAATTTCAGTCCTGCATGATTCTACCAAGAAATGTGTGTTCATTCAAACCGCTGGTTTTTGATAGTTTGGGCCCTATTGAATAATGAATGTTTTGAATTTTCTCCAAAAGTAAAGTAGTTGCAAACTCATCCTTTTAGAAACTTGTTTGGGCTGTTGAGAGGAGTAAAAAACCATCAAAAATTTCAATCCTGCATGATTCTACCAAGAAATGTGATTCTTCATTCAAAACGCTGGTTTTTGCTATTGGGCTCTATTGAATAATGAATGTTTTGAATTTTCTCCAAAAGTAAAGTAGTTGCAAACTCATCCTTTTAGAGACTTGTTTGGGCTCATGAGAGGAGTAGAAAAACATCAAAAATTTCAGTCCTGCACGATTCTACCAAGAAATGTGTGTTCATTCAAACCGCTGGTTTTTGATAGTTTGGGCCCTATTGAATAATGAATGTTTTGAATTTTCTCCAAAAGTAAAGTAGTTGCAAACTCATCCTTTTAGAAACTTGTTTGGGCTGTTGAGTGGAGTAAAAACCCATCAAAAATTTCAATCCTGCATGATTCTACCAAGAAATGTGATTCTTCATTCAAAACCTGATTTTTGCTATTGGGCTCTATTGAATAATGAATGTTTTGAATTTTCTCCAAAAGTAAAGTAGTTGCAAACTCATGCTTTTAGAGACTTGTTTTTGCTCATGAGAGGAGTAGAAAAACATCAAAAATTTCAGTCCTGCATGATTCTACCAAGAAATGTGTGTTCATTCAAACCGCTGGTTTTTGATAGTTTGGGCCCTATTGAACAATGAATGTTTTGAATTTTCTCCAAAAGTGAGTTGCAAACTCATCCTTTTAGAAACTTGTTTGGGCTGTTGAGAGGAGTAAAAACCCATCAAAAATTTCAATCCTGCATGATTCTACCAAGAAATGTGATTCTTCATTCAAAACCTGATTTTTGCTATTGGGCTCTATTGAATAATGAATGTTTTGAATTTTCTCCAAAAGTAAAGTAGTTGCAAACTCATGCTTTTAGAGACTTGTTTGGGCTCATGAGAGGAGTAGAAAAACATCAAAAATTTCAGTCCTGCATGATTCTACCAAGAAATGTGTGTTCATTGAAACCGCTGGTTTTTGATAGTTTGGGCCCTATTGAATAATGAATGTTTTGAATTTTCTCCAAAAGTAAAGTAGTTGCAAACTCATCCTTTTAGAAACTTGTTTGGGCTGTTGAGAGGAGTAAAAAACCATCAAAAATTTCAATCCTGCATGATTCTACCAAGAAATGTGATTCTTCATTCAAAACCTTATTTTTGCTATTGGGCTCTATTGAATAATGAATGTTTTGAATTTTCTCCAAAAGTAAAGTAGTTGCAAACTCATGCTTTTAGAGACTTGTTTGTGCTCATGAGAGGAGTAGAAAAACGTCAAAAATTTCAGTCCTGCATGATTCTACCAAGAAATGTGTGTTCATTGAAACCGCTGGTTTTTGATAGTTTGGGCCCTATTGAATAATGAATGTTTTGAATTTTCTCCAAAAGTAAAGTAGTTGCAAACTCATCCTTTTAGAAACTTGTTTGGGCTGTTGAGAGGAGTAAAAAACCATCAAAAATTTCAATCCTGCATGATTCTACCAAGAAATGTGATTCTTCATTCAAAACGCTGGTTTTTGCTATTGAGCTCTATTGAATAATGAATGTTTTGAATTTTCTCCAAAAGTAAAGTAGTTGCAAACTCATGCTTTTAGAGACTTGTTTGGGCTCATGAGAGGAGTAGAAAAACATCAAAAATTTCAGTCCTGCATGATTCTACCAAGAAATGTGTGTTCATTGAAACCGCTGGTTTTTGATAGTTTGGGCCCTATTGAATAATGAATGTTTTGAATTTTCTCCAAAAGTAAAGTAGTTGCAAACTCATCCTTTTAGAAACTTGTTTGGGCTGTTGAGAGGAGTAAAAAACCATCAAAAATTTCAATCCTGCATGATTTTACCAAGAAATGTGATTCTTCA
Organism: Dendrobates tinctorius; assembly: GCF_039654945.1. Classification (NCBI taxonomy): domain Eukaryota; kingdom Metazoa; phylum Chordata; class Amphibia; order Anura; family Dendrobatidae; genus Dendrobates; species Dendrobates tinctorius. The sequence continues at coordinate 2,154,297 of NW_027362076.1, forward strand.
TTCAAAACCTGATTTTTGCTATTGGGCACTATTGAATAGTGAATGTTTTGAATTTTCTCCAAAAGTAAAGTAGTTGCAAACTCATGCCTTTAGAGACTTGTTTGGGCTCATGAGAGGAGTAGAAAAACATCAAACATTTCAGTCCTGCATGATTCTACCAAGAAATGTGTGTTCATTCAAACCGCTGGTTTTTGATAGTTTGGGCCCTATTGAATAATGAATGTTTTGAATTTTCTCCAAAAGTAAAGTAGTTGCAAACTCATCCTTTTAGAAACTTGTTTGGGCTGTTGAGAGGAGTAAAAAACCATCAAAAATTTCAATCCTGCATGATTCTACCAAGAAATGTGATTCTTCATTCAAAACACTGGTTTTTGCTATTGGGCCCTATTGAATAATGAATGTTTTGAATTTTCTCCAAAAGTAAAGTAGTTGCAAACTCATCCTTTTAGAAACTTGTTTGGGCTGTTGAGAGGAGTAAAAACCCATCAAAAATTTCAATCCTGCATGATTCTACCAAGAAATGTGATTCTTCATTCAAAACCTGATTTTTGCTATTGGGCTCTATTGAATAATGAATGTTTTGAATTTTCTCCAAAAGTAAAGTAGTTGCAAACTCATGCTTTTAGAGACTTGTTTTTGCTCATGAGAAGAGTAGAAAAACATCAAAAATTTCAGTCCTGCATGATTCTACCAAGAAATGTGTGTTCATTGAAACCGCTGGTTTTTGATAGTTTGGGCCCTATTGAATAATGAATGTTTTGAATTTTCTCCAAAAGTAAAGTAGTTACAAACTCATCCTTTTAGAAACTTGTTTGGGCTGTTGAGAGGAGTAAAAAACCATCAAAAATTTCAATCCTGCATGATTCTACCAAGAAATGTGATTCTTCATTCAAAACGCTGGTTTTTGCTATTGGGCTCTATTGAATAATGAATGTTTTGAATTTTCTCCAAAAGTAAAGTAGTTGCAAACTCATCCTTTTAGAAACTTGTTTGGGCTGTTGAGAGGAGTAAAAAACCATCAAAAATTTCAATCCTGCATGATTCTACCAAGAAATGTGATTCTTCATTCAAAACGCTGGTTTTTGCTATTGGGCTCTATTGAATAATGAATGTTTTGAATTTTCTCCAAAAGTAAAGTAGTTGCAAACTCATCCTTTTAGAGACTTGTTTGGGCTCATGAGAGGAGTAGAAAAACATCAAAAATTTCAGTCCTGCACGATTCTACCAAGAAATGTGTGTTCATTCAAACCGCTGGTTTTTGATATTTTGGGCCCTATTGAATAATGAATGTTTTGAATTTTCTCCAAAAGTAAAGTAGTTGCAAACTCATCCTTTTAGAAACTTGTTTGGGCTGTTGAGAGGAGTAAAAAACCATCAAAAATTTCAATCCTGCATGATTCTACCAAGAAATGTGATTCTTCATTCAAAACCTGATTTTTGCTATTGGGCTCTATTGAATAATGAATGTTTTGAATTTTCTCCAAAAGTAAAGTAGTTGCAAACTCATGCTTTTAGAGACTTGTTTGGGCTCATGAGAGGAGTAGAAAAACATCAAAAATTTCAGTCCTGCATGATTCTACCAAGAAATGTGTGTTCATTGAAACCGCTGGTTTTTGATAGTTTGGGCCCTATTGAATAATGAATGTTTTGAATTTTCTCCAAAAGTAAAGTAGTTGCAAACTCATCCTTTTAGAAACTTGTTTGGGCTGTTGAGAGGAGTAAAAAACCATCAAAAATTTCAATCCTGCATGATTCTACCAAGAAATGTGATTCTTCATTCAAAACGCTGGTTTTTGCTATTGGGCTCTATTGAATAATGAATGTTTTGAATTTTCTCCAAAAGTAAAGTAGTTGCAAACTCATCCTTTTAGAAACTTGTTTGGGCTGTTGAGAGGAGTAAAAAACCATCAAAAATTTCAATCCTGCACGATTCTACCAAGAAATGTGTGTTCATTCAAACCGCTGGTTTTTGATATTTTGGGCCCTATTGAATAATGAATGTTTTGAATTTTCTCCAAAAGTAAAGTAGTTGCAAACTCATCCTTTTAGAAACTTGTTTGGGCTGTTGAGAGGAGTAAAAAACCATCAAAAATTTCAATCCTGCATGATTCTACCAAGAAATGTGATTCTTCATTCAAAACCTGATTTTTGCTATTGGGCTCTATTGAATAATGAATGTTTTGAATTTTCTCCAAAAGTAAAGTAGTTGCAAACTCATGCTTTTAGAGACTTGTTTGTGCTCATGAGAGGAGTAGAAAAACATCAAAAATTTCAGTCCTGCATGATTCTACCAAGAAATGTGTGTTCATTGAAACCGCTGGTTTTTGATAGTTTGGGCCCTATTGAATAATGAATGTTTTGAATTTTCTCCAAAAGTAAAGTAGTTGCAAACTCATCCTTTTAGAAACTTGTTTGGGCTGTTGAGAGGAGTAAAAAACCATCAAAAATTTCAATCCTGCATGATTCTACCAAGAAACGTGATTCTTCATTCAAAACGCTGGTTTTTGCTATTGGGCTCTTTTGAATAATGAATGTTTTGAATTTTCTCCAAAAGTAAAGTAGTTGCAAACTCATGCTTTTAGAGACTTGTTTGGGCTCATGAGAGGAGTAGAAAAACATAAAAAATTTCAGTCCTGCATGATTCTACCAAGAAATGTGTGTTCATTGAAACCGCTGGTTTTTGATAGTTTGGGCCCTATTGAATAATGAATGTTTTGAATTTTCTCCAAAAGTAAAGTAGTTGCAAACTCATCCTTTTAGAAACTTGTTTGGGCTGTTGAGAGGAGTAAAAAACCATCAAAAATTTCAATCCTGCATGATTTTACCAAGAAATGTGATTCTTCATTCAAAACCTGATTTTTGCTATTGGGCACTATTGAATAGTGAATGTTTTGAATTTTCTCCAAAAGTAAAGTAGTTGCAAACTCATGCCTTTAGAGACTTGTTTGGGCTCATGAGAGGAGTAGAAAAACATCAAACATTTCAGTCCTGCATGATTCTACCAAGAAATGTGTGTTCATTCAAACCGCTGGTTTTTGATAGTTTGGGCCCTATTGAATAATGAATGTTTTGAATTTTCTCCAAAAGTAAAGTAGTTGCAAACTCATCCTTTTAGAAACTTGTTTGGGCTGTTGAGAGGAGTAAAAAACCATCAAAAATTTCAATCCTGCATGATTCTACCAAGAAATGTGATTCTTCATTCAAAACACTGGTTTTTGCTATTGGGCCCTATTGAATAATGAATGTTTTGAATTTTCTCCAAAAGTAAAGTAGTTGCAAACTCATCCTTTTAGAAACTTGTTTGGGCTGTTGAGAGGAGTAAAAACCCATCAAAAATTTCAATCCTGCATGATTCTACCAAGAAATGTGATTCTTCATTCAAAACCTGATTTTTGCTATTGGGCTCTATTGAATAATGAATGTTTTGAATTTTCTCCAAAAGTAAAGTAGTTGCAAACTCATGCTTTTAGAGACTTGTTTTTGCTCATGAGAAGAGTAGAAAAACATCAAAAATTTCAGTCCTGCATGATTCTACCAAGAAATGTGTGTTCATTGAAACCGCTGGTTTTTGATAGTTTGGGCCCTATTGAATAATGAATGTTTTGAATTTTCTCCAAAAGTAAAGTAGTTACAAACTCATCCTTTTAGAAACTTGTTTGGGCTGTTGAGAGGAGTAAAAAACCATCAAAAATTTCAATCCTGCATGATTCTACCAAGAAATGTGATTCTTCATTCAAAACGCTGGTTTTTGCTATTGGGCTCTATTGAATAATGAATGTTTTGAATTTTCTCCAAAAGTAAAGTAGTTGCAAACTCATCCTTTTAGAAACTTGTTTGGGCTGTTGAGAGGAGTAAAAAACCATCAAAAATTTCAATCCTGCATGATTCTACCAAGAAATGTGATTCTTCATTCAAAACGCTGGTTTTTGCTATTGGGCTCTATTGAATAATGAATGTTTTGAATTTTCTCCAAAAGTAAAGTAGTTGCAAACTCATCCTTTTAGAGACTTGTTTGGGCTCATGAGAGGAGTAGAAAAACATCAAAAATTTCAGTCCTGCACGATTCTACCAAGAAATGTGTGTTCATTCAAACCGCTGGTTTTTGATATTTTGGGCCCTATTGAATAATGAATGTTTTGAATTTTCTCCAAAAGTAAAGTAGTTGCAAACTCATCCTTTTAGAAACTTGTTTGGGCTGTTGAGAGGAGTAAAAAACCATCAAAAATTTCAATCCTGCATGATTCTACCAAGAAATGTGATTCTTCATTCAAAACCTGATTTTTGCTATTGGGCTCTATTGAATAATGAATGTTTTGAATTTTCTCCAAAAGTAAAGTAGTTGCAAACTCATGCTTTTAGAGACTTGTTTGGGCTCATGAGAGGAGTAGAAAAACATCAAAAATTTCAGTCCTGCATGATTCTACCAAGAAATGTGTGTTCATTGAAACCGCTGGTTTTTGATAGTTTGGGCCCTATTGAATAATGAATGTTTTGAATTTTCTCCAAAAGTAAAGTAGTTGCAAACTCATCCTTTTAGAAACTTGTTTGGGCTGTTGAGAGGAGTAAAAAACCATCAAAAATTTCAATCCTGCATGATTCTACCAAGAAATGTGATTCTTCATTCAAAACGCTGGTTTTTGCTATTGGGCTCTATTGAATAATGAATGTTTTGAATTTTCTCCAAAAGTAAAGTAGTTGCAAACTCATCCTTTTAGAAACTTGTTAGGGCTGTTGAGAGGAGTAAAAAACCATCAAAAATTTCAATCCTGCACGATTCTACCAAGAAATGTGTGTTCATTCAAACCGCTGGTTTTTGATATTTTGGGCCCTATTGAATAATGAATGTTTTGAATTTTCTCCAAAAGTAAAGTAGTTGCAAACTCATCCTTTTAGAAACTTGTTTGGGCTGTTGAGAGGAGTAAAAAACCATCAAAAATTTCAATCCTGCATGATTCTACCAAGAAATGTGTTTCTTCATTCAAAACCTGATTTTTGCTATTGGGCTCTATTGAATAATGAATGTTTTGAATTTTCTCCAAAAGTAAAGTAGTTGCAAACTCATGCTTTTAGAGACTTGTTTGTGCTCATGAGAGGAGTAGAAAAACATCAAAAATTTCAGTCCTGCATGATTCTACCAAGAAATGTGTGTTCATTGAAACCGCTGGTTTTTGATAGTTTGGGCCCTATTGAATAATGAATGTTTTGAATTTTCTCCAAAAGTAAAGTAGTTGCAAACTCATCCTTTTAGAAACTTGTTTGGGCTGTTGAGAGGAGTAAAAAACCATCAAAAATTTCAATCCTGCATGATTCTACCAAGAAACGTGATTCTTCATTCAAAACGCTGGTTTTTGCTATTGGGCTCTATTGAATAATGAATGTTTTGAATTTTCTCCAAAAGTAAAGTAGTTGCAAACTCATGCTTTTAGAGACTTGTTTGGGCTCATGAGAGGAGTAGAAAAACATAAAAAATTTCAGTCCTGCATGATTCTACCAAGAAATGTGTGTTCATTGAAACCGCTGGTTTTTGATAGTTTGGGCCCTATTGAATAATGAATGTTTTGAATTTTCTCCAAAAGTAAAGTAGTTGCAAACTCATCCTTTTAGAAACTTGTTTGGGCTGTTGAGAGGAGTAAAAAACCATCAAAAATTTCAATCCTGCATGATTTTACCAAGAAATGTGATTCTTCATTCAAAACCTGATTTTTGCTATTGGGCACTATTGAATAGTGAATGTTTTGAATTTTCTCCAAAAGTAAAGTAGTTGCAAACTCATGCCTTTAGAGACTTGTTTGGGCTCATGAGAGGAGTAGAAAAACATCAAAAATTTCAGTCCTACATGATTCTACCAAGAAATGTGTGTTCATTCAAACCGCTGGTTTTTGATAGTTTGGGCCCTATTGAATAATGAATGTTTTGAATTTTCTCCAAAAGTAAAGTAGTTGCAAACTCATCCTTTTAGAAACTTGTTTGGGCTGTTGAGAGGAGTAAAAAACCATCAAAAATTTCAATCCTGCATGATTCTACCAAGAAATGTGATTCTTCATTCAAAACACTGGTTTTTGCTATTGGGCCCTATTGAATAATGAATGTTTTGAATTTTCTCCAAAAGTAAAGTAGTTGCAAACTCATCCTTTTAGAAACTTGTTTGGGCTGTTGAGAGGAGTAAAAAACCATCAAAAATTTCAATCCTGCATGATTCTACCAAGAAACGTGATTCTTCATTCAAAACGCTGGTTTTTGCTATTGGGCTCTATTGAATAATGAATGTTTTGAATTTTCTCCAAAAGTAAAGTAGTTGCAAACTCATGCTTTTAGAGACTTGTTTGGGCTCATGAGAGGAGTAGAAAAACATAAAAAATTTCAGTCCTGCATGATTCTACCAAGAAATGTGTGTTCATTGAAACCGCTGGTTTTTGATAGTTTGGGCCCTATTGAATAATGAATGTTTTGAATTTTCTCCAAAAGTAAAGTAGTTGCAAACTCATCCTTTTAGAAACTTGTTTGGGCTGTTGAGAGGAGTAAAAAACCATCAAAAATTTCAATCCTGCATGATTCTACCAAGAAATGTGATTCTTCATTCAAAACACTGGTTTTTGCTATTGGGCCCTATTGAATAATGAATGTTTTGAATTTTCTCCAAAAGTAAAGTAGTTGCAAACTCATCCTTTTAGAAACTTGTTTGGGCTGTTGAGAGGAGTAAAAACCCATCGAAAATTTCAATCCTGCATGATTCTACCAAGAAATGTGATTCTTCATTCAAAACCTGATTTTTGCTATTGGGCTCTATTGAATAATGAATGTTTTGAATTTTCTCCAAAAGTAAAGTAGTTGCAAACTCATGCTTTTAGAGACTTGTTTTTGCTCATGAGAGGAGTAGAAAAACATCAAAAATTTCAGTCCTGCATGATTCTACCAAGAAATGTGTGTTCATTCAAACCGCTGGTTTTTGATAGTTTGGGCCCTATTGAATAATGAATGTTTTGAATTTTCTCCAAAAGTAAAGTAGTTGCAAACTCATCCTTTTAGAAACTTGTTTGGGCTGTTGAGAGGAGTAAAAACCCATCAAAAATTTCAATCCTGCATGATTCTACCAAGAAATGTGATTCTTCATTCAAAACCTGATTTTTGCTATTGGGCTCTATTGAATAATGAATGTTTTGAATTTTCTCCAAAAGTAAAGTAGTTGCAAACTCATGCTTTTAGAGACTTGTTTGGGCTCATGAGAGGAGTAGAAAAACATAAAAAATTTCAGTCCTGCATGATTCTACCAAGAAATGTGTGTTCATTGAAACCGCTGGTTTTTGATAGTTTGGGCCCTATTGAATAATGAATGTTTTGAATTTTCTCCAAAAGTAAAGTAGTTGCAAACTCATCCTTTTAGAAACTTGTTTGGGCTGTTGAGAGGAGTAAAAAACCATCAAAAATTTCAATCCTGCATGATTCTACCAAGAAATGTGATTCTTCATTCAAAACGCTGGTTTTTGCTACTGGGCTCTATTGAATAATGAATGTTTTGAATTTTCTCCAAAAGTAAAGTAGTTGCAAACTCATCCTTTTAGAAACGTGTTTGGGCTGTTGAGAGGAGTAAAAAACCATCAAAAATTTCAATCCTGCATGATTCTACCAAGAAATGTGATTCTTCATTCAAAACGCTGGTTTTTGCTATTGAGCTCTATTGAATAATGAATGTTTTGAATTTTCTCCAAAAGTAAAGTAGTTGCAAACTCATCCTTTTAGAGACTTGTTTGGGCTCATGAGAGGAGTAGAAAAACATCAAAAATTTCAGTCCTGCACGATTCTACCAAGAAATGTGTGTTCATTCAAACCGCTGGTTTTTGATATTTTGGGCCCTATTGAATAATGAATGTTTTGAATTTTCTCCAAAAGTAAAGTAGTTGCAAACTCATCCTTTTAGAAACTTGTTTGGGCTGTTGAGAGGAGTAAAAAACCATCAAAAATTTCAATCCTGCATGATTCTACCAAGAAATGTGATTCTTCATTCAAAACCTGATTTTTGCTATTGGGCTCTATTGAATAATGAATGTTTTGAATTTTCTCCAAAAGTAAAGTAGTTGCAAACTCATGCTTTTAGAGACTTGTTTGTGCTCATGAGAGGAGTAGAAAAACATCAAAAATTTCAGTCCTGCATGATTCTACCAAGAAATGTGTGTTCATTGAAACCGCTGGTGTTTGATAGTTTGGGCCCTATTGAATAATGAATGTTTTGAATTTTCTCCAAAAGTAAAGTAGTTGCAAACTCATCCTTTTAGAAAATTGTTTGGGCTGTTGAGAGGAGTAAAAAACCATCAAAAATTTCACTCCTGCATGATTCTACCAAGAAATGTGATTCTTCATTCAAAATGCTGGTTTTTGCTATTGGGCTCTATTGAATAATGAATGTTTTGAATTTTCTCCAAAAGTAAAGTAGTTGCAAACTCATGCTTTTAGAGACTTGTTTGGGCTCATGAGAGGAGTAGAAAAACATCAAAAATTTCAGTCCTGCATGATTCTACCAAGAAATGTGTGTTCATTGAAACCGCTGGTTTTTGATAGTTTGGGCCCTATTGAATAATGAATGTTTTGAATTTTCTCCAAAAGTAAAGTAGTTGCAAACTCATCCTTTTAGAAACTTGTTTGGGCTGTTGAGAGGAGTAAAAAACCATCAAAAATTTCAATCCTGCATGATTTTACCAAGAAATGTGATTCTTCATTCAAAACCTGATTTTTGCTATTGGGCACTATTGAATAGTGAATGTTTTGAATTTTCTCCAAAAGTAAAGTAGTTGCAAACTCATGCCTTTAGAGACTTGTTTGGGCTCATGAGAGGAGTAGAAAAACATCAAAAATTTCAGTCCTGCATGATTCTACCAAGAAATGTGTGTTCATTCAAACCGCTGGTTTTTGATAGTTTGGGCCCTATTGAATAATGAATGTTTTGAATTTTCTCCAAAAGTAAAGTAGTTGCAAACTCATCCTTTTAGAAACTTGTTTGGGCTGTTGAGAGGAGTAAAAAACCATCAAAAATTTCAATCCTGCATGATTCTACCAAGAAATGTGATTCTTCATTCAAAACACTGGTTTTTGCTATTGGGCTCTATTGAATAATGAATGTTTTGAATTTTCTCCAAAAGTAAAGTAGTTGCAAACTCATCCTTTTAGAAACTTGTTTGGGCTGTTGAGAGGAGTAAAAAAACATCAAAAATTTCAATCCTGCATGATTCTACCAAGAAATGTGATTCTTCATTCAAAACACTGGTTTTTGCTATTGGGCTCTATTGAATAATGAATGTTTTGAATTTTCTCCAAAAGTAAAGTAGTTGCAAACTCATGCTTTTAGAGACTTGTTTGGGCTCATGAGAGGAGTAGAAAAACATCAAAAATTTCAATCCTGCATGATTCTACCAAGAAATGTGTGTTCATTGAAACCGCTGGTTTTTGATAGTTTGGGCCCTATTGAATAATGAATGTTTTGAATTTTCTCCAAAAGTAAAGTAGTTGCAAACTCATCCTTTTAGAAACTTGTTTGGGCTGTTGAGAGGAGTAAAAAACCATCAAAAATTTCAATCCTGCATGATTCTACCAAGAAATGTGATTCTTCATTCAAAACGCTGGTTTTTGCTATTGGGCTCTATTGAATAATGAATGTTTTGAATTTTCTCCAAAAGTAAAGTAGTTGCAAACTCATGCTTTTAGAGACTTGTTTGGGCTCATGAGAGGAGTAGAAAAACATCAAAAATTTCAGTCCTGCATGATTCTACCAAGAAATGTGTGTTCATTGAAACCGCTGGTTTTTGATAGTTTGGGCCCTATTGAATAATGAATGTTTTGAATTTTCTCCAAAAGTAAAGTAGTTGCAAACTCATCCTTTTAGAAACTTGTTTGGGCTGTTGAGAGGAGTAAAAAACCATCAAAAATTTCAATCCTGCATGATTCTACCAAGAAATGTGATTCTTCATTCAAAACGCTGGTTTTTGCTATTGGGCTCTATTGAATAATGAATGTTTTGAATTTTCCCCAAAAGTAAAGTAGTTGCAAACTCATGCTTTTAGAGACTTGTTTGGGCTCATGAGAGGAGTAGAAAAACATCAAAAATTTCAGTCCTGCATGACTCTACCAAGAAATGTGTGTTCATTGAAACGGCTGGTTTTTGATAGTTTGGGCCCTATTGAATAATGAATGTTTTGAATTTTCTCCAAAAGTAAAGTAGTTGCAAACTCATCCTTTTAGAAACTTGTTTGGGCTGTTGAGAGGAGTAAAAAACCATCAAAAATTTCAATCCTGCATGATTCTACCAAGAAATGTGATTCTTCATTCAAAAGGCTGGTTTTTGCTATTGGGCTCTATTGAATAATGAATGTTTTGAATTTTCTTCAAAAGTAAAGTAGTTGCAAACTCATGCTTTTAGAGACTTGTTTGGGCTCATGAGAGGAGTAGAAAAATATCAAAAATTTCAGTCCTGCATGATTCTACCAAGAAATGTGTGTTCATTGAAACCGCTGGTTTTTGATAGTTTGGGCCCTATTGAATAATGAATGTTTTGAATTTTCTCCAAAATTAAAGTAGTTGCAAACTCATGCTTTTAGAAACTTGTTTGGGCTGTTGAGAGGAGTAAAAAACCATCAAAAATTTCAATCCTGCATGATTCTACCAAGAAATGTGATTCTTCATTCAAAACGCTGGTTTTTGCTATTGGGCTCTATTGAATAATGAATGTTTTGAATTTTCTCCAAAAGTAAAATACTTGCAAACTCATCCTTTTAGAAACTTGTTTGGGCTGTTGAAAGGAGTAAAAAACCATCAAAAATTTCAATCCTGCATGATTCTACCAAGAAATGTGATTCTTCATTCAAAACGCTGGTTTTTGCTATTGCGCTCTATTGAATAATGAATGTTTTGAATTTTCTCCAAAAGTAAAGTAGTTGCAAACTCATGCTTTTAGAGACTTGTTTGGGCTCATGAGAGGAGTAGAAAAACATCAAAAATTTCAGTCCTGCATGATTCTACCAAGAAATGTGTGTTCATTGAAACCGCTGGTTTTTGATAGTTTGAGCCCTATTGAATAATGAATGTTTTGAATTTTCTCCAAAAGTAAAGTAGTTGCAAACTCATCCTTTTAGAAACTTGTTTGGGCTGTTGAGAGGAGTAAAAAACCATCAAAAATTTCAATCCTGCATGATTTTACCAAGAAATGTGATTCTTCATTCAAAACCTGATTTTTGCTATTGGGCTCTATTGAATAGTGAATGTTTTGAATTTTCTCCATTTTCAAAGAACTTTATTAAGTTTTCAAGATAACAGCAATAGTTTAACATTGATGTTTAAGTGTAGATATTACAATAAGGCAAAGGGATAGGAAGGGTAAGGGGTTCGGAGTAAGTTTAAGTTGCTTTATTGAGACGTACAAGGGGTAGAACAGAGGGAAGGAAGGAGGGAAATAAACTATACTAAAGTGTCTTGTCTCTTCGATATAATGGGGATTGAAAAACCCCATAAAGAAGAGCCAAGACAAAGACTAACAGTTTGTTTCTTTGTAGTGTTTTAGGAGTGAATAAACTCCTATTGTATGAGGACAAGCATACATATACTAGTACACAAAAAATAAATTTAAGTAACTCAAATGTTATATGCAAACTTGTCGCGTTGCTCCGAGTATCCAGTACCCAAAGACCAATAGGAGGAAAGTTCGGCTTTTTTTTTCTCAGATTATCTTAGTGGAGCAAGCAACCACAAATCTTGAAGTTATTTCAGTTGCAAATCAAAATAAGGAGAAACAAACCCTGACAGTTCACAATAGAGAAGATCCAAGGGAGTCCAAAGTTCAAGTATGATGGAGACGGAGGTCCTGTGCAGATGGACGAAGAGTATTAGAAGGAGAGACAATAGGGATCAGTCCGGTATTTTTAAGGAAGTCCAAACCCTCCTCCGGAGATCGAATGTGAACCAACTTGGAAGCAAATTTCACAAGTAATGTTGATGATTGGGTCCAATTATAACTAATATGAGCATTTCGAAGCCTAGTTGTTGTCTGGAAAAATGATCTGCGTTTTTGTATAGTGAATCTGGATAGATCTTTGAAGTAAGTTAAGTTACTGTAAGGTGACGAGAGGAAGTTTGAATCTCTGGATACGCCAAGGAGGGTATTGCTCACCCAATTAGGATAAAATGAAACGATGACATCACTGGCTAGATCAGGTGGCAAAGAAGAAGGTCTTCTAATCCTAAATATTTTCTCAATAAGGTTTTTCCCTTTAGTTTCCGGAACTAAATAAGACACCATTGAAGAGACGTACTCCTTAAGTCGGGATGGTTGGATTGACTCAGGAATGCCTCTGATTTTTATATTATTCTTTCTCTTTAAATCCTCAAAATTGGACAAGCAGCATCTAAAAGAGGCAATATCATTCTGTATTTTTTTCACAGAGTCCGAGAGTTCATGAAAATCTGAAGCTTTTTCAGAAGACGAGAATTCAAATTTTTTAGAAGTAGATTCTGCACTTTGAAGAGAAATGTCAGGTGTGGAGTTAGGTTTTATTATATTATTGCTGACTACTATCAATAATATGTCCTTCATGAGTTGCTTAATCAAGTTTCCTATTGCTTTAACTTTGTCAGTTCCCGAGTCTCCCCCACCGACAACTCCCAGGCCATTCAATGAGGTCAAGAAAGCTTTGCATAATTTAACCAGAAAATCGTCAGCGGGATACTCCCCAGAAACCATTATATTGTCCAGCGACAATAAATCAAGAGATGTCTCCTCAGTAGCAGCATCATTATTCTTTTTAGCTATAGTAGGTTTATCCTCGTTAGAAATCTGCTCGTCTCCAGAGTCCCCATGGCCGACAGAACTCTCCGAATTAAAAGAACATGTTGAAAATGCCTCATCCATAACACTACTATCAATCAAGTCGCTTTCTGAGCTTATAGTAGAGACCACCTCCTCAAGAGATCCATCAGAGCAAACACTTTCTGACTCCTCCCCGCCATCAGGCGATATATCTGATTCGTTATGGTTTAAATCTGCGTTAGTAGTAGGAAGAGGAGGAGGAGAAGGAGACAGGTCTTTAATTCCAGAATTGTTGAGTCTAGATCTAATGTCCTCATCAGTTTTTTTATTAATGTCTGCAATAAGCTTATAACAGAAATCAGCCAGTGATTGTTTGGTGGAAACAGAAACTGGTTGCTCCAACCCCTTTTTTGGCGAATGCAAAGATCCATTTTTTTGTGGACCCTTATTAACATCATTTTGAGGCTCCACACTATCACCTAGCTCAGAGGGGGATGGGACCCCCCCACAATGCAGTAGTGGCTTTATATTTGTCTCCCCACTTAATTGCTGGTTAAACGGATGTGCCGGAATAAATTCCACTGCATCGCATCGCAAAACACTGTTGGGATATGCGTTAGAGGTTATTAAAGTTGCAGTAGAAGTAATTAAAGATGAACCTTCGGCATATTTATGCAGCGGCAATGCAGAGGTTTCCCCACAACCATACTCCCCCAGGTGCACGGCCATGACTCCAACTGAATTTCCCAGGCTTTTAACAGCAACAGCTGGGACCGCACTAAGCCCAGGGGGCTCCTCCGCCAACACCCCACTCACTGTTTGGTCTCCTGATGGTTTCATATGCTCAGTAACAAAGGGTGAACCGGCCGGTTCATAAGGCGGTGTTGCAGGAGATTTCTCTTTGATGTTCTTCTGTAGCGGCTTAGCCGCGGCTCCCCCGCACCTCTCAACTGAAGCCAGAACAAAAGAATCCACCGCCGAAGATTTGGTTCCTGTGTAAACTCCCAATGGATCTGGAGTTCTTCTTTGCAGGCCCAAAGATGATGTATATGCAGCTCCACACCGCGGCGCCTGAAGCTGCACAGCCACGGCTCTCACGTCGGTCTCTCCTCTCTCATAAGTCAAAGCAGGGACCGCTCCACAAGCTTCACCGCCGCTGCTTCCCCGCAACTGCACAGCCGCGGCTTTCATCCTGATCCTCCCGCTCCCGGCAGCCGAAGCAGAGACTGCTCCACAAGTAGGGGAACTCACCGCTGCAGGATCTCCACACCGCAGCGCTGCAGGAGCTCCACCGCCGCTACTTCCCCGCAGCTGCACAGCCACGGCTCTCACGTCGGTCTCCCCTCTCTCATCAGTCAAAGCAGGGACCGCTCCACAAGCTTCACCGCCGCTGCTTCCCCGCAACTGCACAGCCGCGGCTCTCCCCGCGGGCCCCCCGCTCCGATCGACTGAAGCAGGGACTGCGCCAGATGCAAGGGAATTCACCGCTGTCGTTCTGCCTGCTGTCAGGACTCCACGTGGGCATTCCTCCCCTCCTCCACCCCGCCGGTGATTAGAATGTTGCGGCGGCATGTGTTGTTTACCTTCAGCAGGAGGAAGGCCTAGGTCGGGTGCCTCACCGGAGCCTCTTAGTCCTGCCAAGTGTTTTTTCTCCCATGGGGCCGCTTTTTTCTTCTTATATCTTCGTCCAGGCATGTTCCCTTTGATTTGCAGTCCAATTACTCCACAAATAGGCAATCTTCTTTTAGCTTAAGTTAGGGAAGAGCAGGAGCTCCCGAAAACACGACTGCTCTGCTCCCCTGCAAGCCACACCCCCTTGAATTTTCTCCAAAAGTAAAATAGTTGCAAACTCATGCTTTTAGAGACTTGTTTGGGCTCATGAGAGGAGTAGAAAAACATCAAAAATTTCAGTCCTGCATGATTCTACCAAGAAATGTGTGTTCATTCAAACCGCTGGTTTTTGATAGTTTGGGCCCTATTGAATAATGAATGTTTTGAATTTTCTCCAAAAGTAAAGTAGTTGCAAACTCATCCTTTTAGAAACTTGTTTGGGCTGTTGAGAGGAGTAAAAAACCATCAAAAATTTCAATCCTGCATGATTCTACCAAGAAATGTGATTCTTCATTCAAAACGCTGGTTTTTGCTATTGGGCTCTATTGAATAATGAATGTTTTGAATTTTCTCCAAAAGTAAAGTAGTTGCAAACTCATGCTTTTAGAGACTTGTTTGGGCTCATGAGAGGAGTAGAAAAACATCAAAAATTTCAGTCCTGCACGATTCTACCAAGAAATGTGTGTTCATTCAAACCGCTGGTTTTTGATAGTTTGGGCCCTATTGAATAATGAATGTTTTGAATTTTCTCCAAAAGTAAAGTAGTTGCAAACTCATCCTTTTAGAAACTTGTTTGGGCTGTTGAGAGGAGTAGAAAACCATCAAAAATTTCAATCCTGCATGATTCTACCAAGAAATGTGATTCTTCATTCAAAACCTGATTTTTGCTATTGGGCTCTATTGAATAATGAATGTTTTGAATTTTCTCCAAAAGTAAAGTAGTTGCAAACTCATCCTTTTAGAAACTTGTTTGGGCTGTTGAGAGGAGTAAAAAACCATCAAAAATTTCAATCCTGCATGATTCTACCAAGAAATGTGATTCTTCATTCAAAACGCTGGTTTTTGCTATTGGGCTCTATTGAATAATGAATGTTTTGAATTTTCTCCAAAAGTAAAGTAGTTGCAAACTCATCCTTTTAGAGACTTGTTTGGGCTCATGAGAGGAGTAGAAAAACATCAAAAATTTCAGTCCTGCACGATTCTACCAAGAAATGTGTGTTCATTCAAACCGCTGTTTTTTGATATTTTGGGCCCTATTGAATAATGAATGTTTTGAATTTTCTCCAAAAGTAAAGTAGTTGCAAACTCATCCTTTTAGAAACTTGTTTGGGCTGTTGAGAGGAGTAAAAAACCAACAAAAATTTCAATCCTGCATGATTCTACCAAGAAATGTGATTCTTCATTCAAAACCTGATTTTTGCTATTGGGCTCTATTGAATAATGAATGTTTTGAATTTTCCCCAAAAGTAAAGTAGTTGCAAACTCATGCTTTTAGAGACTTGTTTGGGCTCATGAGAGGAGTAGAAAAACATCAAAAATTTCAGTCCTGCATGATTCTACCAAGAAATGTGTGTTCATTGAAACGGCTGGTTTTTGATAGTTTGGGCCCTATTGAATAATGAATGTTTTGAATTTTCTCCAAAAGTAAAGTATTTGCAAACTCATCCTTTTAGAAACTTGTTTGGGCTGTTGAGAGGAGTAAAAAACCGTCAAAAATTTCAATCCTGCATGATTCTACCAAGAAATGTGATTCTTCATTCAAAAGGCTGGTTTTTGCTATTGGGCTCTATTGAATAATGAATGTTTTGAATTTTCTTCAAAAGTAAAGTAGTTGCAAACTCATGCTTTTAGAGACTTGTTTGGGCTCATGAGAGGAGTAGAAAAACATCAAAAATTTCTGTCCTGCATGATTCTACCAAGAAATGTGTGTTCATTGAAACCGCTGGTTTTTGATAGTTTGGGCCCTATTGAATAATGAATGTTTTGAATTTTCTCCAAAATTAAAGTAGTTGCAAACTCATCCTTTTAGAAACTTGTTTGGGCTGTTGAGAGGAGTAAAAAACCATCAAAAATTTCAATCCTGCATGATTCTACCAAGAAATGTGATTCTTCATTCAAAACGCTGGTTTTTGCTATTGGGCTCTATTGAATAATGAATGTTTTGAATTTTCTCCAAAAGTAAAATACTTGCAAACTCATCCTTTTAGAAACTTGTTTGGGCTGTTGAAAGGAGTAAAAAACCATCAAAAATTTCAATCCTGCATGATTCTACCAAGAAATGTGATTCTTCATTCAAAACGCTGGTTTTTGCTATTGCGCTCTATTGAATAATGAATGTTTTGAATTTTCTCCAAAAGTAAAGTAGTTGCAAACTCATGCTTTTAGAGACTTGTTTGGGCTCATGAGAGGAGTAGAAAAACATCAAAAATTTCAGTCCTGCATGATTCTACCAAGAAATGTGTGTTCATTGAAACCGCTGGTTTTTGATAGTTTGGGCCCTATTGAATAATGAATGTTTTGAATTTTCTCCAAAAGTAAAGTAGTTGCAAACTCATCCTTTTAGAAACTTGTTTGGGCTGTTGAGAGGAGTAAAAAACCATCAAAAATTTCAATCCTGCATGATTTTACCAAGAAATGTGATTCTTCATTCAAAACCTGATTTTTGCTATTGGGCTCTATTGAATAGTGAATGTTTTGAATTTTCTCCATTTTCAAAGAACTTTATTAAGTTTTCAAGATAACAGCAATAGTTTAACATTGATGTTTAAGTGTAGATATTACAATAAGGCAAAGGGATAGGAAGGGTAAGGGGTTCGGAGTAAGTTTAAGTTGCTTTATTGAGACGTACAAGGGGTAGAACAGAGGGAAGGAAGGAGGGAAATAAACTATACTAAAGTGTCTTGTCTCTTCGATATAATGGGGATTGAAAAACCCCATAAAGAAGAGCCAAGACAAAGACTAACAGTTTGTTTCTTTGTAGTGTTTTAGGAGTGAATAAACTCCTATTGTATGAGGACAAGCATACATATACTAGTACACAAAAAATAAATTTAAGTAACTCAAATGTTATATGCAAACTTGTCACGTTGCTCCGAGTATCCAGTACCCAAAGACCAATAGGAGGAAAGTTCGGCTTTTTTTTTTCTCAGATTATCTTAGTGGAGCAAGCAACCACAAATCTTGAAGTTATTTCAGTTGCAAATCAAAATAAGGAGAAACAAACCCTGACAGTTCACAATAGAGAAGATCCAAGGGAGTCCAAAGTTCAAGTATGATGGAGACGGAGGTCATGTGCAGATGGACGAAGAGTATTAGAAGGAGAGACAATAGGGATCAGTCCGGTATTTTTAAGGAAGTCCAAACCCTCCTCCGGAGATCGAATGTGAACCAACTTGGAAGCAAATTTCACAAGTAATGTTGATGATTGGGTCCAATTATAACTAATATGAGCATTTCGAAGCCTAGTTGTTGTCTGGAAAAATGATCTGCGTTTTTGTATAGTGAATCTGGATAGATCTTTGAAGTAAGTTAAGTTACTGTAAGGTGACGAGAGGAAGTTTGAATCTCTGGATACGCCAAGGAGGGTATTGCTCACCCAATTAGGATAAAATGAAACGATGACATCACTGGCTAGATCAGGTGGCAAAGAAGAAGGTCTTCTAATCCTAAATATTTTCTCAATAAGGTTTTTCCCTTTAGTTTCCGGAACTAAATAAGACACCATTGAAGAGACGTACTCCTTAAGTCGGGATGGTTGGATTGACTCAGGAATGCCTCTGATTTTTATATTATTCTTTCTCTTTAAATCCTCAAAATTGGACAAGCAGCATCTAAAAGAGGCAATATCATTCTGTATTTTTTTCACAGAGTCCGAGAGTTCATGAAAATCTGAAGCTTTTTCAGAAGACGAGAATTCAAATTTTTTAGAAGTAGATTCTGCACTTTGAAGAGAAATGTCAGGTGTGGAGTTAGGTTTTATTATATTATCGCTGACTACTATCAATAATATGTCCTTCATGAGTTGCTTAATCAAGTTTCCTATTGCTTTAACTTTGTCAGTTCCCGAGTCTCCTCCACCGACAACTCCCAGGCCATTCAATGAGGTCAAGAAAGCTTTGCATAATTTAACCAGAAAATCGTCAGCGGGATACTCCCCAGAAACCATTATATTGTCCAGCGACAATAAATCAAGAGATGTCTCCTCAGTAGCAGCATCATTATTCTTTTTAGCTATAGTAGGTTTATCCTCGTTAGAAATCTGCTCGTCTCCAGAGTCCCCATGGCCGACAGAACTCTCCGAATTAAAATAACATGTTGAAAATGCCTCATCCATAACACTACTATCAATCAAGTCGCTTTCTGAGCTTATAGTAGAGACCACCTCCTCAAGAGATCCATCAGAGCAAACACTTTCTGACTCCTCCCCGCCATCAGACGATATATCTGATTCGTTATGGTTTAAATCTGCGTTAGTAGTAGGAAGAGGAGGAGGAGAAGGAGACAGGTCTTTAATTCCAGAATTGTTGAGTCTAGATCTAATGTCCTCATCAGTTTTTTTATTAATGTCTGCAATAAGCTTATAACAGAAATCAGCCAGTGATTGTTTGGTGGAAACAGAAACTGGTTGCTCCAACCCCTTTTTTGGCGAATGCAAAGATCCATTTTTTTGTGGACCCTTATTAACATCATTTTGAGGCTCCACACTATCACCTAGCTCAGAGGGGGATGGGACCCCCCCACAATGCAGTAGTGGCTTTATATTTGTCTCCCCACTTAATTGCTGGTTAAACGGATGTGCCAGAATAAATTCCACTGCATCGCATCGCAAAACACTGTTGGGATATGCGTTAGAGGTTATTAAAGTTGCAGTAGAAGTAATTAAAGATGAACCTTCGGCATATTTATGCAGCGGCAATGCAGAGGTTTCCCCACAACCATACTCCCCCAGGTGCACGGCCATGACTCCAACTGAATTTCCCAGGCTTTTAACAACAACAGCTGGGACCGCACTAAGCCCAGGGGGCTCCTCCGCCAACACCCCACTCACTGTTTGGTCTCCTGATGGTTTCATATGCTCAGTAACAAAGGGTGAACCGGCCGGTTCATAAGGCGGTGTTGCAGGAGATTTCTCTTTGATGTTCTTCTGTAGCGGCTTAGCCGCGGCTCCCCCGCACCTCTCAACTGAAGCCAGAACAAAAGAATCCACCGCCGAAGATTTGGTTCCTGTGTAAACTCCCAATGGATCTGGAGTTCTTCTTTGCAGGCCCAAAGATGATGTATATGCAGCTCCACACCGCGGCGCCTGCAGCTGCACAGCCACGGCTCTCACGTCGGTCTCTCCTCTCTCATAAGTCAAAGCAGGGACCGCTCCACAAGCTTCACCGCCGCTGCTTCCCCGCAACTGCACAGCCGCGGCTTTCATCCTGATCCTCCCGCTCCCGGCAGCCGAAGCAGAGACTGCTCCACAAGTAGGGGAACTCACCGCTGCAGGATCTCCACACCGCAGCGCTGCAGGAGCTCCACCGCCGCTACTTCCCCGCAGCTGCACAGCCACGGCTCTCACGTCGGTCTCCCCTCTCTCATCAGTCAAAGCAGGGACCGCTCCACAAGCTTCACCGCCGCTGCTTCCCCGCAACTGCACAGCCGCGGCTCTCCCCGCGGGCCCCCCGCTCCGATCGACTGAAGCAGGGACCGCGCCAGATGCAAGGGAATTCACCGCTGTCGTTCTGCCTGCTGTCAGGACTCCACGTGGGCATTCCTCCCCTCCTCCACCCCGCCGGTGATTAGAATGTTGCGGCGGCCTGTGTTGTTTACCTTCAGCAGGAGGAAGGCCTAGGTCGGGTGCCTCACCGGAGCCTCTTAGTCCTGCCAAGTGTTTTTTCTCCCATGGGGACGCTTTTTTCTTCTTATATCTTCGTCCAGGCATGTTCCCTTTGATTTGCAGTCCAATTACTCCACAAATAGGCAATCTTCTTTTAGCTTAAGTTAGGGAAGAGCAGGAGCTCCCGAAAACACGACTGCTCTGCTCCCCTGCAAGCCACACCCCCTTGAATTTTCTCCAAAAGTAAAATAGTTGCAAACTCATGCTTTTAGAGACTTGTTTGGGCTCATGAGAGGAGTAGAAAAACATCAAAAATTTCAGTCCTGCATGATTCTACCAAGAAATGTGTGTTCATTCAAACCGCTGGTTTTTGATAGTTTGGGCCCTATTGAATAATGAATGTTTTGAATTTTCTCCAAAAGTAAAGTAGTTGCAAACTCATCCTTTTAGAAACTTGTTTGGGCTGTTGAGAGGAGTAAAAAACCATC